>NC_138190.1:102515920-104915920 GCF_964194105.1 Spermophilus citellus
AATTTGTTTTACCTTTATTTTATTTACTTATATGTGGTGCTGAGGATCAAACCCAGGGCCTCGCATGTGCTAGGCGAGTGCACTACCGCTGGGCCACAACCCCAGCACCCTGAATTTTTTAATATACATTTTTTAGTTGTAGATGGACACAATATCTTATGTTTTTTTAGAAGCAGCAGGTTTTTGTTTTTTTTTTTTTTGAGAGAGAGAGAGAGAGAGAGAGAGAGAGAGAGAGAGAGAGAGAATTTTAATTTTTTAGTTTTCGGTGGACACAACATCTTTGTTTGTATGTGGTGCTGAGGATCGAATCCGGGCCTCACGCATGCCAGGCGAGCGCGCTACTGCTTGAGCCACATCCCCAACCCCTGTTTACTTATTTTTATTTATTTATTTTTTATGTGGTGCTGAGGCTCAAACCCAGGGCCTCACATGTGTGAGGCAAGCGCTCTACCACAGAGCTACAACACCAGACCTTTCTATTGAATTTTTAATTTGGTTTATTGTTTACTTCATTTCAAGGATTTCTGATTTGTTTTTGTTTTCCATCATCTCTATCTTTTTGTTGAAGAGATCTTTTGCTACCTGTATTTGCTCTCCCACATCACCCTTTACTTTGCAGATCAGTTTAACTATGTACATTCTAAACTCTTTCTCTGACATTTCTTCCACTGTGGTATCGATGGATTCTGTTATTTGGAGTATCTTTGTTTGCTTGTCGTGGTTTGTTCCTTTGCCTTTTCATGTTGTTTGTGTATGGACTCATCCAACAGCATGGATCTGAGGCAGTAGAGTTTCTACCCTGTGTACTTATAGTGTCCCTGAAGTTTCCACTACCTCACTGTTTAGAGGGAGACAAATAATAACAACAAGCAATGCAAACAATTTACATCATTAAGCCAAATAGTTCCTACTATGAGGTCTATGATCTTAATTATCACAATAAACAGAAATGGTATAATCGGTTATTGCCTATAATAAAAACAGCAAGTTTGTGAAAGGGCATACATTTTCAAATGGTGGACAGGGAGAGAACAGAAGTGATATAGGATGTGATGATTATGAGGGAGTAGTAGAGAAGACAGAAGTAAAAGATTAAAGGAAGAGTGAAGAGAGCACAATACAATTGGCTGTTGGCAGAAGAAAAGAGAGAATGGAGGGAAATAGGTAGCTGAAAAATATATATGTTAAGCAAATTTATTTTTTAAAATTTGAAAATGAAAATAAAAGAATACAAAGCAATACTAAAATATACTAATCAAACATCCAGTTCACAAAAACTCACCCATGTAAAAAAACTAACTTCAAAAATGATATAGATGATTAAAAAAAAATAGGAGACTGTATAAATGTCCATTTACCATTAAGGTAACAATTAAACAGTCAAAAAGAATTTTTAAAAAAAAGAAAGAAAGAATGGAAAAAAAGTGTTGATGAAAAGTTAAAGAATTCTTTCTGTTGGAGTTCAAATTATTCTCAGCTTCGCTTCTCAGCAGCTTTAGGTTGGTTCTTCAGGAGTGTGATGCTCCACCCTCTGGATTGCTGGAGTAAGAGAAGCAATCCTGTAGGCAGAGTTCCCGGAGGCAGAGTTTAGGCTTAGGTGGGCTCCAGGCTCTTTGTAGAATGCTAAGTCGCCTGGATGTTTTAAATCAGCACACCTCCAGCACCCAGTACTTGCTGGTCCTTGCTGGAAGACTTTACCCCAAGGATCTCCCTTGGGTTCCACTCATGTGGTGGGGGACCCAATTCTGACCTGCGGACCCCACATTTCCTGGTCCCAGGTTCAGACTCCAAACAATGTCTCCCACCCCCACCCTTCCCAGTTCCAGGCCAGATACATCTCTCCCAGCTGATCCTGCAACCAGTCAGATTGGAGGGGGAGGGGTAGAGCCAAGTGGGTTTCCATGACCAGTTTTCCCCTGTGTAAACCTCTCTCCACGTTTGATTTTCTTCTGGTCACTTAAGCACACTCTATGTCATGCAGCGTGTGTTAACTGGGCCTGTATTTCGGGCCAATCTTGAGTTTGCCAGGAATTGACCCCCTCAGCTGCCGGCCTCCTCTCTGCAGCTGCAAAATGGTTCTTTCCTTTGTCTTCCACATGCCACCTGGAGAGATAGTGGCTTCTTTCCCCACACAGGGATATCGTGCAGCATGTCCTTCTGGTTTGTTGGAAATGTCCTTGGTCTCTAAATGCTCGGTAGCCAGACGTGCCTCAGGCCTCCCCAAAAATGTGGTTTCCTTTAATTCCCTTATCCCTCCACTATGCTCACAGAGGGAACTTTCTGGCTGGAAATTCCAGGCCGGCTACAGCAGTGGCTCTGCAGCTGGGGATTTCTTCCTTACTTTATTATATCCAAACTCCTGTGTCCCCGGTCTGCTCCCAATGTCCAGTTTTAAATTCCAGTAATGTCCCCCCACTTCTTTTTTTGTTCACCAACCTTGCTGAGAAGCTGGCTTTCTGCTTTCTTGCTTTCACTCCATGGAGCAGCCAGGAATGCGGCCTCCTCTATTCCGGCTTCTTCCTCAGTCTCAAAATTGTATTCTCAACAATATTTGGATCCTAAAAGTATTCTATATGCTAGTATGGGAGAATGAGAGCTGTTCTAGGCAACTACTGTTAATCTGATTTCTCTAAGAAATCTCCTTAGGGAGAGAAAGGGAATACAGTGAATGGAAAATGGTTTTAAATTGAAGGATATCCTTCCAGAATCTATGATAATACATTCAAAACCATTTCTTAAATAGATGGAAGTAAAACATAAATCAAGAAATTGAACCAAAGAAGGATTCTAGGATTAAAAGACTTGAAGAAATAGAGATCCCCATGAGATGTCACACCCGATGGCCAGGATTCATTCCCACAGTGTTTCCTTGTCAGACCTGTAAGAATCAAGTAATAATTCTAGAATACGAAAGGATGAAAACCTTTTTTTCTCTCCAAACATACATTGTGATGAGAAAATCTGTTGAAAGAAGCATGCTAAGAAATTCTGAACAGTTCATTTTTAAGCAAGGATACAAAACTCTTTCTTGAAATATCAACCACCAAACATGGTGCCATGTGACATTAAACAAAACAAAATAAGGGAGTAGATTACTGCCATAAATAGCAATTAGAATGATCAAGCCTGGGAAAACTTATTAATGGAACCAACAGACCTCATTCCACCTTTTTCTCAACATAATCCCCATTGTAAAATTCATTTAAATATCCAACTAAAGACCCAAACACAGATTAGAAATACAAAATGACGAACATAAAGGAATTGAGGATGTAGCTCAGTGGTAGAACAGCTGCCTAGCCTGCATCAGACCCCCGGTTTGAGTTTCAGACCACAAAGAAAAAAGAAAGAATGGAAAGAGAAAAGAAAAGAGATGAGGAAAGAAAACAAGAGTAAGTACTCTTTTCAAGCTTTCTCAAACTGAGGTTAACTATTCTACCTCATTCAGACTTATCTGATTCAATTATTTCCCTGTTGTATTTATCAGCTCTCCATAACTATAACAAAATTCCTCAGATAAACAACTTATAAGGAGGAAAGGTTTGTTTGTTTGTTTTAATTGTTGTATAGTTTATTATGAAAATACTCTTCCAGTGCACAATATGAACCAAAAATGTCAGTTTACCAGCTCAATTTCCACTCCACTCCCAAATGCATCTAAACAATATCAGTGTTCCTTCGTGGCACCTAGAAAAACTGTCTTTTCTCTTAGACAAATGGCTATCTGCAAGACTACTGAGGTAAGAAAATCCAACTATGTATCTTGAATTCACATACTTTGAGGCAGGGCAGTAAAGCTCTTTCAACACAGCAGTCTATTCATGTAAAGTCATCTGACCTGATACTTTCCCCATGGCTAAGAATCTCATTCGTTCCCCATTTTACAGATGAGGATACGGAGATCCTAAAATTTAAAAAGCCACGCCTAAACAGAATCCAGGTCAGTGCTACTGCACCACTGGCACACATCAGAATTATTGGGAATTTTGAAATCTACATTGATAGGGCCATATACTGAGTCAGAAGGTCTAGGGTACAGCCCAGACATAGATTTAAAGAGGATCTGAGATGACTCAGTTGTGTGACCTCAGTTGCAAAGGGAGTCCAATGTTCCGAGATAGCACTGACATGTAAGAGGTCCCATCATTCTTCCCCACCACCATTATCAGTTACATATGACCAGATATATAGTTCACTTTTATTTATAATCCAAAGGCTACCACACTTTCAACTGCCTAATTCCCACTTTAAAACTTCATGATGGGTGCAGAGAAACTAAGGTAATACTTTTCCTAATCTATGTGTTTAAATCCCTCTGTGCTTCATGGAATAGGGAAGAGGCACGACTCACTGTAATTACCCTTTGCCATGAGACAGGTAGCTGTGGTCTGCCAGATATTGACAAAGTAAGAGACGAAAGGGGAGCAAATCAGTGGACCAAAATCTTTTGGTGGAGATGCCAGGCATAATTATCACACCCCAAACCCACAACCCAGAGGAAAAGTGGCCCATCTTCATCTATAATTACTCGTAGACCAGCCTGGACAGCACCTAACCTTATGTTACAATGGAAAGCATCACTTAAAGTCAGTCCTTAGAGGTCATCATTAGTCGAGGGTGAAAGTTGTTTTTCTTGTAAAAACAAGTGTGGCGGTTTAATACACCTTGTCATTCACCAAGGCTAAGTTGAGGAAACCTGAGCACCAAGAACAGAGGATTTACACTATTGATTTGGGTGCCACAGACACTGGAATAACAGTTATTCCTTTGGGTTCCTAGAAACATCCATCCCTACAACAAAAATGGGTTTAGAGCTTGATAATATTAAGTTAAAGATCTACTTTTTCTTGACAGCTCAGCCAGTTCTTCCCTGACGTGCTGTACAGAAACCTCATCTCGTTTCAGTGCTTCCCAGTAGATCTCTTCTGCTTGTGTATATCCTTCTCTGCCTATCACAATTGCAGCTAGATTGCAGCACAGGACGATTTGTCTACCATGCCAGATCTGATGCCCTTTGCACGTAAATATAGGCCTCATCGAAGTGCTCAACTCTGTGCATCCAGAGTAGCAGCCAGGTCATTCATGAGCACAATGGTCTGTGAGTATCTTTCTCCTTGTATTTCTTCAGAAATCCGCAGAGCTTCCCCAGACACCCTTTGTGCCTGTGATGGCTGCTTGAGAACAGCAGGCAGCAGGCACAGGAGTCTAAGCACATGCCCAGAAGGGGGTGGGTATTGTCTTTTTCTTCCACTGACATAACGTCTTCTGCTATTTCTTTTTCTTGTTCAGTTCTTTCCTTTAGAGGTGAAATGCAGAATTCATGGCCAGTGAGAGGAAAGCCTTGTCTATTTGAGCAGCATAGATACTGGCCAGTTTTAGGGATATTTCAACTATTGTATTGCCTCCCTGCTTCATTCCCCCTCCAAGCAGGTAACTCATTGTTGCTTTCAAAAGTTGTTCTGCAATTTCTGGTTGACCTCATATAGTATGTGAAGGTGGCCATCAAATCATTAAGTGATGGCTTTCCGGTTATGGCTCTGATAGGGAAGGCAAAGAGCATCATGCAAAAAGAGCACAGCCTCTTCTGGCTCATCTTCATGATGCTCAAATTGGCTGCTTCAGCAGCTGGATGATCTCGGCCTCTGCCTGGTCCACCACATGCTTGCACCCCTGGCGGCAGCCCGGCCCACTCCTTGCTGCGCAACCTCATCTGTCACAGCAGGTCTTGAGAACCAAGCAAGCACTGCAGCAGTGGCAGCAGGACCAGGCCACAGACGTGTAGCATGACTCGGGGTGGTGGCGCCTCTATCTCAGGCACCCAGCCTCCTGCCGGCCTGGGGAGCAGGTGCTCCAAGTAGCCCTGTTACCAGTAACGCTGCTCTATGGCCCGCTGTGGGCCTCAAGCCGGGCTCCAGCTCGGGAGCTGGTACATGCTCTCACAGTATCCTCTGGGCAAAGGAAAGGTGTGTTTTGGCTCAAGGTTTCTGAGTTTTCAGTCCACGGTCATTTGGCCTTACTGTCTTTGGGCCTGTGGTGAGGCCATGTCAAGAGCTCATGGCAAAAGAAGTTGCTCATCTCCTAAAGGCCAGGAAAGATGGGGGTGGAGAAAGAAGAGAGAAAAGAGGAGTTAGGTTACACTATCTCCTTCAAGTGCATGCCCTCAATGATCTAACTTTCTTGCACGAGGCCCCACTTCCTTCAGGCTCCATTCCCTCCATATCACACAACAGGCTGGCGACTAAGCCTTGAACACATGGGCCTTCGTGGGCCTGTGTTAGTCGGTTTTCTGTTACTGTGACAAAGTACCCGATAAATGAATTTAAAGGAGGAAAGGTTTATTTTGGCTCATGGTTTCAGTTTATTGTCTCTGGTTCCATGGCTTTGGGCCTGAGGTAAGACAGAACATCATGGCAGAAAGTCGTGTCAGAACAGAGCTTCTTGCCTCAGGGTGAATGGGAAGGAGAGAGAGAGGGGGGCATTTATAGAGAAGATACCCTTTTCAGGGGAATGCCCCTAGTGACCTATGCCTCGAACGAGGCCCCGAAATCTCCCAACAGTCTTATCAATTATGAATCCATCAATGGATTAATCCATTGTTGACATCAGAGCTTTTACATTATCAGCGTCTATTTGAGGAATACAGGATTCACAGGACAACCATACTCCAGTTTGTCTGCTTTCAACATTACATATGGCATGCTGCATCATCTCAAGAACCTATGACCCTATGGAGTCCATCTGAAAACATAAATGAGGACCCAAACATAGTACAGAAATACTTAAGTCAAAAGTCCAGGGAAAAATGCCTATTCCTAGGCTCTTTGGAAACTGAACTTTCTACTTTTAACTCATTCAGATATGTGATCGACTCCTTTTCCTCACTATTATATTTTGTTCTGGAACATGCAAGCCTTCATGACTTACATCTGTGCAAAACAGGGATGATGGGAGGGTCCGAGCAGAACAACTCAAGCCGCACTCTGCTGTCAGTGAGCCAGTGAGTAACCTGCATCCCTGGAACCACAGCCATTTGCCCAGCGTGTGATCAGGTGTCACAGGTGATCCTGTAAGAGTCTTCCTGCACTATTGAACCTTGGACTTGAGGGGGAAGCCTGTGATCCTTTGCCTGCCGGTTGTTTCTTGGTGGGATATGTTGTGTGCATTGAATCGTGGTGATAAGCATGTGGATCCAGAGACTGAGTGACATGGCCACTCCTGCCACTGAACAAGGGAACAATGGAAATCAATTAGTAGAATGAAAATGATGCCCCCCGTCCCCACCCCATTTTCTTCCTCAAACTATTTGAAGGTAGAGATATTTTACTTCTCTCACCTCTACACACTCATGCTCATCAAAATGAAATTCACCACAATAACTTTGCAGGATGAAAACCCAGTTCCCAGGATGGTGCCCAGTACAATGGGATTGGTCTAGACTCTTGGTCCACCCCTGCCCTCCCCAGATTTGATCATGGCTCATCACTTCTGCAAGAGGAGAGTGAGGGCACGTTTGGGAAAAGGAAGCTTGAAAATATGACTGTTTATTTTTCTGTCCTCATTCTGAGAGAATTGAGCAGAAATCTAGGATCACATTTGGATTTTCAGGTGTGTAACAAGTATATTAGTACTGTGTGAGAGCCCTGGGACTACTCTGGACAGGTCATCCATCCTGTCCTAACGGTGCTGCTCTGTGTCTATTTTAGGACTGTGATTGTGCAATCCTGCTCCTCATGGCTTCTGCTGTTGCCATGGAATCCTGCAATGGGTCCATCATCTTACTACTTGTGTGTTCAAGATCTTCCTTCACGGATAAGTGTGGAATATTTAAGCACGAAAAGCATGGCTCAGGGTGAACATGATGATTGTCCAGGTATTTTGTCGTTCTCTCTCAGAGAATGTATTTTAAGGAACAATGATGTTACAAGGACTGAACTTCCTGTGATAATTAATTTTTGAGAATGACGTTGTTCATTCTGTTCTTACCAGGAATTTGGAGGTCTTTTTCCAGTTGAATCTTTCCAGTACAGGAAAGATCCTAACCCAGAGACACATATTTATTGAGTTAGAACTGATGTTAAGACCGCAGTTGGTCTCATGAAACTCACTCCATTACCTGATCATATTAGATGTGGTATTGGTCTTTGAGTTTTTGAGCTTTTGAGAGGTCAATAGAATCTATACTTGTCTGTATTGACCTACTTTACAGGAAACACCTTAGAACTCACGGGAATTCGTCATTGATTTGCATCACCTAACTCAGTCTCCAATTGGTAATGCATGAAATTGGAATTGTATTAGCAAGTGTTTTCCTTAACTAAATGCCAACAACGTGGGATGAAAATATCAGCGACTGATTCTGCTTTTCTTCTTCCCTGAATAATTTCTATACCTTCACATTGGCCCCAACTGCGACAAGGTTTATCAACACTGTATTAGACACAACAGAGAGGGATGTGCTACGATTGGATTCTGATGTGTTATGGGACCCTTGAAAGAAGAAGGCGATGAGGAATATGGGGAAACTTGGTGGCCTAAAACTAGGAGGGTCCAGTTTGGGGACCAGAGTCTTTTCTAGTTCCTTCCAATAAGCACTCACTCCACACATTCTGGATTCCTTCGGTGGGTCTGTTTGCCATGAGCGGGACAGGATATCCTTAATGGTTATAAACTTCATGCATCAGCAGTCTGTTAGATCTGGAGCAGAGCTCTGGTATGGGAGAGATCACTGCGCTAGGAGTAAGTCAAATGTAAAATCATTCCTAAGCCGACCACCCTGGCCCCATGAATGAAGTATTCTTTTGTGCAGACATACCCTGGTTCTGGCACCCTGCATCCTCTCAAGAAGTGTGTCTTGCATGGCACTATGTGTCAGAATCACAAAAGCTGCTCATTTCACAGCAATAATCTTATTGATGCGTAGTGTCTGTTTCCTCCTCCTTATGACTTCTGGAAGGCCTCTGGTGACTTTGACCACTGAACTATTGTAGAAATGTTGTTATGTCAACTTCAAAACTAACCTTTAGAAGGACTGAAGACTCCTGTTTGTCTCTTTGGTTGTTGATCTCCCATATAAGAAGGCTGCCTCTCCTGCTGCAGATGCTACATCACTCTGAGAGCCTATGAGGAGGCACAGGGGCTCAGGTAAGCCCAGCCCCAAAACCAGCCCCTGTGAGTTGACAAGCATGTGATTACAAGTTGCCTAGATCAGCTTGTGGCATGTCCCAAGAAGTCACTGTGTAGTTTACATAACAGCTGAATACCACTGAGGGACCTTCCTCTGCTTTATAATTTTGTGGGTCAGTTACACTTCTCATGTACACGCTGTTTGGAGTGGAAAACGTGAAGATCCTCCAATGTTATCAAAGAAAAAGCATGTGATAGAATTATCCAAAATGTTACTTTTGCAAATTCTCTATCTTTGAAAAGTGCCAGAGATAAGTAGACCACTGATGCTGCAGGATAGTTCTGACGGTGACCTTGTACTGATGCAGTTCTCACCACTTCTTCACTTTTGGTTCTTAAGAATAACAGTAGACTGTGCTGGGAATGCAACATCCTGAGATAAGAAGGGGCTGCCCAGAACCACTGAGGCTACGTTCTGTGTTCTGTGACCTTCAACACTTCTGACCAGGGTATCGTGTGGCCTCTGGGCTAAAAAACGCAAAATGGGCTTTGAGCTGATATCCCTCAGATGTGGCCCAAGAGAAACTCATGAAGTCGAATCCATCAGCCCTGTGCAGATTTTCTGAGCCTAAGAGGGCCTGGCTTGTGATGCCTAAGCTTCTGTTCTCTCTAGATCCATATCCATAAATAAAAATGCACTTTATGTACTTTGCTCCATGTGTGGGCGTTCCCTCTCAAAAGTCTTAGGCAACGCGGTCACCAGTACACAGTGAACCTGTTTCACAGGGAAGTTTGTATATATCTGGACTATTAAATGAGCACATCTTTAGTGCGAAGATGGCTTTTCCTACTAGAAAAGGGACATGTCAAGGAAAATTCTATCCCATTCCCTTCACTCTGGGTGGGGAACAAAAGTATCCCTGAATATTCACAATCACAAGATTTACTTCCTGTGGGTTTGGGATTCAACTTAACTCTTTCAGCATGATACAGTTAATGCCTAGAGGAAAATGAGAGAGTTGCCAAGTGCAAATCTAATACTTTTGGGGGTGGGTGGTAGAGAGCTTGATCTTTTTGGGCGGCGGGTACCAGGGATTGAACTCGATGCACTTGACCACTGAGCCACATCCACAGCTGTGGTCTTGCTGAGTTGCTTAGCATCTTGCTTTTGTTGAGGCTGGCTTTGAACTCGTGATCTTCCTTCCTCAGCCCCCTGAGCTGCTGGGATGTCAGGTGTGTGACACAGAGCCCAGCCAGACAGCTTAATTTTAAGACATTGAAAGGATTCCTACCAGTCATTGGAAACAGACAATCCACAAACAAGCCACAGTTGCAACATACAATGAGTGAACATTCTGCCTTTTCCTTCTTTCTCTCTTTTTCTTTCCCATTTTTCCCTTTATTTCTTCCCCCCTTTAGCCCTCAAATGTTACACCAACTTTACTAATTTAATGGCTGATTTTTCAACCGATTTCAGAAATTTCACTGCAAGTTTGTACCTGGATTTGAGGAACTGTGGAGAACAATATCAACAAGATGTTGGTTTTTCATAAGGCTGAATGGTTGAATGAGGTTTGGCTCTGAAGTGATTGCGGTAAATAGGGCTCAATGGCATCTTTCAATGTGGCGCTGATCCTGGGATCATCAGTGGTGACACATTGAGTTAAAGTGCCACTACCTGGATATTCACACAACCCAGGGCTCACAATGCAGTGCCTTGCTGAAAAGAAGAAGCAATAACTACAGTTGGGTAGACATACAAAACATATGAAAAAGCAAGGAAATGAACCATCTCAAACAGCTCAAAACACATCAAGCACTGACTCCATCAACACTACAGTGGAAGAAATATCAGAGAAAGAATTTTGAAAGTCCATAGCAAAGTGTTCAACAGACAGAAAGAAGATGAAAGGAGAAAGACCAGAGAGAAACATAGGAAGCAAACAATCACATCAATAAAGAGATAGAGACTCTGCAAAAGAACCAAGCAGAAATCCTGGAAATGAAAGAATCAATAGACCAAGTTAAAAACTCAATGGAAAGGGGCTAGGGCTGGGGCTCAGAGGTAGAGTGCTTGCCTGCCATGCGTGAGGCACTGGGTTGATCCTCAGCACCACATGAAAATAAAATGAAGATATTGTATCCACCTATAACTAAGAATAAATATTTTTTTTAAAAAAAAAAGTCAATGGAAAGCATCACCACTACACTACACCACTTTGAAGATAGAATTTCAGGCCTCAAAGACAAAGTATCTAATCGGGAAAATAATGTTGACCATAAAGAAAAGATGTTAAAAGGCCACAATCAGCATATTCAAGAAATCTGGAATGACATGCAGACTTAATCTAAGAATCACATGGGCTGATGAAGGATCTGAAATACAGAGTAAAGGGATGCACAATCTTTTCAATGAAATAATATTAGAGAAATTTCCAAGTCCAAGGAATGTGATGGAAATTCTAACACAAGGGGCATGTAGAACTCCAAATAGAATCAAAACAGATCTACTCCAAGACACGTTTTAATGAAAATGCCTAACATACAGACTAAGGATAGAACTCTCAAAGCTTAAAGAGGAAAACGGCTGGTCCCATTTAGATGTAGAGCAATCCAGCTTTCCCTACCTAGACTCTAAAAGCCAGGAGTGCTTGGAAGAACACATACCAAACTCTGAAAGGAAAAGCATGCCAAACAAGATTACCCTATGCAGCAAATGAAGCTTCAGAATGGAGGACGAAATAAAAGCCTTCCATGATAAACAGAAGTATAAAAAGATTCATAGCCAGAAAGGCTGCACTACAAAACATACTCAATTAAATATTTCACAAATGTGTGTGTATATATATAAAATAAAGTGAATACTATGATATGCCTGTCACCCAGATTCAACACCTGCTAATTACATGCCATTTTCTTTCTTCTATGGAGCATGCTCACTTTGTATGTAATACGAATTTTATAAATTGTAGGTATCCTCTCAAAAAGAGAACTATTTCATGAACAAGAAATGAAAAATAAAAAATGAAAATCAGCATAGGGGTGAGTTGTACTAGGAGTGTAGCCAATTAAAGGAGAACCAAGTCCAATTTAAACCTTAGTTATTCAGCAGAATGGCATGAAATAAAGGGCATTTCTCTATAGTAACATTGAATGTAAAAAGTCTCAACTCTTCAATCAGAAGACATAGGCTGGCAGATTGGATTACAAAGCAAGACCCAAGCATGGGCTCTTTGCAGGAGACTCAACTCACAAGCAAAGACATCCACAGAGTGAAGGTGAAGTTATGGGCAAAGACATACCATGCAAAAGGTACTAGTGAACAAGCAGGGGGAGCTGCTCTCATATCAGACAAAGTGGACTTCATACCAAAATTCATCAGAAGAGACAAAGAAGGTCACTTCATACTGCTTAAGAGATACGGAAGGCAACAAGTTATAATGATTGCAAATATTTATGCCCTAAAACGTGGTGCACCTACATGCAGAAGACAAGTCCTTCTCAGTATTAAGAAACAAATAGAGCACAGTAGCATAATACCAGTGACATTAACACACCTCTTTCATCACTAGGTAGATCATCCAGGCATAAACTAAGTAATCATTCCACAGAACTAAAAAAAACATGATTAATAACATGGACCTAGCAGACATCTATAGAATATTTCCTCCACTGATGACCAAATTCACTTTCTTCTCAGCAGCACATGGAACATTTTTTTTTTAAATAAACGATATTTTAGGTCACAAACGAAACCTTATCAAATACAAAAAATAGAGATAATTCCCTGCCTCCTACAAGATCATAATGGAGTGAAAGTAGAAATCAATGACAAGATGAAAAACAGAAAGAACAATGACACCTGGAGTAAATAATATGCTTTTGAATGATGAGTGCATAGTAGATCAAGGGAGAAATCTAAACATTCTCACAAACAAATGGGAATAGTGTTACAACATACCAAAATCTCTGGGAGAGTATGAAGGCAGTTCTCAGAGGAAAATTCTCAGAGGAAAGCACTCAATGCAGTCCTCAAATAGGAAGATAAAGGAGGCTTACAAGGATCCAAATAGACCCTGACAAAT
This sequence comes from Spermophilus citellus, assembly GCF_964194105.1. Taxonomy (NCBI): domain Eukaryota; kingdom Metazoa; phylum Chordata; class Mammalia; order Rodentia; family Sciuridae; genus Spermophilus; species Spermophilus citellus. Next base: position 102,529,129 of record NC_138190.1, read on the forward strand.
GAGAAGCTCACCAAGACATATTATAATCAAAATGCCTACCGTAGAAAATAAGGAAAGAATATTAAAAGCCACAAGAGAAGAACGACAGGTCACATTTAGAGTCAAATCAATGGGGCCCAATTATGATTTCTCAATTCAGAATCTAAAATCAAGGAGTGTGTGGAAGGAGATACATTCAGCCCTGAAAGAAAACAACTGTCATCCAAGGTTAGTCCACCCAGCGAAACTCAGTTTCAAATTCAAGGGGGAATAAAAACATTCCATGGTAAGAATTAGTTAACAGAATTCATGAGCACCAAGCCAGCACTACAAAGAACACACAGACATCAACTGTGCCCAGAGGAACTAAAAACAATTCCCAGGGCTGGGGTTGTGGCTCAGCGGTAGAGCACTCACTTAGCACGCGCAAGGCCCTTGGTTCGATCTTCAGCACCACATAAAAATAAATAAATAAAGGTATTGTGTCCAGTTACAACTAAAAAATAAATATATATATGAAAAAACAATTCCCAAAGTGCACAAAGAGAGGAAGATCAACTGAAGAATGAGCCACTAAATGAGTATGAAGTCAGCATAATATATAGAAAAAATAAGGCCAGGAAATAGCAAGCACATGTCGACACAGACACTCAATGCTAATGGTCTCAAATTCCCAAGGAAGGGACAGATTAGCAGAATGGATTAAGAAAAACAAAATTAAAACGAGATCTAACTAAATTCTTTTTATCGGAGCCTCATCTTATAGGCAAGGATACCCACAGGCTGAAGGTAAAAGGATGGCAAAAAATATTCCGGGGATATGGCCCAAGAAAACCAGCAAGAGTAGCTATTCTCATATCTGACAAAGTAGATATCAAGCAAAAACGAAACAGAAGAGACAAAGAAGGCTGCGACATCCTAGTAAAGGGAACAGTCCAACAAGAAGATATAACCTTAGTAAACATTGGTGCTCCCAAATGTCAGTGCACCCAGTTACATGGAAAAAGGACTCCATGGCATTAAATTCCATATACTCCAACACAGGAATACTGGGGGCTTTCAACACACCCTTATAACCAACAGACTGGTGTTTCAGTCAGTTTTTCTACTGCTGTGACTACAAGGACCCAACCAGAAAAACTGTAAGGAGGAAAGGTTTATTTGAGGGCTCACAGTTTCAGAGGTCTAAGTCCATAGAAGGCCAGTTCCTGATCATAATGGCAGGAGAGTGTGGCAGAGGCAAGCAGCTCACAGGATGGTCAAGAAGCCGGGAAAGACCTCCACTTGTCAGACCCAAATATATACCCCAATGCCATGCCCCCAGTGTTACACCTTCTCCAGCCACACCCCACCTGCCTCCAGTTACCACTCAGTTCACCCCATGAGGGATTAATCCACTGACTAGATTAAGGCTATGAACCCAGTCATTTCTCTTCCAAACCTTCTTGCATTGTCTCACAAGTGAGCCTTTGAGGGGGCACTACATCTAAACCTTAACAATTGGTCATCAAAACATAAAGTCTTTAAAGATATCTCCAACAGTGCTATAAGTCAAACTGACGTAATGGATAACCACAGAATATTCCACCCCCAAACAGCTGAATTTGCCTTCTTTTCAGATGCACATGGAACCTTTCCAAATAGATCATACTCTAGGTCACAAAGCAAAATAGTAGCAAATGCAAAAGTAATTGATGTGATCTCAGGTATCCTTTGAGATCACAATGGAATGAAGCTAGAAATCAACAGAAAGAACAGTAGTAGAGACAAAATAAACACATGAAGATCTTACAATACACTCTTAGATGAAGACTGGATCAAAGAAGAAATGAAAATACATTTCACGGGCCTGGGGTTGTAGATCAGTGTAGAGTGCTTGCCTAGCACTTGTGAGGCACTGGGCTTGATCCTCAACACTACATAACAATAATTAAATAAAGGTACAAAAATTAAAGTAATAAGAAATTCTTAGTAGTGAATGAAAACAAAGAAACAACATATCAAAATCTCTGGGACAGTATAAAAGCAGTTCTAAGAGAAAAGTTTATAGCTCTAAGTGCCCATATTAAAAAAATTGGAGTGATCTGCTGGGCATGGTGGAGCTGAGGTGTAATCCCAGTGGCTCGGGAAGTTGAGGCAGGAGGCTCATGGGTTCAAAGCCAGCCTCATAAGTTCAGCCAGGTCCTAAGTAACTTAGTGAGACCCTGTCTCTAAATAAAATAAAAAGAAGGGCTTCAGATGTGGCTCGGTGATTATGCACCCTGGGTTCAATCCCTGATAAAAACAAACAAAAAAGTTTGAAAGATCCCAAATAAGTAAGCTTATGCTCCACCCAACTCAAGGCATTATTAGTTAAAGAACAGAATAATCCCCAAAACAGTAGTAGACTGGTAATGTTTAAGATCAGAGCCACAATCAATGAAATTGAAAATAAGAAAAAAGAAATACTCAGGATCAATGTGATGAAGAGTTGACTCCTTGAAAAGATGAACAAAATTGTCACACCCTTAGCCAAACTAACCAAAAGAAAGGATGAGAAGAAGCAAGTAGACAAGATCAAAGTTGAAAAAGGAAATATCACCATTGACCCCTTTGAAATCAAGAAGACTGTCAGAACCTATTTTGAAAATTTACACTCCAATAAGGCAGAAAACCTTGAATATATGGACACATTCCTAGACATACATCTTGCCCAAACTGAACCAGGAAGATGTCGAAAACATAAACAGATCAATATCAAGTAATAAAACTGAAAAAAGTATCAAAAGTCTTCCAACAAAGAAAAGCCCAGGACCAGAGGGATTCTCAGCCTAGTTCTACCAGACTTTCAAAAAAGAATTAATACCTGTCCTTCTCAAAATTTCCATGAAATAGTAAAGGAGGGAACACTGCCAAATTCATTCTATGAAGCCACTATCAACAAAGACATGTCAGAGAAAGAAAACTTCAGGCCAATATCCTTGATGAGCATTGATGCAAAAATTCTTAACACAATATTGGCAAACTGACTACAAAAACACTTTAGGAAGATGGTGCACCCTGATCAAGTGGGGTTCATGCAAGGGATGCAAGCTTGATTCAACGTATGGAAATCAACCAATGTAATTCACTACATAAACAGACTTACAGACAAGAATCGCACGATTAACTCCATAGATGCAGAAAAAGTATTCGACACAATATAACTCCCATTCATGTTTAAAACGCTAGAAAAACTAGGGATAGAAAGAACTACTCCAACATTGTAAAGGCTCTATACGCCAAACCCATGGCCAACATTATACTGAACCGGGAAAAGTTACAGCACTGCCTTCAGAAACAGGAACAAGAAAAGAAGAGAATGCCCACGTTCAACACTCCTATTAACATAGTCCTTGAAACTCTAGCTAGACCAATCAAGCAAGACAAGGAAATTCATGAGGTACAAGTCCAAAAGGAAGAGCTCAAATCATCCCTATTTGCTCATGAAATGATCCTATATACAGCGGAACCCAAACACTGCACCAGAAGACTTCTGTATCTCAAAAATGAATTCAGCAAAGTAACAGAATACAAGATCAACACCCATAAATCAATCATGTTCCTATACTACAATAATGAATCTGCTGAAAAGGAAATTACAAAACTATCCCATTCGCAATAACTTTAAAAAATATATTTGGGAATCAATCTACCAAAACAGGCGAAGCGCCTCTAAAAGGAAAACTATAAAATACTAAAGAAAGACACTGAAGAAGACCTTAGAAGATGGAAAGAACTCCCATGTTCTTAAATAGGCAGAATTAATAATATCAAAATGGCCATACAACCAAAATCGCTATACAGAGTCGGTGCAATCCCCATCAAAATTCCAATGTTATTCTTCACAGAAATAGAACAAGCAGTCTTAAAATTCATTTGGATAAATAAGAGACTCAGAATAGCCAAAGCAATCCTGAGCAAAAGGCACGATGCTGAAGGCATCACATACTGGATCTCCAATTATACTACAGAGCTAGAGTAATAAAAACCATGATACTGGCCACAAAACAAAACAGCCATTAAGACCAGTGGAATAGAATAGAAGACACAGAGACAAACCCACACAAATACAGTTACCTCATACCAGACAAAGGTGCCGAAAACATACACTGGAAAAGATAAGTCTCTTCAAAAATGGTGCTGGGAAAATTGGAAATCCATATGTAGAAGAAGGAAATTTGATCCCTCTCACCCTGCACAAAACTCAACTCAAAGTGGATCAAAGACATAGGTTGAGAACAGAAGCCCTGCACATACTAGAAGAAACTATAGGAGCAACACACCAGCATGTTGGCACAAAACTCACTTCCATAACAAGACTCCTAAGCCACAATAAATAAAATAAGAAAATCATTGAGTTGTATGACATTGAATTAAAAAGTTTCTGCACAGCAAAGGAGACAATTAAGAGCACGAGGAGAGAGGCAAAAGAGCAGTAGAAGATCTTTGCCACCTTCTCCTCAGATAGGCATTAGTATACACAATGAGCTCAAAAAGCCTAACCCCCCAAACTCCCAATCAATAAGTGGGCAAAAAACCCAAACTGACACTTCTCAAAAGAAGAAATACAAGTGGCCAACAAGATCTGCACGTGGTGGTGCGCTCCCGTAATCCCAGGGGCTTGGGAGGCTGAAATAGGCAGCTTACATGTTTAAAGCCAGCCTTGGCAACTTAGTGAGCCTGTAAGCAACCTAGTGAGACCCTGTCCTAAAAGACAAGATGAAAAGGGCTGGGAGTGTGGCTCACTGTTTAATTACCCTTGGGTTCAATCCCTGGTACAAAAAAAAAAAAAAAAAAAAAAAAGGCCAACAAATATATGAAAAAAAAAAAAGTTCAACATCTGTAGCATCCAGAGAAATGCAAATCAAAACTACATTGAGATTTCATCTCACTCCAGTTTAAATGAAAATTATCAACAATATATATAATAATGTTGGCAAGGATGGGAGGAAATGGGTATGCTCCTACATTGTTTGTGAGACTGCCAATAAGTGTGAACACTCGGGAAAGCAACGTGGAGATGCCTCTATAAACTAGGAATGGAACCACCACATGACACAACTGTCCCACTCCTCAGTATAAGTCCAAAGAATTCTAAATCGGCATACTACAGGGATGCAGCCAGATGCCAGTGTTTACAGGAGCACAATTCACAATAGCCACACAATGGAGATGACCTAGATGCCCGTTCAATACATGAATGGATAAATAAAATGTTTTGTATATACATAATGGATTATTATTCAGCCATAAAGAAGCATGAAATTATGGCATTTGCAAGTAAATGGATGGTACTGGGGACTATCATGCCATGTGAAATAAGCCAGTCCCCAAAAGTCCAAGGTCAAATGTTATCTCTGATATGGAAAGCTAATCCAAAATAAGAGAGGGAAAAAAAAAGAGAGAAAAGGCAGAAAAAAGGAAAAGAGAATTTCATCAAAACAGAAGAAAGATCATTAGAGTAGATGAAGGTGATTGAGGGGCAGGAACGAGCCACAGGATAAGGGAAAAACAATGTAATGCACCTGACCTAATTTTCCTGTGTACATATATGGATATACCACAGTGAATCAAGTATATCCACAAGACAATTATATGAATCATGTATGTCCACAAGACACTGACTTTTTTTTAAAAAAAGAAGTATAAATAAATTGCAGAAACATCAGTAGAGTAGAGGGAGGGAAAAAGGGGAAGAGAAGATTGTGGTGGGGGGGATATGCTAGGAACAAATTAGAGCAAATTATGTTTCATGCCTTTGTGATTATGTCAAAATGTATCCTAATGTTATATATAACTAAAAGCAATTAATAAAAATGAAAAACGGAAAAATGAAGGATAATGATCATTAAATAATTAGAAAAGTAGTGAATTTTGGGGAAAATATATTCAGAGTAAAATGTCCAATAATTTTCTGGTTTCAAGGAAGGATAATACATCATAAATTCAGGTCTTAGCAGTGTGTACACCATTGTAAACCTTCAGAAGGATGAGAACATAGAGGACATATACTCCCCCCACCACAAACACGTTACACATTGCCTATGAAGGAAAAAAAAAAAAAACGTTTCAGAGTACACTTCCTTATCTCAAGAAATGGAAGCCAAATCAAGGTCTAATACGATTTATCAGTCAACACGGAGTTAAAGTATCATTTAAGAAGGAGGCTGTGGGCTGTGGGTACAGTTCACTGATAAACAAATGGCACAGCATGTTCCAGTTCCTTGGTCCATTCCAAAGGAGTGGACAAAAAGCACAAGAAGACTGTGATAGACATACTAATGGAAAACCCAGCATTCCTGTCAAGTACAGATTAGATATTTCCAAGACTGATTAGTTCAGACAGGTGCCAGTCAACAGCCATTTGTCTCTCAGCATATTTCCTGAGCTATGGGAGCAGTCGTGACCAGGGTCATACACTTCCTGAGATGGACCACATCCAAGGATTCATGCATAAAGTGCTCTAAAGTTTTGATATCAAAGACTGAAATGGGGGGGCTGGGGATGTGGCTCAAGCGGTAGCGCGCTCGCCTGACATGCGTGCGGCCCGGGTTCGATCCTCAGCACCACATACAAACAGAGATGTTGTGTCCGCCGAGAACTAAAAAATAAATATTAAAAATTCTCTCTCTCTCTCTCTCTCTCTCTCTCTCTCTCTCTCTCTCTCTCTCTCTCTCTCTCTCCTCTCTCTCTTTAAAAAAAATAAACTACCTCTGTAAAAAAAAAAAGACTGAAATGGGAAAACAGTACACTGGGTTATATACTCAGTGGGTGAATGAGTAAAGCAGGGACTCAGTGAAGTTTTATAATGTGATGATGGACATTCCTGGGGAAAAAGAAATTACTTTGATGCCATTATAAGCATAAAACTGGGGAAAAAATAGAACGCATGCAACAATATACTCCAATCAAAAGGTTTTCTACCTAAGCACATGAAGGGCAAAGTTGAGGTACGATTTGAGTGTGTACCTCCAGGTTTCAGGTGTTAAAATTTAATTCCCACTATGAAGTATTAAGAAGGTGGAAACTCGTTTCAACAGTGTTATTTAGAGGTAAGGCTTTTGGGAGTTGATTAGCATTAAAGTTATTAGGGTGAAGACCCCATGATTTAATCCTATTGGCTTTATTAGACAAAGGAGAAAGGCCAGAAGACACATAGACACAAGTGTTCCCTGTCTCTTGCCATGTGATTCCCTGGACTGACTTGGGACTCTGCCACCAGAAGGGAACCTCGGGATGTGGGATGTGGCCCTTAGACTTGTGCCTTCCAGAACCATGCTTCAAATTGAACCTCTTTCTTTATAACTTACTCAGTCAATGCTTTGGATTATTAGCCACAGAAAGTGGATGAACACACCAAGAATTAATGCAAATACATAACCAAGGGCACAAAGACAAGACAGAAACACCTATGTCAATATTTTCAATAAGCAATGCCTTATTTAGGAGCCCTGAAACCTGAACTTACCATTCTAAGTTGTTCAGATTTAGCTCATTCTATTCTTTTCCAGGTTGTAATTTTGTGTTTTTAAAATGGGAAAGTTCCACTTGTGACTCTGCAACACAGGGGTGCTGGGTGCATCCAGTGAGAAGACCCGAGCCTCCTTCCCCACTGGTTCATCCAAGGAAGGACGAGTAGTGACTGCGTCAGTGTGAGAGCCCAGGGAACTTGGCTTGCTGACTGAACAAGAAATTGGTGAATTTATTTATCTATTGTTACTTCTTTCTCTTTTTTAAAAAGGTATACCTATCTATGCTTGCAATCTTGCTGATTTTAGCATATGAATTCAGAGCTGCAATTGCACTTGTTTCCATCCTGTTGCATTATATTAAAATAAGCATAGTGACCAAGTATGAGAAATAAGTAATTCCCCTCCCATTCCTTTTCCTCAGCTATTTCTATGTTGAGATACTTTACATTTTTAACCACTAAGTACACGTGTGTGACAAAATAAAAAACCACTACCTTAACTTCACAAGAAGGCAAAAACTCTGCCCAAGTGTCGTGAGCAATATAATGGGATCCATCCTTGATGACTGGCCCCTTGGTGTCTTCACCCACGGTTGCTTTTCCCTAGCTACATGGTTCAGGCCCCCGAAACTGTTCTGTTTAGAACACTGTCGATATGCATTTTTGTAGACACAGTGGAGAAGGATGTATTTTAAGGAAGTTCCAGGTATTTGGGAACTCCTGAAAGAAGGTCCTGAAGAATATGGGAATATTCAGTAGCCCTAAATAAGGAGGATCAGATAAGGAGACCAGGCCCTGGCCCAGTTCATTGCAGCAAGCTTTCACTTCATCCAATCTCCAATTTTTGCCTCTATGTGTGCTGTGTCTCTCATCCAGGTGATCACCTGTGTGAGAGCATGTCTATCATGATTGAGTCTTCATGTCAAACCCAGGGTGGACTTTCTTGGTTAGAGTGTAGTGATCCACGAAATGAGAGAACTCACCCTGCTAAGCGTAATTCAAGATTCTATCACCACATTCCAAACTGCACCACTCACCAAGAGAACCAAGGACTCCTTTGTGTGGACATGGCCTCCACAGAAAGCCTGCAGCATCTCTGGACATGTGTGTTATATGGCAATGTGTCAGGTTCAGGAGGGCTGCCCCATCCTGGGCACTCCTCCCGTTGTAATACCATGTCTTCTTCCTAATCCCCTTGACTCCGGGCAGGCTGCTGATGACTCTGACTGGCAAAGAATATTGGATGTGATCTTATTCCTGTTCCAGTGATATCCTCAAGAGTGCTGGTAGCTTCATCCTTGCCATCTCAGAGCCCTGATCTTCCATCGATGAATCTGTGTATCTTTCTTGAGACACCACCTGGAAAGTCTCTGAGAGTCTATGGAGAGGAACAGGGGACCAACAGAGCCCAGCCCCTCACTCAGCCCTTCCAAGGAAACAGACATGTTTCTGAAAGTTGCATTATATTACATATAAATATTATTGAGTGATCCTTGTCTAGTTTATCTTTCTAAGGATCATTCATTCTTCTCCTGTGAACAATATTTGGAACACAAAATGTAAAACTATACCATAGCACTCCTTAAAATATACTTGATGAAATAAAAATGGCCACTATTTTAAAAGTTAATCTCTTCTTAAAAAGTGGCAGAATTTAATAGAATATTGAAAGCATTGTGTGATTCTCGATTCTGAAATGGCTGCATCCTCAGGGATAGGATGGGCCTCTTGTTAACGGAAAGCGGAGAGGTCAAGGAGAATTTTATCCTTTGCCTTTGAGTATGAGCAAAGAAAAAGGTCTGCATGAGAATTTATATTCACAAGACTACCCTGTGTAGCTCTGGGTTTCATATCTAGAGCATAAGCATGGGTCTTCTGATTTTTAAAGGAATCTGAGACACGTGGCAAATACATGTGAACGCCTTTCTGAATGAAAGATGTCAAGCAAGGCTTTAACAGGATTAGTCTTCCCAAACATGCTCATGTTCCCAAAAAGCCACCATGTAGACAAACAATAAACCAAGATATGGATCTGAAAGTCTCAATATGACATTCAAAAAATTAAAATTGTTCATAGTGTGCTTAACTAACTGAGGCGATAGGAAAAAAAGTTGATACGCCAATCCCCAAAAAACCAAAGGTTGAGTGTTTTATTCTGAAATGGGGAAGCTAATCCACAACAAGGTGGGGGGGGATAGATGATCAGTATACTAGACAAAGCGGAATGAAGGGAAGGGAGAGGGGATTGGGAAAAGAAAGATCATGCAAATGAATATAACGTGAATATCATATGTACATATATGAGTACACCACAGTGAATCTTACCAATGTTTACATCCATAAGAAATTAATTTTAAATGAAATTAATGGATAAATGAATGGGTAAATGACAGAAAGCTCAACAGAGGGAAGGAGACATACTGGGGTCTGAATTAGAACTAAACATATTCCATGCATGTATAATTATGTCAAAATGGATTCTACTGTCATGTATAGCTAAGAGAACCAATGAAAAATCCCACCCAAAGGAAAAGCATTTGAAAGAAACAACTGAAAAACCCTAATCTGCCAACTAAATTTCTATTAATTGTAAACAAACACTGGACATTGATTCTTGTTGTTTTGTGCAACACATTGGGCAAAGATGGATAGGGAATTAATGTAATAGAGAATGGCTGCAAGAAATTATTCAGAATGCCTTGTAGAATAAAAGAAAATATTGGGAAGGGGGCGAAGAAACATAAGGAACAGAGTGAGACTTAATAGTGTACCACACAGGCATCCCAGAAGGAGGCAAAAGCACCAATTGTGGGGAAATAATAAAGAACAATGGCTTTTTGTTTTCCAGAATTAACAAAATACATAATTCAATAAATTCAGGAAACATGCTTGCTCACATCAGGATACAACTAGAGACCGTGAAAACACAGATCTGAATAGCGGACAAAGAAACAAATGCCTCTCAAGGGATACCAAGCAGTGTCGCAGCAGGCCTGTCTATGTCAACAACGGAATGACACAGGCAAGTGCTGAGGGGAGATATTTATATTCCAGAGGTGAATTTCTGGACAAGTTGTCAATTTAGAAGGACACCACACTGTAATCTCAAGGACTCAGGAGGCTGAGGCAAGAGGAGCACAAGTTCAAGGCCAGACTTCACAACTGAGAGAGGCCCTATCTCCAAAATCAAAATAAAAAAGAACTGAGTATGGAGCTCAGTGGCAGAGCGAGCCTGGATTCAATCCCCAGTACCAGAAAGAGAAAAGAGTGAAAAAGAATAATGCTATCACAGCATGCAGTCAGACTGCCCAAACTCCTTTTCAAGACAGAGTCGCTGCTTCAGCTGCTAGGATAGCAGTCAGCAGCTGGTCAGCAGCCATTAGTACCTTCCAATATTCCCTGAGCTGCGGAGAGCTGCCTTCCCCAAGGTCACACACTTCTAGATGGACTACATCCTAGGACTGTTATTGGAAAATGTGTAGTGGTGTGACTTGTTCTGCCTAGAGGGGAATGACACTGCGGAGCCACGTTCCCTTCAGAGCTCCCACCGGAATCACAAGAGGCTTTCATTGGGTCTCCAACATGTGCACCTGCTTCTGCCCATGCTGGGATCCTCAGTCCCCACCATCATGGGTTGGTCCTGAATAAATATCCAAATAGTTGGTACACCAACTACCATCCGAGGGTGTGCTTCCTGTAGAAATCAAGCCAAAAATGAAGGTACATTTAATTTTGTTTATTTTGTTGGTTCTTTTAGTTATACATGATGGTAAAATCCATTTTGATATAATTATGCAAACATGGAAAGTGACTCATTCTAATTAGGACCCGAGTCTTGTGGAGGTACATGATGGTGAGGTTCACATTCATACGAAAGTCATGTCTGATTCATTCCACTGTCTTTCCTTCTCCTTCTCCACAACCTTCCCTCCATTCCTCATCACCCAACCCACTAAATTCCATTCTTCTCCCCACCCTACTGTGTGTTACCAGCCACATATCAGTGAAAACATCCGACCCTTCGCTTTTTAGGACTGGCTTATTTCACTTAGCATGGTAGTCCCCAGATTCGTCCATTTACTGGTGAATGTCATGAAGTCATTCTTCATTCTGACTGAGTAATATTCCATTGTGCATGTATACCACATCTTCTTTATCCTTTCATCTGTTGAAGGACACCTAGGTGTGCTCCATAGCGTACCTATTGTGAATTGTGCTGCTATAAACATTAATGTGGCTGTAGCACTGTGGTATGCTGTTTTAAGTCCTCCGGCAATATACCATGGAGTGGGATAACTGGGTCAAATGGTGTTCCATTCTTAGATTTTTGAGGAATCTCCATACTACACAGGTACATTTTTAGTCAGAAAAATCACAGAGTCTACACCATTGATGCTTCCTCAAAGAAACTTGGAGAGGGTGTACCATTGGAAGGTTTTTTAAAGTGGTCACAGAAAGGTAATGTGAGATGTTAAAAGGAACGCCCTTAGCAAACCCATGTAAGTAGAAACAGTGCCTGCATATGACAGTTCTAATACTGATGACGATGATTTTGGTGAACAAATGAGACAAGGTAGAAAGAAATAATGCATTTATCCATCATTTACCTGCTGGTAGCATCCAGTGAGAGCAGCTCAGGCCCCTTCTCAGCCAACGGAGTACTTGAAGACCCTGAGCCATCCACACTGGCCAAATGTGTTGAGAGCTGATCCAGGATGATCCAAGAAGAGCTTTTCTGAGATGTTTACCCCGGGAGATGGAGGATGATACTGTATTTATGCATGTGTTTGTTTGTCTGTCTCTGTGGTGGTGGTTTAAAGATAGAATTCCAGAAATAAGGGCATGTCTCTTGCATCCTTTGCCAAATTAAGAGAAAAAAAAATGAACCCAGGTTTTCTTTACCACTGAGCAACACTCCCAGTCCAATTTTTTTGAGACAGTGTGTCACTAAATAACTGAGGGTCTTGCTAAGTTGCTGAGCCTATCCTTGAACTTGTGATCCTCCTGCCACAGCCTCCTGAGTTGCTGGAACTGTGGGCTTCTGCCGCTCACTGCACTTCGCAAGAGAAAAATTATGACTGCTACTATTTCAAATAGGAGTTGTGTGACCTCCTTTTCACAATTTGTTTTGGGGTTGTTTTCTTCACTGGTGTTCTCCTTATATTCACTCCAATAAAAATGACCTAGTCACCATCATAATCAGGGACCGTTGGAGTATTATTTATCAGCAAATATTTCATCGATAGTATTAGGTTTTCCTTGATTTTCGCACAAGTAACAATTTTGGCAGCCTACTCCTTTGAGATGAGAGTTCTTGATGTTCTTCATTATTTAGTTATTCTTTTAAATTTTTTGTTAGTGCATTTTGGCTGTACATAATATTGAGGTTCATTTTGACAAGATTATATAAGCTTGGAATATATTTTGCTCCAATTCATTCCCCAGAATTTCCCTTTCCCTCCCTTTCCCTGCCCCCTGTTCCCTTTTCTCTATTCTACCAATCTTTCTTCTATTTATTTATGATTTTCTTCTAAGAGTGCCTAGAGATATACACACAGGTGGAGTTCACTGTGGTATATTCACATATGTACACAGGATAGTTTGCTCAGTTGTATTCCACCATTCCTCCCTTTCCTGTCCCTCCTCATTCCCCTTCCTCTACTCTACTGAACTCTCTTCTATTTTCATGGGATCCTACCAACATTTTCCCCTTATTTTGGTCTACCTTCTGCATAACAGAGAAAACATTTGAATAAGGGAGAATATATTCGACCGTGGGCTTTCTGCATCTGGCTTTTTTCAATCAGCCTGATGGTCTCTCCATTTACATCTATTTTCAAGCAAATGCTTTGATTTTACTCTTCTTTTTGGATGAGTAAAACTCCATTATATTTGTGCATGTTTGTGTGTGTAGATATGTGTTTGTCACATTTTCTTTATCCATTTGTCTGTTGATGGGCACCTGGGCTGCTTTTACTACTTGGCTCTTGTGACTCATGTACTTCTAGGTGTGATAGGTCCGTTGTGTGCAATCTCTGTGGTAGGTCCATTCCTAGCTGTTTGAGGAATCTCCATCCTGTTTTCCAGAGTGGTTGTATTAATTTGCAGTCCCATCAAAACTGTACGAGTGTTCCTTTCCCCCACATTCTTGCTGACACTGATTATTATTTGTGTTGTTGATAATTGCCATTCTGAGTGGAGAGAGATATAATCTCAATGCACGTTAGATTTGCATTTCCCTGGATGCTAGAGATGTTGAACATTTTTTCCTTTATTTGTTGGCCATTTGTATTTCTTCTTTTGAGAAGCGTGTTTAGTTCTTTTGTCCAATAATTAATAGGGTTATTTGGTGTTATGTGTGTTAAGTTTTTTGAGTTCTTCAGATATAATATTCAAATTCTTAATTCCTGTCTTTGGTTCAACTTTTGTAATTTATTAAGTAAGTATACGTAAGAAAGATTTTGAATGTATTATCATAGGTTCTTTTAACTTCAACTTGTTTTCATGTAAGTGAAATCTCTCTAAGGAGATTCTTTGGATAGTCGTTTCTTAACAATTTAAGAAGGAATGAGCTTTTGATCTCTCTAATGAGAATTCACCAACTTCAACATTTAAGACTTATTTTGGATCTAAATATTAAGAGTATAATTTTAAACATGGTAAAAGTCAATAATATTTTACAGTATTTAAATATCCCCATTTCTGTTTGTGTTCTCTGCTTGGGGATTGTGGTTTTGCTGTTTCTCCTTTTACCAATTCATTGAGTTTTGAGTGGCACAAAAGCCAGGTCCCTTAACTTCCAGGCTGAGGGAAACCTATGGGGCCTGTCCTCAATCATAGAATACCCATGGAGAAGTGGCAGCCTGGTCATTGCACAAGTCATATGGGGTCTGGCATGGCCCACCTCATAGACTCCTTGGTGGTCCTAGAATTTCAGGGACCACCTGTGCCCTGACATGTGGCATTCTCTCCAATCTGAGCCTGCCTGGGGAGTATCCAGCACCCAGTAATAGCCCAGGGGCTCCAGCTTGGCTGTCAGTATCAGGTCCACTGAAGCCCTCGTGGGGCAAAGTGGGCACATGTCCAAGGCTGGTGGGATTACGATAAGACAGGCACCTACCAATAAGTGCTGAATGCCTGCCTCGAACATCTGCTCACTCTTTCCTGTGGCTGTCCTTTGTTCCTGTGCCTACCCTGTTTCCTGCATTCTTGCACCTTAGTTGCCCATGACCTGCCTGCCCTCACACTGCTGCCTCCTCAGGGTCAGTTACTTTGGCCCTAGAAGTGTCCTAGATCCACCTCTGAGAACCACCTCTTTGGGTAATGAGTGGGACCTCTCATAGTCTTCTCTCAGCAGCCCGAGACTTCACCATTTGTCAGAGCATGTCAGTGACACACCTGGATCCTTCCAGCCCACCTTCCCTGGAAATTCTGCTGTCTAGATGTTCCTTGGGCCATGCCTGTGATTCTTGATTAACCATGAAGAAAGCAGCACTGGAGATCTGATGACTCCATCCTCGACACAGCCTGCCTCTTCAGCACCTACCCTGTGGGCCCCAGCTCAGTGTCCAGGCACATTATTTTCAACCCAGTGCCCCCACATAATCACTGCAAACACTTCAAAAGTTGTTTTTTAAATATTAACTCGTTCCCTTACTTTGTCTTTTCAGTAAAACCTTACATGAGACCATGATTGCTCGCTAGTTGCCCCATTTACTCTATCAACCCCTGAAGTGAATTATCACATGTTCATATTCATTTCCAGTCTTCAACTCCATTGTTCCCTCTCTTGCCAATAATTTACCTGTGTCGTTCCCGTCATGCTCCCTGTCTTCAATCCACAGACCCATTTTACTCATGCTAATGGATTTCTGCATTTACCAAGGAAAGTCACCCAGAGCAAAATAAAAAATAATTGACTGGATATTATTTCTTTTAAAAATTTTTGTAGTTGTAGAGAGACAGAATGCCTTTATTTGTTTATTTTTTAAAATATATATATATATTTTAAATATCTTTTTTTCATTCATTTTTTATATGTTGCTAAGGAACGAACCCAGTGCCTCACACATGCAAGGCAAGATCTCTACCACTGAGCCACAACCCCAGCCCCTATTTATTTTTATGGCATGATAAATATCAAACCCAGTGTTTCACACATGCTAGGCATGTGTTCTACCACTGAGCTACAGGCCCAGTATGCATGGAATAAAGTTTCTAATGAAAACCATTGGCATTTTGAAGCAGTACCAACCACCATGATGAATTTATGGCTTATGAAAATGAGTATGTTCTTATGGGTCTACAGGAAAAGGCATATGGCTTCTTTGGTATCCAAAGTTTTATTCTAGCTGTGTAGAACCATCCATGAGTTACTGGCAGTTGATTTCACAGTAGTTTTCTTTAGTCGCCTTGTGCAGCAAGCCCTTTTTCAAACCTTGTCATGAGTTGGTTCCAATTTCCAGAGCAATAATGAGTACTAATCCTGATGAGAGGACTTATTCATAATATATTGGAAAACATTAGCATGAATATTAACACTGAAATAAATGATGTGAGAAAAAAGGAGTAATACTAGTCTTCTTGATGATTCACCTTCCTCTTCTACATTTGATGAAAGGGATAAGAAACGTGTCCCTCTCACAGCTCTGGATTTGTATTTTCAAATCATCGCTTTTAAAACAAGCAAGCCAACAGTTCTTGGCAACAAATGGTATCACAACATGTTTCTCCTCTAACCCCAAGATGAATTTCACTCAGAGGATCTTACTGCTTTAGCCCAGCAAGTATCCCACACTGTGGGCCTATGCCTGGGACTCAGACTCTTCAGGCCTCTGAATTAGCCAGCCTACACAAGGACTTGGGCTGTGGTCCCATCATCCATGCAGAATTGCACAGCATGACGGGTTTTGGCTTAAAAATTAGAAAAACTCTCAATGAGTTAGACTATTAATTTCAGGCTCTGGGGAGTTGAAAAATGAATTACTTCTTGAAATTTTGGCTTCACTCCTTGTGCACTGTATCTTCATTACTATAGTTAGTGAATGTTAAAATCTTTGACTGAGATGTGTCTGATTATATATTTTCTGCCATATCACACAAAAAGTACCTCTAGATAATTCTGCCACATTGCTTCTTGGAGAATAAAAGTGAAAAATGTCAATTCCTCCCTTACAAAAAATGAGGTGACCTGATTTAACCTTAGGAAGGGTGACCTAGGAATATACCTGTCAGAAATCACCATTAAAGGAAATGATTAACTGCAGAACCATGAAAAGAAATCCTCTGGGGCTGTGGATGTAGCTCAAGTGGTAGCGTGCTCGCCTGGCATGCGTGGGGCCCGGGTTCGATCCTCAGCACCACATGCAAAGATGTTGTGTCCGCCGAAAACTAAAAAATAAATATTAAAATTCTCTCTCTCTCTCTCTCTCTCTCTCTCTCTCTCAAAAAAAAAAAAAAAAAAAAGAAATCCTCTGTTGGAGTAACTGAAACCACACATGTATTAGAGGTGACAATTTTTTCATTTACTAAGTAATGCTTGGAGATGGGCGGGGCACCCCCTTGCCCACCCCCAGACATGAGCTGTGCAGTACCGACAGCACTATGGGTATTTTGGGCCCAATGGTGGCTCTGAAAAGAGCCTTTGGGGTTGGCTGCCTAGTGCTCCCAGAGGTTGCTCACTGGCGGTGATATGACCGATTGATGCCTCTGGTGGCCTCGTACACGGCGTGGTTGCCGATCTCCCCGGGCAGTAGGAGGCGTACAGCCGCCTGGATGTCTCTGGAGGTGATGGTGGAGCGATGGTTCTGGCGGGCCAGATGGCCGGCCTCGCTGGCGATGCGCTGGAACATGTCCTTGACGAAGGAGTCCAGGACGCTCACGGTCGACCGGGAGAGGCTGAGGCCCGAATGGATGTGCTTCAGCATCCTGGGGAAATAAGTAGCAAAACTTTCCCCACTCCTGGAGTGGGTACGGCTCTTCTTGCACCCAGAGCGGCTGCGGTGCCTCAGCTTCTTCTCTTTAGGTGGATGTGTTAGGTCGGGCTCCTGAGGCTCTTGGGGATTTAGCGACTCCTCAGAAGACGTGGCACAAGCCAGGTCAGCCATCGCCTTAGCCTTTTCCAACACTGGGGTAGGGTACACGTCAACAGCTTCTTCAGCCATTTGCCTTGACAGCGTCCGACACTTGCAGAGGACAGAGAATGAGAGTTGCTAGGGGCCAGCTCCCCTTTATATAGGCCTTATTGTGTCTTGTCACAGGCCAACTCGACGTCTCATTGGATGCCCGCAATGCAAGAACTGTGTCAGTATGCTAAGTGGCACAATGTGATTGGAGTGTATTGTGTCTTTTCCTCCAATCCACCAATGAGAGTGGGTGCTCAGTATGATGGGAGGGTCCTCCTGTTTGACCAATCACAGAGAATGTCTGTCATTCCAGAATGCAACTGTCGCCTCTACCAGAGCGTTAAGAAGATACCACAGAGGACCAACGGTCATTTTGAAAAGATGGTTACCAGAATGTCCTCAAGAGTAGGAATTAGAACTCTGGCTCCTTGAGACAGTCTGTCATCAGAATCCCTAGTGCATGGTCTCAGAGATGTGCCAATAGGGTACGTCTGGGCTATTGCTTTGTCAAAGCAGAAAATATCTTTGTCCTGAGAGGAGCCACTCTGGCTTGAGCAGCAGTTCCCTGACGGGGCCAGCTGAGTGTTCCTGGAAGCCAAGGGGCCTGACTGTCCCTCTCATGCCTCTCGTTCCCATCAAACCCTCAGTGAACTGGGAAAAGGAGAAATGACAAAACCCCAGTTTCCAAACGGTGAACACGAAGAGAAGAAGGCTATGTGTACATATGTACAAGTTCCTTCGGCATTTCCCAAGTCCAAATTGTGTCGTCGTCGTCGTTTTGGTACTACAGATTAAACTCAGGGCTACTTAACCACTGAGCCACACACAGCTCTTTTTTATTTTTTTATTTTAATACATGGTTTCCCTAAGTTGCTTAGAGCCTCACTAAATTGTTGAAACTGGCCTTCAACTTGCAATCCTCCTGCTTCACCCTTCCCAGCAGCTGCTGTGATCATAGGCCTTCACCAACATGCCTGGCCCAAATTGAACTTTTAACAATCCTTAATCCTAATAATTAAATACCTCCACATAGTTTCATTGGTGAAGAAAGACAAAGGTTCCTGACTGAAATTCAAAATGACACCATTTTTGTAATAAACCATCAGAAAGAGAGAAAGCTAGTTTAATCTCAGTAACTCAGGTCTATTATTCACCACTACAGTTTCGCTACCTCCTGCTCCATTGCTGAAGCACGTCCATATCTGCCTCACCATTACCTAGACAACCTTCTGTCATCTGCAATCCAAGTCCGTTTTCCCTAAAAAGAAATGTTAGGCAAGTTTGGTTTATTATTCCTTCAAATCAGAATGTTTTTGGTTTCCTATATTAACCCACCCTGGTTTTAAGCCAAATTCCCTCATACCCTCTGTCTTCATATTTGACCAAACCCTTCAGAGAATCAGAAAAATTAGAAATAGCAAAACCACCATCTCCAAACCCAGAACACAAAGAGAAAAGGGTACACATATACAAATGTTAATTTTTTTTCTTAAACATCTACCAATTGTAAATTTGTTTCTAAACAATATTTAGGTTGGAAAAATATTCTTAATCTTAGCATGAGAGAATGAGAGTTTTTCCAGGCAATTCCTGTTAACCTAATTTCTCTAAGAAACCTCTTTAGGGAAAGAAAGGGAATAAAGTGAATGGAAAACAGTTTTAAATTGAAAGATATCTGTCAAGTATCTATGATAATACATTCAACACCATTTCTTAAATAGATGGAAGTAAAACATAAATCACAGAAATTGAACCAAAGAAGGAGTCAAGGATTAAGAAGACTTGAAGAAATAGAGATCCCTCATGAGATGTCACACCAAATGGCCAGGATTCCCACAGTGTTTCCTTGTCAGACATATAAGAATCAAATAATAAGTCTACAATATGAAGGGATGAAAACCTTTTTTTCATCCAAAATATAATGTGATGAGAAAACTGCTGAAAGAAGCATGCTAAGAAATTCTGAGCAGCTCATTTTTAAGCAAGGATACAAAAATCTTTCTTGAAATATAGCAATCAAATATGGTACAATATAACATTAAACAAAACAAAATAAGGGAATAAATTACTGCCATAAATAATAATTAGAAACCAGGGAAAACATTATTAATGGAACCATCATACCCCATTCCACATTTTTTAACATAATCCCTATTATAATATTCATTTAAGTAGCCAGCAGGTGGTGCATGACTGTATTCCCAGTAACTCAGGAGGCTGAGGCAAGAGGATTTTGAGTTAAAAAATAGCCTCAGCAAAAGCAAGTTACTAAGCAACTTGGTCTCTAAATAAAATACAAACTAGGGCTTGGGTTATGGCTCAGTAGTTGAGTGCCCCTTAGTTCAAACCCTTGTACTCCCCCCAAAATTTATTTAAGTATATAACCAAGGACCAAACACAGTGGAGTAATAGCTATATGAATAAAATAATGGATCTGAAGATATGGCTCAATGGTAGAGCACCTGCCTAGCCTGCATTGGGCCCTGTTTTTGAGTACCAGACCATAAAAAAAAGAAAAAAAATGAAAGAGAAATGAAAAAAAATGTGTAAGTACTCTTTTTCAAGCTTTCTCAAACTGGAGTAACTATTCTACTTCATTCAGACTTAGCTGATTCTATTATTTTCCTATTCTGTTTGTTAATCAGCTCTCCATCACTATAACAAAATTCCTCAGATAAACAATTTATAAGGAGGAAATGTTTATTTTGGCTCAAGTTTTCTGAGTTTTCAGTCCATGGTCTCTTGTCGCTACTGTCTTTGGGCCTTTGGTAAGGCTGCACACATGTCAGGAGCACATGGCAATATAAATTGCTTGTCTCCTAAAGACCAGGAATCAAAAGAAAGAGAGAGGAAGAGAGAGAAGAAAGGAGGAGAGGAGAGGGGAGGGGAGGGAAGAGGAGAGGATGGCTTACAATATCTCCTTCAAGTGCATGTCCTCAATGACATAACTTTCTTCCACTAGGCTCCACTTCCTAAAGGGTCTGTTACCTCCAAATAATTCCACAAGCTGGTGACTAGCCTTTAACACATGGGACCTTGGAGGGCTGTGTTAGTCAGCTTTCTGTTGCTATGACAAAATACCTGATGAAAATGAACTTAAAAGAGGAAAGATTTATTTTTGGCTCATGGATTCAGAAGTTTCAGTCCATAATCCCTGGATTCATTTCTTTGGTCCTGAGGTAAGTCAGAATATCATGGCAGAAAGATGTAGCAGAACAGAACTTCTTACCTCAGGTGAATGAGAAGCAGAGTGGATAAAGAGGATTTGGGGATAAGACATACTATTCTTATATTCTTGGATGCCCCAAGTGACCTACTTCCTCCAATTTGGTCCCACTACCTCCCAACGTTCTGTTCAATTATGAATCCACCAATGGGTTAATCTATTGTTGAAATCAGAGCTTTCACCATCCAACCACCACCCAACAGCTCCACCTCTGAGTCTTGCTGCACTGCGGTCCAAGTCTCCAATACCTGAGCCTTTGGGGTACACTTCATATTCAAACACTAACAGGATCACATATCCAAACTATATCACTAGGCTATAATCTCTTTTTGCTAATTTAAAAGTTTATTATCTGTAACTATGCATTACTGGAATAATGGAAGCATTCAATGAGAACTACTCAAAATTATTTTTCAGTGGCATAAAGTGTGAGCAGGTAATCTAAGCTAAACCACAAAGTGCTTTCCTGGGTGTTCAGCCCTGGAGATTTTGGAGGAAATTGATATTTTGTTTTTGTTGTTTGGTCTGCTATTTTGTCATTGTTTGCTTTTTAAAAGAATATTTATTTTCTAGTTGTAGTTGGACACAATAACTTTATTTATTTATTTTTATGTGGTGCTGAGGATCAAACCCAGGGCCTCACATATGCTCGGCGAGCACTCTACCACTGAGCCACAACCCTAGTCCCTGTTGTTGTTTGCTTTTAATCACAGCAATTTAAGGATATGAATCCAAAGATATGAGTGTGCATGTCTTTTCTCTCTAGCATCATAGTAAGAAAATTATGATGACCAATTATGAGAACTAGGGTAAATCTTCCATTCTTTTTACCAATTTGTTTGATGATCTTGTTATTTTTTTTTTTTTACTTTCAATCATGTGTCTGGAAAAAAACCCACTGTAGTAATTTGTTTTTTTAATATTTATTTTTCAGTTTTCGGTAGACACAACATCTTTATTTTATTTTATGTGGTGCTGAGGATCGAACCCAGCGCCCCACGCATGGCGAGTGCGTTACCACTTGAGCCACATCTCCAGCCCCCACTGTAGTAATTTGGAATGATGAAAACACCTCCTTCAAAACAATGCTCCCTACAAAATGTGATTGGCCCTGATTTGTCACCCAATATAACAGTCTTCCTCTTTTATCATTTCATAAGGGAAGAATGAGAGTGTTAAATTGGGTGGTAAGTGAAGAATCTTGAACAGTGGCTATTTACTTCTTTTTGTATTCCCAGGCATTTTCCCTACGCCCTAATTTCACCTGTTATCCTTTTGAATTTCTTAATAGCATCCCTTAAACCCTGAGATGTGTTCCAACTTACTACTCCACACTTCTCAGGGTAACTAGATCATGTAGAAAATTGTGAGCACAGTAATTCTCAGATCTTTGTTAAATAGACAAATTAATAGGGAATATTTTATTATGTCTGACATTTCACCTCTTTGGGGGGTATTGGGGGGTAACAGATCTGTTCCTGGAGACCATAATTTTCCTTTACGTTTCCATGAGTTTGACTATTTTAGATACCTCATGTAAGGGAAATCATATAGTATTTGTCTTTTTATGACTGGCTTTTCTCATTTAGCATAATGTTCTAAATTTCATCCACATTTGTAGCATGTGACAGGATTTGCTTCTTTTTAAGACTACATACTATTTTACTACGTGTATAGATTAGAATTTCTTTATCATTCATTTGTTGATGGCCATTTGGGCTGCTTTCGCCTCTTGAGTATTGTAAGTTTGTACTATATTTGTGTACAATTAGTTGAAATGCATTCTGTTGTCATGTATAACTAATGGGAATAAATTTTAAAAAGATAAATGAGCAGCCAATAGTCACCAGACTGGAGAAAAGTTCAGACATAGGATCCAGGAAATAGGAAACACAGCACAGGAAAGAAATGAAGAAAACAAGCAGGATAAGGCAAGTAAGTTCCTAGAGAATAGCTCAGTAGTAGGTCAACAAAGAAGCAAAAAAAGATTATATAAGAGGGCAGAGGATGTCTCCAAGGAAGAAGTGTAACTAATAGGCTGCCTGATATGCTTGACCACACTGAGGGTAACTTTTAAATAAGTAAATCTGGCTATAAATTAATGTTAAATGCATTTTAAAAATGTAAGGGCATCAAGGGCTGGGGTTGTGGCTCAGCAGTAGAGCACTTGCCTGGCACATGCGAGGCCCTGGGTTCAATCCTCAGCACCACATAAAATAAATAAAATAAAGGTATTTTATTTTAAAAAATGTAAGGGCATCAAAAATAGCACAATCAACTCTAGGAAAAACAAAATACTCTACAGGAAAGGAAATTTAATAACAATGCCTGTACAGTCATAGAAATGTAGACACAGAATAATAATTTAACCAAAACTTGAAATGGGGCTGGGGTTGATGCTCAGTGATAGAGCGCTTGCCTCACATGCATGAGGCCCTCAGTTTGATCCTCAGCACCACATAAAAATAAATAAAAATAAAGATATTAAAAAATATATACATGGAAGACAGTAGAAAGAGGAAATTGAGATGGCAGAGACATATAATAAAGCTTATTTTCCGGAGTATGAAAAGCTTATCTTCCCCAAAAATAAAATTTAAAAAAGCAAGAAATATCTGTAATAGCATATTACTTAGTAAATAGCTTCTCAAAAAATTAAAAATAGCATTATTATATGACCTTTTTGTTTTTAGTAATTAAGGTCACATCTACTTATGTGCAATGACAGGATAAGTGTTTAAAGACACTGACCAGTATTTTTTAAAGGGTATGAATGTGTATGAGAAGAAAACCATTTAAATTCAGCCTTTTTCCTTTTCCTTTTTCTGCTACAATAGGCCTTAGTGCTGTCAGTTTTGAAAAAAAAAATAGATTTTTGGCCCTAAATCACAATCCCTGCATATTGGGGGGGAAATCCTCCCACTGTTGGTAAGGCAACTGAAACTAATGACTAGAAGAGTGCCCCACATTTTGTATTTAAGAAATTGTTTTTCCCACCTCCATTCTTTATTAATATTTACTTAGCAACTACATGTCATTCACCTCCTGCCATGCACCACTTATCTATTCCTACTCTGTTTAGCACTTAATCTACCCAGGATGGAACCAATACTTGACTGAAAAGGATGGCTACCAGAAGCAACTTAACACTAGGAGTTCTTGTCTAATCCCAGCGTCCCTTCCTTTGAGCTGTGTTAGTGTGCAAATACAGAGGTTTCTGAATCTATCATGGATGAATAACGTCTTTGCAAATGGCACCACTGAAAGGAGAACAAACATATTGGATAACAGAGTCAAGATCCAGAGATCTAATGATGAACAAGTTTGTGCCTATGTGGAACCAGGATGTCCCCTGTCAGTGTAACTTGGGCCAAAGGATCTGTGAAGTGTTAGATGGAGAAGACTTGGAGGTACAGGGGCAGGCACACAACAGCTAACTTCAGATTAACTCTGCTGTATGAGCCTCTGGTGCATAGTTTAGGGGTATTGAATAGAAGTTACAGGGAGGCAGCTTTGGGCACAGTGCAAGCAGCATATCACTACAAGGGATTAAGTGACTCTACTAGACAAATGTATTAGAGACTAACATGTTTACTTACAAGGTTCAAATCTTCTTACTAAAAAGCCCTGTGATTGTGTTATCTTATTGGCACTTGATCAAAGTTGACCTATTTACTATTTTGCATATGGGAAGTTCATACCATACCAGAAAAAAATAGCTTCCATTCTGCTTAACTACAGTGATTATTTAAGGGTGTGAGTCCTTAGAAAAGAGGAAAGAAGATAATACTTCAGGTCAAAAATAGATATTGAAGTATAATCCCCTTTTAAGGGATGATATATATTAACAGATGACATTCTGGATGGTTATACTGGATGATTAACATTTCTAATTGGTGGGACTGTAGATGACTGGTTTTATAAATTTAAAGTGATAAAAGTATCATTTAAAGGCAGGGATTGAGACACATGCATTTATATGTATTCCTTATTATATTAATCAGCTCAGGCTGCCATAACAAAATACCATGGACTTGGTGGCTTAAACACCAGAAATTTATTTTCTCACAGTTCCAGATGTTAGAAGTCCCAGGTCAAGGTCCAGCATGGTCAGATTCTGGTGAAGGTACTTTTCCTGGTTTGTAGATGGTCATTTTCTCATTGTGTCTTCTCATAGTAGAAAGAATTTCATTCTCTTTTCCTCTTATTGTAAGGCCCACAGTCCTATTAGTCCAACCTTTATGGGCTGATTTAACTTTAATTACTTCTTAAAAACTCTATTACCAGATACACAGCCACAATGGGTGTTAGGACTTCAACATATGAATTTGCAACTCACAATTCAGTCAGTAGTACTTACATTGACCATAACAACCAATGCTCACTTCATAAGACAGTAAATTCTGTTCAGTTCAAGAACCAGACCAGAGGCCAAGCATGGTAGAGCACACCTATAATCCCAGCACTTGGGAGGCTGAGGCCAGAGGATCACAAGTTCAAAGTCAGACTCAGCAATTTTGAGACAAGGTTTCCCTAAACAACTTAGGGAGACCCTGTCTCAAAATAAAATATAAAAAGGGCTGAGGATGTGACTCAGTGATTAAGCACCCCTTGTGCCAAAAAAAAAAAAAAGGACCAGGCCAGAGTTTCAGTGCCACAGGCCATTAGTGATATTAAACATCTGAGTTTACACTCAATGGAATATCTTGATATGCTTAGTATGGTGTAAGTTAGCAACTGTCTCCTTCCCCATTCAACCCCAGCCTTGAGTATTCCCTCCCATTAAGTTGAAAAATACTTTCCAGAAAACAAGAGGGTTAGCATGAATCCCAGCCCTTACTCATCTTGAACAGATTTCTTATCTTCAGACCTCATGTTTCCATTCTTCATTCTGAGATAAGAAGTTTAGTCCACATGACCTCTTCTTCTAACGTTACCTATGATTCTAACTCTAAGGGGAAAGCATCTAGTATCCCCAATTCAGGACTGACCAGACCTGGATAGGGGTGGGGAGGAGCATTTCTCTTACACATAAGCTGCTAAAGAGACTTCCCTTCAAGGACTTTGCTTAGTTTAAAAGAGTACCCTCACTTAACTTCATTCCTTACAAGAACACCAAGAATGAACCACAGGAAAACAGTGACTGTGTTTATTATTTTATTGGTACATTAGAAATGAAAATTAACTGTGAGAAGCTGCAAAAGTATATAACTTCATGAATATTAAGAAGCAATGGAGGTACCCATTCTAAGTTAAAATTGGCTTGCCTTATGGGGTTTGCAAAGACTACACACACAAAGATCATCAATGGTGATACTACTGACAGCATCTTTCATTTGGAATTTATTTATGTACCGAGGAGAAGTTTAAAAATAAATTTAAAGGAACATTGACTAGTGTTGACCTCTTAGCCACAGAGTACAAGTGAGAAGCCATAGATGCCTAAAATTTCTACGAATACATGGGTTTACTAAAACCAAGACTCTCCATCAATGTTGAAATTTGCTCTTGGGAGGAGATCTCCATTTTATGATGTTTGGACACACTCTTTCTCCTGCTGGATAGCTAAGAAGGAAAAAAAAAGCAACAAAAAAATCATTAAGAGAGTGTTTTCCTAAGATTAAGTCCAGTACCTTCCAAAAAAACACTTTGCTACTGGGTAGGGGGTACAGCTCAGTGGCAGAGTGCTTACCCAATATGCAGGAGTCCCTGGGTTCAATCCACAGCACCCCCCCACCCCCACACACACACACACACTGAGTTCTTTACTAAGTCACTTAAGCCTGCCATACACACTTTAAATTTAGGATGCCAAAGCACTAAGCACAAATCCTCATAGTGTGAGTATGTGCATGCTTTTTAACCACCTGAACATACATTAGAATCTACATCAACTGTGGGCTTTTTTTTTTCATTTGAGAGGTATTTATTATTTATTCTATTGCCATTTTTCCATAGATTATTTGAGACTGAAGAGAAAACAAAGCACTTTCATCCACATTTTTAATCACTATACAATAAGGAAATTATACTTCCAGATATTTTTTGAAATTCCCAAATAATGCTGACATGACAAAAGTGTCCCAGAGCATTTGTAAACATGTTTGCAATTTCTTCAGAAGGCTGTAACTCTAGAGGGTAAAACTGATCCCTTGAAGTCTGGGAATCTTAAGTATATCCAAGGTCTATACATGTTCTTCCCTATTATCATCAGGTAGAGCAGGTCAAAACTGCAGACTGTGCATGGTTCTTTAGGGGTGAGATCACAGACTGAAATTTCTAAATGCAGAAAAATACCAGATAACTGAAAGTGGATAAAAACCAAAGCTCTTCTAGTGTTTAGTCCAATATTCTAAGATTGGATTTAATGTGGTTATTAGTAATTTTCCCCCAAAAAACTAGTTTTTTATTCCCACATACTACTAAGGCCTATCATATGAGAACTATTTACATAACACCAATAGCAAAGTCAACTATTGACATTTTTAACTGTTGCTTTAAATACAACAATACTCTAATTACTGCCCATTTTGTGGCAAAATTTACTAGAATATGGGTTTATTTACTGAACAACTTCCACCCTTGTTGGCATGTCAATTAAAAATCCCTCATTGGGGCTGGGGATGTGGCTCAAGCGGTAGTGCGCTCGCCTGGCATGTGTGCGGCCCAGGTTCGATCCTCAGCACCACATACAAACAAACATGTTGTGTCTGCTGAAAACTAAAAATAAATAAATAAATATTTTTAAAAAAATCCCTCATTACTTACTTTCCTTTGAGGGAAGAGTATTTTTTTCTTCAGTATTAGTTTTCTTCAGTTTTGATTTGTCAAACTTCTCCACTTCAGACAAGTCTGGTTTATCACTCATCTTGACTAAAAGAAAGACTAAAAAAAATTAAGTTAATTGGCAGAACTATCTTCAGACTAAGGAGTAACAGTAAAAAATGTCCTCGTTTAATTTAATATCAATGTATATTTTACCTGCTGATATTCAACAGAAAAAGAGCTTAGAAAGGTCACACTTTTATTAGAATGCTTTCAATTCTGTTTCTTTAGCCCATTTCTGGTAGGCAGTAAGTGATAGTGGATGAAGATGCAGTAGAAAAAGATGCTCTAGATACGCAGAGCCAATATGTCTGACTCTTTTCAAATCACAGCAAAGGTAAAATGGAGGTGATAGAAGCACACAAACAGGTTTAGAAGACAAAAAAAAAAAGAAAAGAAAATTTAGATTTGACTAGTTAATGATTCTGTAACAAGAGCAAGCACTATTTGAGCGTTTTTGCCTTCTATTCAAGTTCTCTTTTTTTTCTGGTATTTTCCCTGGGAGATGAGGGACACATCATACAAAAAAAGGTAACACGCAAAATTGTACTAATTTCTTTCCATTTTAAATGTCCAAAGACAGTATATTAAAGAGCTACAATAAGAAAAGGAAGGATTTAATCTGGTCAGAACTAATCACAGGTCTTGTGACACTAGTTTGGAAAATGCTGTAAGGAACAGCTAATTAGAATCAGATTGAGGTCATCAGAATGGGGTAAAGCAAACAGAATTGATTCTTATTTCACCCTATTTTCTCTGCAAAGGGAGAAGCAAGAAGATGAGGCTCAGAGGTGCCCTCTGAACATCCTGTATTTGTCCAGGAGAGACAATAGGAGACTCCACAAACCGGAAGAGAGCTCTCCTGTACGTGCCTGGCCCCACCCTGGTGAGGAAAGACACGTCTAGTGCCCAGAACAGAATGAAGAGCCCCTCACCATACACACACACACACACACACACACACACACACACGCAACTATAAGTCTCCAGTTAAGGCCCTCTTGCCGAGCGATCCGACACCAATCTGAAAGCTATGAAAACCGGAATTAACAAAATTATTATTAATAACAATAAAGGAAGGGCGGGGCTTATTGGCGCGTTTGTCAGGAACCATTTGCCAGGAAAGATTTGTGTACATTTTAAAATATTGTCACTGCCTGGTGCCCTGCTGAATGGTCACTGAGAGGCAAGGGTATAAGGGGCCTGCCCCAGAAGACCCATTCCGGGTGGCCCCCAAACTCCTCGTCCTCACAGACTCCGGAACTGCCGCTGCAGTGGGTAGGTGACTGGTGGTTCATCCCCATGGGCCTTCCAGAAACCGACCCCAGAGGGCTAACCATCTCGCAAAAAAGGTGGTGCTGCAGGAAGACAAAGGCGAGGACTCCTCCAGCGGCACAGAAGCTAAACGCCAGCCCAACCCCCCGCCTCCTCGGCTCCAGAGGGCGCGACATACGCCCTGAGCCCTCCCATAACCGTGGGCCTCCGATTCGGATGAGACCACAAGTCCTCACCTGAAGCCTTGAGTCTAGCGTAGAGCCGTCGGTTAACTGCCGCTGCGTTCACTCTGGAGCAGGTTGGCGTTCCCGCGCAGAACCTGGCACTTAAACATCGGTAACAGGCACCGCCCCCATATCCCGCCCCAGCGCTCTGATTGGATGAGGGGTCCTGGCATCGCCTCCCGCCCTGCCTCTGCTTTAGCCCAGCAGGCCTGCGTCCACCATCTTCGCTCTACAATATACTTAATCCGTGGCCGCAAAACTTGATGACGTCATAGCAGACCCTGCTCCAGGATTAATTTTAGGGAGGACACAACTCCCCACTTCCACTGCTTAGTCCTGAGGGTCCACATTCCTTTTGTCGCAAATACCCGTACTCCTCCGCGGTAGTAGGGTCCTCTAGAGTAAGCAGACGTCAAGCCCAGTTAGATTTGAACGTCTGGAACTTTTGAGATTCGAGCTGAATGAGCAGTGCTTAGGCTCTCTTGGCGTTTTATAGTCCGTGGAGCCGAAGTTCGCTGTGATGGTAGAACAGTAGCTTGGAAGAGGTGCTCTGGGAGGTCTGTTCTAATCCTTGGTCTGTAGTAGGGCTGCTCATGGTGAGGGTGGATGGTTCAGGATCATTCACTTCTATGGCTAGACGTTTCTGTGACAATGGTGCCCTCCTATGTAAAAGCCACATTTGTTTTTTTCACTTTCTCTACCACTGAACATGATAGCAGTCAGTTTAGAATAATTGCAGGAGACTCTACTGGGTCTCTTTATATCCCCAATCCCTAGCACTTTGCTCGGCCCACAGGAAACACTGGTTAAAGACATGTCTGTAGACTGAAGTAATAAATCCATGAAGAGCTTAATTTTTGGACAGCAGCACCACCCAGTGTCTATTGGGGGAGAAAAGTAAGAATCTGATAGTTACTTGAAAGGACTTCAAGTTCAAGGTCATTTTCTGGGAACTCACCCAGAACCTTAGAGTGTTAAGGTAAAATTAAAGTAGAACTATATATAGCTTGCACCATATGTTTTCTGTGTGGCTCATGTATGATAATATAAAGCTACACAGGTCAGAAATCACTATTTACAGGGATTTCTCCAAACTTCCCCACCTCACTCCATACTGTTTTCTATGCTTTTGAGGCACTTTGTGTCAATTTCAGTTTTGTATATTTTTAAAGAATTGCTTAAAATTGAAAGGCACATTTGTTCAAAAGATTGAACAAATTGAACTCATCGTTGAATACCTACAATGTTCCAGGCATTAAAAATGATAAATACCAGTGTTTCTACCACTCAGATTTCAATGTTAATATTTTTTAAAATATTTTTAGCTGTAGATAGACACAATATCTTTATTTTGTTTATTTTTTTATGTGGTGCTAAGACTCTAACCCAGTGCCTCACACATGCTAGGCAAGTGCTCTACCACTGAACCACAACTCTGACCTTCCATGTTGTTAATACTTAGGTATATTTAATTTTACTTTCTTTTTTGCAAATAATGAAAAAAATATGTTTCCTTGACCTTTGTCCCTTTTCCATTCAACCTTCCCCATTTTAGATGTAGTCCTATTCTGAATGTGATGTATAGCCTTCCAGTTCATTTCTCTAGTGTTTGAACCTGCATTTCCCAGATTATTTTATAAGGATGAGCAACTTTTTATAAGTTTCCTGGTCATATGTATTTCTTCTGTGAAGTACCTTTTTAAATATCCTTCGCCCACTTTCTAAAGTTGTTTGTCTTTTTAGTATTGCTTTTTATGGGCTCTTTATATATTCTGTATTCTAACTAGCAGTTAGAATTAATAACAATAAAGATTGAGGTGGGGTCTTGGGCTGTAGCTCAGTAATATATTTTACAAAAAAAAATTCTCAATCGCTTGATGGTTCTTTTTTGCATTATACTCTGTTGGTTTATAACTAGTATAACCAGAATAAACTTGTCTGAGGAAAAATAACTTTTGGGATGCACACAACTGCTTCAAGAGCCATGTGTTAGGAAGTATTCTATGACATGGGTTTCCAAATATTTTATTCATGTATTATATACATACACAAAAAAATGAACATATCTTATATGTGCATCTTTTTTTTTGTCCTGGGGATTGAGCCACATTCCCAGCCCTTTTTTATTTTTTATTTTGAGATAGAGTCTCACTAAGTTGCTTAGGATCTCACTAAGTTGCTGAGGTTGGCTTTGAACTTGTGATCCTCCCTCGTCAGCCTCCCAAGTTGCTGGGATTACAGGTAGGCACCACAGTACTGGGCTTAGGTGTGCATCTTGATGAATGTTCACAAAGTGATGAAACCCATTTAACCAGTCCCGAGATCAGGACATGTAACATGATCAGCTCTCTGGAAATCTCTCTTGTGAAACCTTCCAATCACCACTATGGGCAAAGATGATAACCACTCTCCTGACAATTAGTTTACCTCCTTTATGCTTTAAATATACACTGTGTGTGTGTGTGTGTGTGTGTGTGTGTGTGTGTGTCTTCTTTTACTCAACATTCAACTTTAGGTGTGTAAATTCATCCATGTGTTCATGTGTATTTGTCATTAGTTTGTTCTCCTTTGTGTACTGCATTTCAATGTATTATGAATACGCCACCATTTATTTACTCATTCTACTCTTGATGGACATTTTTTCTTTCTTTCTCCTCCCCTTACCATCACTGAGATAAAATCCCCATCCCTATTTATTTCCACTTTAGGGCTACCACATATAGTTTTGTTATGAGTATAAAAATGTACATTTTTTTCTTGGTTGTATGCATAAGAATAGAGTTGCTGGTCATAAGGAATCATATATTCAGGTTTAAAAGATATGGTAACTTGTTTTTTATAAAGCTTATACCAATTATTAATTGTTTTTTATTTCTCATGTATTTTATTATACAATGTTTCTGGAATGAAATATATACTTTTTTTCCTTCAAAAACTTGTATTTTGGGTATTTATTCAGAAAATTATTCTCTAAGGACATTCTGATTTTTTAATTGATTTTGACATTTTGGTTGTTGCCTACATCTAGACTTTATTGTATAAGGCACGAATCTAGATTCTGTCTATAAGGCAAACCAATTGGCCCAATCACGGGTATCAAATTACTTATCCTTTCTCCACTTCTTTGCAATGCCATCTTTCATATACCAATTTCCTATATATACCTTTTTCAATTTTGTAATCATTTCTTAAATTGCACCAAAAAATGAACCTGTTAATGTGTCAATTGGAATAGTATTGAACTTATGGATTAATTTGAGAATTGCCATCTTACTGACACAAAGTCTTTCCATATCATATATCCAATTCATAATGGAGTATTGTTGGAAAAGACAACCCTCCATGGGCTCTGAGTATCCTTTATGTTCTTGCTGAGTATGCCAAAAATGTTGAGCTCTAATAACTTGGTCTTTTCTCAAGGTCATGTTTGCAATGGCTAACCCTGAGGGATGAGGAAACATCACTCCCCAGACAAGGAGCAGACTTGTTTCTCTTTTCTTTGAAAGCACTGGATCCTTCAAATTACTATTACTTTCCTTTAATGCAATGCACTGTGGGTGCAGCCATCTATCATTTCTCCTTCACATTGCGCTTGTGTAGCTTGGAAGGCATAGGGGACAAGAACAAACCAACATGAATCTACAGTTACTCCTGTTTCTGTGAGTAATAAAATTCTTTGTCCTTCACTCAAAACTCCTATGTCTTCTGATAAAATACATGAAACTATGGCAAGCAAATGTGTTAGCTTGTACATGGGGTGAAATCCCAGACCCTGTACAGTTCTTGACAAGTGTGTGTGTGTGTGTGTGTGTGTGTGTGTGTGTGTGTATAAATTTTACATATATTATTTTTCCTTTAGCACAATTTTATGATTTTCTGCATAATGCTTGTTCATCTTTGTTAGTTATTATTCATAGATGTCCTATATAGTTTTGTACTACCATGAATGGGTCATTTTTTCTGCTGTATTTTTGAATTCCACATGCTTTTTCTGTGTCACTAGTATAGCTTCTCATATAGTATACTGTATTTTTCCCTCAATATGTTATTGGCTTCTCTCAAGAGCAGAAACTATGCCTTATTCATGTTTGTATTCTTCCAGTGAAACATGTACTTTAACGTTTATTGAGCATCTACTATATAATCTGTTCTTAAATAAGGAATGAGATGTGTACAACCACAAATAAAATAGGCGCCTATCTTTAGGGATTTTAGAAAACATGAAGAAGATATACACAGCCACAAAATATTCAGAAAGCAGTAAACTGCACTATAATAGATATATGAATAAAGGACAATGTGAGTAGAGGAAAATTATTGTGACTTGCAGGATTCTGGAAGATTTCATACAATAAGTAACATGTGAGTTGGATCTCAGAGGGTGATCTAGGCTGGTGCAGATGGAGAACTGATAGGGGAGGTCATTTCTTATACATTCAAATTAAAAAATATGGCATTCAAATTAAAAATTTCAAAAATTTTGAAATTTTGAAATTCAGTTTTAAAAATCATTTTTTCTTGGACCAAAGCATAATAGCATTACCTACAAGAAGCCCATTATAATCCTATTCATGAGAATCCTCTTTATTGTCAGTAATTTATTTAAAAAAAAGCAACTAATAAAATCCAACAGGAACTGAAAATATAGCTCAGTGGTAGAGTGCTTGCTTTGCATGCTCAAGGCCCGAAGGTCAATCCTCAGCACTGAAAAAAAAAAATCCAACAGAGAATATGTTAAGCACTCTGAAGGAATATTATAAAACTTTGAGAAACATTAAAATTAGAATAAAACATTATTTTGTTTACATTAAAATTCAATAGTTACTTTTGCTGAAATTAAAATCTCAACATTAAGTTTTATACAAAATAAACCTTGTATTTATTTTTGTAGCTATTTATAAGAAAGTTATGAAACTCTTGAAAAAAGATTGAGGTGGGGGTCTGGGGCTGTAGCTCAGTGGCAGAGCGCTTGCCTAGCATGCGTGTGGCACTGGGTTCAATCGTCAGCACCACATAAAAATAAATAAAATAAAGGTAATTATTTCTTCCAAGAAAGAGGAAGTCTTAATGTTCAATAGGCATATGATAGATGCTCACCATTATTAGTAATCAGGAAAATCTAATTATGAGATGCCATTTTACCCGCCACTGCATAGGCAAAAATTAAATCTGTTAATGCCAAGTTTTGGCCAGCAGGTGGAGCAATAGGAATCCTAAACAGATGATAAGGCTGTAAATTAGGACACACCATCAGGAAAAGATAGACATCATCTAGAGAAGTTGAAAGTATCCATGTTCCATAAACCAATAATTCCATTCTTATGAAAATGAGCTACAAACACCCATGTTTATGCACACATCCAAGAATATTTATTGTAGCTCTGTTTTCTAACAGTCAAAAACTGGAAACAACCAGAATGTCCCTCAAGGTTCAAAGTATATTCATCCAATGGTATACTGCCCAACATTAAAAATGAACCAACCACAGCTATCTGCAACATGAATTAGTCTCACAACAATGTGGAGTGAAAGAAGATATTCACAGTTTCACGTTTACAAAGTACATAAATTTTAAGCATAAGTAAAACAAATTTGTTGTTGGGGCTGGGGATAGAGCTCAGTTGGTAGAGTGTTTGCCTCACATGCACAAGGCCCTTGGTTCAATCCCCAGCACCACAAAAAGAAAAAATGTTGTTTAAGGATGATAATAAGGAAGGTAAATCTATAGACAAAAGTACAGAAACAAGTGTCACAAATGTGAGAATAGGGGTTACCACTAAGATGGAAGAAGGAATTTATTAGTGGTGGTGTGTAGGGAGGTTAGGTGTTCTATTTCTTGTCCTGGATGTTATTACATGGGTGATAGCTTTATGAATGTTCTTTTAAATAGCAGTTCTCTTCTGAATGTGTTCCCCCTCCCCCACGTCTCTCTTTCTCCCTCTCTCTTCCCATCTCCCCTGTCCTTCCCTCTGGAACCAGGGATTAAACCCAGGGACATATTGCCATACTAGTGACTGTTGTATTCTGCTACCTTTCCTATCCTCTGCTATCCCCCCTCCCCTCCCCTCCCATCTTCTCTCTCTACCCCATCTACTGTAATTCATTTCACTCCCTTGTTTTGTTTTTTTTTTCCCTTTCCCCTCACATCCTCTTATATGTAATTTTGTATAACAGCCAGGGTCTCCTTAGTATGGCAATATGTAAAAACGTGGATGTGTAACCAATGTGATTCTGCAATCTGTATACGGGGTAAAAATGGGAGTCCATAACCCACTTGAATCAAATACATGAAATATGATATGTCAAGAGCTTTGTAATGTTTTGAACAACCAATAATTTTTTTTTAAAGAGAGAGTGAGAGAGGAGAGAGAGTGAGAGAGAGAGACAGAGAATTTTTAATATTTATTTTTTAGTTCTCGGCGGACACAACATCTTTGTTGGTATGTGGTGCTGAGGATCGAACCCGGGCCGCACGCATGCCAGGCGAGCGTGCTACCGCTTGAGCCACATCCCCAGCCTCAACCAATAATTTTTAAAAAATAAAATTAAAAAATTTAAAAAAAAAAACAGGGACACTGATACTGAGCCACGTGCTCCAGCCCTTTTTTATTTTATTTTTTTATTTTGAGACAAGTTCTCACTAATTTGCTTAGGGTCTCACTAAGTTGCTGAGACAGGCTTTTAACTTGTGATCCTCTTTCTTCAGCCTCCTGAGCTGCTGGAATTACAGGTGATTATAACCCCACCCAGTTTAATGCTTCTCTCTCTCTCTCTCTCTCTCTCTCTCTCTCTCATAAATAGACCTTTATTTTATTTGTTGATACGCAGTGGTGAGAATTGAACCCTGTGCCTCATACATGCTAGGCAAGCACTCTGCCATTGAGTCAAAATCCCAGCCCTTAATGCTTCTCTTAATGAAATAGAAAGCAAGACCACCAAGTTGGATATTGAGGGAGGAAGCTTTAAAAGATTTGAAGAAAGGAAGATGGCATAAAAGAAACAGAGACATTGGAAAGTAAATATAATAGGGAAATGAAGTATTCTAATTTATTTTTTATGAAAGTTTTTTCATTTATTATACTTTTTCTCTCACAAAATGTCATTTTAAAAATATTTTTTAGTTTTTGTTGGACACAATACCTTTATTTTATTTATTTTTATGTGGTGCTGAGGATTGAACCCAGGGCTCCACATGTGCTAGGCGAGCGCTCTACTGCTGAGCCCCAGCCACAGCCCATAACGTCATTTTATTAACTCTAATATACCACATTATAAGTACTTGATCCAAATACTTAAATTATAATGCTACTTAAGGTTTACAAATATTTTAAAAGCAAAATTAACTCTAAATAAACCATATAATTATAATTTTCATAATATATTACATATTATTTTATCTTTAGCTCAGTAAAGCAGATGTACTTTATATTTAGACAAAAATATAGAGAGCTCATACAGGAATTGTACAATGGTGTATTATTCTTTATCTTCCAGTTTTTTATGTCAAATACCTTTAGTGGTAAACTCTACATTTTATAAGTCTTTGAACAGATATAGGCATCTACTGTCTCCTTATTTTATTGATCTCATCTTAAAAGTATTTTTTTTAATATCAGAAAACATAATTACATTAAAATAACAAAATCAAATATTAATAACATGTAATTACTAAAAAGCCATTATACTCTTAAACTTGACTCAGAAGATTGAAATGGGAAAAGTTGATAGGTCTCTATAATTTTACAGTATTGCCTAAGTATTTATATGAACCAATTTGTAAAAATTATTTAAATTATAACATGCTTTAGTTGCAAATCCATGTTTAATAATTGCATTTAATTCAAGTTTCAACATACGTAATGTAAATGTTGTGAAATTATAAATTCAAACAATTAAGACCACTAACTTAGCTTTAAAATACATCATGTGAGTTTTCACTCTATATTTTGTAATATCTTTATTTTCTTATTTATTTTTGCAGTGTTGAGGATTGAAGCCAGGTCTTTGTGTATGCTAGGCAATTGCTCTACCACTGAACTACACCCCCAGCTCTATGCCATTATCATAGAGATAAAACAGTCTTTTTTAAAGATTAGAATCTATAACTATTAAATATAGAAATTAATATATGCAGCTCTCAGTTCAGGAAAAAATACATTGTGCCTGTACAGAGAATGCACAATTAAATGATATAGAAAATTTGGTAAAAATTTTAATAATAGGTGAATGTGAGTGAAAAGCATATAGAGATTCTTTATGCTTTATGTTTGCAACGTTTTTATATGTTTAAAATTATTTGTAAAAGAGAATAAAGAAAGGGACACTAACTGACAGTGACATAAGTAGAAATTAACAATGTACTTGGCAATTGGTGCATCTCTTAAATAAAAATAGGGAGTAGTGGCAGTTTATCCCTCTTCTTTTTAGCTTAAAAAATAAAGCCATAGGGGCTGAGGTTGTGGCTTAGTGGTAGAGCGCTTGCTTAGCACATGTGGGGTCCTGGGTTCGATCCTCAGCACCACATAAAAATAAATAAACAAACTAAAGGTATTTGTCCATCTACAACTAAAAAAATATTGAAAAAAACTAAAGCCATAAGTTGTTACAAATTTTTTAAACATTATTTTTCTTCTGAGAGCCTTAAAACATAAGTAGCTGCTGTTCTGTTTCCTTACCTTGTGCCAACTATGTGTTCTATATCCTTGAATCCACAAGTACAGTCATGCATCCATGACCAGAGGGGATTGGTTCCAGGACTCCCCATGGATACCAAAATCCACAGACACCCAAGTCCCTTATTTAAAAAATGGCACAGTTGCATATAACTTCCCATCCTATACTTTAAATCATCTCCAGATGGCGGAGATAGCGTCTATCTGGCCGCAGGGTGCGCGTCTTTTTCCGAGGTGGGGTGCCGACCCGGGCCCCCAGCGATGTCGGTGGCCTTTGTACCTGACTGGATGAGGGGCAAGGCGGAAGTCAATCAAGAGACTATCCAGCAGCTCCTGGAGGAGAATGACCAGCTGATCCGCTGTATCGTGGAGTATCAGAACAAGGGTCGAGCGAATGAGTGTGTCCAGTACCAGCATGTGTTACATAGAAATCTCATTTATTTAGCTACCATCGCGGATGCCAGCCCATCCAGTACTTCAAAAGCAATGGAATGATCTTTCAGTTGTAAGGAGTAATTAAATGTAATCCATCTCCTATAAAATGGAGACAGGATCTTTACCAACTCAACTGCTTAAAACATGAAACCTCTGATTCTTTTTAAAATGTGAATTTTAAAGGAAGCTACTAGTTTAACTATATTCTCAATGTAAATATTTATTTTTAATAATTAATCAGATCCCCCAGAAGGTAGACCCCAGGTGTCCTCTTTCCTGAAATGGGAGTGTGTTTGGATAACAAAGACATCATGGGCATCTTCAAGACTACTCTTTAGTTTCAGCCTGAAGAGGAAACTGAGTAGGTGTTGGAGGATCAGCAAGAATTGCTGAGACTTCTGACTGAGCCTTTGCCAAATGGATACAGTATCTGTGTGCTCCCATCCAGTTTGTAAATGTGTTTCCCCTGACCCCTCTTCTCTTCTTGGGTTACTTTGAAATAAATCTTGCTTTTCCACAAAAGAACGATATGAAGGTATAGATATTTCCATGTAGAGTGTTGTATTTGGTTCCCTCAAAAATTGTAAGGATTTAATAACCATAAGGTATGTAACAATACTACTGTTATATTACTACTGTTATGTGTTGCCAACAAAATTAATAGTGATTCTTTAGTATTATCTAGTATCATCTGATAATAAAAGATGTGTAATTTTCTTTATTTCAAAATGTCTTCACATTCATGTCTGAATTGGGATCCAGTAAGATTCACACTTTGCACTTTGTTGATGTCACTTTAAAAATACTTAATAGTAGGGCTGGGACTGTAGCTCAGTGGTAAAGTGCTTGCCTCGAATGTGTGAGGCACTGGGTTCAATCCTCAGCACCACATAAAAATAAATAAATAAAGATACTGTATGTTCATCTACAACTAAATAAATATTTAAAAAAAATAAAAATAAATAAATAAATCATCTCCAGATTATTTGTAATCCCTAATACAAGGTAAATTCTATGTAAATGGTGCTTATACTATATTTAATGAACAGTGGCAAGAAAACAGGCTTTCTATGTTCAGTACAGATGTAATTTCTTTCCAAATATTTTCTATCCATAATTAATTAAATGAAGAATGTGGAACCTGAAGGCACAGAGGGCCAACAGCATTACTCCAATACATCCAGTTCTGCAGATGTGGAAGCTCACCTGCAGCTCTTCTGGACATCCATGTCCTATTGACCTCAGTGGCAAATGCTAATACTTTTTTTTTTTTTTTGGTCACATTATTTTATTTATTTAATTTTTTTAAAAATTTTTATTGTTGGTTGTTCAAAACATTACATAGTTCTTGACATATCATATTTCACACTTTGATTCAAGTGGGTTATGAACTCCCATTTTTACCCCGTATACAGATTGCAGAATCACATTGGTTACACATCCACTGTTTTACATACTGCCATACTAGTGTCTGTTGTATTCTGCTGCCTTTCCTATCCTCTGCAAATGCTAATACTATATGGTCAATAACTGTGTCTTTAATTTTTATCACATTCAGTGGAGAATTAGCATTGCTAGATCTATAATCCAGTTATTATAAAGGACACATTTAGGTCAGCAAGGAAGTGCAAGTTGAGGGCATTATCATGATATAAGGGAAGAATTACAACACATGCCATCTTGGAAATACTCAAAATTCCACAGTGGAAATGAATGGGATAGCTATGCAATGTGATTCTGTTCCTGAAATTTCAGTTGCTAAAGGGGTCTTAATAAAAAATATGCCATCAACAACACAAACTCAGGGGCTGGGGATATGGCCCACGTAGTAGAGTGCTTGCCTTATATGCACAAGGTTCTGGGTTCAATCCCTGGCACCACCAAAAAAAAAAAAAAAAAAAAAACACAAACTCATCCTTGTGTTCCCATTGAAAGTCATTTATTGTTATGATTATTATCATCATCATTTGTGTTATTATTATTATTATCATCATCATTGTTGAAATCATTATCATTAGCACAAAACTAAATCCACTATTAAAAGAAAACAAAACACACCCCAAAAGGGATGTATCTTGCTGACAATGAGTGAGTAACATTATCTTCATGTACAAGGGACAGCACCCTGAGGATATAGACCATATCACAGCTTGATAATCAATTCAATAATTCACCAACATTATTGAGCACCTAGGCACAATGGAGGATTTAAAAATTCATATACAAGAATCCCTGCTTTCAAGAAGTTTTATAGTCTAGTAGGAGGTATTGAAGAACACCAAGAACACGAAGCCAAATCAGTAACATTATGGAAATAGTGCCACATTTGATGTGCTGTTGGAAAGGGGCATCATAAGATACTAATGTCACATTCAGGTAGGGGAAATGGAGAAGAAGCTCCATACAGAAGGTGGTATCTGAGCTGGGCTTTGAAGAACTAGAAGGATTTGGGCAGACTGGCCAAAAGAAGAACTGCAGGCAAAGAGGGAATAGCATGGGCCAAAGTATGACCATGGGTTAAGTTCATGGCATGTTTGGGAAGGAAACAATAATTTATTTTGCTGGCTTATGGGGTCCACGTAAGTGGGAGCAGTGTGTTAATGTTTAAGTTATAGTGAGACCATAGTTTTAATGTCTCTTAATGACAGGACTAAAATTTCTGATATTTATGTCATAGTAACTATCCACATCAACAAAATACATAATTATTTGTGAAGAGATATGGTGATTTCACTTCCAGATTTCTTAGGGAAACTCAAGTAGTTTCTAGGCCATGTTACCTTGATATCAAAAATGTCCCAGCAGGTAACACCAAGCAACCTATTGTATTTTTTTTCTATTTTGCATGTAATTAAATCTCATCTTTCAAAATCTATATTATTTCCATCAGGAACCAAATTTCTTCACACTTCCATTTTTAGCCCTACCAGATCTTGTGGCACCTGATGAGATGAAGCGAACCAAATTTAAGATTTCCAGCCACAGCTGCTACCCTGAAACTAGGCCCTATAGCCTGAAGAAGGGTTAGTGATTGGGGTAGAGGCAGTGAATGTGACAATCTGAGAAGGTTCATGGAATCTCCATCTTCAATGTCAAGAATAGTTCTTTGAAATTGGAGATCTCAATTTGGTCTGGAGGACACCTGGAGTGGTCCCAGAACTCAGAAAGCCTGAGTCAATTCATCTGCTGAACTGTCTTCTTATTAAGGAATCCCTTAATAGAATGACATTTAATCTAGGTTACAAGTTATTTAAAGGCCTCCTGGCTCTGAGGCTACTGAAGCTGTGGATAGACTGGAGGGACTTTCTCTTTCTGACCAAAAGTTCCTGTTGGGCTTTGTCTGTTCCCAACAGGCTAGTAGTTGGGAACTTCTGCAATGACAGATGCTAAAAAATGGCTGCATTAGGTAACCAAGCCAAAGAAGTAAGATAGGAGCAACCATGGAAGATTGAGAAGAACAAAGATGCCATGGCCACACTTCCTGCAGCTAGTCAGTCTTTCAGCTCTTTCCTGGAGTGAGACTTCCTCTGCAGGAAGTCGTGGATAGCAGTAGTGAGGCCCCACGTCACGCTGGACCTTAGGATAACCAGGGAACCTCCTCGGTAGATCAGGAGTACCTTTCGACCCCGAGTGTCCCACACATCCTGGGCAGAAGCCCACAGGCTTGGCATTCTCTGCCAGCCAATATGGGACTGCATATTGGCAACCAGCACAATCAGAGGATACAGAACTAGACAGGTGATTGTTCCATTGACACTACCAGACACCAGTGCAGGAACCCAATGGGGCAGGCCTTGCTCTGCCAAGCCATCCTGGATGGGGTCCTTGAAAGAGAAATAGAGAGCACTCCCCAGGCTATTCCTGACAAGGACAGGCCAGAAACCCCGATAATAGCCCAGTGACAGCCGCCCCCACAGCCCATAAGAGTTGAATTCCTTAAGAATGCTGAAGGTGCTGGGGAAGCGAGCTTGCTTGCGACCATCCTGGAGGACATTTTGAACTCTTTCAAAGGGGCTGAGTGCCACAGCCTCCACCACCCCAGACATGAGCCCTGCAGTCCATCGGTGTCCCAGGGAATGTGGCCCATCAGGGGAAAGAGAGCACAGCAGGCTATCGTAAGTCCCGAATAGCAGAGTCCCTTGCAATGTCTTGGAGAGAAGAGGAGGGTAGATTCCCCTGTAGAAGTACTGAGGACCTTCATGCCAAAGCTGTCTCACAGCCTCTGACACTGCCATAGCATGGATCTGCTGCCGGAATACCACCTTATAGATAGGAAAGGTCAGAAAAGTAGACATAAAGTTGGAAATGGCCCCAAGAGTGTAGGCTTGGGGGTGCCAGTTTTTCTTTGCTGGAGCCTCTGTTCGTGTCCTTTGCTGAAGCTCTTTCCCTGAAGAGTGGTTCTGCTCCCCCATGCTGAAGACAACTGGTTGCAGCTGGAAGAAACTGGCAAAGGTGATGAGAGTTAGATTGACAATTTAAATATGTTGGCCAGCATTATCATTGCTTGGTTAGAAACGGAGACCCAAGAAACTCAAGTCTACGTAAATAAGCAACACTTTGGGCCAGTTTCTGAGAAACAGGCATACCCTTAACAAATTAAGAATTCACCAGCCTTAAATTAAAATATAGTTAAGGTTTTTTTTTAATTTTCTTTTTAGTTGTAGATGGGCACAATACCTTTATTTTAATTATTTATTTATATTTATGTGGTGCTGAGGATTGAACCCAAAAGGCTCACACATTAGGCAAGCGCTCTACTACTGCACAACAATCCAAGCCCAAGATAGTTTTTCATAGTTACATCTAGACACAGCAAATATTCCAATATTTAAAGGATTACAAATTAAAATCATGAAAACTGAAGAGAGAGGGCTCTAAAACCTATTGCATTCAACTTTCACTGAATAAAACTTTGCATTTTATTAATTACTACTAGACTGTTACTATTTTCTTTCCAAAAACATTGTATGTGTATGTGTAACACTAGGGATTGAACCCAGGGCCTCCTACATGCTAGGTAAAGTACTCTACCACTAAACTACACTCATTAGGCCCCCTCAAATTTTCTTTAAAAAGGCGTTCAGAGGTGGGGCGAGCTGGTGCGTGCCTGTAATCCCAGCAGCTCGGGAGGCTGAGGCAGGAGGATCATGAATTCAAAGCCAGCCTCAGCAACTTAGCAAGGCCCTAAGCAACTCACTGAGACCCTGTCTCTAAATAAAATAGAGATAAAATAAATAAAATAAATAAAATACCTTTTAAAAGGGGCTGGGATGTGGCTCAGTGGTTAAGATCCCTGGGTTCAATCCCTAGTACCAAAAAAAAAAAGTGTTCAAAAGATGTGGTGCAACACTTCCTCTAAAAAAGTTGGTAGTTCCAGGCACAGTGGGGTATGCCTGTAATCCCAGCTACTCAGTAGGCTGAGGTAGAAGGATTGCAAT
Organism: Spermophilus citellus; assembly: GCF_964194105.1. Taxonomy (NCBI): domain Eukaryota; kingdom Metazoa; phylum Chordata; class Mammalia; order Rodentia; family Sciuridae; genus Spermophilus; species Spermophilus citellus. The sequence goes on from NC_138190.1 coordinate 102,572,819, forward strand.
TTCAAAGACAGCCTCAGCAACTTAGAAAGGCCCTAAGCAATTTGGCAAGACACTGTCTCAAAATAAGATATAAAAAAGGGCTGGGGTGGGGCAGCGGTTGTGGCTCAGAGGTAGAGCACTCGCCTAGCACGTGCGAGGGCCCTGGGTTCGATCCTCAATGCCACATAAATATAAAATAAAGATATTGTGTCCACTATAACTAAAAAATAAATATTTTTTAAAAGGGCCTGGGGATGTGGCTCAATGGTTAAGTGCCTCTGGATTTAATCCCCAGTACCTAAATAAATAAATAAGTAAAAGTTGGTAGTAAATATGGGGAGGGGAGAATTTCTCCACCCCCTATAGATTTCTGCCTAAATTGTAGCTGTCTTAAAGCAATGCCTGGACCCCTCTCCCAATTGAGAGAAGGAAAAAGCAGCTGCCCCTTGAAGTACAATGCCAAGAAGTTCAGCACCCGGCAAATTCCAAGTTTAACCTTTAACAAGAGTACCTATGGAGCTGGGGTTGTGGCTCAGTGGCAGAGCACTTGCCTAGCATGTGTGAGGCCCTGGGTTCAATCCTCAGCACCACAAGAAAATGAAACAAATAAACTAAAGGCATGCTGTCCATCTACAACTACATTAAAAAAAAAAAGAGGAGTACCTAAATAATAAAGCAGTGTTTCACAACTTTGACACCATTGACATTGTGAGCAGGATATTTATTATCAGTTCTAGTCCTGTGCAAGATAGGAAGTTTAGTGGCATGCCTGGCTTCTACTCCCTGCATACCAATTAAGACCCACCCAATGTGACAATTGAAAATTTCTCTAGACATAACCCTTAGTCCCCAGGGATTCAAAACAGCCCTGGGTTTCAGAATCACAGTACTAGAAAGAAAAGGTAATGTAAACTATTAAACTATTAAAAGGTCTGGAAGCAGGTGGAGTATTATGAGAACCAATTTGGGAACGAGGAGAATGGTAGAACTTTGGGATCAAAAGGAAATGAGAGAGGCTGTGGTTGTGGCTCAGTGGTAGAGCGCTCACCTAGTACATCTGAGGCACTGGGTTCGATCCTCAGCACCACATAAAAATAAATAAATAAAATAAAAATATTGTGTCCACCTACAATTAAAAAATACTTAAAAAAATAAATGAGAGCCAGCCATGGTGGTTTATGACTGTGATCCCAGATACTTGGGAAGCTGAGGCAGGAGACTACCTTTGAGCCTGTGAGCTGGAAACTAGACTGGGTGATGTAGTAAAAACCTGTTTCAAAAAAAATTGGGGGGTAAGAAGGGAGGGAGGAAGAAAAAGGGGGGAAGAAAATAAATATAGTAAGCAAAAAGAAATGAATGCTCAGTGCAAACCTGAGACAGTTTGTCCAGAAGGCAATTGGTCTCAATAGGGCTGAGAAGAAGGATGGACAGCAGCGGGAGCTGGCTTGCTGTGGAGAGGAAGCATACAATTATCTGGGTAGGGAAGAGGAGGGGGGAGGGCATGATGACCAGGCAGCAGCACTCACCTCCAGATTGACAGGAACAGGAAGCAGGGTAGGATCCTGGACTGTGGGCGGGGAGGGGGAGAGGGTAGGTGCTGGGACTCTAAATAAGTCAGCAGGCTGTGGCTCACTCAGTAGGGACAAAGCAGGTACAGGCTGAGGCCCCAGGGAGGAGATGCCAGGTGCTACTAGAAACCCATGCAGCCTTCCATGAGCTGCCACACCCAGAACTTGCCTTGCACTGCTTCTCCTTCCAGAAGCAGCCCCATCAGCTCTGTTTCTCCCTGGCCTCTTGTCCTGTTCCACCTCTACCCCCACAATCTCACCTTACAGCTGCCCCCTCCTGTGGAGCCTCTCTCATCGCTTAGTAGAGGGGTGGAGGCTCTGCCTCCTGTGCTCTGCCCATCACCCCCCTCCTGCCCCCAGCATTCCATGTTGGCCTTAAACCTCAGCCTCCTTGACCCTCAAGGCCAGAAGGAGACTGGCAGGGCCTTTCTGCCTCTGACCCCTTAGCTGAGGCCTGGCCAGAGGTGATGGCTTAAGAGGCCCAATCCATGAATTCCTTTTGGGCACCTCTGGGCCTCTGGAAGCTACCTCCCTCTCTGTAGAGCCAAAGGGGACCCCTCCCCCACTCGCAGGCAGGAGGCAGCTCCACTCAGGCCCCCAAAGCCACAAGGGCCCCAACAGTAAATTCTTCTATCAAAGGTCTTGTTTCGTAAGTCTTTTGTATACCTAAGTAAAGACAAGTGGTGAGCAAAATGTTTGTCTCCTCTTCTAACTCAGAGTGCAGTAATATTTTACTTTCTCCCCACCTTTTTATAAATCTGGGTTCACTGACTCTATGAGGCAGGCTGATTTAGCAGATATAAATTGGCTAGGATTGGGGCTGGGGCTGTATCTCAGTGGTTGAATGCTTGCCTGGCATGTGTGAGGCACTGGGTTCGATCCTCAGCACCACATAAAAAAAATAAAATAAAAATATTTTGTCCACCTACAACTAAAAAAATTTTTAAATAGATAAATAAAATAAAATGGCTAGGATTTGGCAGACTGGTTTCTAAGCACCAGTTCTGTTATCAACTTTTTAATATGACCTTTAGAAATTCATGACACCTTGGTTATAAAATGAGGAGAAAGGGCAAAATGTTCTGTAGGTATCCCTCTAACTACGTAATTTATAGGGGGTAAATATTTGGAAATTTAGTCCAATAGTTGTAGAGGAATTATATTTTTCTACCCCTTCCTTCTGTCATTTATGCAAATGTTTTTGAGAGATTAAAGATAAACAATAATTTAGAAACGCTTTACCTTAAATATCTAATTCATCATTTTATAAATATATTTCTATTTTATAGGGGAAAGGAAGCCCATATTTCTTCTGTGTATTTTTCTGTTAAGATGCTTTGGGGACCTACTGATCTGAGACTGAATCATGTCTTCATTATTTGTTTAGCTGTGTAACCTTGGGCAAGACACTAGCTTCATTCAGTCTCATATTCTTCAGCTATAAAATGAGGGCCATAAGACTTACCACAAAGGTGGCTTCAAAGATCAAAAATATAAGAGATCGAGGGGCGGGGCTGGAGTTGTAGCTCAGCAATAGAGTGCTTGTCTTGTATGCATGAGGTACTGCATTCGATTCCCAGCACCACATATAAATAAGCAAATAAAATAAAAATCCATCAACAACAACAATAACAAAAAGAGATCAAGTGGCTGAGAATCCATGACTTGGTGGCTTCAACAAAAAATATATTTAAAAATGATGCTTCCCAACCTTACCCTCTGTCTCCACAGAGCATTTGCTCCTACAGGACACTGTCAAGCTAGCCATAACCAGAAGAAGCATGGTGGAACAAATCTCATGTTCATATGGGAGCCAGGAAAGGCCTTTCTTCCATGAATGCAGACATGCACCATAAGTGATCCAGGAGAGTCTGCCCCTTTAACATGAATTCCAAAGTAGAGAATGGGCCTGGAGTTGGGCATGAGCAGTTATCACCTGAACCCTATGATCTGCCTCCTATGTTTACAACACAGTAAGATGACCCCAGGGTAGTCCAGACTCCTCTCACCAGTCTAGTGCAAATGGGTATCCAGTGTGACCATCCCCAGATCCAGCTCAACATTTGTCCATTCATTTGGGGCATCCTTAGCCAGTCCTTTGAACACCTTACAAACATGTATTGATCATCTTCTAAGCCATTAAATTACTGCATAGCTAGAGATGAATAGGACTGGGTGCCTGCTCTCAAGGCCTTGAAAATTCAGTGGGTGAGACAGCTCAACAATAAGCTCAACTTTACTGGAAGACAAAACGAGACACTAATCAAGGTCAAAGCAGAAAGACAAGAACAATGTATTCCACTCAAAATAGGGGACACTCAAAGCTGGTGGGAACATAAATGAGTATAGCTACTATGGAAAATATGGAGGTTCCTCAGAAAACTAAAAATAACACTACCATATGATCCAGCTATCTACTCCTGGGTATATATCCAAAGCGAATGAAATCAGCATTCCAATGAAGTACTTCATGCCCATGTTTATTGCAGCACTCTTCACAGTAGCCAAGACAGGGAATTACCCTAGCTGCCCATCAACAGATAAAAGGATAAAGAAATGTGGTATATACACAATGAAATATTATTCAGCCATAAAGAACAATGAAATCCTGTCATTTTTAGCAAAATGGATGAAACTGGAGGATATTATATGAAATTAGCCAGATATAGAAAGACAAGTACTGCATGTTCTCTCTTATATGTAGAAACTAAAAATGTCAATTTGAATGTAGAATACTAGAGGTTGGGGAGGTTGGGAAGGTGAGAGGAAGGTGGAAGAAGGGTGGGTGGATATGATCAGTTTATGCTGTATGTATATATGGAAACATCACACTGAATTTCATGAGTATGTACAATTAATATGTGTTAACAAAATATTTCTCTGAGGAAAGGCATCTGATTTCAATCCTTATACAGTGAGTAGGCTTTTGCTAGGTAGAAGATTGAGGGCAAGTGTCTAGGCTGAGGAAGAGGCCTAAAGCACAGACTTAAAAGTATGAGTGGAGCCCGGCACGGTGGTGCACACCTGTAATCCCACTGGCTAGTGAGGCTGAGGCAGGAGGATCACGAGTTCAAAGGCAGCTTCAGCAAAAGCAAAGCACTAAGCAACTCAGTGAGACCCTGTCTCTAAAATACAAAATAGGGCTGAGGATATGGCTCAGTGGGCGAGTGCCCATGAGTTCAATCCCTGGTACCAAAAAAAAAAAAAGTGTGAGTTATGCTTGTGGCTGCCAGCAGACAGTGAAAGGAGACAGAGCCGTGGCTGACAGAGGAGCCAATATGGAATGACGGCCATATTTGTTTTCCCCACTGCAGCATGTTGCAGGGAACATACATGGACTTTGCAGTCAGGCAGCCCTGGAGTTTGAGTTTCACTCTGCCATTTCCTAAATTTATAACCTTAGTCAAGCCTCCTAACCTTCTCGAGTCCCAGCGCCATTATTTATGATCTGTTAAGAAAGTTGCATGAGCCAGGCATGGTGGTCCATGCCTGTAATCCCAACATGGCTCAGGAGGCTGAGACAGGAGAATTTCAAGTTCAAAGCCAGCCTCAGCAATTTAGCAAGACCCTAAGCAACTAAGTAAGACCCTGCCTCAGAATATAAAAAAGGCTGTGGATGGGGATTGGCTCAGTGGCTAAGCACCTCTGTGTTCAATCCCTAGTACCAAAAAAAAAAAAAAAAAAAAAAAGTTTGCATGTGTTGAATCATATAAAACTGGAGAGCCAGGTGCAGTGACACACAACTATAATCCCAGTGGCCTGGGAGGCTGAAGCAGGAGGATTGCAAGTTCAAAGCCAGCCTCAGCTTCTCAGCAAGACCCTAAGCAAATCAGTGAGACTCTATCTCTAGATAAAATTTTAAAATGACTGAGGATGTGGTTCAGTGGTTAAGGGCCCCTGGCTTCAATCCCCAGTACCAAACAATGCAACAACAACAACAAAAACATCTGAGGATATAAGTTGCTCCATAACTGATGTTAGTAGTTTCATTTTTTTAAAAAATGAGATAATATCAAAAAGGTATGATTACAACTAAATGATTCCAAAGGCTGCCATTGGTGGTATGCAGGGGTCATCTGCAAATGTTTTTTTCCCCCCTCAATACCAGGGCCTTAGACATGCTAGGCAAGTGCTCTACCAGCTCTGCAGAATACATTTTAAATTGCTTGTTTGGAAGACAGTAGAGTTTTCATGGGCTTTGGACCCTGCCAGCCCTGGGCTAGAGTCCAGTAGCTCTACTTTCAAGTTGTGTGGCCTAACACAAGTTACTTAACCTCCCTGAAATTCAGTTTCCCACTCTACAAAATGGGATCACAATACCTGTCTCAAAAAGGTTGCTGAGAAACTTAAATGAAATAACAGATGGAAAGTTCCTGGCAAGGAGGAGGCAAGCAGCCAAAAGTTGCTATTATTGTATCATCTGAGAGCTTTATCTCCTAACCTTCAAGCTTTTAAAAGGCTTATTTGTTGAAACTGGAAAATGTGGTCTCATTAGAACCATCATTTGGAACACACTCCCACATATGAGGCCAGAGATAAGGAATCTTTGTATCCAATTGGAGTGGACTTGCAAATTTGCAATGTTGCTCCCAAGGCTGCTCAAAGACACCCTTACTTTGTTCTAATGGCCCAATCCTATACCTTTACACAATTCATTTGCCTTTAGTATTTTTGTCAGAATACTGAGATATATTCTTGGTCCTATCTGTTTCCACCCTCACCAGGTCCAATTGCATATACACAATTTAGAGATAAGGCCAATAAAAACATAGAATATGAGTCTGCTGAGAGGCCAGGGTCAAACATCATAGCACTGGGAGCAGAAGCAAGAGTCTAAAGGATACCCAATTGCTACTGCCAGCCTCACCCCTGCCTGTGCAAGATGCACAATCCATCTTTGTGCCTCTAGCACTTTCCACCTTCTACCACCACTAAAACACTGTTCCATCCCCAAGAGGAAGGCCACAATTCTGGAGTGGACGGTGCTTCCCCCCTCCAAATCTGGATTGGTTATTCCAAGAAATTCCAGATAACAAGGTTGTAAATAAGAGGGCAGAAAGAAACAGGTGAAGTACCTCAATAGGTTGAAGCTGAACCAAACAGGGTTGAACATCATCAAACTGCTCATTTAATTCCAAGCATCAGGAATCAAGAACAAGTCCCATCAAGGTCTCCTGGCCACAGGCTACATAAGGGAAGTAATACCTGCTCTCTAAGAACCAGACGTCAAAGAAAATGGAGCAGGTTTTCTACCCACTGGCTTCATGGCCCATTCACTCTGGACAGCCCTGCATGCCGTTTCCATGGAGCTGCTCCTTCTCTGGGGCCAGTGATGCCAAAGCCAGCAAAGGAGAAGTCTCCTGAAGAGCTCACAGAAGGGCAACCTAGCAACCTATCCTTGAGCCAGGAAATGAAAGAGCTATATCAGCGGCACAGAGCTGTGGTGTGGGGGTGAGGTCAAATAGTGTTTCATTTCTCACACTTCTTCCTCAAGCAGGAGTTGAAGGAGGAAGACGTCATGAAGAAAGACTGTTGCAGAATGGTTCTTAACTGTTTGGGGGCCATAGATCCATTCAAACATTGACAAAGCTGTAGACTCAGAAAAACACACAGAGTTCAAATTCTTTGCATACAATTTCAGGAAGGACCGTAGGAAGGAACCTTTGCCCGCGAGTAACATTTCATGACAGGTATGCTCTGGACAAATATACTGATGACAGGCCCATTCACTTACAACCTACAGCATGGTGTGGCACTTAAAAACAGTGGTCTACACCTCAGAATCAACTACAGCAATGGTTAAAAATACAGATCATACTGCTTGCTCACTTCTAGTCCTTGACAAAACCCCCAGACATGGCCCAGGAATCTGCATCTTGCAAAGCTCTCCAAGATGACTCTGAGGCAGCCAGCCTGGTTACCCACATTTTGGTTAATAGCATGAATTCTGTATTCAGAGACTCATTCAAAATTTTGACTTCACCTGATAATTTTAGGCAAGTTATTTCATCTCTCTGAGCCTTGTCTCCTTTGGGGGTCATAATGGGCTATAGAAATAATGTTATTTGTATAAACTGGCCAGCTTGTTGTGGGGTAAAATCTAGTGTAAAAAAAAAGGAAAAGAAAAGTGCATCAGTTTCCTCTTCTGTACAATGGGTACCATAAAGATTGCCTTCCTCTTCTTTTGTTTTCCCCATTCCCACCTCACCCCATCCCTCAGCACCACCATCACACCAAGGTTGCTGTTGAAATGGTTTGAGACTACTTACATAAAATGCTCTCTAGGCAGCGCAGCAGGGCAAAAACCTGGCATCAACAGAACAACGGACTGGGGTGCAAAATCGGACACTGCTACTTATTTGCTGCAGGATACAGGGCAAGACGCTTAAGCTCCTTTTGGTTCAATTTCCTCATCTGTAAAACGGAGATAGCAGTCTTTGCTCGCTAATTCTATACAGCCCCAAATTGGTCCTCTCGTGCCCACTTAGGCTTTTCACAACTAACCCTTAATATGATGGTAGAAAGGAGTGTTTACAAGGAACTGCCTTTGAAGTCAGATATGACGACTTGAGTGTCAGCTTTTAGCTCTGCACTTCTAACCGTACTGCCTGGGTGTTTATGTCGCCCTCTCTGTTAAATGGGCACACTGCTACCGCCTTCTCAAGGAGACCGTGAAGAATAAATGAGATGTCCATGTGAGCGCACTTGGACATGGAAAGCGAAAAAAGTAGATGCTTCCCCCCCCCCTTCCCTCTATACAAAGGTGAGGAACTCTCATTGTTCACTTGCTTTCTGTCCCACCTCGTGTTTAAAGCATCCAGTCTCAAAGAGCAAAGGAGAGCCGAGGCGGAAGGGGATTGGAAGAAGGGAAGTGAGAGGAAGCAGCAAACTCACGAGTGAAATGTAAATAGGCCCGGTCCGTGGGTCCGAGCTGCACTTGACGCCGCGCTGGCTCCCGCGCCTGTCTGCCGCAGCCCCCGCCAGCCCGCTCCCCCCCCCCTCTTGCTAGCTTGAGCATCAGGGCCCTTGGCTGCGCGGGGAGGCGGCCCCCGCGCCCCGCTGATTGGCCACGCCGCCCCTCGTCACACTCTTTTGTCTCAATGGGCAGAGGCTAAAAGCAGCCGCCGCTGCTGGGCAGGCGGGCCGAGCCGGAGGGCGGGGGCAGCCGCGGCTGCCTTGGAAACCGCGCTGCCGAGACTCAGCCGCCTCTCTCTGGGCAGCCTTGCTAAGCTGCAGGGTCTGGCAGCCCGCGTTCGTTAGCAGCCGAGAAGGCGCCATCCTTTTCCCCTGCAGGGCCACAGAAACTGTAAGGTGAAACCGAACTGTAGGCGACGCCAGAGCATCCGTTGCCCACCTGCGGAGCCAAGGTAAAGAGGGGGGGATGCGGAATTCGCATGACGCAGAGAGTAGAGAGTGAAGGCCCACCGGTTCTGAGCTGGGCGGCTACCGGCTTGGGAGAATCAGTATCTGCAAAGCAGGGGAAGGCGCACTCCCATGACCTGGCTGCACTGAGGAAGGAGGTGGGGTTCACCTGGATGCGACTGGGTAGGATTTGCCAGGGCTGGGGAGGGGGCATTTTTAGGGAGGTGGCAAGGGGCATGAAAGAGGATTCTCAAGCTGTCTTTGAATCCCCTTTGCATCTCATCTCTTCCTGAAATGAAATACGAAGGTGTGGGGATATCTAACTCCTATTCCCTTTCTCCACAGCAGTCCATTAAAGCCAATTTTGAACTTGAATTCTGTGCATCTGATTGCAGAACTGGTAGGCTTATGGTTTCCCGGGGGGGGGGGATATAATGGGGGTGGGGGTATTCAAAAGATGGGAGAAGGAATTTTCTGCCTGGTGATAGTGGAGGTGGGGGCGGGTAGCAGCATGACGGGTGAGGCAGCTTCTGACGTCTTTGACCCTTCCAATCCCTTCGCAGTGGCGCAGTCTCCAAGCTCAGAGCACCCGGATCTGCGACCCCCTGTGGACAAAGATCGGCCATACTGGGGAGACAAGCTCTCTCATTGAAGACACCTGTTGCAGAGGCCGGACATGAAATAAAGGCAAGCACTAATTTCCCAGCACTCGTAAGAATCCAAAACCGGGTAGACTTTGAGAAAGGGGTGTGATTGAGATCTAAGACCATCAGATCAATGGATATTTTACTTATTATCATAAATCTGTGAGACTTACACCGTTGCACTCTATTTTTAAGAGCTCAACATTGGCTTCAAAGGTTTTTACCTACAATTCTAAACAACAGTTCCTGCCCCTCCTGAAGGACAGGTGGGAAGGGATATAGATATGACTGAAAAAAAAGTCTAGCACAGGGACACCTTGTTATTTTGAATGATTTTAACTACCAGTCACCTGAAGGATATTTTTTAGGGCAATGGGCAGATAAAACCTACTGCAGGGTATTCAAGAGCTTAAAGAATGCTACAGCAGACTGGTTCCGTGCAGCTTTATTGACTTTTTTTTTTCTCTCCCTCTTACAGTCCCTACAAGGCACGGTCCAGGAAACTTGCTCTGGGTATTCCTACAAATTAGGCTTTTTGAAAAGCCTGAGCATCTTGCACTAAGATACCCTATCGCCTTGAGTCATGGCTAACATCATTACACATGTGGGTAACAGCCGGCGGCAGAATGCGCCTTTACCTCCTTGGGCCCATTCCATGTTGAGGTCTCTGGGGCAGAGTCTCGGTCCTTTAATGGTCAGCATGGCAGAAAGAAACATGAAGTTGTTCTCGGGGAGGGTGGTGCCAGCCCAGGGGGAAGAAACCTTTGAAAACTGGCTAACCCAAGTCAATGGGGTCCTGCCAGATTGGAATATGTCAGAAGAACAAAAGCTCAACCGCCTGATGAAAACCCTTAGGGGCCCTGCCCGGGAGGTCATGCGTTTGCTCCAGGCTGCCAACCCCAACTTGAATGTGTCGGATTTTTTGCGAGCAATGAAACTGGTGTTTGGGGAGTCTCAGAGCAATGTGAGCGCCCATGGTAATTTTTTTAACACCCTGCAGGCAGAAGGGGAGAAAGCCTCCCTTTATGTGATCCGTCTGGAGGTGCAGCTCCAGAATGCTATTCAGGCAGGCATCCTAGCTGAGAAAGATGCAAACCAGACTCGACTGCGCCAGCTCCTGGCAGGGGCTGAGCTGAATAGAGACCTGCGCTTCAGGCTTAAGGGTCTTCTCAGGATGTATGCAAATGAGCAGGAGCATCTTCCCAATTTCCTGGAGTTAATCAGGATGATAAGGGAGGAAGAAGATTGGGATGACGCTTTTATTAAGCGGAAGCGGCCCAAAAGATCTGAGCCAGTAATGGAGAGGGCAGCTAGCCCTGTGGCATTTCAGGGCCCTCAGCCAATAGAGATCAGTAATGCAGACTACAATGGCAACGTGATAGAGATAGATGATACCCTTGATGACTCAGATGAGGATGTGATCCTGGTGGAGTCTGGGGACCCTCCACTGTCATCCTCAGGCACCCCTCCCAGAGGCAGGGCCAGATCTCAGGACCAGGTTGTGGTCATTGATCCCCCCAGTAATTATGGGCCTGAATCTCCTTCTACCAGTGGCCATTCTGGGAATAAGAATGATGGTCCTGGGGATATTCGTAGAATCAGGAAGCGCAAGTACATAATTCGATGCTCCTATTGTGGTAAGGAGGGCCATTCAAAAGAAACCTGTGTCAATGAAAGCAACAAGGCCCAGGTTTTTGAGAATCTGATCATCACTCTGCAGGAGCTAACACATACAGAGGAGAGGGCAAGGGAGGTCTTTCGAGAACACAAGGATCCTTCTGAGCCACAGTATGGTGCTAGACCCAGCCCTAAATGAACCCTTAACTGTATTCAGAGTCCAATGCTTGGGAAACTGCAGGTGGGGTGGGGGTGGGGTGCTTCTACCTGCATGAATTAATCCACAATGAAGTTTTCCTTTGGGAATAAAATGAGATCGTGAATACCAGTGCAGTGGAGAAGGATGCCCTGACCTCTGTCCTTGCTCCCTCTTCAGCCTGCTTAAAGGCCTATTCTCTCTTTGTGTGTCTTTCTTTGAAGATTTTATTCTGTTTATGAAGAGTATCTTAAACCTTTCAAAAATAAAGAAAAATACAAGAACAAAAGTATAAATTACCTGGAAATCTCACCCCTGTTATAACCATTGTCAGTTGAATGTCTTTCTGGATATTTGCCTGTACCTGTGTGCCCAAATAGATATATGTATAGATGAAAGTGATCAAATATAAGTGCTGTTCTATACTGTGTATTTTTTTCACCAAAAATATATCTTGTGGACTTCTATGTAATCAAATATATATATAAGCATCTCATTTAATATCCGTGTATGATGTTACTTTTAGTAGGATAAAGGAAAAATAAAACGATTATAGAAGCTATATGTGGGATATCATACATGAGGTGGGGCTTTTTATCAATCTCATTTACAGATAAGAAGGGAAAGTGAAACTGACTAAATATCTCTCCAAGAGCATCTTATCCCAACTGACCTTTCTCCTTAGTCATATAGCCAACATCTGCACCTACTAGTTAATAATGTCCCAATGTCCTCTAATGTATTCTGAGATCTAAATATGTGGGTGAAGAATAAAAAACAGGTGTTCCCAAGGCTCCATACCTGTTCATATTTGGAAAGAACACATGCCCCTGCCCTGTATCTTGACCTGAGATTGGAGAGTGATGAAAGATGACATCTGACCTCTGTCCCTGAGGATCCATGTTCCTTGTAGGTACATCAGTCCCTATTCTGAGCAAGACCAGACTGATGGGGGGATGGTTTCATTTAAACAGGGTGCTGAGGGAAATGAATGTTGACGTGAGGACCTGAGGCAGTTTATCCAGAAGGCAATTGGTCTCAATAGGGCTGAGAAGAAGGATGGACAGCAGCGGGAGCTGGCCTGCTGTGGAGAGGAAGCATACAGCTATCTGGGTAGGGAAGAGGAGGGGGGAGGGCATGATGACCAGGCAGCAGCACTCACCTCCAGATTGACAGGAACAGGAAGCAGGGTAGGATCCTGGACTGTGGGCGGGGAGGGGGAGAGGGTAGGTGCTGGGACTCTAAATAAGTCAGCAGGCTGTGGCTCACTCAGTAGGGACAAAGCAGGTACAGGCTGAGGCCCCAGGGAGGAGATGCCAGGTGCTACTAGAAACCCATGCAGCCTTCCATGAGCTGCCACACCCAGAACTTGCCTTGCACTGCTTCTCCTTCCAGAAGCAGCCCCATCAGCTCTGTTTCTCCCTGGCCTCTTGTCCTGTTCCACCTCTACCCCCACAATCTCACCTTACAGCTGCCCCCTCCTGTGGAGCCTCTCTCATCGCTTAGTAGAGGGGTGGAGGCTCAGCCTCCTGTGCTCTGCCCATCACCCCCCTCTTGCCCCCAGCATTCCATGTTGGCCTTAAACCTCAGCCTCCTTGACCCTCAAGGCCAGAAGGAGACTGGCAGGGCCTTTCTGCCTCTGACCCCTTAGCTGAGGCCTGACCAGAGGTGATGGCTTAAGAGGCCCAATACTTGAATTCCTTTTGGGCACCTCTGGGCCTCTGGAAGCCACCTCCTCTGTAGAGCCAAAGGGGACCCCTCCCCCACATGCAGGCAAGGACAGCTCCACTCAGGCCCTCAAAGCCACAGGGGGCCCCAATACTCTTATAGTTTTATAGCCCTTTATTTTTCCCTCCAGCCCCTCCCATATCTACCCACCCATAGTTCGTTTATCCCAAATCATTAGAATCATTTCATTACCTGCTTTTCCTGCTCAACAATTCTTAATTTTACTTTAGAAATGCCATTGAAGATTTACCCAGATTTACCATTTATGTTGCCACAATTTCTTTCAGAAGCCATGTTGAAAAAAAATGCTAGCCCTACTATGGCACTTGTTTTCTCTGGAGTTTTAACTTCGAGGTTCCATATAGACTTGTTGCTTTGAAAACCTGCTCTGGAATTTATCCCCTTTTATTCCCTCCCCATCTTCTTCTATTGTGTAAACTTGAAACTCTGAATTTTTACTTTACTAAAAAATGATGCAAAACTGATACTTTCCTTTTCAATTTGTGTGACACTGACTTTTCCTTAATGTGAGAAACACATACCTTCTTTTTTAGAAACATTTTTTAGTTATTGATGGGCTTTTATTTATTATATGTGGTGCTGAGAATTGAACTCAGCGCCTCACACATGCTAGGTAAGCACTCTTCCACTGAGCTACAACTCCAGCCCTGAAATACATACCTTCTTTAAGGAGGATATGGAAGACCTAGGTTGAATAATGGGGTTAAGTGAAAGAAGACTTTTAGAGGATTTTGTGTTTGATACTCTTCATTTAAAATTATCAGATTTTCCCCTCCCTTCTCCCTTCATTCACATTAGTCATTAAAATGTGAAGATGAAAATTGCTCTTTCTTCTGGTCAGGAGAAACCAGCCTTTGAGTGATCTCATTTTGCATTATCTCCCTTCTTCTTGATACTATTTTCCCTTGTTTCCATGACACTACTCTCATGGCTTCCCTCTCCCAGATCCCTTTGGTGCCTAGTTCCTTTGTTGAATCTTCTTTATCTCCCTGACCCTAACACAAGGGCAACAAAAAATTAAAATCATGGGGCTGGGGATGTGGCTCAGGCGGTAGCGCGCTCGCCTGGCATGCGTGCGGCCCGGGTTCGATCCTCAGCACCACATACCAACAAAGATGTTGTGTCCGCCGAGAACTAAAAAATAAATATTAGAAATTCTCTCTCTCTCTCTCTCTCTCTCTCTCTCTCTCTCTTTAAAAAAATTCTCTCCCTCTCTCTCACTCTTTCTTTAAAAAAAATTAAAATCATAACAACTGTGATGTACTGGAAGTTTATTATGTGCCAGGTACCCCAGGCTAAGCCCTTTAAATGTATTAAGACAGGAATTAGTATTATTTTTCATTTATGGTATGATTTAAATCTTAAGTGTCCCCCAAAGTCTGGTATGCTAAACGTTTGGTCTCTAGCCTGTGGAACTATGGGGAGGTGGTAGAATCTTTAGGATGTGGGGCCTAGTGGTAAAGTTAGATCATTGAGAGCATGCTCATTAAGGGCATATTGGGATACCAGCCCTTTCCTCCCCCCCCCCTCTCTCTTTGTTTTCTGGCCAGGATGGGTGAATAAACTTTCCTCCACCATAATGTACTGTCTCACCACATACCCAAAAGCAATGGGGCCAAGTTGCCACGTACTGAAACCTCTGAAACTGTGAACCAAAATAAACCTTTTCTTTTGTTTTCTTCAGGCATTTTGAAATAGAAATGAAAAGGTGACACGATTTCTAATTAACTATTGATTTGATTGCTATTAATTGACACATATTTCAGATAAGGAAAACAGATGGAAAGTTAAGAAACTTACTTAGGGTCATGTAGGTATTTAGTGACGGAACCAGGGATGAGACACAGGACTGACTAACCCTAAAGCCTGTGTTTTGCTACTTGGGTTAGTTTTCATTGCATAGCACCATGTGTTATTACATGCATATGATGCATGAGAAAATCAAAGATCTGCAGACATAATAAACCAAATGTCATAGCAACAAGTGCCACAAATAAGGATGGAGTTTTTAAGGAAAACTTTCTTGACAGAAGCTTTTTCTACTTTCTCTTTCTCACCTTATTGCAGCTATCCATCTTGTTACCTGGCAACCATCCTCTGCCCACTTCTGAGTTGCATTATTACACTCAGAGTACCAAGTTTCAGGTTTATGCTTTTAGTGCAAATGGTTGTGAATTTAACATATGCAAGAGGAGACAACAGCAGAAGTCAGTGGGGGAGTGATGAATTGTTCATGTAGTGGTGGGGAGAACTTCATTACCCAATTGGAAAAATAAAAAGGTCAATTTATTTTTCCCATGACACTAAATATGAACTCCAGATAAAATTCAGAAATAATGTAGACTTTATATCATTGTGTACTAGTTCTTCTTTAATATTACAATGAAGTAATAAGTTCTAGTGTTTTGCAACATATTGTTTGACTACAATTCACAATATCCTATTATATATAGTTAATGAAGAACTAGAAGGGAGGAGTTCAAAGACTCCAAACACAAAATTAACATTAATTAGCCCAATTGGTCAATGTACATTATATACATGTAATTAAATGTCACACTGTACCTTAAAAATATGTACATTATGTGTTAATTGAAATTGTAAAAAAAAATGTTCCAGGAGATGGGAATGCTAATAATCCTGTGAAGTTAAAATAATAAATTCTGAAGATAAAATTTTGCTTGTTATAAAAGGAATGAAAAGAATCAAATGCTCAAAAGCAACCCTTTTTAAAACTTCAACAAAATATATTTTTATTAAATCTCTGGATTAGACAGCACTTTCTGTGATTAAAAGAAATGATAAAGAGTACAAGGGGGGCCAGGGTCACAGCTCAGTGGTAGAATACTTGCCTAGCATACATGAGGCACTGGGCTCAATTCTCAGCACCACATATAAATAAATAAAAGGTCCATAGACAACTAAAAAAATATTTTTAAAAGATTTAAAAGAGTACAAAGGGACGGCTGGGATTGTAGCTCAGTGGTAGAGTGCTTGCCTAGCACATATGAGGCACTGGGTGTGATCCTCAGCACCACATAAAAATAAACTTAAAAATAAAGGTATTTTTAAAAAGAAATGACTTTAATAATAGTCTCTTAAAAAAAGAGTACAAGGGGAAAGACTGATAATTCGGAAGATAGCATTACCAGAAATGATATATAAACCAAAAACTGAGAAATGTTGGCAACAAATATGAAAAAGCGGGTGGGGTTAGCAACAAATAAGAAAAAAAAATAACAACATCAAACTTGTGCTTAGATAGATAACATTTATTAAGGTCTCATAAAGTCCCAGGCATATTCTGAGAGCTCTACACGGTTTTATACTTCATTTCATTCTCACAATAAACCCTGAGATTGATCCTAGTATCTCCATGTCCTAAAACAGCCAGGTCGGGGGGGCATAAAATATAAATAACATTAAAAGGGGAGTGAAGTGCATAAAATGCAAATATAGAGCTTAAAAGTTACATGCAAACCATCACAAAGATCAAGAAATAGAATGTTTTCAGAAATCCCTGTGGGCTCCTGTCCAATCACAGTCTCTTTCCTCTCTTCTAAAGGAAACCATACTTTTGACAACTCTGGCTGTTAATTGCTTGCTTTTCTTTATAGCTTTAAATATGGATTCCCAAACACTATCATTTGTTTTGAACTTGCTATAAACAGGATGACAATTATTATATGTTTCTGTATCTGGTTTATTTACCTTCATGTTTTTTTTTTTTTTAAAAAAGGACATTTTGTTACTTTTTTTCCCTTCAAAAGGAGTTAAACTTTTTTTTTAATTCTTTTTAGTTATATATGACAGAAGTGTCTATTTTGACATTTTTATACAAACATGGAGTATAGCTTATTCTAATTAGGATCCCAATCTTATGGATATACACAATGTTGAGATTTACTATGGCATATTCATATGTGTACATAGGAAATTTATGATTCATTCTACTGTCTTTCCTTTTCCTATTCCCCCTCCCTTTCCTTCATTCTCCTTTGCCTAATCCACTGAACTTCTCTTCTTCCCCTCCGCCTCCCCTTGTTGTGTGTTAGCATTCACATATCAGAGAGACCATTTAACCTTTGATTTGGGGGGGATTGGCTTATTTCACTTAGCATGATAGTCTCCAGATCCATCCATTTGCTGGCAAATGTCATAAAATCATTCTTCTTTATGGCTAATATTCCATTGTGCATATAAACCATTTTCTTTGTCTACTCATCTGTTGTAGAGCTCCTAGGCTGGTTCCATGGGTTACCTATTGTGAACTGTGCTGTTATAAACATTAATATGGCTGCATCACTGTAGTATGCTGATTTTAATCCTTTGGATATATACCAAGGAGTGGGATAACTGGGTCAAATGGTGGTTCCATTCCTAGTTTTGTAAGGAATCTCCATACTGCTTTCCAGAGTGGTTACACCAATTTGCAGACCCACCAGCAAATTTTTCCGCACATCTTTTTCCATACATTCTCACCAACATTTATTGTTACTGGCATTCTTAATAATTAGGAACTGACTTACTCAAGAAGGCTTCCAAAACAAGAAGTAAAATTAAAAAAAAAAAACAATAAATGGGATGGTATTACGTCAAAAGAAAAGATTCTTCACAGCAAAAGAAACAATCAAGGTTTTGGTATTGTGATGCCTCCTGCTTGCTTTTCTTGCTAAGGATTGCTTTGGCTATTCTGGGCCTCTTATTTTTCCAAATAATTGTTCTTCTGATGGGTGTGAGATGGAATCTCCATGTAGTTTTAATTTGCATTTCTCTAATGTTGAAGATTTTTCATATATTTGTTGAATACAATTCAACTTGTTGAATACAATACAATTCAACAAAAACATTCTTATTTCTTCTTTTGAGAAGTGTTTAGTTCCTTTGCCCATTTATTGATTGGGTTATTTGCTTTTATGGAATTAAGCTTTTTCAGTTTTTTTTATATATATATCCTGGATATTAACGCCCTATCTGGGATGCAGCTGGCAAAGATTTTCTTCCATTCTGTAGGCTCTCTCTTCACACTCTTGATTGTTTCCTTTGCTGTGAAGAATCTTTTCTTTTGATGTAATACCATCCCATATATTATTTTTTTTAAATTTTACTTCTTGCTTTGAGAGTCTTCTTGAGGAAGTCAGTTCCCAAGCCAACATGTTGGAGTGTTGGGCCTACATTTTCTTCTAGTAGGTGCAGGGGTCTCATCTGACATCTAGGTCTTTGATCTACTTTGAGTTGACTTTTGTACAGGGTTGAGAGATAAGAATTAAATTTCATTCTCCTATATATGAATTTCCATTTTCCCAAGCACTATTTGTTTTTCTCCAGTGTATGTTTTTGGCACCTTTGTCTAGTATGATATCACTGTATTGATGTGGGTTTGTCTCTGTGTCTTCTATTCTATTCCAGCAGTTCTTTATGCCTGTTTTGGTGCCAATACCATGCTGTTTTTGTTACTATAACTCTGTAGTATAATTTAAAGTTTGGCATTGTGATGCTTCTTGCCTCGCTTTTCTCATTAAGGATTGTTTTGGCTATTCTGGGCCTCTTATTTTTCCAACTTTTTTTTTCACAACTGCTTTTTTCTGTATCTATGAAGAATGTCATTGGAATTTTAATAGGATTTGCATTAAATCTGTATAGCACTTTTGGTAGCATAGCTATCTTGACAATATTAATTCTACCATTTTGCCCCTGTGCAAGGGTTACACACAAATTCATGAAGCATTCCATATTTAAAAAGAAAATTCTGCCATTTCTTGGGTATGCAGAATTAATACTATCAAAATGGACTTGTACTCATGTTTTTGAAATTCAATTTTTGTATATAGTATTGGTTTACTATTTTCAGTATTGCATTACATTCAATGAATTTTCCCATTGTACTGTTAATGAACATTTTGGTTATTCCTAGTTTGGGACAATTATGAAAAATGTTCCTAGGAACATGTTTTTATGTCTCTTGGTACACATGTACATATATAAAGTTTATATCTAGGATTTACTGGGTTATAGAGTATATGGATTTAACTTCAGAAGATACTACCAAGCTATACAGCAAAGTTGTACCAATTCCCACCTCTACACATCAGTGTTTCAGTTTCTGTTGGTCCACATCATCACAAACACTTGGCATTGTCAACAAAGCTTTATAACTCTTCCTTAAGGTTTTACATATCTTTTATTTAGTTAAAGGTACTTGATTTTTTATACCACTGTAAATGTTTTTTTAATTTTATTTTTAAGTGCTTTTGATTATATACAGAAATATGATTGATCTTTCAATATTGATGTCATGGATTTTTCTAAGCTCTCCTAATAATTCTAAATTATTTTTAAATTTCTTAGGATTTTCTCATGACAAAAGCAAATCATCTGCAAATGATAAGTTTTATTTCTTCTTTTATGAACCATTTAAAATTCTTCTTCTTCTTTTGCCTTATTATACTGGCTAAGACCAAGAAGTGGAAGTGGTAAGAGGGGATAGCTTTATCTTCTTCCTGAGCTCAAGGGAACTACTTTCAACAATTCACATTAAGAATGACATTTGCTGCAGGTTCCTGGTAGATACCATTTGTCAGACTGAAGATGTTTCCTTTCTTTTTTTTGGGGGGGGGTGTTGGGGAGTACCAAGGTTTGAACTCAGGGGCACTTGGCCACTGAGCCACATCCCCAACCCTAGTTTGTATTTTATTTAGAGGCAGGGTCTCACCGAGTTGCTTAGCATCTTGCTTTTGCTGAGGCCGGCTTTGAACTCACCACCCTCTTGTTTCAGCCTCCTGAGACGCTGGGATTACAAGCAAGCACAAAAGTGCCTGGCCCTTCCATTCTTATTGTAAATTTACTGTTATCTATTAAGAGAATCATATTTTTCCTTTTATCTGTTAATATGTTAAATTATATTGCTTGGTTTTCTAATAATAAACCAATCAGGCATTGCTGGATAAACCCAGTTTGACCTTATTTTTTACAATTATTATAGATTGCTGGATTCAACCTGCTAATATTGTTTAGAATTTTTATAAGAAAATCATCCTGAACATTTCCTTTCTTATAATGTCCTTGTCTGATTTGGGTATCAAGTATTTGCTAGCTTCATAAAACTAACTAAAGAGTACAATTTCTTTTTTTTTTCCTCCTTTGGCTTTCTCCACTGAAAAAGGAGGAAACTGATGTCTGAGGTATACAAATTTTTCATAAATGTACTATATCCAATTATTTGCTTAGTACCATGTGTAAGTCTGTTTTCTATTGCTATAACAAAATAACTGAGACCAGATAATTTATTAAAAAATAGAAGTTTATTTGGATCATGGTTCTGGAAGCTGGGAAATCCAAGTGCATGATGCCAGCATCTGATTGGTATCTAGTTAGGGCCTTCATGCTGCATCAAAACGTGTCCGAGGACATTACATAAGACAAAGTAAGTGTGCTAGCTTCGGTTTCTCTTCCTCTTCTTATAAACTTACTAATGCCATCATGGCAGTCCCACCAACATGACCTCTTTGAATACTAATTACCTCCTGTGTTGGAAAAAACAAATTGCATTTTTCCTCTGTTCTCACTCAACAGCAATCAATACAGAAGATTTTGGTGACCTCAAAATGAGTGGGGGCTTCTCCCCAACAGCAAGCAAGCAATTCTGCAATGAATACCAGCTGTGTGTCCTTTAATTTAATTCAGTTCTGACACTATCTACCTGGAGATACTGTAAGATCCCACAGGACTGCCCACACACTTTAGATTCTAGTCACAAGTCTCAGGTTGTTTTTATCTGTGCTTCTGAACAATTGAGCATTAAGTGTGGTTCCCATGACTCCGTCCTCTAGTTTAATTATTTTGCTTGAGCAGCTCACAGAACTCAGGCAAAGATGTTTACCAGGTTTTTTTGTAAAAAAAAAAAAAATATTACAAAGCATACAACTGGGGAGAAGCATGGGGCAACGTATGAGGGGAGGGCTATAGTATTTCCATATCCTTTCCAAGCATACCAGCCTCCATACCAGAAAACTCCATGTGTTCAGATATGTGGAATCTTTCTAAGCTCTATTCTTTGGGGTTTTTATAGATACTTCATTGCACAGGAATGACCAAAGCATCGATAACTGTGTAGGAATGTGTTTGAACAAATCTAATGCTAGCAGATTGAGTGGGGGAAACGTAACAAGACTTGTCTGCTTCAGAATTGTTGTTGGCCATTCCTGGGCAGCATTCCTTCTTCTAGAGTATGGCCATTCCTGGGCAGCATTCCTTCTTCTAGAAGTTTTTATGATCTACTATTGGACAAGGGTAGATCAAATAATTTCTTTATGGCCATTTCAAAGACAGAAAGGTGGAGGAAAATTAGAGTACTTATAACACACCTTCAGAAAGAGAAATTCTAGTTTTCTAGGTCTGCTTTGAGGAGGGAGTTTATGAACCAGGAATTGTGGACGAAAATAAAAAAAAATTATATATCATAATATCACAGCTCCCAAAGACTCCACCTCCAAATACCATTGACATAGGAATTTGAAGGTTAAATTTACAACACATTGGGGCTGGGGATGTGGCTCAAGCAGTAGCGTGCTCGCCTGGTATGTGTGCGGCCCAGGTTCGATCCTCAGCACCACATACAAACAAAGATGTTGTGTCTGCCGAAAACTAAAAAATAAATATTAAAAATTCTCTCTCTCTCTTTAAAAAAATATTAAAAATAAATAAATAAATAAATTTACAACACAAAAAATTTGGGGGGATACATTTAAACCACAGCACCATGACTTCTTAAGCCCCCTTAGTGTTCTTCGTCATTGCCTTGTTTCAATTGATTTACTATTATGAATCCACTTAGGACATCCTTATTCATATATAGGTGTGCACATATGACCAATTATTTCCTGAGGGTACATTCCTAGAAGTGGAGTTGCTGGATCAAGGACTATATTCCATACAAACCTGAGTGGAAGGGGAGATGGCTCTCATTCAGCAGGACCTACTTTGCTAGCACTGGCTCATGTTCAAGGGCCTTCCTCATTTCTTACATTGCCTATAATACTTTGACTCTGAACTACTGAAGATCTTAATATTTAAAGGTTGATTCAGCTCTAAGAAATTCCTGACATTACTTAAGTTTTCAAATGATTTAGAAGGGCTTTTCTTTTTTTTTTTTTTTAAGAGCGAGTGATGGAGAGAGAGAGCGAGAGAATTTTTTCTAATATTTATTTTTTAGTTCTCGGCGGACACAACATCTTTGTTGGTATGTGGTGCTAAGGATCGAACCCGGGCCGCACGCATGCCAGGCGAGCGCGCTACCGCTTGAGCCACATCCCCAGCCCCTAGAAGGGCTTTTCAAAATGATTTTAATGGAAAATTTTTAAACACACAGAAAAAAAATTTTTAAACACATAGAAAACAGTATGATTCCCCCATGTACCCATCAATCAGCTTCAGTAATTATTCACATTTTGAATAACTTGTTTCATCTATAAACCTCTGCACTTCAATGGAATATTTAAAGTCATTATGAAACATCCTATCAAATCATAGGACTTATCTATAGTGTATCCATAGTTATAGCTCTTCCTTTTTTTTGTACCAGGGATTGAACTCAGGGATACTCAACCACTGAACCACATCCCCAGCCCTATTTTGTATTTTATTTAGAAATAGGGTCTCACTGAGTTGCTAAGCGCCTCACCATTGCTGAGGCTGGCTGTGAACTTGCGATCCTCCTGTCTGAACCTCCCAAGCCACTAGGATTACAGGCATGCACCACCACACCCGGCTCTATAGCTCTTCATTTTATCCCACGTTTTTTAATTGGCACTTTTAAGTGGCATAGAGCACTCATTCCAATTTTTTTTAGTTTTTATTTTTATTTTTTTTAGTACTGGGGATTTAACGTGGGCACTTAACCACTGAGCTACATCCCATCCCCCCCTTTTTTTATTTTGAGAGAGGATCTCACTAAGTTGCTGAAGCCAGCTTTGAACTTGTGATCCTCCTGCCTCAGCCTCCCAAGCTACTGGGATTACAGGAGTGCACCTGGCTCAAATAATTTTAATTTGTACATTTGTCTCTATTCTAGGCCAGTTTGTTCAGAGGGGTATTAGTTTTCTGTGTGAATTTACTTTTGGTTTAACTAATTTTTCTATTGCTTCTTTGATTTCTACATCAATCATTTCTACTCTTCATTATATCATCCCTTCTACCTACCTAATCAATTACATTCCACATTCATTGTATTTCAGTCTTTTTTCATATAATATGAAGTATATGTACTTTGGCTTTAAATTTGCCTTTGAGTACTGCTTGGGTTGGCTATATTCAACAAGCCTGGATCAAAGATGGAATTTTTGGGCTGGGGATATAGCTCAGTTGGAAGAGTGCTTTCCTCCCATGCACAAGGTCCTGAATTCAATCCCCAGCACCACATACACACACACAAAAAGATGGAATTTTCATTGTCATTCAGTTCTTCATGTTTTATTATCAATTCTCAGGGTAATTAATACCATTTCTCAAATTTACATGTCCAACACTGACCTCTTCTATGAAATCCATACTCGTATAACCCTTTGTTTACTTTACATCTTCAGTTGGAATTAAAATAGTAGGCAACTCAAACCCAAAAGAGTAAAAAAAAAAAAAAAAAGAATTCTGGAAAACCTGCTCCTCCTTCAATTTCCTCTCTTTTGTGGAATGGCTTCATCGTTCATCAGTTGTTCAATCAAATCTTGATGCTGGGGATCAAACTCAGAATACTAACTATATGCTCTACTGCTGAGCTATACCCCCACCCTCAACTGAAACTTTTTAAAAAATATTTATTTTTTAGTTATAGGTGGATACAAGATCTTCATTTTATTTTCATGTGGTGCTGAGGGTCGAACCCAGTGCCTCACGCATGGTAGGTGAGCACTTTACCACTGAGCCACAGCCCAGCCCTCAATTGAATCTTAAGTTTGGTATTATTTCTAAACTCTCCTGAATCTCCCATGTCAGAAAGTCCCTTTGTTCTACCGGTACATTATTTCTTGCATCAATTCTCCATTTTCCATAGCCCTATTCCACCATACTGGTACCAGCCACAATAACTTCTTGCACAGACTAGAAATAAATGGCATAGCAGGATCCACCTCTTACATCCCTAACTTGAGGTATCACTAATCCTCCTGATCACAGGTAATTGAGCACTTTCCTACTGGCTTGAGAGAGCAGCAATAATAAAACTCCCACCCCCTCCCTGTTGATATATGTCAATTCCCTCATTCTTCAGTGTCCAGGGAATGATGCTGGAGAGACAGTTACCATGGTGACCTAAAAATTTTCAGGTGTAATTTGTGAAGTGTAAAAATATGGGAGGTTCTAACTGCAGTAAAACAAATGAACTGGGAAAAGCTTGCCCCCAAACCAGAAATGAGCTCTCTCAACCTGGTACTCTATTGAGAACAGGAGCAATCAGCAATCAGAGCAATGCTTTTTCTCTCAGCAGATGCAAATACTTCTCCAGCTGAAGACCAACGACAGAATTTCATCTTCTGCAAACCTGCACATCCAGAGTCCAAACCACTCTGTGTTTACTCTGGCTGAATACCACATCTTCAGGTATCCAACTACTAAAAGACTAATCCAACTCTCTTTATAATGAAACTCCATAATCCCCTTTTTGTTTGGAGACCTTATATCCTATTTTGCTGGGATACAACCCTCAATGACTTATTGATGAAAAAGAAGATAACTAGAAATTTAGTTTCAACAAGCAGGACATTTTGCTATACTGTACCAATTAAGCTATATTCCCCAGGACAGGTTTTGGGAGCCTGGCACTGGCTCAAAACTTCAAATTAATATGTTGACTCCAATCTGAATATTGCACTTGGTATAATGGTTGCCAGTCAGGTTGTCTGTGGAAGGACTGGATGATTGAACAAAGAGAGGAGGAACATGACTTAAGCATTCCTCAGCCTCCAGATCCTGCCTCTACTAGTTGTGTGAACTTGGGCAAGGTAGTTAACCTCTGTGTTTCAACTTCCTCATCAGTAAAAAGGAAATAATAACAGGAAGCACCTCATAGGTTTGAGGTGAGGATTAAATGAAGGAACATATGCAAAGTCTTTAAAAGGGTACCTAGTGCATTACAAGTGCCATGCTGTGGAATGTCATCATAACTGTACCAAACACTTCTCTCCAAATACTTCGAACATCCATGTAATGGATTACCTAAACCCTCCCTCCCAGCCTCTTCACACAGAATTCATTAAAGTCACTAGCTTTAGAATACTCTCCCCAACATCATTGGGGGTGGGGAATCCCTTAATGAGCTAACCAAGTAATTCCTTTCACAGAAGGAACTGTCTTCAGTCACGAAGACACCTGTGGAATGCTTGCTTATTTGGGGAGGGGATTAAGGCTCCATGAACCAAGGTGAGATGACCCAGGTCTAAGGGAAAGAGTAACTCAAATCTCCTGCACAAGGATAACTCAGAAACCTTGGCGGATGGGAAGCTGGAGAGCCAAGGAGATGAAGAAGCACAAAGGCCAGGCAGGCAGTTGAATGGAAGAGAAATTTAAGGGAAATTATCCCACTATATTTGTGTGTACACAGTTTGCTAACTAGTTAATTTTTTCAACTGATTGGCCTTTGAAAAATAATTTATTTTGATATTGTTTAGTACAACACAAACTCAGTTAAAAAGAAATAGCTTTCAAGCACAAAAGGGGAAAAAGTAAATGTGAAAGTCCCTCAACTCCTGGCAGTCCAGTTTGGTGTGTATGCCTCTAAATCTACTTTTATACACAGACAGTTTAATTCTTTTTCTGTAAAAGTTGGGTCATAGCTGTCACAAGGTTTGGAGATTTTCTTTCCTATTGTCTGTTGTGCTATGATGAACTTTCTCCATTGTCCCAAACCTACAGCAAGATCTTGCTACCGGCTCTTGGAGCTATCTTCTTGGTTTCCATCAAGTTTCTCTCAGAGAAAGGCAGAATACTACTAATAATCACTGCCTAGATGTCCCCACACTATCAGGCAGTCAATTCTCACCTTCATTCCTCATGACACCCCTTGGAAGTCATTCCCACTATTAGTGCCTATGGGGGTCACAGATGAGGGCTCGAAAGGCCCAAAAAGCAAAGGGTGAAAAGGAGGAAAGTAAAGAAGACAGAGGCAGGACTCAGACCTTCACTGTCTCTTTAAATCTTCACAATGATATTATGAAGGAGCTATGACCACAAATGAGGAAACTGAGGCTATCGAATTCACACAGCAAGCAGCATGTCTGCTCCTTGCTGGGATGGAGCACTGAGACTTCACTAGTCCTCTCATGTCATAAGTACATCCCTTTCTATAAAATGTTGATGAAAGAAAAAACATTTCTTTAAAAATGGAAAAATAGCTGGGCATGGTGGCCCACTCCTGTAATCCCAGCAGCTCAGAAGGCTGAGGCAGAAGAATCATGAGTTCAAAGCCAGCCTCAGCAAATTAGCGAGGCCCTCTCAAAAAAGAGGGGGTGTGCCCCAAAGTTCAATCCCTGGTACAAAAAAAGAAAAATATACAGTGTTCATTGAATAGAACACTCAATATAGTAAAGATGTAAATTTCCCACAAGGTGATCTGTACATTTAACATAATTATTATCCAAATATTACCAAGATTTATCATTAATATAGGCAAGCTTACAAAACCTATAGGAAAAGGTAAAGCAACTAGAATAGTTAAAACAATTTTTAAATAGAAGAATAAACTGGGGGAATATCTTTATTGCAAGTTAAAATATTGGATGGATACAGTAAATTGAGACAGTAGGATCCTTGGGGAGTGATAGATACAGGTCAAGGGAAATGAGTAACAGACCAGCTCAGGTACACTCAACTGACTTTACAAATGGTGTAACAAACTTCAATGGAAGAAGGATAGAATTTTTTTAAAAATGGTGTCAGAATAAATGTTCATCCATAGGAAAAAAATTGAACCTCACACTATCTACGAAAATGAAATCAAGAGGCTGGGGTTGTAGCTCGGTGGTAGAGCACTTGCCTAGCATATGTGAGGCACTGGGTTGGATTCTCAGCACTGCATATAAATAAATAAATAAACAAGCAGGGCTGGGGTTGTGGCTCAGTGGTAGAGCACTTACCTTGCACATGTGAGGCACTGGCTTCAGTCCTCAGCACCACATATAAATAAATAAAGGCATTGTGTCCATCTATAACCAAAAAAAAAAAAAAAATTAAAAAAACAAAAATGCAAGAGAATAAATTTCTCTTGTTAAACAAAAAAAAATGTCAATCAACAACTAAAAAAAAATTTCAAAAACAAATCTCTTTAATAGTTAAAAAAAATAAACTCAAAGTGGACTGTGGACTTAAATATAAAAATCATGAAACAATAAAAACATGAAAAATTACATATTACACTAACAAAATTAAAAGTTATTATGCTGAAAAGATCCTATTAAGAGACTGAAACACAGATTGGGAGAACATATTTGCAAACTATATATACAACAAAGGATTGGTATTCAGAATATATAAAGAACTCTCAAAATCCTATAGTTAAAAATAAAGATCCAGTTGGAAAATAAGCAAAAGGCATGGATAGAAAAGAGAATATACAGATGACAAAGAAGAACATGAAAATATGTACATCATCATTAGCCATTAGGGAAATGCAAAGTAAAACCACACCAATGAGAATGGCTAATATAAATAATGGTAATAACAAATGTTAGCAACTGAATTTTTTAATTGGTACTTGGGGATTGAACCCAGGGGTGCTTTACTTCTGAGCTACATCCCCAGTCATTTTTAAATTTTGTTTCTTTCTTTCTTTTTCTTTTTCTTTTTTTTTTTTTTTTTTTTTTTTTTGGTACCAGGGAGTTTAACCACTGAGCCACACCCCAAGTCTCGTATTATATTTTTATTTAGCGACAGGTTCTGAGTTGCTTAGGGCCTCACTAAGTTGCTGAGGCTGGCTTTGAACTTGTGATCCTCCTGCTTCAGCTTCCTGAGCTGCTAGGATTATGGGCATGTTCCACTGTACCCAGCTCTTTTTTTTTAATTTTTGAGACAGGGTCTCACTAAATTGTTGAGGATCTCACCAAGTTTCCAAGTCTGGTCTCAAACTTGCCATCTCCTTGCCTCAGCCTCCTAAGTCACTGGTAATACAAGTGTGCACCACCACACCCAGCCTAGCAATGGAGATTTTTCATACATTGCTTTTAGGAATATACAATGGCAAGGCTCATTCTGATATGTGCTTAACTAAACATGTACTTATCATAGAACTCCACAAGTCACTCTTGGGCATTTATCCAAGAGAAATGATAATTTGTGTTCACACAAAAACCTGTATGTAAATGTTCATGGTAACTTAACAATAGCAAAACCAGGTAATCCATAAGTCTTTCAATCACAACCCATATGGACCTCAAGAACATTATACTTAGTGAAAAAGAAAGTCAATCCCCAAAGTACAGGATTTCATTTGCATAACATTCTCAAAATTACAAAAATTTAGAGATTGAGAACAGATCAATCACTGAAAAAGTATAAAAGTAAAGCAGGATGGATATGAATATAAATGGAAAATACAAAGGAGGCAACTGAAGAGTTTTACATCTTGGCAGTGCTGATGATCACCCAACTCACTATGTGTATACATGGGATAAAACCACAGAGAACCACTTGTACATGAACACATGTAAAAATGATGAAAACTGAATAAAGCCCACATTCTAGTTAATATTATTGTACCATTACCAATTTCCTGAATTTGAGATTATGCTAGCTATATAACATATCACTAAGAGGGAGCGCTTGGTGATAGATACATGGGTCTCTATATACTACTTTTGCAATTTCCTGTGAGTCTATAATTATTATAAAATATTTTAAAAATATTTTTTAAAGTTGTAAATGTACACAATACCTTTATTTTTTAATTTATTTTTATGTGGTGCTGAGGATCAAACCCAGTGCCTCATGCATGCTAGGCAAGCACTCTACCCCTGAGCCACAACCCCAGCCCCTTAAAATATTTTTTAAAGAAAACTATTTCAAATTCCAGAGTTACAGAAATTTACCTTGGTACATTTCATAACCAGAATTGTTCTTACTGTGTTAATTGCTATTCATGCATATGTGAGGCAGTTTAAAAAGTCCTCCACCTTTTGATAGGTTTTGCAAATAGGTATGCTGAAGGAAAGTGCACTAATGTTTCTTTTTAAAATACTGACCTGGGCTGGAGTTGTGGCTCAGCAGTAGAGCACTCACCTAGTGTGAGCGAGGCCCTGGGTTCAATCCTCAGCACCACATAAAAATAAAAATGAAGGTATTCTGTCCAGCTACAACTAAATAAACAAAATATTTTTTATTTATATTTTATATTTATATTTTTAAAATAAAGTTACATGCATATGATAAAAATATTAATATTTTACATCCTAAATAGCTTTTGTTCATGTAGGAGATAGAAATATAATGTTTTAGAAATAAAAACTGAAATTTAAAAAATATTTACTAACCCTTTAAAATAACAATAGTGACTGGGGTGTTGCTCAGTAGTAGAGTACTTGTGTGGTCTTGCATTTGATCCCAGAACCAAAAAGAAAAAAAATAGTAAAATAGAAAAAAATAACAATGAACCCACTACAAATTTGTGTAAATAAAATTTTATTAAAAGAACCACTTTACATTTTTTGCAAATAACTTTAATATCTGCATTAATACAAACAGCTAGATTCTCATATTTGCTTCTTATTTAAGGTTGTAATATGTTGTTTTGGTTGAATTTTATGAAAAAAATCCAAATTCATGGAGATACAGTTAGAAAAAGGACGAATTCCTAAACACCCTGAAAAGGTCCCAGGTGTCTCCAGGGTTACTCAGACCACACTTTGGAGAACCACTGTGGTTAGAGAGACATTAAAATATTTATAAATAAAATGTTAGCATATCTGCAATTTGGATTAAACTCTTCCCAAACACACATAAAACCTATGTCAGGGTGTACACAAATGATTCTTATTATTTGTGGTAGTGAGGCTATATAAAGTCAACTTATACAATTAATTAGCAAATAGTGAACTACTACTCACAGTAGAACTCCAAGGTTCAGTTCCTGTGAACCTCTGGTCTCATTCCTTTCAAATGATCAATACATGAATTAGTTTTATATATGTTTCTGTTTAAAGATATCTTATTTTTTATCTATTTTTTAAAGAATTGAATTTGGTGTCAACATACCTTATATATAATCAGAGATATGATAAATTATGATATAATGGTGTATTAAGAATTGTAATGCAAAAATAAATAAAGAAAGAAAATTTAAAAAGAATTAATTACATATGATATTTCTTTACAACAAAACATGAGGCAAGAAGGGTTTAAATTTTTCCTGCTCTCAGGTAGCATGACCATAAATGACTTTTGTTTTCAGCCACACAACAGTGCTCTCCACTCTGCTTTTTAAAATCAGTCATCTCACAAACCCATTAATTTAGGTGCTTTTCCATCTATTCCACAGCTTCATCTCACACTAAAGATGGTATCTTATCTCTTCCCAGAGAAGGCTCACATATTTTATTTTAGTTGTAAATGAACACAATATCTTTATTTTATTTTATTTTTAATTTACTTTATTTTTTACGTGATGCCGGGGATTGAATCCATTGCCTTACACATGCTAGGCAAGTGCTCTACCAGTGAGCTACAACTCCGGCCCCAAGCCTCACATATTAACTGGCAAATTTCTTCTTCCTTTTTCTGGATGTACCATATTGTTGATTCATTAACATTGAACTCACAACCAACAGTATTATAACTCATGCCTAAATGAAGCTTATCTAATACATATATTTTCTCCATAAGGCACATCACTTCTGGCAATTAGGAACACTAGACAACATATCAGTGTAATGATTAGGGGCCATTTTAAACAGTGAAATCATCAACAAAAGACATAAAAATGTGGCATTAGATAGACTATGAAAAAGATATAGCATAAGAGCTAAAACAAGAAGACAGTGTGTCATTTTATCCAAACTCAACTGAGAACATTGAGTGCTTGGCCAATCTGTGCAGGTCCACGAATGACCATGAAAGTACTTCAGGTACTGATTGTGGGGTTAAAGATAAGTTTAAGCAAGTAGGTAAACTTGCAAATATGAAATCTGTGAATAAAAAGGATCAACTACTTTGAACAACTTGCAACTGCACATACCCACACACATGTGTGTGTGTGCGCGCACGCATGTGTATGACATTTTATTGATGAGCAGAAATCATTAATTATTGGTGCTGGAATATGGGGGTTCATTATTCTAGTCTAATTTTGTATATGTTTGCATTTTTTCCACAATGAGAAAGTTTTTTAAAAGTGGTTTATTTTTGCATTGGATTACTATTCCACTTTGCCTTGATTGGGCTTTTCCTTGGGGAAGTCTGCTACTGTGAAAGGTGAAGCAAAAGTGACTTTATGGTCCTGCTACTGTGAAAGGTGAAGCCAAAGTGACTTTATGGTACAGAGGGTCAACCACCACCAGCTCAAACTACCACAAGTCTTCCTTGGGGGTATTAATCCAATACTTAGTCCCTGCTGAAAGTGGGACAGCAACAGGCAGAGGTATGAGGTCAACAGCTCTTTTTCTTGGAAAGAATTTCTAGGTAATTATCTAAGAGGCAATGGAATTTAAACCCCATAATATTTTGAGAGCCCACTGAGCCCAGACCAGCTCACTCTGTGGAAGTATGGTTTTAATGTGACCTTAGTAAAGATAACTTAGATTTTAGTTCAAGAGTGTAGATTTAGTCACTTTCTGGCCTGGGTTAAGTCAGTAAATCCTTGTTAGATCCAACATTTCCCAACAAATTTTCATATATTTAATATATATATATATATATATATATATATATATATATATATATATATAACCTATACATACATGTAAAATATATATAAACACATACACACATACATACACATGTAACATTTATATAATTATATATGTTTGAAAGCTTGGCATTTTTAAATATCCAGAGGAGGGAAGAT
This sequence comes from Spermophilus citellus, assembly GCF_964194105.1. Classification (NCBI taxonomy): domain Eukaryota; kingdom Metazoa; phylum Chordata; class Mammalia; order Rodentia; family Sciuridae; genus Spermophilus; species Spermophilus citellus. Next base: position 102,604,970 of record NC_138190.1, read on the forward strand.
ACCTTCTAATTTAGAAGCTAAAGTATCCTACTATCCTGGTTTCTAAGATCAGACCCTCTACCAGAGTATGGATCACATCCTTTCCCTTCTGAGAACTTCATGCATCAGCTGCCTCCTCCCTCTTCTACATTTTCAATTTTCTCTTTCTCATAGCTCTTCCCCATCAGCCTGTGCACATTCCCAAGTATCTAACATTTTTATAAAAATCTTCCCTCAGTCTTGTGACCTTCCAGCTGCCATTAGATCATTCTCTTTCCAAGCTTATTGAAGGTATAACATGTACTAAAGTCTCACTACTTCAACACCCAATCTTCGGGTTTTACATCATGTGTAAAAAATCACCCCAAAACTTAGGGCTTAAATAATAATTATTTAATTATATTCATGACTGTGTGAGGAATGCTGGCAAGTCTACCCTATGAGGTATCTAATGGGGTCAGTGGTATCCAGCTGATTGGCAGGTTGGTCTGGAGGGCCCCAAATGGCTTCCTTCATTCCTATGCCTGCCACCTGGTGGAGATATCTGGAAATTGGGCTTAGCTGTGTTGCTGTCTCACTCCATGTCGTCTCAGGGCTTCTTTACTTGATCTCCTTAGCAAGGTGCTCAGATTTCTTATGTGGTTGTTCAGAGCTCCAAAAGGCCAAGGCAAAAGTTTCAGGGCTTCTTACAACCTACCCTTGGAATTTAAGCAGCATCACTTCCTTACATTTTCACAGAGCACACCAGATTTAAGAGTAGGGGACTACATAGGGGAATGGTTTCTGGAAAGGATGATTAATAAAAGCCACATGCCGTTATCTACCACCCCCATGTACTCCTCAAACCACTACAATGTGGTCACACTCCCTGCCACTCCACTGCAAATGTGAACTCTGGGGTGAAGATCTTTTAGATGCTAAATCCAATGGATGCTTTTTAGTGCTTGCTTTCCTTGCTTTTCTCTGAATTGGACTCTATTGGCCACTAATTCCTTCTTGAAACTCATCTCCCCTGGCTTCTGTATACCACATTTCCTGTTTTGACTTTCCTTTTCTGACTGCTTCTCAGTCTCTCAAAGTGACTCATTTCTTATAGTATCCCCTGCTTTACCACTGGGCTTTGTTATCAGTTCCCATTCTGTATATGTTATCCAGTTATATCACTTACACAGGTATAGCTTCATCTATGCTTATCTGCCAGTCATTCTTCAATATTTATAACCCTCTCAGATGTCTCTTCAGCCTTCCAGATTCATATATATTCTGCCTAACTGTCTCACAGATACTTCAAACATGGCCAAAGCTGAATTCACCTTCTCCCTTAAACTTGCTTTCTTTTCTATCCTCTATTTACCACCCATCTAGATGCTAAAAGCAGAAATTTGAAGCTAGTCCTTAACTCCTCTCTTTTATTTCCCTACCTATACTTTGTCACTAATCCCTGACCATCCAACCCAGTAAAACACTTGTCAATTTATCTACCCTGTGCATCCCACACAGTAGGTCTGGCAGAGGACTGGGTAGTGGTCTTGGCCTGTTGTTCTGATCTATAAACTGCAAAGAAAGTATAGTTTACTACATTAAGTTCAAATATTGCTTTTTTTTTTAAAGCAGAGGTGATCCAGAGATAGGATAGGAGATGTTTGATGAATGAAACTCCTTATGGGAGAGGCACTCAGGTTGGTGACAGTAGGATTCCACCTGTGTAGGGTGACATTATTTAAGTTCACAGTAGACCAAGTGGGAGATTACCAAGCCACTCATACCTCCAAACGTGTCATCCTAAAATGTCATCACCTTTAGCTTACTTAATTGTAAAGACTTCCTTTATCAAGTCACATCTTCTGGATCAAACATCCAAAGCCTACATATAAATTCTTACTGCACTAGAGTGCTCCTGCCATATATGCCACAGGTTAAACAATAGTAGTGACTTGACAGGTTTTGGTTTCCAATAAAAGACCAAGTAGCTTTCATCAAGTTCATCTTCCTTCAGATATAGCAAGTATATACCCTCAGCAAAATATTAAAAAAATAACTACCTGCAAATATTGACAAGTAGGCAGAAACTGGAAGAAAATCAACACTTCAAAGATGGAATCAGATCTAGATGAGCTTCCCATTTTTAAGACTTTTAGCCACAGAGTAGGCCCCAGTCAGTGCTCTGGTGACTGGCTGAAACTGAATCTTACTAACTTGAAAATCAGAGGACAGAGCTCAGGGTTTCCACAGCAGCTGGAAAGAGTGGGGGTAAAATCCTAAAATGGACCAAGCCTGATAGGTAGAGCCCTAAATTCTGCATATAAAATGCCTCAAAGTCTGACAAACCTCTGAATTATAAGTGTGTGGGGCCATCTTCAAACAGTCCATGTAAGTTTCAAAGAACTGAATAGGTATTTCAGTTGGTGCCTACCATAAGAGAGACTGAGTATGGAGTTTGAGTTATATTAACTGTCTGCTAAAACAAAAACAAAAATCAATACTTTTCATAGGGAAAAAATGAAATACAGATTTGCATCCTCTAAAATGTTCAGGAGACAAGTCCAAATGAATGGATATATAGGAAACAGGAATATATTACCCATATTGAAGAAGAAAGGCGATCAATAAAAAGTGACCCCAAGATGACCAACATTTTCAGAATTAACAAACAAGAATTTTTAAGCAGCTATTATAACTATGCCTAAGGACTGAGGGAAAATGCCCATAATAAATAGTGACTAGTTACACTGCAACCACATAAAGATGACCAGCCCATAGATATGGGCAGCTGGCTCAAGGCTTATAAGAAACGGGTCATGGCAAGCCTGGCCCCCTGATGTGCCTTAGCTCAGATTGTTATTACCTTCAGGTAGATTACTGAAACAGTCTCATAAACTATCTCCCTGCTCCTGGTTACTATTTACTATAATCTCACCCCCCCAATACAAAACACGGATCCTAAACACATCTACATTGATTTTAGAATTACCTTTTACAATAGATTTTATCAAGACTTCAATGATATCAAGTAACAGAAATGCTACTTAAACTTGGGCAAAAGAGGGAATCTATTAGAAGCCTCACATAATCATAGGGGCATATGGGCATCAAAGACAAGTAAGACTAGGAACTTGAACATGAATCTTGTAACCGTGCATGTATATAGGGTAATAAGGTCTGTCTCATTCCACCATCTTTCCTACCTTCATATCTCCTCCCCTCCCCTCACTCCCCTCTTCCCAATCCAAAGGTCCTCCATTCTTCCCTCCCTCCCTCATTATGGAACAGCATCCACTTATAAGAAAAAACATTTAGCCTTTGGCATTCTTTTAGACAGGTTGTCTCCCTCTGACCATAAAAAGGGCCATCAGATGTGGGCTGGCATTATAGCTCAGTGGTAGAGCACCCACCTCGCATGTGTGAGGCACTGGGTTCTGAGCTCAGCACCACATATAAATTAATTAATTAAATAAAGGTCCATTGACAACTAAAAAAAAAAGTAATTAAAAAAAAGGGCCATCAGCAGTTTCTGGCCACACATTTTCCAGTCATGTCACAATTTTTTCCTCAATTAAGTCAAAAAAAGTAATTAAAGTGAAGTATTCTGATTGTCCTGGCCTGGATCACATGGCCATACCTCAATCAATCAAATTGTTTGCCAGAGAGACAGAGTACTGATTGGAAGATCTCACTAGAACTGTGTGGCAAGATAGGAAAGGGGCAGTACACCAAAAACCAAAATAATACAAATAAACAGGCTTTTGCTTCTAGGTGAAGCCAAAGGCCCTAGGAAAACAAACATAAAGTTCTAATAGGTTTCCTGTATTCTCCACTTAAATTGGGGATGATAGCATCCTGCATGCAATCCTCTATGCAAATGTCAGAGTCCTGGAATCTCCCTTATAGCAAAGACTGCTAGCTTTCACCTAATATCTGTTCTCTCCTTACCCCTGCAACATAGCATTTTGCTGCTTGGAACACGAATGTGCTCATTGGAGTTGTATCTTATACCCTGAAGTTTGGACATTAAACCCTTTGAAAGAGAAATGAATTTCTATCCAGTTTAGCCAGTGGCTATTTTGTTATTGTTGTTGTTGTTTAATGCATTATACTATACTCTTTCTTTTATTTTATTTTGCATTGAGATATTTATTTCCATATTTTTATTGGTACATTACAATTATACATAACCCATCATTATTTTGGCTATCTGATAACGTATAGCTCAACCTAATCGGAACTAACAACCCCCACACTACCCACATCCAATCATGGCACAACAATGACCAATGATGTTAAGAGTGAGGGTTAAGGGCTGGGGTTGTAGCTCAGTGGTAGAGCACTTGCCCTAGGTTCGATCCTCAGCACCACATAAAATAAATAAAGATATTGTGTCCATCTATAACTAAAAAAATTGTTTAAAAAAAAAACAGTATGGGTTAAGAGTCAAGCCACTTAGCTGGGTGCAGCAGCACATGCCTGTAATCCCAGTGGCTCGAGAGGCTGAGGCAAGAGAATTGCAAGTTCAAAGCCAGCCTCAGCAAAAGTGAGGAACTAAGCAATTCAGTGAGACCCTGCCTCTAAATAAAATACAAAATAGGGCTGGAAATGTGGCTCAGTGATTGAGTGCCCCTGAATTCAATCCCCAGTACCAAAAAAATAAAAAGTCAAGCCACTTGAGTTTGAATTTATGCTCTGCCACTTACTATCTCTGTTCACCAAATTTCTTTATTTCTATGTTTCTGTTTCATTGTGCATAAAGTGACGTTAATGATACTTATCTTTCTCACAGGTTGGTTGTAAGGATTTAGCAAGATAATCGATGTATGTACTTAGAATACTACCTAGAACATGGCTCAGTAAGCATTAGCTATTTTGGGGGGTTGGGGAGGCTGCAAATTTTATCTACTAAAGATCTTGGGAAACTCTCCCTTCCTCCACAACCCATTCCTACTTTGCCTTAATGAGGCCTTCTTCTACATGCTGCCTCAACCTGACTTTTCTAAAATACCTCGATCTAACGAGGTCACTCCTACTTGAATCTCCTCAGTGACTCCCATTTACCTACAAAAGGAAGCCTTAACCCCTTCACCTGGTGGCCAAGGCCCTTTTGGATAAAGGCTTAACTGACCTTTCTGGGCTAACCTCCTGCCACTCTTCTACAATGCCCCACACCCCAGCCATACTCAACTATTCTCTGCCATCACCTCCCTAACTGCCTCTCAAGTGTTAACTACTCCCATTGCCCACCTCCTGAACTCCTTTGGCTGCCGTGGTACCATACTTTCTTGGTCTTCTTCCAATTCCCCTTGCTATTCCTTTTCTTTCTCATTCTTCAATTTCCCTGTAAGGTTCCACAGAGTTCCATCCTAAACCCACTTCCTGTTATGCTGCATGTCCCATCCCTGAGTGATGGCATCCATTTTTAAGCTCTATCTATATGCTCATGACTCCTAGTTCTTTACTCCTGACCTCTCTCATGAGTTTTGGTTTAAAATAACCTTTTTTGGGGGCTGGGGATGTGGCTTAAGCGGTAGTGTGCTCGCCTGGCATGCATGCGGCCCGAGTTCGATCCTCAGCACCACATACAAACAAAGATGTTGTGTCCACCGAAAACTAAAAAATAAATATTAAAATTCTCTCTCTCTCTCTCAAAAAAAATTTTAAAAAAATAATAATAACCTTTTTAAAAATATTTTTATTTTGAGACAGGGTCTCACTGAGTTGCTTAGGGACTCACTAAGTTGCGGAGGTTGGCTTTGAACTTGGGATCCTCCTACCTCAGCCTCCTAAACCGCTAGAATTACAGGTGTACACCACCACACCCAGATGGTTGCAAACATCTCTATAGATGACATCTCCTGAACAGTCACCTTAACCTCAGCCTGTCCCAAACTGAACTTATCTTCCACATCTTAAACCTGCTTTTCCTCTTCATTCTGAATTTGTTGGTGACACCACCATCACCCAAGCCTGAAACTCTTCATTCTCTGCATGTAAGAAATTACCCAATCCTGACCATTTACATACTCAGTAACTCTCCAATCCATCTTCTCTCCATACTCACCCTCATCCTTTCTAGCCCAGACTCTGCAATAGTCTGTCTCCAGTCGTTATGCTTTGAAATCAACTGACAACCTTTTATCTACCACTAGTGAAAACCTTACATTGTCACTGCCCTGCTAGAAACTGTTTTTTGTTTTTGTTTTTATTTTTTTGTTTGTTTGTTTGTTCTTTTAGTACCGGGGATTGAACTTAGAGGCACTGAACCACTGAGCCACATCCCCAGCCCTATTTTGTATTTTACTTAGAGATAGAGTCTCACTGAGTGGCTGAGTACCTCGCTATTGCTGAGGCTGGCTTTGAACTCATGATCCTCCTTCCTCAGCCTCCCAAGCCACTGAGATAACAGGTGTGTGCCACTGTGCCTGGCTGGAAACTCTTTATTGATTCCCAGTTAGACGAAATTACTCCATCCCCTGTTATATGCCAAGATCTATGCTAAGTATAAAAACTGCAATGTTGAACATGAAATCATCCCTACCTCTTAGTGGACTTACCACCTGGAATGATAGATACATAAACGCATACTAATCATAAGTGATAAGTCCTGTGATAAATATACTCACAGAACATTAACAGGAGCACACAACTGAGTTCCTTAGGGACTATATCTTCCTAATCTTTGTGACCCCCCAACATCTAGTACTAGGTTTAATTCAGAAGAGAATTTTATCTGAATTCTGAATAGATACTCTTATCTTCAGTCTCCTATATAAAAAGACTCATAACTCATCTATTAAATAAATGTAATTTATAAACCTGTCTGAATCCTGATTTGAATAAAATACATGCAATTTTAAAAGATAAGAAACCAGGTAAATTTAACAGGGCTAGATATTTGAGGATGTTAAGGAATTACTGTAGGGTTTTTTAGTGTTATAATGTTATTGCCATTGTGTTAAAGAGTGTTTATCTTTTAGAGCTATTGAGTTTTGGGAGGTTTTTTGTTTGTTGTGTACTGGGGATTGAACCCAGAGATGCTTCATCACTGAGCTACATCTCTAGCCCTTTTTATTTTTTTTATTTGAGACAGGGTCTCACCAAGTTTCTTAGGACCTCACTAAGTTATTGAGGCTGGCTTCAAACTTGTGACCCTCCTGCCTCAGGCTGTGCTGCTGGGATTACTGGTGTGTGCCACTGTGCCCAGCAAAAAAGTACTTCAAAATGAAATAATATGATGAGATTGTCTGGAAGCTGTCTGAAAATAATATGTGTTGTCAGATGATGGTATAACTGAAAGAGGACTGATAATACCTGTTATTAATTGCTGAAGCAGGCTGAGGTATAAAATGAAAGAAAATTAATCTCTCAGGGTTTCATGGCAATTAAATAATTATATAAAATGTCTGACTATAGTGCCTGATGTCTCAAAAAATAACAGTTTTATCTGGGTACAGTGGCACATACCTGAAACCCCAACAACTCAGGAGGCCGAGGCAGAAAGATTTCAAGTTCAAGGCCAGCCTCAGTAATTTAGCAAGACCCCGTCTCAAACTAAAATAATAAAAAGGGTTGGGGAATGTAACTCAGTGATAGAGAGCGCTCCGGGTACAATCATTAGTACACACGCGCGCGCGCGCACACACACACGTGTGTGTGTGTGTGTGTTTACAAGTTTGCTTCTCTCCTCACCTCTTTAAATCCATCCACATAAGGGCATTACATGGGAGACAGCAGATCAGTGGAGTAGGAATTAGAATTCCAGCATCTGAAGGACTGGAAAAATACTCGGCATCATTTCTCTTCTCTGGCTGGTAATGACTGACCAACTAGAACACCAGATGTCTCCCAGAGCAGCCTTGGGCAGGAATTGAAGTGTTTCAAAACTAGCAAAACAAAAGAAAAGAAATCACAGCTTTTACTTTTGTGGACAGGACACAAAAACTCATTTAGAAGTAAATATGGGCTCTTAGCTGGAATAGGCTGGCCATTTCCTCTGCTGCTCAAATCTCTCTGCAATATCGCCATCTGGTGGCTATCTAGCATCACTTTATTTCATTCCCAGATGCAGAGCCCTTTGATGGCTTTGAATACACTTAGAAAGTTCTGGAACTGGGGCTGGGGATGTGGCTCAAGTGATAGCGCACTCACCTGGCATGCATGAGGCACTGGAATCGATTCTCAGCACCATATAAAAATAAAAATAAATATATTGTGTTCACCTAAAACTAAAAAAAATAAAATATTAAAAAAAGAGAAAATTCTGAAAGGAAACAGCTTCACTCAGTGAAATGTTCTATGAACTGCTCAAAGTTAATCATAATGTCCCTCATGTCCTACAAAGTCCCTTATGCTCAAACTCCATTATAGCCCCTCTCTGTTAGAATTGTTTACCTGTGAGCATTCATTCATTTACTCACCCAACAAATTTATTCTCTAAATGCCACACTTAGGATAGACACTGTGGCACAGGAGACACAATGGTAAACAAAATGAATTGAGGGCAGAAACAAAAAATCAAGCATGCAAACAGAATTAAAACATCCCCTTCTCCACCCACTACAAAATAGTTTTTAAATTTATTGATACTGGGGATTAAGCCCAAGGCCCCATGCATACTATGCATTGCACGATACCACTGAGCTACACCTTCAGCTCTAATTATTGCAATAGATAAAATTTGGATGCCACTCCTCACCCAAATTCGGAACACATTCCTCATGCTAAGAGGGGAGGTTGGAGGGACTGTGACCACTACCCCCTCAAACTGACAAGCCCAAAGATGGGAAGATTACCCATTCAGGCCTACCTGCATCTACATATGTATAATTCCAGTCCTTTTGTCACTCATTCCCTTGCCTCCTCTCCTTTAAAAATTCTGCTAATTGTCAGGGATTTTAGAGATGGAATGAAGTTTCTTCCATTTTTCTTCAAAGATAGATTTGAATATAAAACCTATTTGCCTATATATTTTGGAGGGGGAATACTGGAGGTTAAACTCAGGGTGTTCTACCACTGAGCTACATCCACAGTTCATCCCTCTTTGTCTTTTACTTTGAGACAGTATATCACTAAGTTGCCCAAACTGGCCTTGAACTTGTGATCCTCCTGCCTCAATCTTGTCACTGGAATTACAGTCATGCACCATTGCATCTGGCTAAATTATATATATTTTGTTTTGTCTGATTAGGGCTTTTAATTTTTCTCTAAAATATTTCTATCTTTGGCAAACAAATTCCCCCGTTCAAGTTTGCTAATCTCATTCTTTAAGATGCAAATTTCTTCCTAGTTTCAACTTTGGAAATGCAAATTTCTGGCTTATAAAACTAGCATGGAATGTCTGGCTTATAAAACTAGCAAACGTTAATTCTAGGTTTTAATTTTTTCTTGTATACACCTATGTTTATATGCTTATATATAGTCTGCTTACATGGTACTAAATTGACTTATAAAAAAATTAGTCCAAGTGCCTTTTGATTCACATGACTTTAAATCTATAATAAATTATTTAAATTTGTTCATAATAAAAATGTCTTTAAAATCTAGTAACTAATTTTTCTGGCCTGCTAACCAATTAATATATTGGTCTCCAGATACTGAGATATAATGTCCATTGTTTTCTATATATAGCAACCTTTGAGGATATTTTTGGCAAAGAATAATTTAAGCGTTAACTATGCTTGATTTCTGTAAGTAAAGCTAACTATTAAAATGAATAAATTAAGCTGGGAGTGGCAGCACACACCTGTAATCCCAGTGGCTGGGGAGGCTAAGGCAGAAGGATTCAAAGCTGACCTCAGCAACTTAGCAAGGCCCCATGCAACTCAGGGAGACCCTATCTCTAAATAAATATAAAAGGGATGAGATGTGGCTCAGTGGTTAAGCACACTGGGCTCATCCCCAGTACCAAAAAATAAATAAATTTAAATTTTCTAAAATGTGACATTTCAAATTATTTTGTTTTTACAGGGAAACCTCAATCCAGAGATGAAAACTCTTAGGCTTTTCATACCTGAAAAATATTCCATCTACTTTTTTTATTCAAAAAATTTTTAGTTGTTGATGAACCTTTATTTTACTTATATGAGGTACTGAGAATTAAACCCAGTGCCTCACACATGCTAGGCAAGTACTCTACCACTGAGCCACAACCCCAGCCCTCCATTTTTTTTAATTAGTGTATGATGTTTATATCTATATATGATATTCAAGGTTTGTTTAAAATATTAATTGTTCAATAGATTTAAAAATACACAAGTGACCTGCCAGACATGGTGGTACACTCCTATAATCCCAGTGACTAGGGAGTCTGAGGCAGGAGGATCTCAAATTCAAGGCCAGCCTCAGCAACTTAACAAGACCCTAAGCAACTAAGTGAGACCCTGTATCAAAATAAAAAGTTAAAAGGGATGGCAAATGTAGCTTATTGGTTAAGCGTCTCTCGGTTTAATCCTCAATACAGAAAAAAATTAAAAATTCATGAGTGAGTCTGTACTTTCCTTGCTCCAAACCAGAGATAAGTCAAAGAAAATAACAGATGATTTAAAATGCTAATAAGCTATGTACAGTTTCTATTTCTGATTTCTGAAATATCATTTTATAATGAGCTAAAATTAGGGAGATTTTGTTTTAATTTCATAACTCCTAATAGTACTTTCAGAAATTAACTATTAGTCTGTCCACACCTAAACTTGTTAAAAAACTTGTGTGTCTGTTTTAAATTTATTTTCACAACTACCTTGTTAAAAAAATACATGATATACAGGATATGATATTGAAACTGGGTTCTCCACCTCTGCTTCTGTAGTTGCTGGTGAAGTTACAGCCCTCCCAGCAGCAGCAGCTCCTCACAACTCCAGCATTAGCAGCTGGTCTCAGTCACCAGGACTGGATTCTTTGGAAGTGAGTGGGACCTGTGTTGTATATCTCCATAGCAGGCAAATGCCCACTTAGTGCTGCAGCAGACCTTATCCACGCACTAGTGACTTCTTTCCAGGTTCTTGTCCTGAGAATTTGAAGAATGAAACCCAGGGATAACAGAGAGTGAGAGTGAAAGAGTTACGTTTGTTCAAGTATGAAGAAAAGAAACAGAGCTCTTGCTGGGCAAGAAGGGACTAGAAAGCAGGTTGCCACTTAAGTGTACTAGTCCAGGGGTTATTAGAAAAATGCCAAGGCTACTGGTCAGCAGCTATACTTATCAGGTATTAGAAAGGTGCCATGCCTATTGGTTCAGCTTATGACCCTTTAATTAGTTGTGCCCTTTTAGGCCTTGAGTCTGTAACCTTCATTCTGGTCCATCCCACTTGTCTTTTCACACTACTCTGAGACAAATGGGTCAACTGGAATGCTTGCAATGTTTCTATAGGTTAATTTCATGGATTAGCCTACACGTTTAGAGAAGCTGTTATGGGGCCCAATGCCCTGCCTGCCTGCCTCTCTTTTACTATCTACTTTATCTATTCAATGCTGCTTATAAAACAACTCCAGTAATTTTCCTTTATGGTTTCATGTTTTCTGCACAAACTGGCTGTTTTTTTTTTATCATTTTTTTGGTTGTAGTTGGACACAATGACTTTATTTATTTATTTTTATGAGGTGCTGAGGATCCAACCCAGCACCTCACATGTGCTAGGTGAGCGCTCTACCACTGAGCCACAACCACAGCTCCTGCCTAGGTTTTATTGCTCTGTAATCAGCAAGGTGCTTTACTGTGTTCTTAAAAAATGCTAAATGGGGGTACTGTAGTAGCGGCTTAGTGGTAGAGCGCTTGCCTGGCATGTGTGAGGCCCTGGGTTCAATCCTCAGCACCATATAAAAATAAATAAATAAAATAAAGATATTGTGCCTGTCTACAACTAAAAAATGTTTTAAAAAAAAACAGTTTGTCTTATCAAGAGAATTTGGAAGCGGGGCACAGTGATGCATGCCTGTAATCTCAGTGGCTCAAGAGGCAGGAGGACTGCAAGTTCAAAGCCAGCTTCAGCAACTCGGTGAGGCCCTAAGTAACTCATCAAGACCCTGCCTCTAAATAAAATATAAAAAGGGCTGGGGATGTGGCTTAGTAAGGGCCCCTGGGTTCAATCTCCATTACCAAAAAAAAAAAGAAAAGAAAAAAACAGAGAGAGAATTTGTTTTCTACTGAGTAAGTCCTACAAGAGTTAAGATTTACTCAAATCTTCATTTGTTCTAAAATTGCTTTTAGTCTGTAACTCTAAAGCTTTAAAATCTGCCAATTAAATATAATGCTGTTGTTATCAAGAATACAAGCAACAATAAATGTTGGTGAGGATATAGGAGGAAAGGCACACATTGCTGGTGGGACTGCAAAGTGGTACAACCAATCTGAAAGTAGTATGGAGATTCCTAGAAAACTTGGAATGGAACCACCATTTTACTGAGCTATCCCACTCCTAGGTTTGTACCCAAAGGACTTAAAATCAGCATACTACAGTGACATCAATATTTATAGCAGCACAATTCACAATAGCTAAACTGTGGAACCAACCTAGATGCCCTTCAATAGATGAATGGATAAAGAAACTGTGGTACATATACATAATGGAATATTACTTAGCATTAAAAGAGAATAAAATTATGGTATTTGCAGGTAAATGGATGAAGTTGGAGAATATCATGCTAAGCGAAATAAACCAATCCCCAAAAACCAGGGGCCAAATGCTTTTTTGGATAAGTGGATGCTAATCCTTAATGGGGAAGGGCATGGGATGAGTGCAGGAACTTTGGATGGAGCAAAGGGGGGAGGAGACAAGGGGTTAGGAAAGATGGTGGAATGAGATGGACATCATTTCCCAAGGTACATGTATGACTGCACAAATGGTGTGACTCTACTCCATATACAACCAGAGAAATGCAAAATTCTGCTCCATTTGTATACAATGAATCGAAGAGCTTCCTACTGTCATGTATAACTAATTAGAACTAATTAATGAATAAATAAAATGCTGTTGATCATGTTGTTGTCTTACTGTTACATAGCTGAGGACTTCCAAGAAACTGAGACAGCGTGAAAACTCACCCTTTAAACCCTGATTCTTGTGATCATGTCATAAAGATTTCAGACATGTCACTCTGAGTAACAGGAATGAGTTTATTGAAAGGACAGGAAAAGGGAAAGGGCACACTCTCAAGGAAGACAGTGGGTCCTCTCAGAGAGGAGAGGGACAATGTGCCTCTCCTGTATTCAAGTTTTTTTTTTTTTTTTTAAGAGAGAGAGAGGAGAGAGAGGGAGGAGAGAGAGAGAGGAGAGAATTTTTTTTAATATTTATTTTTTAGGTGTAGATGGACACAACACAATGCCTTAATTTTTAAGTGGTGCTGAGGATTGAACCCAGGTCCCGCTCGGCACGGCAAGCGCTCTACCACTGAGCCACAATCCCAGTCCCTGTATTCAAGTTTTATTGGGGACCCCAAAGAAGTTTCCAGAGAGTCCCACCCAGGTCCATCTTTTGACTGACAGCAGGTGACATCAGTATCTATTGCTATGAAAACTGAAGTTACCCTTGGCCTGGCTAAGTGGTTCTAACTGAATTCTTAATCATTTTATAGGTTTTATGGTCAGGAGAAATTATCCCTATATTCCAGGATCTGGTCTGTGAAAAGGGTCACAAAAGTGTCTCCCTTCAAAGTAACTTGGGTTCCTCTTATCAATGTTATTTCCTGCTTGCATTTCCTTGCAAATAACAGGTAGTTTGGTAAGAATGTGACATATCCTGTCCAGTTAGGCCAGGCAGGGCTGCAGGCAAATTGCTTTTGGGCAAAGAAAGTATGTAGGTATCCGCACAGTGGGCCCACTTTATAGAGTTATTCTCTTAATCTTGTGTTCCCACCATTCACATCTGTCTGTTCCCTAACACTAGGAATTCACACACAGGAGGAACTGTATTCAGGACCAGCAAGCCTCTTGGCATATATGATGGAAAAAAATTTCAGCATGTGCCAGTCAGAAACATAGACTTAAGGGGCTGGGATTGTGGCTCAGCGGTAGAGTGCTCGCCTAGCATGTGCGAGGCCCTGGGTTCTATCCTCAGCACCACATAAAAATAAATAAATAAAGGTATTGTGTCCAACTACAACTAAAAAAAAAAAGGAAAAAAGGAACATAGACTGAAGTTTATTTAGGAAAGCAGAGGCACATTCAAAGAGAATGTGGGCTATTTTGAGAGTAAAAAGCAAAGCAGAGAGAAAAAATAACAGTTATTTGTCAAATCCCACCAAAAACATAGATAGCTGGGAGGTCATAAAAATATTACCAGAGTCTAAGGCCTGAGGCCTGACTCTGGGGATTCAACAAATCAGGTCCAGCCACTCACCACAAAAACCAAATAGAAAAGGTAATGGTGACATTCAAGGGAGAATGTGGGTCATCTCCAGAGGGAGAAATAGCAACCTGTTGTTGTGGGGTGTTACATTTATAAAAGGATGATTGTTAGCGGCTGGACTAGAAGTATAGGCAGGGTAGGGCTAAGCAGTTTCCCCCACTTGTACACTGCCCTGTTACTTTTTGCAGATAAGGGCATGCATCAAGGGTATGAGCCAAGGACACTGGCTGGGTTACTCAGGAGTTAAAACTGTTTATGGACACTTCCTGCATTTCAGTGTTTCATGGGTGCTTCCTTTGAGACTCCTCATCTCTGCCTTTATCCCCTCATTCCTATCTCAGTGCTCTAATGCAGATCTGACAGGATTACTTTTTACAGACAAGTTGCTTTTCTTTAAGATGACGGAATGAAAGAGACTGTCTTTATTAGTTCAAATCTATTATACAGGCTGGACCACTTTGCTCTTATTAGTAATTTGTACTTTTCTGGCCTAAGAGCTAATCTTTACAAAAAAACTGTTGCTTAAAATTGGCTCAAAAGAGGATTTTTTTTTTTTTTTTGTATTGGGGATTGAACCCAGGGGCACTTAACCACTAAACTGCACCCCCATATCTTTTGACTTATTTTATTTTGAGATAAGGTCTCACTAGGTTGCATAGGGTCTAAGTTGCTGAGGCTAACCTTGAACTTGTGGTCTTTCTACCTCAGCCTCCTAAATTGCTGGGATTACAGGCATACACCACCACACCAGGCTCAAAAAGAGGTTTTCTTAATGTTGACTCAAACTATCCCGTCATATCCCATCCAATGTGGAACAACTCAGATAAAAGAATGGAAAACACTCCTACGAAAATAGCAGAGTCACTTGTCAAATTTCACCAAAAACAGACAGCTAGGAGGTCATAAAAATGTTACACGAGTCTAAGGCCCGAGGCCTGACTCTAGGGATTCAACAAATCAGGTCCAGCCACTCACCACAAAAACCAAACAGAAAGGGTAATGGTGAAAATCCTGTGGGTAGCTATGCAGATTAAATTTTCTTTCAGGTTTTCACCTATCCCTTCCCTATTTGGCTTTTAGGGCAAGTGAGCAGACCCAATTTGTTGGATCCCTGAAATCAGGCCTGTGTCCTAGGACTCCACTAACACACTAACAGCTTTGGCCAGCTGTGCTAGGAGAAAACATGCTGTTGAAGCCAGATTTAAAGATAGGTAGTTAGTGTAGTTAGGTAAATCTGGTCTAATATCCTATCTAACTAAGAAAATGGGGTAGAGCTGAGCTGGGGGAAACAAGAACAGCACCAGGGAGACTAAAATGTTGATGTTTCCAAGCCCCCCCCCCATCCCAAAGAACTGTAAATGAAACAATTCCCAGCAAGACAGGGAGATGCTAATCAAATCACCCTAGGCCCTTCCTGCCCAGATCACTCCTCCCCCACCCCATGGGCCCACCAGTCTTTCACTGTTTGGCTTTTCCACCTGCATCCCCCACCACATGCAGGGTAGAGGGAGATAAGCAAAAAATAAAGGACAGGAATGTAGAAGAACAAAAGAAGATCTTAGATATAAAAGGGAGAAGCCCCTTAGCACAGATTTGGCCTTTTAGGTCCCCTTCTTCCTCTGGTATCCTTTAATAAAGCCTTTTACTTTCCACTCTACACTTGCCTCTGGTGTTATTCTTCAGCATTCAGGGTGTTACACTTCAGCATTCAGGGAAGCAAGGACGTCATGGTAACGGTGGTATCACTGTTTGGGCCTTTGCCATTCACAGCTGGCCAATCCTGAAATGAAGAGAGCAGAAAAAGAGGGGGGCCATGCAGCTGCCAAAATTAAATTCCTTTCAGGGTCTCTCCCTTTATTTTCACCTTGGGACAGCATCAGCTGCTTTTTACCATCATTTAGTGAAACAGAGAAATGAACTTTTGGGACTCTATGGACCTCAAAGTCTGACCTATGGCAAGTTCTCCCTGGCAGTGCCTTGCCCTTCCTTTTCTTTGTTGTTTGGGGCTCTTTTGAGCCAAGTTGGGTTCTTTTGAACCAATTTGGGCTTCTGCCCATTTTTGTGACAAGGAAGTTCAGATTCTGTAACTTTGTGCTGCCAATTAGCAAAGAAGGGTCATAAGATACACAGAGAAAACTGGGTGGTTTGAGGAAATCTATTTTGTTATTTGTGTAAGAATGGAAAGCACTAATTTTGTATAGGTGCTCCCTAGAACAATTTTGGCTTTCTTGTCTATTTATAGCTATAAACTTATAACTAAGAAAAAGATGATACATATGTACCTGAAGGTGTATTCTAGTTTAATATAATTGTGTCATGTGTTCTTTTGTTAGTCTGCTATTAGTCTATATTCATGGTGACTGAATTAAAGCAAAAAAAATCTGATAGCTGGTATTGACAATCCCTACTAGAATTTTATTGTTTGGTTGATGGTTTGTCTTTATTTTGAGCTGGTTAATTTGGATATCCTTTGTTTCAGAATCTTTGTTAGAACACTATTTGCTAGCATTTGGTCTTTTCTTCTGCAATCCCATTGTGTAAATCTGCCTTTTTGCTTTTTTGCCTCTTTCTTCTGATCATTGCAACCTTGTCCCTTTTAGTCCAAAATTCAAGAAGAGGCACGGCCACTATTCAAGGGAGGAGATAGTGTTTAGAGAAAAACCCTATCTAGCACTCCAACTAGTTTTATGTTTGATGATTATGGTGTCTCCACTTGCAATTACTTAATGTGGACTATTTAATATTTCCAAATAGGTTTTCTTGTGTGCTGATCTGGAGTCCTCAGGTAAGACAAATGGAAAAAATATACATAAATTTCTGACCAGCTGTTTTAAATTCTGATACAATGGGAAATGTTTTAAAATTTAAAGCAAGCTCTTTCTAAAATGACTAAAACCTGTGATAAACTAAAGCAGGAAGAAAAAGTTTTGGAAACTCAAAAGAGGCTTTACCAGTGTGGGTGGGCATAGAAAGTGCCTTATGCCCTACTCTTTGAAGGGCTAACTCTGACTGAAAACCAAGTCAGACCAGAATTGTTAGGTAGTGGTAAGTAAGTAATGAGCACTTTAGTATATAGCAAGGCCAAAAGTTATTTTTTAAAGTTTTAAGTTACTGCCAAGACAGTTGAGTAAAAACTTGTAGCAGATAACCTGTAGCAAAACATTGGTACAAAAGACCTTGACAATAAGCAAATAGAAACAAAAGAAGCTAATTGGGGAAATGCATCAAGAAGAAAGGATTAATGGAACTAACTCTTTTACAGGGTCCACTGAGGTCAGGCTAAAGCTAGGAGTTGTGGCCATAGGTGCCTCCATATATCCTAGAAGTGATGTTTCTTTAGTAACTCAGGACCACTAAGGTAACATCTGTTTGGCCACTGAGTCCAGTCCCCACATTAACATAGGATTGACTTGTAGATGAAGCCTCCCCCTCCTCAATGGGATGGCCACCATGACAGTTCTAGAGAGAACAAATTATGGCCCAAAACTCCACCACCGGACATGAAGGAGAACCTTGGTTCTCCTGGTAAACACCAGACAGTAATAAATATGGAGACAACATTGTTTCCTTTATTGCTCTCTGAACAGAAATGGCCCATTCTCTCAAGAGTGCTCTCTGCTTAAGCCTTAATCTACTTTTCACCCTACTCCAACTTTGCTTCCACTTTACCTTTACTTGTAATAAAATTCTCTTGCATGACTTTCAGTATCTGACTTTAAATTTCCTTTTGTCAGAACACAAGAACCAATGTTTATAGCTTTGGTTCCCCACTCCCCACTCTCCTATGACAGAATGACTTATCAACTAAAATATGATTTTTCCAACCCTTTACAAAAGAAATTTCCATTTGTAAGGGTTTCTCCCTCTACTGCTTAGCTCTTAAAATATTGGTAGAGGTTTTTAACTTAAGCCTGAATAGCAAGCCTCATTTTTAAACCTTTTTCTTTTAACAGACCTTTGCCTCTACCCCTTTCAGTGATGTTTAGACTGTTTTGTGTCTCTGAGATTTATATTTTCTGCTTTGTTTCAACTAAGTTAAATCTAAATCTGGAATTACAGATTTAGACTAAGGATTTCTTAGGATTATAGTAATTATATCAAAAGATTAGTTTTAAGAAACTGGCAAATAATGAATCTAAATGAAAACTATGAAATCTTTGTTTTCCATTTTTATCTATGTTTGTGTATATGTGTATATTGTGTTGTATGCTCATGGTATCAAATTAGCTAATAAATAAATATTCATAAATTTTTATTATTTTTTAAGTATTAAGAATTGAACACAGGAGCATTCAACCACTGAGCTACATCCTGAGCACTTTTTATATTTTATTTGCAGACAAGTTCTCACTAAACTGTTTAGGGCCTTGCTAAATTGCATAGGCTGGCTTTGAAATTGCGATCCTCCTGCTTTAGCCTCCTGCGATTACAGATGTGCACCACCATACCCAGCTGCTCATAAACTTTTAAAGGACATAAATACAAAGGTCTCAGTTCACATGACTTTAAATATTTGAGAAGTTAGCTAATTTTAATTTGTTGGTAGGACAAAAGTAAAGATATTTTTTAAATTATTAACACATTTTTGTCTTAGTAGATAATTTGGATTGTATTTGTCTCTGCTAAGATGTTTAAAGTACAGTGTCTTTTAAGGTTTTTTTGAAGGGAAAAATGGCTAAAAATATTAACTATATTTATTCAAAATCAATCTTGCTAGTGAATAGGTAGAATATTCGGACAGTAAGATCTAGGAAGGCCGTTAGGATAATGGGTCCCTAAAAGGATTCTCTAAGTAGATGAAAGCACACATTACTGTATAGAAATGGACTGCTCTGTAAAAACATTCCAAACAGCCAACCAACAAAACCCTTTGATCCAGAAGGGCAGGAAAAGAGAAGGCACACAGACCTGAGTAGAAACTACAGAGAATTTCAAACTCAACAGCAAAAAGGATAGAACCAATCAGAATGTTATTGGTCCCACCAACAAACAAGTCACCTTCCAGATACCTAATCACCATACCAGTTAAGACCAATAGTCTTAGCATTCTTTTTTTTTAATTTATTTATTTGTAGAGGGACACAATACCTTTATTTAATTTTATTTATTTATTTATTCATGGTGCTGAGGATGGAACTCAGTGCCTCACAAGTGCTAGGTAAGTGCCCTACCACTGAGCTACAATCTCAGTCCAGCATTCTTTCTATATCTGATTAGCATAAACACTGAGCAACACCCCTACCAAGTAGCTATAAGTCCCTAAATTAGTGCACTTGAGCAGCAAGCCTCTATCTGAACCCTTCTCACTCTGCAAGAGCTGTGTTTTATCTTTTTTTTTTTTTTTTTTAAACCAGGGATGTACCCAGGGCACTTAACCACCAGGATACATCCGCAGCCCTTTTTATGTTTTATTTAGAAACAGGGTCTCACTAAGTTGCTTAGGACCTCAGGGCCTTGATTAGTTGCTGAGGCTGGCATTGAACTCAAGATCCTCCTGCCTCAGCTTCCATAGCCACTGGGATTATAGGCATGTGCCACCATGAACAGCTTGAGTTGTTTCTTTTCTACTCACTCAAATAAATCTTAATTTTCATGGATTTCATTCTTCAAAGTTCATGTGACAAGAACCCTAAAAGGACTCACTAGAGGTCTGCTGCTGAATGATAACACCACCATATGACAACAGCAGGTGTTACTGGCTGTAGAGCTAAAAGATCTGTAACACAAACAGCCCTGCCCACCATGATTATAATAGCAAAATATCTGTTTTCACTAGCATCATTTTGCTGTCATGCCACTTAATATTCAAAGAGACTCACTAAATATAATTACACAGAAAATATAAAATGTAAAGGAAACAGTTGGATAAATGCCATTCCAATAGGAAAGGAGAGAACAATGTTTTACTTCTACGCTTGGCTACTGTCATCCTGACTGAACCTATTGGGTTTCAGACCTTGACTATGGGATACCTGATTTGGCTTCTTGGTTTCCTAACTCCTGACATTTAATAACTGTTTCTCTCCTCGGTATCACTTGTTTATTTGTTTGTTTCAGAAATGATTGTGTTTCAAAAATATACAAAAGCAAAGGGAAGACTAGTCAGTCACTGGACACAGGTAATTATACTGAAATTTTGGCATATAACATTCTAGGTTTTTATAATCGTATCTATGCTTTTTTATCAAAAATGAAGTCATCCCAAAGGTATCATAAACATACATTAGAGAAAAGATAGTCTCTTCAACAAATGGTGCTGGGTAAACTGGAAATCCATATGTAGTAAAATGAAATTAAACCCCTATCTCTCACTCTGCACAAAACTCAACTCAAAAAGTGCATAATGGATCTAGGCATTAGCGCTGAACCCAACCTAATTCTATCCTAAGTTTGGGAGCCATCTCGTCACAAAGTTATAAAAAGTTCATTTCTGTTTTACTGAGATATCTATTTGGCCTGACTATACTCTGAGGATTAATCTTGTTTAGAATTCCTGCCTGTGCTCTAAACTCACCCATGCCTGGCTCTCTTTGACCAGATAACAACCCTCTCTAAAACCTTAGCAGCCCTTCAATAGATGAATGGCTTAAAAAATGTGGCATTTATACACAATGGAGTATTACTCTGCAATAAGAAATGACAAAATCATAGAATTTGGAGGGAAATGGATGGCATTAGAGCAGATTATGCTAAGTGAAGCTAGCCAATCCTTAAAAAACAAATGTCAAATGTCTTCTTTGATATAAGGGGAGTAACCAAGGACAGGGTAGAGGCGAAGAGCTGGAGAAGAAGATTAACATTAAACAGGGATGATAGGCGGGAGGGAAAGTGAGAGTTAAGGGAAATTGCATGGAATTGGAAGGTGAGCCTCAGGGTTATACACAACTACATATAAGAGGAAAGGAGGAGTAGGAGAAAAATTATATAAGTGGAAGAAACGATTTATAGTAGAGGGGGTGGAGAGAGAGAAGGGGAGGGGAGGGGAGGGGAGGGGGGATAGTGGAGAATGGGATAGACAGCAGAATACATCAGTCACTAGAAAGGCAATTTGTAAATTAATGGAAATGTAACTGATGTGACACAGCAATCTGTATACGGGGTAAAAATGGGAGTTCATAACCCACTTGAATCAATCTGTGAAATATGGTATATTAAGAACTATGTAATGTTTTGAACAACCAACAATAAAATAATTAAAAAAAAAAAACCTTAGCAGCCCCTCAGAAATTCTGATGTTGGAATCTCAATTTACTCTCTACCTTGAAATGTTAAGCCATGTAGATAATTAACCTGCTATCTGTCTTTGTATTATGCTTGCCAGAATCCCGTTAGCCGTAAGTTCCCTCTTTGTAACTTTTTGTGCTATAAAAACTTTTTCCTGGAGAGTTGGGCTGTTGTTCTCTAGCCAGGCTTTGGGTGAGACAGCTGCTGGTCAGCTAGATCTCTTTTGTACACAATATCTCTTTTGTACAGCAAGCTTTAATTTGATTTAAAATTGGAGTCCGTGGTCTCCAATCGTGGGTTCAACAATTAGACCAAAATCCCTACACCTACTAGAAGAAAATGTAGGCCCAACTCTACCATCATGTCAGCTTAGGAACTGAATTCCTCAACAAGATTCCAAAAGGGCAAGAAGTAGAATCAAGAATCAATAAATGGGATGGTATCAAAATAAAAAGCTTCTTCACAGCAAAGAAAACAATCAAGAATGTGCAGAAAGAGCCTACAGAATTGGAGAAAATCTTTGCCACCTCAGAGCATTAATTTCCAGGATATATAAATAACTCAAAAGAATTCAAAAGAACTTAAAAATCAGCATACTATAGTGACACAGCCACATCAATGCTTATAGCAGCTCAATTCACAATAGCTAAGCTACGGAACTAACCTAGGTGCCCTTCAACAGAAGAATGGATAAAGAAAATGTGATACACATACACACACACACACATACACACACACAATGGAATATTACTCAGCTATAAAGAAGAATGAAATAGTGGCATTTTCCAGTAAATGGATGGAACTGGAAAATATCATGCTAAGCGAAATGAACCAGTCTCAAAAAAACAAAGGTCAAATGTTTTCTCTAATATGTGGATGCTAATATACAATAAGGGGTAAGGGGAACAGAATTTCATAGGCATAAGAAAAGGGAAGGGAGGGGAGATGGGAATGGGAAAGACAATAGAATGAATCAGACAACTTTCCTATGTCCATATATGAATACATAACCAGTGTAACTGCACATCATGTACAACCACAGGAAATGGAATTTATACTATATGTATGTATGATATATCAAATTCACTCTACTGTCATGTATATCTAAAAATAACAAAAAAACAATAATTTCAAAATATTTGGAAATAAAAACTAATAACAGCAACAAAAACATGAAGTCATCCTCTACTCACTACTTGTAACCAGCTTATTTCATAACATATTGTTTTCTTGTATCATTAAATAATTGCCCTCATAAAAATATTAAATATGATTGTCTGATATCTTGGTTTTCGTGGGTAATCTAAAAAGAGCTGTTAAAAATGGGTAAATTTGCCAGGTGCAGTGGCACAAGCCTGTAATCCCAGCAGCTCAGGAGGCTGAGGCAAGAGGATTGTGTGTTCAAAACCAGCCTCAACAATTTAGTGAAGCCCTAAGCAACTCAGTGAGACCCTGTCTCTAAATGAAGTAAAAAAAAAAAAAAAGGGCTGGGGATGTGGCTCAGTGGTTGAGTGTCCCTGAGTTCAATCCCCAGTACCAAAAGGAGGTGGAGAGGGGGTTAAATTAGATTTTATATAAATGGGATAAATATTTATAAATACATTTATTAGAGAAAACATCTGATTTTTTGTGTGGGGGGGATACTAGGGGTCAAACCCAGGGCCTCAGGCATGCCCAGCAAGGTGCTCTACCACTAAGCCATGTCTCCAGTCTAACATCCAATTCATTATTCAGTTAGAATACTAAAACACCTACTGCTAAACATAAATTCAAGTACTCTTAACTTCTTAAATTCTATTCTTAAAGTCACAAAACATGTACACATATATACATATACACATAGACTTGTTTATATATTAGGGTCTTTCAATGAATGTATTTTTGTAATTTTGTTGGTATATGGAAAAAAACAGTTTATGATTGCTTTATTTCTGAGTCTTCACTAAAAGGTTAATAAGAGTTAAAATTCTAACTGATGTACTTGTATAAGCAAAAATTACAAAAAATTTAAGCTGTGCTTTATTGGGGGAAATCTGTTTTAAAAGAAAAAGTTATTTCATCTTATTGGATAAAAAAAAGAGTAATTTGTCAAAAGTCAAAAATTTCATAAAGGTTGTTTTAAATTATAAATATAAGGAAGGGGAAAAAAGAATCAGCAAGTAGGAAGGAAGAAATATAAGAAAGCTATAAGCATGGGGATATATTTTAAGGAAAATATAATGTTTTGGGATGGAAAATCAGAAGCCTTGCAATCACAGTGAGTTGTGAAAACTAGCTACTAGGACAATTAGATATCCACTTGAAAAAAAAAAAAAAACTGGACCCGTACTTTACATCATAAGCCAAAATTATTACCTCAAAATGGAACAAATGCATTAATGTAAGAGATAAAAAAATTAAACTCTTAGAAGAAAAAAACAGATGTAAATCTTCATAACCATAGAAATTCACATGAATTTTTTTACAGTGAAGGAATAAGATATTTTTTACTCTGGCCTATAACCATGAGGTTATATTTATATATATTTATCATCAATATCTTTGAGTACTGACTAAACAATTACAATAATAATACAGTCTTATTCACAGACATAAATTACTAAGTTTCTGAAACTGGCACTGAACTTGCCATTCTCCTGCCTCAGCCTCCCTAGACACTGGGATTACAGACATGTGCCACCATGCCTGCTGCCCCCCCACACACCATTCTATTGATTAACACAATCAAAGTCTGACAGGATTCAAAGCTGAGGGGTTACTTGACCCTGCTTATCAACGGAAGGGTGGCAAGGTCCCATTACAGAGGAGAGTGGGATAGGAGGAAGTGGTATGGACATCTTTGAAAAATAACACCCTATCACATCCTCCCAAGTACTTCTCTTGCTTAAGTATATGTTGATCTCATTTTTTTTCCCCAAGGAGAAACCACTCAGGAGACTATTATTATAAATGAGGTTCCTAAACTCTATTCGAGGGTAACCAGATGCTTTTTTAAAAAATATTTTTTAGTTGTAGTTGAACACAATACTTTTATTTATTTATTTTTATGTGGTGCTGAGGATCGAACCCAGGGCCTCACACATGTAAGGCAAGCACTCTACCCCTGAGCCACAATCCCAGCCCCAGAGGCTTTTATCCATATTCAGCTTTTCTGTTTAGCACATCTGACCATTTCTCCACTCTCAGTGGCTCTCAACAGAGAAGGATTTGGTCGCCTATAGGCTGCTGGACACAGCAGTAATCATTCTAAGGAGAAAAGCAGCCACTGACATGAGCTGGCTGCACCCTCACAACTAAGGCTCCTAATGAACATAAACAATTTCTTGGACCTCCAATGTTATACAAGGTTACTATGTGATCAGGATAACCAAAAAAAAAAAAAAAAAAAAGGAAAACCACTGCATAATCATATCTGACAAGACAAAACACAAACTTTTACCAAATCACAAAAATGACCAAACATCCTACTGTCCTGGTTTAAACAGTGCCCATGGCTACTCATCAGTCTACTTCTAGTCTATCCTCCTAGATAATACTCATTACGATATCCACAAAATTACTTCTTAACTGAATCTAACCTAGAGCAAAGCCTCACTTCTTTAAATCCTCCCCCAAAATCACCTATCAGGTTCAAATCCTATAAATCCTTTTTGACTCCCCAACAGATGCCTTACAGTTCCCCATTGTGTGCATTCTGCTTCAATGCAACACATCCAGTGATCAACTCCATTTGTTGAACCACCATATCTTAGTAGTCTTTGCTTAGAACTCACTGACAACTTTTCTAAAGACCCTGGAGTTTACAGAATACACTTATGGCCAAGGTTATTTTTGATCTTCTGAACTCTAACATACAGTCAGTGAGACATTGGATTTTACTCTTTTTCACTATGGTTTTGGAAGATAATTATATAAATTCCTTAGACCACCAGAAACTTTTTAAATGCCCTTACAGTTAAATTCATTTAACTATAGTTAAAATATATTTATGTGTGGTGGTTCACTTGTAAATCCCAGTGGTTCAAGAGGCTGAGGCAGGAGGATCACAAGTTCTAGCCTAGCCTCAGCAACTTAGCAATACCCTGTCTCAAAATAAAAACTCAAAATGTCTGAGGATACTGTAGCTCGGTGGTTAAGTGCCCCTGGTTTCAACTTGGGGGCGGGTGGGGGGTAGAGGAACACACACACACATTTGCATATGTATGTATGTATGTATAGGTATGTTTTATATATATATATATATATATATATATACACACACAAATAATCTGGACCCCCAGATTTCCTTCTTATCACCTTATCAAGTACAGAAAGATTATCCTGATAACAGTGGCAATAGCTGTCCTATCCCCAGCATGGCTACAGAGTCCAAGGGCAACCTGGCTTCAGACTATCCAGGACATTTAAGTCTCTGCTATGGGAAAAGAAATAAGTATAACAGGACAACTGGCTCATCAGCTGTGGGTACCAGAGTCCAGAACATATTTCTATTGCTGTCACCTCCTCCTCTTCCTAATGAGTTCTTGATTTCTCTCATAGTCATTTTGCAAAGGAAAAATGTGACTTTTTGTGGTGCTGGGGATTGAACCCAGGGCCTTGTATATGCGAGGCAAGCACTCTACCAACTAAGCTATATCCCTAACCCCAAAATATGACATTACTTATAATTACCCACCCTTTCCCCCTTATCCTTTTCAGTTCTCACTCCCTTGATACAAAGACTTGTATACTCAGAAAAACCATGTGTAGGGCTAGGGTGGTGGCCCAGTGGTAGATCACTTATCTAGCATGTGTGAGGCACTAGGTTCAATTCTCAGCACCACATACAAATAAATAAAGGTCCACTGACAACTAAATATTTTAAAAAAGAAAGAAAAACCATGTGGCCTAAGGGGTATAGGCTCAGTGTTAGAGTACTTGCCTAATATGCTCAATAGCCTGGGTCCAATCTCCAACACTACAAAAATGAAAAAACAATTTTTCAAAAAACACTGTCTTCCACAGCATGGTAGTTAAGTGACAGATCAGAAACCTCCCCTTACCTTAGGGGTGAACATATACAGTTAATTTAAAGGTGTTTAAAGAACCAGCTATAGCAGTTAGGTAATTTGGATTGGAAACAAACTCATCTGAACTTCAGTTCTAGAGTTATTTTGACACACATGGCTCCAAATTCTCCTTAGCCTGTCTATTCCCAGGAACCCTGGGAGTTTTTCCCTTGCAAAATGGCTATGAGAGAAATCAAGAACTCATTAGGAGGAGGAGGAGGTGACAGCAGTAGAAATATGAATGTTAATGCAAAAATATTAAAGCATTGTTGGGCTGGGGTTGTGGCTAAGTGGTAGAGCACTTGCCTAGCATGTGTGAAACACTGGGTTTGATCCTCAGCACCACATAAAATAAAAAACAAAATAAAGGTATTGTGTCCATCTACAACTAAAAAAATAAAAATTAAAAATTAAAGCATTGCTACCTAGGAATCATCTAGGACATCAAGCTAAAGAGCCCAACCTCACATAGGTTTAACTTCTCACATTTCACCGAAAATTATACTCTCTCAGTAGAATGAATTGGACATAACTTTTCTATGTTCATATATGAATACATGACTAGTAAAACTCCATATGTACAACCCCAAGAATAGGAAGTTATACTTCAAGTGTATATGTCAAAATACATTCTACTGTCATGTATAACTAAAAAGAATAAAAAATTTTAAAAAACACACAAAAAAAAAGAGAATTGTACTCTCTGGAGGACAATGTGCAGATTAGATATGAGGACTAATGTGGAGGGGAGAAATCAGTGAAATAACAAAAAGGATAAGGTTTGGCAATCATGAATGAATTTGATAATTTTTAAGTTTGGTTGCTTTTTGTGTGTGTTTGTGTCCGGCTGACTCCCTCAGGATGTACGTACAGCAGATAAGATATTTCTGAAACATTCAGAGCACTGGCCAGCCCAGCTACTTGCTGGCCCTCTGCAAAGACTCTGAATAGAACTAGGCCGGTTTGTTTAGACTTTTTCTGTTGTTATTTTATGTGTGCCTGGTTGTTTGGTTTGAGGTTGTTTTATAACTGGTCTGGGGAGAGATCTGGGATGCAACACTGACTAGAGTCTAGAATGAATAGTAAAACTTCTGAAAGTGTGTCCTGGTCATTTTCAGACTCCTGGGAGGATTTGGAGGGCATGTGTAACTGTGAACTGTACCCCTCCAGGAGACTGTTTAGGGTCAACCTTTAAAATAAAGCTTCAAATTAAGCTCCAGCACAACAGGATTTCTGGTTCTGAGCTCTAGATTAAACAAAATAATTATTTCTTCAGAGGAGGGAGAGATTTTATTGAGGGTTAGAAAAAAACTACCTACCATACCTTCTCAATTCTGACTCATTATACTAATTTTTCCTCTGACAATTAGATCATAACAGCATTTTTTAACTTCAACATAATTTATTACCAGAAATTAGGAACAACCCATATTTTGTTGTTGTTGACACAAGTAGAGGTGTGAATTCCACTATAAATAACTACTTACCTTAATATAACTCAGCAAAGAATTTTCTTAGTGTTTTTTTAATTTTCATGGTACAAAGCACTATGACACCTAAAATTGAAGAAAAACAGTTTTGTTTGGTTAATCTTTGCTTCACCATTCAAAATATACAAATGAACAACCAAAACAAACCCATTCTATTAAAGACAAACATAAGACCTAAAATGTAAAACTTGTAGACAAACTAAGACAGGAGAAAAACTACATGACATTGATATGGGCAATGATTATTTGGATTTGATCTCAAAAGTTCAGGCAACAAAAACAAAAATAGACAAACAGGGGGGGCTGGGGTTGTGGCTCAGCAGTAGAGCGCTCACCTCTCATATGTGAGACCTGGGTTTGATCCTCAGCACCACATAAAAATAAATAAATAAATAAAGATATTGTGTCCATGTAAAACTAAAAATTTTTTTTTAAAAAAATAGACAAATGGGGGCTGGAGTTATGGCTTAGAGGTAGAGAGCTCACCTGGCATGTGTGAAGCACTGAGTTTGATCCTCAACACCACAAAAAAATAAAATAAAAATAAAGAGATTGTGTCCACCTATAACTAAAAAATAAATATTAAAACAAATAAGACAAATGGCCAGGTAACTAAGGACACTGAAATAGGAGGATTCTCCAAGTTCAAGGCCAGCTCTAAGCAACTTAGGGAGACCCTGTCTCAAACACAGAAGGGGTGTAGTGGCCCACACCTGCAATCCCAGCAAAGCCAGCCTCAGCAACTTAGTAAGACCCTGAGCAACTTAGGAAGACTCTGTCTCAAAAAGTGAAAAAAAAAAATGCCTGGGTGCCTCAGTCTGGCTGGGCACAATTCAGGAGCCACTTGTCAAAAGAAACTAACTTTATTTTTAGAACTACAAACACCAAACAAAACAGCTCCTCAGGAAAAAACCCTCAGATCCCAACTGCCACCACTGGCTTCCACAAGCCTCTCACCCACACAAGCCTCACCACCTCCCACAATCCTCCTGCTCTTGAGGCGGATTGGATGGGTTGCATGGGCGGAGCCAAAGAAGTCCCCCAATGAGCAGCTCCGTGGAGGAGCCAATCAGCTAGATGTTGCTGGGGCCGCTGTGAGCCAATCATCAGCTGGCAGCTGGAAGTTTGCTGGGGCCCCTTTGGCTGTGGCTCTCAACAGCTGGGGATGTGGCTCAGTGGTTGAGTGCCCACCCCTGGGTTCAACCCTCAGTAAGGGAGGGGATGGAGGGAAGGGGGGTATGAAGGGGGGGCAGAGGGGGAGGGGGACAGAGGGAGGGGGGATGGGGACAAAACACCTACCTGCCATTCAAATTCACTATCTGACCAGTCCCAGTATCTGCAATACCAAAAATAAATAGATAGATAGATAGATAGATAGATAGATAGATAGATAGATAGATAGAAAGAACAGACTGGGAATGCAGCTCAGTGGTAAAGTGTCCCTGGGTTAATCCCCAGTACCAAAAAAAAAAAAATAGACAAATGGGATTATATCAAACTAAAATACTTCTGCACATCAAAGAAAACATTCAACAGTAAAGAAACAACCTACAGGGGATGAGACTGTAGCTCAATGGCAGAGCACTTGTCTAGCACATGTGAGGTACTGGGTTCAATTCTTTGAACCACATAAAAATAAAACAAATAAAATGGAGGCATTTTGTCCATCTATAACTACAAAAAATTTTAAACAACCTACAGCGTGGGAGGAAATATATATCTGTAAGCCATACATCTGATAAGGGGTTAATATCCAAAATATATAAGAAACTCAACTCAATAAGAAGAAAATAACACAACTTAAAAATGAGCAAAGAGACAGGCACAGTGGTATATGCCTGTAATTCCAGCAACTCTGGAGACTGAGGCAGGAGGATCGTGAGTTCAAAGCCAGCCTCAGCAAAAGTGAGGCACTAAGCGACTCAGTTAGACCCTGTCTCTAAAATACAAAATAGGGCTGGGGATATGGCTAAGTGGTCGAGTGCCCCTAAGTTCAATACCTGGTACCAAATAAACAAAGAACTTGAATAATATTCCTTGAAAGGAAGACTTACAAACGGCCAACAAACATATGAAAAAATTCTCAACACCACTAATCACTAAAAAATGCAATAAAGCCCCAATAATATATCACCTCATACCTGTTGAAATAGCTATCATAAAAAAGATGAGGGTGGGGCTGGGGTTGTGCCTCAGTGGTAGAGCGCTTGCCTAGCACATGTGAAACACTAGGTTTGATTCTCAGCACTGCATATAAATAAATAAAATAAAGGTCCATTGACAACTATTTTTTTTAAAGGATGAGGGGCTGGAGATGTAGCTCAGTGTTAGATTACTTGCCTAGCAAGCACAGGGTCCTGGGTTTGATTCCCCAGCAAGTGTAGAGAAAAGAAGACTCATATACATTGTTGGTGGAAATGTAAATTAGTAAGGCATTATGGAAAATTGTATAGCAGTTCCTCAAAAACTTAGAATTACCAGCAATCCCACTTTGGGGTATATATGCAAAGGATTTGAATCAATATGTTGAAGAGAGACCTGCATTCTCAAATTAATTACAGCGTTATTCACAATAGCTAAGTTATGGAATCAACAAAATTGTCCATTAAAGGGTGAATGGTAAAAGAAAATGTGATATATATTAACAGAATACTCTTCAACCTTAAAAAAGAAGAAAAGTCTATCATTTGTAATAGCATGGACAAACCTGGATAAAGTGAAATAAGCCAAGCACAAAATGACAAATACTGCATATTCTCATATATGTGTGGAATTTAAAACAATTACACTCATAGTAGAGAGTATAGTGGTGGATATCAGAGGCTGGAGGCTGAAGAGAATGGGGAGATGTTGATCAAGGTGTATAAAAATTTACGTAGATAGGAGGAATGTTTTTTGAGATCTACTATATAGCACGATGACTATAATTAATAATAGAAATAGAAAATTAAGTTCTCTTGCTGGGTGTAGTGGTGCATGCCTGTATCCCCAGGAACTCAGGAGGCTGAGGCAGGAGGATTTCAAGTTGGAGGCCAACCTCAGAACTTAGTGAGACCCTGTCTGGGGCTGATAGTGGTAAAGCTCAGTGGTAAAGTGTCCCTGGTTTCAATTCCCAGTAACCCCCCCCAAAAAAAAGGTATGTAGTGCATTTCAAAATTGCTAAGTTTCAAATATTTACACCACAAAAAATTAAGTATTTCAGGTGATGGGTATGTTTCTTAGCTTAATTTAATCATTCCACATTGTGTGTGTGTGTGTGTGTGTGTGTGTGTGTGTGAGAGAGAGAGAGAGAGAGAGAGAGAGACTGACTTTGTATCCCATATATATGATGTTTTGTCAACATACACTAAAATACAAATGTAAATAAATTAAACATTTTCTGTGCCGTGTCTAAACAAAATCTATTTTCATATCCATTATGATTTAGTTGAGATCTGTAACTGGGGGTGTGCCTAGCCTTCTCTACATAAAATGCCCTTTCAGATTTACTTAGATCTGCTGTGTTTAGACCAGCAGTGGCCCCAAGGCCAATAGTATTAGCTTCTCCAGGGACTTGCTAGAAATGTTAATTTGGGGGCCCACCCCAGACCAACTGAAAAAGCAACTCTGCATGAAACCCAGCAATTCTGTTTTAATAAGCCCTCCAACTGATTCTGATGCACAGGAACATTTGAGAACCTACTGACCTGGACTGTCTGCTATACAGCTGTTTCTCTGGTTAACAAAGCAGTAGGTTTGATGGTTCAGAAGCAGTAAAAGATTGCTTAGGATTTCTAGTGGGTGCACAATTCTCTGCTATGAATTGAGTTTGCTAGAAAACAAAGAACTGGCACAAAAGTGTTTTAAAGCCAGGAAGCCTGTAAATCCTTTACTGCAGTCCTACATAGAGCTAGTAGGCTCCACATGCAAAGAGAGATCCTGTTTTCAAGTAGTATCGATTTCCCAGGAAGGTTCTGGGATTGTGATGTGCAAGTGCTCTCGGGAGGAATAAACTTTTTGAGCTGAGGTACTTCTTAGCTCTCCAAGTGGCTGCATCTGTGCTTAAAAGGGAGGAAATGTACCTGGAAGAAAACTGCACACAGTTTTGCCCTTATTTTATCTTAAAATATGTATATTAAGGGCTGGAGTGGTAGAGCAATTGCCTAGCACATGTAAGGCAGAAGCCATGCCCAAGGGCTCCGCAGGTAAAACCTGTCCCCTTGTATTTTAATTTCCTATGTTCAAATGCAATTAGCAACTGCTTAGATGTAAAAATGGAGAACAAAGCCTAATTCCTTCTCTAGACCCTCTAGTGCAGTACTCAGAACAGAACAGATACTGTACTCAGTAATTTGGAAAAGAAAGCTATCATTCCACTAGTAACCATCTGAAACTACAGGCTTAGATCACTCCAATAAAATCATCTTTTAGAAGTTCGACTCAGGCGTGTTGGTGCCAAGCCAACAATACATTTTCGCCCAGATTTATCACTTTCAACAGTTTGCCACCTCCCCCAAGGATACCGCCAGTCCCCAACTGAAAATAACCAGAGCATTTACACATCCCAAGGTCAACACACATAGTTACACGTCCCCTTAGCCCTACAACTATGCCATCAATTCTCGCGGCAGAGTCCGTCTGTGGGTTAGTTCCCCCCACTCCTCACGTCCTTTCACTTCCGTTCCCCTCTGTCTGCGTAGCTGGTAAGCAGGACATGCCCAGACCTCAGACTGTAAGAAATACTACAAACCTCTGCCTTACCTGCTCTCCGTGGCTGACGACCCCTGAACTTCGGCTGGCTTCAGAGAGCTATGGCAGTGGCAGTTCGGCCGCTCAACCACTCATTTAGGGTCGGCCATGATAAAGAAGCGCACGCGCACCGTATAGTTCAAGCGCCCGCAGGTGACACACAACAGAGTCCCCACAATCCTCTTCGCCTCCGCCCTCCCCACGCCCAGCCGTGGTATTAACCCTTTCGCGCTCTCGTTTGTTGGTCGTCGGACTCCTCCTTGCACACCGACTGCTTGGTTGGGAGATCCAGGTGACTTAACTGGTAAAAGACCAGGCCTGTCCTCTTATTCATCTATTGAACATTGTCCTATTTTGCTTATAGGTGGACTTACAAGCTTATCAGTCATTCTAAAATACGAGTTAATTTATTTGTTAAGTGAACAGTTTGTGATAATACCTTTAAACTGCTGGACCAAGCCAAACTCTCAATTTGTAGTTTCTGACCTATTCACCTTGAGCCTGTAACACTTTCTACACTTGTTCCCCATCTCCTTTAGGTTAATTCCTGACTCTGCATAGATAAAAAGCACAGACTTTGTAACCATGGGATCTACGGCAGATAACTCAAGCATGCTATTCCTTGGCTTCCTTATCTGTAAGATTAGTATAACAGTATCTATCCTTAGGGTGGTAATAAGAATATGAAAAGTTCACATGTGAGAAGCACCTAGAACATTGCCTGGCACAGAGTTAAGCAGTATATTGAAATAGAAATCATAATTATTGAGTTTGATGGAAATATTTTTTCACCTATGACCTTCTGACTAATAAATAAGAAATGATAACAATAGCTAGTTAGAGGACCTATTGGATCAGGAACTTTAAGTGCCACCCCATTTTGTTGTTGTTTAACCCTCATAAACCCTTTGGTGGTAGTTAAATTATTATCTTTTCCTCTCCTCTTGCTTTTTTTTTTTTTAAGCCCATAAGAAAACTCAATAAAGTGCTAGCAGATAATAACTTGCCTGTGGTCACAGAGCTAGTAACATACAAAACCAAGACAAATATCACTGAGAAAAAGGATAGAAATACTTTTCAAGTGATTTTTTTTCTCCTGCAAGTTGCTTCAAAATCTTTTCAGGTCAGGAAGACTGTGTTCTTTTCGGAACTATCTCTTCCTTGATGGCTGGCAGCAAAGGAGATGACTCAAATCACAGTGGTCATGACCAGCTCACTTACTGCTTTCATTGTGCCACACAGGCCCCAATATTGCCTATTCTAACTGAGGCCGCTGGGGATGAAAGTATAAGATCCTCACTTCACCCCACCATTCTGTAAAGGTTGGATATTGTAAAAGATTTTGGTTATTTGAGGAGAGTACCAAGAGATTCTTTAATATACTCTTTGGACTCCAGCCAAATAGTAGTAATTTCCATATTAGTCTCTAGAGTCAGATATTACTGCCTGAGCCATGAGAGAACAGGAAAATCCCCTCTTTCTCAGATCAAAACAAAACAGGAATTCCCTCATTCTCCCAGAGTCTGTAGTACCCAGGACCTTGTTATTCTTGCTTTATACCCACCCACTCTCACTTCCAATTTATCCTAAGGCAGTCCATGGTGGTTGTTATACTTTTTCAGGGAAGGACTGGTGATGGTCATGGAACTGGGGAGGAAAAACATAAATTTCCAAGTTGGCTGAGATAAATGAGCACACTGCCTCATTCGCATATTTGTACTATTTTCTAGCTTGCTGATCTTCTTCACTGCCTCTAGGCATTTCAGAGCCTATTGTCTGCACCTCATGAAAGCCTCTGGTTTTAAATTGCAGGTGAATAATCTTGTCTTTCTTTCCCCAGCATCCAACAATAGCTCACATGTCTGAGCTTGCCTTCTACTTAAAAGTGGCTAAGTTTAGAAAGGAAAAGGACAGAGATAGCATGGGAAGACTTTTTGCTTAATTTTCTCCATTATTTCCAACTGTCCGACTATTGAAAAATGTCAGCTTGGGGAGAAATCTAGTTCCAGAAGCCAAGAAAATAAAAATCCTAGTGCAAAAGAAAAATGTTAGCAGAGAAATGACAAGCAGACAAGGAGGTCTCTGGGCCAGTAGTGAGATCTGTGAGTGGGTCTTGGACACAAACAAGAAATTGCCCTTACAGCTTCTTTTACCCTAACCAACCCAATTATTTCACCACTGCACATTTTGCCTCATCACAGAATCCATCACCAGCTTAGCATAAGGGATAGGTGAGGAGACAGGATGTTGATAAACCCAATGTTACAAAAGATGTGTCCTTAGCATCTCTATTTGTACTCATAACATCTCTTTAGAATCATTGTCATATGTGGTTTAAGTCTCAGGGTCTGCAGTGATTTCTACAATATGTTTCAATTATTTATTTCTTACAGGCTGCTCTAGAGTCCTAATATCTATGACAGAATTTTTATAGTGTACATACACTGCTCTGCTGGTGACCAGTTCAAGCTCCTTTTCCAAGACAAATAGGCCCATTCTCCAGAAGCTACAGGTGTTAACTGTGCATTTCAGCTGGTTCCTTCTGAGGAAAATGGCACTCCATAAAACAGCTTTCATGCCTGCAAGATTGCAACATAATCCCCTACTCCATGTACAATTCTGCAACCTGCTATCAATAATTGACTGTTGATTGGGGTACAAGTGCACCATGCCTCAAGATTCATAAATTTTATGGTGCAAATCCTATTCCAGAGCACCCCTTGGGATCATGCTAAAGCTGATTTCCAACTGGCTTAGTTTTTCTCCCCTTCTCTATCCTGCTTTTCTCACTCCCCTACACCTGGGAACACTCCCTCAATAAGTCACTTGCCTAAGAACATGCTCCCTTCAGACTCTGCTTCTAGGGAACCCTGTCTAAGACTCACACTTATCTCATGTTTGTTAGAGGACTATGTAAAGAAGATCCTTTGTGGGCCCCCCTTGTGTAACTGCAGCAGGCTGTACCCATCTCTGGGGAAGTCAGGAGTGAGTTAAAGTACAACTGGACAGGGCTTCTCAAATCAAAGTTGAACATAATGTTACCAAAAGCTCTGTCCTTGTCCCCAATGCCAATTTAATAAGGAGGACACAGTTTTGAGGAAAAGGAAAAAGAATATTTATTGCTTTGCTAGGAAAGCAGAAGCACAGGGGACTCTTGTATAGAAACCGTGATTCTGTCCATCCTGGGGAACGGGGGCTTTTAAAGAAGCTATTCAAAGACTCCCTAACAGGTGTTCCTGTCAGAGGGATTATGAATCGCTTGTTAATTTTGGAGATAGCCATTCCTTAGATTCTCTGCCAGCACCCCCCACCAGTCTGAATTACTTAGTTCCTATGGTGGGTATGTGCTCAAATACAGATAACTAGGCCTAGAATGGGATATAAAGGTAATTCTGTTCCCTGCCCCTACGTTAGGAAGGGAGAGAAAGAGAAGAGGAAAAGAAAAAACATGTCAATTTTAAAATAAGCCATTGTGCAGTGAGGGCTGTATTCCAAAGGTGAAGTGGACCACTGTTACAATAAGTACTAACTCAAATTAAGATGAGGTTCGGTTCTGTTGGGCACAGTGGCACATACCTGTAATCTGAGTGGCTGGGGAGGCTGAGGCAGAAATATTGCAAGTTCAAAGTCAGCCTTAGCAATTTAGTGAGACCCTAAGAAACTTAATGAGACCCTGTCTCAAAATAAAAAATAAATAAATAAAAAGAGCTGGGGATGTGGCTCAGTTGTTAACCACCACTGGGTCCAATACCTGGTACAAATTTTTTTTTAAATACATAAAAATAAAATGAGTCTCAGTCTATTCCTAACATCTCCTGTCTTGCTGATACCAACATACCACATTCTATCAAATGAGAAATGAAGTTATATGTATTCATGATTCTTTGTAGCAATTCTTACAATTAATACAAAGAGCTATGTAGCATTTGTTAAAAATTTAGTTAGATTAAGATTATTTGTGATACATATTCTAGCTGTAATAATATGAACCTCAAAATTTTTTATCAACTGTTGGATGTTTTATTTTTATTAACTGTAAACTCTATTATTGAAGATAGTCAAAGAATGTGCCTAAGGTGGGTTACTTGATAAGAATGCTCGTTATTCTAGAAGTGTTTAAAAAACAGACCATATTATCAGCTTTTAAATAATAAAAATGTAATGTAAAGATTTTGCTATAATACAGGGACTATAGCAGATCATCATTATAAACATCAGCCCAAATATTGTAGAAGTGTACAGATAGTGGTTAAGAGCAATGTTCAGATTGAAAAAAGTGCAGGTTGAAAACAGCCAGATTTTTAAAATATACATTTGCAAGGATAAAAATTTCATAATATATGTCATTTTATTCAATTTATTCACCCAGCATATATATCCTATCACATAGGCCCTTGTATAGCCACCCACATTAATTTCAGTTAATTAAATATATTTTTCTGGCTTACAATAAAAAAGCCAAGACAATAATTTTCTTTTTTATTGATTTTTTTAAAGACACGACAGCAGAATGTATTATAATTCTTATTACACATACAGAGCACAGTTTTTCATATGTTTGTATAAAGTATGTTCACTCCGATTCATGTCTTCCAAAACGATAATTTTCATTGTGAGTATCCTATCAAATAAATTTCACCTAAATAAGGATCCTGCCATATCTGAAAACACCTGTAATCCCAGGGGCTTGGGAGGCTGAGGCAGGAGGATTGCAAGTTCAAAGCCAGCCTCAGTAAAAGTGAGGTGCTAAGTGACTCAGTGAGACTCTGTCTCTAAACAATATACAAAATAGGGCTGGGGATGTGGCTCAGTGGTCGAGTGTAAAACCTATTTCTAGGTATATTTGGAAACATTCCTTTTGGTATGATCTCTTATAATTAGTTCCTTCTTATTAGTTTTACTTATGTATATTTATTTATATATTATACTTTAATTCCTTTTAACTTGTTATTAGCAAAATGTATTGATCAAAAATCAGATTATGGAGAATCTTTGTATTGATTATTTTTGATTTGGGTAACTGAAATAAACATTTTCATAAGAATAAAATATCGGGGCTGGGGATGTGGCTCAAGCAGTAGCGTGCTTGCCTGGCTTGCATGCGGCCCAGGTTCGATCCTCAGCACCACATATAAACAAAGATGAGAACTGAAAAATAAATGTTTTTAAAAAAACTCTCTCTCTCTCTCTCTCTCTCTCTCTCTCTCTCTCTCTGTCTCTCTCTCTCTCTCTTTAAAAAAAAGAATAAAATATCATTAAAAATCCCTACCAATTAATTAATGTTTTATTTAGCCCTTTCTAAATAAAATAAATATCATGTGTATAAGTATTGTGCAGTGTTTCCATTTCATACAAGATTTTCATTATGGCATAAGAAAAAAAATGCTGTACTTAATTGCTTAACACGTGTACTGAAGAGGAGATATGACTTTCCAATTTTTTTTGTTTTGTTTTGTTTTTGGTACTAGGGATTGAACCCAAGGTTACTCTATCATTGAACTACATCCCCAGTCCCCTTTTTTAAATTAAAATTTATTATGTTTGTTATTGATAGAACTTTGTTTTTATTTTTTTTTTTTATGTGTGGGGCTGAGAATTGAACCCATTGCCTCACACATGTTAGACAAGTGCTCTATCACTGAGCCACCACCCCAGCCTCCAGCCTCAGCCCTTTTTATTTTTTATTTTGAGATAGTGTCTCACCAAGTTGCTGAGGTTTTTTGCTAAGTTGCTGAGGTTGGCATTTAACTTGTGATCCTTCTGCCTCGGTCCCCAGAGTCACTGGGATTATAGGTTTGTGCTACCATGCCTGGCCTTTCCTAACTTATTTGTAACAAAGAAGGTTTGGTAAGAGCAATTAAAGAGTGATGAATTAATCAATTCATTGAAATTTTTAATGTACTTAAGCACTAGAATGGATAGAATTATAGAGGGCAATAATATATCTTATTTCCTTTTCAAAAATAAGACGAAAATTATATGAGGACAAATATATAAATATTATTATAACAGTCTTATTGGTTGGTATTTCTCAAAATTCTGTTTGCCATCAACCCTTAAGGGTTTCCGTGATTGTGTATGATTAATATCACATTGCCCATTTCCTGTCAAAGACATTTTCTAAGTTCATAATCTCTCAGAGTCCACCAGTTTCATCACAGAAATGATATAGAATTTCAATGTGACATTGTTTCATCTAAAATGCCCATCTTTCCTGGCCTACTTAACAGCTAGTATTCTAAAAGCCCAGACCAAATGTCTTTCCC
This sequence comes from Spermophilus citellus, assembly GCF_964194105.1. NCBI lineage: Eukaryota > Metazoa > Chordata > Mammalia > Rodentia > Sciuridae > Spermophilus > Spermophilus citellus. The sequence goes on from NC_138190.1 coordinate 102,644,029, forward strand.
CATAAAACCCTCACTAATATCCTTTCTCCCAAACTGAACTAATTTTTTCTTTAAAGGTGCACTATGTCTTTATACATCTTTTTTTGGACCTTATATCTCACTGCATTGTAATTATATTTTGTATCAGCAACTATTTGACTGTCGTGACAAAACCCATGTGTTTCTAGCACATAAAAGAAATCCAAAGGAAGGTAGTTTAATATTGTTGTGGCTGTGCCTTTCATTTTTCTGTTATGTTTTCCAAGTTCAAACTCTGCTTTCTCATTTCAAGTTTTCCTCAATGTAACAATGTGGTTCCTGTAGATCTAGCCCTAGGCAAGAATGGATAAGAAGGAATGTGAAATGTCCTTTCAGCTAAACAGCCTCTTAAACACCACCACTCAAGCCTCCTTCAGCATGCATGCACAAGCACACACACATATCCACATACACATTTGATATGATACCTTCTAAGAAGCCTCACCTAACAAGTTCTACCCACATATCATTGGTCTATGTCTAGTCAAATGTGCACCTTATGTGAAAAGAAGCCTGAAAATTAAGGCTTATTTTTCATTCTAGGTACCTAGCCAATGCCACAAAATGAGAATTTTGTTATTTAGGACAGGGAGAAAAGGTATATAATAGATAATTCACACTCACTAACACATTTTCCCACCTTATTTCCCTAACTAGATTGTAACATCCTAGGAGGTTTAGCTTATGTCACATTTACTATATATCTCCAAAATTTAGCATAGTATTAGACACATAGTTGTTTATTTTTTATTTCCTTTACTTATATTGTGAGGGGCTATTCCATGTAATCTGGATAGAAATGAGACTGTGTTTTACACTATAATTTTCTGTAATGTATGTTGATTTTATTATGTTCTTGATTACTTAAGAAAACAGTTTTCTCACAAAAGAGCTATGGTTCTTGATAATAATGTGACCTGTATTTATTTTTAAATGTTTTATGTACTTTCAAATGAGTAGCCAACTATTGTTTCTCATCACCAACTATCCTCTTTTAATTGTTCAAATCTTCTCACAAGCTTTTTCTACCTAAAATTGAATCCTAAATGTAAAATGAAACAAAATAAATTTCAAGATAACTTTTGCAACTAAAACTATCTTGGAGATTTTCAGAGGCCCTTGGAAATCAAAGACTTATTATTTTTCTTTATCAAAAGAGAGGTGCTGGAAACAATTGTTTATTTGATGTTGCCATTGATGACTGCACGGGAAAAGTTGTTAAGTCAGAAGAGATGGTCAGCTCTGCCCAGGTCAAATTTGTATGGGCAAAATTCTATTAATATAAACATTTCAGAAATTGTATGATGTGTGGGAGGTAAATTGAGATTTCTCATTGTCCTTGTTCTCCATGATATTTCTATTTATCTGAGTCCTGGTGGTGCTTTGCCTGAGGATATTAGGAAAAGGCAGCAGAATGTTATCTGTCCTCATTTCCATTAGTGTTTACTTGGCCACAAACATCCTATTTATTTGAATCTAGCACCTTTTTTTTTCTTTTTGGTGCTGGGGATTGAACCCAGGGAAACTTTACCACTGGGCCAGGATCTCGCTAAATTGTTGAGGTTGGCCTCAAAGTTGCCATTCCCCTGCCTCAGCCTTCAGAGTCCCTGGGATTACAGGTGTGTACCCCCATGACAGGTGGAATCTAAGCATATTTTAGGACAGTAATCTTCAAGTTAAGAATGAACATCAGATTCACCTGCAAAGTTTCATTAAACTACAAACTTTTTAGAACTGCTCCAGATTTGCGAATTTCTTTTATTGGTATTTATGATATTCTTTCAATATATGTTTCCCCTGTATGTCTGGTAATTCATGGCATAATGTGTACATTGTGTCTCTGTTAATATGATATATCTTAAGTGTTTTCATTCACAAATTGTGTCCATTCATGTTTGTAAATGAAATGTAACATTTATTGTCTTCATTGGAAATGAGCTCAATTATTATCCTTACAGATATTTTGTCAAAGACATTTTGAATTGGCTTTATTATTGGAATTCTCTGACATTACATATTTTGGCCCATTGGCTTGTCCTCTTGGAAAATAATTGGTAGGTATTTTAACTCAAAACAGAAAAAAAAGAAGGATTTGAGAATTGAAATCCTAATTACTTTAGAAGAATTCTTGATTTATCTTTTCTTTCCTCAGTCCTCTTAATTCCATGCTTTACAAGGGGCCTAGAAAGTAAAACAAATCCTATGTTCTGTGGTTCAGAGACTAGCAAAAATTTTGATAATGTCTCTGTAGTGAGCTGAATGGTGGCTCTCTCAAATGATATTTCTACAGTCCAGTCCCTAGAATCTGCAAATATTATTGTAGATAGAAAAATATTAGATAAAGATTTTGGAAAAGAGGACTTTATCCTTAATTATTTGGCAGAGCCTTAAATCCAATGGCAAATGTCCTTATAGAAATGAGGCAGAAGGAGATTTGACAGGTACGAAAGGAAAAAGATGAAGGGATGATGAAGGCACAGAGTAAAATGATGAGGTCACAAGTTCAAGAATGCCAAGGCAGCCCTTAGAAGCTGAAAGAGATAAGGAATTATTTCTCCTCTAGAAAAACAGGCAACCTGGCCATATTTCAGACTTTCAGCCTCCAGAACTGTGCAAGAATAAATTTCAATTGTCTTAAATGACCAAGTTGTGGTAAGTATTTATTGTAACCTCAGAAAACTAATATAGCCACTAAGACCATAGAACCTTCTGCCCCAGAAGCTCATGAAATTGAACAGGGTGTGGTTCAGAATAGAGCTACTTGAGGAATAGGAGATTAGCTTCCTAAGGGAGAACGTGTGATGTTTTATAGAAGAATGTAGTACTTCCATTCCTGAAGACCTCACCTTACCTTGGGTGATTTGGAGAATGACCTCATAGCTGGTTCTATAGACCTGAGATTGGGGATGAGATCTATTCCCTTGGTTTAATAGGGGTAATTTTGGCTTATGGCTGAGAAATGGATTTCAAATTCTGACCATAGTGCGGTTTTTGTTTGTTTGTTTGTTTAGTTTCTGTCGGTTTTGCAATTCTAGATGTGTGTTCTCCCATTACAGCCATTAAACTGTCAAGTACCCAGCAAATGATCATACAGTAGAAAGAGAAGGAAAACCTGACAATAATAATTAGACTTAAACTAGTCTTAAATTATTTTAAACCTAGAAGTTGAAACAACTATAGATGGGAACTTGACATACCATTTTGACACCTCAAACAAGGATGATCACACCTTCATATAGTAATAGACTCTCCCTCACCTTAGGCTGAAGAATAACCACAGAAGGGACTAAAAACCAAACTGTGTAGCTTTACACTTAGCCTCTTATACAAATTTAATATCAAAGTAAATTTAAAAATTGTGTACACAACTTATTTAGAAAACATAATATTGTTTTTAAAATTTTTATTTATTTTTTACATGAGCTCTAATTATTATTATTATTGTTATTATTATTATTTGCATTACAATTCTTAACACACCTTTTTGTGATATAAGATATTTTATGAAACAAAACTGCCCTTAGAAATGTGAGCATGGTGGTGCATGCCTTAATCCTGGCTACTCAGGAGGCTGAAGCAGGAGCATCATAAGTTTGAGGCCAGCCTGAGCAACTTAGTGAGAACTTGTCCCAAAATAAAGAATAAAAGGGATTGGGGTTGTAGTTCAGTGGTAAAGCACCCCTGGGTTAATCCCCAGTATTACACACACACACACACACACACACACACACACACACTCACGAGGGGGGGGTCGTGTTAACATACTAGTGACTGGCCAGTGTTGATCTTGGGCTTCAGCATGCTTGTAAGGAGATTTTGTGAGGATTCCACTTTCCCTTTTCTTTTTTCACACTACTGCAAACATTCATTCATGTAGCAATCCATGAAGTATAAGGTTCGCTTCATTTATTTTCTTACTAGCTCATGGCAATTAAAGTAGTATTACCTTGTGTGAATTTGATTGTGAAAACAGACTCAAATACATCCTAATTATGTGGTAGCAATTATCATGTGCTCATCCAGATACTCCTGAATATGCTTAAAATTAAATGCAAAAGTAAAACATGCTTGTAGAAAATGTGCAGACTATCATTAGATTCCAGCCTGAAATACACCCACCTCTCAGAGTATGTATAAAAAATACACATAATTTGCTGGGCATGGTGGTGCACTCCCATAATCCCAGCGACTCAGGAGGCTGAGGCAGAAGGATTGCAAATTCCAGCCAGTCAGAGCAACTTGGCAAGACCTTGTCTCAAAAATTAAAAAATAAATAAATAAAAAAGTCTGGGGATGAAGCTTAGTAGTAGAGCCCCCAGGTTCAATCCCCAGTACAAACATCTTACCTGAGTACCTAATGTTATCATGAAGCACTTGACTCTTGTTCCATTTGGACAATCGAATATCTTTGTTTTTGGGGAATAAGCCATGACCCATTTGGCCTCACTAGCCCCAGACCCCTGGGGATTGGTACACTGGGAATCATAGGTTAAACCATCACCATCCTCACTTCCACAAGTTTTAAATCGGTTGGCATCCTGAGGTGTTAATGAATGATTGATTTTGAAATTCACATTCCCAATACAACATACCTGCAATCTAAATGAAAGAAAATGGTCATGCTCCACAGTTAGGTAACCAAATAACTGAAGCAAGACAGTATATCTGCTGGTTCTTCACCCTGGGATTCAACCACTGTGAGTAGAAGATATTTGAAAACAAAAATGTATCTGTACAAACATACACGGGTTTTTCTCATCATTATTCCCCAAACAATACAGTATAACAACTATGATAAGTAATCTGGAGATTGTTTAAAGTATATGGGATGATGTGCACAAATTATATGTAAATATTGTGCCATTTTATTTGATTTTATTTTTAGTCATTGATGGACCTTTATTTAATTTATTTATTTAGATGTGGTGCTGAGAATTGAATCCAGTGCCTCACACATTCCAGGAAAGTGCTCTACTACTGAACCACAACCCCAGCCCCTCTGCCATTTTATTTTATTTTTGGTAGTGGGAATTATATTCAGGGACACTCCATCACTGAGCCACATCCCCAGCCCTATTTTGTATTTTATTAAAAAACAGGATCTCACCGAGTTGCTTAGGAGCTCACATTTGCTGAGGCTGGCTTTGAACTCGCAATCCTCCTGCCTCAGCCTCCCAAGCCTCTGGGATTACAGGTGTTCCTGGCAATATTCTGCCATTTTATACAAGGGACTTGAGCATCCATGGATTTTCCTGTCTTTGGGGGTCCTGGACCAATACTCTGCAGATACCCAGGGATGACTACATATAAATTTTTAGAAGTGTTTGGGGGAGTTGTTTTCATTATATCGTATTGGTAGGGCAAGGCACAGAGTGTGCCTATTTGTGTGACAGTTTTTCCCTTATGTTGTCCTCTTTCTTATCTTGCTCTTGTGTTCCTTCATCTTTCCCTTCTACATTAGTTCCTTACTTCCCTCTAGGATCAATGTAATAAATTTTTCCATAAAGCTAAATATATTTAACGTAAAGAATTATTTTTATTATTATATTACATTCCTTATAATATTATGCCTTATAATTTTATATGGAAATAAATGCTAGCTGGGAGCACACCTTAATCCCAACAACTAGAGAACTGAGTCAGGAGGACCACAAGTTTGAGGCTAGCTTCAGCAATATAGTGAGACCCTCAGAAACTTAGTGATACTCTATCTCAAAAAAAAAAAAAAGGATTGGAGATGTAGCTCAATGGTAAAGCACCTCTGGATTCAGTCTCTTGTGCCAAAGGAGAAGAGGAGTGGGGGAGGAGGGGAGGAAAGCTTCCTTTTATAAATAGTAGTGGGTTGTTTTTAAAAGTGTCTTCATTTGACAAAATAAGAAATTGGCAATGTTGGGTTTTCCTCTAAATATTTTGTGCATACAACATCTGGAACCACTTGTCTAGAGAATCGAGCAAAGAGAAGTGATAGCAGGAAAAAACAGTGAAATTTAGTAAATTGAGTTAAGTTGAAACAGTTCCATAACATACTTGCAATGCGGGAGGGGGGCCTGCGGGAAGTAATAGCGGGAGTGTGTGTCTCCTTTGGGAGTCTGGGAAGGCTTCACCGAGGAGGTAGCTTTTGAGCCGGGCTTTGAGGATCAGCAGGGAAGAAATGGCAGGGCATTCCAAGCAGAGTGCATAATGCGAGCAAAAGCACAGAGCACAAAAGAAACACTACGTGTCCAGCAGTTCTGAGTAGCTTGGTAGCTGGAGCGTAGGGTTCTTGAAGCGAGGTGATTAAGGGTGAGGCAGGGACTATTTTTTTTTTTTCTACTTGGCGTTTTTCTCCTACAGCTCTTTGCACAGTGCTGGGCACACACGCTACATACAGGAGCTCAATAAATACTTGTTGAATTGAGACAGATGATCGAGTACGCTGGGAACAAGGACATATGAATCCTTTCTCACGCACCCGCGGTGTGACCTTGGCCAAGTCCCTTTTCTCAGGGCTGCGGTTGCTGCTTAGGTGCGAGTGGGAAAGTGGAGGAGGAGGCTGGTTTGAGTCAGTCCTTCCAAAGCCCTGAATCCCTGATTCGACGCGTCGGGCGGGGCGTGGGTGGCCCGCGGAGGTTCAGTTGCTCCTCCGCTCCAGCAGGGGGCAAGGGGAGCGGCTTCCCGCCGCTCTTCCTATACTGGACCGCCTCTGGCCGACTGCAGCAGTCGCTAGCTGCGAGCGCAGTGGGCGGGGCCGCCCAAGCGGGGCGGTGGCGCTGCGCTGACTGGCTGGGCGGGGTAGTGGCAGTGGCAGCGGCAGCGGCAGCGGCGGAGGCTGCGGCTGCAGAGGCCACTGGGGCGCCGACAGGGTGGCCGGCGACCCTCTCTGCCCTCGTGCAGCCTCTTCACACAGATCCGCACTCCCTGGGCAGCGGGGACCTCGGTGCTCAGCCCGCCAGCGAGCTGCGGTGGGCACACCCTGGAGCTGCGGTGACAGCGGACAGGTTAGAGTGGGGGCAGGGGAGGGCGCGGGAACAGCCCAGGGCCAGAGAAGGAGTCCAAGCCGGACAATCTCCAGCCATGTCCGACGAGGCGTCGGCCACCACTTCCTACGAGAAGTTCCTAACCCCGGAGGAGCCCTTCCCGCTCCTGGGACCCCCTCGTGGCGTGGGCACCTGCCCCAGCGAGGAGCCAGGCTGCCTGGACATCAGCGACTTTGGCTGCCAGCTGTCCTCCTGCCATCGCACCGACCCGCTCCACCGCTTCCATACCAACAGGTATGAGCCGCCTCCGAGGGCAGCGGTGGACTTCCCATATCGCTGCCTATTGCTGGAGAACGCGGGGTCGCGCCCCAGCGGCGTTTCAGGTCCTTTGCCTGAGGCTGAGCTTCCAATGGCCCCCTCCCCCACCTTCCTTCGACCAGCGCTCATTCCCGGGCTCTTTCCCTCCTCCTCCTCCTCCTCCCTATTTTCACCCCTGCCCTCTGATTTTCCTTCCCACTGGCGTTACTAGGTTTCTTTCCTCCATTCATCTTCTTACTACAGCGATATCTTGTTTTCCTGCCCTCTGCTTTTTCCCTTCCACCTCCCCATCTGTACCCTGCGAATCCCAAACCCTCACTCTTGATTTTTAGATGCTCCCCTGTTTCCATCCATCTGCAAAAGTTTAACCCATTCCATTTCCGGTACGCTATAGAGTGAATTTTGGGTGGCTCAAAAATCAATCCATGGATCTTTGAAAGGTGGCACTTTTGAAGCTCGAACCTTCTCTTTCCCAATTTTTAACCTGTCTTAATAGTTATTTTCCCATCCACCTCCCCCATTTTTTAGCGGAGCGCTGTAAAAACTACCCCCCCTTCCTTTATGAACTCTTTGCCTGAGCGCTTTAGGCCCTGCCAAAATGTATAAAACTCAAAATCTGGAAGATTCCTTCATGTAACATAATCCTTCGTTTGCTTCCTCAGTGTGGGGTTAGAGCAAGGCTTAAAATGAGCTTGTTTATACAAATTTTATTCAGAGGGTGCATCTTCTAACTGGTTTTATTGGAAGGCGGTGTTCTGGAGAATTCTCCCACGAAAGTACTTAAGTGTTACATCAAACGTTGTGGGAGATTTGAAGATGTTTTAGATATAAGCCTCAACTTTTAATAACTGAGGATATTTGAGATAGGCATACAAAGGACTGGGAGAATGTGTAAAAGGGACTTGAGAGGGTTCGGCTGTAGAAAATACTGGAAGTAAGTAGTCTAGTTCTTATTTCTGATCCAAGTTTACTATGTGAGTTTGATCAAATCCGTCCACATTTTAGTGTCTTGCATATTTTCCCCTCCTACCCACTTAAATCAATCTAGATCTACTGAGTCTCTACCAAATACAAGGAATGTATAAAACATGATTCTTATCTAAAAGAAAGTTATAGTCTGTGGAAACAAAGATGCTTTAAAACTCTTTCAGAACATCAGCATAATACAAAATGGCAGTAAATTTTTTACAACTATTCCAAGTTTTTATTGCAAAAACGAAGAAACTGAGGCTCAGAGAGAAAAAGACTGATTTGAAGGTCACAAAACCTTTCCTAATCAGGGAAAGGCCTAGTCAGACCTGGACTACTCCTTTGGAGCCAGTGATGGAACTTGGATCAGAACCAATGGATCTAGGATTATCAATGGTCATTGTAGTTTCTTAGACTGACTCACAGAAGCCTGTTTAACCATGATGTAACTAACATGAGTGTAAAATTGATAAAATCAAGTATTAAGGTTATTTGCTTTGAAAAATAATATAAAAGAATGCCTTTGCATATATTTGGTATTCAAGTTTTGCAGTAGTGGAGTAAGTTACATACCCAGGAAAGTTAAATGATTTTAGAATTAGCTGGCTCTGACGATGAGGGCAAGGAAGTGGGGGCAGAATTTGAGGGTCACTGTTGCCAAAACTGGTGGAGGTTATGGGGAGTGAAGCAGTGAGAATAATATGTTTCTTACAGTTTGTTCTGTTCCTCCTCCTCCCCATTATTTCCTTGTATTTTTTCCCCTTTAAAAGACTGTGAAAAGGTCAGGGCTGTTTTCCAGAATGGGGCAGTGAGGGTGAAAGGAGGTTCCTGTCAAGGCCAAGTTTGTCTAAGTCAAGCTTTATTTTTTATTTTTTTCTTACTGCCTTTTTTTTTTTTTTTTTTTTTTTTTTACAGTACAGGGGATTGAACCCAGGAGTGCAGGACCACTGAGTCCCATCTTTAGCCCCAGACACGGTCTTCCTAAAATGCTTAGCCTGGCCTTGAACTTTTACTCCTCCTGCCTCAACCTCCACAGTAGCTGGGATTATGGGTGTGCCACACCTAGCACTGCCTGCTTTTTTTTTTTAACTGTCCCTTTTCTACTGTATTTTTCACAAGGCTTGGAATGGTAGCATGGGATCTAATGCTCTGCATTCTTTTCAGCAGAAAGTAGAAGAAACAGAATTAGCAATATTTATAGCAGATGATGTTTCTGCCCTAGGCTACCTTGCTTTTTAAATCTTTTCTCCTTCTGGAATGTTCTGCCTTCTTACCCCTCTTCAAGATGGTGTTTGAGAGAACCATATGCTTCCAGCCATTTCTTTTCAGGGAGAAGCAAACAGCTAAATCATCTATGTAGGCAAAGTTTAATATAGGGAGTTCTTTTATTTTGGAGTTGTATGTGTCACTTTTTTTCTTCATATCACATCATTTGCCAATTCAAGCAACAGTCCAAAAATCAGATGTGAATAGTCGAGTACTAAAATTCTGCTTTGGGTTTAGTCACTGTAAAACAAGTTTTATTGGAAATAGAAAGCTTGTCAGTGCGTAGATATTTGGTTTACCTTTAATTGGCTTCTTCCTTATTATCGGTAAGAAAATAGGGAGATTGTTTAATTAATGCCCTTGATAAGGACCTTGTGATTATGACTATTGTGCCTACTCATTTACTTGAATGAGCTCTATTTCCAATCTTCATTAGCCAAGAGAGTCATGGAACTAATACTGGTCCCTAAGTTTGAATACATGTGTGCACATTAGAATCATGTTTGATATAGGTTGGTGTGTCACTGATCTAGGTTCAGTAGAAAATAAATTACAGGGACATAACCATTTTTTTTGAAGAATTTTCATTTTCTATCAAGGTATGGTGATGTACTCTTGTAGTACCAGCTACTGTGGAGGCTGAGGCAAAGAATCACTTGAGCTCACAATGTTATGAAGCTGGGGCCTTCCAGAAAACTGAGACAGCATGAAGACCCACCCTTCAAACCCTAATTCTTACAATCTAGTCACAAAGATTTCAGACATGCCACTCAGAGTAACAGGAATGAGTTTATTGAAGGGATAGGAAAAGGGAAAGGGGAAACTCTCAAGGGTGGGAGTGGGTCCTCTCAGAGAGGAGAGGAACAATGTGCCTCTCCTGGACTCCAGTTTTATTGGGGATCCCAGATAAGTTTCCAGAGAGTCCCGCCCAGGTCCACCTCTTGACTTTTGACTGACAGCAGGTTGACATCAGACTTTCAAGTGCCTGTTGCATAACAACTCTATGATACCCTGGCTTGTGATGAGTAGTTTTAATTGGACTCTTAATCATTTTTACATGTTTTATGGTCAGGAGGAACTATCCTTATCTTCTAGAATCTGATTTGTGAAGAGGGTCACAAAAGTTTCCCTTCAAAGTAACTTGGGTTCTTTTTATCAACAATATTTCCTGCTTACATTTCTTTACAGATAACATGTAGTTTATTGAGGAATGTGACATATCCTGTCCACTTAGGCCAGGCAGGGCTGCAGGCAAATTGCTTTTTGGCAAAGAAAGCATGTGGGGTCAGCACAGTGAGCCCGTTTTATAGAATTATTCTCTTAACCTCATGTTTCCACCATCCTCATCTGTCTGTCCCCTAACCAGAACTTAGACCAGAAAACCAGGCTGGGCAGCATAGGAGACATTACCTTAAAAAAAAACAAACAAAAAAAAAAAGGAGGGAAATCACATCTTTTAGAATTTTAAGAACTAATTGAGTTTTTCTAGAATTTTGGAAAAATAGAATAAATTTAAATCAGCTAAAAAATTAAGACTTAAAAAGAAACTTGAAATGTCAGTGTTTATATATATATATATATATATATATATATATATATATATATAAAATTTGTGTGGGCATGTTTTCAAGACATTCTCTGTGGTTTTTGGACAGGGTTTTTCTGATGTAAATGGTGTTTTTCTCTTGAATTAGCATCAGGACTTTTTTTTTTTGGTATACTAGCTATGTCTGCTGCAACCACTCCCATCACCAAAAACAGATGTCATTTAGCAGATTGGAAAATTTTTCATGATATTGATAGGTCCTATGATTAAATTGTGAGATGACAGAAGTTAATATTAACTACGAAGTATGTTATTCTCTTCATCCTTCAGGACTGCATTAGTACTATGACATTAAACAATTGTGAAAAGTGTGTGGGAGGACAGTGCCTTACTTTTTGTACAACTTACCTGCAGGGTATGAAATGAACTATTGAATAAATCAGTTACTCAGTGATGAGATTTTAGAGCCCCATTTTCAACCACAATTAAGCAGAAAAATTCCAATACTATTGTGTTTCCTTTTTTGTTATTGTTTGGCACTGCTGGGAATTGAACCTAGGGTCTCACACATGCTAAGGAAATGCTTTACCACTGAGCTACATCCCTAGCCCCTATTGTGTATCTTTTATACCACACACAGTTTTACTATCTAGGTATAGAACTGGAGGTGCAGAAGAACTGTGGGTTACAGGTGGGAGAAACAAATTGGAGGAATTTGGTTTAGGGACTTGAGACAAAATGAGAATGGGGCTCAGGCTTTGGAGAAATTTCCAAGCTAGAAATAATAGACTTGGAGGTATGTATTAGTCTTCTTTTTGTCACTGACCAAAATGTCTGACAAGGATAACTTAGAGGGAAAGTTTATTTGGGCTCACAGTTTCAGAGGTTCAGTCTGTTTTGGGCCAACTCCATTGTTCTGGGCCCAAGTGAGAGAGAACCTCATGATGGAAGGACAGGGTGCTCCATTCATGATAGCCAGGAAGCAGAGGAAGGGATCACAGGGAAGTTAACCCCCAGTGACCCACCTCCTCTAGCTATACTCCACCTGCCTATAGTTACCACCTAGCTCACTCAAATTAGGATGTACTGATTAGGTTACAGCTCTTACAATTCAGCTATTTCACCTCTGAATATTTTCCTGCATTAATACAGGAGCTTTGCAGGGTGGGGGTTCCTCATATCCAAACCATAATAGAGTAATCAACAGAATTTCTAGTAGTGTGATAGTAGTAAAAGCACAGGTTCTAATGGCTGAAAGAGTGGGAGTTTTTCAATAAATCTAGCAGGGAATGGATGATAAATTTTTTTGTTTAGTTTTTCTTTTCCAATAATAGATATTTTAGCTTCCTTGGAGTAGGCCATAGAAAGGGAGAAGTTGAAAACAGAAGAGAGGTTGAGATGAGTGGAGATAGATACGGTGAACTCAGAAGCCCAAATGAAGGATTGACCTTAGAAATGGCACAGGAGGGGTTGGAGTTGTGGCTCAGTGGTAGAGCACTTGCCTGGCATGTGTGAGTCACTGGGTTCGATTCTCAGCACCACATATAAATGAATAAAATAAAGGTCCATCAATATCTAAAATCAAATACTTAAAAAAAAAGAAATGGCACAGGATTGTTTTTTAACTTCTAAGATAATAGAAGCAGTAAGGAAGATGGGTAATGATCTCAAGACAATTAAGGTAGCTGGGAGGACAGTAGGAAACTTATGGGAAATAGAGAAGTGGGTTGTGCCATCTACTCCCTATTGGAACCCTGATGACCTGTTAGAATCCAAAGGAGAAGCAGAGTGGGGTGACTATGTGGGGATTCTGTCAGGGATTCAAAGATGAATATTTATGATGATGAGGGACTGTCCTCTAAGAAAGAATGTATAGCATGGATTTGGAGTGACTTTGATCAGCTTGACAGTTTTGACTTTGACAGTGCCTGTTGGCTGGATTCTCATCCTGAGAGATCCACCTGAAAGAGGAAAGAACTACAGAGGAATGAGTACATGGTGGACATCCTTTCCTTTATTCCACATTTAAATAGCTACTTATCAAAATACAACTGAAAATTGTTAGTCTGTATATTCTTGCTGAAAAACCTTGCAAAGAAGTGTTCTTGTCTTTTTTTTTTTTAATTAAAATTGGGGGGCTGGGCTTATGGCTCAGCAGTAGAGCACTTGCCTAGCATGTACAAGGCACTGAGCTCGATCCTCAGCACCACATAAAATAAATAAAATAAAGGTATTGTGTCCAACTACAACTAAAAAATTTTAAATTAAAAAAAAATTGGGGCAGGAAGCCTAGTTATTGAGTTAAACACCATTTCATTGGAGTTCTTTTTTTTTTTTTTTTTTTTTTAAAGAGAGAGGAGAGAGAGAGAGAGAGAGAGAGAGAGAGAGAGAGAGAGAGAGAGAGAGAGAGAGAGAGAGAGAGAATTTTTATTTATTTATTTTTAGTTTTTGGCAGACACAACATCTTTGTTTGTATGTGGTGCTGAGGATCGAACCCGGGCCGCACGCATGCCAGGAGAGCGCGCTACCACTTGAGCCACCTCCCCAGCCCTCATTGGAGTTCTTGTCAACATTTTTTCTTGTACACTTTTTGGAGAAAGTCTCCTTTGAGAGTAATGTTATAGTTATATTTAGAACCTTAGTATTAGGCAGCTTTCCCTTAGTGAATAAGATGGAAGAGCTTGTAAATTTGAATGATTCAGTGCTACGCCTACAATGAACATTCATTGAAAGCTGTCAGAACAGTCAAAGTGAATCACAGTTAAATTTTTATTATAAAAGCTCATAATAGAAAATTGAAGGCATATTAAAACTATGAAGACCACTCATGATCCCTTTTCCCAGAGTTAACAATTTGTCAGCACTTCAATGTTACTTTTAATGTCCCTTCTCTGTACAGATAGAGGTTTAAGTATCTCTTATCTAAAATGCTTGGGACCAGAAGTGTTTCAGATTTCATTTTTTTTTTGAATAGTTGCATGTGCATAATGAGATATCTTGGGGGTCAGACCCAAGAGTAAACACAAAATTCATTTGTTTCACATGTGTCTTATACATATAGCCTGAAGGTAATTTTATACACTATTTTTAGTGTGCCTGTATTTTGACTGCAGCCCATCACAAGGTCAGAGTGGAATTTTCCACTTGTTGTGTCAAGTCAACATTCAAAAAGTTGAATGGATTTGGAAAGGTTCAAATTTTGGATTTTCAGATTAGTGATGCTTAACCTATGTAATTTTTAAAAATCACTATCAGGCCACATATACTATTTGTGATTTGTTTATTTGCACTAATATAGATGAATGTTTTCCTTTTCAACAAATCATCTGAAAATGTGATTTTTTTAAATGATTACAAAAATACTATTATTGAATTATGACAGTTATTCCCCAGGTTTTAAGGTCATTTATTTTCCCATTTTTGCTATTATAAATGATATTTTTTTTAAAGAGAGAGAGAGAGAATTTTTAATATTTATTTTTTTTAGTTCTCGGTGGACACAACATTTTTGTTTGTATGTGGTGCTGAGGATCGAACCCGGGCCGCACGCATGCCAGGCGAGCACGCTACCACTTGAGCCACATCCCCAGCCCAATATAAATGATATTTTTAACATATTTGAAATTTATTTTTTCTAAATTTCTATTTGGGGAAAGGAATAGATTTCCTAGAATATAAATTAATGGAGTCCAAAGGTATGGACCTTCGTTGGTGGGGGGGGAGGGTGTCACTTGGGATTGGGCGCATGGGACTCTACCATTGAGCTGCATCCCAGCCCTTTTTATTTTTTATTTTGAGACAAGGTCTCATTAAGTTGCTGGGGCTGGTCTTGAACTTGTAATCATTGTGCCTCAGTCTCCCAAGTGGTTGGATTATAAGAGTGTGACACGGAACCCTGCTAAGAATGAACCTTTTTAATGCTTTTGGTATGCATATACTACTAATTGATTTTCAAAAGGATTATATCAATTTATACTCATATCAGAAATGGATAAAAGTATTTCTTGCTATGTTTTTATCCACACTGCTTTAAAATAATAATAAAACAATATTATAAATTCGAAGATAAAGAATTTTAAAAAAAATCATTAGTAATAAAAATACTTTTTTTTCTATTTTGTAAATGATTTGTAAAGTAAAAAGCCCAGTTTACTTGCCACTGATAATAAAAAAGACAGAGGCTTCTGAGAATATCTAGAACCTTGTTACATAGTCATAAATCTGAAAGGCTGAGAAACATACTAATTTTGCCTTATAGTAAGGGCACAAAACCAAGCAAATCCCTAACTTCCCAGTATACTAATGGTTAGATTATCAAATGTGACATAGCTTTTTAAAAAGGTATGTTATTACTCATTGAGGGAAATACATTTCAGCAGAATTTTTACAAGCTGAAAAGAAATTCTAATTAAAAAACAATTATCTAACAGCTTTTCCTAACAGTGAACATTGTATTTGGCACACAGAAGATACTGACTAAATGTTTGTTGAATGGGTGAATGAATAAAGGGGGGAAAGTCATGTGCAATTTGAAGACATGCAGTTTGAAGAGAAAATAGTTTGCTCAGTGTAACTGGCTTACTGTGTCTAGGAGAGCACTTATGATTGAGGTTTAGAGCTTTTATTGCAAGCTCTGAGCAATTTGGTTAGATCTACTAGTTTGTTAATTTTTTTAAATGAGGATACTGCCCACACAGCAAGGATACAATGAAACTAAGTAATACTACATAGTATTCTATAATTCTTAGATGAATGATAGATTTGTAACAAATTATCAACATGTGCTTTTTATTTATTGAACTGTAATAGTTGAGTGTGTCTATACAGGCTCCTGCACATTTCAACTCTACTGTCAGCTCAGCAGAAATAGATACCATACATTTTTTTGAGTTTTCCAAATTTGTTAAATCATGAACTTCTGAATTTAATGTTAGCTATGAAAAATAAGGAAAGGCTGTGGGTGGTGTCATCTTCTGTAATCCCAGAGATTCCAGAGGCTGAGGCAGTAGGATCTCAAATTCGAGGTCAGCCTCAGCAATTTACCAAGACCCTGTCTCAAAATTAAAAATAAAAGGTTGGGGATGTAGCTCAGTGGTAAAGTGCACCTGAATTCAATTTCCACTTCAAAAAAGGCAGAGAAGGGGCTGGGGATGTGGCTCAGGCGGTAGCGCGCTCGCCTGGCATGCGTGCGGCCCGGGTTCTATCCTCAGCACCACATACCAACAAAGATGTTGTGTCCGCCGAGAACTAAAAAAAATAAATAAATATTAAAAAATTCTCTCTCTCTCTCTCTCCTCTCTCACTCTCTCTTTAAAAAAAAAAAGGCAGAGAAGGAAGTTAAAAAAATTTATAATTAAAAAAATCTGGATTTAATGAAGGATGAGGAACAACCTAATAATAGATAAATAATAGGCTTTTCTTCAGGAAGCCATTAGTTCAGTAGCTTATTAGTATTGGAAATACTAAATCATTATCTTCAGAATTAATTCCCTATTCTACTAGCAAAGCAATGAAAAAGATCTCATTATCTCATTAATGGTATGAAACTAGTGGAAATTTACAAAAGAAAACAAATTTTATACCGTTTTTTTTTTTTTTGGGGGGGGGAGTAGTAACAGGAATGAGCCCAGGGGCACTTAACCACTGAGCCACTTCCTGTGCGCGCGCGCTCGCGCTCTCTCTCTCTCTCTCTCTCTCTCTCTCTCTCTCTCTCTATATATATATATATATATATATATATATATATATTAAACTTTGTTTTTTAGTTGTAGATGGATACAGTACCTTTATTTATTTACTTTTATGTGGTGCTAAGGATTAAACCCAGTGCCTCACACATGCCAGGCAAGCATGCTACCACTGAGCCACAACCTCAGCCCCCTATATATTATTTATTTAGAGACAGGGTATCGCTTGCTTAGGATCTTGCTAAGTTGCTGAGGCTGGCTTTGAACCCACAATCCTCCTCCCTCAGCTTCTCGAGCCTTGGATTATAGGCATGCATCATCATGCCCAGTAAATTTCATAGATTTTTAAGACCATAAAACAACAACAAAAAAGGCAAACCCCAAAATCCCTTTAACAAATAGTACATGAAAAAAATCTTAATATTCTTAATGCATGAAGAATTCATGAAATCAATAGATGAAAACATTTAACACAGAAAAACACCATTAGAAAAATAGCTAATACATATTTAAAGCTTTGATCATCCTGATAATCAAATAAAAATGTGAATAAAATATTTCTGTCCCAGGAGATAGGTAAAAGTTTTCTTAAATGAAGATTTCTATGCTGTTATGGTTATGGTGAGATGAACCTTATTTCAGTTTTGATTTTTGTGTGTGTGTGTGTGTGTGTGTGTGGTACTGTGGCTTGAACCCAGGGCCTTCCACTTGCTAGACAAGTACTTTACCACTGTCCTATATCCCCAGCCCAAAATTAACGTATTATATGTTGCCTTAGGGAATATGAATTGATGCAGCCTTTCAAAAAGGTATTTGACTAAATGTACTGTGGCCCTTAGGAGTGTTTATATTCTTTGACTCAGTACTTACCTTTCAAGCAGTCTATCCTGGGAGTTTTGATGTTTGGATAAATAATTATAAACAAAAAGCTTATCTCTGTGTTATGTGTAATATATAAAAACAGAGAGCAGTCTACATATCTGTTATTGGGGAAATAAGGTATATAAGTTATGATTCATTCAATCAATATAATATTATATTGATATTAAAATAGTTTCAAATAATATGCAGGTTGAGTATACCTAATGTAAAAATTCAAAATCTGAAACTTCCTGAATGGCAACTCGACATAGCAAGTGGAAAGTTCCACTGTGACCTCACGTGATGGAATGCAGTCAAAATACAGGTGCACTACCTGCATGTGATGACACATGCCTCTAATCTCACCTACTCCAGTGCCTGAGGCAGGAAGATTGCAAGTTTGAGGCCAGCCTTAGCAATTTAGTGAAACCCTGTCTCAAAATAAAAAGTAAAAGAGGGTGTGGATATAGCTCAGTGCCTAGTACCTCAAGAGAAAAAATAAAATAGGTGCACTAAAAATATTGTATAAAATTACTTTCAGGATATGCGTTTACAGTGTATATGAAACAAATGTATTTCATTTTTATACTCAGGTCTCATCCCCAATACATATCATTATGTATATGCAAATAATTCAAAATTTAAAAAATGATGGAAACAATTCTAGTCCCCATTTTGTTTTAAATGTTTTAGGTAAGGGATATTCAACTTGTGCTTAGAAAAATGTTCAGTATATAATATTCAGTGTAAACAAGATACTAACACACATATATGTATACGTAGGCTAATTGCCAATTCTGTAAAAAATATATATATGCATCTAGAAAAAAGTTACAAAATTTTATAGGCTAGCTGTTGCTGGATAGTGGAACTATAGGACCTTTTAAACATATTTACTCTTTTTTTTTTATTCCAGCATCTCTACAGTGATCCTGTGTAACATTAATATATAAAAGTTATTTAAATATAACAACCACTTCTTAAACTTCTTCCTGTGTACGTTGTTGGTGATTTTCTCTGCCATGAACTGGCTGTCCTCGTCCTTTAATTTAGTAATAATAGCTGTCATGTATTGAGCACTTTTTATGTGTGCTAAATTCTCTGTATGCATTCTTATATACTGCTCACAATAACTCCATTTTAAAGATGAGGACGTAGGCTTGGAAAGGTTGTGATTTACTTAAGATCAAAGAGCTAGCAGATGATGACAGAGCAAGAATTTGTACTCATTCTGACTCCAAGGCTTAGTCATACCCACTGTGTTATATATTTTGTTTTGGAAGAAGGTTCTACTTCATTCCTAATTTAAATATATTTTTGTTTTAAAATGTTTTATTATAAAGTTTTTCAGACAGCTATAAAATAAAATAGTATACTGAACCCTTTGTACACATCACCCAGCTTCAATTATTCACATATGGCATCATGCTTTATCTATATTTCTAACCTATTCCCCAACTCCTTTCTTATTATTTTGAGGCAAATCCCAGACATATTTTACTCATAAATATTTTAGTATATTTTCTTAAAATGTAAATGCTTTTTAAAAATAATCACACTATTATATTACCTAAAAATACATTCCTCATAAATGTTTCCTATTAATAACTTCAAAGTGTGTGGACTGTAGTCGCTGTCATGATTTCTTTTATGTTATGTTTTTAAAGGTGGAACCTAACTTCGTGTGGAACAAGTGTTGCCAGCTCAGAATGCAGTGAGGAGCTGTTTTCATCAGTTTCTGTTGGAGATCAAGATGATTGCTATTCCCTGTTAGATGATCAAGACTTCACTTCTTTTGATTTGTTCCCTGAGGGGAGTGTCTGCAGTGATGTGTCTTCTTCTATTAGTACTTACTGGGATTGGTCAGATAGTGAATTTGAATGGCAGGTAGGTATTTGGTCATCTCCCTGCCCACTTACTGGGGATTGAACCCAGGGGCACTTAGCCACTGAGCCACATCCCCAGCACTTTTGGTTTTTAATATTTCATTTTGAGACAGGGTCTTTCTTAAGTTGCTGGCTTTGTACTTGCAATCCCCCTATCTCAGCCTCCTGAACCACTGGAATTACAGGTGTGTGCCACCATGCCCAGCTTTGTTTTTTCTTTAATTGACATTATTACTATATAAATACAAGTACAATTTTTCTTTTTCTTTTTTTTCATTTCTACCTCAAAGTAAGTTTTTCTACAATCTCCAGATCTGGGGATTCTTTGACAACACATTTTAAGGTTGAGAATTCAATGAAATATGCATTTTTTTTGCAAATATATCCTTTAGCCTTATGATGCTATAGATAATCCTTTTGTAGGTTTTTTTAAATTTTGTAGTTATAGATGGACAGAATGCCTTTATTTTATTTGTTTTTATGTGGTGCTGAGGATCAAACCCAGTGCCTCATGCATGCTAGGCAAGCACTCTGTCACTAAGCTACAGCCCCAGCCCCTTTTGTAGGTTTTTGTTTACAAAATAATCAGTACTTTTCTATGCATGAATCCAGGCACATTTATTCTCCCTGCTTTGTAATAGATAGCCTTATGTCCTCATAGGACACACATCAGTGTCACCTTATGTATCTAATGCCATAAACCATTATTACCATAAATACATAATTTTTGGTTTTGTTATCAGAAATGGAATATAATTTCTCATTTTGTATTCTCTTTGTAGACATTTTTTTCACCTGACACTTTTCTCATGGCATGTATACCATACAAAATGGTTTTGTGGCAAATTGTTTGAAAATGCTGCCTTATAATGAGTACAGTCTATCAGAAGATATAGATGATGTTTTCCCTACATCCTTTTTACTGATTATAAAAGGCAATAACATTCCAAGAGCTCTTCTTTCGTACAGCAAATGTTTTATTCCACAAATAAGCTTGAATGCTTACTATATTTGAAAACTGAATACTTGAAGTGATATTCCAAAACAGGAATCAGATATTTTATTTCATAAAATTCTTAAAATATCAAATAATACAGAATGACATGAAGTTAAAAGTCTCAAAGTCTCACTCCACCGTGGTCACCATTATTAAGACTTTATATGATAGCTCTTTAACATTTTGAGGAACTGCCAACAATGTTTTCCAGAGTAGCTGCCTCATTTTTCATTTCCACCAGCAGTGTATGAAAGTTTCACTTTCTCCACATTCTTGCCTACACTTCGTATTCTTTCTTTTGATTATAGTGTCTTACTGGGTGTGAAGTGGTTATGTTCTTGTGAGTTTTGTTTATATTTTTCTAGTGACTAATTGTGTTGAACAACTTCTCCTGTGCTTATTGGCTGTTTGTACATCATCTTTGATGTTGTTCTATTTAAGTCCTTTACTTGTTTTTTAAATTGTGTTATCTTTTAGTTCTAAGAGTTCTTTTGCTACTAAACTTTTATCAGGTATATAATTTACAATTTTTTTCCTGTTTTGTGGATTGTCTTTTCACTTGATAGTTTCTATTCACTTCATAGTATCTTATGTAAACATTTTGAATTTTGAAGTCTAATTTATTTGTAGACTAATCCAGTATCATTAAGATTTTCACCTGTTTTCCTCTGAGTTTTAGAGTTTTAGTTCTTATACTAAGTTAGGTCTTTGATCCATCTTGAATTACTTTTTCTTTCCAGTATGAAATAAAGGTCCAAATTCATTCCTTTGCATGTGGATTTCCAGTTGTTCCAGCACCATTTGTTGAAAAGACTATTTTTTCCTCATTAAACAGTCTTGGCACCCTGTCCAAAATAGGGTTATCTTTGGACTCTCAATTATTTTCCATTAATATGTGTGTCTGTCCTTACTCCAGTACAGCATTGTTTAAATTACAGTTTTGTAGTAAGCTTTCAAAATGGAAAGTGGGAGTTTTCTCACTTTATTTTTCTTTATAAAGATTGGTTTGCTTTTGGAGGTCCCTCCCAATTCTATATGAATTTTAGGACGAGGTTATCCATTTCTACAAATGGCAGTTGGAATTTTGAGAGAGATTGCATTGAATCCATACGTCAGTTTGGGGAGTATTGACATCTTAACAGTATTAAATATTCCAATCCAAGAAATGAGATGGAATGTATTTATTTACATCTCCTTTAATTTCTTTCAGTGATGTTTTAGAGTTTTTAGTGCCCAACTCTTATACTTCCTTGGTTGAATGTATTCCTAAATACTTTATTCTTTGTTCCATTATTATAAATGGTACCATTTTCTTAATTTCATTTTCAGATTGTTCATTGCAAGTGTATATATGTTTAAAGATGTCTAATTAATTTCTGTATACTGATTTTATATCCTGCAACTTTGCTGAACTTGTTTGCTAGCATTAATAGTTTTTTCCCTGTATAGATTCTCCAGGTTTTTCTACATTTAACATCATGTCATCTGTGAATAGAGATAGTTTTTCCTT
Source organism: Spermophilus citellus (assembly GCF_964194105.1). NCBI lineage: Eukaryota > Metazoa > Chordata > Mammalia > Rodentia > Sciuridae > Spermophilus > Spermophilus citellus. The sequence goes on from NC_138190.1 coordinate 102,666,043, forward strand.
CCTTTTTTCCCAATCTGGATATCTTTTATTTCTTGTTTAATTGCCCTGGCTGGATCATACAGTGTTGAATAGAATTGATGAGAGTGGGAGGATCTTGTGTTTTTTTCTCATCTCAGGGGAGAAATTTATTTATTTATTTTTTGCCATAAGCACCCTATATCATACTGAGGAATTTATCTTTTGTTCCAATTGGTACAATTTTTTTTTTTATGAAAGAGTATAGAATTTCATCAAATGTTATTTCTACATCAGTTTAGATGATATGTGTTCCTTCTTCATTCTATTAATAGAATTGATTGGAATTCTATTAATAGAATTGGTAGTGTTACATTGGTTGGTTTTCATGTTTAACTATCCTTACTTTTCTGGAATAAATCCTAATTGGTTATGGTGTATAGTCCTTTTTTTTAAAGAGAGAGAGAGAGAGATAATTTTTTAATATTTATTTTTTAGTTTCGGTGGACACAACATCTTTTTTTTAATTTTTATGTGGTGCTGAGAACCGAACCCAGCGTCCTGTGCATGCCAGGCGAGCGTACTACCACTTGAGCCACATCCCCAACCCGGTATATAGTCCTTTTAATGTGCTTCTGGATATAGTTGTTTTTTTTTTTTTTTAGTTGTTGATAGACATATACCTTTATTTTATTTATTTATTTTTATGTGGTGCTGAGGATCGAACCCAGTGCCTCATATGTGCTAGGCAGGCTCTCTGCTCTCTACTACTGAGCCTTAACTCCAGCCCCTGGACATAGTTGTATAGTATTTTTTAAGGAATTTTGCATCTGTACTCATAAGGGATATTAGTCTCTGGTTTTCTTTTATCTTTCTTTTACTTTGGTATCAGGTAACACTGGCCTTATAGAAGGAGTTAGGAAATGTTCTTTCTTCTTGATAAAAATTTTGTAATATTTTCTTATTTAATGTATGAATTTTTCCATGTTCTTCATAATACATTTTGTAATGACTATATGATATTCCTGCTGTTAGTTGTGCCAGAACTTGTGAAAATGTTTTGTTTACTTCTGTTTCAATTTTTTGTTACAGATAACACCACAGTGATAATTTTTGTGTGTCTTTTTTATACTTTAGAATCTCATTTTTAAGTGTGTAAATTGTATTTAAAATCATACTTCAAGGATTCTTAATAATGTATAATCAGATAGAGCCTGGTGATTATGGGAAATATATTTTCTGCTTAGTTCATGTGATTTATTTAGAATTCTTATCATCTATAATGTCACAATGTGACAGGCTTTTAAAAATTTTAATTGCTGGCTTCTTCACTCATTTCATGAGTGATTAGAGTGGAAATCCATCCACAACTACTCACAGTTAATGTACATTAGTGGCTACAATGTTGGAACAAAAATCAGGTCTGCTTTAGTAATGTGTTTTCCCACTTCTGAAATTGGAGTATGGGTACTCTGTTACCATGGATATTTACTATTTAAATATGCTGAAAGGTTTGAAATGCTGTCTTATTTTTGTGGGGCCTCATAATGATGAGCAGTAAATTGTCCAAGAGGATAATTACACATTATATGTTAGGAATAATATAAAGTAAAAATTGTTTACTATAGTTTAAAAATTCATATTACCTCTGTTGAGATTAAAAAGCATATGTGTTTAAATCTTTCTTTTAACATTAGATATTTCAGTTGCTACTAAAATAAAAATAAATAAAAAATGATTCATAGATTCTCTAGGAAGAGAAATGCTAACTTCTTGATAAAGCAAGATTTGAACCTTAGAATAAAGCAGATCTTAGCATTTGAGGTAGCATCAGTGCATTTTGCTTACTGATCATTTGCATTGCTTGCAGTCCTTTCATTATTGAAGATATATTTGACTAGTCTTAGAGCTTGAGAAATTATTTCTATTGTTGGGCAGGAGAGCTTAGAAAATTTACAGAGTAATTCAGCTGTCACAATTGAAACCTAGAGGTGCAATCTGAAATTACACATCAGCTGTTACAGAAATGAGCTTACTCATAAAATTCTGCTGCATCCTGCAGAAAATATGGCAGAGCTTTGATTTAATTCTCCTTATGTGTCACGATTACTGATTATAATATAAATATACCAAATATTATCCCTGAAAAATGTAGGATAGGACTCATTAAATATTTTTATTCTGAAATATATTATCAGTTATGAAATGGAACATTGCTGGTCTAATAAATATACAGGAGCCCATGCAATTAATTCTGCTGTACAACTGCTTCTCTAATCCCATATGTCCAATTGAGCACATGACATTTCCACTTGGATGACCTTATTGTTTAATATTAACCTGTTATCTGATGCTGAATCCTTGGTCAGTGATGCCACTTCCAAGTATAGTGTTTCCATAGGAAAAAATAAATTCTGCTTTGTGATATGTCTTTATAGCATAGTGAAAAATGGCTATTGTCTGTTCAAAGGACATTTGTGTTTTTCCCAGTATCACCACAGACTCTCAATATCCCAAATTGTGTTCTCTCATTCCAAACTGCATCCAAGGCAAGGCTGTCTGGCACAGTTGAAAGCACTGGACTTGTGTCAACTTCGAATTCTGCCACTAGTTGTATGCCTCTCTCTGGATGTCATTTTTCCTTATTTTTAAGAGGGTGTTGAATTACAAAGATCTGTAAGATTGCTTCAGTTCTCTTCCTGTAACTATTGAAGTCTTTGAGAATATCACCATGGGTGTTCATATGACCTTGAAATATTACCAGTTTTCTTCTAGTCTCAACATCTGACTCCTTATTCTTTCATCAGTTATCAAACAGCTTTGTAAATTGTTTTTCATTAAAAAAAATATTTCCTATTTATTCCCTTTTTTCTTTCTATTTTTGCTTTAGTCCAGGCCTTAATCATAACAAGAGTATCCTAATTCCAAACTTTTCTCACTATTTTGTCCCCATAGTACTTTTTAACTAATTTTCCCTAGTGACTGCTTTCATCACATGATGCTATGGGCCAACTTCTATATGCCATTGGACATCTTCTGGTTCTTCTTTTGAGCTTTCAAATCCCTAACATTGATTTTGTTTTAATTGTATTGTTTTTCAACTTGCCTTTTTATATTTTCATCTGTGATTTCACTAAGTTATTCTCTTTACCTGAAATGCCATTTCCTTTTCCCCTTCTGTCATTCTGAAATACCTCCTTGTGAAACTCAACCTAGTCACTTTAGCAACATATAGTATTCCCTGAATATTTATGCTACCTTAAACCATGGCCAGAGATGGAAGAAGGTTTTAAAAATACATCTCTTTTTTGAGTATCATCTATGTGTCAGGCATGTTATCTAATTTAAAGCTCTGTCAATAATCCTTTGAAATCAATGGCATTAACCACATTTCATATAGTCTGACGCCTAGGAGATATTCTCTGAAAACTTAGATTAAAGAAAATTTCTTGATTTTGAAAGTATAGGTATTTTAAAATATTTTTTTAGTTGTAGATGGACAGAGTACCTTTATTTTATTTATTTATTTTTATGTGGTGCTGAGGATCAAATCCAGTGCCTCATACATGCTAGGCAAGCGCTCTACCACTGAGCCACAACCCCAGCCCAATATAGCTATTTTGAGTGTTTCTTTTTTCTGCCTTCTTTATCGAAGGAACTTGAAATACAGGAGACCTTTCATTTGATAAGGAGGGTCTCATTGTGTTTGGAGACTCTAGGGAGATCTCTAATGTAACGTTGTGATTTGAAGTTTTGAAATCAATGAAAAAGTAGCAGAGCTTTTTCATTTTTGCCAATAAAGCTTGGAAAAGAGATGACCTTCGTGTGTGTATTCAGCAATCATCCTTTTATAGCACTGGCTTGATAACATTAGGGATAAGGGTGAACGATTCAAGCAGTGTTAATGAGATTTTTACAAGTCCTACAAATTGTTGGAAGTTACTTATACACTAGTATTGGATTCATCAATGACTATCATAGTGAAAATATGGTTTGTAGGATTTAGTTGCTTATGGAGATGTAGAAAAAATGGTCCCTAACAGTTTCATTCTAAATATCATAATTATAGTGATTGATCCCATTTTTGTGGCCTTACCCAATCTCTTCTATATAATTGACTTCCCAATTCCCCACCTTTAAAACCCTCACAGGTCTCCCAAACTTTAATCCTGGAGTTTCAACTCACTGCTAAGTATTTCTATGAATGACCTATCATCTCAGGCCTAGCATTCATCCTGTGCTCTGTTATATTTGGGTGTTATTATCTTCCCAACTGGAGTATAACGTTTTTGTGTAAGGACCAAAACTTACACTCCTTTGAATCTCCTGTGCTTGTTATATTGTGCGTATAATAGGAGTTCAAATACATGATTGTGATAGTTTTTGTAACTGAAGAAGCTCTTCTCTTGGTAACTTCAAAAACCTGGAAATCACTCAGTTCAGGTTTAGTTGCAAACACTATAGAACAACAAAAAGGTGCTGTTTTGTACCTTGTAAACATGAAAACAATATCTTTGAAAATTGTTACATGCTACTTCAGCAGAAAATGATTTCTCTTTTTAAAAAATATTTATGTTTTAGTTATAGTTGGACACAATATCTTATTTATTATGTGGTGCTGAGGATCAAACCCAGGGCCTTGCACGTGCTAGGCAAGCACTCTACCATTGAGCCACAACCCCAGCCCCTGATTTCTCTTTTTGACATATATGTTAAATACATTTATTTAAATCCATTCTCACTTTTAAAGGTGAGGGATATGCTTATCACTTTGATTGTGGTGATGGTTTCTTGGGTATGTGTATGTTTTCAAATGCATTGAATTGTATACATTTAATATGTACAGTTTTTGTTTTAAGTGTACATTAATAAAGCTATAAAGATTAAATCCCCTCTCTTTTTTAACAGGCAATATAAAATTATGGCATATATTTTTGCTGTTTGTCTCACCTTAAGCTGGTTTGATTTGCTGTGTGTTAGGCTTGCTTTTATTTCTCTTTTGTCTACACTTTGTTTTCTATTTTTCTATTTTCTTTAGTACTTCTGGTCTTTAAAATTTCTTGCTTTAGGGCAATTCATATTTTGAATTTTTAAAATTTTCTTGAGGTTGTTAACATGGACTTAAGGACAAGAACCATGGTTTATTTGTCTTTTTGTTGGCAATATGACTAGAAACGTCTGGCAAAAAGCCAATGAGTGACAGCTCATTCAGATCTCCCAATATTCAGACCAGTACTTCTTATTTATTGCTCTTTGGGCCCTAGTAACAATGGCACTCTAAATTAAAAATCTTTAATGATTTGGGGGGATACCAGGGATTGAACCCAGGGGCATTTAACCACTGAACCACATCCTCAGCCGTTTTTAACTTTTTATTTTGAGACAGGATCTCACTGAGTTGCTTCAGGCCTTGCCAAGTTGCTGAGGCTTACTTTGAACTTTAGATCCTCCTGTCTCAGCCTCCCAAGTCACTGGGATTACAGATGTACATCACTGCGTCCGGCTCCTTAATGATGATTGTCTCTTAAGTTAGCACTTTAACAAGTTTTGATTATGACTTTAAACTTTCAGAAAACATATTTTATTGCATAAGTGAATATATATATGTGTATATATATATATATATATATATGTATGTATGTAAAGAGAATATTGATTATGCTGCCGTGTATAAATTAGGTGTACATCTGAATTTATGTTCTGTGATTGGTATATTTACCATTAGTTTTATGTAAAAGTAACTTTTAATCAATGAATGAAATTTGTTGTGATATTCAAAATGTGTTTTTAAAATTCTTGCTTTCCCTATCTCCTACCTTCCTTGTTTTTATAAAGTTACCAGGCAGTGACATTGCCAGTGGAAGTGATGTACTTTCTGATGTCATACCCAGTATTCCAAGTTCACCTTGCCTGCTGCCTAAAAAGAAAAACAAGCACCGAAATTTAGATGAACTTCCTTGGAGTGCAATGACAAATGATGAACAGGTAAAAATGTTGACATGCTTAACTGAAAGCATATGTGGAGAATATGTGAAGCCCATTTTATTTCCTATTTAAAGCCACTTGGTAAATATGGATTGTTTAGTAAGTCTGAATTTGAGCTTTAATTGTTTTTCGGGAACCAAATATAATGTTAAGTGTTTCTGATACATAAGATATGTTATAATTGGTATATTGAAGGACCAGAGGTTTTAGCATTGATATTGTGTGTTGTAATTTTTCATCATATAGGTGGAATATATTGAGTATCTGAGCCGAAAAGTCAGTACTGAGATGGGCCTTCGGGAGCAACTTGATATTATTAAAATCATTGATCCTTCTGCTCAAATCTCCCCTACAGACAGTGAGTTTATCATTGAACTTAACTGTCTCACAGATGAAAAACTGAAGCAGGTATGTTAATACAGTTTGTTTGCCTATTGAAAATGCCACCATCTTATAAAATGTAAAACGAATAATCATGCATATATACATTGAGAAATCACTGTTGTGATTTGTAATATTTAAAAAAATGATGATGGGGGTGCTAGGGTTGTAGCTCAGTAGTAGAGCACTTGCCTAGCACGTGGGAGGCACTGAGTTCCATGCTCAGCGCCACATAAAAATAAATAAATAAACAAAGGTATTTTAAAAAATGATGGGACTGGGGATATAGCTCAGAGGTAGAGCATTTGCTTGCCTAGCATATGCAAGGATCTAGGTTCATTTCCTAGCACCACAAAGAAAAGAAGAAGAAAATGGAAAAAAAAAACAATGGTAATATTAGAGAACATGTGCTTTTAAAAGGTTTTATGTACTTCTCACCTGGTAGTACCTTTTCTGGTCAACATGGATCTAGAACCTGCTGTTCAGTTATAAAGGCTTTGAAACTTAGTTTTATTATATAAGGTGTGGTTAAGCTAAGGTATAGATTTATTCTAACTCAATTTACAAAAGATGAATTGACAGAATAAACATACTCATTAACAAGCTCAATACTTCAGTAAATATATTAGCTGAGGGCATTGAGTAGTCTTATGGAGTAATTGACTGGGGTGAAATCTAATGACTATTCCCTCTGCCGTTCTGAAACTTATATTTCTGGTATCTTCTAATTATAGTCTTTGCTGCTCCCTTTTTCTCTAGTAGATGGCTAAATGAATACTTAATATTTTTATGTTCTCCTTTTGGTTTATTTTGCATTTATCATCTGTGAAAAATTTCTCTCATTTCGATTTTTCTCTCAATAGACATAGAATATAATTTTCTACATTCCAGCCCCTTTTATTTATTATGCTAAATTGCTGCCTTGCATTTGAAGACAGATACCATTGACCCCTCACTAAAGTATAGGAACAAATACCCTGATCATAAATACAATTGTTAATTTACTTAAGTCATCTTAAGTGGAGATTTTACAAATGATTAATCACATCTATTGTGCTTTGTTTTTATTTCTATTAGCCTTTCATTCACTGATTATACTTTTATGCTTTGAAAGTTTGTATCCATAATATGTTTTCTAGCATTTCAAACAGTCATTTTTTTGGGTAATTGTTTTAAATTTAAAGATTTCTGTTGCCCTTCTATTCTACTTTATTTATACATTTGTAGCACTTTTGACAGTTTTTTTTAATTAAGGACAATGTGATTTTTTTTCCCCTCCAGTATCTTGACAGTCAAATATCAAGGTATAACACTAAGCTGTTTTTCATCCTCGTGTCCCAAGGTCAGAAACTATATCAAGGAGCATAGTCCTCGCCAGCGGCCTGCGAGAGAGGCCTGGAAGAGAAGCAATTTTAGTTGTGCAAGCACTAGTGGAGTGAGCGGTGCCAGTGCCAGTGCCAGCAGCAGCAGTGCCAGCATGGTCAGTTCTGCAAGCAGCAGTGGGTCCAGTGTTGGAAACTCTGCTTCAAACTCCAGTGCCAACATGAGTCGAGCATACAGTGACAGCAACCTGTCTGCAAGTGCAGCAGAGCGGATTCGGGATTCAAAAGTAAAATGTCTAATCAATACAAAACTTTACCTTTCAATATTAATATTAGTCCTTCTTCATTTAAATTTCTTGAACAGTGAAAATTGTCTATCTAGATGCCTGTGGGTTTGGATTTTAATTGAACAAGCAGGATGCTCTGCTGTCAAAGAGAGCACTCTAGGCTGAGTGCTTTGAAGTACTCTTTTGACCCACAATCATTCACATTCAATTTTATTTGATTTTTGTGTCTGTCTTAAATAAGATATTAATGGAAATAATGAGTAATTCTCAAGATTGCAATATTGACTGCAACTCACTACTGAGCGAATCTCACTATGTTGCTGATGTTGCTGTCTATTAGCTCCTAAAAATGTTGTGTATGTCTTTTGTGTGTGTTAAATGTTTTCTTGATGTTTTAACCTTGAATGTTCCTTCTTAGATAATTTAGACATGTAATAATGCTTTCTGTAATTTCTGTCTATAGAAATCCTTTATAATAATATCGGGTACTTTTAAAAACAGAAAGTGTAAGTGTATATGGAATGGTTCTGAAGCTTAACAGGAGCATTTGGTTCCTTGCAGTGATACAGTCTGGAACCAATTTAAAGATGAAAAGAGAATCTCTTTAACTCTTTGAGAACTCAGTGGTGACTTAAAGATACACAATGATTTCTTTCCTGGTTGTTAACAAAGTAGCAGAAACATAGCCAGCTTTGTTGGTTGCCAGAGGATTTCTCTTGATATGTGGCCATTCCTTTTTGGCATTAGTTCCCTGGTATTGAAGATTGGATTATTCACTGGGGTTCTAATGGGGTTTTAAGATGATATTTGGCTAATATAAAAAGGCATGATTCTTTCCCAGCCATTATAAAAATTGTTAGTGCTTTTGGGTTCAAGCCTCCTTAAAAGCATAAGTGGTAGAGATTTATGAAAAGTTCTCTACATTCTATATTCATTTTGTCCCCTAGTATTAATTTTGTTTTCACTATGCATTGATGCTAATGTGCCTTAATAAGTGTCTGGTTATCCATAGCTAGCCCAGATGATCAAGTATCAGCCCTTCCTAGTCAGAAGAGTTGCTGGTCAAATGCAATGAAAGGAGAATCTTGAACATCTCTTAAAATTGGGAAAGGAGAATATTGCGCTATAAAAAACACTTTGGGGTGGATATTCCAAGAAGTAAACCTTACTGATCTAGAGCTTTTTACTTTGACAGAAACGATCTAAGCAGCGGAAGTTACAGCAGAAGGCCTTTCGCAAGAGGCAGCTGAAGGAGCAGAGGCAGGCCCGTAAGGAGAGGCTTAGTGGGCTCTTCCTTAATGAAGAAGTGCTGTCCTTGAAAGTGACTGAGGAAGACCATGAAGCAGATGTTGATGTTTTGATGTAATAAGGATGAATTTATCAGTGTTCTTTCTAAGCATTATTCTATCCTTATTGGTTTACATGCATCTTGACCAAAATTTTGGTTAGGGCTGTGCTGATATACCATTAGTAACTTAGGCCAGAGATTCTCAGAGGGTGGTCCCAGGAACTACAACTTTAGCATCGCCTGAGAAATTTTTAGGATTGCTTACTATCAGCCCCACTCCAGACCCAGTGAGTCAGAAACGCTGGGGGAGTAGCCCAGCATTGTGTTTTTCAACCAGTGCCAGGCTGTTCTGATGCACATTCTGGTTTAAGAACCACTGGTTTAAGTAAATGTTTTGACTATTTAAACTTTATGGTAGTTAAGTGGGTTTTTTTCAAAGACTAGTACTTTTTAGGAGATTTTACTTCATGGTACTGCTGACAAGTAGTTTGTTATGTACATGTGTATAGATCATAATTCAGTCCCCCTCCCCTTTTTTGTGGTGCTTGGGATCAAACCCAGGGCCTCACGCATGCCAGGCAAGTGCTCTACCACTGAGCCATATCCCTAGCCCCTTAGTTCCCTTCTTAATGTTAAGATTTCATAGTTTACTTTTTCTAAAGGGCCATAGCATAATTCTCAATTCCTTGTGGGAATCTTTCTTGAAGCGGGGGTGGGGTAGAGTAGGGGTGTGTGTAAAGTGTGGATTGCTGTTTACTATAGTGCCTTCATTAGATTTAGTTCTATTTGTTTTCATTCATTCTTAACTCAAAGGTGTAAAAGAACAGGCCCTACTCTTTTTTTCCAGTTAGGTTTTTTGTTTTCATTTTTCCCTTTAGGTAAAATTGAATCCTTTCTGCAAATGATAACTACTGAGGATATAATGTTAGTAGTAGCTGAATTGTAGACTTGATACTGTTGATTCATATGCAAGTAGAGAAAGCAATTAAGCAGAACAACTGATTCTATTTTCCCATTGCTTTCTGAAATTTTAGGCTGCAAAATTGTCTCAAAGATAAAAAATCTCTCTCTTCTCGCTCCCCTTCCCCTTATCATTCTCTGTTTCTCAAGTTCTTTTTGTGGGTCATTTTTCATCCAGCACAGCTCTAATTTTAAAATATTTGGTGTAACAGCTTCAGGCATGTGAACAAGTTAATGTTCAAAATTAACTGATGACAGACAGCCTTTAGAGTTCTGCTAAACTTCTCTATAAATTGCTGTAAGTATACAGATCAGTGAGTTACAGAAAACACCTTAATTTGTTGGTTATTAATAGAACTCTAAATTTAAATGTGAAATCATGTAGATTCTTTAAATGTTTTCACAGAGAATTTATTACAGATTTAGAAATAGAGTGATTCCTTTTCTTCTACTACATGTCTTTGAACACGCACATGAGTTAAAGAAGATGGAAAGTGATACTACTGACAATCAAGCTGCTTTTCGACTTTCATAATTTTCTTTTTATAGTGAATAACATTTAGGAGGTAATCTTGATTCTGTAGGAAGAGTCATAATCAATATTTTTTTAAACTCTAGAGTCCAGAGGTCAATAGAATTTCTAATTCTTTTTAACATTAGCTCATTAAAAAAAAGATCAACTTAAATTCTTAATTCTCAGTTGTTATAAGGCTTAAACTTCACTGTAATCATTTGTTTTGAAATTTTGATTTCATTTTGATTCCTTGTAGGTTAAAGAATTGAAACTGAGGGTTAAATTAATACATTGCAGTTTTGCAAGGTCTGTGATTTAGTGGTAACCTTTTGAAGACTACTTCTAAAGTCAGAATGTAAAAGTTTACTAAAATAAAATCATATGTGTATCTTTCTGACTTTCCTCTTACTTCCTCTTTGGTGCCCCTACCCAGCTTAGAGGACTCAAAGAGAGCTGGGAAAAGACCCCAGACTACTTGGAAGAAGATGGAAAAGATAAACCTCATTGTTTTCCCTTCCAAGTATAGGAAGAATAAAGGGAGAGAAGAGCAAATACATCTGAATTCTCTACCTGCTTTTAGGAAAAACAAAATCCAACAGACTTATTGCCTGCTCTTTATCTATGATTCAAGGAAAATAGGCCACATTGGGAGACCAATGTGAGCAGCATTTATCTGTCACATACTTGGAAACTATTTACTTTATATGGTGACCTGTAAAAGAAAATCCCAGTGGTCACTAAGAGAAATTCCTAAACAGGGTCATGATGTGATTTTAAGACCAATTCCTGTATTCTCCCCCAAATCACGTAGTTTTATTACCTTAGATTTAACTTAAGTCACTATTAAACAAATTTACCAAAGTGCCACAAAGCGAATTTTTAAAGTTTGTAAAGGTTTGGTTGTTTGTAGAAGTGTGTCATAAAATTTTGTGTAAATCTGGATGCACTATCTTTACTATAAATTAGAGCCAACCCATAAAGAGGATTTGGAAAACAATGAAATATTTCTTTCATTAAAAATAAATAAATAAATAAATAACTTGAACTTGCTTATAATCTAAGAGGAAGACTACCAAGTCTTTCTCTATCCCTCCAAAAAAGAAGCCAGCCCCCCAAAAAATGATTTTTATCTTTTTAATGCTTCATGTGGATAATTAAAGTTTGAATGATCTCTTTCTTGGAATAAGTAATTATTTATTCAATCTGTTATCTCTCTAAGTTCAAATAAAAGAAATACAACTCAGTATTTGTCCTTCTTAAATATAAACCCTTATTAACCAATTAGGGTTAAGGCAAGGCTTATTTGCCCCAGTGTTGGTTCTCATTTGTACAGAACTGACATTGCTGCAAATAATTCTCCTCTTTAAAAAATAAAACATGTTAGCAGAGTGCATGCTAAAGTTCCCACAGACTTTCCAGAGACCTTTGATTAGAGATCTTATAATGAATAGTATTTCAGTCCTTACTGCTACTTTTAAAAGCATGAACCTTGAGTTAAATAAAATGGTGTGTATTTTTCTACAGTTTTGCAACCTATTAAAGGAAGACAGTGTGCTATAATGTGTAGTGGGGTATAAAGGGCTAATTCATTCTTTCTCAACAAAAACTTAAAAGTAATACTTGTCTCATATTTTGTTGGATGTGGCAGCTTAGTTTAATTTCTTTGTCCCTTGGGTAAATTAGATATTGCTGAATTAATCTCAGAAACTGACTTAATAAAATAATGACTCTTCATAGATTGAGTAGATGTCTCATTTTATTTAGCTTTTGAAATGCTAAATCTCAAGAAAACTAAAATTATAAGAAATTATTATATAAAGTTATCCAGATTCTGATGAGCTTTAAAAATTGTAAAATTTGTCAAATATCATCATATTTAGGCCAAAAATGTTAGTATATAAACAATATAGAAGTCTTGTTTGTTTTGGGTTCTCTAGTAGACTTTTTGTTCATGGCTTACTTAGTCTTTTAGCCTCATGTGCCTTAAAAGGTGGTGAACTCTGTACTTTTTGTCAATATCAGGCTTCTCCAAACTCAAAAAATAATCATGTGATAATTCATTTTGTATAATGCCCATGGTGTTTGGATATCAGTAAGTAAAACCTTTGAATTGAACCAATCTATAGTGATAGAGTGTAAAACCAAAACAAAATCCTTCAGATCTTAAACCTCATTTGTGTAACTTTATTTTCTACCCATCTAGATCACTGGAGAATCTTGAAAGTTATCTGAAGTATGACTTAATGTATTCTTTTTTTTCCCTGAGAAAAGTCATAGGCCAGGATACTTTTAAAACCAGATACAGTTATCTGGAAAGAAAATTTTCAAGGTATAGGTAAAAGTATTCCAAGAGCCAAGAGTATATAGCAAGCTGATTCTCTTGTTAACTTTAAGGATTCTTTGAATTCATTTGTGTCATAATTGGAATACTACCTTCCCTTTCTGTGTTAGTCAGCTTTTCATCACTGTGACCAAAAGGCCCGACAAGAACAATTTGGAGGAGAAAAAGGTTTAATTTGGGCCCACAGTTTCAGAGGCTCAGTCCACGGACAGCTGGCTATATCACTCTGAGCCGGATGGAGGTGAGGCAGAACATCCTAGCAGGGCAGGGTGAAGGAAAACTACTCAACTCACAGAGAATAGGTGCCAGGGACAAAATATGATTCCTTAAGGGCATGCCCTTCAGTGACCTACTTCCTCCAGTCATACCAGTTACCACCCAGTAATCCATTCAAATTATCAAACTATCAAATGGATTAATCCACTGATTAGGATATAGCTATCAGTCTAATCATTTCACCTCTTAACATTTCTGTCTATCACATGAGCTTATTGGAGGATAACTCATATCCAAAAACATAATACTTTCCTTTAACAAATTAACCTTTTAGCACTTCTATCTTATTTGGCATTGAGGGGGAATACTTCTGTCCATTTTTATTTGGGGACAGTTGATAGTAAAATTCCCAGTTACATTAAATAATTTTGTTGACAATGAGTTCAGTGATATTCAGTATGTCTAAATTACACGGATATTTAATCATGAAAAGGACTATTAGTAAATAAATTTGTATACATATGTACTGTGGTAACTTCAGATTTGTTTTCAGTCTGATAAAGTAAATTTTTCTTAAAACTGAAATTAGGTTAAGTGGTTAAGAACCATCTGGGAGACACTTTGAGCTAAGCACCTCTAAGCATAGTATCTGAAACATACTCCTTAGAAATTAAGTCTTAATGTTACCAGCCATGGTCTGGGATCATGTCTTGTTTCTCAGATCTTGAGTTCTTGCAGGAGAAAATTCCAGGCAAGGCATGAAAAGTAGTAAAGTCTAGCAGTTTTATTAGAAGAAAAAAAGTACTCTCAAGAGGGAGGAAGATGGGGGGGGGTCTCAACTTTTTGACTGATAATAGTTTTGCATCAGATTTTTAGTCCCTACTGCATAGTATCTTAGCCTCAGGTACCCAAACAGAGCCCATGGGGGGAATTTTACCATGTAATGCTAAAGATCTGAAGGCAACTCTGATCACTTTGGTCCACCTAACCAGTTCTAATTGGAACTTGATTTTTTTTTTAATTTAAACAGATTTCATGGTGGGTGGGCTTTGCTTTTATTTTTTTATTTTTTTTAAATTTTTATTTATTTTTTATTTTTTATTGGTTGTTCACAACATTACAAAGCTCTTGACATATTTCATACATTAGATTGAAGTGGGTTATGAACCCCCAATTTTACTCCAAATGCAGATTGCAGAATCAGGTCGGTTACACATCCACAATTTTACATAATGCCCTATTAGTAATTGTTGTATTCTGCTACCTTTCCTATCCCCTACTATCCCCCCTCCCCTCCCCTCCCTGGGCTTTGCTTTTAATTATCCCGTCTTCCTCAGTAGAACTTTTGGTGTATATAAGGGTTTTGAAAGTCTTCACTTCAGGGTACTTTGTGTTCTTTTAGGCAGGGAGGGATCTTAAGTTCCTTATGCCTGAGAATAACTCTACAGATAATAGGTTGCAACTCATCCTATTGCCTTAAGCCAGGGCAGGGCCTGAGTGGCCTTAGGTAAATTGCTTTTTAAAAGAAAGCATGTGGGTAGGCCAATACAGTAGGCCCATCTATAGAATTATCCCCTTAATGTTCCTACTGTTCATGTCTATCTGCTACCTGTCATTATTTCTTTGGAAAATAATTTACTTATTCCAAAAGGCTTAGAAAGAACTCTGAAAATTCTTCTAATTGGGTATTAAGAATAAGGAAGTTGCATGGTATAGTTGAAGATCTGAGTTGACTCACTGAAATTGTATTCCCATTTTAAAAATATTAAAATTGTTTTCAACGCCCTTTCCAATTATTTTTTTTTAAATAATGTTATTAGTGTCTTAACCTAGATCAAATCATGGTGAATTACATTTTAATTTGAAATTCATGAGGAACTCAGAAAAATCAGTTTGGTCTGATTTGGTCTTTGCTGAATTTGTAGAACTTTTTCTTTATTGTCAAGTTTATTGTTGCGTTTTTGTGGTTAATGGAACCTGTGGAAATCTGTATTCTTTTTTGTGGTGAGGGATGGAGGTAAAAAAAAAAGGTGAATTGCTTAATTATGCATATACATTTTGACTATGTAAAGGTAGTTGTACAAGTAATATGTATAAATGACAAGTTAATACTTACTATTCTGGATTGTTCTAAGGAACATTGGCCTGAAGCCATGACTTGTTTTGTGGAGCTACTTGCTCTTAACAGTAGGTGACTTATTGTAAAATGAAACTTTGGAGTTAGCTTATCTAGCTGAGGCGTTTAAGAATGGAGCAGATAATCTCTGTTCCTGAAGTAGATTCATTTAATTTCCTATTTGATATTTCCTAATTTAGATATAAATATTAGACATTCTAAATCTTTGTGTTGGGAATCTAATAGAACTCTTTGTCAAAGATATTAATGATCAACTCCATGTAAGACATTTCACAGATGGTTAAGTATTTCAAATTGTTTGAGGGTTTGTTTTTTTGTCTTTGGTTTTAGTTTCAAAGATTAGTTATGTAGCATCAATATCATAACCAAAGCAAGTAGGAAGTTGACTGGTTTGGAGAATCTTCAAGTAGTCTTAAATACTGTAATGTATCTGGTTGTTAACCAGGATTTATTTTTCCTGTATTCCTGCTAAATGTATTAATGCACTTTTGTATATATAACTGTCTTCTGTACATTCTGTACTTACTACAGTGTATATAAAGCCTGTTTTTCCTGAAGCTGTGTGAGGAAATAACAATAGTTATAACACAAGTCATTTCTATTTTGAGTTCCTTCTTGTACTTGAAAGTAATTCAGTAGTTAAGTCTAAATGAGTGTGTGTGATTGTAATTAAAACTGACTATGTGGCAGAGCTGTCTTTTGAACTGAATATCAGAATGAAAAAATGTTTCCAGTTATTAAGAACACTTGTAATAATATCATTTTTATTGTTTCTTTTGATGTGCAAGTTTTTACAAACCCTTCTGCTGGTTACCACTTTATACTTCTGAATCAGTTTCTTTCATGTTCATCCTAGGACACTGACCAGCAGAGAAGAATCGCTCTCTTTCCTTTAGCTCTCTGGGTAGAGCCCAATTCCCCAAAAGTCATTGGCAAAATATTTTTTTTCTGAAGAGATTAGATTTCAAGAGAGAGATTAATGTTGATAATAAGTGAAAATTAGGCCTTATTTTGTTGACAAAAATGATCTGGTTTCCTTATAGTCACTCTAAATCTTTTTAAGTTATGGTTTTATAAAAGAAATCCCTGTGTGCAGTTTGATGTATAGAAACAGGAGCAGTTCAGCTTTTCAGCAGCAACTTTATCTCTTGCCACTAGAGGGAGGCCTATGATTGCTCTCTCCTTTGGAAAATGTCCTAGCTGCTTTTCCTTTGTTTTTAATTTCAGAGGTTGGCATAGACCTTATTCTCAAAATTCCTTTGTGGTATTAAGTACTTTCATTTATTAGTCAAAGGTAACTTAATTAAGCTTGTTTAGTGAAGCCAGTCTTATTCATGCTTTTCTGTAATCTTCAATTTTTAATAAATGTGAGTTAGGTATTAAGTGAAACTTGAGTATGTGTATTTCTTCTTTTGTGTACTTGAGAGCTGTACTGTCCCTATGGTAGCCATTAGCCACATGTGGCTATTTATTTATTATTTTTTTAAAATATATTTTATATGATATGTCAAGAGCTTTGTAATGTTGTGAACAACCAATAAAAAAAATAAAAAATATATATTTTTAGTTGTAGGTTGACACAATAACTTAATTTTATTTATTTCTTTTTATGTGGTGCTGAGGATTGAACCCGGTGTGCCTCGCACATACTAGGTAAGCACTCTACTACTAAGCCACAACCCCAGCCCCATATGTGGCTATTTAAATGAAATAAAACTAAATAAATTTTGAAAATTAATTCCTTAGTCCCATAGCAGTGCTTCAAGTGCCCAATAACCACATGTGAAATATTTCTATTTCTCTATTGGAAATCACAGGCTCTAGAACATTCCTATTACCACAGAGAGCTCTTGACAATGCTGCAATAGAGATTTGATGGCTTAGATAGCAAGCCATTAATCATTATTTTACTAGTGAATGATAACGAGTGGCTAAAAACTACTGTTTACAACTAACTGTTGTGATTGGCATGAGAGGAAAAGTGAGATCTGTTTCATCTTCTGCTTCATTAAAGCCACTACCAAAATTAGGAACTTGGTGGTTTCAAGGAGGAATTACTCAAACATTGACCATTTCATTTGACTATTAAAAAGATATATTCGAATACTGTGGGAAATTTGGTGCATTTTCCCAGGTTTGTATGTTTTAGTGCTGGGGATTGAACCCAGGGCCTACCACGTGTGTGCCCTGCCATTGAACTATACCCCCATCCACACACTTTCTCAGTTTTTATCTTTCCAGGTTTCTTTATGAGTTTGCCCTTTGATGCAAAAACAGTTGTAAATGACAATACTAGTACTCAGAACTGAATACATACATTTTAAAAGACTGCAGTTTTAAAAAAATATGCTTTTAAAAAATAGAGGGCTGGGGTTGTGGCTCAGTGGTAGAGCACTCACCCAGCACATGTGAGGCACTGGTTCCTCAGCACCACATAAAAATAAAAAAATAAAGGTATTATGTCCAACTACAACTGAAAAGTAAATATAAAAAAATAGAAGTGTGAATTTCTGAATCATCCTCCCAAAGTGTTTCTTCATTAATCCTTAGGATACAAGAGCCTTAATAGATTCACTGTTTCTTGGGTCTGACAATTCTTCACCCTTGCCATTAGCTTGGAACTCATGGTAAGCGGGATGCTTATATTATAATATCCATGTTTCTTTACTAATAGGTTGATACTACATTTAGGTACAATATCACTTTCCTCTGTAATGAATAATGAATAATGTTTTAACACTTAGGTATGAATAATGTTTTAACATTTAGGTACAATATCACTTCCCTCTGTAATGAATAATGTTTTAACACTCCTTTGGTTATCAGGATCCTCCTGACAGATTATTGGATTTATGTATTTTCAATTTCATTATAAAAAATTTCAAGTAGAGAAGAATAAAATGAATCCCCATGTAGACATCTATACGTTGACTCTCACCACTAGTCTTTTGTTTCTTTTACCTTAGCTACCCACCCACTCACCTTATCTTAAAATTCCAATGATACTGAAGTAATCTCAGGTGACAGAATTTCATTTTTAAGATTTTAGTATGTGATTTTTAAAGACAAAGATATTCCTGTCTTATATGTAACTATAATACCACCATCATACCTCTAAAAACAATACATTTAAAATAGTTCCTTAATATCAAATATTTGTTTTTATTTGCAGTCAAAATCATAATCATTTGTATAATTCATTTCAAAATCATTCATTTTGTTAGCAATAGTGTAGAAGAGTTTTTACTATTGCTTGATAAGCCCTGATGTGTCTTAAACACTTTTCAGTGAAAGTGAGATGTCCTGTTGCTTTTAGATAAAAACAGATTCCAGTTGTTCCTCAGTACTTAGTTATTAAGGCCATGGGATAATTTGGGTAGGAGGCAGGAGGAAGGGAAATAACTGTTCAAGATAAGTTGGAGCATGTATTTACTATCCCACCTACCTCTTAGCCCAATAACTTTCTTTTTAGCCAAAATTGACCCATATGGTAGATTTGTAAATAGGTATAGAATTTTGTGAGAATACTGTGGAGGATACAAGGAAAATTTAAGATTTGTATCCCTTAGAAATTAAGAAATCTGGGGTTGTGGCTGTGGCTCAGAGGTAGCACGCTCACCTAGCATGCATGGGGCACTGGTTTCGATCCTCAGCATCACACAAATATAAAATAAAGATATTGTGTCTACCTATAACTAAAAAATAAAAAAGAAGAAATTAAGAAATCTACTTTTGGGCTGGGAAGGTAGCTCAGTGGTAAAGCAATGCCTAGCATGCATGAGGCCCTGGTTCAATCCCCATCACAACATAAAAAATAAACAATAAAATGATTTTAAAGTAGAGGATAGAAAAGGTAGCAGAATACAACAGTCACTAGTATGGCAATATGTAAAAACGTGGATGTGTAACCGATGTGATTCTGCAATCTGTATACGGGGTAAAAATGGGAGTTCATAACCCACTTGAATCAAATGTATGAAATATGATATGTCAAGAGCTTTATAATGTTTTGAACAACCAATAATAAAAAAATTAAGAAATGATTTTTAAAAAGAAGAAAGAAATCTACTTTTAATTAACAGATGTGAGACTTTTTGTAGCTTTAAATGGTCAGCGTGTCTATTTTTATGTATATTGTATTGTAACTTACTGAAGTTTACACTTTCCAGTTAAACTATAGAATTTGGGTGCTTCAAGGGACCTACAACCCTACCTTGATTTTTTTTTTTTTAAATGGTCTCATTAAGTTGCCCAGGCTGGCCTTGAATTTGGGATCCTCTTGTCTCATCTTCCCTAGTAGCTGGGATTATAGGTGTGCCCCTTGTGCCCAGCTTCCATATCTTTTATCAAGGTCTCAAATGGATTTCCTGGGGCTGAGGCTGGGGCTGGGGCTGGGGCTCAGTGGCAGAGCGGTCGCCTAGCATGTGCGAGGCTCTGGGTTCGATCCTCAGCACCACATAAAAATAAGTAAATAAAATAAAGGCATTGTGTCCAACTACACCTAAAAAATAAATATTTTTTAAAAATGGGTTTCCTTCCTCCTAATAGCTACAACTGTCTATGTAGGGCAATTTGGTTTTTAGAAATAGCCATCATTTGGAGGCTTTCTGGTAGTTAATGTGGGTGAGAAAGCTGGAAATTGATGGCTTTGGCCAATGAGGTGTGATTTTTTTAAAAATGAGACTTTGTTTTATATTTTTAGTTGTAGATGGACACAATGCCTTTTATTTATTTATTTATGGCAATGACAACATGATTGAACAAGGTGTATCATGATGGCATGGAATGAAGATAATATTAATTTGGACCTGTTCTGGCTTATTGTTTAAAAATAGTATTTTATTGCTTCATAATAACATATACTCTAGAGAAATATTTTCCACTAATGTTTTTTAAATATTGGATTAGATTCACACAATTCTTTATCAAATCTGAGATAATAGAACTAGTTGGTGCCAGGTGTAGGGGCACACAACTATAATCCTAGTGGCTTGGGAGGCTGAGGCAGGAGGATTGTGAGTTCAAAGCCAATCCCAATAATTTAGCAAGGCCCTAAGCAACTAGGCAACACCCTGTCTCCCAATAAAATATAAACAAGGGTTGGGGATGTGGCTCAGTAGTTAAGTGCCCCTGGGTTCAATCCCTGGTACCAAAAAAAAAAAAAGAACTATTTGGTGATTGGAAAGCTTGAAAGAAGTTTTATTAAACCAGTGTCTTTACTGTGTAGATGAGAAACTTTGAGGCCAAGGAAGGTTAAGCATTTCATCTAGGTCATATGGTTTGATGATGACAAATTAAGGACCAGAATCCAAGTCTGTGAAACTATAGACCAATTATCTTTCCACTGGATCACACTGCTATTCTGCTACATTTCATAGTGGTTTGCACACTTGTACAATTCACACTAAGATATTGGGACTTAAGATTTGGGTGTAAAACAATGGTTCTCAAGGTATGGTCCCATCATGTAGAGCAGTAAAATCAGCATCACCTGAGAACTTTTAAGAAGACCAATTTCTCAGGCGCCATTCCAGATCTACTATGTAATAAATTCTGAGGTGGGGGACTAGCAATCTGTGTGGGTTTTTATTTTGTTTTGTTGTTGTCCTTGTTTTTGTGATTTGAACCCAGGGTTTCATGCATACTAAATAGGCACTCTCCCACTGAGTTCCATCTCCAGCCTAGCAATCTGTTTAGCAAGCTTGCCAGGGAATTCAGATGCATATTTATGTTTAAAAACCACTGATATAGTATTTCTCCACTCCAGCTAATCATCAGAATCATCAGGAGACTTTTGGAAAATACAGATTTCTAACTCTCCCCACCCCCTCATCCAGATAAATTAGAATCTTAGAGGCAAAGTCTTTCCATTTATTGGTTCTTAGCAAACATTTTATTTTGGAATAATTTTAGGCTTATAAAAAAGTTGTAAAGATAGTACATAGAGTAACTCCCATTTAGTTCCCCTAATATTAATATCTTGCATAACTATAGTACATTTTGAAATTCACTTTAATATGAACATCAGTGCATTACTATTATCTGAACTACAGATTGATTTCCTTTTGATTTCACTAGTTTTCCCACTAATAGCCCTTTTAGATCCTGGAATCTAATCCAAGATACCTCATTGCATTTAATCATCATGTCTCTTTAGACTCCTCTGGTCTATGAAAGGGCCATAGTTTTCCTTGTTTTTAAAATATGAAAATTAGGTTTTTGTGGAATGTTATTCCTCAGTTTGGGTTTGCCTGATGTGTTTCTCATGGTTAGACTAGAATTTGGAGTTTTGAGGAGTACCATAAGGGTGTGGTGCCATTCTCATTGCATTGTCTCAAAGAGTTTATCCTATGAACATGGCTTAACACTAATCATGCTAACTGATCACCTGGGTAAGGTGCTATTTGCCAGTCTTCTTCATTGTAAAGTTACTGATTTTCCTTTTTTTTTTTTTTTGTACTTGGTATTGAACCCAGGGGTGTTTAACCACTGAGCCACATCCCCATCCCTTTTTTGTATTTTATATTTAGAGAAGGGTCTTGCTGAGTTGCTTAAGGACTCACTAAGTTGCTGAAGCTGGCTTTGAACTTGGGTTCCTCCTGCCTCAGCCTTCTGAACCACTGTGACTACAGGTGTGCTCCACTGCACCCAGCTTGATTTTCCTTTTCTGTACTGTTTTTCAGAAGCAAGTTACTCCATCCAGCCCACAACCAAAGGGGAAATGAGATTCCATTTCCTAAAGACTGGAGTATCTACACATATTATTTGGAATTCTTCTCTAAAGAGGATTTTCTCTTTTGCCCATTTATTTATTTATTCAATTATTTATGTCAAATAAGTAGACAAATGGGTATTTTATATTTTGGGTTAGAACCTGATACTGTGTTATTTATTTGTTACTCAAGTTTTTCCAGCTTTGATATCGGAAACTCTTAAGGCTTTTCACCTGAGTACCTTTGACCTAGCCTCATTTTTTTTTTTTTTTTGTACCAGGAATTAAACCCAGGAACACTCAACCACTGAGCTACATATCCATTCCTTTTTTATATTTTATATTGAGACAAAGTCTTTGAACTTGTGATCCTCCTACCTCAGCCTCCTGAGAGGCTGGGATGGAAAGTGTGTATCACTGCATCCAGCCACCTTACGTTCTCTTACATTGGTTTTCAGAGTTTCAGATCAGAGACAACCAAGATGCATTTCATCAAAGGAAAGCTAATTTTCAAACCAAGAAGGGAGGAAGGCATACTTCTAAAGAAGATGTATGAAAACTTTTCCATATTACCATTTTGGTCATTTTGCTACAGACCAGTGAAGAGATTTCATTCTGGTCTGGCCACAGGCCCCATATAGGCATTTCGGAAGTCCTAGTTATGCATTTGAAGGTAACCCTTATTCCTCTCAGGGTGTGTTTCTTTTAGGCACTATTAAAACATTTATTCTACCTTCATTAAGCATGTATGCCATTCTGCCTTACAATTAGGTTTATTTGTCATTCCCATGAGTCCTCATTTTCATTTTCACATCTCTAGTTTCTTGCACATGTACAGAGCTTTGTTAATTTGATATTAATAATAGCTTTTTAAATCTGAGTTTAATGGAGATTTCAATTCAGATAGAATTATTTTAAAAATCCTAGTCCTATTATTCTTCATATTTATTGAAAGCATGAATACTGTTGCTTCTTTGCAACTCCCCATTCCTTTCAAACTGATTTAAATCATGATCATATTTATTAAGGTATGATCATGGACATTGAAACTCTTAAGGCTTTGCTCATCTTTGACCTATCCTCATCTATCTCTCTCTCTCTCTCTCTCTCTCTCTCTCTCTCTCTCTCTCTCTCTCTTGTACCAGGGATTGAACCCAGGAGCATTAAATCACTGAACTACATCCCTAGCCATTTTTTATACTTTATTTAATCATTGAAAAAATGCTATTCAAAGGCTGATAAAATTAAGATTTAAATTTATGATTCCTAAATATATTTTGGACATGTATTCAAATTCTAGACTTGTTTTGTAATATTATATTATCCAAAATTTATTTGTAATGTATGCTGTCATCTAACATATTTGCCCAATATCCTATATGATAAAAGTGTGCTAAAATATATATATATATATAAAGCTCATTACTTTTGCTTAAATGCACAAAAATTTCCTGCAACTAATACCTGCTTATAACTAGAACAAATTCATTAGCTTATAAATTTAGAGCAGTTAACTGCCTTGCAAGGAAATAATAGTTTCCCAGTGAGAGTTAGCACTGATTCCTGATTAATTATTTTACTTGGTGATTCATCCTTGATCATAGTACAACAAAAATGTCATGTTTGCTCAGTGGTATTAACTTCATTTATCTCGTGTGCATTCAGAAAATTGCCTTGCCATCAGTATACTATGTCTAAATATGACAGTTATTAAAATATTTTTCCCCATGGGAGTATGATCATTTAAAAACCTCCTAAGAGAATTCAGTTTGAGTATTTTATTACATTATTTAAGATGCCACCATTGGTAGCAAAGGAATTTGACATGTTTTCCTTGATTTCTTTCTCTTTTTTTAATATTTGTAGTTATAGGTGGACACAATATCTTTACTTTTTATTTTTATATGGTGCTGAGGATCAAACCCAGTGTCTCACACATGCTAGGCAAGCACTCTACCACTGAGCCATGACCTCAGCTCCTTTTTGTTGATTTCTGAAGGAAATTTTTAAATTCTTTTTTAGATATACTGGGATCCTAACTAGAATAAGATGCACTCCATGTTTGTATAAATATGTCAAAATATACTTTACTGGAAATATTTTTAACTAAAAATATTTCAAATTTTCCTTCGCTTCCCCATGTTAACAACATACATTTCATGAAATATTTAATATTATCCTCATTTTTTAGTTATAATTATCTACAAACTACATCTGATATCTGGTCTTTCAAATTGTTCATTAGGTCAATATTTTATATACATATAAAACACAGACCAGTATGAAGTAAGAATGGAGGGCACCTTATTACTTAGTAGAGGTAGGATGGAGATGATGCTGTCCTTGTCCACATAGCTTTGAAAAGGAAAGTGTACATTTAAAAGACCTTGTTTATATGTGTGTGTTTTGGTTAAGGATTCTATGTAGCTAGGTGATTTGAGTTTGAATGAATTCAGATGAAATCAAAGGTAATTTGTAAGATACATATTCCAGGAAACAACAGGATAAACAACTCAATTTCCTTAACAAAAACATTGCAAAGGAAATGAGAAGATGGAGGAGGAATCTTATCCATAAAAAGACACACAAGAAACAAACATTAGTTTCTTTTTTTATATTTATTATTTAGTTGTAGTTGGACACAATACCTTTATTTTATTTATTTTTATGTGGTGCTGAGGATTAAACCCAGGGCCTTGCATGTGCTAGGTGAGCACTCTACCACTGAGCCACAAACCCAGCTCCAAACATTAATTTCAATGTATGGACCTGTTGAGTCCCTATTCAAACAATTGTTAAAAAAGAAGCAATCAGGGAAAATGTGAACACTGGATATTCAATGATCTTATATATTAAAGAATCATCTATTTTCCTAGAGTGATAACATGTTGTTGTTATCTTTAATTTTTAAGAGTTTATATTTCAGAGATGCACATTAATATATTTATGGGTAAATCATAGTATCTGGAATTTCCTTCAAAAGGATAAATATGAAAGATTAGCATGAATGGATAATTGTTGACATTGGGTGGCAGTTACATCGGAGTTAATGATATTTTCTTGATTTAAATAGATTTATTTTTTTAATTAATAAAAGTTTAAAATATGAGGGCAAGTTAAAGCATTTTCAGAATAAAAAAGCTGAGATTAGTATCATTAGATTCTTATTAGGCCAATTTCTAAATCAAATACTTTAGAAGGAAGAAAAATAATTCCAGAAAGATATCTGACATTTGAGAAGGAAGGACAATTGTATTTAAGATCTGTGTTATTCAATGTATGTCAATTATACTCCAATTAAAACAAAGTGGAAAAAAATGATAAGGTTCCAAAAGGAAAACATAGGTAAATCTAAAACATAAGCAGTATAAAATAATACCTACTTGGTGGGGTTAAAAAAACCTTGCAGTTTAAAAATAGCATAGGGCTGGGGATGTAGCTTAGTGTGCATGAGGCCCTGGGTTCAATCCCCAGCACCACAAAAATAAATACAATAGCATATACCCAAGTTGGATTTAGAGAGTGGAGGAACCAGAACTTTCAAAAATTGTTTAGCAGTATTTACTATAGCTGAACATATGTATACCTTAATACCCAGCAATTCTACTCATATATATATATATATATATATATATATATATACACATATACATACACAATATAAATATGTATGTTTGCCAAGACATTTACTAGAGTACAACAATTATAATATCTTCAAATTGGAAACTACCCAAATGATGAAAATGTGAACTTAATAAGAGTATGTATATTCACACAATAATACTGTGCAACTTTGATCATGAATGATATGCCACTACATCTAACAATGAGGATATATATCACAAGCATAATGTTGTGTTTCAAAATATTCTTCTGTTTCAAAATACAGAAGAATACCTAATACATGGTATAAATAAAACAAAAGAGAAGATGGTGTATGCTGCTAGAACTAGCTAGGATAGTGGTTACCCTTAGGAGCCTAGGGTGCCCATAATAACTAGAAGGGTATTTGAGGAGGCCTTCTAGGGTACTGGTAATTTTTAGTGTCTTTATGTAGCTGTTAATTAAATAATATGGTCAGCTTCTAGGAAGTCAGTGGGCTGTACACTAATGTGCAATGTTCTGTACATATGTTATATTTCATTAAAATGCTTTTAAATTAGCACTTAAGGCTGGGTGTGGTGGTACACACCTGTAATCCCAGCAACTCAGAAGCTTACGTAGGAGGATCACAAGTTTAATGACTGCCTCAGCAACTTATTGAGGCCCTAAAGAAAAGAAAGGAAAAACAAGGACTGGGGATATGGCTCAGTGGTTAAATGCCCTTGGGAAAAAGCACTTAAGCCAGCAGGAAATTAAAGTAAAAATATTCTAAGGACCTATACACAGTACTTAATAACATTTAAATTTTATTTTAGTAGGGGCTGGGGTTGTGGCTCAGTGGCAGATGGCTCACCTAGCACATGTGAGGCCCTGGGTTCGATCCTCAGCACCACATATAAATAAATAAATTAAATAAAGGTATTGTGCCCAAGTACAAGTAAAAAAAAGAATATTAAAAAATTTATTTTAGTAAAATAATTGTTAATTAAACTTGAATCTCAGGGATGACTACTAAAAATAAAAACAGCACTTTTAATTTCTAAATCAATAAAAGGAAAAAAGTGGAATAAGAAAAAACTTTTAATTCAAATGTAGGCAAGAAAATAAGAAAACCAAAGTGGGACAAATAAAACCCACAAAATGACTGAAAAAAACTCAAACATATTTAAAATATCACAGTAATATAAAACAACTGTTAAACAACAACAACAAAAAAAACCATATGACTAGGTTAATTCTTTGTAAGAGGCACCTATAAAACATGAAGACCCATAAACGTTAAAGGTGGCTGAGGGAAGGAAGAATAGAAATTCATTGGATTAGACAAGGGGAATGAAGGAAAGGAAGAGGGGATGCGAATAGGAAAGAAATAGAATGAACCAGACATTACATTCCTAGGCTCATATATGAATACATGACCAGTGAAACTCCTCATCATGTACAACCACAAAAATGGGAAGTTATACTTCATGTATGTACAATATGTCAAAATACACTCTACTGTCATGTATATAGAACAATTTTTTTTAAAGGAGGGCTGGGGTTGTGGCTCAGGGGCAGGGTGCTTGCCTAGCATGTGTGAGGCACTGGGTTCGAGCCTTAGTGCTGCAAAAAAATAAATAAATAAAATTAAAGCATGCTGTCCATCTACAACTACAAAAAATTTTTTTAAACAAACAAACAAAAAAAGGTAAAGTTTAAATGAGGAAAGATACAGGCACGTACTAACCAAAAGAAGGGTAGTGTAGCTGTATCAATACCAAACAAAGTAGACCTGAGGGCAAAAAAACATTCTAGAAATAAAGAATGTTGCCATTATATAAAGTAAAAGATTCAAATCACCAGAAGAATACAACAATTCCAAACTTGAATATGCTTATGAAAGGAGTGTCAAAGTGTACTGGGCAAATTTACAGAACCAAAAGGAGAAATTGACAAATTTACATCATAATGGGACTTTAAAATGCTTTTTTTAGATCAGGTCAATAAAAATTCAGTAGAGAAACTGGATGCTGTAGCACACATCCCTAACCCCAGCCCCTCCTGAAAGAGCCTGAGGCAGGAGGATCAAAGCCAGCCTCTGCAGCAGTGAGGCACTAAGCAACCCAGTGACACCCTGTCTCTAAATAAAATACAAAATAAAGCTGGGGATCTAGCTCAATGGTCAACTGTCCCTAAATTCAATCCCCAGTTTAAAAAAAAAAATTTTTTTTTCAGTAGAGACAGACTTAAAAATGTAATTACCAAGCTTCACCTAATGGAATATGTAGAACAGTATGCCTAACGATAACAGGATTCTTAGCAAGTTCAGTGTATTTTTATGAAATTTGACCATATACCAGGACTTAAGCATGTCTGAACCAATTTTTAAAAATATCTTCTGGGCTGGGCTTGTAGCTCTGTGGTAGGGTGCTTGCCTAGCACATGTGAGGCACTGGGTTAGATCCTCAGCACTACATAACAATAAATAAATAAAGGTATTGTGTCCATCTACAACTAATTTTTTAAAATGTGTCTTATTCACCGCACATTCTCTGCCCACATGCAGATAAATTATAAGTTAATAAAAGGTAAGCTAGGAAAAAAATTGGAAGTTTGAAAATACTCTGCATCAAAAATCATGGTATCACTTGGCTCGGGGGTGCAGACCTGTAATCCCAGCAGCTGGGGAGGCTGAGGCAGGAGGACTGAGAGTTCAAAGCCAGCCTCAGTAATTTAGCAAGGCATTAAAGAACTCAGTGAGACCCTGTCTCTAAATAAAATACAAAATAAGGCTGGGGATGTGACTTATTGGTCGAGTGCCCAATCCCTGGTACCAAAAATAAATAAATAAATAAACAAACAAATAAATAAATAAATAAAATAAAAAATAATAGTATGCATCTTAACATTACCAACAGGAAATACAGTCCTCCATGCTTATGTTTTAAAAAAGAAGAAAGAATTAAACATTAATTCATTAAGTGTACAAGTTAAGAATTCAGAGGCAGAATAAAACTAAAAAAGAAAAAAAACAGATAACTGAATGAACTGGAAAACATTACATGGAAGTAACTTTAACATCATCCATAACTCCCTTCTTTAATTTATACTTTATACCCAATCTGTCGACAAATCCAACAGGCTCTTCTGCAGAATCTGACCACTTTTTATTGTTACCATTTCTACTACCAAGGTCCAGGTCACCATAACATTACTTCTCTGCAGATTGTGATACAGACCTGAAACCTGCAAGAGCAGGGTAGCAAAGAGAACTGGGGATGGGGATCAAACTCACATTACACTGCAGCTCTGATACAATTTAGGTCAGCTGAATAGGGAGCTCTGTTGCAAAGATTGCCCATGTTAAAAAAGTGTCCTATGCTGTCCTATGCTATCATAGCTTAACTGCCTAGGAAACACAAGGCTCTGCTCAAAAACTGAGCAGACCCTGAAGGAACTTGCAACTGGAGGCTGTCAGATAATTGCACTTCTTGAGATGGGTTCTATCTTGAAGGGAGATCTGAATAGTTCACCTTCATGTCTGACATAGTAACCATTTTTCTTTGATATAGTCAAGATGACACTCAGGACATTTGATATAGGGTTCCACAAACTATTACCTATGAGCTAAATCCAGTCAGCTGCCTTTTTTCATAAATAAAGTTTTGTCTGGATACAGCCATGCCCATTCATCTATTGTCCATGGCTGCTTTCATGCTACGATGACAAAGTTAAGTAGTTATGACAGAGGCAATATGACCCACAAAGCCTAAAATATTGTCCTTTAGAGAAAAAGTTTGAGTACTACCAATGTGCAGAGTCCTATAGGATCTATGAAGTTGTACAAGTTAACCAGTTGTACAAGAAAAGTAAAACATTTGCAAAAATCTTTTATTAATGCCAGGATTATGTTATGATTTCTATGTCTCCTACAACATGTGAATCATTTGGGTGCATAGAAGGAAGGATTTAAAAACAATAGTTATATGTTCAGTCTCAGATTTTTAAAGGACTATTTGGTGGCTCTATAGAGAACATATTATAGGAAAGCAAAGATAAGCTGGCACTGTAGCACATGCCTGTAATCCCAGTGATTTGAGATACTGTTCAGGGGGATTGTAAGTTCAAGGCCAGCCTCAGAAATTTAGGCCCTAAGCAGCTCAGTGATATCTTATCTCAAAATTAAAAAAAAATTAAAAAGGGCTAGGGATTTAGTTCAGTCATAAATAGCCCTGGGTTCAATTCTCAATACCAAAATTAAAAAGGAAAAGAAAGAAAAGTAAAGATAAAAGCAGAGAGACCTATTAGGAAGTCATTGATATAGTCTAAAAGAAATTATGGGAGTTTGGACTAGGAATGATAATAGTATAAATGCAAAGATGACATTTTCTGAGATGGTAAAAACTGGGGTGAGAAGTTGTATAATGTTGAGAATCAAAGTTTTGTTTTTGACATGGTGAGTGAGGTAGGAATTTGAAGTGGCCATATCAAATAGATCATTAGATTAGGAGGCTGAAACTCAGGGATGGTCTGATTGAAGATGTAAATTTGCAAGACAATATATATACTATTTCAAGCTGGGACTAGATGGGATCACACAGGGAGAGAATATGATAGAATAGTTTTTATTAGAACCAAAACTTGAGACACCAACATTTTGATGTTGATGAAAGGAAGAGAAGTCAGAAGAGGAGACTAATGTTTCTAGAATGAAGAAATGAATAATTATGTGGAATGCTACTCTGATGAGATAAGAGAATATTTCAGGGGCTGGGGATGTGGCTCAAGTGGTAGCGCGCTTGCCTGGCATGTGTGCCGCCCGAGTTCGATCCTCAGCACCACATACAAACAAAGATGTTGTGTCCGCCAAAAATAAAAAAAAAAGAAAAGAAATATTAAAGAAATTTAAAAAAAAGAGAATATTTCATTGTACTTAACAACATGGAGAGCATTCCACATCAAAGTTTTTGTGGAATGCTGAGGGTCAGAAGACAGAAAGAAATGGGTCTAAGAGAGAATGAGAAGTGAGAAAATGAAGATAGTCATGGTAAATAATTATTTTGAATGGGATCATAGAAATTTGGTGGTAGTTGGGGGGAGATGTGGGGTCAAAAGAAATACCAGAACCTTTTTTTGAAGAATTCTAAATGGGAGTGGTAAGTTTATTATTGCTTTGAGAAGATAGCCAAGAATGGTGATATATACAATCACAGTGACTCTTGAGGCTGATACAGGAGGATCACAAGTTTGAGGGCAGTCTCAGCAACTAAGCAAGACCCTGTCTCAAAATAAAAAATAAAAAGGGCTGGGGATTGGGCTGGGATTGTGGCTCAGAGGTAGAATGCTTGCCTTCCAAGTGTGAGGCACTGGGGTCCATCCTCAGCACCACATAAAAATAAAGATATTGTGTCCATCTATAAATAAAAAAAAATATTTAAAAAAGGGCTGGGGATGTGGCTCAGTGAAAAGGGCCCCTGTTTAAGTCTCTGCCCAGTACAAAAACAATAAACAAAAAAGTGATCATCCTTAGATTCTTCTGTGCATAGAATTTACATAAGAGATAACGAGGGTCTCAATTAAGGTAATGGAAATATGGATGGAAAGGGGGATGAGTGAATTCTTCATTGTGTAGAAGCCAGTTACTTCAACTTATTGTTTCTAAAACTTACATATGTTAGTTCACTTAAAGAGGTTTTTCCCCCATTTTCTATAATATTTTGAATTAGCATTAAATGTTAAATATGGGATGAAAGGAATACAAACTAACTGGTGAGGTCTTACAATGCAACATTCCAGGTGTTCCATTGCCCTTTTTCTTTTTCTTTTTTTTTTTTTTTTTACTTACATTTTGGAACCAGAGAGACTAGGCTACCATTCCCATTTTTTCCCATTTTTTAGCTGAGTGATGCTGAGCAAATCACTCAGCTTGCTGTGAGGATAACACAAGTTAGTGTTTTTATGTGTTTTATTGTTTGTTTTGATACTGGGGATTAAAACCAGAAGTGTTTAACCACTGAGTCACTTGAGCCAAATTTCCAGCCCTTTTATTTTTTATTTACAGTGCCTAGGTTCTCGATAAGTTGCTGAGGGTCTCACTAAGTTACTAAGGCTAGCCTCAAACTTGTAATCCTCCTGCCTCAGCCTCCCAAGTCACTGGGATTGCAGGCATGTACCACTGTGCCCAGGATGTGGTAATATTTTTAAAATGTTTCTAGTAGCATTTCCACTGTGGTAATGGTGGACTAGAAATTTGGACAACCTTTCCATTGAAGGCAACAAGAAAAGTGTGTGTATGTTTGTGTGTGTGTGTGTGTATGAATCAAGGCAATGCAGAATTTTGGGAACCAAAGGTCCAAAGGGCAAAGAAAAGGGAGAAACTCAGAAGTAAGTCTGGCATTTTGGGCAACTTTTGCTCTAGTGACTCTCAGATTCCATAAAACACAGTTGAACAACTGAAAAGTTAAGCAGTGCTTTGAGAGCTTCAAGGCACAAGGGGTATAAATGCTGAAGTCCAGGGACCATTCAAGGAGAGCACAACACTCCCTCCATACAAACTCTTGATGGCACTTCAAAAACTATGCCCTAGGCAGGCATAGGAGAGCACACCTGTAATTCCAGTGACTTGGGAGGCTGAGACAGGAGGATCTCCAGTTTGAGACTATAGCCTTAGCAATTTAGCAAGGCCCTTAACAACTTAGTGAGACCCTGTCTCAAAATTAAAAAAAAAAATGGTTAGGAATGTAGCTAAGTGGTTAAGTACCCCTAGGTTCAATCCCTGGCATCCTGCCCCACCCCCCTCCAAAAAAAGAAAAAAAACTATGCCCTAGGAATAAACAGAAATAGATCAACTTTTGCAAGAGTTGAAACCCAGTTTACAACTAATTCAGTCATTGAAATTGGATTAAAATTCTCAGATTGCCAGGTAACTCTATCCACTTGCAGGAAGACTTGCAGAGTAACGCAAGTTCATTCCTCAGCAGGACATAGTGGCACATAATTGTACTTTCAACTACTTGGAAGGCTGAGGCAGGAGGATCCCTTGAGCCTGGGGGTTAAGAGATCAACCCAGGGGGCTGGGGATGTGGCTCAAGCAGTAGCGCGCTTGCCTGGCATGTGTGTGGCCCGGGTTCGATCCTCAGCACCACATACAAAAACAAAGATGTTGTGTCCACCAAGAACTAAAAAATAAATATTAAAATCCTCTCAAAAAAAAAAAAAGAGATCAACCCAGGAAGCATAGTAAAACCCCATCACAGAAACAATATTAAACCTCTGTACATTATTTTCCATTTATAACCTACTTTCACTTACTATTCATTTGACACACTAGAATATACCTAATTTGGATGTCCTTACTTTCCTGCCTCCTCTATGCAGACTTTCCTAATTCCCCTAGGCAGGATTGTCGTCTCCTCTATTTGGACCCCTATTGTATCATAGTCCTTGCAAAAAATGTTTTCTTTTTGTTTGTTTGTTGTCTCCTACTAGAAAATTATAAAGCTTTTAAAACATTTTTGTAGTTGGATAGAATGACTTTGTTTTATTTGTTGATTTTTATGTGGTGCTGAGGATCGAACCCAGTG
Source organism: Spermophilus citellus (assembly GCF_964194105.1). Lineage (NCBI taxonomy): Eukaryota > Metazoa > Chordata > Mammalia > Rodentia > Sciuridae > Spermophilus > Spermophilus citellus. Next base: position 102,699,309 of record NC_138190.1, read on the forward strand.
CCTCATGCATTCTAGGTAAGTGCTCTGCCGCTGAGCTACAGCCCCACCCCAAATTAAAAACTTTTAAGGGCAAAGATATTCATGTTTTGGTATCAAAGCTGAGTACAGTGCCTAGCACCAGAGGCATTTAATAAATAGTTGTTGGAAGAATTAGTTTATGATTTTTCCCATTTTGTACATAAAGAAATCAGTTCTCAGAAAGGTAAAGTGTCCTGCCCAAAGTCACACAATGTCTATATTGTTGAGCTTCGTTTGGGTCCCTATCCATCCCATTCTAAAGCTGCTCTTGTCCTCTAACAGTGGAAGGTTGCCTATGGTAGCTCACTTAATCTTCACTATAGGTCATGACCTCAGGAGCAGTATCAGTCATCTTCATTTTATAGAGAAGGCAGCTGAGGTTCAGAGAGATAAGTAACCTCTTCAACATCATACTTTCAGAAGGTAGTTGTGCTATTCTAGTTTTCCTCATTTTGTTCTAGTCCCAGGGATTGAACCCAGAGGGCCTTAAACACATTCCCAGCCCTTTAATTTTTTTTTCTTTATTTTGAGGCAGTGTCTTGCTAAGTTGTTTAGGGCCTTGCTAAATTGCTGAGGCTGGCCAGGAACTCCTGATCTCCTGCCTATGCCTCTGGAGTTGCTGGGATTACATGCATGCACCACAATGTCTAGCTAGATTTCCTCATTCTTTCTTCTTAACTCTTTTTTTTTTTAAATGTATTTTTAGGGGCTGGGGATGTGGCTCAAGTGGTAGCGTGCTCGCCTGGCATGCGTGCTGCCCGGGTTCGATCCTCAGCACCACATACCAACAAAGATGTTGTGTCCGCCAAAAACTAAAAAATAAAAAATATTAAAAAAAAAAAGATCCTGTCTCTAAATAAAATACACAAAAAAAGCCTGGGGGTGTGGCTCAGTAGTTAAATGCTCATGAGTTCAATCCCCAGCACACACAAAAAAGAATACTTATGTCGTTGTTGGTAATGTTACTTAAATTCTTGTTTTATAGATGGGAAAGAAGGACATGAGAGGGGTAAGGTCTTTTTCCTGTTTCAGGTTATATTCTCCAACAAGGTTTTATTTGAGGAACAAGTGTACTTGAATAACATAACAAAAGTTATTGAGTGGCTATCCACTAGGGATGTAGAAAAAAGCAAGTGTGTTAGCTTTTTTTTTTTTTTTTTTTTTTTTCAGTATCAAGGATTAAACCCAGTGCTTAACCACTGAGCTATATTCCCGGCCTTTTAAAAAAATATTTTAGTTGTAGATGGACATAATACCTTTATTTTATTTATATTTTTTTATGTGGTGCTAAGGGTTGAACCCAGTGCCTCACACCTGCTAGGTAAGTGCTCTACCACTAAGCTACAACCCCAGCCTTTTTTTCTTTTTTCTTTTGAGACAGGGTCTTGATAAGTTGATTAGGGCCTTGCTAAGTTGCTGAGGTTGCCTTTGAAGTCATGATCCTCCTGCCTCAGCCTCCTAAGTCGCTGGGATTACAGGGAGACCATGCCTGGCTGTCAGCTTTTTTTTTAATTAGTTTTTATTTTTAGGTGGACACAATATCTTTATTTTACATTTATGTGGTGCTGAGGATCGAACCAAGTGCCTCGTGCGTGCCAAGCGAGCATGCCAAGCGAGCACTCTATCACTGAGCCACAAACCTAGTCTCTGGCTGTCAGCTTTTTGATGCTGTGATAAAATACCTGAGAAAATCAACTTAAAGGAAGAAAGATTTTCTCTTAAAGGAAGAAAGATTTTCTGTGGCTCACAGTTTCAGAGGTTTTAGTCCGTGGTCAGCTGGCTCCATTGCTTTGGGCCTGTGGTGAGAAGGATGTGGCAGAGCAAAGTTGCTCATCTCATGGCAGCCAGGAATCAGGGAGGGGGGATTGGGCCAAGGACAAGATATAGTCCCTAAGGGCATGCCCTCAAGTACCCACTTATTTCAACTAGTTCCCACCACCTACAGTTTTCACCACCTCTCATTTTGCTATGAATCTAACAATGATTGCCCATTGATGAGGTTAGAGCCCTCAGGATCCAAACTATAGCAGCAAGACAGACAAGACCAGCTTTCTTTCCTGGATCTTACATTCTAGGGAGAAGAGAAGAAAAGGAAGAAGAGAGGGAATGAAGGAGAGAAAACAAATAGATGTATTTTAGGTACTTGAAAGCACTATATGAAGAAGATAAAAATCAGGTAATGCAATGGAAAGTGATTGTGGAATGGGTCACTTAAGACTAAGGAATACTGAGGAGGGAAAATTTAAGCTTTGACTTGAAAGACAAGATTAGGAGGCAGCCATCCATTCCTGGCAAAAGGGGGCCTGCTCGGGCAAAGAGACAGCTTGGAGCACAGTACTGCATACAAAATAGGTGCTTTGCAGATTCTTGTTAAACACATAATGATGGCTGCCTATTATCATTGCTTTTCAAGTTAAAATGTGATTATTCTTCCTTTGGGCAAAACCATTCATGATGTAAAAAGCAACAAATCCTTCTCATCCTAACACTGTCATTGATCACGCTAGATTTAACTTAATACCCACAGAGACAAGAGAAGGGAGAACTGCTAAGGCCACCAAACGTATTTGGCCAGCCACCAGCCACTTTCGTTGGATTTGCTAACCAAGCCTTGTGTCTTGCCAAAGTCCAGCTGGACTCCTAGAAGCACAGTCATAGCCACAGAGCACTTTACAAGGACACCTACTCCCCAGGAACAAGGTGCTCTTTAGGCTAGGGGTTTAAAGCTAAACAAGGAAAGCTGCCCAGCAGCATCCAGTGATGCCTTCAGAGTGTTGTTTCCAGGGAGGCGCTGATGGGTCAGAGTACTGAACAGGAATTTCAACCACAAAGCAGCCATATTTGGAAGAAGGGGTGTTGAGTGGAAGTGGTAACACCCACTAAGAAAGAAAAGGGCTTTTTTTGTACTAAGACCAAGAACAGTAGACTACCCTCTGAGCATGTGCAATGGGAAGAACATTTCATGACACAGTAAGTGGGAAGGTGTGTATAGGAGAGGTGTTGAGAATGCCAGACAGGCAAAATCATCTAAGAAACTTGTTACAAAGGTAGACCACTTGTGATTCACATTCCCAGATCCTTTTGACTGACGCTGCTTGCCAGAGAACCCAAGAATCTGCCTTTTAGACAAATGCCTTGGATAATTCTGATGTGGGTAGTCTGTATATCACTCTGAGAAACATGACTCAAAGTATGGAGATCTAGTGATTTAGTCAGCTTTTTCACTGTTGTAATGAGAGACCTGATAATAACGACTTTAGAGTAGGAAAAGTTTATTTGGCACTCATGGTTTCAGAGGTCTCAGTCCATAAATGACTGATCCATTTCTCAGGGCTCGAAGTGAGATAGAACAACACAGCAGAAAGGTATAGAGGAGGAAAGCAGCTCATAACATGCCACCAGGAAGCTGAGAGAAAGCTGTGTTCACCAGGGACAAAATATAAACCCCAAAGTATGATCCCAATGACCTACCTCCTGTAGCCACACCCTAGCTGCCTATAGTTACTACCCAGTTAATCCCTATCAGGGGATTACTGCACTGATTATGTTAAGGCTCTCATAACCCATTTGTTTCACCTCTAAACTTTCTTGCATTGTCTCATACATGAGTTTTGGGAGACATGTCATATTTAAACCATAATGTCAGGGTCAGCGGTTTTCAGCCTTGGCTTCACATTACCATCACCTATGGGCCTCTTATAGCCAACAATGGCCAAGCCCTACTCAAAACCAATTAAATCAGAATCCCCTTGGTAAGTGGACTCATGCAGTGGTAGCTTTTAAAAATTTTCTCAGAGTCCTCTCTGAGAAATTTTCTCCAGTCCTCTCTGAGGGGAGGTTTCACTATATTCTGAGGTTGGCCTGCAACCTGTGATCTTCCAGCTTCAGCCTCCTAAATAGCTGGGATTGCAGATGTGCACCATGTGCCCAACTCTCTCTCTCTCTCTCTTTAAAAAAAAAGATTGGGTCTCATTATGTTGCCAAGATTGGCCTCAAACTCCTGGGCTCAAACAATTCTCATACCTTAGCTGAGTATCTGGGATCACAAGCACCGAGCTATAAACATTACTTTCAATACCTCTACTTTCTGAGGAACTCTGAGCATAATTTAGTTTGATTCAAGAAACACGTATTAATTGCCAACCATGGACGTTCTCTAGATCTTTCAGTAGCCACAAAGTTGATACTAAAAATAATGATTATCATTATTGATAATCAAATGATGATTACCATGTGCTAAACTGCATGTAAAAGCTATTAAGTTTTTCACACTCACTGTAACCCTATGAATTTCCTATTTTTACACATACAACTGACACAGGGAGGTTAAGCAATTAGTCCAGATCACACAGCTTTAAGTTAGAGATCTGAATCAGGACAGGAAGACTGTTTAATGTGGTAACCACTGGCTATTTGCAGTGATTAAACACTTGAAATGTGGCTAGTCCAAACATATATGTGCTGTAAACTTAAAAAAAAAAAAAAAACCACACACACACACCTTGGGCTGGAGTTGTGGCTCAGTGGCAGAGTGCTCACCTAGCATGTGCGAGGCCCTGGGTATGATCCTTGGCACCACATAAAAATAAAATAAAGATATTGTGTCTGTCTACAACTAAAAAAATAAAATATTAAAAAACACACCTTATTTCTAAGATTTTTAGGAAGAATATAAAATATCTCAATAATATTTTAATATTATCACATGTTGAAGTGCTAATTATTTTGATATAAATTAAAATATAGGGTTATATTTAATTTTATCCATAGATTTTTTAAGGTGGCTACTAGAGAATGTTCAATTATATATGTGGTTCACATTATTTTTCTACTGCACAGCTCTGCTCCAATGGCTGCATACTAAATCATGACTTCTGCTTGAATCAGAGTGAAGCCAATGGGTTACACTGCCAAGAAGTTTATGGTTTGAGTAAGGAGAGTATAAGAATCGAATGCTTCTTTCTAAAATTGTATTATAGTTAAGTGTTATGAAAGAGGAAGGAGAAAGTATCTCTAATGTGTTATGTGGCAGGAAGAACATTTAAGCTGATCTTTACAGAGATTAGTGGGGATGGTAAGGGTAAGTGAAGACTTGGGGTATACTTGGAAATATGCTGCTAGTCGAGTTTGGGGTATATGATACAGCAAAGAGAATAGAAGAAGATGAGGCTAGATAAATAAAGGAGGATCAATGCATAGCATGCTTTGAATGCCAGGTCAAAGAGTTGGGATTTATTTTGTCCATTATAGGGAGCTGCTGTCAGGTTTGAAGCAGGATGGTAACAAAATGACTTGGCTTTGGGAATGTTAGTCTTCCAGTTCCATGGAGAGTGGCAGTGGAGATGGGATTGGGGACAGAGAAACTGGTGATAGGGAAGAATTATGAGGCTGTGCCACTGATTCAGGAGAGAAGCAATGAACACCTGAACTTGTTGGCAGCAGGAATTAGGAAGGCATGGGTTGCCTTGCAAAATACTGCCAAAGTAGAATCACCTGATTTGGCAATAGGTTGGAGCAGGACATAGTGAGTCAAGTACAATTCAGTAATTGCAAATAGTGGGCTTTCCCCAGATCTGGGGACTGACGAAATGGTCAACATGGTCAGGGGTTCCCAATATCTAGATGTAGCATGACTTTAAGGTTAACCTTAGAGTCCCAGCAGGCCTGAGGCAAGTGAAGGCTAGAGAAAGGAAGAGTAAGGAGGAAAAAATAAAGGTAATGTTTGACTCACTAGGAGCTGGGAAAATCTCTTTCTTCTTTGGTCTCAATTTTTCCATATAAAAATGGGAGATGGAACTAAATGATTCTTAAGTGTCCTTCCACTGTGAATACTCTTAAGTCATGTGTAGTGAATGTCAATAATGCATAATAATTTTACCTTCTGAAATTAGGTACCGACCATATTTATCTGACTTTCTTATAGTTATGATAAATTCCAGTTCCCTATCACAATGAATTTATAGTTGCCACATTTGGTGAAGGGGGCGGGAGGAGAAAGGATACCATGTAAAATATTTTAAGAACATTTAAATATTTGCTGCCTAAGAAATATCATTAACTAAGACACAAAGGAAAAATACATGAGTACAAGGAGTTACTGAACTAGAAGTGATTAGCATCAGCTTATAGCTTTCAGGTCTTTTCTTCTTATTGATTCTAAACAGAATAAATCCGTAAATGATAATAGTGCTCAATTTAAATTACTTACAGCAAGTGCTGCTTTTCAAGTCCTGTTGGACACCATGCTGCTCTTTCAACTACACTTTTCATGTACAAAACAAATTAATATGGATGGAAACAGTTGTAATTTAGGTCAGTTTACCAGTGTATCTTTTCACTGCATACAATTGGTTTTGACTTAAATGGTTTTAATTACACATATAATATGATATGTAGTTTTCTACATATATGGTCCTGCTGAAAAAGCAAGATGACCCAATAGCAGGCACAGCTTCATCAGTCTCCTTCAGAGACTGAGCAGAGAAAGTCCAGGATGAGGAGGTGCCAGAACAAAAGCAAATATGATATTAATAGGGAGTGGTTCAGAAAATGCCCTTCCTCTGATGATTTTACATGTCTTAAAACAGTCAATCCCTGTCAAAATTGTCATATGGGCAGTCAGAGAAAAGGGAGGAACCCTAAAATCCAATTGTGTCATGGAGGCAGGGGCAGAGAAGGTGTGTAGTAGGGTGTCTTAGTCTGTTTTCTGTTGTTATAACTGAATAATCATAAGCTGGATTTGTAGAATTTAATAATAGATATTTATTTGGCTCACAGTTCTGGAGGCTGGGAAGTCTAAGAACATGGCATAGTTGCTTTTTCAGTATCTGGTAAAAGGCTCCTACTGCACGTGGTGGAGGGCATCAAAAGATGAGGCAGGGCAAGGTAGCCAGAGAGCTACATTTTATAACAAAGCCCCTCTTGCAAAAGCCATTTATTCTTTCAGGAGGGCGCTGTTAATTACTTCCCAAAGGAATTCTCTCTCAACATTGTTGCATTGGGGATCAAGTTTCCAACAGATAAGAGTTTGGGGCTTTCAAATCCTAGCAAAGGTTGTGTCTCTGTGGCCAACAGATGACCTCCAACAGATAGAGTTTTGGGGGATGCTTTCAAATCATAGCGTAGGGTGTGTCTCTGTGGCCAACAGATGACCTCCAACAGATAGAGTTTTGGGGGATGCTTTCAAATCATAGCATAGGGTGTGTCTCTGTGGCCAACAGATGACCTCCAACAGATAGAGTTTTGGGGGATGCTTTCAAATCATAGCATAGGGTGTGTCTCTGTGGCCAACAGATGACCTCCAACAGATAGAGCTTTGGGGGATGCTTTCAAATCATAGCATAGGGTGTGTCTCTGTGGCCAACAGATGATCTGGCAGCATGAGTACTAGAAGACAGAGTTAACATTCAGTGTCCTTTCAGCAAAGTTAGATTCCTGTATTCATGATGTCTTATAGTCCTTACTCCACAGAGGGCCTCAGGACTACCTGCATCAATATCAAAAATTAAGGGATTCTTTTAAATTAGAATCTTTGGGAATGGAGTTTAGGCATATGCATTTTAATGAACTTCACGTGATCTGAAGGCAAACCAAAGTTTGAGAACACTGCCTCACAAGAGCAAAAACCCTTGAGGTATACATTATTTGTCATGCTTGGCACAGTGTTGGGCAAATTCAAGCAATTCTAATAAATTATTGGACTTTTGTGTGTCTTTGTGGCACTGGGGATCAAGCCTAGGGGCTGTTTACCACTGAGTTACATCCCCAGTTCTTTTTTAAAAAAAATTATTTGGGGACAGGGTCTTGCTAAGTTGCCAAGGCTGGCCGCGAACTATTCAGTCTATTATAATTATGGTGCTGGGTTTTTCAGAATTGTTCCTTAACAAGTGAAGGAAATTCCCATTGATTCTTAGATTGCTAAGAGTTTTTTTCTCTCCTCCTCCTCCTCCTCCTCCTCCTTCTTCAGCTGTAGATGGACACAATACCTTTATTTTATTTATTTTTATGTGGTGCTGAGAATCGAACCCAGTGCCTCATATATGCTAGGCCAGTGCTCTATAACTGAGCTACAAGAATTTTTTTTTTTCTTAAATCAAGAGTAAAAGTTGTGGCACACCTGTAATCCCAGCGCCTCCGGGTAACCTGAGACAGGAGGATCAGGAGTTCAAAGCAAAACACTAAGCAACTCAGTGAGAATTTGTCTCTAAATAAAAATACAAAATAGGTCTGAGGATGTGGTTCAGCAGTTGCATGCCCCTGAGTTCAATCCTTGGTACCAAAAAAAAAAAAAAAAAAAAAAAAAAAAAAAAAAAAGAGTGAAGATTGGATTTTGTCAGATGCATTTTCTGTATCTATCAAAATGGAATGATCTTTCTTTTTTAGTTTGTTAATTTGGTAATTACACTTAGAATTTAAAATTTACTTTTTATTCATTCATACATTTTATTTTTAATATTTTTATTAGTGCATTCTAGTTATACATAATAGTGAGGTTCATTTTAACATATGCACACAGGCATGGAATATAATTTGTTAATTTTAATTGCTATATACGCCCATGTATACATAGACCTGAAATAATTGAAAACAGATGTTCAAACAAAAAGCTGTACACAAATGTCCATAGTAATATTTTTCACAATAATCAAAAAGTGGGAACAACCTAATGTCCACCAGCTGATGAATGAAAAACTAAATATGGTAAAAAAATAATAATAATTTTAATTGCTAATACTTCCACTTTCTCTTGCCTCTTTCCTCCCCCTGTGAACTTTCCTCTACCCTTCCGGTCTTACTTCTGTTTATTTATTGCTTAAAAAAAAAAAAAAAAAAAACCTGGTGCTTCACAGATATAAAGAAAGGTGGAATTCACTGTGTTATATTCACATATGCACTAAGGATAATTTGGTCAATTTTATTCTGCAGTTACTCCCTTTTCCCATCCTTCCTCCCCCCACCTCAACTGCACTGATCTCCCTTCTATTTTCATGGAATCCCCCTTTTATTCCTTTTTTTTTTTTTTTCTGTACAGCTTCCGCATATGAGAGAAAACATTTGACCCTTGACTTTCTGAGTCTGGCTTATTTCACTTAGCATGACATTCTCCAGTTCCATCCATTTACCAGCAAATGACATAATTTCATTCTTCTTTATGGCTGAGTAAAACTCCATTGTGTATACATACCACATTCTCTTTATCTATTGACAGGCACCTGGACTGGTTCCATAACTTGGCTATTGTGAATTGTGCTGCTAAAAACATTGATGTGCCTGTTATCACTACAGCATGCTGATTTTAGTTCTTTTAGATAATTACACTGGTTTTTGAGTGATTAAACTTTGTGCTTTGGCAATTCATCAAAATTTCAAAAGTTCACGAGATATTCTTAGAGATAATAGCCTAGCTTTGATCCTAACTTACTTATTGAGATTCCTCTGAAAAGTTAAAAGATGTTTTTGTTTTTTGTTGATTTTTAATATTTTATTGGTGTATTACAATTATACATAACAGTTGGATTCATTATGACATATTCATATATGAAAAAAACATAATTTGATCAGTTTCATTATCCAGTATTTCTCCTTTCCCGCCCTCCCTATGAGCCCCTTCCTCTACTAATCTCGCTTCTATTTTTTTAAATTGATGCATTATAATTATACATACAAGTGGGATTCATTGTGATATATTCATGCATGCACATAGCATAATTTGATCAATTTAATTCCTCAGTACCCCCTTTCCCCGCCCCTCCTCCCTGTACTCTACTATTCTCCCTTCTATTTTTGTGAGGTCCCAATTTTATTCCTTTTTTTTCCCTCTTTAGCTTCCACATATGAAAGAGAACATTTTATTCTTGACTTTCTGAGTCTGGCTTATTTCATTTAGCAAGAAGTTTTCCAGGGGCTGGGGTTGTAGCTCAGTGGTAAAGTGCTTGCCTAACACATGTGATGCATGGGTTCAATCCTCAGTACCACATAAAAATAAATAAAATAAAGGTATTGTGTCCATCTACAAGTAAGAATATTTTAAAAAAGAAAATTTCCAGTTCCATCCATTAATCAGCAAATGCCATAATTTCATTCTTCTTTATGGCTAAATAAAACTTCATTGTGTACATATACCACATTTTTGTATCCATTCATCTGTTGATGGACACCTGCACTGGTCCACTAACTTGGCTATTGTGGATTGTGCTGCTATAAACATTGCTATGAATGTATCATTATACTGATATTTATCTTTTGGATAAATTATCAAGGAGTGGTGTAGCTGGGTCATGTGGTGGTTACATTCCTAGTCTTTTGAGGAATCTCCATACTGATTTCCCATAGTGGTTGTGCTGATTTACAGTCCCACAAACAATGTGTAAGTGTTCCTTTTCCTCTGCATCCTTGTCAGCTTCTATTTTGTATCCTTGATGGTTGCCATTCTAATTGGAGATGAAATCTCAGTGTAGTTTTGATTTGTATTTCCCTGATTGCTAAGGATGATGAACATTTTTCAAATAAATGTTGGTCATTTGTATTTCTTCTTTTGAGAAATGTCCATTTAGTTCTTTTGCCTATTTATTTGCTGGGTTATTTGATTTTTGGTGTTGTTGATTTTTCAAAAAGAATAACATTCCTTGTATTAATAGAGACTGAAAAGCTACTATGATTTGCAGCGATGTAAAATTATAAAAGGCTTTGGGGGAACTCTTTGCTATATATCTCATATGTGTATACTGGGTTTCCATTTTGTTAACTCTGTTTAAAGAGTGATGTTATCAAGCCCCATTTTCCATCAGACACTTTTATTTGCCTGTGCTACAGTAGGCAGGTGATCTTTGGGCCTAAAGAAATTATCTCTCAGTAAATTACTATTAGCTCCCTTACTGAATTTTAAGTGTCATTTCCATTTACCATCTGAGTATCTATGGAGATAATATTGTGATTTATTTCTTTGATTTGTTCTGTGCTTGCAGGTGACATCCAATTCTTCTTAGCCAAAGAGGTGATAAAAGAATACACACAACACTGGCTGCTCTTGGAAAGTTTACATTGATTATAGCATAAGTGTCCTGCTGTACAGTATCTGATGCCAGCTTGCTCACTCTATTTAATGTCTCTTCTTTTTTTATTGTTCATTGGACTTTAATTTTAGGCTAATAAGTAAAATTAGCAGTGGAGAGGATTTTTGAGTAACTCCTCTCACTGAAAGAACTAATGGTAAACTTATTTTGTAAATTACCTGGCTTCTTTAACTTATTTGGCAATATCTTACTATAAATACCCAGAATTATCTGACCATGAAAATAGCTTACAAATTCCTCAATTGTTTGCATTTTACTTTATTGGTAGAAAAATGCCAGAATGCTTAGTGGTAAAGAGCTTATAAATATATATATTTTTTTCATTTAGAATTTGCTTTTATTTTCAGTGGCGTTGGAATTGTAAATCCTAAGAGTGGTCAGGCAGAAGGAAGACATAATTAAGTGCATCATGAAATAGTGAATGGATTTTTAAAAGTACCTTGCTATTGAATGTTCGGGTGACTTCAAATTCTCTATTATAGAATTAATTATATTCTTCAGGAATTTCTTAAAAGGAAATGCTGGCTAGCAATGTATGTGAGATGAGATTATTTAAAGAATACCCAGGAAACTATCAAATGTGACCCTACGGATGCAGAGTAGGTACTTGTTAGTGAAGTGCAGGCAGGAGGCAGAGAATTGCTATCAGCCGTTCTATACAGATTTTGCTATTATAAATAATAATGTCACCAATTTTCTTTCCCTCCAGTGTCAATAAGGTATTAACAATCATACCCAAAATTCAGGGAGATACAACAATAAGCATTTATTTCTTATACATTAATTAGCAATTGTCTGATCAACACAGTTTTATTGAGTGACTATGTTTCAAGCTATACATTGACTGGGATTGGCTCATTGTTCCTGGTCGGTTCTGATTTGCTTCAGATGTGTTAATTCTGGCTCAGGATGAAAATGTACTAAAAGTACACAGGGAAAGCCTTTCTGCTGGCCAAATGTGGAGGCATTAAGGATAAGTGGAGAACATATCTGCAGAGAAATTTTTCAAATGACAATATACAAATAGTCAATAAAGACATGAAAATTTGCTCAACTTCATTAGACATTAGGGAAATGAAAATCAAAACCATGAAGAAATACTACCTCACACACACTAGGATGGCTCTGATCAAAAAATTAAGTAATAACAAATGTTAATGAAGAAGTGGAGCAATCATACATTGCTATGGGAATGTAAAACCATGCAAATAAATAAAAATAAAACAAAATAAAAGTATTGTGTCCACCTACAAAAAAGTTAAAAAAAAAAAAGAAAACTGTTCAGCTGAAAAAAAAATTAGTTGTAGGTGGACACAATACTTTTATTTTGTTTTATTTTTATGTGGTGCACATGTGAGGCCCTGGTTTGATCCTCAGCACCACATAAAAATATTCATTAGTTCTTTTCCTCTCAAATTTTAAAAGTCTAGTAAATGGAATGAAATGTTTGATTCAGATTATGTATTAAGCAAAGGAACAAAAACTTGTTTGGATTCTGTCACAACCACTTGTCAGCTCTATAATTTGGGGCAGATTATTTAACCTCAATGGTTTTAGTTTCCTCATCTGCAAAACAGCACTTATTATAATTCACATAAATTGGTAGGAACAGTATTTGTCACATTGTAAGCTCTCAGAAAATTTTAGCTGTTACCATTCTCAGTATTTATTATTGTTAAATATGGAGCATCATCCTAGGTGCAAAGGAAGAAGAAGAAAAGTAGGAGACTCATTGGAAACTAAGTGTTTACTGTGCAGTTAAAGGATACAAGAACTACATCCACTAAGTACTTAAATTTCAGTGGAATGTTACAAGTTAGGAAAGTTCTTGTCAAACAAGTGATGCACATTTCAGGCCCACTGGGGTTCAGGGATGGAGACAATAGCTGGGCAGGTGAGGCTGAGAAAAGGAAGAGAGGAAAGAGGAGAGGGGAACGGAGAAAAAGGCAAGACAGAAGCAGGCAAGTCTCAAATGATTCATCCAGAGGAAGAAAAGGGATGCAACAGTACAAAACAAAGGTGTGGGTCAGAAACGAGTATGGCATGCTTTGGGGATTATCTGTGAGGTTGTAGTCATCATTCCAGAGATCAAATTCCTTGCTAAGACTATAGCTGAAAAAGACATAAGCAATTAGACTGTGTGATAACCTCACTTGAAGTGGCTATAGAAAGCACAGCACAATGAAAACAACAGCAAGAAATTCTTTAAAAATATAAAAATAAAAACAGAGACTTTTCTGGAAATTTGTGTTTCCTTGCAATAAATATAAAATCCAAATAAACCAGTGTTCCTTACAAATGTGATTCTAATTTAATTGAGATATTAATGTATAATATTACAGTTATGCTCTTCATTATAATGGTTTGGTCAATGATGAACCACATATACAATGGCAGCCTCATAAGGTATTGCCTAGTGACATCACAGCTGTCTCAATTGTGTAAGAACACTCTAATGATGTTTGATCACTGATGAGATTATGTTCAGAATGAATGGACTGAACTGAATGCTCTCTCTCTCTCTCTCTCTCTCTCTCTCTCTCTCTCTCTCTCTCTCTCTCTCTCGTGCTCTCACTCTTTTGTTTTTTGGTCCTGGGGGTTGAATCCAAGGGCACTTTACCACTGAGCTACATCCCCATCCCTTTTTCTTTTTTCTTTTGAGACAAGGTCCCACTAAGTCATTTAGGGCATCGCTAATTTGCTGAGGTTGCCTTGAACTTGTGATCCTTTTGCCTCATCCTCCCCAGTTATTGGGGTTACAGACATGTGCCACTGCTCCTGGCTGAACACTCTTTTGAGTATTAAGCAGAGTTTTGAGACTATAGAGTATGTTCACCTAATGGAAAAACAGATTTGACTCTGGATATGTCCTGAGTCCTAAGCCTTTATATTGAATGAACAGCAGAATGAATTTACTGTCTTGTAATATTTCTGTCTAACTGCCTGTTGTAGTTAAGATTTTGATGTGTTAGGTGGGGCCATGGAATTATCAAAAATGTTTGGAAATTCTTTTTGTTTAAAATAAAGTAATAGAACCATCCTGAGTATTTTGTGAGTTGTCTGTACTACAGACCTTGGACAGGGACAACCATATTTTAGTATTCCTCCACCCTCACTGTTCTGATTCCTCCTCTTCATAATTTTTTTTTTGGTACTTGGAATTGAATCCAGTGCTTATCCACTGAACCACATCTCCAACCCTTTTTAAAAAATCATTTTATTTTATTTTTTTAGTTGTAGATGGACACAATATCTTTACTTTATTTTTATGTGCTGCTGAAGATCAAACCCAGCACCCCACACACGCAAGGCAAGTGCTCTGCCACTGAGCCACAATCCCAGCCCCTCCCCAGCCATTTTTAATATTTTATTTAGAGACCATGTCTCACTAAGTTGTTTAGGGCCTTGCTAAGGTGCTAAGGCTGGCTTTGAACTCATGATCCTCCTGTCTCAGCTTTCCAAGCTGCTGGGATCTTCATAAATATTTTAATGCTGGTGAGAACCCCTTAAGGTTATCAGATGAGTTATGGGAGAACATGGAGAAGAGAAAATGAGAAAAGGCAGCTCCATCAACTCACCCTGTTATGAGAACTGGGGAAGGAGACATGAGGAACTGATTTGTTTTTCCTTCTCTTTTGTAAAGCCCAGCTGGCCAGAGCAACCTCCTTGAGCCCCACTCACTACCTCCCAGAAACACTCTCCAGCTGTCAGTGCTCACTCAGTACCCAAAACCCCAGCAACAGTTCATGGACATAGATGGACTGCTTTCTCCCTGGGTCTCCACACCTGACTTCCCACTCCTGACTTCAAAACATCTGTTTCAAATCTTGGTCTCCCTTATTCAAGGCAAACTGGCTAAAGACTCTTCCTTGGTCCCCATCCTGCCTCCTATTTATTCCCTAGATCAAGATTCCTGAGCTTGAAATAGAAAATGTGTTCCAACTCTGCATTTCTCATAGAGGCCCTAGTTTTGTCTGGGGACTGTGTTTCAAAAGGGTCCAGGTGTATCAATTATGCTACCCATGCCTGCATGCCGCCTCTTCAATCACTTGTGTCCCCTTGTTTGTAAAGCATAACAGAGTGTGCTTTCAGAAAGAGTCTTTTGTATTCCTAGAGTCTAAAAATATTTGCATGTAAATGTTGGGAATCCAGACAGTCTCCTTAAGATCTACACTTTGCATGGGGAGGCATACAGACCACTTTGGTACATTTGAAAATTAAATCTACACCAATTGCACCTTGGGTCCTTGCCCCATAGTGCTGTACTAATGTCTGAGAGGGAGAGAGCGTGACGTTGATTGAGGCAAAGCATAAATAACCACATTTCAAAATGAATACAAATTGCATAATGACGGTTTCCAAACTATTAGCCTACTTTACAAAAAAAGTTAATTCAACACAAGCCCAGAGCTGGCTGTTGCTTATGTGTTGTGCTGCCAGTTGGCAGGCACAACTTCGCAAAGGGATTGGGGGAAATGAGGGTTATTGTAGTGGAAGCACACTCAGCCTTTTGTGAGGAGGGTACAAATTGCATCACTCTCTCAAGCCCCTGCTGTTCAGTGTTGGAGAGTGGACACCAGGATACTGCATGCCTTCAGGAGAAGTTGCTTACTTTTCCTAGAGGTAAAATGGCCCAGTGCCCAGGCTTGAGGAGGTGCCCTGAGATTATAGTCCCTTGAAATAAAGTATTCTGGGTAGATGAAGGAGATAAGCACTTAGGAGCTATACCTGGGCTGGTGTGCACTGCACTTAGCTGGCCAGTCCTGGGCCCTGGGTGGGAAGGACATGACCACACAGATGCTGGCCTTCTCTGGGATGAATCTGCCTGCCATCTAGGAAAGGTCATTCCTGATGTGCACATGTTCCTCCTTATCTGTAAAGTGAAGGGAATACACTGGGTGACTGTGAAAGCCATTAGAGTTCTCCCTTTAAATTGGGTGTCCCCTGAAAGAAAGGCCCATTGCTCAGGAGGGCAGCATAAAACAGTGTGTCTGGCTTCCTGTTGTTGTCATCCTTTTACTGTAGGACTCATGAAGATTTGTCTCACTTGCCAAATTAACATGATCTTGTGTGAATGTATCTCAAAGGAAAACCAGAAAGTACCTTCTAGGAAAGAGGACATGAGAGCTGAGGCAAGGTATCATTCTCTTCGGGCCACCCTACTGCCTTGATGAATTGGGAGGGAACATTAGGAAAGTCTTGATGAATCTCCCTCAAAAAATTTCATGCAACATTCTCAAGAAATGCTGCATTCAAGGTTTGAGGACTCCAGTCCAAATTCCATTGTACTAATTGCTCCATTTCTATCAAAAGGAGGCCCTGGATTATGATAATTCAAATTAGACAAAGTAGAATTACCTATCAGGAAATGCAATAAAGGACTGTTTGGGCACCATATTTTTACTTTCAGGTACTCAAAAATTCTAGAGTAATCTCATCAGCTCCAAATGATTGGGTAGAAAACAGTATATCCATATATGCTCAGAACATGACCAATTTTAGGTATAACACCCTGTTAGAATTCAGGCAAATGTCTCTTCTTTGAAACAACTCATGTAAAACTTTCTTCAAGAGTTGGGGCTGTGGCTCAGTGGAAGAGCACTTGCCTAGCACGTGTGAGGCACTGGGTTCCATCCTCAGTACCACATAAAATAAATAAATAAAATAAAGGTATTGTGTCCATCTACAACTAAAACATAAAACTTTGTTCAACATTTTGTATATATTTACAGTGACTCTTCTTTTTGTTCAAAAGTTACTTTTCACACTTATCTCAAGGCAAACCCTTGTATTATCAGTTAAATACTTATTTCTAGTCCCTTCATTTCTTTTTTAAAGAGAGAGAGAATTTTTAATATTTATTTTTTAGTTTTCGGCAGACACAACATCTTTCTTTGTATGTGGTGCTGAGGATCGAACCCAGGCCACATGCATGCCAGGCGAGCATGCTACTGCTTGAGCCACATCCCCAGCCCTAGTCCCTTCATTTCTTGTCATTTTTTATAAGTACTTATAATACAAATTATGGCTTAGAATTTTGATTCTCAGTCACTTCCAAGTTATATCTCCAAGATTCTGATAACATCTATGTAGAACAAAATTCAGTTTATAGAAATCTAGTTTTAATTAAAAAAAGCTTTTTCCATTCCCCCAAATAGTTGATAATACTTCACTTTTGCCTGCTTAATTTCACCATGAAAGTTGCTGTTGTGAAAGCTCCCCAGCATGTGTTCTTCAATGTGAAATAGCTTTAGAAAGCAAGAGCACGTCCCGAATTATGAGATTACTGCAAATTGCTGACATTTCTCCTGAGATTGTGTTTATAACTTTTTAGCTAAAACTAACATTTGCAAAGACCACCTATCACAGGTAAATATATTTTCTGGTAGCCAGTTTCTAAAGATGTTTTATAAATCAAAAGAATTTCCTTATATTAAAATAGTTTCTGATCCATGCCTTAGAGATATTTGGAATGTACTTTAAGAGAAATGCTCTGTGTGGGATTATTTTATTTTATTTTTTGTGGCATTGAAGATAGAAACCAAGGCGTCATGCTTGTTAGGCAACCTACATCCCCAGCCCTTTTTATTTTTTATTTTGAGACAGGATCTCACTAAGTTACCTAGGTTGTGCTCAAACTTGCAACCTCCTGACTCAACCTCCTGAGTAGCTGGGATCATAGGTATGCCCCACCATGTTTGGCTGATGAGATTATATTAGAAAATGTCTTCCTTTTAAAACCTAGCAGGGGGTGGGGGGCATTTTATCTGCAGAAATATTTTGCACATTACCCCTGTTCTCTTCCTACCACACTTCCTTAAATAATCTGGCACCCGGAAGAAGTATATATAATTTTGTTAATATCTATTTTTTAGTTGTAGTTGGACACAATGCTTTTATTTTATTTATTTATTTTTATAAGGTGCTGAGGATCAAACCCAGGGCCTTGCACGTGCTAGGTGAGCACTCGACTGCTGAGCCACAACCCCAGCCCCTATAATTTTTAAAATAGTATTAATGTCTCTTGAAGACCTCATCCACTTATGGAAAAGAGTATTCAGAGTTTTTTACTTCTTCCTGGTAGTCTGAGATTAAAAAACTGTTCTGTTTGTGTGGTAAGATTGGATATAAGAGTTAACTGTGGGATTTGTGTGCTGAATGCTGTTTGGCTTTGAGTCTTAGGTGGCAAGGGCCCATGATGGAGTCCTGGAACTTGTATTTATACCAATCCTATGGTTCCAAGAGGATTTAAGGTATTGAGAAACCTGAAGTTTAACAAGAAGTAAAGGGGTCAGCAATAAGAATGGTTGATTTCAAAACCACCTGGTGAGGATGGCTGTGGGCATGCATGAGTGCATTCCTTGATGTTCCTCACTCCCAACAGAGGCTGGGGCCTCTGGGGTAGTGACGATCTCTTTGCAGCAGAAGTCTCACATTAAATGCAGCTACTTTGCCGGGCGCCATGGTGCATGCCTGTAATTCCAGCAGTGCAGGAGACTGAGGCAAAAGGATCATGAGTTTAAAGCCAGCCTCAGCAAAAGCAAGGCACTTATACACTCAATGAGACTCTGTCTCTAAATAAAACACAAAATAGGGCTGAGGATGTGGCTCAGTGATTGAGTGCCACTGAGTTCAATTCCTAGTACCTAAATAAATAAACAAATAAATACAGCCACTTTGCTGGTGGTTGACATCCACATTGTGAACAGTGGAATCAGGGAGAGAAAGGAATTAAAAGTATTGGACAACACTGCAAAACCCATAAGCTTTGCTGAGAAAACAGCCTCCTCCATTCAATTTGGGAGCATGTAACTGCTGTATAATTTATCTTTAAAATCTTTTTTTTTGAGATGGAGTCTTGCTATACACATTGGCTTCCAACTCCTGAGCTACCTCAGCCTCCCAAGTGGCTGAACTACAGGTGCATGCCACTGCACTCAGATTGTAATTTATCTTGATACCACTACCACCACCCTGCCACCTCCTGTGAGAAAATTCTGGCATGACCATGACACCCTTATCTGAATCCACTGCAGTCGACTTATATTCATAAAATTACCATATATTGCTAGTAATTGCTCAAAAACAAAGGTTTTGCTGAAACGTTTCAGCAAAACGTTTTAAAAATAGTGGGGCTGGCTGAGTGGCACAGGCCTGTAATCCTAGTCACTCAGGAGACTGAGGCAGGAGGATCACCAGTTTGAGGCTAGCCTCAGCAACCTAGTGAGGCCCTAAGCAACTTAGCAAGATCCTGTCTCAAAATAAATAAATAAATAAATAAAAGGGCTGAAGATATAACTCAGTGTAAAACACCCCGAGTTCTATCCTCATTTCCAAAAAAAAAAAAAAAAAAGAAAAGAAAAGAAAGAAAGAAAAAAAGAAAAAAAAAAAGTGGGTCTGGCCTTCCTTCCTATACCCCACTTTAGTTTTTTGTTTTTTAATTTTTTTGTAGTTGCTAAGGATTGAACCCAATGCTTCACATGTGCTAGGCAAGTGCTCTGCCACTGAGCTACAGCTCCAGCCCCTGGTTTTGTTTTCTACCCTACAGAACTGCACAAAGACAGCACAAACAAAGCAAATATCTGACTGCTTTTTTTCAATGAGTGATTATTCTGCAACATTACTCAGGGCACTACATCTTGCTTTGAGTAGCACTAAACCAGGTTCCCTTTCAGTGTTTAATTAGCAGGAACCAGGATTCTCTCCAGGATGTTGAAGGCAACCAAATATACTTGAAGGTGAAATTGTCTGCTTTCTAGCTGAGGAAACTACAGTAATTTGCTCTCCTGGCCTGCAGGTGAGGAAAGGAAGAGCCCTTTTCTGTTCTTGATGGAGCTCCCTCTCATTGCCTTAGAATTTGCAGATCTTTGGAACCTGAATAGCTTTTTTTGGGGGGAGAGGGTGGTACCAGAGATTGAACCCAGGAATGCTTAACCATTGATCCTCATCCCTAGCCCTTTTTCTCACACTTTAGAGACAGGGTCTCAGTGAGTTGCTTAGTACCTCAATAAATTGCTGAGGCTGGCTTTGAACTCACAATCCTCCTGCCTCAGCCTCCAGAGCTGATGGGATTACAGGCATGTGCCACTATGCCTGGCTCTGAATGGCTCTTGCTCCTCTACCTCCTCCACAAAACAAAGGACAGTAAGCAGAATTAGAGTACAGGGTGAGTGTTTGGCTGCCACCTTCACTGCCTGTGAGGAGCCTTACAGTTTCCCTTAGAGTCCAGGGTGTAGCCTGAGCTCCTTTGCATTAATGGATCAGGACCCTTCCTGGAAACACTGTTCTCTCACTAGACTTGCACCCTTCCCAACTGACATGTTATGTTCTCCCAATGGGGCAAAGTGGGAATGAGGATGGGAGGGATGAGGATCAGTAGGTGTGGAAGGACAATGTGTGGGTCATAAGAACCTGCCATGGATACTTAGAGAATTGTGAATGTGCACAGTCTACTGATGGTGACTTAGGGCTATTACCTCATTAAATATTACCTTATGAAAGGAGGCTTCTTCATCATTCCGTTCAAATCACATTCCCTTAGCAATTCCCTCCTATACCCACTACCACCATTTGGCATTCAAAACCAATATACTGTGAATACACATCTTTATTGAACATACAATCACATAGTCTACAGAAACAACAAGGCACTAAACTTTGCTAATAAGTGCAATTCATGTAACAGGTGTCTGATGAACTAATCTTGTACTTGCTGAACAACTCTTGGTGCTGTGCTATGTATAATTTATATGTGGCAGAAAAACATTTTGGAAAAATTATCATGAAGACCATGCTTTAGAAAATGGGACCTGCGAAATAACCATCCATGATGGGGGTCCATGCTACACCTACAGGCGCCAGACCAAAGGGAACCATAGGTGGCCTGGGAGGCATAGGCATCATGGGTGGTCTGGGTGGCAGAGGGGGCCTGGGTGGCATGGGTGGCCTGGGAGGCATAGGTGGCCAGGGTCCCATAGGTGGCCAGGGTCCCATAGGTGGGATAGGGGGTCCATAGGGTTGTGGTATCATAGGAACATATCTCCAAGCAGGTTCCAGAACAGGGACAGCACTATAGGGCCCATTCATGAATACACCCCTAGGGGGGCCCATGATGACAGGACCCATATTTCTGAGCATCTGTGCCCTCTGATGTCGTCTCCACTTGGCTCTTCTATTCTGAAACCAAACCTTCAATCAGAGGGGAAAGAAAGGGATTGGTTTAGTATATTCAACAGTCATAATAGAAAAAAAAATACAACTGTATATGCCATTGATATTTTAAACTGCAACACATAAAGCTACTTCCTTATTGTTGTAATATCTTTTTATTTTTTTATTTTTTTTTAAAGAGAGAGTGAGAGAGGAGAGAGAGAGAGAGAGAGAGAATTTTCAATATTTATTTTTTTTAGTTCTCGGTGGACACAACATCTTTGTTGGTATGTGGTGCTGAGGATCGAACCCGGGCCACACGCATGCCAGGCGAGCGCGCTACCGCTTGAGCCACATCCCCAGCCCATATCTTTTTATTTTTAAAAAAATATTTACTTTTTAGTTGTAGTTGGACACAATACCTTTATTTTATTTATTTATTTTTATGTGGTGCTGAGGATCGAACCCAGGGCCTTGCATATGCTAGGCAAGTGCTCTACTGCTGAGCCACAACCTCAGCCCCTAATATTTTTTAAAGTACTTATTTTTTAGTTGTAGTTGGATATAATACCTTCATTTTGTTTATTTTTATGTGATGCTAAGGCTCAAACCCAGAGCCTCGCATATGCTAGGCGAGTGCTCTACCACTGAGCCACAACCCCAGCCCCTTGCCATAATATCTTAAGGGAGTAAATGCTCATCTCTTTCCTTCAGCTAACCCTTATTCAGAGCTTAGCACGTTGCTGTATCTCTCTCACTTTTCAAATTCTTTAATGGTTTTCTTATAGACCTTGATACAGTCTAAGTAATGAATTATACCAGGTCCAGGACCTTCCTACCACTGCTCAAACCTAATAGGGTAAAGAAATGTCAAATCATTAGCTACTTGGTTGCTCCTGCCCCTTCTCACCAGGAATAATGTCACCCTGGTTGTGGGGGAAACCAAGCATGGTTTAAAAAAAAAAAAAAAGCCTGCCCAATTCAAGTCATATCCAGAAGAACTCCTCCTATTCAAAACAAAAGCCTACCTTTAGTCTCAAGTAACTAGTAAGTAGGACAATGTTGACTTCCTTCAAGGAAAGTTTCTCTCCAGAATGTTTAAAGGCTCATTTTACCTCTGAAACTTCTTGAGAATTAAACAGTCTGTGGTAGGTCAAGGGAGGCCTGACCATGCAATTCTAGGAACTTTGTAGCCTGTATTGCTGGGACATGGAAGCCTCATTTTCACCACTGGCTTATATCAGTACCATCCAGAAGCACACATACTAAAAGGACTCCTGGAGGAAGACTGAAGGTGGGGCTCCATGATAGAGCATAGAGTGCCTAGCATGCACTTAGCCCTAGATTCCCAAGTGCCTAAAACCAAAAAGTCACCAAAATTTATTCGTCAAACCTGAAGAAGAAAACAAAAATCACCAGACTGAGAATGTCCGTGACAAAACCTAACCTGAAGCATGTTTTAGAATGGCCGTCCTGCCAAATTGCATTTTCAAGATTTACTGACCTGCACTCTGGCTTCAGTCAAATTCAGGCGTCCTGCAAGCTCCTCCCTGAGGGGGTAAAATTGAAAAGATCAGTGTATGGAGTTGTGGCTAAAGTGAACTATATGGATATGCATTATTTCTAACCCCACCTCCCTGTCTGGTTTTCTGCAATACATTTTTTTTTTTTTTTTGTACCAGGGATTGAACTCAGGGGCACTTAACCACTAAGCCACATCCCCAGCCCTTTCTTGTAATTTATTTAGAGACAGGGACTCACTGAGTTGCTTAGTGCCTCACTTTTGCTGAGGCTGGCTTTTTTTTTTTTTTTTAAGAGAGAGTGAGATAGGAGAGAGAGAGAGAGAATTTTTAATATTTATTTTTTAGTTCTCGGCGGACACAACATCTTTGTTGGTATGTGGTGCTGAGGATCGAACCCGGGCCGCACGCATGCCAGGCGAGCGCGCTACCACTTGAGCCACATCCCCAGCCCTGAGGCTGGCTTTGAACTCATGATCCTCCCCGCCTCAGCCTCCCAAGCAGCTGGGATTACAGGCTTGCACCACCGAGCCTGGCTTCTGTAATATACTTTGAGGGTTTTCCCAAGGACAATTTATCTATATAGGTAGAAAAAAGGGACTATATGTGAAAGAGTCTGGGTAATATTAGCAGAATATGAGAATTTTTCTGTTTGTGGAACAGCAGAAAATGACCATAAATTTTTTTTCTTGGGAGGTTCCAAGAAAATTTTTGTGCAAAACAAAAAGCAAAACACCTTTCAAGCGCTGCTCTAAACCAAAATATTTCCGTCTGTTGTTAAAGAGAGGCGAACTCTCAAAGAAGTGAACTCCAAGCCACATGGGCGCCTTATGGAAATTATTTTTTTTGCTGTTTAGCGGATGAAAGTTGAGCACAGGGGCTGACGTTGTGGCTCAGTGGTGGAGGACTCACCTAGTGCCTGTGAGGCACTGGGGTCAATCCTCAGCACCACATAAAAATAAATAAATAAAACAAAGGTATTGTGTCCAACTACAACTAAATAAATAAATATATAAGAAAGTTGAGTACAGCAGGGTCAGAATGGGCGCTTCCACTCCCCACACCGACCCGTCCTGGTCCCTTATTCCAGCCAAGTTAGAATAGCCTGCCCCTTCATTATCCACGCGGGTTCGGACCACTAGGACTCCTAGGCTTTGGAAAGTTCAAAACTGCGCCGCATGTTTGGAAAAGAGCGCTCCTTGTGGCAAAGCCGGCACTAGCGTGAGGCAAGGAAGGCCCTAGTCCCCCGCGGTCTCAAACTCTAAAGAACTCCAAAAACCTTAGAAATACGGCTAAACAGTTTAATGAGATATTTAAAAACTATCAAAAGGAATGCAAAACACTCTGATTAACAAATTACCAAAAAATTTAAATAAAGGCGGGATCCGACCCTGCCGCACTGGCTTTCCCAAAGTCTCCCCCCTTCCCCCACCGTCCGTAAGGCTTCTGGCTCCGGGGCAGAGAGAAATGGTCCGGGGAGAGTTCTGAACCCCCTAAGGAAGCGGGCGCCGCTTCTGAAGCAAGGCACTTACCGAGCAAACACGTCGGGGTATTGGACGCGACGGAAAAATCCCTCCAGCTCCTGCAGTTGCAACTGAGTGAACGTGGTGCGGTAGCGGCGCTGCTTCCTCTCTGCGAGCTGTGGCCCCTCCACGGCTGGGGGGGCCGCCTCCTCGAGCTGTTGCCCGAGCTCTTGGCCGCTGTCGCCCTTAGGGTTTTTGTCGTCAATGGGGCCGGGTGCGTCTGCTACAAGGCCGTCTTCTTCTGCTTCTGCTCCAGGCTCAGGTTCGGACCGTGTATTTTGCTTGTCTCCTCCCGCTACAACCGCCGGAGTCACGGTAAGCTGCCCATCTAGGAAAGGAGGAAAGCAAAAAACTAAGACCAGAGCGTAGGAGCCCACGGCGCGTGGGCAGGAGGAGGCAAAGGGCCACTATAGAATAGCTGCGGCGACGACTGGGCAGCGTCCTGTCCACGCGCCTTTTCTAGGAAAAGTTCCTCTCTTAGAGTTCGCTGTAGCACCTGTCCCCTTAAAGCACTGACCGTCTAGTTCTTTATCAATATTATCCGCCCCTATGCCGCGGTAGTTAATGTCCCTGTGTGTGCGCTTCTGTTGAGGATCCATGTCTGAAGTGCTGTCGAGGAAGCTGCGCGTCCTTCGCTCTGCGGTTGTCTGGTGCTCTTCTGGTGTCGTGGGGGAGTCGCCCTTCTTATATAGTGGTGCGGTGCGTCCCGCAGGTTCAAAGAGTGCGCGCTCACGCCGGTTAGACGCCCTCTGTTAGAATGCGCAGTGCATTAAGTTTGCGTGGGTGGGTCCTGATGGTGGCGCGCTTGTGGCCAGGACTAAATAAAATAGGGCGCGCGTGTACCAGCGAGGTGCTGGCATTGGGCGTGTTGTGCTGAGAAATGGCTTTAATTTGCAGCTTAACTATTGTCAACTCGGGTGGAGTGCCCGATAGGAGGAAGAGACTGTGCTGGGTTGTTAAATCGACTTAGGGGCGAGGAGAAAGACCTCATACTAGCTCCAGGAACGGATGGAGAAGTGTTCCTCCACCCAAACCTCTATGTTGTGAAGCCTGAGAGTGGCGCGTTGTCCTTTCCTTACCTGAAGGAAACGAAAGGGCTGGGGTAAATGTGGAGCCCTCAAAAGCCAAAGCATACTAAAGTGAAGTTGTTAGGCTATTATCTATTGGTCTCTGAACACTATTCTTCCCGCCCAGGAGGTGCTGACTCCTAGGACTATATGATTCTGTACCGTTCACGCCCCAAATCTGTGTCGGACAAGTGATAAGATAGTGTTTGGCTAGAAGGGTTCCTGCTCTGGGATTTTGAAATTAGAACCCACCGAGCATTTCAAGAGCGGGAGTTTGGGGGTTGAGTTTGCTGAGCAGTGTGAAAGTTAACATGCACGCTGCAAGAAACTCCACGTGCCTCTTGAGAAAGCTCCAAGAACTTCTGATTTTTAGTAACGAGTGCACGTCAGAGTGCAAGTGGAAAAATCTGCAAATGCTTGGTGCATCCAAGAATGCTTACGCTACGGGGGCCCCTTCCTTAGATTCATGGCACTTGGAACATTTACCGTGCTAGGTGGCTTCCCTTCTTATTGCAACCCGCATTGCAAAAGCTTGCTCTATGGTCGCCCAAAGCACAGTTTTCCCAGGTCTCTGCAGTAGACGCGGGAGGATTTCCCCGCCTTCCCTGCTACCACTACTTTCTGCCCCCTCACCCCCTTTTTGGTACTGGGGATTGAACCCAGGAGTGCTTAACCACTGAGCCACATCCTCAGGACTTAAAAAAAAAAAAAATATATATATATATATATATATATATATATATATATATATATATATATGATTAAAGACAGGGTCTCGCTCAGTTGCTAAGTGCCTTGCTAAGTTGCTGAGACTCACTTTGTTTTTTTTTTTTTATATATTATTTATTTATTTATTTATTTATAGTTCTCCGCGGACACAACATCTTTGTTGGTATGTGGTGCTGAGGATCGAACCCGGGCCGCACGCATGCCAGGCGAGCGCGCTACCGCTTGAGCCACATCCCCAGCCCAAGACTCACTTTGAACTTGCGATCTTCCCGACTCAGCCTCCCAAGCCCCTGGGATTACAGGTGTCTACCTGCCACTGCGCCCATCTGCTCTCCCTTTTTCCAGAACTATTTTTCTGAGTTCTTCCTCACCACTGACGTATCTAATGTAAAGAGACCACGATATGATTGAAGGCAATTTGATTCTCCCTCCAAGAAATGTTTGCAGGTTCTACAGAACGGTTACTATTCTTAATATGATAAGAATAACCAATAATAATGGGTCCAGTGCTTGGCACTGTACATGATTTATTCTAATTTTAACTTCACAACCACTACTTATGTCATTTCCATTTTACACAAAAGGAAGGTTAGGCAACTTGCCAATGGTACTAGTGAGTAGTGCTGTCTTAATTCAAATGAATAAATAACTGTATTCCAGGCAGAATATAGTGGTGCGATGCGTCCTGCAGGTTCAAAGAGTATGCGCTCACGCGGGTTAGACGCCCTCTGTTAGAATCTGTTACACGCCCTCTGTTAGACCTCATTGGTCTTTACATTTCTGGATGCCGGGGTATCCTCCTCCTCCAGCTGAGCCTTCCTAAACCAGAGGTTCGGGTCTAGCAGTGTTGGGTTTCCCAGCCCACCTCCTCACATTTGCGCAGTTCAGAGGAAAAATTAACTGGACAGGCACTGTATGAATGATTGGTGGACTGGTTTCTGGAAGACTCATAAGGAGGGTGAAGTTATGAAAACCGTTTTTGTGGCAGTGCCACATTATGAATTTTCAGGACCCTAGGCATTTTTGTCTTCTTGGGCCCCTTCCTTCATGAAAAAAAATTAAAATTATATTTTACAGTTGCATTGGTATGAAGATGAATATAATCTAGACTTGATTATGTTAACATTTTTCTTCTGATTTAAAAATAAATGAAGACAGTTTCATAGGCCCCTAAAAGGATCGAGGGCTCTAAGCACTGCAGCTACTCTGCCTAATGGATAAGTCCCACTACTTTGTGTTTGCATAGGGTGGGGTAGGAAAGTGACCAATTCACTTTTTTTTTTTTTGTACTGGTGATTGAACCAGGGGGCCTTTACCACTGATCTACATTCCCAGCCCTATTATTATTTTTAATTTTGTGACTGGGTTGACAGTGGGTATTTTTTGGTTTGTTTGTTTTTGTACCGGGAATTGAACCCAGGGGTGCTTAACCACAGAGCCAGTCATTTTTATGTTTTATTTTGAGACAGGGTCTCACTAAATTGCTTAGGGCCTCCTTAAATTGCTGGGGCTGGTTTTGAACTCTATCCTCCTGCCTCAGCCTCCGGAGCAGAGCTGAGATGCTTGGGATTACAGGGGTATGCCACCGCCCCTACCCCCTCTAATTCACTTTCTAAAGGACTTCTCATTCTAGCGTGCTTAGGCTGTTGGGAACTCCTACTTTCTCTTTGGGGAAGTACAGGGCACCCTGCTGCCACGTGCAGGCTGCAAAACGTCAAGATTCTGGTGGGGGAACATGCTGCAAACATTTCTTCACAAGCTGCAGGACCTTCCAAGAAGACAATGGCAATCCCAGAGCCGCTCTGATTTCAATCACAATCATCTCCTCCTCAAGCTGGCTCTTGCCGGGTTCTGTAGGTTCCCCTCTCTTTTGGCTAGATACCTGGTGAATATGTTGTCCTGGGATGAATTGTTGCACAAGAAATCCATACAAGTTTTAAACAGGATGTGCAGTAGCCTACCTAATATTGGTAATATTATAAGTATGTTCGGACACATCTCAAGTTTCCACAGTTTACCAGTGTTTTCTAAACCTTATTCATTTATGTGCCCCTGGGTACCAGATGCAATGGTATTTACTTACATATTTACTTAAAATGATTCACTTTTTGAGCTGGCCTCAGTGACACACCTATAATCCCAGTGACTTGGCAGGCTGAGGCAGAAGGATCACAATTGTGAAGCCAGCCTTGGCAATTTAGAGAAGTCCTAAGCAACTTAGTAAGACCCCTATCTCTAAAGTAAAAAGTAAAAAGGGTTGTAGCTCAGTGGTAGAGTGCTTTGGGTTCAATCCCCTTTATGCCCCCAAATTAATGCATTTTTGAAATTCTTAAATACCTAATTAAGCCTTGTTCTAGGCAAAAATAATTATGAATGCGAGGGTTTGCTATATCGATATATCAGATTTATTTGAGGTAGAATATAGCAATAGTTGAGGACAAGGAGCCAAAAACCAGGCTTCTAGCATCTAAATCCTGGCTTTGCTTGCCACTTGCTCAAAAGCTAATGTGGCAGCCTGGTGCAGTGGCTCACACTTGTAATCCCAGCAGCTTGGGAGACTGAGGCAGGAGAATTCTGAGTTCAAAGCCAGCCTCTGCAACAAGAGAGGCACTAAAGCAACTCAGTGAAACCCTGTCTAAATAAAATACAAAATAGGGCTGGGGATGTAGCTCAATGGTCGAGTGTCTCTGAGTTCAATCCCGGGTATCCCCCCCCCAAAAAAAAAAAAGCTAATGTGGTGGGTTGCTTATTCTCCCTGTGCCTTAGTTTTCTCATCTGTAAAATAAGAATAATCAATAGTACCTACTTCATGGGGCCGTTGTGAGGATAGAGACAATAACAATAACTAATATAAGCTATTTAAAAATTTTTTTTGGAGTTGTGGATAAGAATGCCTTATTTTATTTGTTGATTTTTATATGGTGCTGAGGATCAAACCCAGGGCCTCACGCATGCTAGGCAAGTGCTCTGCCACTGAGCTACAGCCCTAGCCCCATAAGCTAATTTTTACCGTGTTTCAGGCACTGTTTAAAGTGCTTTATATTTATTGACACCTTTAATGTTCATAACAGCCCTTTAGAGGTTTTGAGGATCATTTTCTGGGCAGTGCCTCATTATGACTTTTCTAAGCCCTAGACATTTTTGTCTTCTTGGGCCCCTTCCTCCATAATAAAATCAAAATTACATTTTACATTTTCATTGGTATGAAAATGAACAAGCCTGGAGGCTTGATTATGTTAACATTTTTCTTCTGATTAAAAAATGAATTAGGGGGCTGGGGATGTGGCTCAAGTGGTAACGTGCTCACCTGGCATGTGCAGGGCACTGGGTTTGATCCTCAGCACCACATAAAAATAAAATAAAGATGTTGTGTCCACCGAAAACTGAAAAATAAATATTAAAAAATTATTTTTCTCTCTCTCTTCTCTCTCTTTCTCTCTTTAAAAAAATGAATTAAGACATTTTTACAGGCCCCTAAAAGTGTGGAGGGCCCTAGGCACTGCAGCTACTCTGTCTATTGGCTATTATTCTAATTTTATAGATGATATTATTGAGTCACAGAAAGGTCTACTAACTTGCCCAAAGAAATCCAACTGGTAAGAGTTGGACCTTGGTTTTGAACATGGCTTCTTAGAATGATGCTTTATAGAAAGAGCATTCTGTGTAATGGTAGCTATTTTGACTTTTAAAAATCTAAGTATGTGGGCTCAGCAGTAGAGCACTTGCCTAGCCTGTGTGAAGCACTGGGATCGATCTTCAGCAACACATAAAAATAAATAAATAAATGAATAAAAATTAAGTACACTATTCAGTGATTAATAGTTTATTTATAATGTTGTGCAATCATTACCATTATTTAATTCCAGAAGATTTCACCACACTATAAAGACAACTCGTGCCCATTAGCAGTCCTTCCCCATTCCCACCTCTCTGTGGTCCCTGCTACCCACTAATGTACTTTTTATTTCTATTCCTTTTCCTAGTCTGGATATTTCACATACAGTAGTTCCCACTTCTCCATGGCTTTACTAAAATAGAAACTAAAATAGAAATTCCATGAATAAAAACTGGGAGTGGTGGTGCATACCTGTAATCCAAATGACTTGAGAGACCAAGGCAGGAAGATCACAAATTCAAGACCAGGCTCTGTCATTTTTTTCTTTAGGAAGACTCTCAGCGACTTAACATGACCAAGTCTCAAAATTAAAAAAAAAATAAAATTTAAAAGGGCTTGGGATGTAGCTCAGTGGTAAAGCATCCCTGGGTTAAATTCCTTCCCAGTATCCCTCTCCCCACCCCCAAAATTAAATAAATAAGTAAATAAATCCCACAAATTGTTTATAAGTGTTAAAATTGTGTTCCATTCTGAGCAGTGTGGAGAAATCTCACACTGTCTCACCCAGGATGTAAGTCATCCTTTTGTTGAGCATATCCATGCTAGTTTTCTGCCTGTTAGTCTTTACTAGTTGTCTTGGTTATCAGATCTTCTGTATGTCTTGGCATCACAGAGCTTATGTTCAGTAACCGTTATTTTGCTTAAAAATGGCCTGAAAGCACAAGAGGAATAGTGCTGGAAATGTGGATATGCTGAAAACAAACCAATTTCTTTAAATGCTTTCTTTAAGTGAAAACGTAAAAACTCTCCACTGATAAGGAAAGAAAAAGATTGTGTGCCAAGAAATTGCTGAGATATAGGGTAAGAATAAATCTTCTATCCATGAAATTGTCCAAAAGGAAAAAGAAATTTGTGCTAGTTTTGTTGTCACACATTGAACTGAAAAAGTTACAACCACAGTGTTAAAAGTACTGAAAAGGCATTAAGTTTGTTGGTGTAGGATGTGTTGCACCAGAAAGTATTGAGCCTATATAAAGACTTCAATATGGCATCCCTTGAAATGAGCAAAATCAAGTTAATTTATTACAAGTAATGCTTGGTTACCCACATTCAGGAATAGATTCGGACAGAAAAAGTTTTAAGAATTACTGGAAAGACTGTGTCTCCTGATGAAGAAACTGCCGCCACATTGCTTTCTTTCTTTTTATATTTTTAGTTGTAGTTGTACACAATACCTTTATTTTATTTATTTTTTTTTACGTGGTGCTAAGGATCAAACCCAGGGCCTCGCGGGAGCTAGGCGAGCACTCTACCGCTGAGCCACAATCCCAGCCCCTGCTGTCACATTTTTAAGAATTGAATATGTTTATTAAGGAAAAAGAACTTCACTCAAAGATAGTCCTCAGTTATGATGAAATCAGGCTGTTCTGGAAGAATTTGCCTAAAAGAACCACCTTCATAAAAGTGCGAAGGAGACATGGGGGCATAAAACATGGAGGGGTGTGGGCTGGGTTGTCGTTCAGTGGTAGAGTGCTTGCCTGGCATGTGTGAGGCACTGGGTTCGATCCTCAGCACCACATAAAAATAAATAAAATAAAGATATTGTGTTCATCTACAACTTAAAAAAAATATTTTTTAAAACAGGCTCCGAGAGGGGCTGTGGCTGTGGCTCAGGGGTAAAGTGCTTGCTGAGCGTGCACGAGGCCCTGGGTTCCATCCTCAGCACTACATATAAATAAATAAAATACAGGTGTTGTGTCCAACTACAACTAAAAAATAAATATTAAAAAAAGCACGGAGAGGTAGATTAACTGGCAAGTACTGAACAATAAGATATATTTTTTAAAATATTTATTTTTTAGTTGTACACAACACCTTTAGTTTGTTTATTTTTATGTGGTGCTGAGGATGGAACCCAGGGCCTTGCACATGCTAAGCAAGTGCCCTACCGCTGAGCCACAACCCCAGCCCACAATAAGATATTTTGAGAGAGAGTTCATTTACATAACTTTTACTGAGTAAATTGTTTACAGTTGTTTTATTTTATTATTGTTATTGGTATTTTCCTAATTGCACTTAATGTATAAATTAAACTTGCCATAGGGATGGATATATTAGGGGCATTAGAATATACCTTCTGTGGATAAGGGGGGACTGTTGTAAATGAAGTCATATAATCTGTTGTCCATTGTATCTGACATCTTACCATGTTCTTAAAATTTATTTATTCATGTATTTATTTATTTATGATGATAGCTTGCTCCTGGGATATATCTAGAGAGGTATAGAAAGTAGGAAACCCTGGATCTCTTTTGAAAATACAGCCAAGAGAAAACTAGAATTACAATGACTAAATTCAAGTTAATGAACTCATTGTCTTTTCACTGTATTTTGTATTCCATATTTAGTGCATTATTGCTATACTTGTGGGATTCATTTTGACATATTCATAAATGCGTATAATAATATGATTCACTCCATTTCTTCCTTCCTTCCTTCCTTCCTTCCTTCCTTCCTTCCTTCATTTCTGTACCAGGGATTGAACCCAGAGGTGCTTAACCACTGAGACACATTCCCAATCCTTTTTATTTTTTATATATTTTTTAGTTGTCAATGGATCTTTTGCTTTATTTATTTTTAAGTGGTGCTGTGGATGGAACCCAGGGCGTCACACATACCAGGCAAGCACTCTACCACTGAGCCACAACTCCAGCCCTCTTTTTTTAACATTTATTTTTTAGGTTTAGGTGGACACAATACCTTTATTTTATTTTATTTTTTATGTGGTGCTGAGGATCGAACCCAGTGCCTCATGCATGCTAGGCAAGTGCTCTACCTCTGAGTCACAACCCCAACCTCTCCAGCCCTCTTTTTTATTTTTTATTTTGAGACAGGGTCTCACTAAGTTGCTGAGGCTGGCTCTAAACTTGCTATCCTCCTATCTCAGCCTTCCAAGTCACTGGGATTACAGACATGTGCCACTGGGCTCAGGGGATTTACTCCATTTCAGTCCCTGATACTACCATCTTCCCCCCTCCTCCCTCTCCTTGATCCCCTTCCTCTACTCTATTGGTCTGCCTTCTATTAATTTATTTTTTAAATTGGTGAATTATAATTATACATTAAAATGATCTGGAGCATCATGTTTTTCTTAGGTTCATCCATGTTGTAGCATGGATGTATCCTATTTATGACTGATTAAAATTCCTTCATATAGATATACTATATTTTGCTTATCCAATCAGCAATTGAAGGACATTTGGGTTGCTTTCATCTTATGATAATTGTAAATAGCACTGCTATAAGCATTCACATACACTTTTTGGTTGAATAATTGTTTTCAATTATTCTGGGTCTGTAACTAGTTGTGGAAGTGCTGGGTCATATGGTAATTCTATGTCTAACTTTTGGAGGAACTGCCAAGCTGTTTTTCACAGTAGTTATAGTATTTTACCTTCTTACCAGTAAGGCTGGGGATATAGCCCAGTGGTAGAGTGCTTGCCTACCCTATGACTGAAGACCTGCATTGGATTTCTAGCGCTGAAACAAGTGATAATAAAAACAAGCAAACAAACAAAAACAAGTTATTCTTACTAATATAGTAAGGGTCTGATTTCTTTTTTAAAATGTTTATTCTTAAGTTTTAGGTGAACACAATATCTTTATTTTACATTTTTGTGGTGCTGAGGATGGAACCCAGTGCCTCGTGCATGCTAAGTAAGTACTCTACCATTGAGCCACAACCCCAGCCCATGGGTCTGATTTCTTCATATTCTTGCCAGCATGTTTTATTTTCCATTTTTAAAATTATTTATTTTTTAGTTATAGGTGGACACAATATCTTTATTTTGTTTTTATGTGGTGCTGAGAATTGAACCCAGTGCCTCACGTATGCTAGGCAAGCACGCTACCACTTGAGCCACATCCCCAGCCCCTCCATTTTTTTAATTGAAGTAATACTACTAGATACGAATGGGTTTCTTATTGTAGTTTTGATTTGCATTTTTCTAATGACTACTGAGATTAGACATCTTTTAGTTTTTGGCCATTCATGTTTCCTTTTTGGAGAAATGTCTGTTCAAGTGCTTTGCCCATTTATTGGGTTTGTTTTTCAGTTGTAGAGTTGTGTGAGTTCTTTTTATATTCTGGATATTAGACACCTCTATATTTTCTCTTATTCTTTAAGTTTTCTTTTGATTTTCTTTTTCTTTTTGGTACTTGGGGTTGAACCCAGGGGTACTTAATCACTGAGCCACATCCTAAGCCCTTTTTTCTGTATTTTATTTAGAGACAGGGTCTCACTAAGCTACTCAGGGTCTGGCTAAGTTGCTGAGGCTGGCTTTGAACTTGTGATTCTCCTGCCTCAGCTTCCCAAGCCACTGAGATTACAAGCATGCTCCAATGTGCCCAGCTCTTTTGACTTTCTTGATAGTGTCATTTGGTGCTTGAAATCATAATCATCCCCCAATGTAGCTTTGTATTCTTATGTAGTTTTTGTTATTATCACGTAGTTTAAATTAACATCATCAGCATAGTCCAGTTCATTCTTGGTAGGGAATCCAGAGAGATGGCAAAAAAATAAATCTAATCTTGACTAAAGAAGCCTACCCATAATTGAGGCTTAACAAGATTCCCACAGTTAAAACCTAAACATGCACATAATTTTAAGAACAAAAGTCATCATCAGCAGAAATAATAAACCAAATAAGGAGACCTTATTAGCAGATGCAAACAATTAAAGACATATAGCAGATGCAAACTATTAAATAATGTGTAATATGTTTAAATGAATGAAAGGCTATGAAAACGTAAGAAACAACTAAATAATCAACAAAGTGAATAGAATTTCTAGAAATGAAACCAGATGATTAATGTATTTTCTTTCATTTTTTTATTTAAAAATTTTTTTTAGAAATGGACACAATACCCTTATCCTATTTATTTGTTTTTATGTGGTACTGAGGATCAGAACCAGCAGCTCACATGTGTGAGGTAAGCACTCTATCACTGAGCCACAACCTCAGCCGCATTTTCTTTCTTTTTATTGTGGTAAAATATACATAATGTAAGCTTTACTATCTTAACCCTTTTTTAAAATGTTTGGTACTGGTGGTTGAACCACTGAGCCACATCCCAAGCTTCCTTTTTATTTATTTTTAAAATTTTTTCATGGGCTAAGTTGCTTAGAGCCTTGCTAAGTTGCTGAGGCTATTTTGAACTCACAATCCTCCTGCCTTAGCTTCTCGATAGTGGGATTACAAGCCTGCACCACCCCACCCGGTTTATTTATTTATTTATTTAAATATTTATTTTTTAGTCATAGTTGCACACAGTACCTTTATTTTATTCATTTTTATGTGGTGTAGAGGATCGGACCTGGAGCCTCGCATGTGCTAGGCGAGCACTCTACCACTGAGCCACAATCCCAGCCCCTATTTTAACCATTTTAAAACATAAAAACTAGTGGCATTTAGCACACTCACAGTGTACTAAAGTTCCAGAATATGTTAATCAATCCAAAGGGAAACTTGAACCACTTTAACACTCATGCAGCATTCTCCCCTCCCCCAGCCCCCAATTCCCATCCCCAGCAATGAGGAATCTACTTTCTGTCTCTATAGATTTGTCTATTCTGAACAATTCATATAAATGGAGTCCCAATGTGTTGCCTTTTGTGTCTGGCTGCTTTCACTCAGCATAATACTGTCTAAGTTCATCCATGTTGTAGTAAGAATCAATCTGTCATTCCTATTCCTCTTACCTGAAGGTGTTAGATATAGCAAGCCTCCAGGAGCCAAGTGTGGGGAAAATATGAAACTTCTTTCCCATACAAAGGCTCAGGGTTCCCTAGGTGTGGCTTTGACACTACCACATGAAAATGGAACTCTTCCCTGCTTTCCCCTTGAGCAGAAGGTGGGTTGGTGGATGCAGACTCAGCATGCTTTACACAAGGGATGGGCTCTTGAAAATAAAATTTAATGTTAATTACTCTACCCATGAATAGTCCTTTTTCCCCTTTTTTTGGTACTAGGGATTGAAGCGGGGGCACTGTACCATTGAGATACATCCCCAGCCCTTTTTATTTATTTATTGTGGGGGAGTACCTGAGATTGAACTCCGGGCACTCGACTGCTGAGCCACATCCCCAGCCCTATTTTGTATTTTATTTAGAGATGGGGTCTCACTGAGTTGCTTAGTGCCTTGCTGTTGCTGAGGCTGGCTTTGAACTCATGATCCTCCTGCCTCAGCCTCCAGAGCTGCTGGAATTACAGGCTTGCACCACTGTGCCTGGCCCTTTTTATTTTTTATTTCGGAGACAGGATGTCACTAAGTTGCTGGGGCTGGTCTTAAACTTATTATTATCCTTCTGCCTCAGCCGAATGGCTAGGCTTATAGGCATGGGCCACCAGCCAGGCTCTGTGAAGTGTCCTATCAGACAATAAGTCTTTTGTAAAAGAACTAATGAAAGACGAGAGGATTGTAAACTAAGGCAATTTCTAGATGTTTTTTAGAGACATTTGCATTATGAGATCTGTGATATTGTGGAAGATTCATGCTTATAGATTTTGTTTCTGCTGTAAGTGGGGGGTCACCTATCCTAGTGGGATGCAGGGGCTTTCTGCTCATTTAAGGCCAATGCCAGTCCATTCATAGCACCATGTGCTTTAATACCTTCTTCTTCCTACAAGGGGACTCTGGAATTTAAAATGTTTTAGTCCTTGATCAAAAGTTTCCTATGCTGGTGCTGGTGCTGGGGCTCAGCCGTAGAGCGCTTGCCTAGCATGTGTGAGGTGCTGGGTTTGATCCTCAGCACAACATAAAAATAAATAAAATAAAGGCATGTGTCCAACAACTAAAAAAATAGTAAAAAAAAAAGTCTCCTATGGCCATCCCTATTTTCTACCACAAGAGACTGATGGGAAGAGGTGGTCATTTTTTTAGAGTATCATGAATAAATTATTCATTCATGTCAGAAGTCAAAACTGTGGTGCTGGGAATGGAACCCAGGGTGTTTGCATGTGCTGTGGTGGAAGCTCTCTACCAGTAAACCACACCCTCAGCCCTTTTATTTTTTATTTAGAATCAGGATCTCACTAAGTTGCTTAGTCCCTATTTTATTTAATGAGACTGACCTTGCACTTGTTATCCTCCTATGTCAGTCTCCAAAATTGCTGGGGTTATAGGCGACACTATCATACTGAGCAAAGATTTCTTTACTTGATCTAGGGTGTCTTGGACTCGAGCCTCAAAAGGCCTGTTCAGTCCTGCTGTGTTCTCTGTGCAAATCCTTCAGAGGGATACCTTTCCCCACGTTTTAGATGTTATTTTTATCTGGGACAGTGATTTGCATTTAGTTTATGGTGAAAGAGAAAATGCAATGTGTTAATTACCATTGGCTTTCAGATATTTCAAGTTATAATTCAATTCTTACCTCTTGTAGGAAGTAGTTCCAGCCTACCAAAGCCCCAGTACTCTTTCTATCTTGTGAGCTACTACTACGCCTGTAGTATGACATTTATTCATTTGATTCTTATTACACATCTCTTCAAGGGTGATTTACTTTTAAATGTATGCAGACAATAATGCATGTATGTGTTAGCATTTTTGTATATGGATGTGCATTTTGATTCCATGGTTAGAATGTAAATTCCTTATAGTTCATACATTTCTTAGTATTTCTCAAAGCAGTGCTGATAACATAGTAGGTATTCAGTAAGGATTTG
Source organism: Spermophilus citellus (assembly GCF_964194105.1). Taxonomy (NCBI): domain Eukaryota; kingdom Metazoa; phylum Chordata; class Mammalia; order Rodentia; family Sciuridae; genus Spermophilus; species Spermophilus citellus. Next base: position 102,736,946 of record NC_138190.1, read on the forward strand.
TTGATTGGTTTGCAAATATGGGGAATTTGTGTAGGAGTGGCTGGCTTTAGCCAAGGACAAGGTTCCTGAATATATTTTTTTGAGTACTGTGGATTGAACCAAGGGGTTCTTAACCTCTGAGCTACATCCTCAGCCCTTTTGATATTTTATTTAGCGACAGGGTCTCACTGAGTGGCTTAGGATCTTGCAAAGTTGCTGAGGCTGTTTTGTAATTAAATTATTTATTCTAATTGATGGCAGAATGCAATTCATTTCATATTACAAATATAGAGCACAACTTTTCAAGTGCTGAGCCTGGTTTTGAACTTGCAATCTTCCTGCCTCAGCCTCCTGAGTTACTAGAATTACAGGCTTGCACCGTTGTGCCTAGCTCTAGAATTTTATTAGCTCTCAGAATTTTATTAGTTGAGCTTTTCCAGTGTTGCTTTTGCCCTCTCATTTACATTCCAGCTCTTTCAGCAGTGCTTGGAGTGGCAAAATGCTTCCCAGGAAAGATCTGGAATTTTCTTGGTGGTTTGAGAAATTGGTTAACTTTCCACTCTGTCTGCAGTGCTATCTGTGGAGGCCTGTGGAATTCTTATCTGCATTGAGAAGGCACTTCTGTCCTCTTTGTCCTTCTTTATTGTTGTCCTCCTTTACCTCCCTGCAGTGTGTGTGTGTGTGTGTGTGTGTGTGTGTATACCAATTCAATTTCCAAGTACTATGTACAAGAGCCACAGAGTGGGCACAGTGTAGGGAGAAAGAAAATGCAAAAGAAACGGTTGGGATTGTGGCTCAGCGCTAGAGCACTCGCCTAGCATGGGCTGGACCCAGGTTCGATCCTCAGCACCACATAAAAATAAAGGCATTGTGTTGTGTCCATCTACACCTAAAAAATAAATATTAAAAAAAGGCAAAAGAAAGTTTAATTAATATAAGATATAAAAGGCAAATGCTGTAAGATAGGAGCAAAACAATATTATAAGAGTTCAAAGAGGGAGAGGTCATATTCAGAAAAATATGGAAGCATATATGAAAGAGACAAGATTTAAGATGATTCCTAAATTATAGTTGAGAGTTCTTTTTTAACTTTTTAAAAATAAGTACTTTTTTCTCATAACCATAAAAGTAATGAATCATCATTGTGATAAATTTGGAAAGTAAAAAAGTAGCATAAAATAAAATAAACTCACCCATAAACTTGTTTATCATTTAGGGACTATAGTGACAAAATTCATTTTTCTAAATTCTTGTAAGTACTATATTCCATACAACCATCTGATATTCTATCTTTGTTGTCCTACATTATACCAAACGTATTTCTCACACTTTAAAAGTTAAGTTTTGAAAAAAATTATTGTGTATAGTCTGTTATTCATTTATATATTTTCTCATTCACCCATTAAAGCAATATTTATTGCCAAGCATACCCATTATTGTTTTTCAGTGTTTAGCATAGTGCCTGACATTTATGAATGTTCAACAAATATATTTTTTGGTGCTTGGGGTGGAACCTAGGGAGTAATCATGCCAGGCAATCTAATCTACCACCAAGCTACACCCTAAGCCAAATATTTTTTTTTTTAATATTCTTTGAATCTGTGAATGAATGAATAAATGCTAGGAACTATGCTAGATCTTTAACATAATTTTATTAACCATTTTTCTCCAGTGATGAACATTTAAGGTTTTCTTTTACCCCTCTATTTCTGCAACTAGTAATTTTTTATGCATGAATAATTCATGGGAAGAATTTAAATGGTTCAAGTTCAGGGATGAGGGAGAGAGTCCAGACAGATAACTCAACATGAAGAGCATATCAATGGGCCAGCAAATAGTTCTGTTTGGCATGAGATGAGCTAAAGGAGATGGGAGTCTAGGCTGGAAAGTGATAATAGTTATTTCCATGTATAGCAGCTCCTAATTATAAAAGTGCCTTAAAATTATTTCCAAAATTCTTACAGTTATCATTTACACTTTATAAATGAGAATACATTCTCAGAGTGAGTAGCCTGAGGTTGTACAACTACTAAGAGGTAAAGATGGAATTGGGTTTCAAATATGTTTAGGAGTTTGAGTATTGTGTGTAGAGCAATGAAGGTTTTGTTGTTATTGTTATTAACAATAGTATTATTTAGAATAACATTTTGTACCAAGGATTGAACCCAGGAGGCGCGCAATCACTGAACCACATCCCAAGCCTTTAATATTTTTTTTTTTTTAATTTTTGAGATAGGGTCTCATTAAGTGGCTTAGGGCCTTGTTAAGTTACTGAGGCTGGCTTTGAATTTGCAATCCTCCTTCTTCAGCCTCCCAAGCCACTGGGATTACAGGTGTGTGCCACCATCCTGGCTTAATTTTTGGGTTTTTGAGACAAGGTCTTGCTATGTTGCTGAGGTTGGTTGCCAACTTGGTGGCTCCCACCTCAGCTTCCCAAATAAGTGGGATTACACACATGTGCCCCCACACCAGTTTAGTATAACTTTTTTTTTCTGAATTAGTTTTAAGACCCACCAGACATTACAAAAATGTAGTACGGAGAGTTTCTGTGTACTTTTACCTAGCTTTTCCTAATAACAACTTATATAACTGTAGTACTTTGTCAAAACAAAGTAAAAACAACTGTTATAGTTAGAATATCATTAAGTATGGTTTCTCAACCCTGTCACTATTGTCACTTTGGACCACATAATTCTTTGTTGGTGGGGAGGGGGGCTGTCCTGTGCAGTGTAGGATGTTTAGTAGGATCTGTTACTCATTAGATGCCAGTAGCATCCCTCCACACAACCAAAAATATCTAGAGTTTACTAAATATTTCCTTGTGGGCTGGGGAAGGAGAGGGTAGAGCCCATGGATGAGAACCACTGTATTAATTCACGTACATAGCTTGACTGGACTGTGTGTGTGTGTGTGTGTGTGTGTGTGCGCGCGCGCGTGCACGAGTAGTTCTAAGAAATTTTATCATGTGCATGGATCTCCATTATCATCAAAAAAGTCAGGATACAGAATTGTTCCATCATCCCAAAGAAACTAACTGGTACTATCCCTTTGTATTTCCCTAACTCTTGGCACCTCTTATTTATTATCCAGCTTTATAATTTTTGTTAGCTCTATAATTTTGTGAATGGTTTTTTTCTCTCTTACACACATAATTCCCTTGAGATGGATTTCAACTTTTCCCTTATATCAGTAATTCATTCCTTTTTATTCCTGTGTAGTATTGCTTAAGCATTCACCTGTTAGAGACATTTGGGTTGTTTCTAGTTTTTGGTTGTTATAAATAAAGCTGCTATGAACATTTGGTACAGGTTTTTGTGGGCACATCAGTTTACTTTATTTTTTAAAAAATATTTATTTTTTAGTTGTAGATGGACACAATACCTTTTTAAAAAAATTATTTTTATGTGGTGCTGAGGATCGAACCCAGGGCCTCACATGTGCAAGGCAAGTGCTCTATTACTGAGCTACAACCCCAGCCCCAGTTTAATTTCTTTTGTATAAATTCCCAAATGTGTGATTGCTGGCTTATATGGTAATTGCATGTTCAGGCTTTTTCTTTTTGGGGGGGGGAGGGGTGACCAGGATTTGAACTCAGGGGCACTCAACCACAGAGCCACATCCTCAGCCCTATTTTGTATTTTATTTAGAGACAGGGTCTCACTGAGTTGCTTAGCACCTTGCCATTGCTGAGGCTGGCTTTGAACTCATGATCCTCCTGCCTCAGCCTCCTGAGCTGCTGGGATTACAGGTGCCACAAAGCCCAGCTATGTTTAGGTTTTTAATAAACTGCCAAACTGTTTTCCTGGTGGCTGTAATATTTTTTATTCCTGTCAACATCATTGACAGTTTGCTTGCATCTTTGCCAATTTTTTTTTATATATAGTTTTTTTGGTTGTAGATGGACACAATACCTTTATTTTATTTTATTTTTATGTGCTGCTAGGGATCAAACCCAATGCGTCATGCATGCTAGGCAAGTGCTCTACCACTGAGCCACAATCCCAGCCCCATCTTTGCCATATTTGATGTTGTCATTATTTTTATTTTAAGTCATTTTGATATGTGTATAATGATGTTGTTGTTATCTTATTAAGAAAATTTACATTCTCCTAAGACTGATGACATTGAACATCTTTTCATGTATTTATTTGCCATCTATATATCCTCTTTAGTGGATTTCTGTTCATGTCTTTTACAGATTTTCTAGATGTATTTTTGATTTTTTATTGAGCTCTGAGAGTTCTTCATATATATTCTAGATTCTTTGACAGTCAGCAAATATTTTCTTCTAATCTCTAGCTTCTCTTTTATCCTTTTAACAGTGAAAGTTTTATGTATGTATGTATGTATGTATGTATGTATGTATTTATGTATGTACCAGGAATTGAACCTAGAGGTGCTGAACCACTGAGACACATCCTCAGCACTTTTTTTTTTTTTTGTATTTTATTTAAAGACAGGGTCTCACTAAGTTGCTCAGGGCCTTGCTAAATTGCTTAGGCTGGCTCTGAATTCACTATCCTCCTATCTCAGCCTCCCAAGTCACTGAGATTACAGGCATGTGCCACTGGACCTGGCAAAAGTTTTAAATTTCAATGAAGCCCAGTTCATCAGTTTTACTTTTATGGATCATGTCATGTGTATGAAACCTGTATTTAGTCCTAGTTTTGGAAATTTTAAAAGTTGTATATTTTACATTTAAGCCTAATCTACTTTGAACTTTTTAAAATAAGGTGTGAGGTTTAAGTTGGGGTTCATTATTTTGCCATTTTGTGCAATTGCTCCAGCATTATTTGAATTCTTTTATACCTTTGCCAGAAATTAGTTGACCTTACAGTCAGACCTCCTTAGTCATTTGCTCTACATATGTGGATTAAATCACTTGCAGACCAAAAATATTACAAAAATTGTACTGAACTTGTAAAGACGTTTTAGTTCATTATTCCATAAAGAATAAAACACAGTGTCGGGAGGCTGAGACAGGAGGATCGCAGGTTCAAAGCCAGCCTCAGCAACAGTGAGGCACTAAGCAACTCAGTGAGACCCTGTCTCTAAATGAAATATAAAATAGGGCTGAGGATGTGGCTCAGTGGTTGAGTGTCCCTGAGTTCAATCCCTGGTAACCCCCTCCCTCAAAAAAGAATAAAGCATAGTGGTTGTACTAATTTACATTATCACCAATAGTGTATAGGTGTTCCTTTCCCTTCTGCATCCTCACCAGCATTTATTGTCATTTGTATCCTTGATGATTGCCATTGTGACTGCAGTAAGATAGAATTTCAATGTAGTTTTGATTTACATTTCTCTGATGGCCACAAATGTTGAAAGAATATTTTTTTTTATATAATTGTTAGCCATTTGTACTTCTCTTTAGGGGCTGGGATTGTGGCTCAGTGGTAGAGCACTTGCCTAGCACATGTGAGGCACTGGGTTTGGTTCCTGGCACCACATAAAAAATAAAAACAAATAAAATAAAGGTATTGTGCCCATATACAACTAAAAAATAAAAATAAAAAAAGAAGTGTCTCTTTAGTTCATTTGCCTATTTGTTGAATGGGTAGTTTGGTTTTTTGGTGTTGAGTTTTTTGAGCTCTTTACATAGCCCGTATATCAATCAAATCTGTCAGAAGAGATTTTCTTCTATTTTGTAAGCTGTTTCTTCACTATATTAATTGTTTCCTTTGCTATGCAAAAGCTTTTTAATTTGATGACATCCTACTTATTGATTCTTGGTATTATTCCCTATGCTATAGGAGTCCTATTTAGGAAGTCTCTGCTTGTGCCTTTATTTTGGAGTGTTGACCCTACGTTTATGTGTTGCAGTTTATGATCTAATTCCTAAGTCTTTGATCTATTTTTAAATGTTTTTAGTTGTAGATAGACACAATACCTTTATATCTTTATTTTTATGCGGTGATGAGGATTGAACCCAGTTCCTCACACATGCTAGGCCACTGCTCTACCACTGAGCCCCCTTTGATGTATTTTGATTGACTTTTGTACAGGGTTTGAGATAGGAATTGAGTTTGAGTTTCATTTTCTACACATTGATAGGTACATTTTTGTGTGGTGCTGGGGATTGAACCCAGGGCCTTGTACATGTGAGGCATGTACTCTACCAACAGAGCTATGTCTCCAGCCCTTGATATGCACTTTCCCCAGCTCCATTTGTTAAAGAGGCTATATTTTCTCCAACATATATTTTAGTCACCTATGTAGAAAATCAGATGATTGTAGCTTTGTGGGCTTGTCTCTGCATCTTCTATTTTGTTCTACTGCTCTACATGTCTGTTTTTTAAAAATGTTTTTTAGGTGTCAATTGACCTTTATTTTATTAATTTATTTATATGTGGTGCTGAGAATCTAACCCAGTGCCTCACATATGCCATGCAAGTGCTCTACCACTGGCCCCAGCCCCAGCCCCAGCCCCTACATGTCTGTTTTTATGCCAGTATGAATGCTGCTTTTGTTACCATAGCTCTGTGGTATCAGAATGGAGGTTCTTCAAAAAACTGAATATTCAGCCACTGTATGATCTTAGCTATACCAATCCTCCATATTTATCCAAAAGAATTAAAGTCGGCATACTTTAGGGATATATGCATATCCATGTTCACCACAGCACAATTCACAATAGCCAAGCTATAAAACCAGCCTAGGTGTCCATCAACAGATAAAGGAATAAAGAAAATGTGGTATATGTACAGAACAGAATTTTATTCAGCCATAAAGAAGAACAAAATTAAGTCATTGGCAGGAAAATGGATGGATCTGGAGAACATCTTGTGAAGTGAAACAAGCCAGATTCAGAAAGACAAGTGTCATATGTTTTCTTTCATATGCGGAAGCTAGAGAGAAAAAGAAAAAAGAAGAAAAAAAGGATGTCATGAAAGTGGAATAAAGATGATTGGGATAGAGGACAGGGATAAATAAGAGTGGGGAGGGGAATGGTAAGGGGAGGTAATAGGGTTAAAACTGATAAAGTTATGTTATATGCGTGTATGATGAAACACATCATTGTATAATTAGTATGCACCAATAAAAAAGAATAAAATATAACATATTTGCATAGCATTTACATTCTGTTAGGTATTCTAAGTAATCTAGGGATGAGTTAAAATATGCAGGAGGATATGCATGGGTAATATGCAAATTGCTACACTATTTTATATGAGGGACTTGAGTATCAAAGGACTTTGGTATTTGTGGGAAGTCCTGGAATAAATTCTGCACAAATACTTGAGGGGTGGCTGTATCTGTATAGGTCTATTTCTGTGTTCTCTATTCTCTTTTACTTTTCAATATGTCTGTCCCTCCACTAAGGCCACATATTCTTAATTACTATGGTTATGTAATAAGCCTTAGGATCAAGTATATTGATTCCTTCCACTTTGTTTTTATTTTTTTAATGTTTTTTGTTTTTTAGTTGTAGATGGACACAATGCCTTTATTTTTTTATACCTTCATTTTATTTATTTATGTTTATGTGCTGCTGAGGATCGAACCCATGGCCTTACACGTGCTCTCCCACTCAGCTACAACTCTAGTCCCAATTAATTATTATTTTAATTGAACAAATTTACAGAGTACAGTGTGATATTTTGACATGCATATATATTATGTAATGATCAAATCAAGATAGTTAGATTTTTACATTTCATTAACTGTTTAAAAATGTTTGATTAACATGTAATAATTGTACATATTTATGGGGCATAGCATATTTCAATACATGAATGGAAGTGGACGACTATGTTAAGTGAAATAAGTCAGGCCCAAAAAGACAAATACTGCATGTTCTCTCTCATATGTAGATGTCATAAAAATTGATTGGAATATGTAATGGTGATTACTAGAGCTGAAAAGGGTGGGTAGATAGATGGAGGTTAGATAACAGGTATCAAAACACAGAGGAGAGGGTTGGGGTTGTGGCTTAAGGGTAGAGCACTTGCCTAGCACGTGTGAGGCACTGGGTTTGAGTCTCAGCACTACATATGAATAAATAAAGATAAAGGTCCATCAATGACAAAAAAAAAAAAGAATAAACAAAACAGAGGAGGGTCAGGTGTGGTGGCGCAGGCCTGTAATCCTAGTGACTAGGGAAGCAGAGGCAAGTTCAAAGCCAGCCTCAGCAATTTAGTGAGGCTCTAAGAAACTTAGTGAGACCCTGTCTCAAATAAAAAGGGCTAGAGATGTGGCTCAGTGGTTAAGCACCCTTGGGTTCCATTCCAGTACCAAAAAAACAAAAACAAAAACAAAAAGCAAACAAACAAACAAAAAAAAAAAAAAAAAGAGGAGGGGTTGGGGGTGTGGCTCAATGGTAGAGCTCTTGCTTAGCATGTGCAAGGTCCAAGGTTTGATCCCCAACATTGCAAAATAAAACACACAAAAAACCCCACAGGAGTAATAAGTTCTGGTGTTCTACAGCACAGTGTGGTGACTAGTTCACAATAACTGATTCTATGTTTTATGGAGAACTAGAAGAGAGGAGCTCAAAGGTTCCAAACACAAAGGCATGAAAATGAGATGAGGATCTTGATAGGAATTACATTAAACCTCTACCTCAGTTTAGGATGAGTTGGCATCTTTACTATGCTATTTTCCCGTTTGTGTATCTGTTATTACATGATCTGAAGCAGAATAGTAGGTACCCTGATTTGTGTTTTCTGAATATCATGCTGGATGACGTACAGAGAAAGAATTCTGGAAGGTGCAATCTGTAAAGGCAATGAGATCAATTAGGAAGCTATTGTAGTTAGTTAGGTGAGAGATGATGATGGCTTGGGCCAGGTGATAAAGATGGAGAGAATAAACTGGCTTTGGGTTTTGTTGTGATTTTTTTTGGTTTGTTTTGCAGTACTGTGGATTGAACCCAGGAGCCTCGCATATACTAGGCAAACCCTCTAAAACTGAAATACAACCCTAGTCCTTTTAACAATTTTATTTTCAGTCAGAGTTTTATGAAGTTCCCCAGGTAGGCTTTGAATTTGTGAACCTCCTGCCTCAAACTCCTGAATAGGTGGGATTGCATTCCTGGCGTGGGGTTTGTTTGTTTGGTACTAGAGATTGAGCCCAGGAACTGTACCACTGGGCTACATTCCCAAGCTTTTTTATTTTTATATTTTTAAATTTTGAGACAGGGTCTTGCTAAATTGCTTGGGGGCTTGATAAGTTGCTGAGGCTGGCATGGAATTTGTGATCCTCCTGCCTCAGCTTCCCAAGCAGCTGGGATTACAGGCATGGGTCACCATGCCTGGCTGGGGTTTATTTTTGAGATGTAAGTAATTGGGCTTGCTGGTGTAATTAGTGTGGAGATTGAGAAAGAGTGTGGAAAATGATTCCTGGGTTTCCATCTTGAGCCAAAAGATGATACCACATACTGAAAAGAATATGGGAAGGATCAAGTTCTGGAGAAAGAGGATGAGTTCAATTGTGAATCTTGTGAGTTTGAGGTGTGCTCGGGCTTTCCAGATGTCTATTATATCTCATACATAGGCAGGTGGAAAGAACGAGTCCAAAGCCAAGGGGAAATTATTACTGTAGATATTGATATCTGTACTCACACGCTTGCCCCTTGTATCATTTGAATTAAAACTGGATAGCGGCTGTAGTTGTGGCTCAGTGGTAGAGCACTCACCTAGCATGGGCAAGGCCCTGGGTTCAATCCTTGGCACCACATAAAAATAAATAAAATAAAGGCATTGTATCCAACTACAACTAAAAAATAAATATTAAAAAAAACTGGATAACCTTGCCACTCAAAGGTATAAAGTTAACTTCCAGGGCCACAATCATTTGCAAAAGGTTACTATCCCCATCACTTAGTGCATAGATGTGTATTTGAGTGGAAAGTGATTTGTGGGCTGGGGTTGTGGCTCAGTGGTAAAGTGTTGACCTAGCATGCACGAGGCCCTGGGTTTGGTCCTCAGCACCATATTTATTTATTATAAATAAATAAAATAAAATAATTTTTTAAATCATATCTGGCATCGTCCAGAAAAAAAAATTTAAAGTGATTTGTAACCTGGTTCCTTGGGGCTTAGGCTGTGATTAAATGATTACTAATTCAAATCAACATGAAGAAGGTATATAAAAATGAACTCACAATGTCTCTGCATCTCTTTTGAAAATCTACTGCTGAGGACTACGGTTGTAGCTCAGCGGTAGAGCACTTGCCTTGAACGTTTGAGGCACTGAGTTTTGATCCTCAGCACCACATAAAAGTAAATAAATAAAATAAAGGTATTGTGTCCACATACAACTAAACAAAATAGTTAAAAAAATAATCTACTGCTGAGGTATTGACATTGTATGTTCTAGGTAGACAGAGCTAGTTTTTATTCCTGGTGAGAATAATTAGAAGTGCCTGAACCAAGCTGGGCATGGTGTCTCATGCCTGTAACCCTAGCAGTTCGGGAGTCTGAGGCAGGAGTATCACAAGTTCAAAGCCAGCCTCAGCAACTTATCGAGGCCCTGAGCAACTTAGTGAGACCCTGTCTCAAAATAAAATATAAAAATACCTGGGGATGTGGCTCAGTGATTAAGTGACCCTGGATTCAATCCCTGGTACCAAAAAAAAAAAAAAATCTCTGGATTGTCTGCCATCTGTTTTGATATTTCTTAATGCCTGCAATTTCAAGAGAATACAGTGCAGCAAGGCATAGGGAAAAAAATTCTGTCTTTAGATTTAGAGAACTAGGGGCCTGATAGGGTGAATCTAGAATCCAAGGAAACTTTACAGAATGTTGATAAGAGAGGGATATTGCCAAGTGCTTGAACCAGAATTCTATTGATACTTTTGGCAGCTTTTTGGGGAGACACAGGGCAGGGATAACTAATTAAGGGGAAGGATCTGGGAATTGTTCTCCCATTCCAATGAATTGGGTACAGGGTCCTGCTTAGGAGGAGCTAGAGTCATGAGCCAAGGCCTATGGATGATTTGTTATAGGTAAGGTGAATTACATGTTTGGGACTTAAAAATATGTTCTCTAGTATATTCCAAGTCCACATTTGTTCATCTGGAAGAATTTTAGAGTACTATTGACTCTGAGGACTTCCATAGTTATGGGAGGGGACCTATTGTAGGTTAAGGCACACTAGGATAAAATGAAGGTTTCCTGTGTCACAGCATGTTCATCTTATTGAGTGCACTATTGGGAGAGTGTTAGCCTCCGTTGCAGGGATGCAATTCCTCTACCCCCGTCTCCTTTGACTACTCCAAGTGTGTTAAATAAAGTAGTTTCATGGGTTACTGTTCCCATTTGCCAATGTCTTATGCATGCCATTTAAGAAAACTTTCTTTTAGTTTTTTTTTTTTTGTGATTGAACCCAGGGGCACTTAACCACTGAGCCATATCCTCCCAGTCCTTTTTATATTTTATTTAGAGGAAGGGTCTCACTAAGTTGCTTAGGGCCTAGCTAAGTTGCTGAGGCTGGCTTTGGACTTGTGGTCCTTCTGCCTCAGCCTCCAGAGTTGCTGGGATTATAGGTGTGCACCACCATGGCCAGCAAGAAAACTTTTCTTAAGCTAACTAGGCAATTTATTAAATTTAATCATTTGTGCTCTGCAATCCAGCAATCCACTAGTACTAATTCAAATAAATTATCTGGTTAGTTTATCAAGGTCTGAGTATTTTATGGAATGGATAAAATGGGGGAAAGTGGAGAGAAGTAATGTTTCCTTTAATGCTTTAGTGAAACCCATGACCTAACTCTCTGGGCTGATTGGGAGACCTAGCCCAGAAGCCCTGTTAAGGTTTCTATAGAATTAGGGAAGAATTTGGCCCTAGCACCCCAATAAGCATGAGCCATGTTTCCCTTTTGCTGGCTTTGAAGTAGGCATGTCCTTTATTATATGCTGGCTATATTGATTCTTAGGAAGTAAAATGGTGGTCTCCCCTAACCCCCGAGGTGCACCCACTCTCCTCCAAAGTGACTGGGATTTCCACCATTGCCATACTGAGTGAAGACTTCACAAATATGCGTCACATGAGGGCCTTCATGAATTTTTACCATTTTCAATACCATAAATACCATTATGGAGTAAATGTTTTCCTTTCATTTAAAATAGAATCACCTTTTTAAAATACTTTTGTTTTATTTATTTTTATCTGGTGTTGAGGATCGAACCCACTGCCTCACATGTGCTAGGCTAGCACTCTACCACTGAGCCACAACCCCAGACCCTAGTGCTAACTAATCATATCCATGCTATCATATGTTTGATGTACTAGTTTTGCTCTTGCAAAGTATGCCGGTTCTCAGTAAAACCGGGCTTTCTGGGATGGTCTCCTAAGCAGGAGCAGTGGCCTTAGCCTGTGGTCTCACTGAGAGTCTAAAGGTCAGGCTTCCTCCTTTTTCACAAATGGTGATAAGCACAGAGGCCCCTGAAATATGTGGTCCTAGGTAAGGCTCGCTGCAGATCCTCTGTCTCCAGTTTCTCTGAGTGCATTTGGTAGGGATTTGTGTCCCTGTAACATATCTCCAGTCACACTTGAGACAGAAGGTTATGCCATCAGCATAAACAGTTGTGACCACAGTTGGGTTGGCAAAAGCTTGTACTAGCAACTTTCTCTTCTGCTAGCTTGCCACATGTCTGCCAGAGTGGGTGTGCACACCTTGCAAGTCACCTCCACAGGGCATCTGCTTAGGTACATGTGGAGTTGTACTCACTGGTTCCTCCCCATAAGGAGTTGATGGTGAATGGGTTTTAGACTCCTTTGAGTAAGACGTAGAGCAGTACAGCTACCCTTAGAGACCAAGCAGATGACTGATATGTTAAGGAAATACCAGCATTCATGTTCTAAGAGTTCCACTCTGGGAGTCACAACTGTAATGTTTTTCCTTCTTGGCAAGCTGAGCTTGGGGGCCCCTAGGTGGAATCAGGTATAAGGATATGGGAACCTGCCTCAGCCTCCCAAGCCGCTGGAATCCAGGCTCTGAGCAGTGCAGTAATCTTTTCATGAATCTTCATTTCACTTAGGGTCGCTCACACACAAAGGTGTATTTTCCCTGTGACATCTTAAAAGCTTCTCTTAGCCTTTGACTTCTGTCCTGTTTCCTGTCCTCTCATTCATTAAAACAAATTAAATCAATAAACAGCATCACCACAGTTAAGGGCCTTAATAGGTGACTTCTGGGGATATTTTTGTTTGTTTGTTTCAGTGCTGGGGATTGAAACCAAAGCCTCATGCATACTAAGCGGTACTCTGCCACTGTACTACATGCCAAGCCCTGGAGATAATTTCTTTTAAAAATTTTAATCTAAGGATTTTAAAAAGTAGCAAGAAAATGGGCTGGGATGTGACTCAGTGGTAGAGCGCTCACTTGTGTGGGGTACCGGATTTGATTCTCAGCACTGCATATAATTAATTGATTAAAGATCCATCAACAACTGAAAAAACTATTTTTAAAAAAAAAAGTGGCAAGAAAGATAATTTTAGATGATACATTGAAAAGCTTTCTAAAAAATGAATTGACCAGCCAGGCGTGGTGGTGCATGCCTGTAATCTCTGTGACTCGAGAGGCTACAGCAAGAGGATCACAAGCTCAAAGCCAGCCTTGGTAACTTAGCGAGGTCCTAAGCAACTTAATGAGACCCTGTCTCTAAATTAAAAAATAAAAGGGGCTGGGGATATGGCTCAATGGTTAAGTGCCCCTCAGTTCAATCATAAATAAATAAATAAATAAATAAACAAATAAATAAATAAAACAAAACCAAAAAATGGTCCAGTAATCAACCCATGCTCTTGTTCCTGTGTGACCATACTTCCTCATTTTAATTTCTTCCTTGGATGATGGCTTCTGGTGTCTCCCTATGGAAGGCAAATACAGCACACCAGACACTTGTGGAGCTCTGCATCAACCAAGTTGCATTTTTTGGAGGGGGTACCGAGGATTGAACTCAGAGGCACTCGACCACTGAGCCACATCCCCAGCCCTATTTTGTATTTTATTTAGAGACAGGGTCTCAGTGAGTTGCTTAGTGCTTCGCTTTTGCTGAAGCTGGCTTTGAATTCATGATCCTCCTGCCTCAGCCTCCCGAGCCGCTGGGATTACAGGCTTGGGTCACCATGGCCTGTTCCAAGTTGCATTTTGAATCCTGATTCTACCACTCACTACAAGTATGAACAGGCAAATTCTGTCAACCTTTTTGAGCCTTCAGGTTCCTTATCTGTGAAGGGGGGATAATAATGACTTCTGACACATAGACTTGTTTTGTTTAAGATGAAATCATAAGTAAAAGGCATGGCTTCGTTCCTGGCACATAGCACTTACATCAAATTTTTTATAACTACAACAACAGGATTTTTATTCTTTTTTTTTTTTTTTTTTGGTACTGAGGATTGAACCTAGGGATGCTTAACCACTGAACAACATCCTCAGCCCTTTTTAAAATATATTTTATTTAGAGACAGGGTCTCACTGAGTTGCTAAGTACCTCGCTAAATTGCTGAGGCTGGCTTTGAACTCACAATCCTCCTGCCTCAGCCTCCCAAACTGCTGGGATTATAGGCAGCCACCACCATGCCTGGCAGATTTTTATTCTTCTTGTGATTTTGATACCTGTAATTACATTTATTTATAAGTGCTTGTAGCAGATTCTACTCTCTACCTGCCATTTCAGTTTCTTAGATTACAGATTGAAGATATCTTTTATTGAAAAGAATTCTGGAGCTGACCCTCTACTTCCAGCACCCATCTACTTCCAGACAGTGACTTGTGCGGGGTTTGATAAAAGTCCAGACAGTGACTCGTGCGGGGTTTGATAAAAGACAGGTTTTCCTGAGAAGTGGGAGGGGGTGTTGGGAAAGGTGGAAAGGAGGGATGCAGTTGGTGGAGGTTATCTGAGCGGCAGCCGGGCACTGATCAGAGCTCTTGGTTTCCCTCTGCTGGACAGTTAAGCTTCAAGCTTTGGTCTTCAAAGTAACATTGTGCATTTGCTTCAACTGAGAGAAATCAGTTGCAAGGCTAGAATGAAAGAAGCAGCCAGGTGGGAGAATATAATTCATAATCAGAAAAACAAACATATATACAGACATGTACCAAGGGATTATGGGATACCAAGTGCTGAGTTAGGAAGAGGAGCTACAAAGACAAATACAGCCTGATATTTGGCAGAGGAGACAGATGAGGGAACAGACAAAAGTGATCCAGGATCCTGGGGACTTGCCTGAAGTCTGTAGTGGTACAGCAAATGGGTGAGAACAGGAAAATACTGTAGGAATGTACTGGGATGGCAGAGGAATGTCTGTATGGGAAAGCTTCACAGGGGTGGTGACCCTTGAGCTGAGTCCTAAAAGACAGGACAGTGACTTCTTAGCAAATAGGAAGAAGAGCTGGAGAGAAAGCACAGGGATCTCACAGCCTGGCCTAAGCAGTAAACATCTCAGTGATGATTTCTGGCAAGGCTTTTTTTTGTTATGTCACACTGCTTTTTGGAATGAAAGAATATCTATGATGTGGATTTTGATTCTGTTTAATTATACATGATAGTAGACTCCATTTTGATTTAATTATACAATCATAGAGTACATCTTATTCTAATTAGGACCCCATTCTTATGGTTGTACACAACGTGGGATCCACTATGGTGTATTCATATATGTACATGCATGCTGTGGATCTTTTTTTTTTTTTTTTGGTATCATGGATTGAACTCAAGGACACTTGATCACTGAGCCACATCCCTGGCCCTATTTTGTATTTTATTTAGAGACAGGGTCTCACTGAGTTGCTTAGCGCCTCACCATTGCTGAGGCTGGCTTTGAACTCGTGATCCTCTTGTCTCAGCCACTGGGATTACAGGCATGTGCCACCACTATGCTGTGGATCTTAAGGAGACACTTGTTTCAAGTTAATTGGAAGATATGAGGTGTATGATATGGAAAATTTTAATATGGAAATGAGTACATTCACAAAGGTTGATGCAAACAGTGTTTTAGCTGTGTGTCTCCCTGAATTTTAAGAAAAGTGGTTTTAACTGGAATTTAAATAATAATTTAAAGCTACAGTGTGTGATTGACATTTGCTAGCTTCAGGTGTTATGGTACTTTATAAATCCTTTAAACTCCTCCTCTAAAAACTTATAATTATGTATTTACCCATTCTGAATACATGGTCCCAGACAAGTATAATCTCAGGGAATCAAATGACAACAAGTATAGTCTCCTCAATAAAAGAGGCACACTCCATGACTTCCAGATGTTTCCAGAACATTTTATCATATACTCTCACCATCTGTGATGAACAAAGACATTGGTTTGTCTCACTGGAGGGAAATATCAACAGATTGTGTTTTAAGTGGCAATTCATTCTGGGTTGGTGGTAGTAGTTTTGGAAAAAAAAAAACAGACCAGCCTGAGGCTCAGAATTTGATGAACAATTTTGAAACTTCATTCAAAGAAATAATTGGGGTATAACTGACCAGCCTAGATTAAATGTCTTCTAAGGTGTAAAAACTCCATTTATGGGGCTTAGGCTGTGGCTCAATGGCAGAGCATTTGCCTGGCATGTGTGAGGCACTGGGTTTGATCCTTAACACCACATTAAAAAAATGAAACAAATAAAATAAAGGCATGCTGTCAAAAAAACCAAACAAAACACAACAACTCCATTTATTCAGCTAATAAATGCATATGCCTAATTTTTAAAATTAGTGATCTTGTATCTGTATGGGTAGTTGATTCTTTCTTTCTTTTTTGTTTATTTATTTTTTGTGCTACTGGGGATCATACCCAGGACTTCCTGTGTATCCCCAGCCCTTGATTCCTCTTGAAATGGATGACTAGCACTCACCATTTTAAAAGTACATTATTCTAGGAGATGAATGTTCCTTTTTATAGACTTTAATCTCATGACATTACCCATCTTCCCAGGAATCTCAACCTCACGGGATTGTTCTACCACACCCAGCTTTCCTTTCTGCTTTAAAATAAAGTAGGTTGTGCTTTTTGGAGTTGAGGAAAGGCAATGACAAAAGGTTCAGCAATCTTTGCTTTATCATTGTATTATTCAGGATTATTAGGCTATGATAACCCTAGGGATTTGCCAAATCTCCTAGTGATGACTATTTTTTACTCCATATGTCTTTTTGCCTTTCAGCCAGCACCCTTCAAGAGCTGAAACTGAAATCCCTTACAAATCTCAGGCACCCTGTTTCCTTGCTCACCAAAGTGATATCCAGGCAAGAGCTAGGCATTCAAGATGTGATTTCAGGAGATTAATAAAGTCTATCGTGATCCCCTATGTCCTCCTTTACCAGCTTTGATAAGGTACAGATAGATTCCTGTCCACAAATTTCCCTTGAGAAGGGTAACATTCTTCCATCATGATTATCATCATTTTCAGTTTCTTACAGTGCTGTGTTCTGCTGTGGTGATTATCATCATTATCAGTCTTACACATGAGTGGGAATGAGGACAAAAGTGTTGAGGGAAGGGGAAAGAAGCCAAGAAGAACAAGGGGTGTAGGGGGGTTGAAAGCACTTCAATAAGGCAAAAAGGGGCTGGCGATGTATGCAGAAGACATTGACAGTGAACTTTGAAGACATCAATTTTGCTAAAGTCAGAACTACCTTTTCTTCTCTTTTCTACTCCATCATGAATTGGCATAGGGACTTGAAGATAACCTCCAGCACAACTTCCACACACCTTCCTGAGTTGCTGGAAATCCCCGGAGTTTAAAAAAAGTAATTTTAGCGCGCCCTCAGGTGGCCAAAAGGAATACCGCAACAATGGCTATTGATGGAAGTTGACATTCTGGACAAACATCTCTGAATAGACACTGCTGCTTGGCAAGTTGCTAGGCACCTGGCAGGACAATTTGTGTGGAGATGGCACTCTTCCCTTTAGGGCATCAGTTCTCAAGCTTATTGGGGAAGCAACCCTGAAATAATCTTGCCAGGTTTATTTTGGACTCCCTGCATCTCCACCTTCTCCTCACCATGCAGTATGGCATAGTTTTGAAATTATGGTGAACTAATTGATTTAAATATTACAAGAGCTTTAAAGTAATTGGAACTATCTCTAGAGGCTTCAAGGATGATTTGTGTATGGATTTCCCATCTAAAACAGGCTGGAAGTACAGGAGGGAGATCACAGATATTTTAAACTTTTTAATTTGGGAATAATTTCAGATTTATAGAGAAGTTGCAAAGATAGTACAAAGAATTTCCATTATACTGTTCACCCAGATTCTCTCAAATTTAACATTTTAGCACATTTACTTTATCACTCTCTCTAATTATGACTACGTGTGCATTTTTCTGATCTATTTGAGAATGTTACAGACACAATGCTCTTTCATCCTTAAATACTTTAGTGTATATTTTCCAAAAATAAGGACATATGCTTATAAAACCACAATGATGTTATCAAAACCAGGATGTTAATTTTGGTACAATACTTTTTTTTAAAAAAAATCTTCAGACTTTATTTAAATTTGCAAATTATCCCAAGATCCAACCTAGTATCACTCATTTAATTGCATTTACATGTCATGTCTCTTTAAGCCTTCTTTAGTCTGAAATAGTTCCTCAGTCTTTCTTTGTCTTTTGTGACCTTGACATTTTAAAAAAGGTACAGGCCATTTTGTTGTTGTTGTTGTAGAATGTTCCATAATCTATGTCTGTTGTTTCTTCATGATTGGTTCAGGTTATGCATTTGGGGGGGGGGAGTATCACAGAAGTGATGCTTCTCAATGCACATGATTTCTCTTTGTTTTCAGCAATGTTTTTGACACCCAGATGGCAGAATAATTATTGTTAAAAATAACATGCATGGGGCTGGGGTTAAAGCTCAGTGGTAGAGAGCTTGCTTCACACATGTGAGGCACTGGGTTCGATACTCACAGCACCACATAAAAAATAAAATAAAATAAAATAAAAATCTTCTGTCCATCTTAAAAAATCTTTTAAAAAATGACATGCAAATTAAGTCAAGTTTCCTATAGACTCATGGGAATTTCAGTTGTGGGGTGGGACAAAAAAAAAGAAAGCTGGAGAAACCATCTACTCTCCTTTCACCTTTCTAGGAATGCTTTATGAAGGGATAGTGTTAGGGGATAGACAGATGTGAATGGTGGGTACTTGAGGTTAAGAGAATAATTCTATAAAACGGGCCCACTGTGCTGTCCCCTGTCCCATGTTTTCTTTTCCAATAAACAATTTACCTGCAGCAGGGCTGGGGATTTAGCTCAGTTGGTAAAGTGGTTGCCTCGCATGCACAAGGCCCTGGGTTCAATCCCCAGCACCACCACCAAAAAAAAAAAAAAAAAAACACACACAACCTGCAGCCCTGCCTCACCTAAGTAGACAGGATGTCACATTCCTCAGCAAACTACCTGTCCTCTGCAGGAGAAATGCAGGCCCAAAATAATGTTGATAAGAGGAACCCAAGTTACCCTGAAAGAGAAGACTTTTGTCTCCTCTTATCAGATCCTGAAACTCTGGGATATAAGGATAGTTCTTTCTAACCACAAAGCTTGTAAAATGTATGTTTGTGAATCCAATTAGAACCATTCAGCATGGGCCAAGATGACCATGACAGAGGGGACTTGAAAGTCTGATGTCACCCTGATGTCAGTAAAAAGTCAAGGCTTGGGGGCTGGAGTATGACTCAGTGGCAGAGCACTTGCCTAACGTGTGAGGCACTGGGTTTGACCCTCAGCACCACATAAAAATAAACAACAACAACAAAATGGAATAAAGGCATTTTGCCCATCTACAACTACAAAAAATAAATAAAAATAAAAAGTAAAGGGGTGGACCTGTGTGAGACTCTCTGGGAACTTCTCTGGGATACCCAATAAAAATGAAGTGCAGGAGAGGCACATTGTCTCTCTCCTCTCTGAGAGGACCCACTCTCTGGCTTGAGAGTGTCCCCTTTCCCCTTTCCTAACCCTTCAATAAACTCCTCTCTATTACTCTGAGCAACATGTCTGAAATCTTTCTGACTTGATTGCAAGAATCGGGGTTGGAAGAGAGGGTCTTCATGGTGCCTCAGTTTTCTGGAAGGCCCCAACTCCATAACAGCAGGATTTCAGGAAATTTGGGATGAGATAAACTGGGATTTTATGTATGGGGGGGATATTTTGCTAGCAAAAGGTCTTGGTTATGGAGTCCCCAGTTATTTTTTTCCCCCAATCCTTATTTGAGAATCAGATACAGTGCTTCTAGGCATAATTATTTTGTGGTACTAGGGAACAGCTGGGTGGTTCCTTTCCCGGTTGCCCAATTGTCACACATAAGAGAGGGGAGTGCTTGGAGCTTGGAAAGCTTTGGTTAGAGAAAGGGAAAGAGGACCTGAATGTTCATGAACCAGTTTCACCCTACCTACTGCCTAACTGAATTTGCTCCACTAAAAACAGGATTACTGGGTTTACATATAGTTCTTTTGATCATGAACTCACAAGTACTGGAGAACTCAAGCCTTGTATGCATATTAATTTATAATGGAAATGTAGATTTTAAACTGATCACCTAATGTCAGCCTCTGATAATTGAGCTTTGATCTTCCACTCGGTAACTGAAGAAGTTCTGTAGTCTAGAAATTTTAGACAGAAATGTGGAGAGATGCTGGACACCATGGTGCATTCCTGTAATCTCAGCAATTTGGGAGGCTGAGGCAGGAGGATGGCAAGTTCAAATCCAGCCTTAGCAATTTACTAAGGCCTTAAGCAACTTAGCAAGACCCGGTCTTGAAACAAAAAGTAAAAAGGGCTGGGGATGTGGCTCAGTGGTTAAGTACACCTTGGTTCAATCTCCGGTACCAAAAAAAAAAAAAAAAAAAAAAAAAAAGAAAGAAAAGTGGAGAGATGGTTTATAAAGTGATAACAATAGTTATTGTTTTCCAGATTCCAATGTTTGGATGGTTGCACGTGGCATTTTCTTTCTTTCTCCTTTCTTTTGTGTTGAATTTTATTGTCTGATTTTGGATCCAGTAAGTTTTGATTCCATTAAAACATTAAACATTCTATTATAACATCTTATTTTCTGAGCTGTGATTGGTGTTGTAGAACAGCACTGACCATGCTGGTTCCGGTGGTATATGCCAGTAATCCCAGCAGCTAGGGAGGCTGAAGCAGGAGGATCATGAGTTCAAAGCCAGCCTCAGCAACAGCAAGGCACTAAGCAACTCAGTGAGACCCTGTCTCTAAATAAAATGCAAAAAGAACTGGGGATGTGGTTCAGTGGTTAAGCACCCCCTGGCTTTAATCCCTGGTACCAAAAAACAAAAACAGAAACAAAACAAAACAAAAAAACACCACCACCACCACCAACAACAACAACAAAAACAAAACAAAACAAAAGAAAAAACTGAACTGCATTAACCATTACCTAAAGCTGTAGAGTGCTTTTGGCCACTGACCTTTTAAATGTCATAACGACCTGATTATATGTTTGATTTCTTTAAATGTCTCCATGACACTACATATATAACCTCAAAGTTTTAATTTTCTGACACTGCAGTGTTTTATCAGGTGAGACTGTCATAGTGAGGCAAAGTAATTTTCCAGTCTTTCACAAATATTTTCATACATTAAGTAGAGGCTCATATTAATGTAGAAAGGAAATTTTTGCATCAATGAAAGGTCAAATTAAAACCACAACAGATTTAACAAAAGAGATCTTTGCTGATGGGCAATGGAAATTATTCTGGTAAAGGACCTGGTTTATATATTTAGTAAATTTACTCAATGATAAATATTACTAATATTAAACAGTAATATCATTGACTTTCCATATTTGCATGCATCATATCCATATATTCAACCACCTTTGGAATTGGAATTTATAATTTGGAAAAAAATACATCAGTACTGAACATACTGAACATATGTAGGCATTTTTTTCATCATTATTCTCTTATATGATACAATATAAGAGCTATTTATATGGCATTTGTATTGTATTAGGTACTATAAGTAATCTAGAGATGATTTGAAGTATATGGGAGAATACATATAGATTATATGCATATAAAACACCATTTTATTTAAGAGACATGAGCATTAGCAGATTTGGGTTTCTACAGGGGATTCTGGAATACTGAGGGATGACTGTATTAGTTTATTTATTTAATAAGTTTTTTTTTGTACTAAGGATTGAACCCAGGGGTGCTTAACCACTGAGCCACATCCCCAGCCCTGTTTTATATTTTATTAGACTTACTGTCACTAAAAATGAGTGGCTTGAAATAAGAGAAAATTATTATCATAGCTTTGTAGGCCTGAAGTCCAAAATCTGGGTGTCAAAAGGGCTGTGTTTCCTCGGATGGCTTTGAGGGAGAATTATTCCTTGCTTCTTCTATCATCTGGGAGCTCCAGGTATTCCAAGGCTGTGACCTACTATCTGCCTCCATTTTCATTAGGCCTTTCTTTGTGTCTTGTCTCCTCCTCCTGCTTTTTCTCCTCCTCCTCCTCCTTCTCCTCCTCCTCCTTCTTCTTTTCTCTCTCTCTCTCTCTCTCTCTCTCTCTCTCTCTATATATATATATATATATATATATATATATATATACACACACACACACACACACACACACACACACACACACTGACACACACATATTGACACACACACACTCACACACACACACACACTCACACACTTGGGGGGTACTGGAGATTACACCCAGGGGTGCTTAACTACTGAGTCACATCCCTGTCCCTTTTCTATATTTTATTTTGAGACAGGGTCTTGCTAAATTGCTGAGACTGGCTTTGAACTCACAATCCTCCTGCCTCAACCTCCTGAGCTGCTGAGATTACAGGCACACACAATGCCTGGCTTTTCTGTCTTTTATAAATAAGGATTTCATTGAATTTAGAGCCCACCCTGATCCAGGATGATCTTATCTTGAGATCATTACATAAATTATATCTGAAAGTTCTCTTATTACAAATAAAGTCACATTCTGAGTTTCCAAGTAAACATATCTTTTGTGGAAGGGGATGGCACCATTCAATCCACTATATTTGCCTTTCAATCTAATTAACTTCACTTGCTTCTACATCAGCCTGCTTTATTCATTATCTGAAAGTATCTTATTTATTTATTTATTTTTCTTATTCATTGCCTTTCTTACTTATACCATAAGCTCTCTGAAGTCAGGGACTTGCTTTGTTTTGGTCAGTGTTATAGCTCCAGTGCCTAGAACAGTGCCTAACACTTGGCAAACTCAGTAAATATTTGTTGATGAATGAATGAACGAATGAAAACTCTGAGATGTGAAGGAAAAATGGAGTTGGTAACACAAAGAAGGATGGGAACCAGTGAGGCATATTTCTAGGCAGAATAGGCAACAGATAATGGATGATAGAGACCATGGCTGGAATATATTTCCTGGGGAAGTGGGTAGAGGATGATTAGGTCCTGAAGTGCTTTATAAGGGGGTCTCTCTGAAGTTCTCCAGAGTAACTCCAAGGTGTCTTCTGTGTTCACATACAGAAGCGATCTTTCCTTAGCATATTCCTTTGAACATGGATTCTCAATTTTTCTGTGGCTCCTTAATAGACTGTTAACTTCCTGTTGAAACTGGAAGCTGAGAACGTTCTCTTTTGTGGGCTTTGAAGGTTCTAGTCTTAACTTGGCTTCCTTGCTGTTTCCCCACAGAGATTATTTTCAAAGTTTAGTGGTTTCCTCAAATACCGACCCCACGAGCTCTCTTATTGTTCTCAGCACGTGATCATAACTGAATAGAAAACAGACACCAGCAATTGAGAATTTCTCATCTGGAGTTGCAGTGCAACTCAGATAGCTAAGGGATATATAAAATTCTGTCATTAGGGGCTTAGGGTTTGACAGAGTCATTGAGATGAAGCTGGAGAAGTGAGCAGGGGCCAGGTCATTTAGGCCCTTGTAAATGATGTTCATGTTCATTTTCTTATCAAAATTATGTAGGTCATATGCAAATTTAGGCAGATGAGCTACTGCCTTCTGGCAGTTTATCTGAGATTTGTCACCTGGGAAGTCTTAATTGTAAGATTAAGACTGATCTTGAATAATAGTATTCTTTTCTGTTTTTATTTAGCCAAAAGATATGTGAGAATCAATAGTGCAGTTTGGGGGCTGGGGTTGTGACTCAGTGGTAGAGCACTTGTCTAGCATGTGTGACACACTGGGTTCAAGTCTCAGCACCACATATAAATAAATGAACAAAATAAAGGTCCTTCAACATCTAAAAAAGTATTTTAAAATAGTGCAGTTTAATAAATATTTATATATGTACCTGGAGGAACCAGGTGCTTTCCCAGTGTGTTACCTTAAATCAGTACAAAATTATTTTGAAGTCTTACATTTGACCTTTAGTCAAATCATGAGAATTTTACATTCTACTCTGCAATATTTCTGGGTTTGTTTTGATATGAAAATATTTTTGTCCCTTTCCTTCTCCCTTTGACTAAAATGGATGCTCCAGGGAGCTCCATATGCATCTTGTGGCTTCTTACACCCCAACTTCATTTTCATCAGTTCTAGAAGTAGTTTCCAGCTCTCATAAGAGCATCTTTCTCAAGCATATGAGCCACATGTAAGCATAGAGTCCAGGGGTGTCCTGACACTGAGTTAATGTCATAGACCTACTATATGCACAAACAAGATTTGAATTCAGGGGCTTGGTGCTGTGGTGCATGACTGTAATCCCAGAGACTCGGGATGCTGAGGCAGGAAGATTTCAAGTTCAAAGCTAGTCTCAGCATCTTTGCAAGGCTTTAAGCAACTCAGTGAAACCCTGTCTCTAAATAAAATATTAAAAGGGGCTGGGGATGTTGCTCTGTTGTTAAGAACCCTAGGTTCAGTGTGTGGTACCAAAAAAAATATTTGAACTCAGCTATCCCCCAAATTATCTCTAATACATCAAGCCATATGGGTCTGGGGATTTCTATATGAAGCACAAAACACTACCTCAGAATTCCACACACTAGACAGATAGGGATAAAGTATGGGGGTAGGTAAGTTGGTGGAATGAGATGGACATCATTATCCTAGGTACATGTATGATTGCACAAATGGTGTGACTCTTCATCATGTACAACCAGAGATATGAAAAGTTGTGTTCCATTTGTGTACAATGAAACAAAATGCATTCTGCTGTCATGTATAGCTAATTAGAAAAAATATAAAAATAAATTAATTTTAATAAAGAATTTTACAGGCTTATAATATTTGAAGATGTGGGGCATGATACATGAAAAAATAACTACTAGTACAGGATCATTTATAATTCAATGAATGAGAGTAGTCCAGTAATACTTGTTTGAAAAAATTGTTTTAATTGTTATCATAAACTTTCCTGGGAAGACAGCCTTCAATTTTCACAAATCACTGTGATATGATGGAAAAATATGGCTACTATCTTGTTAGGTGAAGTAGTTTTTTAATTAGTTTTACCCATTTATTTTTACTGTTTTTTAAATGTGTCTACTAGAAAATTTTCAATGACAGATTGCCTGTTATTTTCTCTTAGACAGGGCTGGGTTGAGCCATCCTGGCTGAGCCCATCTCTGGCAATACAGCATAGCGGACTACTCCCCAGGGTGGGGCACATTCACCCAGATTAGGCAGACGACCCACTGGCTACAGAGAGAAGTGGAGAATCTTCCCTCATTTTCACATTCTTCCAATTTTCATTTTAGTGTTTTATACTTCAAGATGTAGCAATAACATTGCAGTGCACATAAGCAAGGAACAGTTAGAAGTTCAAAGACACTATTCTTGCTTATATAGGTGTATTGTTAACAACATCTGGAGACCCATGCCACAGTGGTTAAGAGTCCAACAAACGTGGATTCAGACCCCAACTTTAACATTTACTGGCTCTGTGATTTGGGGCAAGCTATTTGACATTTCTGCTTCAATTTATATGATATTTATCTATTAGGGGTTTTTTGTTGTTGATGATATTGTTCTTTTTAGATACACATGATAGTAGAATGTATTTTGACATACTTATATACGTGGTATACGTGGAGTATAACTTCCCATTCTTGCGATTGTACGTGATGTGGAATTTCCTTGGTCATGTATTCATATATGAATATAGGAAAGTTACGTCCAATTCATTCCACTATCTTTCCCATTCCCATCCCCCTCCCTTCCCTTCATTCCCCCTTCTCTAATCCAATGAACTTCTATTCCCCTCCTTGCCCCCTTATTGTGCATTAGCATCCACATATCAGAGAGAACATTGGGCCTTTGGTTTTTTGGGATTGGCTTATTTCACTTAGCATGATGGTCTCTAGCTCCATCCATTTACCTGCAAATGCCACAATTTCATTCTTTAGGTGAAGTATTTTAAGAGTTGACAAAGCAGCCCTTCACTTTGGGCTGCTGGGCCCTATGCTTGAACCCTTCCCCAGCCTAGGGCAGTATTGTACTGAGTCAGTTTCAAATTGCAGATCTCACCCATGCCAGGCCCTGCCTCAGCACTTTATGCCTTTACATTTCAGTTTTGCAACTATACTCTCCCCCCAGCCACAGAGCACAAGGACTTTTGTTTCCTGGAAGCTGCTTGGCAGCTCATGGGAATAAAACCACCACATCATTAGTTAGCATCACTTATGGTTGGAAGTAGAGGGTATCTGATCATCTGTATTCAAATCCCTGAAGTCCTGTTAGTTCCTTTGTGACCCAGAAAAACACCAGGTGAAAGTAAGCAAATTCTCAATGACTTTATTTTGGCAGCCATCAAGAGATGCCTTGGAGTGAAGAGGGAGGTGCATTTGCCTTGATGCTTCTCTTTGTGTGCCAAGCCAGCTGCCACCCCAGCCGGGTAGTTGAGGGGCTCTTCAGAGTACTGAAGAACAATGGTGGTAAGTAGCCCAGGGTTTGGAGGACACAAGTAGGCATTTCTGGCCTTTCACAGCTTTGGTCTTGTTTTTTGCTGAGCCTCTGTGCCCCTTCTCTGCATGGCTGGGATGTTCGGAAGTCATTAGGTTTGACTGGCAAGGGCTTGCCGTTTCTGTATCTGAATAGATTTAAATAGAGTCTAACAGGGCAGTTGCATTTCTTCACTTTCTAGAGCTATATTTCTCTCGTGCGGGTTAAAAAAAAGTGCACATGAAAAAGCCCCAACTTCATTATGCCTCGGTCACAGCAGGGAATTTATAGCAAGAGCCCAGCTGTTTGCAGCTCATGCCAGAGTATTTTGATCCTAATGTAATTGAGCTCACATTTTTGAATTGGAAAATAATATTCAGAGGAGCCGACTTCGGCGTTTTCAGGTTTCCAGGCCAAGCAACGGGTTCCTGAATCTATTTTGGGATGTTCTTCCCTCTTACCTTTTCCTCTTCACCCTCAGAGCTCTTTCCTCCTTTGTTGGAACTGGGCCTATGGCTGTGCAAGTCTTTCTGTGCGTACACTGTTCCAACCATCTTTTTGAAGGAAACAAAAATCTCCACGATTTTACTCCTTAACTCTTGCCTTCACTATTTAAACTTCCTTTCTGTTCATTGTGCTCCATACAATCAACATTAGTACATTAAAGCAATAACACTAAGTGTAACTCCTTTCTTGGACATGGGGCCAGACACTGTGGTAAGGACTTTATGTGCATTATCTCTTTTTATCCTCCTGACTACCCTCTGAGAAAAGTACTGTTATTGCTCCCATTTTACAGATGGGATTTCTTCTTTATTTTTACGTATTTATTTAGTTTTGGGAACTGGGGGTTTAACTCAGGGGCACTTGACCACTGAGCCACATCCCCAGTCCTATTTTGTATTTTATTTAGAGACAGGCTCTCACTGAGTTGCTTAGTGCTTCGCTTTTGCTGAGGCTGGCTTTGAACTCTTGATCCTCTTGCCTCAGCCTCCCAAGCTACTGAGATTACAGGCATGCATCACTGTGCCTGGCTTACAGATGGGATTTTTTTTTAAATCTATATTTTTTAGTTGTAGATGGACACAATACCTTTATTTTATTTATTTATTTTTATGTGTTGCTGGGAATTGAACCCATGCTTCACATGTGCTAGACAAGTGCTCTGCCACTGAGCTACAGCCCCAACCACCAGATGGGCTATTTGATGTTTATAGGTAAGCTAACTTCTCAGGGTTACATGTTGGTGGAGTTGAGTTTCAAGTCCAATTTGTTTAGTTCCTGAGATAGTAGTTTTAACCTTGCTATTTTACCAAAGTCACTGTCTATAATTGCCTGCCAAGTGCTAGGTTCTTTAGGGGATGTCAAGGGAAAAAATTCAGTTCTAGCTCCCACAGAACCTGGGCTGGAATTGGAGAAAGCAGTAAGCACAGTGATGTAATGAATCAGCATCTCCTTTTTGCCTCCCTTTTGGGATTCTTGTGAGGCTCAAATGAAATGGCATGTAACAGCACTTTGTTCAAGGTACAATGATAATGTGGGTACTGTTATGAATATTATACCAGTAATATCCCATTGTGGAGCCAGTTTCCTGCATGTCAGGAAGGGCAGGTATAGGACAGAGTTTCATAGAATCTCTTGTTGGATGTGAAATTTCTTTTTTTTTTAATATTTATTTCTTCCTGGGCTGGGGTTGTGGCTCAGTGGTACAGTGCTCGCCTGGCATGTGTGAGGCCCTGGGTTCGATCCTCAGCACCACATAAAAATGAATAAATAAAATAAGAGGTATTGTGTCCACTACAACTAAAAAATATTTTTAAAATATTTATTTCTTCCAATCTTAATAAACAATAAAATCTTGTTTTTTTTTTTTTTTTTTAGAATTTAAAACACTGAAATTGGGCTGGAGTTGTAGAGCACTAGCAGGTGTGAGGCACTGGGTTGGATTCTTAGCATCACATAAAAATAAACAAATAAAATAAAGGTACTGTGTCTGTCTATATAAAAAGCAGTGAAATTAATACTTAGAAAAGTACATTGTATGCTTAAAAATAAAAGTTAATATTTTAAAACTTCAGAAAAATGAGGTCTTTGCTTCCAAATCAAAAATGTTTTGAATTTAAATTTTTTTTTGGTAGTTGCAGATGGACAGGATGCCTTTATATTATTTATTTTTGTATGAGGTGCTAAGGATCGTACCCAGTGCCTCACTCATGCTAAGCAAGTGCTCTGCTACTGAGCTACAGCCCCAGCCCCCAACCCATTTTGAATATTTTGAACTATGGACGTTTTGTTCTGAGCAGGGTTGTTGCACTTAGTGAGCACAGGATGCAAACCCAACTGCCATCACCTCAGCTAGATTTGGATACTATCAGAATGCCCCAAGATATATTAAGGTTTTTAGCTTAGGAGTGGTTAATACTAAATAATTACAATAGGAACTAGATCTAGAAAATTGAATACTTGCTTACCTACAAGAAAAAGCGAAACAATGCATTGGGGAAATCGAATGTGAAATTTCTTATGCTATATCCTGGCATTTTACAGTTTGAGAACATAATAATGACCATATCAAGTACCAATGCTGCTCTTAATTATGCAGTCACTGTTTTAATTGAGTTACAATTATTAGCTAATTTAACTTTAATCGAAAGATTGTGTATTGGCATCATGATCCTAGATTTCTCAATCAGTGTCCCCTTCCTCATCAGTGACTAAGTCCTGTTAATTCTACTTTCTAAATATGTTTTCATTTCAGTTCAGGCTTATATCATCTCTCACCTTCAGGATTGTAGCTGCAGCCTTCTTGGACTTTGCCAGTACTATTCTCAACCCCCTCCACTTCTCCAGGGCAAGTGTTAGTCTTTTTGATGGTTCTGTTCTAGCTGTTTTGAATCTTACCCTCTGTTATTCTATTGAATTCAATAGAGCCATTTCTCATTCCTTTAAACCTTGAATCCATTTTATTTTGGGGGGTTGGGGGGTAACCAGGGATTTAAGCCAGGGGCGCTTAACCACTGAGCTACATCACCAGACCTTTTTATTGTTTTACTTTTTGAGACAGGGTCTTGCTAAGTTGCTCAGGACCTCACTTAAGTTGCTGAGGCTAGCTTTGAATTTGCGGTCCTCCTGCCTCATCCTCCTGATCACTGGGATTACAGGCATATGCCACCCGGCCTGGCCACTTTCTTCTTTTTTAATTTTTTTTTGTTGTAATTGGACAAAATACCTTTATTTTATTTGTTTATTTTTATGTGGTACTGACGATCCAACCAAGTGCCTCACACGTGCTAGGCAAGCCACAACCCCAGCCAACCACTTTATTCTTTAAGACTTGATTCTCACCAGGCACCATGATGCATGTCTGTGATCCCAGCGACTCACAGGCAGGAGGATCTCGAGTTCAAAGCCAGCCTCAGCAATTTAGCAAGGCCCTAAGCAACTCAGTGAGACCCTGTCTCTAAATAAAATACGAAAAAGGGCTGGGGATGTGGCTCAATGGCTGAGTGCCCCTGAGTTCAATGCCCAGTGCTAAAAAAAAAAAAAAAAAAAAAAAGAAGATTTCATTCTCTGCTGTTCCTGATCATGTGGAAGGGGTTTTATTAACATTTAGGAGAGAAGAGTGGAAGAGTGTAGGTTGAAACTCCCAACATGTCAGAAATAATTTTGCTTTTGCTTACTTAGTGGTGATTCCTGGATTCCCCATGCCTCTTCGAAGTTTTCTCCACCTAAGGCTCAGAACTGCATTCAGGCACCCCCCCCCCCCCCGCCCCCGTTGAAGGCTGGGATGGTTTTCTTTTTTTGTCCACATGTTAGCCCATCCCAGCTGCTCTGCAAAGGGGAGACAGGCATGAGGAAATGACACCTGCCTTGGATGAGGCTCAGCTTTTTATCCAGAAGAGCCCAGTGAGTGATGAATCAGGCCCTGAACATCCAGGAACACTAAACTCAATGACAATGTCAACTCCCTCCAAGTCATAGTCATTTCTAGGTAATAGCTCAGTTCAGACCTGGATCCCCAAACCAATCACATGGGGCGAGGGCTGTCCCCAACACCCAGAATGCAATTTTACTGAAAAGATTTATTTTTATGATGATTTGGAACATAAATACTGTAAATATCTTCCACCCTGTTAGCTTTTTTTTTTTTTTTCCAGAGCTGTAGCTAATGGGCTAACTTTCTGGCTTGCCACTTTATCAAGTTGATAGAACTATTTAATGAAACCCATGGAGATTGGACAATTTAGTCTAACGGTCAGTTGCAACCCTGGATGTAAGTAACTTCCAGCAATATTGTATGCATCAAATGTCCAACCTGCCAGTGGTTATCAATATCCATTATGCTTTTGGTTGGCTTGAACCATTAATATGCTGTCAGATTAAGCAATTAGGCTGTCTCTACTTGCCATGGGAAATTGTTTTCTCCTAACTGATGATATTGGTTTTGTGGTTGGGCAAATAAGTACTTGGTCAAAATGTTTGGCACATTCCTAGCTGGAGAGTGAGTCTTTTTGATATATAAGGAGCAAGAAATGAAATTCAAGGGATTGAGAGGAACCTACAGACAATCTCAAAGAAAAAGCATCTCAGGCATTCTATTATTTTTATAAAAGTAGCTTAATTATCAATGGTGCTCTCTAGTGAGGGACTTCATTTGATCTGTCACCCAGGTGGGACTACATGTCTCTGCAGAGCCCCAGCTAAGCTGGAGCATAGAGTTTTGATTTGAAATAAGAACTATCAGATTCTTTAGAAAGCATATCAGGCACACTCATGGGGCTTTTCCATTTTTCACACTTTCAAAAGCAAGATAAAGAAGGGAAGAGAGGGGAAAAGTTCAATGGAAACACATTATTAACTCTCCCCTATGTCACTGGTTTCTGGTCTCTCCTGAATTTTTTGATTTTGTGACTTTCCATTTACATTTTCATTTAACAGTCCAAGAGTACTTGTTATTTTCTACTGTCATATCTTTGCACATCTTAGTCACCTCATCTGCTGTGCTCTTCTTTCCCTCTTTACCAGTTTATACATAACCAACAATTTGAAGACCTGACTTGAAAACCACTTGCAAGGAAACCTTCCAGAGGGAATCTACCCATTCTGATCATGCATGTACTCCAAGTTTTCTTATTTCTCTGTCATTATTTATCATTTATCAATGCATTGCTTTTATGCTGTTTTTAATATTTGCCTTTTATATCTTTTCTTTTACCTCCTAATTTAAAAAAATTCAGGCCCACAAACCTCAGTGCAACACAAAACAGGAAACGCATTTAAGCACAAAGAAGAAAACAAAAAAAACATCACCCATAATTCTATTACCCAAAGATAACTGTTTGGCACGTGTCATTCATCAAGGATATATGGAGCAAGGATTTATTGGATCTCTTATAAGCTTTGGAGATATAATAGTAAATTAAACAGTCACTGTCCTTGTCTCCTTGGAGCTCAGTCTAATGAGAATTTTCCCATCCTTGCAAAATTAAATATGCAGTGTCAACTTGTTTTAAATGCTGTGAAGAAAAGGCACACTATATGAGAAAGGGATTGATCTTGGTCTAGATGTTAAAGAAGATTTTCCTGAAGGAGTGGCATTTGAGTTGAAATCTGAAAGGTGATTATGAAGGAGCAAGATTAAGGAGATTTGAGATGTGAGGAAGGAAAGTGAGAAAAGGGGAAAGAAGGTCAAGGAGGGGAATACCCTTTTAAGCAGAAGTGACAGTGTAACAGTGGTCCACTTTATCTTTTGAATATAGCCCTTGCTGCTTATTTTAAAAGGGACATGTTACTGGGCACAGTGGCACATGCCTATAATCCCAGCAGCTCAGTTTGGGAAGCTAAGGCAGGAGGATTGTGAGTTCAAAGCCAGCCTCAGCAGAAGCCAGGCACTAAGCAACTCAGTGAGATCCTGTCTCTAAATAAAATACAAAATAGGGCTGGGGATGTGGCTCAGTGGTTGCATGCCCCTGAGTTCAATCCCATGTTACCCCCCCCTCCCCCCCAAAAAAAGGGACATGTTTTTCTTTTCCTCTTCTTTCTCTCCCCCTCCTTAACCTTGGGACAAGATTACCTTTAATTATCTGTCCTCCACAGGATATCACTGGAAGATCTAGGAAGTGACTGTCTCCTAAATTAAAAAGTGAATTTCAACACTCCATCAGGGTGCACCTAGGACTGCCTGTCAAGGCACACCTGGAATTCAGCCTCTGAAGAGTTTAAAAGCCCCCTGTTTCTGTTGATGGAGAGAATCACACCTTATGGGCAGAACCACAACCACAGACTGTGGGACAGGAGTCCCCTGTGCTTCTCCCTTGCTAGCAAAACAATAAACCTTTTTTTTTCTTTTTTTTCAAAACCAGGTCCTGGATTGGCATGGGGACAAGGAACAAGCTTTTGATAACAATAGCATGTGGTTGGACAGAATACAGAATGTTTTAGGACAGGAATCATCAAAATATGACCTGTGAGAGCATTTCTAGATTTTTTTAAAAAATATTTTTAGTTGTAGATGGATACAATACCTTTATTTATTTATTTTTATGTGGTGCTGAGGATCAAACCTAGTGCCTCACACATGGGACGCAAGTGCTCTACCACTGAGCCACAACCCCAGCCCATATCTCTAGATTTTGTAAATAAAGTTTTATCTGAAGACAACCATATCTATTCATTTGTGTGTGTGTGTGTGTGTGTGTGTGTGTGCGCGCGCGCGCGCGCGCGTTTGTGCTGCTACTGCAGAGTTGAAAATTTGCAAAATTGAATAGTTCTCACAGAAACCATATGACCCTGTTGCAAAACTTAAAATATTTGCTATCTGTCTTTTTACAGAAAAAAGTTTGCTGACCACAGTTCTGGGAACTAAAAGAAGAAAGGTGACAAAAATCGAGGAACATTCAGGATAATGATGCTGAATCTGAGGCAAGGAGATCTGGCAAGTTAAGGGTTTTATTCTACGAATAATGGAAAAGGACTGAATGGTGTTTTAAGCAGGGATCTGAAAATGACTGTCCTAATATCTGGTTTTTAATCTTGCTGTTTTTATTATGGCAGTTCATCTTGTATTTATTCCCATTCTTCTATCATATAATCTTTAATGATGTGTCATATGGCTGACATTTATCTATCTTTTGAAATTGTATGCCCTTAGAAGTGAAGATCTTTTTGCACAATGTTGCTAATTCCTTTTGGTAATTAATTTCTTAAAAGTGGAATTATTGGGTCAGTATATGTTTTAAATGCTTTTGCTTCTCTTATATTTCCAGTCCTTTGAAAGTGATGTTTACTACTACTAGCAAGGAAAGTTTCCTATATTCTCAGGAGATATTTAAATATGTTTGGCAATTTTAACAAGAAAAAAACTATATATATATATATATATATATATATATATATATATATATATATATATATATTTTGTACAAGGGAATGAACCCAGTGGCTATCAACCACTGAGCTACATCTCCAGCCCCACATTTTCAAATATTTTATTTGGAAACAGAGTCTTGCTGAGTTGCTTAGGGCCTTGCTAAGTTGCTGAGGCTGGCTTTGAACTCATGATCCTCCTGTTTCAGCCTCCCATGTGGCTGGGATTACAGGCATGAGCTACCGCACCTGGCTTTATTGTTGTTTTGATTTTCACTTCTGTGATTATTGGAGAAGGTAGCATGTCTTTCTTCACCTTTTGAATATAGCCCCCCGCTGTTCAGAGGCTTATTTTTTATTTGTTCTAGTTAGTTATACATGACAATAGAATGCATTTTGACACATCATACATAAATGGAATATAACTTCTCATTCTTCTGATCGTACATGATGTAGAGTTACACCAGTTGAATAGTCATTTATGCACATAGGGTAATGGTGTCCCATTCATTCTACTATTGATATTGCCTGTTAACAGTTATTAGTTCTACTTCTTATGAGTTCTTCTTCCTCAAATGTTGAAATTTGAACATTAGAAAAGGCACCGAAGCAAGCATAGAAATCAGGTTTTTTTTTAATATTTATTTTTTTTTAGATGTAGTTAGACACAACACCTTTATTTTATTTATTTATTTTTATGTGTTGCTGAAGATCGAACCCAGGGCCTCACACGTTCTAGGCGAGCACTCTACTGCTGAACTACAATCCCAGCCCGAAATCAGGTTTTATTTAAAAAATAGTAACACAGACTTCTCCCTAGAGGGAGAAGAGGGCCAGAGCTGGTGTCCTGGTATCCCAAGAAGTGGGAGTGTCCTGCCCTTTTTATATATTTTAGACTTTCTTTGTTCTTCTGTCCTCTTCCCCCTTACCTCTCTCCTTCCTGTGTACATGACTAGGTCCAGGAGATACCCAGGTGTGTTGGCCAAAAGGTAAGAAACAGAGGGCAGGGGGAAGGGCCAAATGTAGTGATCCCTACAGATAGCAGCCCAGGAGGTATGAATTAACAACTCTTCTTCCCTGCTAGGAGGGACATTTCCTGGGACTGGTTACCTTAGCAACAGGTTGGAGCAGGGGCAGGTTGTTTTGTTAAGGGTGGAGGAAGGGCTCTGGAGGCATTCACATTTTAATCTCCCCAGAGGGGCCCTTCACCTCCCCAGACCCAAACCAGCCTCCATCTTCACAATCTGACCAGATCTACACTGATTGCCTGTCTTTAATTCTTGCTTCACTATCATTCCTATCCCCATACCCCCTCACCTCTCATCACTCCCCTGTCTAATCCAAAGTACCTCGGAGGCTTTTTAAATTTTTTTTTACATGTTGATGAACCTTTATTTTATTCATTTATTTATACGTGGTGCTGAGACTCAACACAGCCTCACACATGCTAGGCAAGTGCTCTACCCCAGTCCTCCGAGGTTTATTTTAAAAGGAACATTTTGTTTTCTCAATTTGCCCTCACCCCCTCCCTCATAGGATTAGGGAGATAGGATTATCTTTTCTTCTCCATTTTAGGCCTAGTTTTCTGTCCTTAAGTACACACCCACCACTGGAGGGAGCTGGTGCCAGATCTAGGAAGTGACTGTCTCCCAAATGAACTTGTGAGTCACAATTCTGGTCAGGGCACACCTGGACTGGGGTTTTGAATAGTTTCCTTAAAAGCCCCCAGATCTCCCTGTTGGGCTGAACTACAGCCTATGGGACCGAAGTCTCCTTTGCTTCTCCTTTTCTAGCAAAGCAATATAACGTTCTTCTCCTTTTTCTCAAAACTGTGTCTTCCTTATTGGATTGACATTGGGAAAAAGGACTGAGCTTTTGGTAACAAGTTTGGTGACCCAGATAGGACTCAAAAGCAGCCCCTGCTCCAGCTTTCTTGGGCAGGCATGGCACTTCAAGCGACTCCACTTTCATGCCAAGTACGTAAGGCAAACTTGCAGGAGAGTTAGGTGAGTTTGCCTTGGGTCCAACCAGAGGAGCTGTTCCTGTGAGTAAAAGGAGGGACTGAGGGACCGTCCTAGCCTTTGTTGTAACCCTTTTTGCTTCGGAGAACTCCTGCCTTTCTTCCTTGAATTGTATGGATTGCTCCGTTTTGATCCACTTTGAGAAAAGGGACACAGAATATAGTCAAATCGAGACATCCTTGGCCACATGGTAAGCTCCACCAGTGTGCACATTGTGACCCTAGATTTCTACACATCTGGTTCCCCTTTGAGGGAAGATCTGATCTCTCTTTGTGAGGTCTGTGACACCGCTAGTGTAGAAGTCATGATTAAGCGGGTGTTGGGAACTTGGTGGGAGGCGGGGCGATTTTCCTCCTATCTGGTCTATTTTAAAGGTTCCTGTCTGTCGGCCATGATTTGGGGATCCTCTCTGTCTCTGTTTTTTTTTTTTTTTTTGTATGGGCAATACTGCATTGATCCTATAGATAGTTTCTTGGGAAAGATCTTGGCTGAATGGGTTACTTATAGATATAAACTGTCTAAGAAAAATATAATTTACTATAACTATCCAGCCTTTGATTGGTTTTCTGAATGATTATACAACCTTGCAGTTGGAGTTCGTCTGTCAGAGATAAAATAAAGCGAAAGAAATTCTGTACATACAGGCATGCATGCAATTGAATAATATGGAATCTGAACAGTCAAAAACTGAGTTGAGGGTACAAAAAGGTGCTCCCTCTAATGTGGGAGGATAGCAGGACACAAGAAGAAAGGGTTTTTTAAAAAAATTTAAAAGCCTTTCAACCCAGTGCTGACAGTCCCAGTACTGCTTCTCAGCCTGGCCCCAGGCAATTGCAAACCATCCTGCTGTGAGTCAAGGACACCAGTCCTGGGCTAAAGGAAAGGAAAAAAAAATCTCAGGAAAGCTGCCTGGCTTTAAAGAAATGGGCAAAGAGGACCTGGCCTCTACTTTCCCTTCCAGCCACTCTGCCTATGGGGATAAAATTGGAGTTTGAGAGCAGACCTCAGTTCCCTGCTTCTGCTGACAAATGAAATCGATGTGCACTGTAGGCCTCACTGATTTCTTCCTGGGTTCCTGTCTCATGGGTTCATAGAATGAAATTCATTGATGGTGGCAGAAGACAAAAGTGAAGAAATAAAATTTATTTTGAATGAGAGGGGAAAAAGATGGAACTCCTTGTGATGCATGGAGAAATTGGAGGAAAGCTTTTCTATTTGAGTGTACTAGTCTGGAGACTTAATGGCTTCTGGATAAAAGAAGCCCAGGTAAAGATGCATAAATTGGTAGTGGGGAAAAGGAGCAGTGGTTCCCTTCACCTTTTGGATATAGACTTCACTTAGTTAACTGTCCTTGAAGCACACAGGAAGGAGATGGCCCAGATCTAGGAAGTAATTATCTCCTAAATTAATAAGTGAATCACAATCCCTGGTCTGAGCACACCTGTACTGTAGTCTTTGAATTGTTTCTTTTTTGGTACCAGGGATTGAACCCAGGTACCAAGCCACATCCCCAATCCTTTTTATTTTTTATTTTGACACATGGTCCTGTTAAGTTGCTCTGGGCCTCACAGACTTGTTGAGGTTGGCTTTGAACTTGCGATCCTCCTGTCTCAACCTCCTGAGCCACTGGGATTACAGGCATGAACCTGGTCCATGTCTAATATTTTTTTGTATATGTATGGTTATCATAAGCAATCTTGAATTGCTTTAGACATAAGCAGGTATGTTATGCTAAAAAACCTGAAATGTTGCTCAAAGCATTTAAATTTAAATAATCATAAAACAGAATAAATAAATATATAAGCTGAGAACAAAAGAAAATAATTTGTACAAAGGCTAATGATCATTCTAACATAACAGCTAAAAGCTGGAAACAACTAAATAGTGACTGGTGTGTGGCTGAACAAAACTGTGGCACATTGGTGAGGTGGAATGTCCTATGATTCTTAATAATGACA
This sequence comes from Spermophilus citellus, assembly GCF_964194105.1. Lineage (NCBI taxonomy): Eukaryota > Metazoa > Chordata > Mammalia > Rodentia > Sciuridae > Spermophilus > Spermophilus citellus. The sequence continues at coordinate 102,775,085 of NC_138190.1, forward strand.
ACTTGGGAACTATACTGATGCAGGAAAATTTGTTTGAAGTAATATTAAATGAAAAATTTAGAATAAAAATAATAGTCACAATTAATTATGTGGCCATATGTGAATACATATGACAGTAATGGGAATATATTCAAGACTGATATCAGTAGCTAAATTTAGTGTTATTTTAACTTTTGGTATAGCGAATTTTAAATTGTAATTAAACTAATAAATTTAGAAAACATTTTTTTCAGGCATAAAGGAGTTGTTTCCTTTATAGTCACTGTTGTACTTGGGACCTAGGAAGGTGTCTTAAAGCTATTTCTAGGTGGGCTGGAAGGTGATGGACTCTCTTAACTTTTCTCATGGGGGCTTGATGCTTTGCTCTATGTTCAGGAAGTGCATATCAGACTTTCATTTAGAAAATATTTGGCTCAGTATTATTGTCATCATTGGCTGGAAATGAAGAAGATAGTGTTAATAGAAATCTTGGCAAGAAGGTTGTGAGGAATGCAGGGTAGCAGAAATGGCACCGAGGGGAGTTGTGTGGTTAGAAATGAAGTTTATACTAAGGCATGGCAAAACCCAGCTAGTGCTGGCAGGTGCATGGACTAGGATCTGAGAATGTTGTGTTGTTCCTATTATAGAAGTGATGATTTGGCAAGACCTCAACTTTAGATCAGGTAAATCCAGCAGACTTGGACTAAGCAGAGAGGGACAGAATCAGACCTAGCCTATAGGAATTGATGCTGACAACAAGTTAGGCAGGCAGTTGAAACCTACAAATTGGTAAGAATTTCCCCTCAAACTGGCCACTAAAGCTTTGAGGACAATGCCTTGGGGTCATGACAGATATACGGATACAGGACAGAGAAAGGTTTGTCCCATTTGGAGGTGTTTGGTGGTTGTATTAATTTTAATGACATGTGCCTAAATTCTTTGATATTTTTCCCTTTAAGAGAGTGACCAGTTTTCTTCATCCTGAATGTGGGCTGATCTTAGTGACTCAATTTTAAGGAATGGAAGTGATAGAATGTCACTTCCAAGATCAGGTTATGAAAAGATTGTGGCTTCCATCTTGGGAACTTCCTCTGAGAACACCCACTCTGGGGAAATTCAGCTGCCATGTCATGTGAATCATCCTGTGAAATGACCTATGTGGTGAGAAACTGAGGCCTTCTCCTTCAGGTAAGAATGTGAGCTTCTCTGGCCCCCTTAGAAAACTGTACTCTTGGCCTCCCAACTGCAGTTTCTTGTGAAACCCTGACTCAGAACCACAAACCTTAGCCACTCCTTGATTCCTAAGCCTCAGTAATAATGATATGTTTGTTGTTTAAACTTCTAAGTGTTTGGATCATTTCTTATGCAGCAGTAGACAATTATTAATACAGTGATGGCATGGTGCTTAATTATATTGTGAAAATATCTGGCATGTTGGTCTTGTGCTGGGGAATAGCCAAGATGGGATGGAGGTGGTATAGATATCTGAATGCTTATTCTAAACAGTGGGGACAGGGCTGAGATAGGGAAGCCATTGATAATCATGTATGGGAAGTGCTCCATGAAATGTTGTTCTGTGCATACTGATGAGAAATATCCAGTTTCTTTATCTGTGGCAGGGTGGTGGTGGTGAAGAAAACATCCCAGACCATTGGTCTAATAGGACCAGGGCTACAAATCCTGGTACTAGGATGGTGTGTGATTTTTGAAAACAAGTGAAAAATTGTGGTTGGAGCTGGAGGATATAGAGAAAGTTCCACTGAGCCAAAACAGAATACCCAGAGCAGGTTATTAATAGAGATAAACCTAAGGAAAAAGAATCTGGAGGCAAAGCTGAGCTACAGGACCAGGGATGCTACTGTGAGGAACAGCTATTAGTGGGAGGGTCAACGTAGCCCAGCAAGAGGTGAAATAGGTTGACCTGGATTCCTTCCACAAATGTGGGAGCAGATTATAATGGCATACACCAGGAGCTCAAATTTCTGGGGCTGTGCTAGGTCCTCTTGAGCCAGGACAGGTTGGGGAATGGAAGTTTTCTTCTTTTAATGATGAGAGGAAGGCTGGGAGTAGTTGTTGAAGCTGGTTTGATAATTCATTTCTATATCTTCTCTCCCCTTGAAAGATTGTTAATTCACTAGACTTAAGAGGGGTGAGGATCTATAATAAAGTTTCAATTTTTTTCCTGAAATATTAGAAATATATGACATGTAGTTAGGTCAGCTTTGGCTCTGGCTGTTGTTGAGGATCTGATGGTCCTTCTTGAAGAGCTTACATCTGGATAGGACAAACCTCTCTAGAGGGCCTAGCAGCTGGTGCTAAAATGTGCGCTTAAGTGTCTGCTGAATCTATTGACTGAATGTTGCATGGCCCTCTCAGCAGAATGACATTTCACAGCTTTCAGCTGCCATAAATCATTGACCTCAAGAGCCTCAGGGTTCGGTACGTAATCCATCAGGCTAGCCAGGCACTTGATGCACTTTAAGACTTTGAATAGAAATAGACCCAAAGACATGCTGTCCCCAAAAGCCATTCCATTCCAGAATGATTAAATGTCTGTGCTCCCAGAAGTTTTCTATGATAGTTTAGAAGATTGGCACAAATATACCCAAACAATTTGTGTGTGTGTGTGTGTTCAGGCAGCAAAGTCTTGATGGAGATGAATTTGTACCATAGCAACTTTCTGGGGATATCTTTCAGTCTTTGTCTTAGCTGAGCTGCCATTTGGGTATTAGATCCTCCAGAGGAGGGATTTTGAGCTCCGAGGTCCAAAGACCACATTTGAAAATAACTATTTTCTGTTTTAGTTGAGTTTGCCAGCAAGGAGATGCAGAGCAAACTAGGAGAGGGGAGCCAGTTGGCACCTTTAGCTCATCTGGTTCTTGGTTCCATTCCTAGCTAAACTCCTCAGGGATATTCTCTTTTAGAAAACAGTCCCCTATACCTTCTGGTATAGTTGCACAGTGAAATCTCTGAAATGAAAATTATTTTGTAAGTTGTCTCTAGGGTTAAAGTTGAATTAATTATACTGGCTAAGTGGATTTGCAGAGTCAGCTTACCAGCTTATATAGTGTGGTAAAGATGGCTTAATTAATCACCAAGAAATTAATATTCCCCGTCTCTATGGAATTGTCACTAGGATTAAATTCTGAGCTCTCCTTATATCTAATGTGACTCACATTTACCAATGGAGTATGAGCATAAGTGAGTTGTCACTTTTAGAAGCAGGTGTTCATTCTATACTCTTTCTTTATTTTTTTGTTACTGGGATTGAATCCAGGGGCACTTAACCCCTGAGCCACATCCGCAGCCCTTTCTTATATTTTATTTAGAGACAGGGTTTTGCTGAGTTGCTCAGGGCCTCACTAAGTTGCTGAGGCTGACCTTGAACTCACAATTTTCCTGCCTTAGCCTCCAGAGCCACTGAGATTACAGGTGTGCACCACTGTGCCCAGCACCCTCTATTTCTTGATGCAGACAATTATAGTGACCTTGGAATTAAGTGTAATGAAGATGGAAGAGCCACAAGATGTAAGGAATCTGGGTCCCATCATTTCTATCCAAAAAGTCATCTGTTGACCAGGAGCCTCTACTGGACCATTAGGTAAGCAAGAAATACATTTCTATTGTGTTAAGTCACTAGATTTATTTGTTCCAGCAGCCAGAATTATCCTTTCAAACAACACATGGAATTTTGAGATTCTTGGGGAAACTGTGCTTTGTGGGTTTATATTTAAGTAATCTGTATCATTGGCTAAACTGAATTTTTGAACTGGATGGCAATAAGATGTATAAAACTCCATCCTGAATATTTTACTACTACCTTCTCACCCTGGTTTCTTCATTCATTTCACAAAAATGTATTGAGGGGTGGGGCATGGTAGGATACGCCTGTAATCCGAGAGGCTTAAGAAGCCAATGCAAGAGGATCGCCAGTTCAAAGCCAGCCTCAGCAACTTATTAAGGCCCTGAGCAACTTAGTAAGACTCTGTCTCAAAAAGTAAAAAATAAAAAGGTCTAGTGATGTAGCTCAGTGGTTAAGCACCCCTGAATTCAATCCCTGGTACCAAAAAAAAAAAAGTATTGAGGGCTTACTGTGTGTTAGGTACTATGCTCTGTAGGCATTGGGGATACAACAGTGAACAAAACAGATGTGGTTTTTTGCTCTCCTGAATCTTAAAATCTATAGGGGAAAGATGATGCGTTTTTGAACTCAAGTATTGGAAGGGGGACTGGAGAAGAGAGAATGGATTAGAACAGTGATTCTTTTAGCTAAATCCTTGGATAATGAACCTTGTAATCATGCAGGGAAGCATGACTTCTGATGCTTTTCCTACAAACCCTGAGATAGGAGGACTGTGGTAGAGTAATAGCAACTGCATTTTTTTTTTAACAATCTTCTCCCAGGTGATTCTGATGCACAATTATTTTTGAGAACTATTGGAAGAGATAGAGAGTTAAGAGGACTTTAATGACTATTTGGAGATGGTGGGTAAGTTAGCGGGAATATTTGGTATTTGGAGATGATACAGGGATTTCTGGAATGTATTACTGATTTTTGGGGGGTGATTTTTGCTTAAGATAGGCAACATAGAAAGAGAATCAGATTTCTCTTGAGGGGGAGATAGTAAATTGATTTTTCAGATGTAATGAGTCTGAAGTACCTATGAACTACCCAGGTGGGAGATGCAATATGTCATCCCTCTGTATTCATAGGGAATTCATTCTAGGACCCCTTGTGTATAGCAAAATCTGCAGATGCTTCTGGCCCTCATGTAAAATGGCATAGTATTCGATAGGCACATTCTCTCATATATATATTAAATTGTCTCCAGATTACTTATAATATCTAATACAATGTAAATGCTATACCTCATTGTTTAGAGAGTAACAACAAGAAAAATACATCTGTTCATCACTACAGGCACAGTTTTTTTCCAAGTATTTTTCAGTTTTCCTGGTGGTTGAATTTGCAGATGTAGAACCCTGCAGGTATGGAGGACTGATTCTATATTTGGCTGTGTACGATGGAAGTAGAAAATGAGACTGTTGCAAGGTCAAGAGACCAGCAGAATTGAGCCTGGCAGGTGATTAGTTATGAGAGGAGACACTTTCAAGGTGCTTACAGTCATAGATATTGCATAAGGCTGATCTTAAGGAGTACTCAGTGGTGTAGTGCTATTCCATCTTTCTAACTGTATCTACAATATTTTGGGATGCTGAGTGCAAGTAGAGATGGAGTTGCGTAGAGCCTGTATATAGAAAGCTATTACTCTGACTTGTTTCATATGCAAATCAAGGTTCTCAAAAAATGATGCTGTGTGGGGATTTATAAGACCACAAGTGGTCAGACTTTATCCTTTCAGGTCCTCATGCCTTTCTGTCATTTGCATGAAACTTTTTTTTTTTTTTGGAGTATAACTTCTTTTTTTTTTATTAATTGTTCAAAACATTACAGAGCTCATGATATATCATCTTTCATACATTTGACTCAATTGGGTTTTGAACTCCCATTTTCACCCCAAATACAAATTGCAGAATCACATCGGTTAACACTCACATTTTTACATAATGTCATATTAGTGACTGTTGTATTCTGCTACCATTCCTATTCCCTACTATCCCCCCTCCCCTCCCCTCCCCTCCCATCTTCCCTCCCCTCCCATCTTCCCTCTCTACCTCCTCTGCTGTTGTTGGATTCTCTCCCCTTATTTTTCCCTCCCCCTTGCCCCTCACAACCTCTTATAATTTCGTGTATCATTGAAGGTCTCCTACCATTTCCATATGCTTTCCCTTCTCTCTCCCTTTCTCTCCCCCCATTCGTCTTTGTTTACTGTTAGTCTTTCCCTCATGCTCTTCCTTCCTGTTCTGTTCTTAGTTGCTCTCTTTATATCAAAGAAGACATTTGGCATTTGTTTTTTAGGGATTGGCTAGCTTCACTTAGCATAATCTGCTCTAATGCCATCCATTTCCCTGCAAATTCTATGATTTTGTCATTTCTTAGTGCTGCATAATACTCCATTGTGTATAGATGCCACATTTTTTTAATCCATTCATCTATTGAAGGGCATCTAGGTTGGTTCCACAGTCTAGTTATTGTGAATTGTGCCGCTATAATCATTGATGTGGCAGTATCCCTATAGTACGCTCTTTTAAGGTCCTCAGGGAATAGTCCGAGAAGGGCGATAGCTGGGTCAAATGGTGGATCCATTCCCAGCTTTCCCAGGAATCTCCATACTGCTTTCCAAATTGTCCTCACCAATTTGCAGTCCCACCAGCAGTGTACAAGTGTACCCATTTCCCCGCATCCTCGCCAGCACTTGTTGTTGTTGGACTTCTTAATGGCTGCCAATCTTACAGGAGTGAGATGGTATCTTAGGGTAGTTTTGATTTGCATTTCTCTGATTGCTAGAGATGGTGAGCATTTTTTCATGTACTTGTTGATTGATTGTATGTCCTCCTCTGAGAAGTGTCTGTTCAGGTCCTTGGCCCATTTGTTGATTGGGTTATTTGTTATCTTATTGTTTAATTTTTTGAGTTCTTTGTATATTCTGGATATTAGGGCTCTATCTGAGGTGTGTGGGGTAAAAATTTGTTCCCAGGATGTAGGCTCTCTATTTACCTCTTTTATTGCTTCTCTTGCTGAGAAAAAACTTTTTAGTTTAAGTAAGTCCCATTTGTTTATTCTTGTTATTAACTCTTGGAGTATGGGCGTCCTATTAAGGAATTTGGAGCCTGACCCCACAATATGTAGATCGTAGCCAACTTTTTCTTCTATCAGACACAGTGTCTCTGATTTGATATCTAGCTCCTTGATCCATTTTGAGTTAACTTTTGTGCATGGCGAGAGAAAGGGATTCAGTTTCATTTTGTTGCATATGGATTTCCAGTTTTCCCAGCACCATTTGTTGAAGATGCTATCCTTCCTCCATTGCATGTTTTTAGCCCCTTTATCAAATATAAGATAGTTGTAACTTTGTGGATTAGTCTCTGTGTCCTCTATTCTGTACCATTGGTCCACCTGCCTGTTTTGGTACCAGTACCATGCTGTTTTTGTTACTATTGCTTTGTGGTACAGTTTGAACTCTGGTATCACTATACCTCCAGATTCACACTTCCTGCTTAGAATTGCTTTTGCTATTCTGGGTCTTTTGTTTTTCCATATGAATTTCATGATTGCTTTATCTATTTCTACAAGAAATGCCATTGGGATTTTGATTGGCATCGCATTAAACCTGTAGAGAACTTTTGGTAATATCGCCATTTTGATGATGTTAGTTCTGCCTATCCATGAACAGGGTACATTTTTCCATCTTCTGAGATCTTCTTCTATCTCTCTCTTTAGGGTTCTGTAGTTTTCATTGTATAAATCTTTCACCTCTTTTGTTAGGTTTGCATGAAACTTTTCTTGGAAAGCAAATAGCTTCTAACTCATAACATGGAACTCAAAAAGCTATGGAGTCTGAAGAAAACCAATAGAGAAATCTCTAAAGAGAAGGGCAATTCAGTGATTCCCTGTCCAGATCCATGTTTAAGCTTGAAAAATTTCCTCCACTTGGCTTATTTTCAGCTAAAATCACTTCACACCTAAGATATCACATTTTTTTTTTTTTGGTGGTGCTGAGGATTGAACCCAGTGCCTTGTGCATGTGAAGGAAGCACTCTACCAATTGAGCTATATCCCCAGCCCTAAGATATCAAATTCTGAGCACAATTATCAGAACTGATTTGAATATGCTGTACCTAGCACTTGAAAGCATTGAAAGCATTCAATCAGAGTTTGGGGTTAACTTTGAGATACTTTGAGTGATTTAGGTAAAAGGGCACTCTCAGACTCAGGGAGAAGGGAACTAAATTTTCGTGAACTAGTAAGCGCTAGGTACTATATTATGTACTATATATTTGTTATTTAACCCTCACAGAATTCTTGTTACCCCAACCTAGAGATGACAAAACCGAGGCTCAAAAGGTATAGAAATGCTGGATGCAGTGGCGTACTCCTGTAATCCCAGCAAATTGGAGGCTGAGGCAGGAGGATCACAAGTTCAAAGCCAGCCTCAGCAACTTAGTAAGGTGCCAAGCAGCTCAGTGAGCCCTTGTCTTTAAATAAAATATAAGAAGGGGTGGGGATGTGGCTCAGTAGTTGAGCACCCCTGGATTCAATCCCCAGTACCAAAACCATAAATAAATAAAAAAAGTATAGAAATATGTACAAGAGGTCACACAGCTTACTATGTAGCAATCTATGTATTAAGATTCCCAGTCTGTTGGCTTCAGACTGGTACATTGTTAGATTTGTACCTCCAAAATTCAACCATTTGGATTTAGTTATCACCTCTACTATCATTATTTGATTGTTTCCTTTAATTATCTTGCAAAGATATCTTAAAAATTCTGGGATTGTGTGTGTGTGTGTGTGTGTGTGTGTGTGTGTGTTAATCTTGGTGCCATTGCATCTGGAATGCCAAAGCAATTCATGTACTGCTAATGGAACATATACCATTCTTTGGAAACATTCCTATTTTATTTTCAGTGGAGAAATAAAGGGAAGGAGGGTAGTTTCTTGAGTAATTCTGCAGCTCTATTAGCCTTCTCCAAAGTAACCAAAACATTTTTTTTTGTACTGGGGATTGAACTCAGGGGCACTCAACCACTGAGCCACATCCCCAATTCTATTTTGTATTTTATTTAGAGACAGGGTCTCACTGAGTTGCTTAGCGCCTTGATTTTGCTGAAGCTGACTTTGAACACAAGATCCTCCTGCCTCAGCCTCCCAAGCTGCGGGTATTAATGGCATGTGCCACCACGCCTGGCTTAAAGTGACCAAATTTTAAATAAATCAATACAAAGAAAATATCAGCTAAATATGTGTGGAGTACTATCAGACTGATGGTAATATAATTTTATTTTTAGGAAAGAAGAAAATAATTTTATTATTATTTTACACATATTATTATACACTGCATCCCAAATGTTTAAACATCATGCAAAAGAAATGATATTTATAGAGTACCATGAAGTCAATGGATGAGGCCCTTCCTACCCCCAGACTTCATCCAGCTGCCCTGAGGGAGATGGGATCAATAACTCAGAACTATAACACTTTTGTGGCACACTGTCTCCATAACTCAGGGTTAGCAAGCTCTGCTATAAGTTACCATTGGACTAGTTTTTAGGAAAGAAAGCAATTCATTTTAATTACATCTGTTTAATTACTCTGTGAGTTGCCAATTATTTCCTTGTTTTTATTTAATTTCTGGTGATATGTCTTGGTCAATTGATCACATCACTAGCACTCAGGTAAATGCAACTTAGGGATACATCTCAGAGTCCCTGTAACAGTATGGAGTTGAATGCTATCTTATTCAGGGTTTTAAGATTATTCATGTAAGTGTGTGCATGATAATGCAACATAAAAGAGTTTTGATAATTAAATTGCTAGCAAAGTGTGCTTAAGACTACCCATACATTGATGCTCATGGCATTGTTTGCTAACTAATCTTTGCTCTTAACCCATTTCCCAAGTATTCTAGTTAAATCCCAAATGCTACTAGCAACATAAACAACTCATTCAGATTATACTTGTGCCCTCCTCCTTGCTTTGAGTACCTGGAGATCATCTTTGTTCTCAGAATTCGAGGTATTTGACATATACCTTTCACTTTGTGCTCCAGTTGACTTCAGTTTGGAATCCTTTTCCTATATAGCCCATTAATCACCAGGACCTACTGCTCTAACCCACCTTTCTCAGTCTTATAGACATCCATGGTCTGGGCACATCTAGTGGGCATAGTATTATAACTTGGAACAAAATTAGCTATGGATGGTTACCTGTTGCACCAGTGCCAGACTGGAAAGGCCTAAGATCTGGAACTAGATCTAAACATTGGCTAGAATAGGCAGGCACTGGCTGGTAATTACAACAGGTGTAGTTGAGAGTGGGAAAGAAGAAGTATTGTGGCGGTGGGGATGAATATATCCCAAACTTATACCTGCAGTTCAAACCTCTCTATTTTCACATTAAAAAAATTATTGGGGCATTATAATTATACCTATTAGTGGGATTCATTGTTATATATTCATAGATGCAAACAACACAATTTGCTCAATTTTATATTCTCTAGTATCTCCCCTTTCCTTCCCCTTCTTCCCCCTGGTCCCCTTCTTGTACTTCACTGATGTCCCTTCTATTTTCACCAGATCCCCCCCCCCCCTTTTTCTCTCCTTTTTACTCTCTAGCTTCTGCATATGAAAGAAAACACATGATTCTTGACCTTATTAGTTTGGCTCATTTTGCTTTGCAAAATGATTTTCAGTTCCATCCATTTTCCTGCAAATGACATAATTTCTTCTTTATGGCTGAAGAAAACTATTGTGTATGTATACCACATTTTCTTTATCCATTCGTCTGTTGACAGGCACTGATCTTATACACTGTTGATGGATTGTAAATTAGTACAACCACTATGGAAATCAGTATTGAAGTTCCTCAAAAGTCTAGGAATGGAAGAACCACATGACCCAGCTATATTACTCCTTGGTGTTTGTCCAGAAGATTTAAAGTCAGCATGCTGTAGTGATACATGCATACTCATGTTTATAGCAACATAATTCACAATAGCCAAATTATGAAATCAGACCTGACTTTTCTGAGCTCTAGTCCTATATATCTACTTATCTACTTAGAGTCCCACCTCAAACTCAACATTCCAAATCATACTTGTGATATATATTTTCCCCAACCTGCTTCCCTTCTGGTATCCTCTAACAGTGAAAGGCCTCATTATCTACCCAGTTTCTCCAAGCAGAGACCTGGTGGTGATAGTGGGATTATCGGTGGTCCCTCTCCCCTTCCACCTATATTAACTTCCTCCAAAGTCCTATCAATTTTAAGTTTTAGATGAATTTGCAGATCTTTCCTTTTATTTCATCCTTACTGCTTTCACTCTAGATCCAAACACTATTTGTCATCTGGATAACTACAGTAGCCACCTAATTGGTCCCTCTATCTCCAATCATGTGTCCTTTTAATCCATTTTCCTTACAGAAACTAGAGTGTATAAAACTATGTCTTTAACATACCCTTCTCCTCTTCAGATTAAGACCTTCCGGTAGCTTCCATTGTCTTTAGGATAAAGACAACTGTTCCTATGGTTTGCAAAGGCCTGAATGGTCCGCCTCAGCTTCTGCCAACATCTTTAGCCTTCTGTCATAGCACTTTACACTACTCAGAAATGGTACAAAGTTTGCTGCCCAGTTTTCAGAAAATGAAGCTGGAGCTCTAGCTTAATTAAGTTTTTAATTAAGAATCCTATGAAATGGAACATAAGATGACTTGCAAGTTAACATAGAAGCCTGTTATCTTAACATGATTGATGAAGATAACAGGGGTTGGGGTTGTACTGACTGATGCCAGGTTGACTGTTTTATTAAATTATTTGTCATGAGAATAATGATTATGAAAAGCCAATTAACAACACTACTTACTATCTGACATTCAGGTTGGGCTTTTATTTTTTATGTGAAAGCATATGCACAGTTGCTTTTGTCCTCTCCATATCCCGGTGAAGTGTACAATGCAGATACAGTTGGACTTCTATATCCGTGAATTTGACATTTATTAATTCAGTCAAACACAGATTGAAAATATTTGATAAAAGCTGCGTCTGTACTAAACATGTATGGACTTTTTTTATTATTGTTAGCTTTTTCCTAAACAATATCATATAGAACTATTTACATAGCATTAACATTGCATTAGGTATTACAAGCAATCTAGAAATGATTTAAAATATATGAGAGAATGTGTATAACTTATATGCAAGTACTATGCCATTTATATAAGAAATGAACATCCTTGAATTTTGGTATCTATGGTGGGCAGATACCATAGATACTGAGGGAAGTGTATTTCTTGCTTTCAGATAGAGCAACTGAAATCCAGAGTAGTAAGATGAATATCACATATTGAGAGCTCATCCAAATACCAAAGCACTGAAAATGAAAAATAATAAGAATAATAGAGTAGCTGGGAATGATGGTGCTTACCTATAATCCCAGCTGCTTGGGGGTGCTGAGGCAGGAGACCCTCAAGTTTGAGACCAACCTGGGCAATTTAGTAAGACCTTGTCCAAATAAAATTTTAGAAAAAAGGCTGTGGATGTAGCCCAGTTGTAGAGGACTCTTGGGTTCAATCCCAGTACTGGGGAAAAAGAAAGAAGAAAAACAATAATCAGAGAATATCAGTAAATACCACTTCTAAATTTCATACTATGTGCAGGCACTGAACTCACTTAAGCACTTCTCATGTATTTGCTTATTAAATCACTTCACTTTGTGAAGAGGGCAGAGGGAAGAGAGAAGAGAGAGGAGTGAAGAGAGAGGAGGGCAGAGAGAGGAGGGCAGAGAGAGGAGGGCAGAGAGAAAGAGAAAGGGTAGAGAGAGGAGAGAAAGAAGAGGAAGAGGGCAGAGGATGGAGAGAAGAGAGGAAAGCCTGTGCTTACAAGCATTCGCTTAAGAAGGGTTGCATAAGGGACATGGCGGGTGCTGATTGGCAGGGTGACTCAGGAACAGTGAGCCAACACTGTGTCCTGTGGGGATTGGTCGAAGAAACCTTTGAATTTGGCGCTCTTGGCTTGGCACCCTTTGGAGAGGAGGGGGAGGGGTAAGGGATTCCATGATGTTCTCCCAGAAGGAGGAGTCTCCCACACACCCAACAATTACTATATCTATTTTAATGATGAAGAAATGGAAGTTTAGGGATCAATGGTACTTTCACAGTGGCTTTTGATTTACTTCCAGTGTCCTACTGCTTTTTCTCTGTGATATAAAGTGTTATAAAGCACAGAGGGGACATCATAGGCAAATACACGCTGAAGTTTTGGTCCACCAATCCCTTTTTCACCTGAATCTGGGAGAGCTGGCCTCAATCATTTATACACGTTTGCTTTACCATGGAATCTCCTCTGGAAACAGGCTATTCTAGGCTTCTTTTTCCCTCTAATGCTTTCCTAGTGTCATTCATTTAATCTCTGTTGACTACCATTCCATAATGGCAGAAGGGAGGGAAGGAAGGAGAGAAGGAAGGAAGGAGGGAGGGAGGGAGGGAGGGAGGGAGAGGGAGGGAGGGAGGGAGGGAGGGAGAGAGAGAGAGAGAGAGAGAGAGAGAGAGAGAGAGAGAGAGAGAGAGAGAAAATGTAAGATGACTTTTCCTACTTTATCTTGGACCCTACCCTCTTCCTCTTTGGCCTTCCAAAGGCTTCTAGTAGGAGAAATGTCTAGCCCCATCTTCCTATACCAGCCATACAAGACTTAGAAGCTTAAAACTATTTTCTTTCACTCTTCTCACTAGAGCTCATTGCATTTGGGGATTCTGCTAAGGTAGTCCCATTTTTGTGGTGTTGAGGACACCTTAATTCTTATAAGGGCTTTTTCTTCATGGGGAAAAAATAGCCTCAAGTGCTTCTGGAAGTTAGCGTATTTGACCTATAGTCATCACTGGGCTTGCTAGACAGCAGGTAGCAGCAGATCAATTGCTGAGCTGCAAATTAGAAATAGAATCCCAGTTCTTGGTTGGGTCTGATATCAGCCAAGCATAACTTCCTTAAAAGATGGTTGGGATGTTATAGTCCAAGAAATAGGAATTGGGACAAACTGATTTCTCAATGTAGTTTGTTATAAATTCTCAGCATATTTATGAGGGAGGCTCTTTAATTATTATTATTATTATTATTATTATTATTATTATTATTATTATTATTATTTTATGGTGTTGGGGATTGAACCCAGAGCCTTGTGCATGTGAGACAAGCACTCTACCAACTGAGCTATATCCCCAGCTCCTCTTTAATTCTTTATTGTTTAGAAAGAAAAGGTTGGCCTGGGTGCCATGCTGGACGCCTGTAATCCCAGCTGCTCCAGAGGCTGAGGCAGGAAGATCATGCCTCAGCAACTTAGTGAGGCCCTAAGCAACTCAGTGAGATCCTGTTTCTAAATAAAATATAAAAAGGGCTGGGGATGCAGCTCAGTAGTTGAGCACCCCTGGATTCAATCCCCAGTACCCCCCAAAAAAGAAGAGATTGAAAGATTGGTACTTTTAAATAGGTGTAGGACTGAGCCTATAGATGCAAACAGACCATGAAACAGATAGGGTCCAGTACATAATGTTGAATAAACTCTTAGTTGTTTTTGCTGCCTCCCCAGACTAGCCATGGCAGTGATTCTCAAAGTGTGGATCTAACCTTTACATCAGCATCACCTGGGAGCTGGTTATAAATATGAATTCTCTGACTCTACTGGAGAAGACCTAGTGAATCAGAATTGTGGGGTAGGTACACAGCAATTTGTGCTGTAACATGCCCATCAGGGGATTCTGAAGCTTACTTAAGTTTGAGAACTACTGCTCTATGGTTCTATAATGAACAGGCCAAATCTTCACACTAACATCATTTCATCTGTCCCAGGATTCTCATGTTCTGCATGCTCTGTTTTTTAAGTGATTCATAGCTCTTATTTCTTCTGGTCCTCTGTCTGGTGACACTGGCTTTGTGGTCATCCAGAATTATTAGATATACTCAGATTCCCTTGCCTAATGCTGGTACGACCAGTTTAGAGTGAACACCTGAGCTCAAATCTATGTCTATGTAAAACCAAATCATGAAGATGACACAGTGCTTAAGAGACCTAGCTTTGGTGCTGGCATAACTGGATTAAGATTCAGGCTCCATTTCTTAACTAGCTTCTTATCCTGAACTTTGTAAACTTGCATATCTTCATCTGAAAAGTGGAGATAATACCATCAATTTCACAGGATTGCTGTTAAGAACTAAAAGAGCTAATGCACAAAATGTGCACAGTATCTGGCACTTAACAAGTGCTCCATGATTACAGTTGTTATTATTGGACTGATTCCCCCTTTTCAGTTGTCATGGCATTTTGTAATTGTTATATTGTATCGGGGGGTAGGGGTGGGGGCTGGTTTTTCTCATTTTTTTTAACTGAAAGATTTTGTCTTCTTCTTTGGAGAAGATGGATGGCATACGCATTGCAGAGGGTCAGTGTGATGGTGGAGAGGTACTACAGCAGAGTGGTTAAAAGTGTGGACTCTAGGACAGATTGTATGGGTTTGAGTTCTGATTTTGTCATTTACTAGCTGTGTGGTCTGAC
The DNA here is from genome assembly GCF_964194105.1 of Spermophilus citellus. NCBI lineage: Eukaryota > Metazoa > Chordata > Mammalia > Rodentia > Sciuridae > Spermophilus > Spermophilus citellus. The sequence continues at coordinate 102,790,226 of NC_138190.1, forward strand.
ACAGGTTAACACAAGTTACTTATCACTGTGGGCATATTTTCCCATTTGTAAAGTGTGGATGGTAGTCATATCTACCTTAGTATAGGGATTTAATGAATTAAAATGTGTAGAGTGCTTGGAAAAGTGCCTGACATCTTTTGTTTTGACACTGTTGAAAGGCATTGCATGAACAGAGTTTACAGAAGAGGGGAATTATGTGGGAGTGTGGGAACTTCTATAAACAGTGCTTTACTTCCAATTCTGGTATCTAAGGACCATTCTGAATGAGCCCTTGAATGAATCACATGTGTATTTTGGCATTGTGTACATCTGGGTTTCTTTTCATCATGGCCCAAGTATATTCTTTCTTGACAATGTATATAAAAACCAGTAAAGAAATAATGAACATTTATAAATAGACACTCAGCTTAATTCTTTTTTTTAATATATTTATTTTTTTAGTTTTTGGCGGACACAACATCTTTGTTTGTATGTGGTGCTGAGGATCGAACCCGGGCCGCACGCATGCCAGGCGAGCGCGCTACCGCTTGAGCCACCTCCCCAGTCCTCAGCTTAATTCTTAGGCCCATGGTAGTACAGATTAAAAAGAGGAAACGTTCCCTATCTTCAGCTGGGCACATGAGATTAACAGCATGAAACATTACTAAAGAATATAAGAGAGTAGTATTAAGTGCTAAGTGGTGTGATAGAGATGACAAGTGCTGCAAAAATTCCAAAAAGGGGGAGGGGTGAGGCTAGAGAAAGAAAAGCCTACTTAGAAGGGATGTTTTGATGTGGGCTTTAAAATTTTTAAGGATGAGAAAGATCTGGGTGGGCAGATGGAAGGGTAAGTGAGGGGTACTTATTACATTCCAATAAATCCTTAATGAGTTGACACCTTTAGGGCATATAGTATGATATTGGACTCACTTTACAAAGTTCTGTTTATACACTGACATTTTTGATCATACTGGACTAGCAGAGAAAAAAATCTGGGGTCTTGCTTCATTCTACCACTAAATAGTTGTGTTCTCATTTTAATTTCCCTCTATTTTCTTTTTATTAAGTTTTTATTGGCACATTATAATTATACATAATATTGGAATTAATTTTGATATTATCCAGACATGGACATGGCATAATTTGGTTGATTTCATTTCCCAGTACGTCCCCTTTCCTTCTTCTCTTGCCTACTCCTTGTCCCCTTCTTCTATCCTTCTGTTTTCTAAGCTTCTGTTTCCTTATCTATAAAATAAAAACCCTGAACTCAATGGCCTTTAAGATCCTTTTCTATTAACCTTTTCACAGATGAGGAACCTGTAATGTATTTAAGGTCTGTCGTGCAAGGGAGTCATGGACACAAGTTACTAGTGCCTTTTTTTTTTTAATATCAAGGCTTGAACTCAGAGGTGCTTAACCACTAAGCTACAGCCTAAGCCCTTTAAAAAATATTTTATTTAGAGACAGGATCTCACTAAGTTTCTTAGGGCCTCCCTAAGTTCCTGAGGCTTTCAATCTTCCTCCTTCAGCCTCCTGAGCCACTGGGATTACAGGCGTGCTCTACTGTGCCTGACACTAGTACCATGTTGTACAGATGTAGTGTAAGGTTTCTGTATGGATGATATTTACAAACAAATATGTGGCAGAGTGCATGTAATCCCCAGGAAATCTCATCATACCACATCACAGGCCAGGCAGAGATATTCTATGTGGCTATTTCCTATAGGGGTGAGATCTCCCTGGATTAGCACATTAGATTTGGGACAGAGCACTCCATGAGCAAGTGTGAACCTTGACCTCAACTTCTATTACATATTTATAGGTTAGCCTAAGAGAGGCTAGGGGACAGTAGTTTTTGTGGGAAGAAATATATAAGGGGATCTCCCATCCCAGGGATCATATGAGGAAGCAGGTTTATGGAGGAGCAGGACCTGCATACCAAAGGCCCTAGGAACAGCCTTCCTTACCAGGACTGGTGACCTTAGCCAAATGCCTTTTCTCTCTAAAGACAGGCTCAGTGCAGCTGAGCCAGCTCTCTGCTAAACTCTGCAAAAGTAGGAGAAAGTGAGCCAACAGGGCCCCCTGGATATGTCTCCTGTCAAGGATACCCAACTGAGCTGGAATCAAACTCAAGCAGTGTGGCGCCAGAGCCTGCATTCTTAACCAATGAATCGAGCAGTGCCAATTCTCAGACTACTGTTAAGAGTATTGGTGGTATTATAAGGCAAGCAGGTTAACTTTCAAGTCAGTAAAACTTGAACTTGAATCCTGGTTCTTCTGCTTATCAGATGTGAAACTGGGTGAGTTACTTAATTTCTCTGAGCCTCAGTTTTTCCCTATCTACATAGTGAGAAAACCCCCCTATTTTCTAGGTTTACTCTGAGAATTTAGTGACACAACCAATGTCACATTCCAAAGTATTGTGCCTGGCATATAGGAAGTGCTTAAAAAAGAGCTGCTGCTGTCATTATTGGTAATGTTTCTGTTACTTGCCTGCCTTCCCAAAATGCTCAATTCCGAGGTAATCCACAAGATGTCCCCCTCTCAATAGAAAGTTCCATAGCCCTGATATGTGTATAAATATGTATATCTGAGGATCTGAGTTCTTGAAAAATGACTTTCACATCCGTGCCTGCCTGTGCAAAAACATATATTGAACCATGTGCCCAGGAGGAAATCATAGTTGGCTTTGCAACCGACGCACATATGGCTCGCCAGGCAGTTCTAAGGCGAGTCGGTCGTTTTCCAGGCTGTATGTGGGCGACGACTACATCTCTACAGTACAGCCCAAGCATGATGTGGTGGAAGGAGTGTGAGGATCTGTAATTATGCTCCTTTCTCAAGTCCTGAGGGAAGTATATAGCTCTTGAGGAGTGTGTATGTATGGGTGCTTGCATACACGTGCGTGTGCCCATGTTCATAGCTGGGGCAGAGCCCTCTTACCCTCAATTTTGTGCTAGACATGGAATCATCCTTTTACTTCCTGCTATTCTGTGGATTTTATTTTTGGTAGGTCCTTGTGGTATAGGATGAAAGTTCAGAAAGATGCTCTGCTGTTTGTGTGGAACAGATAATATCAGGCCTTGAATAATTACTTGTATTCAGGACGATGGAACAATAAGAAATCTAAGTGTGGAGGCTGCCTTGCAGCAGGAGCAATATAGCTATAGAATTGTTAAATTTTTTTAACCACTTGAAAAGTCTGTCATTTCTGGTCAACACAGGGAGAAAGAAAACAGAACAGCTGTTTCTGATTCTTTTTCCTTTCCTTCAACTCATTTACTTACTTCGTAAAGGGCCTACAGCCTGACATGTACTTAGCCCATTAGTATAGTGTACATGGATTTGTGTCTCCTAAGGATAATTTCCTTTGTTGTTTCTAAATGAAGGATGAGAGTGTCTCTGCTGCTATTCCTGCATTACATTGCTTTGTTCAGGGAAGAGTAATGGCCTTTTTTTTTTTTTTTTGCAAACTCCCCCAGTATTCTAGATATTTTAGACACAGCTCATGCCCCTGTTTGGGGCAGAAGAAACAGAAATGGGTTGAGATTGCTGAAAGATCATTGGGGTTTACAAGAAAGGTTTCAGCGCCCTTTAACCATTCCTATCTTGCTGGGGGCCTAGTGCCCTGGCATTACTCTTGCCTTGTTCCTGTTGTTTTATCTGAACTAGACCTTTCTGGACAACACTCCAAGATGCCGGTTTATCTCAGATCTTCTTTCTTTGCCTGATTTCCACTCCCTTGCGTCTTTTCCTGTCTCTGAAGTTTATCTTTGACTTCGTGCTTTTCAATCTGAAAATCCTGAATGTGACAGTGAATAGGTATAGCTTCTTCTTGGTGGCAACTCATTTGAATATATTCTGGAGAAGAATGCAAAGTTTTCTCAAATTTTTAATATAAAATAATAGGTGGCACCCATCACATACTTACTATGTACCAGGTTCTAGTGTAAGTGCTTGCTACATAGTAATTTTCACAACAACCTTAAGAGGTGGGTTATTACTTTTGTCCCCATTTTATGGTTGGGAAAGTAAGGTACAGGGAGGATAAATGACTTGTCCAAGGTCAAAGATCTGAGTATGTTGTGATCTGTGTTCTTAGCTTCAAGAACATCTTAGTGTTCTTAGCTACAGAACATACTGAGCTGTGCCCTCCAGGCCTCTTAGGACATTTTCTCTGCCATTAGGTAAGTGATATCTCTGCTATTTAATGAATTTATAATTTCACCTGGATCTTGGATTGAGGTTAAAGGAACAATTCTAATATTGGGTTCACAGGCAGTGGCAGGTTGGTGGAGGGGATAACATGAGATAAAGGTTCTTCTTTATGTCCTCACATTAAGTCAGACCACAGATTAGTCAGCTTCTTTGCCTACTCATTAGATCAGGGGTATAAATGAGTATAGCAGGTCTGATTAGTCCACATTGCTAAGAACAATGTTATGGACTGAATTGCATCTGTGACTTTATTTGGTGGCAAGGACTTGAAGGAAGTAATTGAGGTTAGATGAGGTCACATGGGGCTCAGCTCTGATAGAATTAGTGTCCTTATAAGAAGAGTCTCCAAAGAGGGCTGGCCTTTCTCCTTCTCCTCTCTCTAGCTTCCTCTCCTCTGCCTTCCTTTCTATCCATCAGTTCATTGAGGAGTCCTGGGATTTGTGGTGTCAGAAAATCAGGAGAGGTTTGAGTTCTTCATTCATGTGTTTTTTTTTATCTTTTCTGTTGCTCCTTGGGCTGCCAGAGGCTGCCATCACATGCAGATTCTCATCTTTGGCACTGCTGCCTGGAGTGGGACAGAGATACCTCTCTTAGCTTACAGGCTGTACAAAAACAGGCAGTAGGCTACGCTTGACTTTTGGGTCTTAGGTTTCTGACCTCTGTTTTAGACTGTTGCTATCCAAAGTGTGGGTGCATGGAAAAGCAGTGTCAAGAGCATCTGGAAGCTTCTTAGAAATGCAGACCTATCCAATAGATATTTGAATTTTAATAAGATCCTCAGGTGATCTGTAGGCATATTAAAGTTTGAGAAGTACTAGTTTAGAAATTCAGGGCTAGCTTCTCTTTTCTGGGCACTGGGAAGGGGAGAGCAGATGTTAATATTAGTTATCAGTTTTCTCTCTTAAATATCATCCACTGCTATCTCAACATTGACCATCTGACCCGATGAATTGCTTGCCCTTTCCTGGATGGGGCAGCACTTAAAAAATGTGAGTTACAGCCAGCTTCTCACTAGTCATGCTAATCCACAGATCATTAGCACCTGACCTCAGAATGAATCACTTGATGTGTTTGTCAGATCTACTTTTCTACTTCTAGTTTACTTCTTTCAATGTGAAAGTTCCTACTTGCTGAGTTGAGCACCAGCTGAGTATTAGGAAAGATGTGGCTTTGCAGCATTCTTAGAAACAAGGTCAAAACAGTTTGGAGGGGGCTGGGGTTGTGGCTCAGAGATAGAGCGCTTGCCTCACACGTGTGAGGCACTGGGTTCAATCCTTAGCACCACATAAAAATAAATAAACAAACTAAAGGTTAAAAAATCTATTTAAAAAGCAGCTTGGATTTAAAGTTTAGATGTGGCCAACTCCTACAGCATATGGAAATTCAACCATAAAATACATAGATCACTACCTTGGAAAACCTCAGCAAAACATGTTAATTCTTGTTTTATAGATTTTTCTTATTGTGTTTTTCCTAAGCTAACTATAAAATGCGTTTGTATTCTATGAACATGCATCTGAGAGTGTAGGGGACTGACAGACATGGGCAGAGGTGTGGAGGGATGTTTCCCTGAGATTAAAATTTTCCTTTAGATAATCTGTGAGGTGGTGTGTGACAGCCTCGTTAGATAAGACTGTATAGATCATTAAGATGTGAGTTTTACTTTCTTGGGCTCTTTACAGTAACACTTTCTCTCAGGATTTCTTGGTAAATTGGAGACTAACTCTCTCACCACTAATTATCAGTGATTCCTGCTTAGCATTGTGAGGAACCCAGTATTGGGGGAGCAGAACACAAACTCCTGCTTTTCTCTTCTTTCCAAGGCTTGTGGTCGTTACAGTTTGATTTACATTAATGCATGAATGTCACCACCCAACTGGAAATACAAGTCTTCTGTATGTGTTTTGATTACCTTGTCAGAGGCCAGGCAAGGAGGGGGTTGAACAGCAGTACTGCTCCTGTACTCTATTATTTCTGCTTCCATTACTTGTCACATCTGTCAGTTTCAGGAACATTCATATCTATGGAGCCATTATTTTTAGTGCTTTAATTATTTTGGATGTCTAAGGACACAATTAATGTATTATGTTGGTCACATTGATGGGCTGCAAAACCAGTAGGTATCCCTGCAGGGAATTTGAGCTTACAGAGTGGGCTCCCAAAGCACTTGGGCATGGCAGGTTAAATGGGTAAATTCCCTGGGCTCCGAAGTCAGTCTCTGGAGCAACTCCCTAAATGTTTGCTTTGGCCTTCAGCAGTGCTTTGAAATGTTCTCATCATCTCCTATTCCTCATAGTCTTTTTAGTCTATCACCCAACTCAACTCTCAATTTGATCTTTCTTGATTGTATCCTGTTTTTGAATCTCATCTTCCAGATAGATAGGAGTAACAATGATAGCAACTTTTGGGGGGTGTTCACTCTGTGCCAGGCAACTTACAAACCTTTTTCTTTTTTTTTGGGGGGGGGGTTTAACGGAGATTGAACTCAGGGACACTCAGCTACTGAGCCACATCCCCAGCCCTATTTTGTATTTTATTTAGAGATAGGGTCTCACTGAGTTACTTAGAGCTTCACTTTTGCTGAGGTTGGCTTTGAACTCAGGATCCTCCTGCCTCAGTCTCCTGAGCTGCTGGGATTACAGGCTGTGCCACTGTGCCTGGCACAAACCCTATTTCATTTATTCTCCTCACAAAGGTTTTACAAGGTAGGCATTATTGCTATCCCTATTTACAGACAAGGAAACTGAAGAATAGTAACTTGCCCAAGACCATACGAATATTATGTTCTAGAGCTGGGATTTTGGCCCTGACTTCAGTGTACATGGGATTTATTTATTTATTTCAGTGGATTTTTTTTTTACAAATTATCATTGACAAATTTATCATTTTTTGATAAAAATGCTAATTTAATGCTAATAAAATAATAATTTTATCATTTGACAAATTATCATTTTTTGCCAAATTATCATATATAATTATGAGGTACATAGTAATGGTATGTCATGTATGTATAGAGTGTGGAATGATGGAGTCAATTTAACATTTTCATCACCTTAGATATTTTTCTTTGATATTAAATACTTATTATCTATTCCTCTTGTCTAGCTGAACCTTTGTATTCTTTGATCAATAGCCACCATTCTGCTCTCTGCTTGTATGAGTTCAATTGTTTTAGATTCTCCATATAAGTGAGAACATGCAGTTTTTGTCTTCCCACCAGAGCTTCTACCTTTAACTACTGTGTTATATTGCAGTCAACTCAAATAACAATAGCTAATATTTACTGAATGTGACTACCTTTTGGCCAAGCACTGAGCTAAGCTGTTCATGCATTAACTCACTCACTTAATCCTCTTAACGATTCTGTAAAGTAGGTTTTATTATTGCCCTGATTTTCAGAAAAAGAGATGTTAAATAACTTACCTGAGCCATACAATCAAATAATGATAGGCAGAAGTAACTTTTGGACACAGCAGTCTGGCCCCAGAGTCTACACTCAAACACTCTGTTATATTGCCTTCCAGATATTTGTGGGTGCAAGGCAGAGGGTGTCAAAGAGTGAAGTATGCCCCTTTGGGGAGACACTACTCACTTTTTATTGATTGTTACCATGTGGGAATGTGAACAGTATTCTCAGAGCCACCAATTTAAAAAAAAAAGATCTAAATTTGGATCTTTATTAAAAAAATCTCCTTATTTTAAATATTGGCATCAAATTCCAATGTTGAAAAAAGCATTATGCCAGATTTAATATATTTGTTGTTAGGAAGCATTAAATTATAGATTAGGATATTTAATTCATACTTGTGGAATATTTATTGAGCTTCTTATGAATACTGTTCTAATTCTAGATATTATTGTTCAATGTAAACCTAGTGTTGTTAATAAGAAACTGACTCTCTTCCTGATTTCAATGGTGGTAAATAAGTTCACACTATGGTTTATGTATGCATTAGAGTTTAATTCCTCAGTGAAGTTATAAGACCACTGGAAGAAAAATGTAGACTTTCAGTTTAATATAGCAAGGGTACATATTACATTCTCTTATCTTTTTTCCAGTTGTAAATAATTTTTATGTAGAAATAAATATTCATTTATGTAAACTTTGCAATGAGTAAAGCATACAGACTTGCTATGCACACATGTGTATACACGTACGTGTGTTTGCATGTAATACATCTGTGAGCCACATCTGACCTGTGGCAGGCCAGTTTGCAACCTCTGTCTCCAGGGACATAGCTTTTATTTCTTTCTTCTTCCTGCAGTTCCTAGCCCATTGTCAGGTTTGAAGCAGGCAATGACCAAACACATATTGACCTTGTGTGCTCTTGTTCTGGTCTCCAATCTGATGCTCTCTCTCAGGCCTCTTCTGTGAGACCTGCCGTTTTTCAAAATTGACATCCAATTCTTTCTCCTTCATAGGACATTTCCAAATCAGGTGGAAGATGCTTGCAACTGATCCTAGGCAGAAGCTATTTCCATAATAGCTCACAAAAAAGCAAGTGAGGGTGGAAGAATGGGTCAGCCCAGGTGTTTTTGATTCTTATTATATGTTTGAAGCATCTAGGGATCTTTTAAAAATGCTGATTCTATAGCTCCAGGCTTAGATATTCTGATTTAAGTGGTCTGTAGTGGGACCCTGGGCATCAGTATTTTTAATAAAAAGCTCCCTAGGTATTGTAATCTGCAGCAGGATTGAAAACTGGCTCAGCTGATGAATATGTGTTTGTCAGAAGGTCCCAAATATCCACTTTGAGCCTTGATCAATTGCTTTCTCCTTCACTAAAATTAGAGACATTTGTACAGTAAGGAGTCAGACTGGAGTAATTGTATATTTATGTATTGTTTTCTTGTGAACCAGACTACTAGTGTTTCTAATTCTTTTGTGCTGGCTGAGTAAATCTACAAGAATGTGGGCTAACATGTGTATTTGATGTTGAGGAGGTCATGAGAGACAGTTTCTGATGACAGTTTCTAATGATCCCTACTTCCTGATACTCATATCCTTGTGTAATTTCTTTCCTTTTCTTTTATGTGGGAGGGACCACATGACCTCCTTCTAACAAATAGACTATAGTCACAATGATGGGATATCAATTTCATTATTAGGTTACAAAAGACATGATTTATATTTTACTGCTACTCTTTGCCTCTGGTTCTATTTGCTTGTTTGATCTGATGAAATATAAAGTAAGTTGTCATATTGTCAGCTGACCTGAGGAGAGGTTCACATGGCAAGAAAATGAGAGCAGCTACTGGTCAACAACTGAAGGTCAAACCCTCAGCTCAACAGCCTTTGAGGAACTGAATCTCATCGATGGCCATGTGAATGATCCTAGAAGCAGATCTTTCCCTAGCTGAGCTTTGAGATGACTACAGCCAGGATAAATTCCTTAATTTCATCCTTTAAGAGACTCTGAGCCCAAGGCCACACCTAAGCTTTGCCTGGATTTCTGACCCACAAAAAGAGTGAGATAATAAGGGTATGTTATTTTAAAGTCATGAAAATTTTGGATGATTTATAACACAGTGATAATAACATACAAGGGAGCACCGATGGCTTCTGTTTACTGCAGTAGACTAGAGAAATGTCTCCCCAACTTTAGCATGCTCTGAATTACCTTGGGTAGCTTGATAAAATGCAGATTCCTAGGCTTTGTCCTTATATATTTTGATTCTGCACATCTGAGATGGAGCTCAGAAATATGCATTTGTTTATGTGTCCCATATTTTCCTGTTCTGATTTAAGTATTAATTGAGATCCCTTTTTCAGAACCATCAGCTAGGAGGTGGAGTTAGCTGTTGTAAAGGCAGAGAAGATATTGGAAGACCAGTGATAATTAAGGGATGTAGGTCCAGTGGAATTAGATTTTTGGAAGGCTTATGGATTCATTAGGTAAAGTGTTAAAGGACTAATGAAATTTAAGCTGGAAAAAGCCATGGAGATCATTAGTCCAGTGGTGGTGTGCTAGATGGGTTGGAAGGGAGAGTCAGAGGCCATACTGGTATATGGTCTCTCGCAATTTCAATATTATTGAATATTATATTTAATAATATCAATATTATAATAATTTATATTATTGAAATATTATTGAACTTGCAGAGAGGGAGGAAAGGCATGAGAGCCAATTTTAAAGTAAGTTTTGAAAGGATTGGATGACTGACTATATATACAGGAACTGAATAAGAGAGAGATTTTAAGCCCCAGTAATTGGACTGTGGTGCCAGTGGCAGAGCTGAGAAGTTGGGAGGAAAGCTGGTTTGATGGATATATCTCTGTCAGGATAATGTAGTGCCAAGTTACTTTCAATTAACTGAATTGATTAGCAAATATTGCAAATAGAGACAGAGTTCTAATCCAGACCATCAGTATCACCTGAGAACTTGTTAGATATGCTAATACTGCTAAGGTATGTAGCCTGCCTTAACTTGCAGATCATTATGTCTAGGGGCTTTGGAATAGACCAACAGGGAGATTGGGAAGGCACTAACATAGTAGAAGTAGTGGTGACTCTCTCATGGAGTAAATGTCATCACTCTTTGGTGATGGAAGATTGGCCTTGGTATAGTCCTGCTCTCCCTTGCTCAGAGTCCAGCCTTAGGCTAAGACAACTTTCTGGTTGCCTATTGAACTGCAGGAAGAGAGCTACTCCCAGCTGGTACAACCTAAATAGACAACCTTGACAAAGATCAGCTATTCAGGGAAGGAAGCATAATGTTGGGGGTTCCTTGCTGTAAAAACCCCCTTATGCAGATGACGCTGGAGATCAAGTGGAGCAAATTACTTTCTTATTGTTCCACTGTACATGTTTCCCATTTGTCTTTGTCCTTACAAAGCTGGCCTGGTGAATGAGAGGAAGCTAAGACTAAGAAATGATCCATATCAGTATTCCTAACAGGTATGTTATGGACAGAAAAAAATTTGATTCAAAACACGTGGCAAGTGAAAGCAAAGGCATAAGCTGCTGCCACCACCAGACAACTCAGTGGGTGAGGCTGGAGAAGCTGTCCCCCACAGGTCACTAAAACCATCATACTGCATTAGTCTTAAAGGAACTGATTCCCTGAATGCTGTGGCCCTTTTACCATAGGACACCCAAGTGACCAGCCTTCACACTGCCTCAGAGGGCCAAAAATGTGACCATCACAGTGAAGAAAACTACCATTGAATGAAATATTCTGGACATCATTCATTTTTTTTTTTTTTTAAATTGTGCTAGGGATTGAACCCAGGGGCACTCAACGGCTGACCTACATCCCCAGCTCTTTTTTTAAAAAAAAAAAATTTAAAATTTTTTTAGTTGTAGTTGGACACAATACCTTTATTTTATTTATTTATTTTTATGTGGTACTGAGGATCGAACCCAGTGCCACACACATGCTAGGAGAGTGCTCTACTGCTGAGCCACAACCCCAGCCTCCCCAGCCCTTTTTCAAACATTTTATTTTTTATTTAGTGACAGGGTCTTTCTAAGTTGCTTAGTGCCCTAATAAATTGCTGAGGCTGGCTTTGAACTTGTGATCCTCCTACCTTGGCCTCCTGAACTGCTGAGATTATAGGTTTGTGCCATCATGCCCGGCTCTGGACATCAATTTTAAATGGCCTCCTTTAAAAGATTGTCAGAACGAATCTCATTGTATCTCACCTTCCAATCCCCCTGTCCACTGCTCACCCTCCATACTATTCTATTCATTTTACAGACAAACCACTTTCTGCCAATTCCTTACTATGACCTTTACAAATACCTATATGTGATGGCCAATGTCCTTATATTTTATATCTTTCTACCTCCTGCCATAACTGAAATCTTGGCCACTTCCTAAATATGTTGCCTGAAAATGAACTTGAGGTTTTCATTGTTCCTCTAAATCCCTTTAGAATCATTATTCTGTATCCTTCCTGTGAAAGCCCTACCTTCTACCCCTCTTTATTGCTGACATCTACCAACTTCTTGGTTGCTTCTCATTTATTGAAGACATTGTTCATGGATTACCCTCTTCCGTTCAATTCCCCTCATCATTCTTGGGGTCCTCAACACCTTGTTGTTAAGAATGTCAGAGCCTTGGGCTGTGGCTGTGGCTCAGTGGTACAGTGCTTGCCTGGCATGCATGACACACTGGGTTCAATCCTCAGCACCACATAAAAATAAAATAAAGACATTGTATTTACCTAAAAACTAAAAAATAAATATTAAAAAAAACCCAGAATGTCAGTGTTTTACTTGCCTAGGTAGCTTTTGTTTGAAAAAAATTTTGCTTTTGGAAACTTTTTAAAGATGAGTGGTCTGAGAATGGAGGATTTTGAGGATGGGAGGGGAGAAGAGTACTCCAACTATGGGGTGCACTGGATTCCCTAAATCTGGGCACAGGACAGAGAGGGAGGAAGGGTCCTGAAATCTGTGCCCTAATTCATCTTCCCAGTAACAGCCTGACGGACTTGTAGACATTATCCCAAGGAGAGCTTTTCTCTGGTCATCATTCTTGATGATTTCTACATTGACATGGCTTACTCATCTTTCATCATAGCTTTTCACTTCCTTGACTCTTTTGTTTCATTCATCTTTTTCTTCCATCTCAACTACTCATGTACTTGGGTCATGAACTAGACCTTTTTCTCATCAAAAACTGCATTATTTTGGAAATCTTAATCCTCCACTGCTGCAGTTCTTCAACTTTATGAGGTGAGATTTGATCCATTTAATCTCACAACATTTTTTCTCTTCATTAGCTCACCATTGTATCCACATGTTTTCTTTCCCAGCTTGGAGTCTATAAAATATTGTTCTAGTTGTTTTCCCTTCCTTTCTGTCACATATATTGAGCTATCACATCCTGAACCTTAGTTTTTCTTTCAAAGTATTTTTAGTTATAGATGGATACAATACCTTTATTTTATTTTTTTTTTAATGTAATGCTAAGGATCGAACCCAGTGCCTCACACATGCAAGGCAAGCGCTCTACTACTGAGCTACAACCCCAGCCCTGAATCTTGGTTTTTCTAGCCTTCTTTCCCCTCACCTTCTTTTCCTTGTAGCTGAGACTTTTTTACAACTTGCCTGTCTTCACTCATACTAACTTCATGTGGACATGGCCTATTTCTTCTGTTATCCTTCCTTAGTGATAATTTGGAAGATAATTCTGAGATGACCTCGTCTTCCTCATCTCTCCTCAGATCTCTAGCTCCCACCCCATCTTCTTCCACTTGTTCACTGATGACGTTACCTCAAATGGTCCTGAGTTAATAGAATACAGAAAATGGGAGCTTTATATTTTTTCTGTCACTGAATCTGTTCCAACTATAACAGTGTCTTTCCCCATTTACATTGGAGAATGTGCTCATCTTGATAGAAGAATGTGCTATTATGAGAGGCCAATCCCATCTAGAGTCTTTCCAGTCTTTCTTCCACAGGGACTTGGGATTATCAGTTATTTCATCTCTCTCCTGCATTATCAAGATCTCTCTCTGTCTTCTGAATCTTTTACATAAATAATTAATCATGTTTTAAGACTTCTATTCAAAAAGTAAAACAAAATAATGACTTCCTCTTCCTTGCTTCAACATCCTCTTCTAACTACTATCAGATTTCTGGATTCTACTTCACAGTCAGCCTTGAAAATGTCAACCTTTTAGAAAACATTATTTTCCTCACATCTTATTTCCCTTTGAGCCCTCTCTAATCTGGCTTTAGTTCCAAATCAACTGTATGTTGCCTCTGTGGAGGTTTGAGACTTGAGACTATAGCTTCAGAGACTGTAGCTACAGAGTCTATTTTGTGAAATGCACAAGAAAACAGAAGCTCAGAAGGTAAAGTGGTTTGGCTAAGAATGAATACCTAGTAAATAGCTAAATTAGTATTGAATCCAAGTGCATCCAATTCTAGGAGCCTGTGCATCAGCTTTCTTGTCATTAATCATATCTTTTCTGTGCTTTGCATACCTGTTGTAGGGATTATCATATCGAATTGTAATTTTTTATTGGCACATTCCTTCCCTCCACTGGATTATTATTTCAAGGACAAGAACAAAACCTAAAACAAATAGTAGGTGTTCGATAAATGCTTGTTGAGTGAATGAGGAGAACACTGTTATCTGAGCTCATTAGTTCTTTTTTTTTCAGCAGTAATGGATCACTGCTGATCACCACCTTCCCTTTAATATAATCATAGAATCATGCAATTTTAGAGCAGTAAAGGGACCTTAGAGATAGGAAATTAAGATCTGCAGAGGTTAAGTAACATGCCCAAGGTCACTTCACTAGTTAGTTGCAGTCCAGCGCTCTTCCCATGCCATCTCCAATAGGTGTTAATGCTCCCTTCCTCCACATTCTCTTCTTTAACCTAAATAACTCCAATGCCAAACAGCATGTAGATGGCAGAAAGTCAGTAGAAGGACATATTGTGTGTGAATGTGGTAGGCAGCCAATGCAGTGTATTTAGTATTAATGAACACTTTCCTCCTGGTTCAAGCAGGCTAGCTACTTTGGTTCCAGTTTAAAATGTCCTTTTTCCTGAACTCCTGTCTTATGTTTCTCTTAGTGCCTTGGTTATTTTAATGAGATTTTCTTATCTCCTACTTATACAACCAGACCTACTTTCTAGTGTTTTGTTGTTGCATTTGTTAAAAAATAACTAAAATTCCCAAGTCTTGTTCCGTTTTCATTTTTTAATATTCGTACATTTAGAGTCATGCAGTACAATTTTATATGCAATCTTGTTGCTTGCTAATGTAGTGCTAAAGTGCTTAGGTTTTCTATGAAAAAGAATCAGCTAACTGGAACCCTCAACTAACAAGGATCCAGAGCTTGAAGTAGTGGAAGTAGGACACAGATAGTATCACTATCTCTGAAATCAGAGATAGTGAGATTCAAATCCTGACTTTACCACTAATTAACTGCAAGATCTTAAGCATACTGCTTAACGTCCATGTACATGTTTTCTCATCTTTAAAGGGAGAATAATTATAGTGGGTTTATTTCAGAAAGCAGATGTAAAGATGAAGTAATACATATATTGAGGTTTAAAATTCCCATATAGAACAATAGATTGTTATATAGAACAATCTCCACAAGTCATCCAACTTTGTTGAGCCTCACTTTCCTTCTTTGTTAAATGAATGTTGTTATCAGTAGGCAAACAGAACACCTCAAAATTTAGTGGCTCTATGCAACAACCATTTATTTGCTTATGAGTCTATGGGTTGGGTATTTGGGTGAACTTAGCTGGAACTCTGCATCATGTATGTCATCTGGCTTTACCATCTGTGTAGGTCAAGAGGTAGTCTGTGTTGCTGGGCGTGGTGGCACACACCTGTAATCCCAGCAGTTTGGGAGGCTGAGATAGGAGGATCAAAAGTTCGAGGCTAGCCTCAGCAAATTAGTTAGGCCCTAAGTAACTTAGTGAGACCATGTCTCAAAATAAAATAAAAATAAAAATAAAAAGGGTTGGGGAATGTGGCTCAGTAGTTAAGCCCCCTTGGGTTTATTCCCCAGTATATAAAAAAAAAGGTAGTCTGTGGCCTCACTCATTATCTGGTGGTTTTCTGTTTTTTGTTTTTGTTTTTTTGTTTTTTTTTTTTTTTTTTTGGCAGGGATGATGGAAGTTAATGTGCCAAGTGTCACAGTGGGCTCATTCGCTTGGTGGCATTGCAGGGTTACTGAAAGCATCGAGAGAGTTCAAGACCCAATGTACCAACACTTTTCATTTCTGTGTTTGCTCATATTTGCTATTAAAAGCAAGTCATAAGCCAAGATCTGGTAGGTGTGGGAAGGAATTACTAAAGGACATAAAAATAAGGAAGGTAAGTATTGCAGCCATTTTTTCCAGATAGCTTATCACAAACTTAATAATACATCTTGTTCCAGGATCATTGTGAAAATTGGAGATAAGGCATATCTAAGCACTGAGTGCAGTGACTGGGATAGTAGGTGCTCAGGAAGCAACAGCTAAACCATATTATAGTTTACCTGATATACAATAGATGCTTAGTTGAGCAAAGATCTCTTCTCTAACCATTCTTTCTGTTCTCCTCTCTTCTTCATTACTTGGCTAATAGAAGAAAACTGTGACTCAAAAAATAAGTAAAAAGCCAAAAAACAAAACAAATTAAAAACACAAACAAGAATAACAATAAAAAAGACAACAAACCAACACTGGTGATTTTATAAATTTTTTTAAAAATTTATTTATTTATTTTAATTAGGTATATATATGTCAGCAGAATGCATTTGATTCATTGTACACAATTGCAGCACAACTTTTCATTACTTTGATTGTATATGATGTAGCATCACACCAAATGTGCAGTCATACATGTACGTAGGGTGATAATATCCATCTCATTCTACCATCTTTCTTGCCTCCATAGTAATTTTTTAAAACATATTTATTTTTTAGTTGTAGTTGGACACAATACCTTTATTTTATTTATTTATTTTTATGTGGTGCTAAGGATTGAACTCAGGGCCTTGCATGTGCTAGGCAAGTGCTCTACCACTGAGCAACAGCTCCAGCCCCATAGTAATTTTTATTTTATAAATTAAGCAAACTTCCAGAATAAAACAACAAATAAAAATGATCCTCAGATGAAAACTAACAGAGGACATTAAAAATAAACATATTTTATTATTTTACAGTTTCTTCATTCCTTGCCATAGGGTTTCATGACCCTAAGGTCATATAGGATGCTGGGTCTTCAAAGAAAAATTCCATTAAGGTGATTAAGGCAGTGAATAGGACACAGATATTTGAAAAACAATTGCCACACCTAAGAGTTTAACCAAAACGGATTGGAGGTTAATTCTGTTTTCCAAAAAATTCTATCAAAATCCTTGAATCTTTGAGTTGGAAGGAACTTCAGAGGCCTTTGAATTTCAGACCCTTTGTTCCTGTTCAGTAATGGTTCTCAAATTTTTTTTTTATCTCAGAGCTACTAATACTCTTAAAATGTATTGAGGACCCTAAAATATTTTTGTTTCTGTGATATATATCTATTAGTATTCACCAACTGAAAATCATAACCTTAGGGGGTAAAAAAACAACAAAATATATACATTTCATTATCAGAATATTGGCTCATCATATGAAATAGCTTCCAGAAAACTTCACTGTATATTATGAGAATGAAAAAACAAAATAATGTCTTAGTATT
Source organism: Spermophilus citellus (assembly GCF_964194105.1). NCBI lineage: Eukaryota > Metazoa > Chordata > Mammalia > Rodentia > Sciuridae > Spermophilus > Spermophilus citellus. The sequence continues at coordinate 102,807,569 of NC_138190.1, forward strand.
GTAAAGCAAATTTTGACCTCATTAAACACCTGAAAGAATTTGGGGTCTTTCATTTTTTTTTTTTTTTTTTGGTACCAGGGATTCAATCACTGAGCCACATCCCCAGCCCTTTTTAATATTTTATTTAGAGATAGGTTCTCAGTAAGGTGCTTAGGCCCTCTGAAGCTGGCTTTGAACTTGCGATCCTCCTGCCTCAGCCTCTGGAGCTGCTGGGATTGTGTGTACCACCACTCCTGGCTTTCAAGGGTCTTTGAACAACACTTTTCAAGTAGCTGCTATATAGTCTCCCTGTCAGGAAGGTGTTGTCCTGGTGAAACATTTGGGGGTGGTATGGTATAGTAAAAGGCTCTACAATGTGACATTAACTTCCTTATCTATAAAATGAGGATGAAAATAATCAAATCTATAGTTGTGAAGACTAAACAAAATGAGGTCATATGTCTAAGTTTTGTTAAGGGCCTTATACAAGAGGTGGCATAGAGCAGGCTCCCAATAAACTTTGGTTCTTCTATCACTGAAATAAAGGCATAGTAGTCCTTTGCCTCATGAGTCAGCTTATTTTGGCTCTATTTTTCAAAAGTTTCCTCCTCCTGCCTCTCTGTAACTTGTTTCCCTTGAGTTTAGTACTTATTTTTCTCACAGAATAAGGCAACAACCTTTAGATTTTAGATATAAACAGTTATGACAGTTTTAGGTTTTCTTTCTTATAAATTATATTGTGGTTTCTAGATAATTTGGATCTGTTTTTTTTTTCTGGATGCAATTGCTCATTTGCCTAATATTTATTGAGTATCTATGTACCATGCATCTGTAATGGGGGTAGGGGGACAGACCAAACCTCTGTTCTCTTATAGCTTATATTCTATATAGAGGAGTCATAACAAAAGCAAACCCAAATATGAATAAATGTGATACAAAGGGGAATGAAAGGAAGCGGGGGGATGAAAAACAGTAGAATGAATTGGGCATAACTTTCTTATGTTCATATATGAATACATGGCCAGTGAAACTCCACATCATGTACAATCACAAGGATGAGATCCTAATTAGAATACATTATACTTCGTGTATGCATAATATGTCAAAACACACTCTATTGTCATGTATATCTAAAAAGAACAAATAAAAAAAAAAGAATAGATGTGATAGGACCTGCAATGGAAATTGAAGCCAGGTAAAGAAACACGGTGATGGGAGGTAGTGCTATTTGAGGTAGGGTGATCATATAACTGCTTCTCTAAAGAAGTGACATTTGAATGAAAACCTGAATAGGCAAAACTGAGGGAAAAGTCATTGCAAGTTTTGAATTTTATCCTAATCGTGATTGGAATCCATTGGAAGATTTAGGTAGGGTAATGAAGTGCTGTGAATTATGTTTTGAAATTATCACTTTTGCAATTTCGTGGAGAATAAGGGACAAGAATAGAAGTGGGGAGAACAGTTGAACAGTTCTTGAAATAGTCCAGGCAAGAGCTGATGGTGCCTTGGAGGTGGTGAGAAGTTAGATTGGGATAGAAGACCAAGCCAACAGGATTTACAGATGGATTAAAGTGTTGTGTGAGGAAGGAGGAAAAATCGGGGATGATACCTTAGGGTTTGGGCCTGAACACTTGGATGGGAATTGATGCCATAAACTAAAATGGGGAAGTCTGGGTCAAAAACAGGGTGAGAGACAGAATTCAAAGTTCTGTTTGTAAGTTAAATTTAAGGTTGTTATTTGACATATATATGGGCATATGCAGTGAAAGATCTGGAGCACAGGGGAGAACCAGTACTAAAGATCGTCATTTAGGAGTCTTAACTACTTTAAAATTGAAGTATTGAGCCCTGGAGCCCTTCACTGATTAGAAATAAAAGATGAGAAAGAACCAGAAAAGGACACTGAGAAAAAGCGACTAAAAGGAGGAAAAAATAAGGAGACTGCATGGTCATAGATACCAATATAGTTTTCAAAATGAAGGAATAATTAATCTATGTGTCACTGAGAACTTCAACAAAAGTTAACCTTTGGATTTGGCTTGATGGTGGCATTTGACAACCTTGATAACATTGCTGTCAGTAGCACAGAGATAAAAGTGTGTTTGAGATAGGATAAGGAGAGAATGAGAGAAGAATTGGAGAGATCTGTGGACATTTATTTTGAAAAGGAGAGAAGAAGTTGTGAGGAAACTGCAGGAGGTTTTGTGGTCAAATAAATTTTTTTATTTGAGAGATTTTCTCTCCTATTTATATGCTGATGGGAATGATCCATCAGCACGTTGATGGCAGGAGAGATTTGTGACATCAGAGAGAGGTTAACTGCTGGAGCAAAATGCTTGACTGGCTGAGAATGGAAGGGATCTTGTGAATAAGTGGAAAGACAGGTCTTAGATGAGAATGTGGAAAGTTCCTCCATAGTAACAGGAGAGAAGGCAGGGTATATGGGTATTGTTGCAGGAGAGATAAACTTACTGTTTTGAAGATGAGGAAGATTGAGGATTTTCAGGCATTGCTGAATTCTCACTTGAGATTTTTGGTCAAATATTTAAAGTGAGAAGTGAGACCATTCTATTGTGTAGGTAGAGTTATTGTTTTATTTTGTTTTGGTACTAGGGATTGAACCCAGGGGTGCCTAACTACTGAGCCACACCCCCAGCACTTTTTAGTTTTTATTTTGAGACAAGGTCTCACTAAATTGTTTAAGCCCTCTCTAGGTTGCTGAAGCTGGCCTTGAACTTGCGATCCTCGATCCTCCTGTCTCAGCCTCCCAAGTTGCTGGAATTACAGGTGGGTGCCACCACACCGTAAGTTATTATTAGTTCATTTTACTTATGCATAATATTAGGGATCATTTGTACAAGCATGGAATATAATTTACTCTAATCCAGTCCATAGTACTTACCCTTTCCCTTCCCTGGTATCTCCTTCTTTTTCCTTTACTTGACTGATCTTTCTTCTATTTATTTATAGTTTTAAAAAAATTAGATTAATGAGGTTCACTGTGGTATATTCATATGTGTAAATACAAATTTTGATCAGATTCATACATTGTTCTTCCCCTTTTCCTGTTCTCTCCCTCTCTCCCTCAATCCCCTTCTTCAACACCACTGATGTCACTTCTATTTTCATGGAATCCTCCCTTTTTTCTTTCTGTTAAGAGTTATTAGAGTTATTCTGAACTAGGGTTAAGTATGATGGAGGAAGAAAGGTACAAGGGCACTTCCCCTACTTGGAGACTTATACAAGGCAGTCGACATAATGATGGACTATGGAATTTAACCTGGGTAGTGTGAAAGTGAAGACAGGAAAGAACAGATGGATGATGAAGGCAGTAGCTTCCATGGATTGAATGTAGGCTGAAATTATGTGGGAGAGATGGAGGCTTGAAATTGTGGTGGTGATGTACTTATTGGTAATGACAATATCTAGAGTATGAACATGGGAATGTGTGACTGAGCTAGGATGTAGGAAACACAAAGTTTTCAGATATGACTTCAAGAGATGTGGGTTCAAGGGATTGACTATGCCTCCAAGTGGATATTGAAGTCATAGGAGATGTGGTAGGAGAAAATGGTGGTGAGTCATGTGCTAATATTTCTAATGAATGAATGGGAGGAATGATTGGGAGGTTAGATTGGTGAAAGACAATCATAAGGAGGGTTGGCTATTGGTATAGTCCAATGTTATGCACTTTAAATGGTTTGGGGGTTTTGATGAAAGAGGAGTTGAAATGGTCTGGAAGTAGCCAAGAGGTGGAAGAAGAACACTCCTCTACCTCCAGGTATAGAAAGTGATATGAAGGTTGTGCTAAAGAAAGGATCTATGATCTGAGAGTGCCACATGGAAGCCAGGGACCTCAGAAAAGTCAGGGGGTCCTTTGGAAAAAGAAACTTGAAGAAAATATTGAGGCAGTTGAGGAATTTGATAATGATGGACTTTGAGTTTCAGAGGGCATGGCAGGAGTGTTGAGGGGTCCACTGATAGATTGTTGAATCAGATCAGGGAATATATGGAACGGGATTAGTGTTGTTGGGCTCTTAGGATGGGGTGAATGATCACAGCTAATCAGAACTTCTTTCTGGGGGTGATCTGAAAGATGGTAATGATGAAGGTGGCAGAGGGCAGGATACAGAAGAGCTTATATCAGGATTGCTTGATACTTCTCTGCTTCTTTTAAAATTTTCTCTGATTCATTTGAAGACTGGGACAAGGGACTTATTAGGAGTTTTTACCAATGACAGTACCTTGGGTAAAACTTGTGTCCTCCAAATCTCCATTAGTCACTACCAAATTAACTTCTGTTAAATGCATGATATAAGTGAAAAACATGTGCTTGTTATATAAATGTAGTTTCTGGATAAGTCCCATAGCTGCCTCAATCACTTCCCGACTAGATTGCTTTACTGAGGCTGCACTCTTTTACCATTTATTATGAAAATATTCAAACATACAGAAAAAGAGATTTCACATAATGAGCTCTCGTATACACCATCACTTAGATTTAACAGTTGTTAACATTTTGCCATACTTTCTTCATCTATTTTTTTCTCTTGCTGAAATATCTTCAAGGAAATTACAGACATTATGACATCTTATTCCTAAATACCTCACTAACCTAAGCCTTTTCTGTGTAGAAATTCTGAAACTGCTACTGTCTTACAAAATGCAGTGCCAACAGCTAGAGAAGAGTGTTCCAGATGTGGACTGACCAGCCAAGTGTACAGAAAGAATGTCTAGACCCTACTTTTGTTAATGCAGATTACAATCTCTAAAATTATTCATTTTAGAGGCCACAGCACACTATTGACTCAAGCGCATTTGTGGTCAGCTAAAGTCCCCAAGTTCTTTGCACATGAACTGCCACTGTCAAGTCAGGCTTCCCCCATCTTGTATTTGTGTAATTGAATTTTTGTTGGTTTTAGCCTATTGAAAATATTTTGAATTGGTATTCAGCCCTCCAGTGAATTAGTTAATCCCTTTTCGCTTTGGTTCATCAGCAAAGTTGATAAGTAAACCTTTTATATATTCATGCAAGTATAGAGCAGCTACTTTCTAAAATTGAAGCTTATGCTGCCTCAAAATGTGGAGACTGCAGTAAGATCATCTCAAGCATTAAGCATGGACTTTTTATAGGAAAAATTGAGTGTTTCTGACTAATGATTGAAATCCATCCTTCTTCACTAGTCAGACCTTGTGGCTTAACATACTGATATCTGAATACAGTTTTCCAAGACACTCTAAATCATTCCAGAATGACTTTTTAATATAAGCAGTCACCAAATAGTTTCTTAATACAGTCTTGAAAACACCCATATTGTTCAAGATAGTTAAATGTAGGGCTTGGATTGGCTTTCTGAGGCCCCCATGGGTTTGCTTGAATGGTTTATCAATTGACTATTCTCACCATTACACAGGAATCATTTTTTAAACCCAAGTGTGATAGAGAGCTAAATGGATGCCCCCTTGCTGTGCTCATACTTAGCAAATGGGACTGTTCTAGGAGCATATAAACAAGTGATATTTTTCTAAATTTTTAAGCTGGATATATAATATCACTCAGAAGAAGGCATAATATTGGTCATATACGAAGCTCAGAATAGCAAATCAGTATCACAGAACTCCAGATTCTCCAATATGATTCTTAATTTTTAGGTTATTTCAGAACAAGAGCTCTCTGACACATAACATAGAAATTAAGACCATGGTATTGGATCTTGATTGTCTAGGTGTAAAGCCTGTTATTGATTATTGGTTTTGGGCTACTTATTAACTTCAGTGGTGATCAGTTTGTTCATCTGTTAATGATGAGGATAGTATTAGCACTATTGCCCAGTATTAATTTAAGCAACATGCCAAGCATTTAATAAGTGTTAGCTACTATTATTTATCGTGGTTTTGATAGTTCTCCTTGGGGCCCAAGGTATTCTTAATCTACTCTATACTAATTACCACTCTAATGCCTCCAGAGACCTAATAAGGATGGTCTAAAGGTACATAAACAGTGCTTGAAGACCTTCTACTTTGAGTGAGTCAAGGTAATTCTGGCCTATTGGTTTCTTGTTCTAAATCTTTTGATTAGTTTTTACAATGGCTGATAACAACACCAACATTCCAGTAGAAGAAATTTAGGAAACACTGCTTTTCTTATATGAATCTACAGATGCAATGCTTTCAGTGTTTTGCTATTCACCTAGGCAGCAGTAGTGATCTCCCATATATGTTGACTTAAATGTTAAGAAAACTTTTTTTTTGCTTTTCAGTATTTATATTAGAAATAATTATAAAGCATAAGCATAGTTGAATTTTCATAATTAAACCTTCAAATTCATCACTAAAACATTTTTGTTTTTAATCAGTACACATTAATTATATAGAATGGTGGATTTCATTGTGGTATACTAATGTATACATAAAAAATAATTTGGTAAGTTTCACTTTCCAATATCTTCCCCCCTCCTCCTACTCCCCAGCCCCTTCCTCTACCCTATTAGTCTCCCTTCTGATTTCATAATGTTCTCCCCACCTTTTTTTCCCTTTTAAACCTTCATATATGAGAGAAAATATACTTTTCTCTGTGCGTCTGGTTTATTACATTTAACATGATGCTTTCCATTTCCAACCATTTTCTTGCAAATGACATAATAATTTTGTTCTTTATGACTTAATAAAACTCCATTGTATATGCACATATGCATATACATATATGTGTATGCATACATATGTCACATTTTCTTCATCCATTCATGTGTTGATAGATACCTAGGCTTATTCCATGACTTGGATATTGTAAATTGTGCTGCAACAAACATGGGTATGCATGTATCTCTAAATATTGCTGACTTTAATTCTTTTGGATAACTACCAAGAAGTGAAATAGCTGGATCATATGGTAGATCTATTTTTAGCTTCCTTTTTTATTTGATACTTTTTTTATTTTTTAGCTTCTTGAAGAACTTCCATATTGATTTCCATTATGGCTGTGCTAATTTACATTCTCACCATCAGTGTATAAGAGTTCCTTTCTCACATATCCTCAGAAGCATGTATTATTATTTGTATTCTTGATGCTTGCCATTCTAGCTGAAGTGAAATGGAATCTCAGTAGAATTTTGATTTCTATTTCCCCAATGGCTAAAGATATTGAGCATTTTTTCATATACTTGTTGTTCATCTGTACTTCTTCATTGTAGAAATGTCTGTTCAGTTCATGTGTCTCATTTATTTGTTTTTGGTGTTGAGTTTTTAAAATTAATTTTTAAATTTAATTTTTTTAGTTATACACGACAGTAGAATCTATTTAAAAATTCTTTTTGTGTTCTGGCTAATAGTCTTCTGTCAAAAGAGTTGCTGGCAAAGATTTCTCACCCATTCTATTGGGTGTCTCTTTGCTGTTAATTGTTTCCTTTGTACAGAAGCTTTTATTTATTTTATTCATTGTAATTAGTCATACATGACAATAGAATGTGTACAGAAGGTTTTAAATCTGATGACATTCCATCAATTAATTTTTTCTCTTATTTCCTGAGCTTCAGTGATCTTATTCAGGAAATTGCTGTCTGTACTTTCATATTCAAGTGTTTTCCTTATTTTTTATTGGAACAGTTGCAGAGTTTCTGGTCTCAAACCTAGGTATTTGCTCCATTTTGAGCTACTTTTGTATAAGGTGAGAGATAGGGATATAGTTCATTCTTCTACATATGGATATCTAATTTTCCCAGCACCATTTGTTAAAAAGGTTATATTTTCTCCAATACATGCTTGTGGCATCTTTCTCAATAATTAGATGACTTCCACTGTGTGGGTTTTTCTCTGTGACTTCTATTTTGTTCCATAGGTTTATGTGTATGTTTTTATGCCAGTACCATGAAGTTATTATTATTTTTTTTTTGCTATAGTTCTGGGGTATGGTATAATTTGAAATTGGGTATTTAGATGCCTCCAGCATTGCTCATTTTGCTCAGAATTGCTTTGTATTCTGGGTCTTTTGTTCCTCCATATGAATTTTAGGGCTGTTTGTTCTAGTGCTATGATGAAAATTATTGGTATTTTGATGGGGATTGCATTGACTCTGTAGGTTGCTTTTAGAAATATGGCCATTTCGGCAATGTTAATTCTGCCAGTTCATGAACATGGGATGCCTTTCCCTCATCTAGTATCGACTTTACTTCCTTTCTTCAGTGTCCTGTGATTGTCCTTTAGAGTTCTTTCACCACCTTGGTTAGGTTTTACTCCTTTTATTTTTTGAATCTAATGTGAATGGAATTGTTTCCCTGATTTCCTTCTCAGCAGGTTCATTATTGGTTTATAGAAAAGTTATTGATTTTTGTATATTGACTTTATAATTTGTTGATTTGCTGAATTTGTTTATCAGCCCTGAAAGTCTTCTGGTGGGACTTTAGGGTCTTCTAAGTATAGGATCATGTCATCAGGAAAAGAGATAATTTGGCTTTTTCATTTCCTATTTACATCCTTTTAATTTCCTTCTCTTGCCTGATTGCTCTGGCTAGAGTTTCAAGAGCTATATTGAATAGCAGTGGTGAGAGTAGACATCTTTGTTTTGTTCCTGATTTTAGACAAAATGCTTTCATTTTTTTCCCTTTCAGTATGATACTGGCTTTGGGCTTTTCATATAGTCTCTATGGTGTTGAGGTAATTTCCTTCTATCCTTATCTTTTTCATCATGAAGGGATGCAGAATTTTGTTGAAGGCCCTTTTAGTATCTATTGATGATAATGTGATGTTTGTTCTTAGATCTATGTATGTCATATATTCCATTGATTGATTTGTGTATGTCAAACCATCATTGTATTCCTGGGATGAAATAAACTTGATCATAATGCATGATCTTTTTAATGTGTAGTTGAATTGAATATGTCAGTATGTTATTGAAGATTTTTGCATCCATGTTTATAAATGATATTGGTTTGTAGTTTTCTTTCCTTAAACTATCTTTTCAGTTTTGCTACCAAGGTAACTCAAGCTTCATAAAATGAATTTGGAAGCATTCTCTCCCTTTCAATTTTGTGGAATAATTTGAAGAATATTGGCAGTACTTTTTTAAGGATCTAGTAAAATTCATTTGTCAAACCATCAGGTTCTGGGGTTTTCTTTGTTCAGTTGCTGTTAATTACTGTTTCAGTTTTTTTTTTTGCTTGTATTTGGTCTATTTAGGCTTTTTGTATTCTTCTGGTTCAGTTTTCAGAGGTAGTGCCTGAAATTTGTCTATTTCTTCTAGCTTTTCCAATTTATTGGAGTATAGATTTTCAATATAGTCCCTAATGATCTGCTGGATTTCAGTCTTGTCTGTTGTAATGTCCACATTTTTATTTTAAATTTTATTAATTTGCATCTTCCCTATTTCTTTTGGCTAATTTGACTAGGAATTGGTTATTTTTTTTCCAAGAAATACCATTTGCTTCACTGACCCTTTAAATTATTTTTGTACATTCCATTTTGCTAATTTCAGCTATAATTATTTACTATTTCTTTCCATCTACTAGTTTTAAGATTGGTTTGTTCTTGCTTTTCTAAAACCTTAAGATGCATAATTAGGTTGTTTATTTGAGATTTCTGTTTTTTAATGTAAGCACTCATATAAATGGCCCTTTGCACAAATCCCAGAGATTTTGGTATGTTGGGTTTCCATCTTTGTTTGATTCTAGGTATTTTAAAAATTTACCCCTTAATTTCTCCAATGATCCACTCATCATTCAAGGGTATTGTTCAATCTACATGTATTTGTATAGTTTCTGTAGTTTTTTGGTTTGTTTGTTTTCGATTTCTAATTTCATTCTATTATTATGTGAATAAATGGAAGATATTATTTTCATTTTTAATTTGCTTAGACTTGCTTTATAGCCTAACATACAGTCAATTTTGGAGAAAGTTCCACGAATTACTGAAAATAAAATGTATTTATTTGTCAGATAAAATGTTATGTACATGTCTGTTAAGTTTAAATCTGATATGCCTTTAATTTCTGTCTGCATAACCTATTAGTGAGAGAAGTGTATTGAAATCCCTCACTATTATTGTATTGGACACTATTGGTCCCTTGATATCTAATAATGTTTGCTATTTTCCCTAGTCCATCCCTGGAATCAACCAGTGCTTCCTTTATTAGAAAATGGTATTTGAAAATTATGACCTGTGTCTCATATGTGCTTGTTATAGTGTCACTGCTTTAGCTTATCTCAGTGGAAATATCTAGAAAATATATGCATGTACTAACTTATGCATATAAATATCTATATGTATTTCTGTATCTATTTGGATTACATGAAGGAAAAAACATCCCACAAGTTCATATTGATACCTATAACTCCAAGCCAGCACTACAAGCTTCATTGTGGAATTCTGCCTTTCCTATTTGTACCTTTTTTCTTGGACACTAAGAAACCAGATACTTATTTATCTAGAAGTATGCTTACTTAATATTCAATCCTAGTATACAAATCAAGTAGATTTAGTTCCCCTAATTCAGACCTCTATGAGAAACATATTTATGAACTCAAGTAAAATGTTTGCATACAGGCTCTTTTTTTGGTCTTTTGCCTCAAAATATCCAGTCAAAGCTTGTTTTCCAGTTATTTGGGTCAGTTCCTTTCTTCCCTTCTTCAACATGTGACTCATCTGTAACACAGAAAGATTCATTTCTAAAATTCTTTAGTTTAACTTACTCCCAATTAAAACATTTGTACACATTAGTGCTGGGGTTGTGGTTCAGTGGTAGAGCACTAGCCTAGCACATGTGAGGCACTGAGTTCAATTCTCAGCACCACAGAAAAACAAACAAACAAACAAATAAATAAATAAATAAAATAAAGGCATTGTATCCATCTACAACAACCAAAAAAATTAAACTAAAAAGTTCCCTACATTAAATATCATTATGGTGTTTAATTGTATGTTTTTTTGGCAAATTCATTTAATATTGTATCCAACAGTACCATACAGAACAGTTCTGTCAGCTCCAAAGTTGCTCATGCTGTCCCACTAGAGTCAGACTTCCTCCCTCCACCTTCCTTAACAATCACTGACCACTTTTCCAAAATTCATTTAAGATTCATTGTGCATATTGGTAGTTTGTTCCTTTTAGAAATTGAGTAGTATAGTTGAAATCATAGTTGAGTAATAGGATTTACCATAGTTTTTTTTTTTTTTTTTGAGAGAGAGAGAGAGAGAGAGAGAGAGAGAGAGAATTTTTTAATATTTATTTTTTAGTTTTTGGTGGACACAACATCTTTATTTTATTTTTATGTGGAGCTGAGGATGGAACCCAGTGCCCCGCATGCCAGGCAAGCACGCTACCACTTGAGCCACATCAGTGTTTTTAATCATTAACCTGTTGAAAGACATTTGGAGGGTTTTCACTTTTTGTCTATTATGAATAAAGCTGCTATAAACATTTATATACAGGTTTTTGTGTGGATCTAAGTTTTCATTTCTCTTAGGTAAACAACTAGAAGTGGAATAAGTAGTTTTTATTTTATTTTTGGTACCAGGATTGAATCCGGGGGTGCTTAGCCATTGAGCCACATCCCAGCCCATTTTATTTTTTATTTTAAGGCAGGGTCTTGCTAAGTTGCTCAGGGCTTTGCTAAGTTGCTGAAGCTGGCTTTGAACTTGATCCTTCTGCTTCAGACTCCCTATCCTGTGGGATTACAGGCTTGTACCACCGTGCCTGGCAATTTTTTATTCAAATAACTAGAAAAGGAAAGAAGGAAGCATATGTATTTAATAATATGTTTTGGTAACTATCATCATTAAATCGGGACCATTTTAGTAGAGATTCATAATTCTCCACTTCATATCTCTAAGATGATTAAATATGGACCATTTTAGTAGAGATTCATAACTCTCTACTTCACATGTTTATCATCATTTACTCTCAGAATCTTCTGATTTGAGTCAAACTGGGTACATATGTGTTCTCTCAATTTCTATTTTAATCTCCGTTGTGATTTAGCATGGAATGTTCTGCCTTATTGTTATGTGGATTAGGATAGGCTCTGGATCACACCTTCCCTGAATCATATGTAGGTGAGTACAGCATAGGTAACCTTGAAACCAGATACTGGCACTGTTTATTAGTCCCTAAAACATTGCTTTTATAATGACTGTTCTTTACGGAGATGTCCTTTGTGTAGACAGAATGAGCAATGATATATCTGATGTTAATTGAGAGTCTTCTTAAAGAATCCCTGTCCTAATATATCAAACCTATCAGCTAGACACAGAACCTGGAGTTGCTGCCATTAGCATCACTCTTCTGAGCCAAGGCTCAGTCATTTTCTCTAGAAGGTTTCTGTTAAAAATGCACATTTGTAATCTGTGAGAGAAGACTTTTAGCACATTAGCTAGCTGTCACCTCAGAGAGATCACAGTTCTGATCTTTGAGATCCCTCTCTACTGGCACCTTCTGTCAGTCTGCAAACATTCATCTCTGTTTCATAAAACTGTAAACTCTTGGATTGAGGGCAAAGTTCATCCCTATTCTGAATACCTGGTACAGAGTAGGCAATCCATAAACCATAGAGACTTCTTTGATGAATGAATGCATGGTGAGTATGTGATGCTTGGGGATAGAGTGTGGAAGTGCAGGGTAGGGAAAGACTATTTACATAGGCATAGGCAGGAAAAAGCCATTCTAGGTAAAAGGGAGCAGCAGGGTTCTGCATTATCAGAGAACAACAGAATGGTATACTAATTGAATATCAGCCTCAAAGTTCAAAGCTTTTGGGAAATGGCAACTAAGGAAGTGGGTCCCAGAAACAGAATGAGTTAAAATCCCAGGCCTGCTACTTCCTATTGCAATTTGACTTTTGCTCCAAGTAAGATGAAGAACAACTCAGCAGGAGTATTTGAGTAAAATGATGACTTGATTTAGCTTTTATTTTAATAAGATCAGTGTGGTTTTAGTGTTGGGAATAGAATGAGATAGGAGGTCAAGAATAGCAGAGGGGCATTATTAGTAAGGAGGCTATTAGAACAATCCAAGCTAGAGACAAGAGTGGCTTGGACCTGGATGGATGCTGTGAAAGTGGCGAGAAGTGGTAGGATTTAGCATCTATGCTGAAGGTTAGGGCTATCAGGATTACATGATGGGAAATACTAGCTTCTTTTCCTTCATGCCTAACAAAACAGAACAAAACACTTTTAATATCTAAAGTATAAAATAGAAGTTGATGCTAGTGGCTTAGGCAGAGCTTATTTCCCAGTGGGGTGAAGCTTGCTTGAAGTGGAGGTAACCTTGGGCTTGGTATGTTTCCACCAGCTGACACAAAGCTTTCAGGCCCATGTTTTTCAGCTGCCTTCTATAAGGAGCATCAGCAGAGCAGTATTTACATTACCTCCTTTCCTGTCGATTGAATCTGTAGTAAACAGAGCAGTGTGTATAATTTTATCTCACTTGAGAGCATTTCTAACCATGGATCTGACACTCATCACATAGGGAATAGAGTTCTTTCAGAATGTACTTCTTGCAGGGAAAGCTTTTACTCAGTGAGGCAAATATGCTCTAAAAACGATTTAATCAGATTAGGTTCAAGAACCCTACCCTTATCACCTATGTACACACACTCAACTTCATTTATTTTAAGTGCAACTCTCTGACCCTGAGATGAGAAGACAAAGTCTTGATTAGTGTAACAATTGATACTCTGGTCCCTGGGCAAGATTTTTTGTTGTTGAACTTCTAATGATTTTACATGATTGATTTTATAGAATTTTATAGAATGATTTTATAGGATTTGGTAACAACTGCTCTAAGAAGATATGACTTAGAAAGCCTCTGAGTAAAGTATCCTTAACCTCTCAAATAGTGCCCCATCTCCTGCCCACTCTGATCAAACCAAGCATTCGAGTAGCAGCTAGAAGAATTTAATCCCTCAGATTTGTAGTCTCATGATTGAGCATAACTGTGATTGAGAAACATAATCTACCTTCAGCCCTGGGTCAGTGACAGCATCTGAGAGCAATCTCTGGGAATCTCATGTGTCTGGGGAGGTTGTTAGGCACAGTAGACAGATGCAAATGGATTTGGGCAGCTTGATTAAAATCCCTCCTTTGCAGAGATGACATTTGATCCATTGGCCATTTCTTTGTAGTTGGAGACAGGGAAGTCCTTGTGAATTCTGTCAGTGTTCCTACCCACACGGTAGTAGCCAGTGGCTGAAATTTGCAGGTAAGAGGGTGCTTGTTGCTGAAATAGTTATATCCAATTTTGTCTAAAAACTCAAGGGAAATTCCATTTTGATGGGATTCCTCTTTAGATAGAAGTAAAAATTTCAAAGCATAAGTGTTGAAGATTTAAGTGATGTTTCTAGATTTTTATGTCTTTTATTGTGCTTCAGTGTACTGTGAAAAGTATAACAAAGTCAGAAAGTTTTCTCTTTCATCATTATTCAAATAGATTAGAATTCTCAGTACATTCATTGGTATATTATTAATCTCTCAAACCTGTTTTTACATAGTGCATTTTATGTATTTTACTGGGTAAATGTACATACTTTTGGAATTGTTTATGAACCATATGAGAAAATCCGTTTGGGGACAGAAAATAACACAATGTAATACAAGACCTAGCAGTGAAAAATGAGATTTAGATCTCTGAATAATAAAGTTATTTTCATTCCTTCCATATTTAACAGATATTTATTGAGCAGCTATTAAATCTGAAGGATGTAAATAAAAATATAAACAAAACAAATTCACTGCTTCTTCAGTCTAGTATATGTGTTGGTAGTGTGAAGCTGATAATAAATGTTGGTTACATGATGATTGCATAAAGGATGATTACGTTACAGGATGCTTTCATAAAGATGAAAGGTTAGGGCTGGGGATGTGGCTCAGCAGTAAAAGCGCTTGCCTGGCTTGCTTGAGTCCCTGGGTTCAAATCCCCAATCTCTCTCTCTCTCACACACACACACACACACACACTCTCACACACACACACAAAATAAAAGTTTAGATGATTTTCATAAGGTGACAAATGCCAAAAGAAAAAGAAGGTGGTCTTTTGTAACAGAGAGGCTTGTTGTGAGCCTTGATGATGAGTCCAGGCCAGACATAATTAGGAAGAATGCCTACAAAACGGATGTGTAGACCAGAGGAAAATAACTTCCAGAGATACTAGCAAGTACAATGGCCCTGAAGAAGGAACCACTTAGGGTTGTTTGGGCAAGAATTGAGGTAGAGGGGTTAGTCAAGGTGTTCTTTCAATGGTCTTGGCTTATGATAATGGTGACTTGGATTAGTGAGTTAGCAATGGATATGGAAAGAAGTGAATGGATTTGGGATATATTTTGGAGGAGGGGTTGACAAGACTTACAGATGGATATGGAAAGGAAGAGGAAGAGAGGCTTAAGGTAGCTTATAGGTTTTGAATTGTGTGTCATTAACTGTGTTGAAAAATGCTGGGAGAGAAATATGTCTCGGTATGAGTGGAAATGAGGAATCCTATTTTGCATAGTTAGAGATGCTGATTAGATACATGAAATCGATTTCCTAAAAGTCCTCATGATAAAGCCTATGTTCAAAAAGATCTCCTTAGGTCTTATGTCAGAATTATTTTCATTATATTATATACTTTATACAGAAATCACAATGCATCAAAAGCTTGGCATTTCTCTCTATTGTGCACCAAATTCCTTATGTCAAATTGCCTACTGAAACTATCTACCAAAACCTAACATGTTCAAAGCTAAAGCTGTCATCTTGTTCTTCACACTTATTTCTTTTGTACTTTGTATCCTGCTTAATGATTCCTTTGTTCACCCTCTGACCTAAGCTTATGCCTAGAATCTACCTCTTCGGTACCCTAACATTCAATAAATCACTAAGTTTTATTGACTAATACCTCTCAAATATATCTTTAATTTCTCTTCTTATCTCCATATGAGCTGCTACCATCATTCAAGACCACATTACCTCTTGCCTGGATGACCATGAAAGCATATGCTACTACACTATATTATGAAATTATCATAGATCCCCTACATTTAACTTCCTTCAGGAAGAGTTCCCTGACGTTTCTAACTAGTCCCTTAAGCTATGTAGATTAGATAGCTCATCTTTTATGTCTCTCAAGTGTCCTGTGTTTACTTTTATTGTAGCACATATCAGACAATATTTTACTTGCCTCTTCACTTGTCTGTCTCCTCAACTACTGTGGTTGAGGTTTGGTACATGTTCCAAACATGGTTTTGTATACATGACTGGCACTTAACAATACTGGGGATTGAACTCAGGGGCGCTTTACCAATGAGCAACATCCCTAGTCCTTTTTTATATTTTATTTAGATACAGGATCTCCCTGAGTTGCTGAGGCTGGCTTTGAACTTCCCATTCTCTTGCCTCAGCCTCCCTAGCCACTGGGATTACAGGCATGCATCACCACACCTGGCTCAACAAATATTTTTGAATGAAGCTGGGTATGGTGGCGTGCACTGGCAATCCCAGCGTCTGGGGAGGCTAAGACAGGAGGATCACAAGTTCAAAGCCAGCCTCAGCAACTTAATGAGGCATTTAGCAACTCAGCAAGACCCTGTCTCTAAATTTAAAAAAATCTATTAAAAAAGGGTCAGGGATGTGGCTCAGTGGTTAAGTGTTCGTGGGTTTGAACCCTGGTATCAAAAAACAAAAACAAAATATTTTTGAATGAATGAATGCTTGAAGAAAATTAGTAGGAAATCTTGCTTCAAGGTAAACTGATGACAGTAAGGAATGATACTTTATACTCATGAGTGAGGAAGAAGGCAACAAAATGTGCCATAAATATTTCAAAAAGTACCATATCTGGGGACACTTAACATAGAAATATTGTTATTATTATACTGTATTCTAAGTTTGTATTATCTTGACAGTATAGCACAATGGAGTCATCCCTACTCACTGTAAAGGTATTGGAGAATTGGGAAGTATGGGAGTGTGTAGTATCTAATAAGGCTTATGAAAAATGATTGATCCAGGATCTATATTAAACCAGGTTGGGGATAAATGATTATAGACTAATAGTTTTAACACAACCAGTTCTTATGTATTTCCCTCCAAATTGATCTGCAGTTTTAGATGTAGATAAAGCATATCTTTACTGAAGCCACTGGTGTTTCTGGGTAGAGAAATAAACATGGCCTGTTGGCATTGGTAAAGCCAGTATGTTTAACTGGAAACATCTGGTCACAATTTGTAATCCCAGAAATGCCCGGGGTGTTTGCACAAGTGATAAATGGCACAACTGTTTCTAATTTGAGGAGTTCATAATCTAAAGGTTTGGAGGGCTCTGTCCTCAGCTTGCTATGTGGGCCAAGTTGTTTCCTTTGTTGTACAGAAGGTTTTCAATTTGATGCAATCCCATTTGTCCATTTTTGTTTTTGTTTGCTATGCTTTTGGGGTATTCTCCTTAAACAACAACAACAACAACAACAACAACACCTTGTCCATTCTGATGACATGAAGAATTTCTCCTATATATTCTTTTAGTTGTTTCATAATGTAAAGTCTTTACACTTAAGTCATTTTAAAATAAATTTTTGTTTTTAGTTGTGGTTGGACACAATACCTTTATTTCATTTATTTTTATGTGGTGCTGAGGATCTAACCCACTCCTCGCACGTGCTAGGCGAGCGCTCTACCACTGAGCCATAACCCCAGCCCCTACATTTAAGTCATTTTGAGTTGATTTTTGTAACTAGTGAGAGATGAGGGTCAAGTTTCATTCTTCTGTGTGTGGGTATCCTGTTTCTCCAGCTCCATTTATTGAAAATATTTGTTTTCTCCAAAGCATGTTCTTAGTACATTTGTCTATGAGTTACTTCTAGGCTCCTTATTTTGTTCTATTGGTCTATATATCTATTTTTATACCAGTAACATGCTATTTTACTTACTATTGTTTATGGTATTATAGTTTTCAGCTAGAGATCTTTTATCCCGAAGTTAGTTTATTTCCAGATTTTTTGTTGCTATTATAAATGGGATTGCTTTTTCAGATGATTTACTATTGTCATATAGAATTAGTACTGATTTTTGTGTGTACTGATTGTGACTGTATTCTGAAACTTTCTGAATTTGTTAGTTATAATTTTTGGCAGAGTCTCTGGTGTTTTCTATGCATAAGATCATGCCATCTGCAAACAGTGATGAGTTCACTTCCTCCTTTCCAATTTGAATGCCCTTTATTTCTTGTCTGATTGCTCTGGCTAGGGCTTTCAGTACCATGTTAAATAAAATTGGTAAAAAGGAGCATCCTCGTCTAGCACTAGACTTAGGAAGCTTTCAGGTTTTCAGTTCAGTATAATGTTAGGTATGGACTTGTGATTTATGGCCTTCTTTATATAGAGGTATGTTACTTACACACCTAATTTTCTCAGCTTTTTAATAATGAAGGGATGTTGAATTTAGAAAATATTTTTCTGCATCTACTGAGATTATGATGTGATTTTTGTGTATGTTGAACCATTCCTGTGTCTCTAAATTGAATCCCACTTCATCATTATAAATAATCTGTTAAATTTGTTGTTGGATTTAGTTTACTAGTAATTTTTAAATATTTTTTATTTGTACACATTTATTTTGTTTATTTACTTTTTTTAGAAAATATTAAAATTGAGTTAATGTTTATTGTTGGAAGAGACAGATGTGGTTTCATACATTGCTGGTGCAAATATTTTTTAAAGTGCTTTCATAAAATAATTTGATAAAAATACAATTTGACTCATTAAATTTACTTCTGGTAATGCATCAAACAGAAAACCTTTAGTAAGTAATAGAAGTTAAAGCATGCCAATTTTCATAGTTTGTAATGATAAAATATTGGAAATTTTAAGTTGCTTTCCACAGAATTATTAAATAAACTTATGGCACATTTATATATATAGGATAAAAGGCAGTCATTAAATATGATCTAGATTTATAGCAGTTGACTTAATGATATTACTGGGAAGAAGTCATGAGTTTACCAAAAGACAGAACAGAATACAATATGATACCATCTTTAAAAAACATTTTGTACATATATACACAAACGTGTATGAGTGTGTGTATGTGTGTATGTATGTTCATTAGCCCATGATAATGTGAATATGGGGAAATTTATGTAAAAGTAAATATTAGGTCATTAACTTTTTTCTTTTTTTTGGTGATAGTGGTTAGAAATAGAAGACAGGTGATATAATTTTATCAATGTCACCTCTGGAATAACAAAAATGAGAAAAAGAAAACTGTCCAAAATGAAAATGCCACTCATAATGTAGCTTAATTTGAATAAAAATGTTATCTATATGTATATGTATGTGTGTATATATATATATGTGTGTGTGTGTGTGTGTATATATATATATATATATATATAAAATGATTGGCATATAACAATGATAATCTTCCAAGTGAAATTTCTTTTTTCTTTTCCTCTCTATTTCTTTCTTTTGTGGTGCTGGGAATTGAATCCTTCCAGTAGTTTTCATTTCCTTCCATAATTTTATTTACCCTTAGATTTTATAATGACAATGTATTATTCACAGAATTTGGAAACAATAGCTGTTTTAATTGGTACATGAAGCACCAGACCTGTAGAGACCTGAATTTGAATCCTGATTTTTGACAAGATAGAACAATAATTTTATAAGAAATATTTTTTAGTTGTAGATGGACACAACACCTTTATTTTTTTATATTTATTTTTTAGTTTTAGGTTGACACTATATCTTTATTTTACATCTAGGTGGTGCTGAGGATCAAACCCAGGGCCTCGCACGTGCTAGGTGAGAGCTCTACCACTGAGCCATATCCCAGTCCCTAGTGTGTGTCTCCTTATTTGGTCTTAAATTTTTTGAAGTATTCAACAGTGAAGCCAATTTCTGCTGCAATTTTCTTTTTTTTAAAAATTTTTTTAAAGAGACACAGAGAGAGAATTTTTAATATTTATTTTTTATTTTTTGGCGGACACAACATCTTTGTATGTGGTGCTGAGGATTGAACCCGGGCCGCACGCATGCCAGAGGAGCGCGCTACCACTTGAGCCACATCCCCAGTCCTGTACTTTTCTTTGATGGGAGAATTCTTAACTACGGATTCAATTTTCTTACTCATTGGTTTGTTTAGGTTTTCTATTTTTTCACAATTCATCTTGTAAGGTGTATGTATCTAGGAATCTATCCATTACTTTTAGATTATCAAATTTGTTGGCATGTAATCATTCATAATAATCTCTAATGATCCTTTTCATTTCTGTGGTGTCAGTTGTAATGTCTCCTTTATCATCTCTGATTTTATTTATTTTAATCTTTTGTCTTTTTGTTTTAGTCCAACTAATGATGTGTCCATTTTGCTTGTCTTTTCAAGAAACCAACTGTTTCACTGATGATTTGTATCATCTTTTTTTTTGGAGCTGGCGATTGAACTTGGGCATTCAACCACTGAGCCACATTCTCAGCCCTATTTTGTATTTTATTTAGAGGCAGAGTCTTATTGAGTTGCTAAGAGCCTTGCTTTTGCTGAGGCTGGTTTTGGACTCATGATTTTCCTGCCTCAGCTTTCTGAGCTGCTGGCGTTACAAGTGTGCACCACTGTGCCCAGCTATATCAATTTTTTCCTCTGTTTCATTTATTTCTGTTCTTCCCTTTATTATTTATTTCCTTTTACATATTTTGGGCTTGTATTTTTTTCCTACTTTACTGCTGTGCAACATTAGGTTGTTTATTTGGGATATTTCTACTTTTTTAAAAAATTATTACTGCTTTAGAGTTATACCTAATGCTGGGGTTCATTTGGACATCATACATGTATGAAATATAATTTGCTCTATTTCAATCCCCAGTACTTCCCCTTTCTCTTCTATTTTTGTCAGCTTTGTGTTACTGTAGCCAAAGACCCAACAAGAACAGCTTAGAGGAGGAAAAGTTTATTTTGGCTCAGAGTTTCAGAGGTTCAGTCCATGGTTGGCACTATCCATGACTCTGGGTCCAAGTTAGGAAGAAAATCATTGTGGAAGGGCATGGTGGAGAAAAGCTGTTCAGTTCATAATAGCCAGGAAGCAGAGAGAAAGTGAGAGCTTCACTTGCCAGGGACAGAATATAAACCTCAAAGGCATACATACACCCAGGTACCTACTTCCTTCAGTCATGTCCTACCTGCCTACAGTTACCACTCAGTTAATCCATTCTATTGGATGAATCCACTGATCAGATTATAGCTATCATAACCAAATCATTTCACCTTGAAACTTTCTTGCATTGTTTCACACTTGAGCTTTTTGGGGACACACATATATAAACTATAACACTGTTTTTGTTAGTAGCTGTATAGTTTAATTTGAGATTAGGTATTGTGAAGCCACCAGCATTGCTTAGTGTTGCCTTGGTTATTCTGGGTTATTTATTTTTCCATATGAATTTTAGGACTCTCCCCCCTGCCAAGTTCTGGGAACACTGTCACTGGTATTTTGATGGGGATTGGATTGAGTCTTTACATAACTTTTGTTAATATGGTCATTTTGACAACATTAATTCTGCCTATTCACAAATATGGGAAATCTTTCCATAAGGTCTTTAATTTCTTTTTACATTGTTTTATAATCTAAAATCATTGTGAGTATGGCAGGTGCATGCCCACATCCCTGGCTTGATAACAGTTTTATTCTCTTTCCATCCCTCTCCTGAGTAGCCTTTAAGGCTCTGAGAGTCCCATGAGACTTTCTCTCAAACTCCTGGGAAAACTGTGCCAGACTGTGACTGTTGTGCTCATGAAGGTGTGGCACTAAACTTTCTGATTTAAGGGTTTTTCCTTCAGCCTTTCAGTCTGTTGCCTTCCAGCTCCCAGCAGGGCTGTGCCACAGACTTAGCCCTGTTCCCAGACCGATTTTTTTTTGGACTGCACAACTGCTATTCTAGTGAGCAAGAAAGAAAAAAGAAAAAGAGATTGAGACTGTTGGAGTCTAGGGTCTTGTGGATGTTGAAAATAGGATATAAAAAAAGATACAAGATAGAAAAAAAGTGTGAAGGTCTCTGTTCTTCCATGCACACAAAGATATGTTTTATGATGGATCCTGTCCCCAGCTAACACTGTGGGAACTTCTCCAATGGGAAGTGCAGATCCGGTCCTGAGTCATACCAGTTTTTTTTTTTTTTCTTTTGTATTGAAATCTTTCTGCTTAAAGTGCATATCTGTCTGATGGTGAAGTCTGAAGTTCTCGAGACTTTATTATTTCTTTTTCCCCTTCCCTGGCACTCTGGAAGGGGGCTTACCCTTCCCCACTGGGCAGCCACACACCTGCCATTGTAGAATACTATTCTCCCGCCTCCCCCCAAGCTCTCTTACTTTTGTTAAAACAAAAGAAAACCCCAAACCCTGTCATTCTTGTGCTTGTGTTAGTCATTGCTTTTCTGAGGTGGAATCCAGCTTTGCTCCCAGCATCTAGACAAGTGTTTATCCACTTCAAACTGGGAGCAGCTCTATCTGAAGTGTGAGGAGTAAAAATTTGTTCCCAGGATGTAGGCTCCCTATTTACCTCTCTTATTCTTTCTCTTGCTGAGAAAAAAACTTTTTAGTTTAAGTAAGTCCCATTTGTTGATTCTTGTTATTAACTCTTGTGCTATGGGTGTCCTATTAAGGAATTTGGAGCCCGACCCCACAATATGTAGATCTGAGCCAACTTTTTCTTCTATCAGACGCAGAGTCTCTGATTTGATATCATGCTCCTTGATCCATTTTGAGTTAACTTTTGTGCATGGCGAGAGAAAGGGATTCAGTTTCATTTTGTTGCATATGGATTTCCAGTTTTCCCAACACCATTTGTTGAAGATGCTATCCTTTCTCCATTGCATGCTTTTAGCCCCTTTATCAAATATAAGATAGTTGTAACTTTGTGGATTAGTCTCTGTGTCCTCTATTCTATACCATTGGTCCACCCTCCTGTTTTGGTACCAGTACCATGCTGTTTTTGTCACTATTGCTCTGTAATATAGTTTGAAATCTGGTATCGCTATACCGCCTGATTCACACTTCCTGCTTAGAATTGCTTTTGCTATTCTGGGTCTTTTGTTTTTCCATATGAATTTCATGATTGCTTTATCTATTTCTACAAGAAATGCCGTTGGGATTTTGATTGGCATTGCATTAAACCTATAGAGAACTTTTGGTAATATCGCCATTTTGATAATGTTAGTTCTGCCTATCCATGAACAGGGTATATTTTTCCATCTTCTAAGATCTTCTTCTACTTCTCTCTTTAGGGTTCTGAAGTTTTCATTGTATAAATCTTTCACCTCTTTTGTTAGGTTGATTCCCAAGTATTTTATTTTTTTTGAGGATATTGTGAATGGAGTGTTTTTCCTCATTTCCGTTTCAGAAGTTTTGTCGCTGATATACAGAAATGCCTTTGATTTATGCGTGTTGATTTTATATCCTGCCACTTTGCTGAATTCATTTATTAGTTCTAGTAGTTTCTTTGTAGACCCTTTTGGGTCTTCTAGGTATAGAATCATGTCGTCCGCAAATAGTGATAATTTAAGTTCTTCTTTTCCTATTTTTATGCCTTTAATTTCTTTTGTCTGTCTAATTGCTCTGGAGCCCTAATATCCAGAGTATACAAAGAACTCAAAAAATTAGACAATAAGATAACAAATAACCCAATCAACAAATGGGCCAAGGACCTGAACAGACACTTCTCAGAGGAGGATATACAATCAATCAACAAGTACATGAAAAAATGCTCACCATCTCTAACAGTCAGAGAAATGCAAATCAAAACCACCCTAAGATACCATCTCACTCCAGTAAGATTGGCAGCCACTATGAAGTCAAACAACAACAAGTGCTGGCGAGGATGTGGAGAAAAGGGTACACTTGTACATTGCTGGTGGGACTGCAAATTGGTGCGGCCAATTTGGAAAGCAGTTTGGAGATTTCTTGGAAAGCTGGGAATGGAACCACCATTTGACCCTGCTATTGCCCTTCTCGGACTATTCCCTGAAGACCTTAAAAGAGCATGCTGCAGGGATACTGCTACATCGATATTCATAGCAGCACAATTCACAATAGCTATATTGTGGAACCAACCCAGATGCCCTTCAATATATGAATGGGTAAAAAAAAATGTGGCATTTATACACCATGGAATATTACGCAGCACTAAAAAATGACAAAATCATGGAATTTGCAGGGAAATGGATGGCACTAGAGCAGATTATGCTTAGTGAAGCTAGCCAAACCCTAAAAAACAAATACCAAATGTCTTCTTTGATATAATGAGAGCAACTATGAACAGAGTAGGGAGGAAGAGCAGGAAGAAAAGATTAACTTTAAACAGAGACATGAGATGGGAGGGAAAGGGAGAGAAAAGGGAAATTGCATGGAAATGAAGGGAGACCCTCATTGCTATACAAAATTACATATAAGAGGTTGTGAGGGGAATGGGAAAATAAACAAGGAGATATATGAATTACAGTAGATGGGGTAGAGAGAGAAGATGGGAGGGGAGGGGAGGGGGTATAGTAGGGGATAGGAAAGGTAGCAGAATACAACAATTACTAATAGGGCATTATGTAAAATTGTGGATGTGTAACCGACGTGATTCTGCAATCTGCATTTGGGGTAAAATTGGGAGTTCATAACCCACTTCAATCTAATGTATGAAATATGATATGTCAAGAGCTTTGTAATGTTGTGAACAACCAATAAAAAAAAATAAAAAAAAATAAAAACATTAAAAAAATAATAAAAAAATAAAAATTCAAAAAAAAAAAAAACTGGGAGCAGCTAGTAGGTGGTGGCTTTTACTTACCTGCCATGTTTTATTTTATTTATTTTTAATTTTTTTAAATATTTACTTTTTTTTTAGTTTTTTTAGGTGGACACAATATCTTTATTTTATTTTTATGTGGTGCTGGGGATTGAACCCAGTGCCTCACGCATGCCAGGCAAGCATGCTACCACTTGAGCCACATCCCCAACCCCACTGCCATATTTTAGTAATTAAATTGTATATTTTGATATCCCATTTATTTATTATTTATTTATTAAACATTTATTTTTTAGTTGTAGGTGGACACAATACCTTTATTTTATTTTTATGTGGTGCTGAGCATCGAACCCAGTGCCTCACACATGCTAGGTGAGTGCTCTTCATCTGAGTCACAACCCCAGCCCTTGATATCCCATTTTATATTTGCCTATCTCTCAATATAAAATGTAGTTACTCTTTTTAATTGTTTTGTTTTTTAGTCTTCATACTAAAGATATGAATGTTTACATACCATATTTACAATATTAGATCATTTTGAATTTATCTGTATAGTTACTCTTACTAGTGAAGTGTATGCATCTTCATCTTTTCTCCTTACTCATTCCTATTCTTCATTTCAATTTAAACAACTCCCTTTAGTATTTCTTGTAGGACAGGTCTGGTAGGAATATATTCTCTCAACTTTGGAAACATTTTTATCTTTATTTCTAAAGTGTAGCTTTGCTGGGTATAGCAATCTCAGTTGTCAGTTTATTCCTTTCAGCATTGTGAAAATCTCATGCCACTTTCTCCTGGCTTGTAAGGTTTCTGCTGAGAAGTCTGCTGACAGGCAAATTGGGGCACCCCTATGTGTTATTTGTTTCTTTTCTCTTACAGCCTTGAGAATCTTCTTTTTTTCCTCTTAAACATTTGAGATTGATAATAAGAGTCTTGGGATAGACTTTGTTCAAATGAATCTAATAAGTGACATTTGATCATCCTCTACCTGGATATTTGGATCTTATTTTAGGTTTGGGAAGTTCCCTGTTATTGTCTCTTTGCATAAACTTTTTACTCCATTGGCATTCTCAAATCCCTTGTTAACCCCAATAACCCAAATATTTGCTCTTTTAGTGCTGTCCCATGGTTCCCATAAGCATTCTTCATTCCTCTTCATTTTTTCTTCTTTTTCCTCCAAGTGTATTTTCAAATAATCTTTGAGTTCACTTATTCATTATTGTTTGACTGATTCTTCTATTGATGCCTTCTCTGCCATTTTTCATTTTATTTATTGAACTTTTCAGCTCCAGTATTTCTATTTGATTTTTAAAATTTATTTTAATTTCTTTGTTAAGTTTCTCTGATAAATTACTGAATCATTTCTCTGTTTTATTAGAGTTCATTGAGTTTCCTTGAAGCACCTATTTTGAGTTTTCTCTTTGAAAATTATACATAATGATCACTTTATGGTCAGTTTTTGGTGCCTTATTTTGTTCATTAAGTGAGATCATGGTCTCCTGAAAGTTCTTGATATTTGCTGGTATAAAACACTAGGTTAGTTAGCTTTTTATCACTGACAAAATACTTAAGATAGTAAACTTAAAGGAAGAAGAGTTTATGTTGGCTTAGTTTCAGAAGTTTTAGTCCACATTCACCTATGGTTGGCTAGCTTCATTGCTTTGGGCCTTTGGCAAGGCAGAACTTTGTGGCTTGGAGTGTGATTGGTGGAGCAAAGCTATATCTCATGGTGGCCAGGGGATGGGAAAGGAAGGGTTTGAGACAAGATATACCCTTTAAGGATATGCCCCAAGTGACCAACTTCCTCCAACTAGGCCCCATCTCCTAAAACTAATACCCATCACAGTAGTGGCACTAGCTGGGCACCAAGTTTTCAACACCTGAGCCTTTGGAGGACATTCAAGATCCAAATTATAACAGATAGCATCTGCACATGGAAGGATTAGGTATTTATTCCAGGCATTGTAAATTCAGTTTGTGCTTGTGTTTCCAGAAATTCTAAGCAGGTTGCTTATTTTCTGCTGCTGTTGTTACTACTCATATTTTCAGCTCTAGATGATGCCCTAAGTCCAGCTTTGCTGCAAGTCTGAGGTTGGTATTGTTAATACTGTTTCAGCCTTAAAGGGTGTCCCAAGCCCAAGTTTGTGACATATATGCAGTTGGTGTGTTGCTCTGGATCTATTGGGAATGTGCCTAAAAAGGGTAGTCTGTCTCCACTGAGTCTGGGAGCCTTTGCCTGAGACTGAGATAGGCCCAGATGTCTTATCTAGCATCACTGACCTGTAGTTGGGTGCTACAGGATCCTGTTTGGCTCTGGGCCTCACTGTGGAAAGTCTGTCCCTAGGCTCCAAAGCAATACCTTGTGCTTACCCCCTTTTTTCTTCTTCAAATATACAGTGACTCCATGTTTTGCTGCCTAGGGTTATAGAAGGGATGGGGTGGACAACCCATGACCAACTGTAGGTGCTACATTAGGTCACATCGAGGGCCTACCACCCACTGACACAAGTATACACAAGGGCAGGACTAAGGCCTGTGTTGCTACAGTCTTCCTTCTGCTATGGTCTATTTCAGCTGAGATAGAAACTAAGCCAGAGATAATGCATGCTGGAATACAAGTTTGTCTCTGTGGAGCTGTGGGTCTCTGCCTGGCAGTGAAGCTGGTCCAGAGGCTCCTTCTGTGGGCAGCCACCTGGGAGCAAGGGATGTTTCATTCTTCCTTGTGCTTAGTTTCACTGTTGTGGGCCTGGCACAAAGTTTCAATGTAAAGTCATAAAGTTATTTATCTGTTTGAACCCACCATGGATAAATTTTTTTCTGTTTCTGGCCAGGTTTCTAGAAGAGATACCAAGGCAGTTCTTTGGTCTCAAGGCTGACTCTGAGTCATAACTGAGTCTGGCACAGAGACTGGCACAGTTCCTGGGTCATCCTCCAGATCTACAGCATGGCTGGTGGTGGTGCAGTCCAAAGCATGAGTTCATCCTCTTGAGGTCTTGACTCTCTTGTTGGTGCTAGGATAGGTCCAAAGGCTCCATCTATGGGCACTGCCCAGTGGACAAGGGCTCAGTATATTGGGTTTCACCATTGCAGGCCTGGTATTTAGTTCTAAGCCCAAGGCCTGAACATAATTTTCTTTCCCTCCCTCAAGTGAGAAACATATTTCTCCATGTTGCTCTGCTTGGAGTTGAGGAAAGTGTGACATGGACAACTCTTTCTTATTTTCCTCAATACATCTTTCCTTATTTTATTAAAACTGGGCACTATGATATGTCACCTGGTTTCCTTAGCTTTTGTGGAGGTATTTTCATGAGTGAATAGTTGTTCAAATTGGTGTTTCTGTGGGAAGACAATGATTTGGGGTTATTTCCACTACCATCTTGCTCTGCCCCACTTCAGGCTATAGTATTGAGTAATAGGTGGAAACAAATCTCTGTAGAGGTGAAGCAGTATTCCTGCTATATTCTCAGAAGCAGTGTTCAGACATTTATATGATGCTGTCCTGGATGAGCTTTGAAGGCAGAGTTATTTTAAAGCTCCAGCATAGACTTATGTGGTTGATAAATACATTTGTTTCAGCCAAGTGTAGCACCTCTGATGATTACTAATGGATATGCTAATTCTAATCAGAACAGGATTTTTAAAAGAACTATCAGAATGCATTTAATGTTTTGCACTGGAAAGAAGACAATATTTCTTTCAGCTGAGATAGAAACTAAAATATTTCAGTCACTCTTATGACACTAATGAATCATAGACATGGTGAGCTTGCCAAAGATATAGAAGCAAAATGTATTCTTTGTTGTGCCTGAAGCATGTCAGGATACAACTAAATTTTCGTTCAGGCTTCAACTTTGAATGAATTAATGAGAAGTGTTTTTGGTTCTTTTTAAAAATGTCTTCTTTTCCTCCTTAAAATTCTGAAAAAATATTTTCTCATAGAAGCAGTATTAGAATGGTGTTACTTCTGTCACCCTGAAAAATCCAGTAAAATCTATCAGCACAAGAATTATAAGAATGACTGTTAATTGAACACATACTATATCCCAAGAATTTTGTCATATGGTTCCCATAAGAACCATATGATATTGGACACTTTGATCAAAGTCATTTTACAAATGAGTAAATAGGCTCAGAGAGGTTATTTCTTGACTCAGGTTGCACCACTAGAGGCTGGTGATTTTATTTAAACTCACTCCCTTATCCTATGTTGTACTTCTTTAAGGATTATATGTATAGAGTATCTTTAATTAACCAATCTACGATAAAGAACACAGGTAGTTCTAGAGATAAAGGATTGGACTCAGGAGGCAGTTGTATATAAGGAACTGAACATTTAACTACTACCATAGATTCTCAAAAGTTGGCTAACTAACTATAGGAAATAACCAGCCTAAGGTCTATTTGTGTAGATAAATATAACCCATATAATGTAACTCCTACCATTGGTTGTTACAGGGTAAGACTGGAAGAACAAGGTGATCTCCTTCCTTTATTGTAAGTATGCTAAATGTTCATCATTCTCCTGCTCAAAAACTTTTAGTGCCTCCATATTACCTAAAATCCAGATACCTTCCCTTGATATTCACAACCTGTCACACGATGTCCACAATTTAGTTTGGCAGTTGGATCTTAGGTTATTTATATACACCCCAGACTAGCTTCATTAGATACTCTTCAAATGTGCTATGTGCTTACCTTCAGTCTTTTTGCTTTTGCTGAAGTTATCCCCACTCCCTGTTGACCTTTGGAACTGGTCTTCCTTCTGCTCTTTCTGTGCTCTGCTCCCCCCAACAATTTACACCTGTCGAATCATATTCATTTTTCAGTGCTCTTCTCAAATACCATCTTGTGTAGCCTTTTTGAATCACCCTCTATCATGGAATCAAAAGGATTTCAACCTCCTTGGTAAGTACTGCACACTTGTTTTCTCTATTGTTGTGGTTAAGCTGACCATGTCATTTGTTGTTCAAACCTGGACACTTTTGGGAATGAAAGGGAGTCCTAGTAAAAATTGTACCAGGACAACAGATGTAAACTAGAACTGTTCTAGGAAAACAAATCCAGGACTTTTGGACACACTAGTTATGGTGCATGCCTTATTTTATCCATATCCTAAATGCTTTCAAATGTAACAAAAGGATTGCATGGACCCTTTGGCATCATTTTCCTATTACTTGAAGTTTCCAACACAGTAATTGGAAGATACATAGAAACCCTCTTATCTAAAGTGACTCTTGCTGGGTGTGGTGGCGCATGCCTGTAATCCCAGCAGTTTGGGAGGTTGAGGCAGGAGGATCATGAGTTCAAAGCCAGCCTCAGCAAAAGTGAGGTGCTAAGCAACTCAGTGGGACCCTGTCTCTAAATAAAATACAAAATAGGGCTGGGGATGTGGCTCAGTGGTTGAGTGCTCCTGAGTTCAATCCCAGTAAAAGAAGAAAAAAGAAAGAAATTTTAAAGTGACTATTTGTAGTTAACTGAAAAAGCTAGGTTAAAGAAAATCTTAAAACATGATATGTGCTTACCTTAAAAATTATTTTCAGGGCTGGGGTTGTAGCGCAGTGGTAAAAGCACTTGCCTATCACATGAGGCACCTGGTTTGATCCTTAGCACCACATAAAAATAAAATAAAATAAAGGTATTGTGTCCATCTACAATTAAAAATTATTTTCAATTTATATAAAATTATTAAATGTATAAGTTTATTAACTCATCTTTTGAGCATGTCCATTGACTTATATTCCACATGATCTCTCTTTTTGGAGAAACCACATCTATAAGGCATTAGCTGATTTCCATGCCTTCTTTAAATTCTTAAGACAAGTGAAAGTTAATAAGTAATAATTATCTCCTTGATTTTGATAATTGTTTCACCCACAACTAATTGGACAGCAATTTTTAAGTGACTCCTCTTTTTTTTTTTTTTTTTGGTTTTCGGGTCTTGAACCCCGGGTTGCTCAACCACTGAGTCACATCCCCAGCCCTTTTTAATATTTTATTTAGAGACAAGGTCTTGCTGAGTTGCTAAGTGCCTTGTTAATCTGTTGAGGCTGGCTTTGGACTCAAGATCCTCCTGCTTCAGCCTCCCAAGTTGCTGGGATTACAGGAATGTGCCACTGGTCCCAGCTAAGTGATTCCTCTTTAACTAGGCTTACCAAATCATTTAATGTGGTTTTTCCATAGGAAAAAAACCCTCTCTTTTCTCATATATACTTCATTTATTTGTGTAACATTTTGTTGAACTGCACAATCAACTATCAAATTGCATTGGCACAAACAGATTTTGGAAACAAACCCAACTTTTTTAAAAAAATATTTTTTTAGTTGTCAATGGACCTTTATTTCATTTATTTATATACTGTGCTGAGAATTGAATTGAACCCAGTGCCTCACACATGCTAGGCAAGCACTCTACCATCAAAAGCAATGATGCAGTGAGCCTCAGATATTAGTCACTAGGCTTCTTTTTTTTTTTTTTTGTACAGGGAATTGAACCCGGGGGCACTTTACCACCAAGCTATTTTATTTTATTTTTGAGATAGGATCTTGTTAAGTTGCTTAGGGCTTCATTGAATTTCTGAGACTGGTATTAAACTTGTGATCCTCCTGGCTCAGTGTCCAGAGTTACTGGAATTACAGGTGTGCACCAATGTCCTGGCTAGTCACTAGGTTTTCTATAGGTAGTGCAGAGGGTTTGCTAATCTGGTGAGCAGGTTAAGTGGAGAACTGTTTTAAGAAAATATTTATGATAGAAGGTTCATAGTAAATATTTAAGGTATTTGAGTGTGTAGGAAGTTTTTTCCCATCATCCATTTGTACTGGCAGTTAATCTGTCCATGAAAGGGGAAATGCACATAGTATGACCAGTTTAAAATTTCAACCCTTATCCCCTAGGCACTTCTTATCCTTCTTCCATACTTATGTTTTTCCATCATACTTGCCATCATCTTATATGCTAAAAGCTTTATTTATTTATTTATTTATTTAGTCTCCCTACACTCAAATAAGAGATGAATAAGGGTAGGAATTTTTAGGCTTCTTTATTGTCTTACATGTCCCTAGATCCAAGTAACTGTGGATAGTAAATAGTGCTCAATTAATATCCACTGAACGAACAAATGAATGGTTTCATAGAAGACCAAAGCTATAAGAAACCTTTGAGATTATTTAGTTTAATATACTATTGCAGAGGTTCAGAATGGAACATATACAAATCCATCACTATGTGATTGCTATGTGATTTTGGGAAAGTTATATAACCTTTTCATGCCTCAAGTTTCCTCATCTATAAAATGGGGATAATAATAGTGAACAATACTGTAGGCTAAATTGTGAGTATTCAATGAGATAAGCATGCAAAGCCCCTAGTATAGGGTCTAACACATGGTAGTTTTGCATTTGTCAAGACTTAGAAATAGAATCATTATAAGGGTTGACAATAGAAGAAATTTAGTAATAAAGGAAAGAAAGAGTGAAGAAATTGTTATGGTTTGAATGTGAGGTGTCTCCCAAAAGCTCACATATGAGACAATGCAAGAAGGTTTGGAGGAGAAATGATTGGGGTATAGCCTTAACCTAATCAGTGAATTAATCTCTGATGGGATTAATTCAGTGGTAACTGGGGACAGGTGGGTTGTGGATGGAGAACGTGGTTCATTGGGGGCATGGCTATGGGGTATATATTTTGTATCTGGAGAATTAAGATTTCCTTCTCTGGTTTCTGATCATCATGTGAGCTGCTTCCCTCCACCACACTCTTCTGCCATGATGTTGTGCCTCACCTTGAGCCTGAGGAATGGAGCTGGCCTTCTATGGACTAAGATCTCTGAAACTGTAAGCCCCTAAATAAATCTTTCCTCCTCTAAAATTGTTTTTGTCAGGTCTTTTAGTCACAGCAGTGAAAAAACTGCCCAAAACAGAAATCAAATAGGAGATTATAAGATAACCCATAGTTTAGCAACTGCAAAAAGCTAGGGCTCTGAGGAAACAGGGGATGTTATCATCAGAGCCCAGAGGCTTGGTCATCTGAAGTAAGTTTGTCTTTAGTGGGCCTGTCTATGAGGAACTGAACCAAGAGGGAAGATTTAGCCACTACAGGGGATACCGCCTTAGGTGAAGAGGGATTCAGAGAAATAGTTTGGTTTCTCCCTTCCTAACTGCCTTTCAGTCTCCCTATAATACTCTCTCTCATTGGCTGAACCTAGCTGGAAACTAGCTTACATGGGATCCTGGAAAAGGCAGCTTGCTGAGGTCAGTCCCTTTCCCTTTCCATACAGAGCAGAACCTGAGAAGGATGAGAAATAGCATGCTGTTTAATCAGCATCTATTATTGCAATGATTGACCTCACTAACATGATGCTGAGCTAACCTGCTAAAGGCAGTCTGTTACATAAGACAGAATATATTAAATGATGAATCAGAGCCAGATTTTGTCATGTTCAATGATTTACATTAGTTATGATTTGACTGACTCACGAGGCATTGGCTGGATATTTTAACCCTTTGAGGTTCAACACATTGTGTTTCAGAGTTGGTATATTATGTGTTAGTTATGGATGTAAGGTTTTCTCTACACATAAACTTAGGCAACTTCCAATTTCACAACTAAATGTTACTTACAGTTCCATAAGTTTCAACCAAAATTAATGTAAACTGAAATGTTTAATTTTTTGATGCTCAGCTTAAAGAGCCCAATTATGGACTAAATTTAAATTAAAAACTCAGCGTGAATCGAATGGCTTATGTCTCTGTGTGATGGCTTTTATATTAAATGGTTTACATGAATGCTGTTGTTTATCTTGGAAACAGGTTGTCATGCATATTAATGAGACCCAGGTGTTAACTTCATGCTGTTTTCTTTCCAAGGAAGAAAATCTTTACATTAAGTGAAAGTGTTTTTACAAGTATTTGTTGTAATAATTATAAGACAACGCTTTATGCATCATAATGTTTACTAGATTCATTTTCTAATTCCAGCTCATTTCTTAATTCCTCTCCTTTCCCATTGCATTTTGCTTTTGGATGCTGAGGGCTTCCATCCAGACATGGTGGTAGTCTGGGCGTCCCGAGGAGCTGAAGAAGGATAAACTTTCCTCCAGCAGCTCTTCCAATGGCAAGTCTTCATATCTGCCCAAGGTCATGTTGTCATAGAAGAGATGGCTCTGAAGAAGGGTCCAGTCTGAGGAGTTCCTAGAGAGAAGAGAGCTTGACTCAGACCACTGGGGTTCTTGGCATACCTGATGGAAAAGAAATTTAGCAAATTCCTGTCAGGGACAGAGGTTTATTTAGAAAAGCAAAGGCACATTTGAGGGAGAATGTGGGCTGTCTTGAAGTGAGAAGCTTTGTGGGTAAAGCAAGGAAACACATTCAAGGGAAAATGTGGTCCATCTCCAGAGGGAAAAATGGCAACCTGTTGTTGTGGGTGTTAATATTTATAGAGGGACAGTTGCTAGGGGCTGGGCTAGAGGTGGTGCCAGGGTGGGGTTTTCCCAGTGCTTCCACATTGCCCTTGTGCTACTTTTTGTAGACAAGGGCATGGGTAAAGGGTAGGGGTGGTCCAAGTGTGTGGACCAGTAGCTCAGGAGTTATAACTGTTGGTGGGTGCTTTCACTTTTTGCATTTCAATGGTCAATGGGCATTTCCTGCATTTTAATGGTTCCAGATCACTTCCTTTGAGATTCATATTATCATTCTCTCTCTCTCTCTCTCTCTCTCTCTCTCTCTCTCTCTCTCTCTCTCTCTCTCTCTCTCTCTCTCTCTCTCTCTCTCCTTTATCCATGTATCCATGGTCTTCTTTCAATGTTATAGTCACTCCTTGTGAGTTTTCTACCAAGAAGGGAGCATGGCCAAGAGATTATAGATTAAAATACCCCATATCTTTTATATTTTCCAAATTTCTTTTAGGTACTTTCTATAAAAATGTTTTTGATTATTTCTTTGACTTCTCTGTAGCTCTTGGGCTTTTTTTAAGGTGCAGAAACTTGGTCACCTTAAGAAAACCTCCCTAAGAGGAACTGACCATTATTACATATACTAGCCAATGCTTTGTGGATCTTGCTCATTGTAGAGAAGGTTCACACACCAGCAACAGTCTACATACTTTTCTGAGATTGACACTCTAAGGTTTTTGTGCCAAGGGGAAACTCAATATTTGAGTGGTGCAGGCTCACCCCTCATAATTTTACAAACAGTTTTTGAGTATTAACTGTATGCA
The DNA here is from genome assembly GCF_964194105.1 of Spermophilus citellus. NCBI lineage: Eukaryota > Metazoa > Chordata > Mammalia > Rodentia > Sciuridae > Spermophilus > Spermophilus citellus. Next base: position 102,842,491 of record NC_138190.1, read on the forward strand.
GAGCACTGTGGTGTGCTAGGAATAGAAACATGTCTAAGACATCATCTCAACCCTTGGAAAGTGTATAGTCTTACAGGACATAGATTTTAAAAGTATAGCGTGATATTAAAGGTATCCAAGGTGGACTGGGGTTGTGGCTCAGTGGTTGTGATTAGTGCGTGCCTAACATGTGTGAGGCCCTGGATTCTATCCTCAGCACTACATAAAAATAAATAAATAAAGGTATTGTGTCCATCTACAACTAAAAAAAAAAGAAGGTATCCAAGGTGATTCTGGAGCTTAGTAGTAGCAACCCTATTTTGGGATATGGGATTGGGGTCCTAGAGGGGATGACACTTGGAGTTAAGTCTTGAAGAAAAAATTGGAATTATTTGAGTGAAGAGGTGAGGGGAGTGTTCCTGGAAGAGAGGACAAAAGCAAGGATGTATGAAGACTCATTCTCCACTGAGCAGTTCACTGTTGCTATGAATTTAAGATTGAGATGAAATGCTATGGGAGAGAAAGATTGAGAGGGAGGTAGGATAGGTTGTTAAAGGCTTTCTTGCCTTTGCCTGTTCTGCCATGCTTGCCTTTGCCCTTGAATTCACTCTTGGGGTAGAGGTGAAGTCAGGTGGAGGGAGGAGGGATGGAAGAGTTTAAGGAAGAGCATTTTCTCTAAGATTAGAAAGGAGGTGATGAGATGAGATGAACAATACTTTATCTTTTCAGACACTTTTTTCTTTAGAGATTTTTTCAAAAGCTGACATGTATGCCCTGAGGCTTCTGTCTGTGTGTATGGGCGTGTGAAGATTTTGTTTTAATCATGAAAAAAAAAGCCCAAATCCAAGGAACTCAACTTTTAAAATAGCATTTATTGTGTGTTTTTCTGATTCAAAGTAACACATGTTCATTTTTTAAAATGTGGAAAGTACAGAGAAGCACAAAGAAGAAAATTAAAATTGAAATTACCAATAATCCTGATATTCAGAGATAAGATTATTAGTATTGTGGAACTTTCCTTTCGGTCTTTTCTATACATACACACATGTGCATGTGTACTTACTCGTACACATATGTACACACATATATACAAGTATTTTACATAATTGGGTTCATTTTAAATGCATTACTTTGGAATCTGCTTTTTTTCACTTAACATTGTATGATGAACACTTTTCCAGGTTATTAAATATTGTTTTACAAAATAACTTTAATAACTGTTCATTATTTCATTAAACTTACGTGCACAGTATGTATGTAACCCACCTTTCTTACTATTCATTTTTCTTCACTTGTTTTGCTGTTATACATAATGCTGTGGGGATCATGCTCCTACATAAATATTTGTGTACCTTACTGATTTTTTTCCATTATGTAAATTCTTATGTGATATTTATAGAACAAAGGGACTGCATGCTTTTTAAAGACTTTTAATAGGTTTCACTAAATCATCCTCTAGAAATGTTATTCAATTTTTACTTCCAAGTGTTATAATTGTTAAAAGGATGCTTCTTGTTTCTCCACATTTTTGTGAATTTTATAAGGAAGTTATGTATGTCACTAGTGAACTTTACCATCTTTTCTAATGTCTGTCATTTATATCTCTTTCATGAATATCTTGTGTGTATTCTTTCTGCAAGTTGTATTAATATACTCTTTTCATTATAGATTTTTAAAAGTATTTATAAAGTAATATTCATTACTATTTTTCCTTTAGGTTGTATTTTTCCTAGTTCCTTTACTTTCATCATAGCATTTTACACACATTTTTTTTTGTGTGTGTGTCTGTGGTGCAGGGGATTGAACCCAGGGCCTTGTGCATTTGAGGCAAGCACTCTGCCAACTGAGCCATATCCCCTGCCCTTACATACATTTTGATGTAGTTAAATGTATAACTTCTCATTAAGGCTTCTTTTAAAAAATATTTTTAGTTGTATATGAACACAATACCTTTATTTAGTTTATTTTTACATAGTTCTGGGGATGGAATCCAGTGCCTCACATGTGCTAGGCATGTGCTGTACCACTGAACTACAATCCTAGCCCTCATTTTTGCTTTTATTCTTAGAATAAAGGTTTTCTCTAATCTATAATCAGATATCCACATAATTCCTCCTATGTTTTTTTTAAAAAAACTGTAGTTGCAGATTGACAGAATGCCTTTATTTTATTTATTTATTTTTATGTGGTGCTGAGGATCGAACCCAGTGCCTCACAGGTGCTAGGCAAGTGCTCTGCCACTGAGCCACAATCCCAGCCTAATTCCTTCTATTTTAAAAACGTTTTAAATGCAAACTAACTTTAGAGTTTATGTAGAGTTTAGTTGACATATATTGTGAGAAAATGGTCTAAAGTTATTTTCAAATTGTGCAAATTAGTCCAGTATTTGTAGAATAATTGATCCATTCTCCTGCCATGACATGCTTATTGTATATTGAACACTCATATATGTCTTTCTGGTAGCATTTGTTTCTTGGGTACTGGTTTTGAACCCAAGTGCACTTAACTCTGAGCTATATCCCAGCCACCCCCTCCCCCACTTTTTTAATTTTGAGAGAGGTCTCACTACGTTGATTAGGGCTTCTCCAAGTTGCTAAGGCTGGCTTTGAATTCTCCTGCCTCAGCCTTCAGATCCTCTGGAATTACAGGCATGTGCCACTACACCTGGCTGGTCTTGTTATTCTCATTTCTTACTATCAGTTTTGGCACCAGTGTCCTTTACAATATTTGTAGCTTTATGATATGTTTAATATATGACTGTGTGTTCTTCCCTAATAGTCTTATTTAAAAAATTTCTCCATTGTTTCCTTCTTATTATTCCATATGACCTTTAGTATTATTTTTTCCATTTTCCAGAGTAATATCCAATTGTGTTTTGATTGACATTTTGGTATATTCATAGATTAAAGAGAGCAGAATTGAAATTTTGAACTTCACAATATTTGGTCTTATTTCCAGGAAGACTTATTTGATTTTTAAAAAATGTATGTCCTCAGAACTCAATTTTGAAAATGCCTTTAGTCTTTTATGTATACTAGGACAGACAGCTTGTGTGTAGAAATGGCATCTTCATGTTGAGGATAAACTGGTTCATCATCTGACCTAGTTGGGCAATTTGACAACTGCTAACACTATAAAGAAAGTATCACACAAAGATTGGTAAGGCTCTTTCAACATTCAGCTCTCAGTGTTCCTCAAACGTCCACAGTTGCACATATCCTCCTAGGTCACTTTGGGTTTGTATCCTGATAAAGGCATCCTACTCATTTTATTACTGTTACAAAAGAACCTTCAGTTTCCTGAGTGAACAACAATATGTCAACACTTTACTAATTAGAAGAAACCTTACAACTTAAAAAAGTCAGAGAAAGGCTGGGATTTTAAGTAGAGACCTAATTTTAAATCACAAAATGTTGCCAGGAAACTCTAAGTGATGAGATTCCTTAACTTGGTTGTTATCATTTCCCAGACACACCCACACAGTGTCAAAAACACACACACACACACACACACACACACACACACACTTTTCTGTTTGAGTTTGAAGTAGGAATAATTTCATTGTTCAAAAGAAAAATAACTTTTATATCACTTCATCTTATTTGAAGATTGGAGATGTTAAAAAAGTTTCTTTATTTAATTAAGGAAATATGAAGATTACTGTGCTTCTTTTGGCGATAACTTGAAAATTGGAAAATCCAAAATCTGAAGCAAATAATCCACAGTTGTGGAGGCTTATTATGGTTATTTCAAAGAATAGAATTCCACTGGACAAATGGATTAGAATATGTTTTGGGAGACACAATTAAGATCATTATTGGAGGGCTGGGGTTATGGCTCAGAGGTAGAGCGCTCGCCTAGCATGCATGAGGCGCTGGGTTAGATCCTCAGCACCACGTAAAGTAAAATAAAGACATTGTGTCCACCTATAAGTAAAAACTAAATATTTTTTAAAAAGATCATTATTGGACTCCACATAGTACTGTCTGGTGAGATATGGTTAATCTGTGAGGAAGTGATTGTAATGCATTCTGTTATATACAAATACTAGGTTGTAGGTAGGTGTCAGCAGGTTAGCGTTAGTTGAGAGGAGGTAGAGAAACAGTGACTCTGACTTGGTAAAATGAAAACCTTCATAAGGATGAGCCTCAAAAACATTATTGTAAGTGAAAGAAACCAATCACAAAAGACTATGTATTACATGATTCCATTTGTATTATGTATTTAGGATAAGAAAATATCTAGGATAAGAAAATATCTAGAGACATAAGGTAGATTAATTACCTCCAATTTGTTCTAATTAGTAATGGTTGCTTAGATATAGGGCAGGGCTTAGGCAGAATGGAAAGCAACTGTCTACTCTTTGGGTTTTCATTTGGGGTGATGAAAATTTTCTAAACTTTGGTGATGATTTTACAACGTTTTTCAAATTTTTTTATTTATTTTTTAGTTGTCCATGGATCTTCATCTATTTGGTCTTATTTCCAGGAAGACTTATTTGATTTTTAAAAAATGTATGTCCTCATACATGCCAGGCAAGTGCTCTACCACTGAGCTACAACCAAAGCCCTGATTTTACAACTTCGTGAATATAGTCACCCCTCTGTATCTATAGGTTCTACATTAACAGATTTAACTGACTGTAGAATGAAATATTTGGAAAAAATGTTATGTATTTAATATACACAGATATATCTTCTCATCATTATAACAGCTATTGATATTATCTTAGGTATTATAAATAATCTAGAAATGATTTAAAGAATATAGGAGAAGCCCGGCATGGTGGTAAAGGCCTGTAATCTTGGCAACTCAGGAGGCTGAGACAGGAGGAATGTAGGTTCAAGGACAGCCTGGGCTGGGAAGTGTAGCAGGACTATATCTCAGAATGAAAAAGAGATGGGGATGTAGCTCAGTTGTAGAGTACCCTGGGTTCAATGCCCAGTACCATGGGAAAAATGAAACACACAGGAGAATGTATGCAGGTTCTATATAAACTTGTTTATATAAGGGACTTGACCATCCTTGGATTTTGGTATCTTTGGATATGAGGGGTGTGTGTGTGTGTGTTTGTGTGTATGTCTATCTATGTCTAAGTCTGTCCTTGACCAGTCTCCTCTGCATACTGAGGGATAACTGTATAGTTAAAAACTACTGAATTGTATATTTTGGGTAAATTTTATGGTATGTGAATTAAATTTCAAAAAAGCTTTTTTTTTAAAGGCTATACAATAAGATTTAGCTGATTTACTGATAGGGCTGACACTTGAGTAAGTACCTGATTCTCATGGTTTCTTCATCTATTAAAATATGAATATCAACTTCAGAGAGTTCTGATAAGTAAATGAGGTAATTTTAAAGAATGTAACTGAGTATTTATCATGTGCTAACTTTTATAGATTATCAAAAAACAGGTAAAATTTTGTTGGCCATTTGCTAAGGTGGAGAAAAAGTAGGCTCAGTAGAATCAAGTGGGCAGTTCTGATCATGGGTCCAAGAAGTCACAGAAGAAGCAGGAACAACATGATGGTAGGGTTGATACCAATCCCTAGAGTCAGTGTCCTTTATGCTTCCCTATTTTATAGTGCTTTTCTTGCTATCTAGGTTTGTCGACTTGTGTGAGTGTCAGGGGAGGGGGGAAGCAACAGGTAGTGATTTCAATTAGAAAAATGCAACATTCAAACTGGATGCAGTTGCGCATGCCTATAATCAAAGTTACTCTGGAGGCTGAGACAGGAAGATTTCCATGTTCAAGGCCAGCCTTAGGAACAAAGTGAGCCTTAGGAACTCTCTTAGTGAGACCATGTCTCAAAAATAAAATAAAAAGGGCTGGGGATGAAGCTCAGGGGTAGAACTTTTGCTTAGCAAGTACAAGACCCTGAGTTTGATCCCTGGTAACACACACACACACACACACACACACACACACCCCATCTGCCAGAGAACCTCCCTTCTCATCACCAAGTTAAAAAGCTCTACTTTTTTCATGAAATTGAATAAAAAGTTATGATTTCTGAGCTGGAAGTTGGCTTGATACCATGTTTTCACTGTGTATTGGGGAAATCAGTCATCCATTTACCTGTCCTAGTAAAAAAGGATGGGCCACCTCCCCCATTGTTGGTACTATCTGGACTATCTTCTTGTCTTTCTAATCACAATCATTTGCTTGGTCAGCTTCTGCTGGGTGGTCTGGGGGAATTGAGGCACTCTTCAGCATGTCCTTGAGTACTTGTCTGAGGCCAATATAGCTCTTTCCCTTTTGCCAGTTAATTTAATGATATTCTTTTTTTTTTTAAAGAGAGAGTGAGAGAGGAGAGAGAGAGAGAGAGAGAGAGAGAGAGAGAGAGAGAGAGAGAGAGAGAGAGAATTTTTTTTAATATTTATTTTTTAGTTCTCGGCGGACACAACATCTTTGTTGGTATGTGGTGCTGAGGATCGAACCCGGGCCGCACGCATGCCAGGCGAGCGCGCTACCGCTTGAGCCACATCCCCAGCCCTTAATGATATTCTTCAGGATGGCTCCATTGAGGATCCATAACAATGAGAAGGAACATTGAAACAATTAAACTTTAGTCTTGAGGGGAGGGAAAGCATAACCAGTGGATGGAATGTTACTACCAGAGATAGCAGTAGCTCACAGACTTGCTTGTGAATGATCATGGTACAGCTGGTGGAGAAATGGAGGCAGGTGGGCTCCTCGAGGCTTGAAAGTTGGAAGAGGCCTGCTAGTCAGAAAAGTTTTGTAAATCACTTTCACCTCTTGGAGGTGCTTAAAGAATGGTTGACCTGTAGGTAAACAAAGTTATTCTCTATGGATTCTGTGCTGCTGCTCTTCATCTCAATGGGGATGAAATGAGTCAGAGTTTGGGGATTCTTCAGGAGAAATTATAGACATGTTAACCATTTTAAAAGGATTACCGGAATCTGTCAGTCCTCTTGACTGATTAATAAGCACTAGGCTTGCGGTGTGGTATGACAGTTCTGCAATTTTATGTGGCAGTTTGATGATAAAATTTTGGCTGCTTGGTGATAAGACAGCTTGGAATGTCTTGGAGGCATTGCTCCAGTGAAGAAGCAGGAGGTTTTTGAGAGGTCTATGAAGGAAAGTCAGTCATTAGGAAGAGGAGGGATGTGCTCTGCATGGGACTAAGGCAAATTTGGCAGGACATTAGCAGTAGCAAAAAGAGACAGGTATTCTGGAAGCCGGTGGTGTCAAATAACAGCCTAGGGATTGAGTTTGCTCTCAATGGAAGAAGATGATTATGACACTTGTAAACACTGCTGGGAATTATTACAGCTGAGGTGACACACTTTGGTAATGGATTCCTTTAAGCACAGAATGCTTTGGAGGAAGTGAATAATCATTCTCCTCCTCTCACTTCAGGGGGGACCAGGTGGCTAAGTAGAAGAAACAGTGCCAGGTACTTCTAGGTCCCTGACCTAGCTTCACTGGTGACTTCCTATTGCCAAGAGACCTTATCTATTTAATGATTCATTTATAATATTTCTTGTGTGTTGAGTGAGGCACTAGATTTCTTTATTAACATTATTTAGAGAAATGTCAAATCTAAGCAGAAATTGTTATGATTGAATGTCTTGCTTACAGTAAATGCTACTTCTGGTGTTTCTTTTTTTTCTTTTTTTTTTTTTAAGAGAGAGTGAGAGAGGAGAGAGAGTGAGAGAGGAGAGAGAGTGAGAGAGAGAGAATTTTTAATATTTATTTTTTTCTTAGTTCTCGGCGGACACAACATCTTTGTTGGTATGTGGTGCTGAGGATCGAACCCGGGCCGCACGCATGCCAGATGAGCGCGCTACCGCTTGAGCCACATCCCCAGCCCAACTTCTGGTGTTTCAATGTAGAAAATGAAATACTCAGCCCTCGTATAACCCTATGAGGTATGATTATTATCTCCATTATATAGATGAGGAAACCATGCCTTAGGAAGATGAGGTAACTTGTCCAAATTTACATACTATATAAGTGATAGATCAGCATTGGAACCTAGGACAGTTGGATTCTGAAGGCTTGCCTTTTTTTTTTTTTTTTTTTTTGTACCAGGGATTGAACCCAAGGGCACTTAACCACTGAGCCAAATCCTGAGCCCCTTTTAAAAAAAAATTATTTTGATACAGGGTCTTGCTGAGTTGCTTAGGCAACTAAATTGCTGAAGCTGGCTTTGACCCTGCAGTCCTCCTGCTTCAGCCTCCTGAGCCACTGAGATTATAGGCGTGTGCTACTGCATCCAGCAAACTTGCCATTTTAACCACAAACTGTGCTGATTTTTTTGCATGGAGAAGTAATTTTTCCTGAAGCAAATGGAGATAGTCATTTTACTCACATGAAAAATAGTTGGCCTATGCAAAGTTAGAGACTATTTTCAATTGCCCGTAATCATATCAAAATGGGTTTTCTGAGGTGCATGTTTTTGGTTAATTCAGACTATCATTCATGTTTGTTCCATTTCATGTTCACATGGTGACAGTTGTAGTTATCAGCAATAAAAGTGGACAAATCTCACAGTTGCCATGGTCATATTTTCTAGAACAAGTCAAATGACCAAGCCCACACTTAAAGGGTGGGTAAATAGTCTATCTTTTGATGGCAGAGGGTGGCAAAGTCATTAAGGGTTGTACATAAAGTAATCTTTGGGGCAAATTGGGAACCATGACTAATACTATCTACCACATTTACCTATTTCATGTCTTACTTGCTTCTAAAGCTTATTCTTTAACCCTATAGAATGGCTTTCTCTTACCTAGACATGTCAGGCTGTTTCATGTTTCTGTACTTTTGCTTGTGCTATTCCCGTTATCCCCTCACCTATCACCACCTAATAACTATATCCTCTCACATACCACCATTTAATAACCACATCTCCTCACCTACCACCATCTACTTTGTTAATAGTATGCAGTCCTTAAATAGTACCTACCTTCTGTTTCCTCAATATCTTCTATGCATGGTTCCGTTATTTCATGCTACTCTCTTTAGTAATCTATCTCATTTTACCAGGCTTTAATCTCCTCAGGAGCAAGTAGCACATTTTATTTTGTGTCCCCTGCACTTGGCAGTGTATTTGCTACATAGCAGGTTCTTAATACATGTATGAATAAATGAAATGCTTCCCGATATTTTGGTAGCTGTGACTGCCTATTTTTTTTGTGTGTGGGGGGATACTTGTTTTGCTGAAGCAGTAACTGCATGTCCTGATTCCTCAAGGTGCTAAATGAGATATCTTGAGATATGAGGAGATATTGTGGGATGACATCAAAAACCAGAATTGGGAAGCACTTGCCTATATGGATTCTAGCCAAAACTATCCTCCTGCTCTGCTGAGAAGAATGTTTCATATCTCACATTTGATGTGAAAATTCAGTCTCATAGGTACAAAGTGCTAAGTAAAGCAGCAGAGAGGAAGGTAAGAGTGTTGCCTAGCAATTGAACATGTGTATCATACACGGTATTTATGTTTCTGGATGACAGAGGTTGGAGAGATAGCTAACATGCTGAAGAAATATGGTGACAGGCATTTGTACCTAGAGATAAGAAAATGAAATGTGGCTCATGATGTACAGGAGGTGCTGAGAATGATTGAAAGTCTGTGAACTTGTATGTTTTCATGTCTGTCAGTGGGTGTTTTTCTCCTTCCTTCAAAGCTCCAGCCGTTTCATAAATAGTCTTTGTTCCTCACCCCCTTTGAAAAAACAAACAACAGAAAATCAACCCAGCATTTAATAGCCTTGCTGAGAAAGAAGTGAACATGTTGTGATGTGTCAGGTACCCACTTTAGCCTAGTCTGGCAGAGGCCCTCATTTAGAATTCTGCCATGACAGACCCACAGAGCACTGACTTCCCTGAAATTTCAAAGGCTGGGATGATCCCAGTTTACAGTTTTCTACCAATGCCTTCATCTCCAAAAAAGGAAACAGTGGCCCCAATGAGGCTTTTTGGCCTTGCTCTTTATTTCTGCCAACTGCATTTTCTTTTGTCTCTGCTTAATCTTCATTTCTTGCAAAATCATTCACATCATCTAATTCTCCTGCTTGTTGGATGTGACGCTTACCTTTTTCCCTCCAATAGTGCATCTAAAGAAGTTCAGGCCTGTGAAAAGATGTTGGAGGGAAGGAAAAGTTTGGGAAAAATACTGCAAAACCAAATGCTATATTTTTTTTCGCCAACATATGACCTTCAAAGTCAAAGTCTCAGATCCAAAAGAAGCTCTTTGTGGGGCTTTGTTCTTGAGAATTTGAAGACTTGATTTCAGTGGGCCCCATTAGCTCATATCAGATCTTGCATTTACTTTTTTTTTTTTTTTTTTTGGTGGTACTGGGGATTAAGTCTAGGGCCTTGTGCATGCTAGGCAAGCACTCAACCAACTGAGCTATATCCCCAGCCCCTAGATTTTGCATTTACCACTTGAATTTTTGCAGAGCACAAGGCATTGACATAGCCATAAAGACACAAAGTTTGGTGCCACCCTTTTTTAGCCCTTGGGCACTAGTCAGCTTTACAAGTCATCCACTTCCAAACACCTACTATTTATCATCAAGGTTTTGAAAGTGCTTCTTTTTTTAAAAAATATTTTTTAGTTGTAAATGGATCTTTTTATTTTATTTATTTATATGTGGTGCTTAGGATTGAACCCAGGGCCTCACACATGCCAGGCAAGTGCTCTACCACTGAGTCACAACTCCAGCCCCTTGAAAGTGCTTCTTAAAGTCTCAGAAGCAGGAATTGCTCCAAGGAATACATTAACAACAAAAACCAAAAGATTTTCAGCATAAATTGGGGGATGAATAAGATTCCAAAGAAAATAAAAGCCTAAAGAATTGTGGTATAGTTAGGGGAAGCAGTATTTCTAATTTCTTCTAAAAGGTTGTTGGCAGAAGACATTAGGAAAGGATAAGATTTGACAGGAGGGCATGAGTTCTTAAAGGGAATGGAGGGAATTTTTATAAGGATCCTTTAATATAAGTCATTAGTTTCTTGTGTGCCACTCCAGAATTTTCTTTTCAGTTTTTTTAAACACTTTTTAGTTGTAGGTGGACACAATATCTTTATTTTGTTTATTATGTGGTGCTGGGGTTCGAACCCAGTGCCTCAAGCATGCTAAGCAAGTGCTCTACCACTGAGCCACAACCCCAGCCCAGAATTTTACTTTCTTTATACAAACTATACACAAACAAATGTGAATGTATGATTACATTGTCTTTCTGACACAGATGTCATTTTTATATGTGATATCATTATGCACAATATTTTAGTGTCAAGATGCAGTGTGGGGGCTGGGATGTAGCTCAGTTGGTAGAGTGTTTGCATTGCATACACAAGGCTCTGTGTTCAATTCCCACCACCACACACACACACACACACACAAAAGGATACAGCATTGTAGTTGGGCATGATTGCACACGCCTGTAATCCCAGCAACTCAGGAGGCTGAGGCAGGAGGATTGCAGGCTAGCCTCAGCAATTTAGTGAGACCCTGTTTCAAAATAAAAAATACAATGGGCTTGGGGTGGCTCAGGGTTAAACACCATTGGATTCAATCCCCAGTACTCCCCTGCCTCAAGAAAAAATGATAAAGTATGGCCATTCCTTTTTTTGCTGCATAGTATTCTTCTTCTTTTTTAACTTTATTTATTTATATGTTGACTGAGGATTGAACCCAGTGCCTTGCATGTGTGAGGCAAGTGCTCTACTGCTGAGCTATAGCCCCAGCCCCTGCTGCATAGTATTCTATTTAATGAGTGTGCTCTATTTTTTTCTAAGTCTCTATTGATGGGTTTGGATTTGTTTTCAAATCTTGGCCTCCATGTATTTCCAAAGTAGATCTATAGAATAAATTCTCTGAAATAGAACAGCTGGGTGAAAGGGTAAAGACATTTGTAATAAATGTATTCTATATGGTGCTAAACCACCTTCCCTTGAAGTGCATTCATTACACTTCCATCGGCAATGCATGAGGATGCCTTTATAAACTCACTATGCAGTGAATTTTCATCTTTTAATTTGGTCAATCTTATGAATGAGAAAGGGTATATATTTTTGTACTTATTTATTAGGTTATACATATTTTCTTGTATTTAAGAGTTACTTGAATTTCCTTTTTGGTGAACTATTTGATTTTCTGGTCTTTTTTTATATTGGGTTTTTGATCTTTTGACATAATGTAGTAATCTTTAGAATTTGAACTTAAGAACAATAAAGGGAGAGGAGGGAGTGGAGAGGGAAGGGGAAGAAGAAGGAGAAGTTGTTTTTGGGGTCTGAATTAGAACAAGATATATCCCATGCTTTTTTAATTATGTCAAAATGGATTCTACTCTCATGTATAACTCAAAAGAACCAGTAAAAAAAGACTAACCTCCTAATGATGTAAAAATAGAATTCAGAACTCTTGAAAATATTAGACAACTCAATGTCGGGGTAGAGCTAGAGTAATATGAGAAGAGCACCAGTGAATTATTAACCACTGAGCTACATCCCCAGCTCTTCTTCTTCTTCTCCTCCTCCTCCTCCTCCTCCTCCTCCTCCTCCTCCTCCTCCTCCTCCTCCTTCTTCTTCTTCTTCTTCTTTTGACACAGAGTCTCACTAAGTTACTTAGAACCTCCCTAGTTGCTGAGGCTGGCTTTGAACTTGAGATCCTCCTGCCTCAGTCTCCCAAGTCACTGGGATTATAGGCATGCACCACTGTGTTAGGCATCCCAATTCTTTTTTTTAAATATATATTTTTTAGTTGTTAGTGGACCTTTATTTTATTTATATGTGGTGCTGAGAATCAAACCCAGAGCCTCACACATGCAAGGCAAGCACTCTTCCACTGAGCTACAACCCCAGCCCCCAATTGCTTTTTAAAGGTGTGCTTTTCCTAATAATTTAAAGGTTTTATGTTGACTATGATGAAAAGACACCCAAGGAAAGAGTATGAAAACTAGACACATTGGAAACACAGTCAAGGCCAATATAGTTTCATTCTAGCTGAGTCCTTGCCCTCAGTTGGAATCTGGCTATCTTCCTGCTGACTGCTGATGAATAGTTTGGTGTGGGTGGAGTTATATAAGTAGTTGCAGCTTCAGGACAACATAAGCAGATTTCTGTGAATGCATCATTTTCTTTATATTTTTAATTTTATTAATGTATTTTATTCAATATACCCAAAATATTACTTCAACAACTAATCAATATAAAATGATGAGATGTTTTATATTATTGGTTTTCATATTATCTTTAAAATGAAATGCATAATTTATACTAATAACATTTCAGTTTATACTACCACATATTAAGCATTTCAAAGTCACATGACCTAGCTATAATCATATTGGACAGCACAGTTATAGGCTGTGGAGAACTATTGAAGCATTTTTTTTTCAATAACTGTATTTTAATTATTTTTTTCTTTAAAATATTTTTAGCTTTTTTTTTCTTTCTTTCTTTTTGGCACAGGGGATTGAACCAAGAGATGCACTACCACTGAGCTGTATCCTCATCATTTTAATTTTAAGACAGGGTCTCACTAAGTTGGCAAAGCTGGCCTTGAATTTGTAATCCTCATGTCTCAGCCTCCTGAGTAGCTGGATTACATGCATTGCCACCATACCCATCTTATTTCCTTTTTTATTTTTTGTTACTTGGGACTGACTCCTAGGGTACTTTACCACTGAGCTATATTCCCCAGAATAATCTTCACTTGTATCTGTCTGGTTTAATTTGACTAGAAATTGCTCTGGGTGGAGTATTAACTAGTTGTGTTCCCTTCTGTACCTCTTCTTTTAGTTTATATCTTGGCTTTCTAATTATTGAGATTTTCCAGAATTTTTGAAGCCCATGTAGGCTTATATTTCTGGTGACTACTCTTACTGAAGATTTCAACTTTCCCTGTCCTACTAAGTTATTTACTGCTTAGTTTTCAGTGTTCCAATTTTCTAAGATATTTACTTCTTTTGTTTTCTGTTGTCTCTCCTTCAGTTCTCTTTGCACAAATGGACTTATGCTTTTTTATTAGCTTATTGTCATTGTAGGGATTCAGTAGAAAGTGGAGATGAAGCTCTGTGCTTATTTATACATGTTTAGACAAAAATCTGAATGTGCAGTGAGAATTACCATTGTATGAAGTGGTTGCTTCCAAGGGGTTGGTGTGCTTTTTTACTGCCAGAGGCTCAAGAATACATCCTGCTTGAGCTTCAGCATGTTTCACTTGCCTGAATGCTTAAAATTTCAGAGATTTTTCTGGACACACAAACCCAACCACTATAAAGTGAATAAGTGAATAATTCTAGTCTTATGGAAGCCTGTGATTTTTCTCTAAAGGTACAAAAGGACAGAATTATAGCATGCTGGAAGTGGAAGAATATTTACAGATCATTGATCAGAGGGTTTCCCAAGTTGTGATCTATGGAGTATTTGTTCCTTGTGGTTTCCTGAGAGAAAAGGCTTCTATGGTCAAATAAATTTAGGAAATTATAGTAGAGGCTCACTTTGAGATTTCACAGAATATTTTTAGTGTCTAAGAAGTTTGCAGAAACTTCTACTTCCAACATATGGCAGACTTTGCTGAGCTGGCACAAAAGGAAGAATTCTACAGAGGCCAAAACTGTTGAAAACAGGAAGAATCTTGAGAGGAAAATTAGCCTCCAAACTGGCTTTTCCCCTGAGGGCTTTTTCTTAACTCTAGAGATCTTGAACCCTCTCCCTCTTAATAACTTTATATGGAATGGAGAGCAGGCAATGAAACCTAGAGCCTAGAAAGACAGTATATATAGGAAATTCCTGCAGATAGTTGGAAATCCAAAGGCCACACCCTCAGTGTGATAGTGTATGATTACCATCCTATAATTATTGAAGAAATAAAATAAGTAGTTTAAAATCTATCCAGATTTTTAAAAGGAGAGGTCAGACAAATACTTAACTTTATACAAAATATTCTAGAAAAAGGGAAACTGGGCATGTACGTCAGCTTTTTCCATGCAGCCTGTAAAACCTTGATAACAAAATCAGATAACAATTTTAAAAAAGGAAAATTATAAGTCTGAGTAAGCCATTAACACAGATTTAAAAATCAAACAAAACACTCTAAATTAAATGTAACAAAGTATAAGAAAGATAATTTTTCAGAACCAGGCAGAGGTTATCCTAGAAATTTAAGGTCAATTTAACATTAGAAAATCACTTAACATAATTCACTGTATTAGTAGAAAATAATATATGATGATCTCGGTTGATGTGAGAAGGCATTAGACAAAATACAAAGTTCATTTTAAATGGTAAAGGTTTGCAAAGTAGAAAAAAGTGAATTTATGTAACCTGATACAGGTATTTGTAAAAATCTTTTATCATACCTCATTTCTGATGGAAGAAAATTGAAAAGTATTCTGTATAAATTAAGAAACAAGGATGCTGGCCCTCATTATTTCTGCTTATTTAGTATCTTGCTTGAGGTTCTAGTCATAGTATAAAGATAAAGGGAAGAAAACCCAAAAGATATAATTAGGAAAGAAGAAATCAGTTATCATTATTTTCATACTGTTTCTACTTTGAAGAGCTTAAAGTGTTTCCTTAGAACTAATAAGACCTTAGTAATATTGACAGATTTTTAAAAATCAATGTGCAGAAATCAACTGCTTTTGTATTCATCAGGAACATTATTAGAAATGTTAGTATAATAAACAAGAAATCATGATAGTAACCACAAATATAAGGCAGGCAACAATTAAAAAGAAAAGATGCAGGTTTTTTATGGGGAACAATATAAAAATGTAGAGGTTTACCATGGATAGAAGACTCAATATCAGAAATCAGCTCCACAAAATCAATTTCATTGAAGTATACTTTATATACAATAAAATTCACCTGGGTTTGGAGCTGTAAGTCGGTGGCAAAGGGCTTGCCTAGCACTTGTGAGACACTGGGTTCAATCCTCAGCACCACATAAAAATAAATAAAGCATGCTGTCCATCAACAACTCCCTCCCCCAAAATAAAATTAAGAAAAATGAAGATCTTAGAGATACACACATACATACATACATACACACACACACACACACACACACACACACACACACCACCTAATTTAACTGAATTTTGACAAACGTATACAATGTTGTAATCACTGTGGTCAGTTGCTTCTCCTAAACCCTCAGTCCTTGGTAACCTCTGATCTAATTTTTCTAAGTAGGTTTTCTTTGGAATCACTAAATTTTTGGTGACTGAACATCGGGGGTTTTAACCACTGAGCCTCAGCCCATTTTATATTTTATTTTGAGACAAGGTCTCACTAAGTTGCTTAGGGTGTTGCTAAGTTGCTGAGGCTGGCTTTGAACTTGCAAGCCTCCTGCCTCAGCTTCTGAAGCCACTGGGCTTATAGGCATGTGATACCATGCTCTGCTTGAATAATAACTTTTGAAACTTGTTTAAAGTTGAATTTCTACATACCCTATGATTCAGAAACTTGACCATGTGTGCCCAGGAAGCAGGCCCATAAGTATCCATGGGCATCATTGTTGCTTGCTGCATTTAGACCTGCTTTGCAGCATTCCTGCTCTGTTGGTATGCAGCCCTCTTTCTCTACTTTTTCTTCCTCTTCTCTGTAAATTTAGTCTTATTATTTTTATGTCCCTTCTCCCTTTAATTGTTTTTGAGCTTTTTTTTAAATCTCAGCTTATTTTTTTCCGGTCATTACCAAGCAGTGAAACTTCCTTTTGCATTTGCTTTTTATTTATCTATTTATTTATTTATTTATTTATTATTGGTTGTTCAAAACATTACATAGTTCTTGATATATCATATTTCACACTTTGATTCAAGTAGGTTATGAACTCCCATTTTTACCCCGTATACAGATTGCAGAATCACATCAGTTACACTTCCGCTGATTTACATATTGACATACTCATGTCTGTTGTATTCTGCTGCCTTTCCTATCCTCTACTATCCCCCCTCCCCTCCCCTCCCCTCTTCTCTGTCTACCCCCTCTACTGTAATTCATTTCTCCCCCTTGTATTATTTTTCCATTTCCCCTCACTTCCTCTTGTATGTAATTTTGTATAACCCTGAGGGTCTCCTTCCATTTCCAAGCAATTTCCCTTCTTTCGCCCTTTCCCTCCCACCTCTCATCCCTGTTTAATGTTAGTCATCTTCTCATGCTCTTCTTCCCTACTCTGTTCTTAGTTACTCTCCTTATATCAAAGAAGACATTTGGCATTTGTTTTTTAGGGACTGGCTAGCTTCACTTAGCATAATCTGCTCTAATGCCATCCATTTCCCTCCAAATTCTATGATTTTGTCATTTTTTAATGCAGAGTAATACTCCATTGTGTATAAATGCCACATTTTTTTTATCCATTCGTCTATTGAAGGGCATCTAGGTTGCTTCCACAGTCTTGCTATTGTGAATTGTGCTGCTATGAACATCGATGTAGCAGTGTCCCTGTAGCATGCTCTTTTTAGGTCTTTAGGGGATAGACCCAGAAGGGGAATAGCTGGGTCAAATGGTGGTTCCATTCCCAGCTTTCCAAGAAATCTCCATACTGCTTTCCAAATTGGCTGCACCAATTTGCAGTCCCACCAACAATGTACAAGTGTACCCTTTTCCCCACATCCTCGCCAGCACTTGTTGTTGTTTGACTTCATAATGGCTGCCAATCTTACTGGAGTGAGATGGTATCTTAGGGTGGTTTTGATTTGCATTTCTCTGACTGCTAGAGATGGTGAGCATTTTTTCATGTACTTGTTGATTGATTGTATGTCCTCCTCTGAGAAGTGTCTGTTTAGGTCCTTGGCCCATTTGTTGATTGGGTTATTTGTTATCTTATTGTCTAATTTTTTGAGTTCTTTATATACTCTGGATATTAGGGCTCTATCTGAAGTGTGAGGAGTAAAGATTTGTTCCCATGATGTAGGCTCCCTATTTACCTCTCTTATTGTTTCTTTTGCTGAGAAAAAAAAAAATTTTAGTTTGAGCAAGTCCCATTTGTTGATTCTAGATATTAACTCTTGTGCTATGGGTGTCCTATTGAGGAATTTGGAGCCCGACCCCACAGTATGCAGGTCGTAGCCAACTTTTTCTTCTATCAGACGCAGTGTCTCTGATTTGATATCTAGCTCCCTGATCCATTTTGAGTTAACTTTTGTGCATGGCGAGAGAAAGGGATTCAGTTTCATTTTGTTGCATATGGATTTCCAGTTTTCCCAGCATCATTTGTTGAAGATGCTATCCTTCCTCCATTGCATGCTTTTAGCCCCTTTATCAAATATAAGAAAGTTGTAGTTTTGTGGGTTGGTTTCTGTGTCCTCTATTCTGTACCATTGGTCCACCCGCCTGTTTTGGTACCAATACCATGCTGTTTTTGTTACTATTGCTCTGTAGTATAGTTTGAAGTCTGGTATCGCTATACCACCTGATTCACACTTCCTGCTTAGCATTGTTTTTGCTATTCTGGGTCTTTTATTTTTCCATATGAATTTCATGATTGCTTTCTCTATTTCTACAAGAAATGCCATTGGGATTTTGATTGGCATTGCATTAAACCTATAGAGAACTTTTGGTAATATCGCCATTTTGATGATGTTAGTTCTGCCTATCCACGAACAGGGTATATTTTTCCATCTTCTAAGATCTTCTTCAATTTCTCTCTTTAGGGTTCTGTAGTTTTCATTGTATAAGTCTTTTACCTCTTTTGTTAGGTTGATTCCCAAGTATTTTATTATTTTTGAGGATATTGTGAATGGAGTGGTTGTCCTCATTTCCATTTCAGAGGATTTGTCACTGATATACAGGAATGCCTTTGATTTATGCGTGTTGATTTTATATCCTGCCACTTTGCTGAATTCATTTATTAGCTCTAATAGTTTCTTTGTAGACCCTTTTGGGTCTGCTAGGTATAGAATCATCTCATCTGCACATAGTGATAATTTAAGTTCTTCTTTTCCTATTTTTATGCCTTTAATTTCTTTTGTCTGTCTAATTGCTCTGGCCAGTGTTTCGAGAACTATGTTGAACAGAAGTGGTGAGAGAGGGCATCCCTGTCTTGTTCCAGATTTTAGAGGGAATGCCTTTAATTTTTCTCCATTCAGAATGATGCTAGCCTGAGGCTTAGCATAGATTGCTTTTACAATGTTCCTGTTATCCCTGTTTTTCGAGAGTTTTGAACATAAAGGGATGCTGTACTTTGTCGAATGCCTTTTCCGCATCTATCGAGATGATCATATGGTTCTTATTTTTAAGTCTATTGATGTGGTGGATAACATTTATTGATTTCCGTATATTGAACCAGCCTTGCATCCCAGGGATGAATCCTACTTGATCATGGTGTATAATTTTTTTTATATGTTTTTGAATCCGATTCGCCAGAATTTTATTGAGGATTTTTGCATCTAGGTTCATTAGAGATATTGGTCTGTAGTTTTCTTTCTTTGAAGTATCTTTGTCTGGTTTAGGAATCAGGGTGATGTTGGCCTCGTAGAATGAATTTGGAAGTTCTCCCTCTTTTTCTGTTTCCTGAAATAGCTTGAAAAGTATTGGTATTAGTTCCTCTTTAAAGGTTTTGTAAACCTCTGCTGTATTCCCATCCGGTCCTGGGCTTTTCTTAGTTGGTAATCTTTTGATGGTTTCTTCTATTTCCTCAATTGATATTGGTCTGTTTAGGTTGTCTATATCCTCCTGTCTCAATCTAGGCAGATCATATGACTTAAGAAATTTATCGATGCCTTCACTATCTTCTATATTATTGGAGTATAAGGATTCAAAATAATTTTAGATTATCTTCTGTATTTCTGAAGTGTCTGTTGTGATATTGCCTTTTTCATCCTGTATGCTAGTAATTTGAGTTCTCTCTCTTCTTCTCTTTGTTAGCATGGCTAAGGGTCTGTCGATCTTATTTATTTTTTCAAAGAACCAACTTTTAGTTTTGTCAATTTTTTCAATTGTTTCTTTTGTTTCGATTTCATTAATTTCAGCTCTGATTTTAATTATTTCTTGCCTTCTACTTCTTTTGCTGTTGTTTTGCTCTTCTTTTTCTAGGATTTTGAGATGAAGTATGACATCATTTATTTGTTGGTTTTTTCTTTTTTTAAGGAATGAACTCCATGCAATGAATTTTCCTCTTAGAACGGCTTTCAATGTGTCCCATAGATTCCGATATGTTGTGTCTGTGTTTTCATTTAACTCTAAGAATTTTTTAATTTCCTCGTTAATGTCTTCTATAACCCATTGATCATTCAGTAACCTATTGTTCATTCTCCAAGTGATGCATGATTTTTCCTTCCTTCTTTTATCATTGATTTTCAGTTTCATTCCATTATGGTCAGATAAGATGCATGGTATTATCTCTACTCCTTTATATTGTCTAAGAGTTGTCCTGTGACATAATATATGATCTATTTTTGAGAAGGATCCATGTGCTGCTGAGAAAAAAGTGTAACTGCTTGATGTTGGGTGGTATATTCTATATATGTCAATTAAGTCTAGGTTGTTAATTGTGTTATTGAGTTCTATAGTTTCCTTATTCAACTTTTGTTTGGAAGATCTGTCCAGTGGTGAGAGAGGTGTGTTGAAGTCTCCCATGATTATTGTATGGTGGTCTATTAGACTCTTGAACTTGAGAAGAGTTTGTTTGATGAATATCACTGCACCATTGTTTGGGGCATATATATTTATGATTGTTATGTCTTGTTGGTGTATGGTTCCCTTGAGCAGTATGTAGTGTCCCTCTTTATCCCTTTTGATTAACTTTGGCTTGAAATCTATTTTATTTGATATGAGTATGGACACTCCTGCTTGTTTCTGAAGTCCATATGAGTGATGATTTTTCCCAACCTTTCACCTTCAGTCTATGTATGTCTTTTCCTATCAAATGCGTCTCCTGTAGGCAACATATTGTTGGGTCATGTTTTGTGATCCATTCTCCTAGCCTGTGTCTCTTAATTGGTGAGTTTAAGCCATTAACATTTAGGGTTATTATTGAGATATGGGTTATCCTTCCAGCCATATTTGTTTATTTATGTTACTGAATATGGTTTGTTTTCCTCTTTGATTATTTTCCCCCCTTTACTGTCCTACCTCCCACTGTTGTTTTTCATTGTTATTTTCCATTTCCTCTTCCTGTAATGTTTTCAGAGGATTTTTTGGAGAAATGGTTTTCTAGCTGCAAATTCTTTTAACTTTTGTTTATCATGGAAGGTTTTAATTTCATCTTCCATCCTGAAGCTTAATTTTGGTGGATACACGATTCTTGGTTGGAACCCATTTTCTTTCAGTGTTTGAAATATGTTATTCCAGGATCTTTTAGCTTTCAAAGTCTGTGTTGGGAGATCAGCTGTTATCCTGATTGGTTTACCCCTAAATGTAATCTGCTTCCTTTCTCTTGTAGCTTTTAAAATTCTCTCCTTATTCTGTATGTTGGGCATCTTCATTATAATGTGTCTAAGTGTGGATCTCTTATGATTTTGCACATTCGGTGTCCTGTATGCTTCTAGGATTTGGGATTCTGTCTCATTCTTCAAATCTGGGAAGTTTTCTCGAATTATTTCATTGAATAGATGGCTCATTCCTTTGATTTGGACCTCTATACCTTCCTGTATCCCAATGACTCTTAAGTTTGGTCTCTTTATGTTATCCCATATTTCTTGGATGTTCTGCTCATGGTTTCTTAACAGTCTTTCTGAGCTGTCTATGTTCTTTTCAAGTTGAAATACTTTGTCTTCATTGTCTGATGTTCTATCTTCTAAGTGTTCTACTCTGCTGGTAGTATTCTCAATTGAGTTTTTAAGTTGGTTTATTGCTTCCTGCCTTTCTAGGATTTCTGTTTGTTTTTTATAACCTCTATCTCCCTGTATAGTTTATCTTTTGCTTCCTGGATTTGTTTATGTATTTCATTGTTGAAGAGATCTTTCATTGTCTGATTTTGCTGTCTAATGTCTTCCTTGAGACTCCAGATCATCTGAAGCATGTATCTCCTGAATTCTTTATCTGACATTCCATCTGCTGCAGATATTACCTCTTCTAACATTGAGTTGACCTGCATTGCTTGTGGTCCTTTCTTTCCTTGTCTCTTCATACTGTTCGCGTTTCTTTCTGCTTATTGAGACTGTTGTGTTATTGAATTTTCCCCCTATATATTTGTATTACTCTTGTATAGTTGCAAAGTCTCCCGTGCAGGTGCGGGCAGGGGCTCTGCTCCTCCTCCAATTGGGGCAATGTGCCTACCACATCGGCAGGCCGCTGGGCCTGTTTTGCTGGTTGGTAGCAGGTGCGCCTACCTTGCAGGCGCGGGCGGCGTCTCTGCCGCTCTTCTGGCCGCTAGGCCTGTCCTGTCGGTGGTCGCAGTTCCGCCTCCTTTGCAGTCGTGGGCAGCGGCTCTGCCCCTCTGAAGGCCACTGGGCCTGTTCTGCCGGTGGGTCGCAGGTCCACCTACCTTGCAGGTGCGGGCGGCGGCTCTGCCCCTCTGCGGGTCGCTGGGCCTGTTCTGTCAGTGGTCACAGTTCCGCCTACCTTGCAGGCACGGGGGGTGGCAGCTCTGCCCCTCCGTAGGCCACTGGGCTTGTTCTGCTGGTGGGTCACAGGTCCGCCTACCTTGCAGGCGCGGGAGGTGGCTCTGCCCTTCTGCAGGCCACTGGGACTGTTCTGTTGATGGTCACAGTTCTGCCTACCTTGCTGGCGCGGGGGGAGGGGGCAGCTCTGCCCCTCAGCAGGCCGCTGGGCCTGCTCTGCTGGTGGGTCGCAGATCCGCCTACCTTGCAGGCGCGGGGGGAGGGCGCGGCTCTGCCCCTTAGCAGGCCGCTGGGCCTGATCTGCTGGTGGGTCGCAGGTCCACCTACCTTGCAGGCGCGTGTGGCGGCTCTGTCCCTCCGTGGGTTGCTGGGCCTACTCTGCTGGTGGGTCGCAGGTCCGCCTACTTTGCAGGCGTTGTTGGCAGCTCTGCCCCTCCTCAGGCCACTGAGCCTGTTCTGTTGGTGGTCACAGTTCCGCCTACCTTGCTGGCGCAGGGGGAGGGGGTAGCTCTGCCCCTCAGCAGGCCGCTGGGCCTGGTCTCCTGGTGGGTTGCAGGTCTGCCTACCTTGTAGGCGCGTGGGGCGGCTCTGCCACTCTGCAGGTTGCTGGGCCTGACCTGCCGGTGGGTCGCAGGTCCGCCTACCTTGCAGGCGCGTGGGGCTACTCTGCCCCTCCGCGGGTTGCTGGGCTTATTCTGCTGGTTGGTCACAGGTCCGCCTACTTTACAGGCGTGGTTGGCAGCTCTGCCCCTCCGCAGGCCACTGAGTCTGTTCTGTTGGTGGTCACAGTTCCGCCTACCTTGCTGGCGTGGGGGGAGGGGGCAGCTCTGCCTCTCAGCAGGCCGCTGGGCCTGGTCTGCTGGTGGGTCGCAGGTCCGCCTACCTTGTTGGCGCGTGTGGCGGCTCTGCCACTCCCAGGTTGCTGGGCCTGACCTGCCGGTGGGTTGCAGGTCCACCTACCTTGAAGGTGCGGGGTGAGGGCGCACACCTATTTGCATTTAGACAGTTACGCGAAATGGAGGACGTAATGCTTGGGGTGAAAGTTGGGGGGAAGGGGAAGGTAGGTGCTCTTGAAAAGAAAGAAGGAGAGGGAGATAGATAGCATAGAGGAGAATGGAAAGAGCAGTAAACCTTGGAAGGGGAGAGAGAGAGGGAAAAGGGAGAAAAAAAATTAAAATGAAATAGGAAATAAAATTAGGTCTGAGAGATCCATTTTCTTCTCTTCCCATAGGCAAAGCTGTGCCCTCCGGGCTGAGTTTTGCCCTCAATGTGTCAACAGCAATCCCTGTAAGGCGGTTCCTGGGAGTCTCTCAATCCTGTTGGTCCAGAGCCGTTTCACTTCTACGGCCCCTCCTCCCCTTCCTCCTGCCAGCCAGCCAGGTCCTGCTCACCGGAGGCAGTTCCCCAAGGATTTGGTTACACTTTCAGCCCCACCGAGTGCTCTATTTCCCTAACTACTGAGCACTCTCGCTGTCATTCATCTAAGCCCCAGTGCTGTGGAGCTGTGGTCTGGGAGTCAATTGTTTAATTTTTCCGGACCCCTTTGGTGGGCACACCTTCGGAATCTGGCAGCTAAGACCATTGGTGTCGCTGCTGGTGGTAATAGGAGTTGGGGGTCGAGGATCCCCTCTACTTCCCTCAGCCCCTACAGTCACAACCACACTGCTGGCGGTAGGAGGAGTTGGGGGTCTGGAGTGTCCTCTGTTTCCCTCCGCCCCTACCGTCACACCCTCTCAGTTCGCGGTTGGGGGAGTTGGGGGTGGGGAGTCTTCTCTGCTTCCCTCTGCCCCTACAGTCACGCCCACATCACTGGCAGTAGGGGGAGTTGGGGGTCGAGAGTCCTTTGGCCCTTAGGGTCACGCCCACGGAGAGATTTTGAAGTTTCCCGGTTGTTTGTATCTGGTGTGGGTGGGAGTCACACACCTGCTAAAGTAGATTCCGCTGGGAAGGAATCTCTTTGGACGAACTTTGATGACTTCCCCTCTCTGCTATGGCGGGCCCCTGGCTCCTTGCCGGAGTGTCCGAAGGGAGGGGTGGAACTGGCTTGTCTCTGGTCTGACACAATCTCTGGTTTTAGTTCCCAGTTTGCTATTTCGTAAAGGGTTGGTTAGATTCCCTTCACACTGTCTGGGGGGGGAGTCGTTCGCCGGGTGGGCGGGGCTGTTAGTAGAGCCGGGAGGGCACGGCTGTCTGCTGGGCCAGGCGGGGACACTTCTCGCTGCGCCGGGCCGCCGGGGGCAGCCTGTAGAGCCGGGCAGCTGCCGCAGCGTGGCCAAGAGCCGGGTGGGTGGGGTGGCCGTTAGCAGAGTGGGCGGGGCCGCCAGGAGAGCCTGGATGGCAGAGGCCGTCTGCCGGCCAGGCAGGGACCCCTTTTGCTGAGCCAGGCCACCGGGGAGCGTCTGTAGAGCCGGGCAGCTGCGGCCGTGTGGCTAAGATCCGGGTGGGCGGAGTGGCCGTTCGCTGAGCGAGAGCGGGGCCTCCCGGGAGAGCCGGGATGGCGGGTGCCGTCTGCTGGTTCGGGCGGGCCGCGCCTCTCCGGCCGCTTGCAGAAGCGGCTGGTGCCCGCGGGATTGGACCTCTGCACCCGCCGGGGGTCCGCCTATAGAGCCGGGCAGCTGCGGCCGCGTGGCTAAGAGCCTGGCAGGCAGGGTGGCTGTTCGCAGAGCGAGAGCAGGGCCTCCCGGGAGAGCCGGGACGGCGGGATGGCGGGTGCTGTCTGCGGGTTCGGGCGGGCCGCGCCGCTCTGGGCCGCTGGCCACTTGCAGAAGCGGCTGGTGGCTGCGGGGCTGGACCTCTGCGCCCGCGTGGCCGGCCAAGATCCACTTGTCTGGGACAAACTGACACTTCTAATAAACCTACCAATTCCCGGCAGGTCCCCTCTTAATGGAATTTTGCTAGAAGTTCCTCAGTAGGTAGACTGTAGCTGTTCCAATGGGTCTTTCTGATCCCGTTAATGTGGAGACATTGGTATTGCTGCTTCCTCGCTGGCGGCCATGTTGGATTCCCTTGCATTTGCTTTAACCTTAGTATTTGAGATGTCTCAGCTATTTTTGTCATTACCCATTCTTTAACAGCTGTTTTCTGCAAGAGATGCATTTGAAAAAAAAAAAAAAAAACAGATGAAAACAAAAAAATCCCTCAGATTTCATTCCTTTCTGTATACTAGAGGTGACAGAAGATTGACTTCAAGGGAACTGGTTGGTATTGAGATCACAATGCCACAACTATCTGGCAGTCAGGTTTCCAGAAACATGAGCCACCTGAATAGAGGTAGCATAAAGGAATTGAGAAAGACCTCAGAGTAGTTGGGAACATAGCAGTCATAATACTATGCAATTTACACTATAAGAGAGGTGTGGAGTTCATTTAAAGCCAGATGTTATTTATTTAGTATTGTATGACATTTAGGGTTACCTTTGCCATGATGTGGTCTGTTTCCTTTTTCCTTTGTTCACATCTTTCCATAATGATTTTTCAACCTGAAGTCTTCTGTGGGCTAACACCATCCTCCTTTATCATTCTGTTGTTGCAGCACTCTGGAGAGAACTCCAAACTTTATTGTGTATACCTGCTGGCCCAGAGGAGAACAAACTCCAAATTCTAGGCCCTGATCCACAGTTTCTTACAACATGTATAGGTTATTTGGCATCATTTATCCTATCACTGGGGCTTTTTTCCTCTCTCAAAACAAAACAAAACAAAACAACAACAACAAAAACCAACTCTTAATCTACATGGCTGAAGGCCTTGTGTAGGGTCTCTAACATTAAACATGTTTACAGAAACAGATAAGAAGAATACTAGGTCTGCCGTATGAAGAAGAACAAAGAGATAGTCTTCAGCATTTAAAAAATCTGACCTGATCAATACCTGCAGTATGCTTTCTATTTCCACATTAACTCTTTGAGACCTGGCACTAAATCCTTTTTCTTTTGAAATGAGACTATAGCCTTTGGTTTCCTCATTCCTGAAATGGTGATCATGATAGTAGTACCTTTCATGTTGGGTTGTGGTGAAGATTCCATTATTAATGGAAACTCCTTATTGTTGGTTCTGGCACTTGGTGAGAACTCCATGGAAGTTGAAATTAGAAATCTTGTTATTAGTGTTTTTGTTACTGCATTGTTTGAGCTTGAATCCAGGTTCTCCTACTTATTAGCTGTATAAACCTTATCTTTATATCCTATAAAATGGGAATGACACTGTACCCCTGGTGATATATATTTTTTGTATTGAGTATGAAATACAATAACACACAATTTACTTTTCTTGTAGAGGGCCAGGTAGGAAAATTTCTTCTGCTTTGCAGGGCATACAGTCTCTTCTGATGTAGCACTAAAGCAGCCATTGATAATACATAAATGAGCAAGTGTGGCTGAATTCTTATACAGCTGTATTTATGGCCACTGAAATTTGAATTTTGTCTAATTTTAATGTTTTGTGAAATTTTATTCTTTTGATTTTTAAAAATCATTTTGAAATGTGAAAACCATTCTTAGCTCCTAGGACATAGAAAAACAAGCAGGGATGAATTTGGCCCAAGGACCATAGTTTACTGATCCCTGAAATAATGAATGTAAATTGGAGATTCTAGCAGAGGAGTATAAGTACTTGTATTTGCTTGACTGGAGAATAGTTATTCTCTATCTGGGAAGGTTAGTTCAAGGAAAGGAGACAATTGAGCCTTCCTTCATAAGAGAGCGAATGCTGGCCCTTTTCATTCCTATTGTATCAGGAGAAGAGGAGAGACAGTAATCAGTGTTACCCCTTCCAAAATGCTACCTCTATAAAATAGGCCCCCAACCAAATTCCCTTTAATTAGATCACCAGATCAGTAATTCTCTACTTATGAAGAACAGAGTAGCTCTTCAGTGCCTTTCCATTTAAAATCTGATCAGAGAATGAATTTCTTTGGAGCCCTCTTCTCCTTTCCTTCCAGAAATATTTATTGGATATCCACTGTTTCCCAAGCACTGTTCTTGGTACTAGAAATTCAGGAGTAATAAGACAGACAAGATTGCTGTCTTTATTGAGCTTGCATGATAACAAGTATTAGTTCATTATTTGTGGGAAATGTCCTTGACACTAATTTATTTAGGTACCTCATTTTCTTCTTCTTCTAAAAAAAATTTAATGAAAAAATGCTCACCATCTCTAGCAGTCAGAGAAATGCAAATCAAAACCACCCTAAGATATCATCTCACTCCAGTAAGATTGGCAGCCATTATGAAGTCAAACAACAACAAGTGCTGGCGAGGATGTGGGGAAAAGGGTACACTTGTACATTGCTGGTGGGACTGCAAATTGGTGCAGCCAATTTTGAAAGCAGTATGGAGATTTCTTGGAAAGCTGGGAATGGAACCACCATTTGACCCAGCTATTCCCCTTCTGGGTCTATTCCCTAAAGACCTAAAAAGAGCATGCTACAGGGACACTGCTACATCGATGTTCATAGCAGCACAATTCACAATAGCAAGACTGTGGAAGCAACCTAGATGCCCTTCAATAGACGAATGGATAAAAAAAATGTGGCATTTATACACAATGGAGTATTACTCTGCATTAAAAAATGACAAAATCATAGAATTTGGAGGGAAATGGATGGCATTAGAGCAGATTATGCTAAGTGAAGCTAGCCAATCCCTAAAAAACAAATGCCAAATGTCTTCTTTGATATAAGGAGAGTAACTAAGAACAGAGTAGGGAAGTAGAGCATGAGAAGAAGACTAACATTAAAAAAATTTAAAATATCCTTGTTTTATTTATTTATTTTTATGTGGTGCTGAGGAGCAAACCAGTGCCTCACATATGAGAGGCAAGAGCTCTACCACTGAGCTACAACCCCAGCCCCTCACTTTTGATTCATAGCCTTGCTTGCCTACTTGACATCTCTACTTGATTGTCTCACTAGTTTCTCAAACATAGCATGCTCCAAATGGAGTTCTTGATTGCCTTATGCCACTTCCGAACCTGTACTTTCCCATCTTAGATAGTTGCATCCAATTACTTAAGCCTGAGATAGGAAGCTTTCTTTACAGTTCCCTCTCTTTTACTTCTTACATGTAGTCAATCACTAAGTTCTGTCACTTTTTTCTCTAAAAATCTATTCGGAATCCCATCCCTTCTCACAACTTCTAGCATTAACTCCCTTGTCCTAGTCACCATCATCTAGCTTGGACTACAACAGACTGCTGCTTGGCCTTTGTGCTAGTCCTTCAGCCTTCTACAAAATGGGTTTGAAATCAGATCATATCCCCCCAACAGAAATCATCCAATAATTTCCCACTGTACTTCAAATAAAATCCAGACTCCTTATCATGACCCATCAGGTCCTGCATAGCTTGGCCCCTGCCCACCTCTCTTATCTCACCTTATACTACTTTTCCTCCTCCCATTATTAACTCAGCCATAGTCATGTTGGCCTCTTTCTATTTGTTAGGCAAATTAAACACTTTCTATAACAGTCTTTGCCCTTCTGTTCTCCCTGTTTACAATACTTTCTCTCAAGGTTCCTTATGGCTTGTAAATTCTCATTCTTCAGGTATATCATTTAAAGTCACCTCGTCTAATAGATCTTCTCTAACTGTCCCATATAAATTAGCTACACCTACCCTTTCATACTTTATTAGTATCACATCACCATAGTTTATTTTCTTTGTACTGGTAGTCTCTATCTGACATTTGTATTTTTATTTATTTATTTATTTATTGTTTGTTTGTTTGTTTGTTTGTCTTCCCCAATTAGAATGTAAGCTCCCTGAATGTAAACTCTTCTTTCTTTAAGAGTCTTATTTTAAGTATGGTAAGGTTTGGGTACATATGAGACATATAAGTCATGATATCAAATAGGTAATTAATATATTTAATGTTGCTACCAGACAGGAATGACATGTTTTGAGGCTATGCTTGTGTTATCCTCAGGCAGTGGCAACTTGTAAAGGATGTTCCTTTCACAGATCTTGTTATCGCTTATAAAATTGCTGTCAGTTTCTTCCCTCTGCTTTCAATTAAATATTATCTCTCCTTTGTGATGGTAACACCTGTATTTATACAAAGGACTAGATAAAATATGAAATGTATGGATGTATTAGCATGTTTTCAATGCTTTAAGGAAGTTTAATAAATCCCAGCAAACTTGCCCTTTCTCTTGACATTTATGCTTAATACAGTACAGTAATAAGTATGAAGCTGAGTCTGTCCTCTATTATCTTTCTAGGAACAGTTGCCTGAGGACATCCTTGAAAACAAGAAGAAAATTCATATACACATGCTGAAGCCTAATCACTCATATTTACCTCCTTTCCAGAAAAGGAGAGGTAAAAATGGATAGATAAAACTTGGGGACTACGGGGCTGGCATTGTGGCTCACTGGTAGAGTGCTCGCCTAGCATGCATGAGGCACTGGGTTCAATCCTCAGCAGCACATAAAAATAAAATATATTGTGTCCACCTAAACTAAAAAATAAATATTTAAAAAGCAAACAAAGAAACAAAAAAACCTTAAGGACCAGAGTCTTCATAGGCAACAATTTTAACAGAAGGTAATGACATCTAATGACCTGGAAATCACCTGAAGCTCTGTATTTTAGGGCCAGACTGTAGTTCCCAACAGAGATTTTTTTTTTTTTGCTCTGTGAACTTGGAAATGCTATTTAAAGTAACTGAGGTCCAAAGCATTTATCTACAATGTGAGAAATAATTCTTATTTATTGGGTATAGATAAGGTATGGTATATTTGGGAACCATAAGAATACAGAATCTATGAGAATATTTCTCTACTTTTCCCATCTATTCATCTCTAAGACCTTTCTTTCATATGCTACTTGACTTCTGCACCTGCCCTACAGGTCTCCTATCCATATTATTCTGTCTTCTTGGTAAATGGTCAGTACAGCACCCTGACCATCACCAACTATGTATTTCTCCCTGCTCCACTTGAGTCAACCACAACCATATGTTGAACATTTCTAAACTTTGAATTATTTCATCTCTGTCAAATTCAAAGCTGTCCTCCTTCTCCATAACTTCTGGTCTTTTAACTTCCCTACTCTTTTATTAACACCGATCCTTCTCTTTTCCCCTGTCACAACTCTAGCTATTCAACCCTGTCCAATTTACAATGTCTTCCTGGCTGTCCTTACTTTCTTGGCTAGCAGAGACCCCATCCCAGCCATGCCACTAATGGTTGCTCCAATATCCTTGAATTCTACACCTTTAACATTGCCCCATGCTCAGCAGGCCAGTCCCTGCTTTGTAATCCCTAATGTGTGTTTTCTCATCATCTGTGTGCTGATAATTGTGGAAGAAAGGCATGGAAATTCCTTATCTGCTCTCTGCCATTATTGCTCTAGTCAGCAATTGTTCTGTTCATCTTTGTTGACATCCTGTTATATTCACCACAATGAATGTTCCAGATATTTTCTGTGTACAAATTCTGAATCCTACTCCCATACATTTTAGCAATGGAGCTTACCTGGTGCTTTATGAGAAGAAATGCTGTCCATTTGTGGAATACAAAGTATTTCCTGTTTCTTATATATCTTTATATTCTTTTTACCCACTAAGATTTCCTCAGTATCTTCAGTTTCCTGTCATTTTCCCTCCTGTCTCAGCCAAAGAAGTGTTCCTATTCTTTATAAGGCTGGTTCCTGTACCTGAGTTGTTAATTTTCCTATTTCTTCCTGAGGTGGGGCTATACTCCATGAATTTTGCTTTAGTCTCTAATATCATCAGTCTCTTTCTCTTCATTGCCTTCTACTCAAGTTCTCTAAGGTGAAATAAAAGTCCCTCAGTCATTCAGAGCTTGTATCTTATCTCTATGCTTCCTTTTCTTTCTACTTCTGAAAATAGCAATCATACTATCTGCCCTTATTTCCTTATAGCATACTCCTTTTTTCACTGTTTAATCTAGTTTCTTCACTTAATGGTGTTTGCCAACCCCGGGAGTTCTTTAAATATATATTTTTTTAGCTATAGGTAGAAATAATATCTTTTTTTTTCTGGAGGGAAAAACTGATTTAAATGTGTTCACAGCTCTTTTGTTGTCGTTATTCCCTAAAAGTACAGTATCAGAATTATTCACATAATGTTTGCATTGTGTCAGAAATTAACAAGTAATCTAGAAGTGATACATAGTACACAGAAGGTTATGGGTAGTCTATATGCAAATACTATTCCATTCTGCAGAAGAAACTTAAGTATCCTTGAATTAGGTAAATGCAGGGGACCTGGAACCAATGCCACATGGATACCAAGAGTCGACTGCATTTGTTGCGTCATTAAACAAGAGATTTTACATAGAAGCACAGTATTTCAACTCCTCTAGGGAACCAAAGCTCCCCCCTGTAGGGCACACTCTGCTGTCCCAGTTATCCAGCCCCAGGCGACAGCCCAGGTGCCCACCTTGTAAACGTGCTCCAGTTCTTGACATGGTCATTGAGCTGCATCTAGATCATGCACCCTGCTTGGCCTCCATGTCCCACGCCTGTTGTAGGCCGTGGAGGCTCCCAGATGTATGGAGAGCCACAAGCCAAGGGCCCCACCACCCCACTGCCCTGCCCAGCGTGGGGTGGTGGTGGTGGTGGGGGGGAGGAGCCGCCTAGCGAGCAGACGGGAAGCAATGAAACCTGGACACAATATCTTTATTTTTTAATTTTATGTGGTGCTGAGGATCGTACCCAATGCCTTATACATACTAGGCAAGTGCTCTACCTCTGAGCCACAACCCCAGCACCCCCAGAGCTCTTTGTGTGTGTGTGTGTGTGTGTGTGTGTGTGTGTGTGTGTGTGTGTGTTTGTGTGTGTGTGTTTTGCTGGGGATGGAACCCAGGGCCTTGTGCATGCGAGGCAAGCACTGTACTGACTGAACTATATCCCCAGCCTCGAGAGGTCTTTTTTGAGCATACTATTTAATGGGATTCCTCCATTATTCTCTATCCCTGTGATAGTCACAGGGGAGAAGCAAAACTAACAGAAGGCACATCTATATATTTAATATGTACACTCTATATAACATATATAGATATAAATACACATATATAAAATTAGTGTTATGATTTAACATAATAAGGAATTGCCTCATGCATTGTGGGGCCTGAGTAGCCCCACAATCTGCTTGTCTGCAATGGGACATCTAGGACAGTTGGTGACATAGTTCACTCTAAGTCTGCAATTGAAGGTTAGAGACTAGGGGAGCCAATGGCTCTGTTCTCAGTTTGAGTACAGAAGAAGACAGATGCCCTAGCTCAAGCAGTAAGGATAAAATAAGGAGTGAATTCTTCATTCCTCTGCCTTTTGTCCTTGGTCTTCATTGTCATCATCTTTGTTGTCATCTTCATTGTGATCTCCTCTTCCTCCTACTCCTCTATGTCTTTCTGTCTCTGAGTCTGCCCCACGTCTCTCTCCTGACTTCCTCAGAGAGATCATGTCATATCATTATTTTTTATTGCTATGAGGCTCAAAAATCTCTAAGACCCTGAGCCTTTGCTCCAGATTTTAGTTCCTACTCTCTAGAAGTTTATTTCAACCTTAATATATCTAAATGCAAACTTATCGTATGCCCACTGGAATACCCAGGGTTACTAATGGCACAGTATTTTTTTCCTGTGGCTACTGTAATAAATTACCACCAACTCATTGGTTTAGAACAACACAAATTTACAACAGTCTGGAGGTCTGAAAATATTTTCTGAAAAATTTTCACTGTCAAGGTATCAGCAGGGCCATGTTCTCTTCAGAGGCCCTAGGAAGGGTTCCTTTCCTTTTTTTTTTTTTTCTTTTTTCTTTTTCCAGCATTTAGAACTCCTTATATTCCTAAGCTCATGGCTACTTTTTCCATCTTCTAAACAAATAGTGTTGCATCTTCAAATCTCTTTTGTTTGCATTCTCTGCTGTAATCAAATCTCCATCTGTTTTTGCTGTTTTTATAAAGAGACAAGTATTTAAGGCCCACCTCGATAATCCAAGATTGTCCACACTTATCAACATTCTTAACTTAATCTGCAAAGTCTCTTTTGCCATAGAAGGTGAAAATTTCAGAGACTAGGACCTGGGTATCTGGATATCTTTTGGACCTTTAATTAGCCTACCACAACACCATTTTTCTTTTAATCACTTAGGCTGAAAACTTTGAAATAATCTTACCAATCCCCCTATGTAATGACCTTTCCCTTATGATCTAAGTAATCAGCTACCAGTCTTCTAGAGTGTTCTTTCTTTCTGAGTAGCTCTTATATTTACCTCCTTTTGTTCAGTCTCTTATTATTATATTTTAGTGACTTTTAGTGGTTAAGTGTGTGTGACAGAGGAACTACATTTTAGGTTTTATTTAGTTTGAATTATTTTACATTTTGTTTTCCAGAGACAGATTTATTTAGGAAAGAAGATAAACTTTGAGGGAAAATGTGAGTTATCTCAAGAGAATATCTTTTTGGGCATAGCAAGAAATATATATTCTAGGGAAAATGTGATCCATCTTGAGAGGGAGAAGGAATGCACATTCAAGGGAGAATGCAGGCCATCTCCCAAGGGAGAGGCAGGTACAACTAATGTAAATTCCAAGGGGAGCATATAGAGAATGGTCCCATTTGGTCTAGGGCCTATGGGATCCATGCCAACAAATGTCATTAGTCAGATATGTGGGTGTCTCAGAGGGGAGAGAATAAGGGGATAAGGAAGGTAAGGAATTTGAATGAGCAGTGGGGAAATGGCTGTGACAGGTGCTGTGACATATAGCTGACAGCAAGGAGTTGGGCTGAGGCCAGGCACGACAGTAAAATTTTAATTTAAAGAAATTAGTTGCATCAACAAATATTTGCAATGAACTGCTAATTTTTGTGAAGACTTGAGGGCGGGGTGTTCAGTTTCTTTTTCTTTTTTCCCTAGTCTTAGGGTTCTAGGCTCTTTGAACAACAAAATAAAGTAGTATATATTATTTTTTGTGAACTTTAAGTAAGATCAGTGGTTAGAAGGGAGCTTAGTACATGATATATGTTCAAATATCAGTAGTTATTTCTATTAATAACTACAATAGTAAAATTACTGTTTTTTTTTTTTTTTTTTTTTACTAACATCACATAGTAGTTCAGGGTGTAGGTTTTGGAATCAACAGATAAGGGTTCTAAATTCTACTATACATATGACCCTGATAAATCAATTTAAGTTCAAATCTCTGGTTCCTCAATTCAAAAATGAGAATCATGCTGGGCATGGTTGCACATGCCTGTAGTCTCATGACTTTGGAGGCTGAGACAGGAGCATCACAAGTTTGAAGCCAGCCTAAGCAACTTAGTGAGGCCCTAAGTGGGACTATGTAAAAAATGAGAAAATAAGAAAGTATTGGGGAGGGGGGCTGGAGTTGTAGCTCAGTGGTAGAGCACTTGCCTCACACGTGTGAGGCACTGGGTTCAATTCTCAGCACCACATATAAATAAATAAAAATAAATAAATAAATAAATAAATAAATAAATAAATAAATAAAATAAAGGTCCATGAACAACTAAAAAATATTTTATTTGTTTTTCTGGTGCTGGGGATTGAACCCAGAGCTTTGTGCATGTGAGGCAGGCACTCGACCACCTGAGCTATAGCCCTAGCCCCCTAAAAAATATTTAAAAAAAAGGAGTGGGGAGATAGCTTAATGATAAAGTGCTCCTGTGTTTAATCCTTGGTACCCCTCCCCCAAATAGGAATCATAATAATATTCATCCCATAGGGTTTTTCTAAAGCTATAAATATTTTAGGCACATAACATAATATCTGACACATAATGACTCAGTCATGCTCTTACTATTATTGTATTGGTGATCTCTGTTGTCTACTAGTTCTGGAGACATGCCATACCTTTAGAGGGGACAGAAGTTCTTTTGAGGGCTGGACACTCTCACTAACTTCTAATACAAGGAAAAAAAATCAACAGATGCATTTTTTTCCAGTAGAAGGTCATCATTAACAAATATTTTGATAGAGGTAACAAGTTTTTGTATCATACCTTTCTAGTTCACAGGATACGAGATAGGTTCCTTGCCTTTAGGGCAACAAATAATATCTGAGAACTTCTTAAAACTAAGAGTCCAACTGCTCTGTATACTTAACTGAATATTTCAGACCACCAGACTAATAATTTTGGCAGTTGAACAGGTGCCATGAATGAGAATTATAGAGAGATTCAGGTGAATAACCAATCTAGGGTTTTTTTTGTTGGTTTGTTTGTTTTTGATTTTTGTTTGTGGTACCACTGAGCCACATCCTCAGCCCTTTTTCTTTTTTATTTTGAGACAGGATCTTGCTAAGTTGCTTAGGGCCTTGCTAAGTCACTGAGGCTGGCTTTCAATTTGTAATCCTCCTGCCTCAGCCTCCCAAGCTGCTGGGATTATACTTGTGTGCCACCACACCCAGCTTCTATCTAGTTTAAAGAGGATCTCGGGGAATGTTGCCAAGAAGTATTTTGTAACCCTTGTGTTTTCAAGCTACGTCTAGGATGTCAGGACAGTGAGGAAAGGAAGTAAAATTACTTTATCTCAGTGGTGACCAAAATGTGACCAAAGAAGGCAGGAAGGAGAAGTAAAAAGAGGAGGAGGACATGTAGTTTGAAGAAGGGAAGGAGAGACTGGAATGACTCTTAGGTTTCTAGATTTGGACTGGGGAGATTGTGGCCTTAACTAATCTTGGGAATATGGAGAGTGAGGAACAAACTCTGATTAGGTGAGAATGATAAGTTCAGTTTGATTATGTTGAATTGTCAATAATGATAATAACTAGTAATAATTATTAATGTTTATTGAATGCTTGCTATGTGTCAGGCACTGTAATGAGCATGTTATGCTCAGTATATCATTTAATTCTCAAAAGTGGTTATCATTCTTATCTTATAGATGAGAAAACAGGCATTAAAATGTTAAATTGCTGGTTTCTGATGTGAATGACAGCCAGAATTTTTTATTGGTGCATTGTATTTGTACATAATGATGGGATTCATTACATATTCATACATGCATAAAATATAACAGTATAAGTTGGCAATTATCATTCCCCAGCATTTTTCCCTGCTTCCCTGTTTCCCACCCCTTGGTCTCTTTCTTTTTCTGATCTTCCTTTCATATTTTTTTCTCTTTTGGGGGGTGGTACTGGGGATTGAACCCAGGTCCTTATGCATGCAAGGCAGGCACTCTACCAACTGAGATATATCCCCAGCCCTTTCCTTTGATTTTTTTAAAAAAAATAAATTATAGTTGTAGATTGATACAATACTTTGATTTTTAAAATTGTAGATGGACACAATACCTTCATTTATTTATTTATTTTTATGTGGTGCTGAGGATTGAACCCAGCATATGTACTAGGCAAGCACACTTCCACTGAACCACAACCCCAGCCCCACAATATCTTTATTTTATTTATTCATTATTATGTAGTCCTGAGGATTGAAAGTACCTCACACATGCTAGGCAAGTGCTTTACTGCTGAGCTATAAGCCCAGCCCCAGATTTTTTTAAATTTTTTATTTTTAGTTGTAAATGGACACAATACCATTTATTTATTTATTTATTTATTTATTTATTTATTTATTTATTTATTTATGTTTTTGTGTTGAAAAATTGAACTCAGTGCCTCAAACATATTAGGCAAGCACCCTACCACTGAGATAAAACCCTATTTATCTTTATGTGGTTTATTCATATGAATGCTATTTTTCAGGCTATTTTGACTTGTAGTACCTGATTTCTTTTTCAGCAGATTTATCGTTGGTATATAGGCAAGTTATTGATAGGTATGTTGATTTTGTAATCTACTTTGCTAAATTTGTTTATCACCTCTAGCAGTCTCTTGGTAATTTTTTTTTATCTTCCAGTTATAGGATCCTATCATCTGCAAACAGTGATAATTTGACTTCTTCCTTTGTTATTTTTATCCCTTTTATTTCCTTCTTTTTCCTAATTGCAGAGCTAGAATTTGAATGAAAATCCACATTACTCTGCTCTTCAATATGATATAGCACAAATGAAGATATCTCTGAAGTATTTACATGCATAAATCTGAAACTTATAGGAAAGAGATCTGGAATTAAGAGTTATGAGCGTCTAGTTGTTAGTAGAAGCCTTTGGTGTTCATGGAACAAGGAGTATAAGAGAAGAAGAGAGTCTTCCCAAGGAACAACAGTGTTTTTATAGGGGTAAACTACAAAAAGCAATTGAAAATGAGAAGCCATAAAGGTAGGAAGAAAATCAGGGGAGTGTGGCATCACAGAAGCTAAAGGAAGAGTAAACATTTTGGAGGAGGGAGTTGCTAAGCATCACATACTGCTGAAAGGTTAAGAACTGAGAAAGGGATTTGGTAAAAGGTGAAAGGTTTATACAATCTGAAGAGAAACCAGAGAAGAGTCCATATATTTGGAAAACAAGGAGGATAATGTTGACTTAATTGAGAACAATTTCAGTAGATCAGTAGGAATGCAAGTCAGGCCGTAGGTTAAAGGAAGAGTCAGTGGTGAGGAAGTAGAGATATCACATATGTAAGTAAAGATGAAGGTAGTTTTTAGAAGGGGTAAAGTATCAAGGGAAGCAGCAATTTTTCTTGTTTAAGATGGGCAATATTTGTAGACTTTTATGAGTAGAAGAGAATGAGCCATATAATATTAAAGAATGAGAGAGATAAAGGCTAATCATTGATGCAGGATTCTATGGAAACAGAGGATGGGATTAAGAGCCCAAGTGGAGGTTTGGCTTGAGTTAGAAGGAAAGTCCCTTATCCTCTTTAAGAGGCAAGTAGTTGGCTGGGTTGTGGCTCGGCAGTAGAGCTCTCACCTAGCATATGCGAGGCCCTGGGTTTGATCCTCAGTGCCCCATATAAATAAATAGATAAAATAAAGGTATTGTGTCCTACTACAACTAAAAATTAAATACTAAAAAAAGGCAAGTAGATAGAAATTGTTATAGTTATATAAAAGTGTGTATGGAGTGCCCCAGTACTTGGATAAATTCATACCCAGCAGTTTTTATTCTTCTGAGCCAGGAAGCAGACCATCTATCTACCAGGGAAACATATCAGGAGAGAGGTAGGGCCACTTTGAGCTCCATGTGTTAAAAAATCAGTTTTGGCTCAGTGTTTACCTAGCAGCTAAACAGGAGGCCCTGAACAAATATATGGTATGTGGTGGAGCGAGGAGCCCATCTGGCCACTGTTACCAAGAGATCATTTCCTTATTTCTAAATAAGGCCATGCCTTATATGCTTTGAGATCAGAATATCAGCATTACCTGCCTATCTTCTGCCACTGAGACAAAAATGCCTTTCACATAGTTAATCAGAAACAAGTTTGGATTTCTTTAAACAGTAAAAGTAAATAATTTTAATAGAAAATCATTTGGAATGGGCAAGTAACCCATAGAAGAAAACAACCTTCAAGAATGGGAATTCTTGAATGGATATTGAATTAGCTGTAACACAATGCAAAATATCAGCTTGGTTGACACACATTTCAGGGCCCTCACCAAGTTTCATTCCCTCACCTTGGTCAATTTTTATAAACCCACAGTGATTCTCCTTCCACCTTGATCATGTCAGACAACCCCTTTTCCTGCATGGTAAGATCTGTAATCTCCTCTGTATCCCTTATCCCCGATTATCTTCCATCTGTAGCCTAAATATTGCTTATTCTTGAATTCTCTGATCAACAGTTATGTTCACTCAGAAGACTTTCTGTCTTAGCTTATCCCATGGTAATCACTCACAGCTGTTCAGCACCTTAAAGTAGTGGTTCTCAACCCTCACTAATCATTGCAACCATCCAAGGGACTTCTAAAAATACCGTGGCTCCATCATACAAATTCTGATTCATTTGGTCTGTGGTAGGGCTTGGGCTTCAGGATAAGCTGCTTCTAATGGCACTCTGGGAAATGGAAAATCAAGTAAGTTGGAGAAGTACCTAAACATCCAGAATTGTTTCTTTATTCCCCTAATCCTTTGTGTGTCATTCAACAATCACTTTCATATTGATGTTTGACTTCCTTTGCCAGCAGTTGTGCCTTTATCCTACCTGTTAGGCTATCAGTACTGCCTGGTTTTATCACCTTGACTTTCAGATTCCTTTCACCATGACTCTTCTAGAACTAGTCTCCTTTCCTGGCTCTAGATTTCTACCTATGGTCTTCCAAGATTCCAGATTTACCTTCATCTGCAAACATGATTTATTTTTTAGTCTTCTAACCTTGCCATATAAGAAGGATTCTTTCCCTTCTTTTCCTCCTAGCAGCTTAAATCTTGCGACTTTACAACACCATGGTTTTGGATTACCTCAGCATGGATAGTCTCTAAATCTCTGCATCTTACCCTAGCTCAACTTGTGCATTAAAACAAACCTCCAGTGTCACAAGTATATCTGATTATCCCACCTCCACTATAAGATAGAAAGCAGAGTCTAGTGTTTTGCCAGGTGATTTTCCCTGATGGACACCTAGCAGTTGTTCTGTAAGGGCACTGGGTTTAATTTAGAGATTTGCAAATTAAAGTTGGAGAAAGTGTAGGTATCAGAGATGTTGAAGGACTAGACTGACTGTTTCTCTATCAGGGCGTCTTCATTGCCCTCATCTAATTCAAGCCTGTGTTAAATTATCTGAGCAGAATCAATTGCTGTTTCGTCTCATATAGTCTTGTCAAGTACTTATCAGATTGCTCCATCAGCATATAGGTGTGTTGTTGCGAGAAAAAGACGATTCTTTTTAAAAGAAACAGAAAAGGTCCATGCTCATCTATTTCATAGCAGATTACTGGGGAATGTGGACAAACTGAGGTAGGAAATCCTTTCCTCTTCCTATGCTAATCCCAAACCCTCTGCTAGTCCCCTGCTGCCCACAAGCCTTCTGGCTAGGTTCTGCTCTGCTTAGTGGCCTCCCTAGGCAGGAATATAATTTTTTTCATTTTAATTTTTTTTTAAAGAGAGAGTGAGAGAGGAGAGAGAGGAGAGAGGAGAGAGAGAGAGAGAGAGAGAGAGAATTTTTTTTAATATTTATTTTTTAGTTCTCGGTGGACACAACATCTTTGTTGGTATGTGGTGCTGAGGATCGAACCCGGGCCGCATGCATGCCAGGCGAGCGCGCTTCATTTTAATTTTTTATTTCCTTAATAAATTTAGAGCTTCCATGTACAGCTTCTTGGCTGATGGCAACTTAACATGCCATTGCTTCAAGACTCATATGAATTTTTAAAAATGATGCTCA
The DNA here is from genome assembly GCF_964194105.1 of Spermophilus citellus. Lineage (NCBI taxonomy): Eukaryota > Metazoa > Chordata > Mammalia > Rodentia > Sciuridae > Spermophilus > Spermophilus citellus. Next base: position 102,883,168 of record NC_138190.1, read on the forward strand.
GAGATGGCAAACCAGATGTAAATAAATAGGCAGTATCTTTTAAACGTTTTTTTTTTTTTTTTCATAGAAGAAAGGAGAAGTGGCTTTCCCAGTGAACTCAAACCATACTATATTTGGAACAGCTCTGTAGGCCATCAAATAATAAACAAGAAAACAAAACACAAAAAATACTAGGCCAAAGGCCATGTGGTGACCTTAGGCTATGAACTGGATTTTCCAATGTAGTCGATCCTTTCAATTTGACTATGAAGAAACCAAGCCCTGGAGAAAAGTGATTTGCTAAGAATTACCTAGGGGGAAGTCTAGAATCTAGGCCTCTGGCTGTTCTGATTCTTTACCAGTGTCTCTGCTACAAATCCATACCTAGTTAGTATTTTTTCTTACAAGTAGGAAAAATACAAATGTGTTTTGTATTCCAGATGTTCCTGTTGGAGTCTCGAAAAAAGTGCTACAAGAATATCTGCTAATAACCAGAACAGGATAGAGCAAGAAACTGAGAATTATGAATTATGCCTGGCAGCTGGATCAATGAAGTACCCACAAAAAAGAGAATGTAGATACCAGAAGCTTGGATTAAGACAAAGCCAAAGATTTCACCTTCAGTTTTCTAAGTAATATGGTTCACTTTAGCTTAAGGAGGGTGTTTGGAGGAAGACTACCTCTTCAATTGGGCCAGGACGTATTGGGCAAAACTGCATGGTACTTAAAGGTGTCCAAAGTCCCATTTCCCAGTTACATCTATGTCAAGTAGAATTCTCATTTGATGCATTTCTGAAGTTTTCTTATCTTATTGTGAGTTCCAAATGTTCTAAGCCTACTTATACAATTTTAGTTTCTTGCTGCAAAGTAGGGCAATAGCTGGGTTTGTTTTCATCACTTTCGAAGAATGATCCCTCCTGTGCCCTTCTGGTTCAAAAAGAAGTGGAAGTGGGGAGTGGTGGAAGTGGGGAGACAGTACAAGGTCAGCCTTGGGTATTTTTTTAAGAGTGAAGTTCATAGTGATGGTGCTCAATGGTGTCCATGATAGACCTTAGGAGTCTTAAAGCTTTGGTGCTGATACTGTTGGCATCTGACCTGATAACCACCCTTTTCCGTGCCTGCCTTTGCCTTTTTTGCACATTATTTTTTCCATTGTATTCAGTCACAGATGTAAACTGCAGGCAACTTCTAGTCCCATGAATGCTCCCTGCGTTGAACACATAGGAGCTCTTCCCTTTGTCCCCCACATTCCTGTTTTTCTCGTTGATAGGTGTGCTGGGGTTTGACACTCACTGACTCCATTTCAAATCAGAGCTAATGGACACTGAGACTGAGCTTCAAATGTCCTTCTATTCCCGGAAGCACAGAGAACAGCTCACTGGTTGCCAGGGAGGAGAAGAGGTAGGAAGGCAATTCCCCAATATTTATAAGCATATTTATCCATACGTTGTCCTGGAATCTCTGGTCTAGGAATCCTTCAGGAGTAGATCAAAAGCTCCCTTGACTGGATAAAATAGTGCACTACCCCTGGTGACTCACATTGTAAACACGTGAATAAGGCTGGATGAAGAAGGGAAAGGATGGAGCAGCACTGCTGGTGTAATCTGTCTTGCTGAACAGAGACTCAATTCGCAGTATCACACTGGGCGTGGAATGCTGTGAGTGCTGCCACAAGGGAAGAGCAGATGGGAGAGTGACATAGCTCTCAGCAACCAGGACTAGATATAGAAATATTTAGAAGTGGCTAGAGGTGATTTTTTTGAAGTCAGCATAAAATAGAAATTATTCAGAAGCACATCCGAATTCCCTGAGATTTCAGAACAGATGAAGCAGAAAAGGTGCTGAGCAGTTGCCCTAAACTGTCAATAACAGTGAGATAAACATTCATGTGTTTAAAATCTGAATACAGCCTATAGCCTTCAGGCTGAGTCTACACTAAGGCTAACATCCAGTTGAGAGAATTGCCTGTTCTAGACATTCTCAGAAGCTTGCAAGACCTGAAATTGGTTGTTTGTATCCATGGAACTGGACACTTTGGATAAAACACATTTCAAGGTTTCTTTTCTTTCAACAGGATTGATTTGATGCCAACTCAGCAGGAAGTGACAATGAGATTGCTGTGTAAGGCACATCTATTAGTTTGGTTTCAATTTTAAAACCTCTGATTAAGTTTTGAATCAATGGTGTTAGAGTAGATAGAGTAACCTATTTGAATTTTTAAAAACGAGCTTTTGATTACCGTTCCTTAAATGAGAGAGAAGGGCATGTATTTTTTCTGACATTCACCATGTATGGCATCTTCTAATTAATACTAAAAATCATCTTGCTCAAACCTGTGAGTTTTGTACTCTGTTTAAGAAAGGGGATTTATGGGGCTGGGGTTGTGGTTCAGTGGTAGAGCACTTGTCTAGCATGTGTGAGGCACTGGGTTTGATTCTCAGCACAGCAAACAAACAAATACATAAATAAATAAAGGTCCATCAACAACTAAAATATGTATACTTTTTTTTTTAAAAAAGGGGATTTATCCCTAATATTTGGAAGAAAAACTGAGTATGTAGGGAATGGATCCTAGGAAGGGCTCAGAACCCCCTTTAACTCCAAGGGCTCCAAGAAGAACTAAGGCAAATGTTTGGGTCTAAGTTATAGATATACCTACGGCAGAAGCTTAGAAAAATACATAAAGGGAATAGGACAAAGTGGTTAGGGAAACAAAGGTAGAACCCAGAGATGAGTCAAAGTGATAGTGATACATATGGTCAAGGGCATTTGCCATTTTCCTTCACCACTACCACCACTGCCCCAATTTGGTTTATTCATTTATTGAATAATATGTTTGGAATGTTACACATATTTGGATATCAGTGAAAAGATAAAAATTCCTCCTTGTGAACTTTACATTCTGCATAAGGAGGAAAATAATAAATATAGAACAGAATACAATTTCAGATACTGGCAAATGTTATGAAGAAACCATAAGTTTGTGATGCTATGACATGCAGTGCATTGTATAGATGCACACAGTTACACTAATTTAGTCTGGATAGTAGGAAAAGGCATTACCAAGGAGGTGACATTTGTACACAACTTAAATGAGAGGAAAGAACCTGTCAATCAAAGACCTGGGGTAAGAGGATTTGATATGCAAATACATAAGTGTATGTACATGTAAGTACATTTGCATGTAAGTTCAAAGGTCCTGAGAGGGCAACAATCTCTATGTGTTTGAAGAATAGCATGAAGGCACTTAGCATATTAGAATATTGAATGTTCTAGAATAATAGAATATTGAATATGGAAGAGAGTGGTAGGAGATGAGGTCAGAGAGGTATAGGGACCAGGTAAACTAGAACTCTATACGATCTGGAAAGAATTTGGACTTTATTTTGAAAGCAATTTTTTAAAAAAGATTATTTAACTTGTGAGAAATGAACTATAATAGGGCAAGACTAGAGACAGGAAGACCACTTTGTAAAGCTATTGGAAAAGTTGAGGCAAGAGATAATGGTGGCTTGAATTAATTTTGTCTTAGTTTGTTCTTGTTTTTCTAGTGCCTTGATGCAATGATAGTTTGTTTATTTGAGGCCTTTGTGTTTCTGGATGTAGGTGTCAATTGTTACAAGTTTTCTCTTCATACTGCTTTTGCTGTATCTCATAGATTTTGGCTTTTTGTGTCTCCATTTTAATTTTTTTTAAGATTTAAAAAATTTTCTTTGATTTCTTCCTTCATCCATTGGTTATTTTAAAAAGTTAAATTTTCATGTATCTATATAGTTGAAAATGTTTTTCTTGTTACTGATTTCTAGTTTTATTGCATTGTGATTTGAAAATATACTGATATCTTTTCAATTTTAAAAAGTTTATTGAGATTTATTTGGCCTGTCATATGATCTGTCCTGTAGAATGTTCTGTGTGCTGATGAGAAGAATATATATTTAGCAGTTGGTGGATGGAATGTTCTGTTGGGTTCAGTTGGGCTAGGGTACTACTGAACTCTGCTGTTTCTTTCTTGATTTTCTTTTCTTTCTTTGGGGGAGAGGCTCTGGAGAGTCTCTATCCATTGAGGAAAATGGGGTGTTTATGTCCCAACTATTTTTGTATTGGAGATTCTCTCCACTTTTAGTTCCATTAATGTTTGCTTTATGTATTTGGGTACTCTGCTATTAGAAGCATATATATTTACAATTATATTATGAATATAATTTTCTCTTTTAACTAGAATTAAAGTCAATATACCTTATATATAATCAGAGATATGAAAAATTATGATATAATGGTGTATTAAGAATCATAATGCAAAAATAAATAAATAAATAATACCAAAAAATCAAGTGTATTTAATTTGCTATTAGTATGTCTATTCCTGCAATTTAATCCATTTACTTTAAATTAATTATCAGCAGCTAAGGTTTTACTACAGCCATTTTGTAACTTCTTTTGTAACTTTGTCTATTATATATTTTTATATGTTTTTGTTTTGTGGTTATCATGAGGCTTACAAAAATATTTGGATTATAGTATTTATTTTGATTGAAATGATAGCAAATTATTGTCATTATAAAGATGAGAACACAAAAAGAAAATCTATACTAATAAAAATTTACCCTTGCATTCTATTCCTCCGTGTTATATTTTACTATAGTGCCTATCTCAATCTATTAATGTTATTGTTATTCTTTTAATTGTTCTTTTTAGTCTTAATATTTACAATATCAGAGCATTTTGAATTCATTTATATAATTCCTCTTCCCGGTGAGTTTCATATGTACCCATGTCGTCATGTTACTCATTAACAATTTTTTCCTTTAGTTTGAAGAAGTCCCTTCAGTATTTCATGTGGCCAGGCACAGTAGAGATATATTTTCTTAGCTTGACTTTTCTTGGAATATCATTATCACTTCTTGATTTCTAAATGACAAAATTCATAGTTGGCCATTTTTTCCCCCTTCAACACTGTGAAAATGTCATGCCATTCTCTCCTGGATTGTAAGCTTTCTGATAAGAAAGTCTGCTGGCAGTTTTATTGGGCTGCCTTTTGTTTTGTTTTGTAGACCCTGCCACCCCCCAACCAAATAAATTCTTCTCTTTATGTCTTATACCTTTATGAGCTTGATTATAATGAGTTTTGGGGTAGACTTGGTTGAGTTAAATCTGATTGCTGACTTTTGACCTTTTTGTACCTGGATATTTATGTTTTTCTGTAGCTTTGGGAAATTTTCTGTTATTTCGCTCAGTGTACTTCCTACCCCTTTGGCATTATTTAGTCCTCTTTGAATTTCCATAACCTTTCCCACAAGTTCCCAAGAACTTTCTTCATTTCCCTTCATTCCATTACTTTTGTTCTCTTTATATTTTTTAAAATTTTTTTCACTTCGTTCTTTTTTTGTTATTTTCCTCCAGCTGTACATTTTCAAATAGCCTGTCTTTGTGCTCACTAATTCTTTCTTCAGTTTGTACTATTTTGCTACTGATGCCTTCTATAACATTTTAAATTTTGCCCAAGGATTTGTTGATTTTAAAAATGTGCTTCCATTTCTTTGGTAAGTTTTTCTGTATTGAATAGTTTTTTTTTCAAGCTTGTTGAGTTTCCTTAAAATAGCTGTTTTAAAATCTCTATTTGAACATTCTTTCCTACTGCCTGATCAATTTGTGGCACCTTATTTTGTATACTAGGTGACACAGTTTTCTGAAAGCTTTTGATGCTTGCTGGCATGTGACATTGTCTGAAGATTGAGGGATCAGACATTTATTCTAGTCTTGTTAATCTGGTTAATCTGGTTTGTTTGTATCTTGTCTTTCCAGAAAGTCTAAGCAGGCTGCTTATTTTTGCTGAGACTATAATCACTTCTGCTATTTCAGCGCTGGATGGCGCCCTGGTCCAGGTTTGGTGGGAGTCGACTGTTGGTGTGTTATCCCTGTTTTGACACTAGAGGGCGATCCAAGCACAGGTTTATCCTAAATCCACAGTAGGTGTATTTTTCAGAATGATCTGCTGGTGTACCTAGAAAGGTAGTCTATGCTCATAAGCGTCTTTTAAATGTTGGAGTAGGATCAGACACCTTGTCCATAGTCACCATCTTAAGGTAAGGCACAGTTCTGCATGGCCTTGGTCAGAGTAACCATGGATGGTCCAGCACCACGCTCCTATGCCATGACCGATGCTACCAGTGCTGCAAAGCTGTATCACACCCTGAGCCCACAGCCTGCCAAACCAGCACAGTACTGGGATAATACACACATTCTCACTTCTGTGCTGCCTTTATCCACAAGTGATGCAAGTTGGAAAACATGTACAATACACTGCGGCTGCCTGTCTCTTGCTGATTCCTGGGCTGTTCTAAGGCTCCATCTGCATGCAGGCCTCAGAATGGGGGCTGTTAGGATCTACCCAGTGTTAGGTTTCACCAGCTTCTCACTGAGTTCCATGACTGAGTCCTGAGCTTACTATCCTGTTGGACTCCCAGGGTGTGGGGTCTTTTTCCATGCCGTATTGTCTGAGGTTGGTATTGTGTTGCTGAAAGCAGATTCTTGGCCACCCAGGCTGATGCTGAACTGGTACTGCCTGAATCTCATAGCCATTTGGATCTGTACAGTTTTAATGCAGTGGGCAGTGCATACCAAGGCACCTGTCACTGCCAATGGTGATGCAGGTCAAAACATGAATCTGCCCTACTATGGTTCCAGTCTCTGCCTTGTGGTGGGGAAGTTCTAGAGCTTGTTCTTTGAGCAATAGTCTAGAGATAGTTATGTTTCTCAATGTTGGAGGATGGGTGGTGGAGACAATCCCTTGGCTACTAAGGTTAATGCTAAGCTGGGTCATACCTGAGTCTTACACACCCAGAGACCAGACAGTCTCAGCAGTAGGGTCATGTATATGAGATGTATGAGGTCCACTGGAAGGTTGGAAATGATGTAGGCCAAAACCCAAGCTTATCCCACTGGCACACAGTTTTCTTCCTGATTCTAGGGACAGTATTCTATGAGATCTGGCCCACATAAAGGGCCTTCAGTTTCTACCAGGTGCTGAGTCTCATTTTGTGAGTCTGGCAATGGGCTCCAAGACAAAGCTATATGCTAGCTTTCATGACCCTCTCCTTTGTGGGTGGGTAGAATATTGCTCTGTGCTCCACTGCTTGGGGTTGTGGAGGGGAGGTCGAGGCACCAGTGCCAGGACCAAGGCAGTTCCAGCATGTCAATTTGTAGATATTGACCTGGTGAAAGGGCTCATGGGGCTTTGCCCAGCACTGGGTTACACTTGAAACCAAGTAGTAGGCCTGGACTTAATTCACCCTCTCTCCCCAAAGATGGCGGTATCTCTCATGCATGTATAACTATGTCAAAATGAACCCCACTATTAAGTATAATGCACCAATAAAAATAAAATAAAAACGGAGGTATCTCCATAATGAGCATCATAGACTTGGTGATACCGGCAACTCCCTCCTGTCTGCCTTTCTAGATGCATATTTTTATCTTGTTATACTAAAAGCAGGCACTATGGCCTCTCATCTAGTTTCCTTAGCTCTTGTGAAGTAGTTTAGTGTATGAATATATGTTCCATTTGCTATGCCTGTGGAGAGATGGTGGCTAGAGAATCTTACTCCACTTTTATCTGGCTCTACTTTCAATGACTCTCTGCTGTATTGTTAGGGGATAATGCTAAGAAAAAATAGTTTGTGCATGATCAGTGAACACACAGTTTTTTCAAATTTTTCAATTTTCAGTTAATTGAATCTAGGGGTGCAGAATCTGCAGATATAGAGGGTTTTGTTTTATTTATTGTCTAATATTATTCATGAGTGCTATCATGTGCACAATGTATTAGTAAAATAGTGTCTGTGTATAATGTATTATTTAACATACTTGTATGTAAATCAGAGGTGCATGCTCAAATTTTCAAGACAATGTGATACCAAAAGTCCCAGAGAAAACTGTTATCCTGGATCAAGTTCAGACTCAGCATGGCACTGTGGGCTGTGCATAATAAGTTTCTAACTTCTTTCTCATCAAGGTCAAGAGTAAACCCTGGGAAGCATACAGTGCATGTGATGGAAGGAATCATGATCCAGTAGGCAGAACAGAGTACAACAGGGCTTGGCAGGTGGTAATCCTGACATGTCCTCTGTGTCAGGGGCTTTAGTGCAAAGTAGCATAGATATTTTGTTAGGTGAGTGGAGCGTGATAACAGGAATCCAGGCACAGGTTCTAAAGGTAGAGTGGAAGTTGACCAGCATCAAGGAAATATGTCCGTAAATAGTGAGGACCTATTCTTAGATTGGATTGAGTCTCAGGTACAGCTCTCCAGTTCTTGGGAAGGAGGAGACTGTGAGGAGCCAAGCAGTATTCTAGCTCTTGAGGAATGGGAGGACCATGAAGGTTACCAGAACAGGCTTGGGGAGAGGGAGAAAACCAGTAGCAAGAAGTGAAGAAGCTGGGCACAGTGGCACAATCCTGTAATCCTAGTAGCTTGGGAGGCTAAGGCAGGAGGATTGTGAGTTCAAAGCCAGCTTCAGCAAAAGCGAGGCTGTAAGCAACTCAGTGAGACCCTTTCTCTAAGTAAAATACAAAATAAGGCTGGGGATGTGGCTCAGTGGTCGAGTGCCCTTGAGTTAAATCCCTGGTACTCCTGCCCCCAAAGAAAAAAAAAGAACTGAAGAAGAGTCATTGGGGCACGTGGATCCCAGGACACTGACTGCTTGCTTAACTTACAGAACTGTGGGTCAGGACTGGCCCAGTGGCAAGGGTAACCTGAGGCAGATTCCCAGAGTGCTGGGCAGGTATGAGGAGGGTGAATCCTGGAGCTTGAGGTAAAACTGAGTCTGAAACTGGGAGTGGGCGAACACACAATGTTATTCTAGTCATGGGGAAGGAAGGAACAGAGACAGAGGATGAGGCATGACCTGAGATTCTCTAAGACTGATGTTCAAAGGTATCCACAATCTATCCCATGCGTTAGCCAGCTTTACATTACTCTAAAAAAAATACTTGAGATAATCAACTTATAAAGAGGAAAAGTTAATTTTGAAGGTTTCAACCCTTGGTAAATTGTTTTCATTGCTTCTGGGTCTGTAACAAGGCAGTACACCATGGGTGGTAGCACATGGCGGAGCAAAGTTTTTTACCTTATGGCTAGGAATGAATGAAAGAGAGAAAGAAGAGGGCATAGGTCTCTTATTTCCTTCAAGGGACATGGCAATGACTGGAAGACCTCCCACTAAGCCCCATCTCTTAAAGCTTTCTATCACTTCTCAATAGTGCCAAGCTAAGAACTAAACCTTTAATGTGTGGGTCTTTGAGGAACATTCCAGATCCAAACTATAGCACTCTACAATAGTGTTAATAGCTAACATCTGATGATTTCTTCCTGTGTACCTCCACTCTCCAAGTTATATGTATTAACTCATTGAATCCTGAAAACAACCTCATGATGATTCTATTATGGCCCCCATAGTCTAGATGAGGAGCTGAGGCTCAGAGATTTAATCATGTGCCCAGGATCACACAGCTGGGATATGGAGAAACTGAGATTTACACAGAGCCAGTCTGGTACCAAAGTCCATGCTCTTAAGCACTGTACCATGCTGCTTTTCTGTGTAGCATGCCAGCCTTTGTTCTCATCACAACTTTTCATTCACCCAATCCTTTTGCCAAATTGGGCTCCTCACTGTCTCCCACATATGTTTTATGCCTTTCTTCCCTAGGGCCTTCCCATAATTCTTTTACCTCTGATGATTTGACTGCAATGCCCTCTGTGCTACTCTCAATTTAACCAAATTACACTCATATTCCAGGGTCCAGCTAAGGTCTCTTTGCCCTGACCCTGATTCAGTAGATTGGCTGAGCTTACAGCTGAGCTGTGGCTTTGCAGGTTTAGCAGATAATTGGAGTTTAAAGGGCAGAGTCCTAGTCCCAACCCTGGCACTAGCAGCTATGGTAGATCTGGCAGTACTCTCTTCCTCTTCTCTCTACATAAAGGAAGGGTGTGTGTGTGTGTGTGTGTGTGTGTGTGTGTGTGTGTGTGTGTGTGTTGGGGTTTGGGGATGAGAGAGGGAGGGGGAGAGAGAGAGAGCGAGAGAGAGAGAGAGAGAGAGAGAGAGAGAGACAGTGTTAATTTTCTCCTCTGTACTAAGGAGAGATGAGATTTGGTCTTGGCTTCTTCTGTTGTTGTTTTGGACAACAGTATGTTTCCATTCCCTCGGGAATGTTGATTCTGGGATGGTATCACTTGCGGTGGTTCCCAATAATCTTTACAGAGCATCTAATTATAGACTGGCAACAGAGAGAGAACACAGCAGCAAGTGGTACACTGTGACAATAGCTAGACAAAGAGCACTCCATGCAGAGAAGAACAGCTGTAATGAGTGGAATATAGGGGGAGAGGGAGCAGGAGGCAGGCAAGAAAATATTCAAGAAAGGAGAATGACATAACTATGCCCACTCCTTTTGGAATACAATCGTGCCATTTTCAGGGTTTCTTAGGGACTCAAGAAATTTTGTATAAAAGACAATCAAAAGCTGCCCTTTGGTTGGGAGTGAAATTCAGTAATAGAGTACATGCTTAGCATAAGCAGGCCCTGAGTTAATTCCAAGCACCTTCCAAAAAAGTGTTGTCCTGTTAACCTTATTGTTTCATCTGCTTGTAGCTCCCATTTTTTCCTAAGGACTTTATGTGGTAATGAGAGAATATTTAGCTTCTCAGGCACTCACACCCTCTATGCCATCAGGACCAACAGATCTTTCCTAGATAGATATGTGGTTTGAGGGGTTTCCTGTCTCTCCTACAAGCCTGTGTACTGATTGAGGGAAGCACTATATCTTTACCTCTGTATTAGCTATTCCTCAGATCTTGTCTAGGACATAGTGAGTCTTTATTATCTTATGAATGACTACCTGGGTAGTGCATATCTGACAGATTAAGATATTTTTTAAAGTGGTTATGGGACTCTGCAGTGAGTGTGCATAGGTCCAATACACAGTCCCCCTTCTTTTAAATATATTTTTTTAATTTGTAGATGGACACAATACCTTTGTTTATTTTTTCTTAATGTGGTGCCGGGTATGTAACACAGTGCCTCACATATGCTAGGCAAGCACTCTACACTGAGCCATAACCCTGGCCCTCCAGATTAAGAGATTGGATTAGGAAAATTTCTTCTCAGAAGGGCCATGGAGATAATCATTTTTATTAAGTGGGAAATGTAGAGGCTGAGAAGTCAACATACGGTAGTGGAACTATTCCAAAGGAGTCATAGAGTTAAGGTCTGCATATATGAAAGTAGTGCATTATATGCTCTTGTAGGAATTTATTATACTCCAATGCAGTCAGTAGAAACCAAGTGAGCCTTAAGCCTGTTTTTGCTACTGGTAAAGTTAATAAGATCTTTAATGGTTTGTTAATATTTCTGCCAAAAGCTTTTAGTTTTCTGCCACAGGATTAGATAAATGGTGGATGTTCAAGAAATATATGGTGAGTAATAGTAGCTTATTTATATTTTATTATTGATATTTACTATGTACCATTTCAGATGAAGAAAGTGAAATACAGAATAGTTAAGTAATATGGCAGAGTTGGGATTTGAACCCAGTCTGCTTCTGGCAGCAGTTTAAGCATCATCTTATACTTCATCACAATCTGAATTTGAGTTACTCCTTTAAATTAAGGCATTGAAATTCTTGCTAAAAAATGAGAATATCTGAGAAGAGGAACACCTTTACCCAACATTGATTATCTGTTAGTAGCATATTTATCACCAAAGCTATTTCTTCAGTGTAGTATATACTGTATAAATACATGAATATGAACTGTTATAAAGTTTGATAAGTTTACCATGAAGACAACCAGGATAATGAAGATACCCAGCATCCCTAGATGTTTTCTTATGCCCTTTTACTCTCTTTGGGTTTCTGCTGTGTCCCTAAACAACTATTGATCTGCTTTGTGTCACTATAAGTTACTTTACATTTTCAGGAGTTTTATACAAGTGAAAGCACAAAGTATGTATTATTATTTTTTGTCTGGCTTCTTTCAGGATGATTAACAAAATGAGATTTACTCATTTTGTTTAGTATATCAATGGATCATTTCTTTTTATTCTTGAGTACTAGTCTTTAGTATGGATATACCACATTTTATTTATCTATTCACCTGTTGATGCACACATGAGTTGTTTTAAATTTGGGGCCATTACAAATAGGGTTTCCATGAACATTCGTGTATAAGTTTTATATGAATATGTTCTCATTTATCATCTATAAATAATGTCTTTGAGAAACTGCCAAACTGTTTTCAGATGTGTATATCATTTTATATTCCCAACACCAATGTATGAGAATCCCAATTGCCCTCCCTCCTCACTTACAGTTGTTGTAGTCACTAAAATTTGCATATTCTAATGTGAGTCCTGGCATATCATTGTGGCTGACATTTATATCTCCCTAATAATATGTACTATTGAGCATCTTTTCATATGCTTATTGACATCTATATATGTATTTAGGTGAGGTGTTCTAATATTTTATCTATTTTTAATTTTTTTTATCCTATACTCAAACTCTTTGTCAGATATTCAGATTTCCCATTGCTATTTGAACTTCCCAGCTTTAAACAAAATATGTTCAGGAACAGTGTGTAGTCCCCAAGGCCATGTTTCCAGTGACCTGCTTCTTTTGGCCATGGCCCAACTGCTTACAGTTTTTACCACATTCCAGTTAGTCCATTTAATTATTGATCCATCAAATTGATTAATCCACTGATGAAGTCAGAACACTCATGTTCCAATTATTTCTCCTCTGAACATTACTGCATTATCTAACACCTGAACTTTTGGGGGACAGTCCATATCCAAATATCAAAATAATGTTGACTTCTCAGAATGAAGAGGAAAATATTCCTGCCTCTTCAATTTTCTACAAGAGATAGGGTAGAATTGACACTATGTCCTCTTTAAATGTGAAATTTAAAGATTTATACAATGAAAACTACAGAACCCTAAAGAGAGAGATAGAAGAAGATCTCAGAAGATTGAAAAATGTACCCTGTTCATGGATAGGCAGAACTAACATCATCAAAATGGCGATATTACCCAAAGTTCTCTACAGGTTTAATGCGATGCCAATCAGAATCCCAATGGCATTTCTTGTAGAAATAGACAAAGCAATCATGAAATTCATATGGAAAAACAAAAGACCCAGAATAGCAAAAGCAATTCTAAGCAGGAAGTGTGAATCTGGAGGTATAGCGATACCAGAGGTCAAACTGTACTACAAAGCAATAGTAAAAAAAACAGCATGGTACTGGTACCAAAACAGGCAGGTGGACCAATGGTACAGAATAGAAGACACAGAGACTAATCCACAAAGTTACAACTATCTTATATTTGATAAAGGGGCTAAAAGCATGCAATGGAGGAAGGATAGCATCTTCAACAAATGGTGCTGGGAAAATTGGAAATCCATATGCAACAAAATTAAATTGAATCCCTTTCTCTCACCATCCACAAAAATTAACTCCAAATGGATCAGGGAGCTAGATATCAAATCAGAGACACTGCATCTGATAGAAGACAAAGTTGGCTACGATCTACATATTGTGGGGTCGGGCTCCAAATTCCTTAATAGGACACCCATAGCCCAAGAGTTAACAACAAGAATAAACAAATGGGACTTACTTAAACTAAAAAGTTTTTTCTCAGCAAGAGAAACAATAAAAGAGGTAAATAGAGAGCCTACATCCTGGGAACAAATTTTTACCCCCCACACCTCCCATAGAGCCCTAATATCCAGAATGTACAAAGAACTCAAAAAATTAAACAATAAGATAACAAATAACCCAATTAACAAATGGGCCAAGGACCTGAACAGACACTTCTCAGAGGAGGATATACAATCAATCAACAAGTACATGAAAAAATGCTCACCATCTCTAGCAATCAGAGAAATGCAAATCAAAACCACCCTAAGATACCATCTCACTCCAGTAAGATTGGCAGCCATTATGAAGTCAAACAACAATAAGTGTTGGCGGGGATGTGGGGAAAAGGGTACACTTGTACACTGCTGGTGGGGCTGCAAAATGGTGAGGCCAATTTGGAAAGCAGTATGGAGATTCCTGGGAAAGCTGGGAATGGATCCACCATTTGACCCAGCTATTGCCCTTCTCGGACTATTCCCTGAGGACCTTAAAAAAGCGCTCTATAGGGATACGGCTGCATCAATGATTATAGCGGCACAATTCACAATAGCTAGACTGTGGAACCAATCTAGATGCCCCTCAATAGATGAATGGATAAAAAAAATGTGGCATCTATACACAATGGAGTATTATGTAGCACTAAGAAATGACAAAATCATAGAATTTGCAGGGAAATGGATGGCATTAGAGCAGATTATGCTAAGCGATGCTAGCCAAGCCCTAAAAAACAAATGCCAAATGTCTGCTTTGATATAAAGAGAACGACTAAGAACAGAACAGGAAGGAAGAGCATGAGGAAAAGACTACAGTAAACAAAGACGAATGGGGGGAGAGAAACGGGGAGAGAAGGGAAAGCACATGGAAATAGTAGGAGACCTTCAATGATACATAAAATTATAAGAGGTTATGAGGGGCAAGGGGGAGGGAAAAAAAGGGAGAGAATTGAACAACAGCAGGGGAGGTAGAGAGGGAAGATGGGAGGGGAGGGGAGGGGAGGGGGGATAGTAGGGGATAGGAAAGGTAGCAGAATACAACAGTCACTAATATGGCATTATGTAAAAATGTGAATATGTAACAGACGTGATTCTGCAATCTGTATTTGGGGTGAAAATGGGAGTTCAAAACACAATTTGAGTCAAATGTATGAAAGATGATATATCATGAGCTATGTAATGCTTTAAATAATCAATAAAAAAAATAATTGAACCAGCAAAAAAAAAAATGTGAGAATAGAGTTTAATTTTTAGGAACATTTTAATGGCAAATATAAAATATATAATATGTATGTATGCATACATATAATATAAGTACCAGGAAAATCTCTGGCAGTGGAAGAATAACTATGAGATTGTTTGAAGAATAGCTGAACTATAGGTATTTGCCATCAAGGGAACTCCAGTGGTGGCTGGGATATGGGAGGGCAATAGGCAGGACACTGTGTAGGAAAAGTGACACAGGATCTAGTGAGAATCACATCACTATTCCTGAAATCAAGTGGTGGCTTCCAGGGGCCAGGGAGATAGGCAAGCACAGAACAAGAGCGTTTTTCTCCCCCCCCCCCCACTCTGTGCATGTATATATACAATTTTATTCTTTGATTTGTTTTTCTTTCTGGTTATACAATCTTGTATAGATCGCTTTATTGCTTCTAAACCTCAACTTTTTCATTGTAAGAAGGAGGAGACAAACAGAATTCTTCTCACAGGATTATATATATATATATATATATATATATATATATATATATATATCATGTATGTTATAAAATTATAAACTATAATTATAAACTGTAATTATAAACTATTCACTTCAGGACTAGGACTGGGGAAAGACAAGGAAACACTCACTCTCAGGGTCATGGAAGACCTGGAGAAGGCTAAGCTTAAAGTTTTCAGGATATCAGTACTCTCTACAAGTGGGAAATGAATGTTTTATTCCTGAAGGGTAAATCTGGGGGGGGGGGGGCTCCAGAGTATCCAGTACACTGCTCAATAACTTTAATTCATTTCATAGCATTGATGTGGATATTCTGAATTTCCTATGTTCATAAAAGAGTCTTGGCATTTATTTTTCAGGAGTGATTTTTGCGTGAATTCAACTGTCAATTGCAGTCAAGATTCTCATTCCCCAAGTAGTCAACAACATATAATACTGTTAGCTGGGCTTAATTTGCCATCAAGGTCTTGAAGCAATGGTATATAGTTCAGGTCTATTTCCACAGAATAGCGACCAAGATCCTGATATTGCCAAAGGGTTTAGGTTTGTGTGTGGATACAAGGTCTTTCAAAATCAACACAATGATCTCTGTACAATTTTCTAGGACTTCTGTCCCTATGAGCCATTTGGATGTAGTATTTAGGCAATGGATTCTATTTTCCATATTTTGCATAGTGGGTAATGACTTTTATTTCCATCTCATGGTCCAAAGAGAAGCAGGGAAAAAAATCCAGATTATATATCATACTCTAAATTTGAAAGACCTGGAGAACATTTTAAGGAGACATCCTTCTGCAGTTTGAATCCACTACTGCCTGTGAGTAAAAGGGGCATTTTCTACCTAAAGGTATCATTTTAATTTCAACAAAAGGAAAAACAATTCAAAGTAGCCTTGTTTTCAGGTAGATTCAGACCCATTATAATATATAATAAATAGTTCAAAGTTTAATTAATCCCAGTATCCCTTTATCATGCCCTGAACTGAGAGATTCTAAGATTGCTGGCATAAAGTAATCCACTCTTTCTTAGCTCTAATCCTTCTTGAATTCCTGTTCCCACCACTGGTACAACTGTTTCCACATACTTAAAGGCCCAGCCTTACCTCAAGTACTGTCTCTAGGCAGGCGAGATCTATGGAGTACCTGACTTCTAACACATAGATCAGAATCTAGACAGCTCTGTCTTGGGCTTCCTGATGGATTCTTACGATGCCTAAGTGCCTGTCTTAATGTAGTTGTGCTCTTGTTGTGTGCTTGCCTATCCTCCTGGCCCCTGGAGGCCACCACTTGATTTCAGGCCAAGTGATATGATCCTCACTAGATCCTGTGTCACACTGTCCTGCGTATTGCCCTCTTATATCCCAGCCGCCACTGGAGTTCCCTGATGGCAAATACCTATATTTTAGCTATTCTTCAAACAATCTTATATTTATTCTTTCCCTGGTGGCCCAGAGGTTTTCCTTGCACCTAACGAGGCATAATAAAATGCTTAAGGGTACAGGGGCAGCTGGTGCCACATCTTGTAATTTAATTATGCCACCAACTTGCTATATGACACTTGGCAAGTTTCTGAACTTTTCTGAACCACATTTTTACCCTTCATCTTTAAAATGGTAATGGTGATAATGGTATCTGCCTCATGGAGCTGTTATGGGAAGTACTTATCACCGTGTCTAGCTTATACTTGTGGAGTACTCAATAAACATTGGCTCTTAAGTTCGAAACTTCTACCATCCTTGTTAATCTGTATGGGTTTGTTGCATCTCCTCTTCCTAGCTCTTAATGACTTGATCCACCAAATTCTGACTTTGAGGATCAAGCCACCACTTTATTTATTGCTCAAGAGGCTGGGGTGGAAGTGAAAGGAAATAATCTAGCCCCACCTGTGCTTGGTTGTGGTAAAGCTGTGATTCTGAGTCATGTGATTTCTCCTAAGTTTGGGAAGAGAAAGGCCTGCTTCTTCTGAAAATTGCAGTGACTTCTCTAGAAGGAATGACAAAGGATGCTTTCAATTCTTTTTTTCCTAGAAAAATTTCAGATCTCAGTAATAGGGCAGAGGGAGGGGGAAACCCATGTATTCTTGACTGGTTGCAAAATTGACTATTTTGGTTATCAGGTCAGTTAGGATGATAAAAGTACCTGGCTTAGTGTTGAAGTACAGGACAAGCCTATAGAAAAGAGCTTGCTCACAGTCTAGGCTGAGGATTCAATAACAGAAGGTTCTCACTATGGAACCAACAGGCCCTACCTACTAAGGTGTGTGGATTCTTCTGGAGTGTTCCAGCTCCAGGTAACATATGGCAGAAGCCCAGCCCACTGAGAGTCTTTTCTAATCTGTTTCCTGGAAGTCTTCCCTGCCCAGGCAGAGATGGCCTAAGCATGTAGGCCCACACTGATGAGATGAGTCAAGGTCTCCAAATAGCTTCTACTTCAGTCGTTGAACCATTGGCTGAAACTCTTTCCATCAATAATTTCATAGAGAAATTTTGGAGGGTTAGTCATTTTAGCCTGTGTAGGCAAATATAGTATTTGTGAGAGAAATAAAACACAGATAGGGATTATTTGGTGACTATTTCATTAGCATCCATTGACTTGCCCAACAGAGAATGGGAACCTGTAAGACCCTTACTGAGATTGAACATGAAATGGGTAAAACTGGTTGCAAGTGGCAGTACAGAGTGTAGAGAGAGTGGTAGGGGAGAATCAAGCAGGGATAGTTTTGACAATGTGGGCTTAGAAAATGGAAACTCATTTTAGCATCTGATGAACAGAAGATAATTAGGGAAGTTAAATCTGCTGGGGAAAAAAAGAAAAAAATTGCACAACACCTTTCAAAGCCAAATTGAAATAATTCTTGGATTATTCACAGTTTTAGATGAGCTGCACCATAGCTGGACTTTCTTTGGTAATGAGCCCAGAAAGAGGAGTCTATTGGTGGGTAGAGCTACCCATGGAATCTAAAAGGACTGTGAGAAGTGTTTGGGATTCCCTGCCTCTGTCTGTTTGCTATTCAGATTCCAAACAGAACAGAACTGAGTGTCCCTCCTACTCACATCTTGTCTTGTTCTTTATGGTTCAGCACAGCAACCATGTATTCCTTGAGACCTTTCCTGTCCACCCCAGTCTCTAGTGCTCTTCCTCCCTATTTATGCCATACTGGGTATAGACGGGTATTTGCTTGTAGAGAATCTTTTCATGGGTTCATGTCCTATCTGTCTGACTAGAAGAGAAGCTCTTGGAGTACATGTTTCCAACATTTTGCATCTGTCACAGAATCTTCTCTCAGCAGTGTTTGAAACTTTAAATGAACTTGCAACCTCACCCTTTGCTAGTGAAAACTGTGCTTAAGATTTTCTTATAACATTTTATCATAAATTGTACACATCACATATAACTACATTGTTACTGTAAAATATCAAATGATGTAGGTGGTGTTCAGTTCTATGCAACCTTGACCATTCTCCTCATCTCAATATTCTTTCTAGAGATAATTTCAGTTTACAGTTTGGTAGGTATCTTTCCAGACATTTTTCTCTGCATTCAATATATATGGGTAATAGAGATTTATAGATTTGTGTGTGCTTTCTCACAAATGGTTGTCATACCTATTATTCTGCAGCTTGCTTTTGGAATTTAAAAACATCTTGGGAATTTTCCCAGGCTAGTATTATAGGTTTAATTTATCCTTTTAAACTGTTGTGTTGTGCTTTATAATTTGGATACACTGATCCCCTATTAATGAACATTTAGTGTTTTTTGTTTTGTTTTTGTTTTCTAATTTTGGGCTTATTACAAATAACCAAATAATGAAAATTCCTCATATACAGCTCCTTGAGCATTCATGTATTTCTTTAGAACCAATACTAACAAGTGGAAATTCTGGGTCATAGGGTGTATATTTAAAAAAAATAATGAAACCCTCTCATGTGGGTCATGTAGGTCTTTCTGAGCCATATGGAAACAGGTGGGTGTCTTTCCCTGAGACACACTGCTTATAGCATCAATGGGATTATTTTTAAAAAATTATTGTTAACAAGGAGACAGTAAAACATTTATACAAGTCATTTCCTGGGCTTTATGGTTGCTATTTGGAGACTCCTAAACCATGGGATTTTACTGCTACTGTATAGCCTTAGGTGGAATTCTGAATGGCTTTTGGGGTTATAAAGCAACATAGCAGCTGGTCCACTAGCAGGCAAAGTGGATCTACTACTCAAGAAATCTTCTTGTGGGCTATATTACTATGGAGGTCTGATCGATCCACTCTGTGCTCCACAAAGGCAACTGGCAAACAAGTGTCATTAGCCTTGACAGGCAGCAAGTGAATGAGTTTACAAGCTTTGAGGACAAATTCCTCTGCACTTGGGAAAAACAGCCAAAAGCCCAGCCTTTGTGTTAGTGGGACAGTAAGCCATTTTTGAATACAAAGGCTGGTCTAGATCAATGAAAAGTTAAGTAGTAGTTTAAAAGTAAATGCAGTATAGAGAGGTGTAGTTCAGTGGTAGATCACTTGCCTAGCATACACGGGGTCCTGTTTCAATCCCCAGTACTATGAAACAACAACAAGATGATCTCGCCCCCCCCCAAAAAAAAGCCCACACAACTTGGGGGGTATACAGTTCATTTAGAAGACATCTTGAGACATTCTTGGAAATGTGAATGTGCATTAGGTTTTAGATAATACCAAGGAATTGTTTATTGTATTTGGTGTGATAATGTTATTGTGGATGTACAATAACATTGTCTGTACTGTTTAAAAATGAGTTCTGAAGAATGGAGGGATTAAATGGCATGAGATTTGTTCTATGATACTTTAGAAGTAAAAAAAAAAAGAAAAGGATAGTTATAGTAAAAGTTGCAACATTGAATTTCCTGTTGCCCTAGGCAATAGATCTGTGTGATGTTCATTATACTATTCTCTTTACATTTTTGTATATTTGAAAAAGCTCATGATACATGTTTATAAAGGAGGCATGATAAAGTTTCACTTAGAGAAAAGTTATACCCAGAGCAACCTACCAAAAGAGATTGTGGATAAGATCTCAATAATTTTTAATATACAGTCTGATGAGATTTAACTCAAGTCTGTCAAGGACTGGTGGCTGGACTGGATGACCTACTGGAAAGTCTGCTCTGGAATCACATCTTAGGGTCACCCAGGTATAGGTGTATCTCTATGAAAACCTATGGAAAGAAAAACCTGAAATCTTAGAACACACACCATTTAAGACACTTTTTTAAAATTAAAAATTCACTATTCCTTTTTTAAAATAATTTTTGGTTGTAGATGGACACAATACCTTTATTTTATTTATTTATTTTTACGTGTAGCTGAGGATTGAACCCAGGGCCTCACACGCGAGGCAAGCGCTCTATCACCGAGCCACAATCCCAGCCCTCACTTTTAAAGCTCATTTAAATAGCCAGCTGCCCCTTTGTTTGGATTTTTAAACTATACTTGCAAGAGCATATGTAACATGCATGTGCATTTTAAAAACTAAAAGCAGAGTAAAATAAAATGGGCACTTCAGTCCCAGCTTATGAAAATAGAACATGTAAAGTATTTCTGAAGTCACCTGTCTGCCTTTGAGTGTCTTCCTCTTCCTCCCACCCAGCAGTAACTGCTGGCCTGAAATACAGGGAAATCATTCCCCTTCTTTTTCTTTCCTTTTTTTATACATCTTCCTAAATATTGTTTCATTATGTAATACTTTTGAAATTCATGTAAGTTAAATTATTGTATCTTGTTCTTTTGGTCAATATTATGTTTTTGACATTAATTCATGTTGGAGTGGCTATAGTTCACTTTAATTACTGTATGATTGCTTAACTGTAATAGAATTTACCTATTTTTAAAATTTTGTCCAGGAACCTGGGTTGTTACCAAGTTTTGTTTTCATATGAAAAGAACCAACTGTATCAACAGTCTTGTATATCTTTTCCATTTATATACGCAAGAATTTCTCTATTTTTCTAGGTGTATAGCTAGGAAAGGCATTGTTGGGTTATACACATATTCACGTGTGTGTGTGTGTGTGTGTGTGTGTGTGTGTGTGTGTATAATGTGAGTTCTTTTAGAGATGGTTTGCATTTGCTTCTGCCAGTAGCTTGAGGATGCTACCAACCTTGGACCACTTTAAATTGAATTATTTTACTAGAGATTTGTTAGACATGTATCATAAATCCCAACTTGGAACCCACAAGGAGGCCAGGTTTTGGTTACAGATTCTCAGGGGAATGCTTTCTTTCATGACCACTTTTGTTTATTGCCCAAAGACCTCAAGTGGTTGGTTGTTTTGCTCAAAGTTTATGATTGCTATCTGTGGGAGGGTCAATTTGTTAGAAAATTACTCCTCCCTATTAGCCATAACATATTGTTGAGTGAAAAAAACTGAAGGTATAAAATAACATAAATGAAATTATTCCATAGCTTAATAAAATATGGAAGAATATAGACAAGATTTTTTTTAAACTTTATGTGGTGCTGAGGATCGAACCCAGTGCCTCACACATGCTAGGCGAGCACTCTACTACTTGAGCCACAACCCCAGCCCAGACAAGATTTTTATCTGTAGAGAAGTGGCATTAGAGCCAAGTGTGGTGATGCATACCTGTAATCCTAGGGACTCAGGAGGCTGAGACAGGAGGATTGAAATTTTAAAGTTAGCCTTAGCAACTTAGTAAGGCCCTAGGTAACTTAGTGAGACCCTGCCTCAAATAAAAAATAAACAGGGCTGGGGATGTGGCTCAGTGGTTAAGTGCCCATGGATTCAATGGCCAGTACTAAAGAAAAAAAGAAATAAAGAAAAAAGTAGCATTACAGGCATTACGAAGGACATTTTCCCCCTGCACTGCTGGGAATTGATCCCAGGTCCCTATGCATGCCAAGCAAATGTTCTATCACTGAGCCATTTCCCTAGCCACAAAGTACTTTACTGTCTTTATATTTACTGTCTGTACCTTTGTATTGTCTTACTGTTCACAGAGAACATGTATTATTTCTAGAGTTACAGAAACAATGAAGATATTTCTGTTTTGCAGAAACATAGTCTTGCTCACAGAATGGCTGTACTCTCAGTCATTAAAATTGCAATGTGTTTTGGAAGTGTTATCCATCCCAGGGTTATATATGCTCTAATGCATCCATTGCATTTGAAAGTGACAGATTTTAATCAGGAAGAAATGATCCTTGACATCTTGAGTCAGAATAAGACCTTTTAGTAGTAGGCCTCCTGAATAACTCTTTGGGTCTAAGCCTGCACTGAGGTAGTTTATGGATTAAGACTTTTGAACTAACTGTTCTCTCTCCATGGGAGCTATCACAGTGTCGCTTTGCCTCTGTTAAAACAGTAAGTTGGAAGATGTTAGCATCAGGAAGATGAATAGTTTTTCATGTGCGCCCATAAAAATAGTGTCCTGCAGAGCCCCATATTGAACCTTGACAAAAGTAATAGTGGGCAAATTGTCTTCTGGAGGACTTTAAGCCCTTTTTCAGACCTTTAGATGAGAGCCATTTCTAGAGTCCAGTGCCCTGTGTAGCACTGGAACTTTCCCACGCTGAATTGCCATATTCTTGCCTGTGTCTTCCTGGCAATATACTGTGTGCTACCAACTTTCCAGACCTTTTAAAGTTTCATCACCTCTAGGCCCCACACTTCTTTTTTTAAAATCTTTTTTTTTTTAGTTGTAGATGGACACCTTCTTTTTTATTTGTTTATTCATGTGGTGCTGAGGATTGAATCCACTGTCTCACATGTGTTTGGTAAGCACTCTACCGCTAAGCCACAGCCCCAGACCTGCCCCAAGCTTGTGGGGTGACAACAAGCTAATGAGACACAGAGCTTCATGCAAGTGTTTTGTGGGTATCACTGAGTACCCAGGTGTTTCTCTCATTTTAATGCATCTCATAAAACATATCTTTAATCCAAATAAGTGACTCTAATAGTTAATTGAGGCAGAATGGCTGGCTGGTAGGGAAGAATGTGAGTAAATATGCAGGGAGACAACACAGTCCAAAAACAGTGGTGAAGTTTTAGGGAATGGGGTCAAAGATCTTGAAATTGGAATGAACTGAGCTTGGTATTAAAGCTTCTAGGAAGCCAGGGTTATTTCAAATAACTCTCCGCTTGTTCTCAGTTATTGGCCAGGACATTTTTTAAAAATGTAAATCACATAGCTCTAGCCCTTTCCTGTCCACAGGCAAAAAGATAGTCTTACAACTGGTTAGCTCTGTAGGCTAAAAATGATCAATCTTCTAGTCTTTGCTGTAGGAAAATAGCAACTGGACTAATAGCTACAATGGGTCATTTGTCTATATAGAGATTTTAATTTTTTTTCTATTTTTTTTAGTTGTAGATGGACACAATACCTTTATTTTATTTATTTATTTTTATGTGGGCTGAAGATGGAACCCAGTGTCCCACACCTGCTAGGCAAGTGCTCTACCATTGACCCATAGCCCCAACCCTATAGAGATTTTTAAAGCAAAAACTTGAAGAATAGGATCTGGTTCAAATTCATTTGCCTTCATCTCAGGTCAGATTATTACTATTGCTGGATCCAATGGTTCAGAAAACACCTCAATTACCTCCTTTTTATTATTTAAAATTTATAAGTGGGGCTGTAGTTATAGCTCATTGGTAGAGCACTTGCCTAGCATGTGGAAGGCACTGGGTTTGATCTTCAAAGCCAAATAAAAACAAATAAAGGTACTGTGCCCATCTACAACTTTAAAAAAAAAAAATAAAGAATTGTTTGGGCATTGTAATTATATAATATTGATACTGCTGGATATCGGTGATTGCTTCCCCGTATGTTGAAGTTTGAATATTTAGAGAAGCACGTGGAGGCAAGCATATAAAACAGGGATTATTTAAAAAGGGGTAATGGTAACGTAGACTTCTTCTGGGAGGGAAAAGGGGGCCATAGCTGGTATCCCAAGAAGTGAGGTGTTCTGCCCTTTTTATAAGTCCTAGGCTTCCTTTGTTCTCCTGCCCTCTTCCCCTTATCTTTCTCCTTCCTGGGTATCTGACTAGGCCCAGGAATGCTTGGTGGGATGGCCAAAAGGTGGGAAACTGGTGGGCTGAAGGGGGAAGTCCAGGATGGAGCAGCCCAGGACACATTAACAACCTTATAGCTCCCTGTAGGGAGGGGCAATTCCTAGGACAGGTTACCTTAGCAACAGTTTGGAGCAGGGGTAGGTTCTTGATAAGGGTGGAGGAAGGGCTCTAAAGGAATTAACATTTCAGTCCCTTACTCAAAATTGTCCTTCTGGATCTGACATGATTCGATTTACCTATCTATACTGACTGCCTAATTCTGGCTTCAGTATTATGGTTCATTTTGACAAAATTATACATGTAATAAATTCTCATTTCCTCTTCTCCCTCCTCCCATCTTTATTTATTTTTGCTTGGTATTTATGTACATATACTTACATACAAGTAATTATTTTTGGTACATTTATATATGTATGTAACATGTTATTATTATTTCATTCCATATTTCTACCCATTTACCTTCTTTCTTCTCTTCCTCTTGTTCTCTTTCCACTACTCTGTTGATTGACCTTATATCTTTGTGATATCCAATCTCCTTCCCTGCTACCTTATTTCCCTTATTTTGCTTTAGCTTCAATATATGAGAGAAAACATTTGACCCTTGATATTCTGAGTCTGGCTTATTTCATTTACCATGATATTTCTATCCATTTGCCAGTGGAGCCATTATTTCATTCTTCTTTATAGCTGAGTAGAACCCCATTTTGTACATATACCACATTTTCTTGATTCATTCATCTATTGAAGGACACTTTGGTTGATTCTTTTTTTTTTTTTAAAGAAAGAGTGGGAGAGAGAGAGAGAGAGAGAGAGAGAATTTTTTTTAATATTTATTTTTTAGTTCTCGGCGGACACAACGTCTTCGTTTGTATGTGGCGCTGAGGATCGAACCCGGGCCGCACGCATGCCAGGCGAGCGCGCTACCGCTTGAGCCACATCCCCAGCCCACTTTGGTTGATTCTATAATTTGGCTATTGTGAATTGTGCACCTATAAACATTGAAGGCTGTATGGTTATAATGTGCTGATTTTAGTTCTTTTGGATGAATACCAAGGAGTGGGACAGAATCATATGGTGCTTCCATTCCTAGATTTTTGAGAAGTATCCACGCTGATTTCTTTAGTAGTTGTACTAATTTGCAGTTCCATCAGCAATGTATAAGTGTACGGTTTTCCCCAGTGTTTAGTAATTTTTTTGCTGCTGTTACTAAAGGACCTGACCAGAATAATTGCAGTGGAGGAAAAGTTTATTTGAGGGCTCATGGTTTTAGAGTTCTCAATCCATAGACAGTAGGCTTCATTCCTCTGGGCTCCAGGCGAGTTAGGACACAAGGAGGAGTGTGGTGGAGGGAAACAGCTTACATGATGATCAAGAAGCAGAGAGACTCCATTCTCCAGATACAAATTATATACCCCAAAGATGTGCTCCCAGTGACCCACCCACTCCAGCCACACTCTTCCACCATGATGTTCAGCCTCATCTTGAGCCTGAGGAATGGAGCCTGCTGATTATGGATTGAGACCTTTGAAACCATGAGCACTCAAAAAAAAAAAAAAACAAAAACAAAAAAACCTTTTCTCCTCTACAGTTGTTCTGGTGGTAGTCCTTTAGTCATAGCAGCGAAACAGCTGACTAAAACAGAAATTGGTACCAAGCATGAGGTTGTTGCTGTGAGTAACCTGACCATGTGGTTCATAAGCTTTCAGAGCATATTGAAATTTGTTGCAAGAATTTTGAGATGTTTAGCAGTGCAAGCTGGCGATGCTTTAGGTTGTTGTAAGCGGAGCTTAATGGCCAATTCTGGTGGGAGCTCAGAATACAGAATGCCAGTAGGACTGTGGACAGCAAAGACAGGGCTCAAGAGGATTTAGAGGAAAAGGAGGACACTATCAGTAATTGGACTAGAGGCAATTGGACTTCTGGCTGAGACATTGTCTGCATTTTGACTGTGTCCTGAGCCTTTCTGTGAAGCTGATTTTTTTTTTAAAGAGAGAGTGAGAGAGGGGAGAGAGAGAGAGAGAGAATTTTTAATATTTATTTTTTTAGTTCTCGGCGGACACAACATCTTTGTTGGTATGTGGTGCTGAGGATCGAACCCGGGCCGCACGCATGCCAGGTGAGCGCACTACTGCTTGAGCCACATCCCCAGCCCCTGTGAAGCTGATTTTAAGTGATGGTCTCTTAATCTGGTGGAAGAAATTTCTAGGCAGCATAGCATTCAGGAAGTGCTATGGGTATTTCTGGAGGCATTTAGCCAAATTTATTGTAATATTCAGGAGCAGAAAGCAGAGCAGAAAGATTTGAAAAACTTGGACTTGAAAGGTGGGAGTAAGGAAAATGCAGTGGTTAAAGACATTAAACCACTAAAGAAATGCTAAAGATTTTGCACAGAGACAGTAAGACAGATGGCTTGAGGGCATCTCAGGATTTGGCAAGATCATATCCATCTCAGGCTCAAGGAAATAAAAGTAAAAATTATATTGAGACCCGTGGGGTACCTTTCTTGTGCAAGGGTGCCTAGGGAATTTTTTCAACATGCTCAGCTACCCAGCATTCCAAGGAGTCCCTGGAGGCTTGGTTACTGCTTCAGATGGCAGTAGACCTTGGCATCAACCATGTGGTACTGGTTCTGCTGGAATGCAGGATGCTGGAATTAGGGGGTCATGGAGGCTTCTACCAAGATTTTAAAGGAAGGCCTGGGAGGCCAGACAAAGTTGTGCACGGTTTGAGTCTCTTTGGGCACTCCCCAGGGTGGGGGGTGAAGCATGGAAATGTGAGGAGGAAGCTGAAGCTACAGTGGAGACCCCCAGTTTAAGAAATGCCAGTAACCTGGGACACCATCCTTGGAAAGTTGCAGGAATTGAGGGCTGCTTGGGCTGCAGCTAATAAGGCCACAGGGGTAGAGCTACACAAGCCTTTGGAGAGAACATGATGATGCCATGTGCCCCAGATACTAGACACAGAACTATCGGTTGCCCAGCTGGATTTCAGTCTTGCTTTTGTCCTTTCTATGCCCCTATTTTTCTGAGTGGAAATGATAACTCTTTATAATTATATATTGGATACTTGTAAACTGCTTTTAATTTTATAGGACCTCACAATGCAGGATTGCCTTGAGCCTCAGAGAAGACTTTGGAGCAATCTTGAAACTGTTGAGATTGTTGGGACTCTTGGGAATGGACCAAATGAGTGTGAGCTTTTGGGGCAGAATATTATGATTTGGATGTGAGGTGTCCTCCAAAAGCTTACATGTGAGATAATGCAAGAAGGTTCAGAGAAGAAATGATCAGATTATGAGAGACTTTACCCAGTTGTTGAATTAATCACCTGATGTGATTAATTGAGTGGCTACTGAAGGCAGATGGGTTGTGGCTGGAAGAGGTGGTGCATGGCTGGAGGAGGTAGGGCATTCGAGGCATGGCTTTGGGGTGTATATTTGTATGTGGCAAGTCTTTCTTTCTGCTGTCTGAGCAACATGTGAGCTGCTTCCCTCTGCCATACTCTTCTGCCAAGATATATATTCAGCCTTACCTCAAGTCCTTAGGAATGGAGTCTATTGCCTATGGTTGGAAACCTTTGAAATCGTGAGCCCCTAAATAGACTTTTCCTCCTCTAAAATGGTGCTGGTCAGATCTTTTAGTCACAGCAGCAAAAAGATGAATAAAATACCCAGATTCTCACCAGCATTTTTTTATTTTTAAAAATCTAACATTAATTGATTGCTTTATTAGATGCTCCAGACTGTTTTAAGCCCCTTTTCTATTGACTTATTCAGTATTTTTTAAAAAGATATTCATGACAGTAAAGTGTATTTTGACATACATACTTTGAGTATAATTTATTGTAATTAGGATTCCATTCTTGTGGTTGTACATGATGTGGAATTTCACTGGTTCTGTATTCCTATATGAACATAGGAAAGTTATGTCTGATTTTTTCTACTTTCCTATTCCCATCCCTGGACCCTTCCTTCATTCCACTTTGTCTATTCCAATGAACTTTTATTCTTTGTTCCCCCTCCTAATTGTGTGCATTTGCATATCAGAGAGAACATTCAGCCTTTAGTGTTTGGGGATTAGCTTATTTCACTTAGCAGGATAGTCTCAAGATGGATCCATTTACCAGCAAAAGTCATAAAGTCATTTTTTTTCCTATGGCTGAATAATATTCCATTGTGTATATGTACCACACTTTTAAAAAAATCCATTTAACTGTTAAAGGCCACCTAGGGTTGGTTCCAGAGCTTAGATATTGTGAATTGAATTGCTATAAACATTGATGTGGCTGTATTACTGAGGTGTGCTCATTTTAATTCCTGTGGGTATATACCAAGGAGTGGGAGAGCTGGGTCAAATAGTGGTTCCATTCCAGCTTTTCTGAGGAATATCCATAATGCTTTACAGAGTCTTTGGACCAATTTGCAGTCCCACCAGCAATGTATGAGTGTACATTTACCCCCACATCCTTGCCAACATTTATTGTTACTTATACTCTTGATAATTTCCATTCTGACTGAAGTGAGGTGGAATCTCAGTGTAGTTTTGATTTTCATTTCTCTAATTGCTAGAGATATTGAATATTTTTATATATTTGTTGATTGATTGTATTTCTTCTTCTGTGAAGTGTCTGTTCAGTTCTTTTGCCCATTTATTGATTAGGTTATTTGTATTTTTTGTGTTAAGTTTTTCAAGTCCTTTACATATTCTGGAGATGAATGCTCTGAGGAGCAGATGGCAAAGATTTTTTCCCATTCTTTAGGCTCTTTTTTTCATATTCTTGATTGTTTCCTTTGCCATGAAGAAGATTTTTAGTTTGATACTATCTCATTTATTGATTCTTGATTTTACTTCTTGTGCTTTAGGAGTCTTGTTGAGGAAGTAATTTCCTAAACTAACTGATGGAGAGTTGGGCCTACATTTTCCTTTGGTAGACACAGGGTTTCTGGTCTAATGCCTAGGTTCTTCTTGATCCACTTTGAGTTGAGTTTTGTGCAGGGTGAGATAAAGGGGTTAAATTTCATTTTGTTACATATGATTTTCCCAGCACCACTTGTTGAAGAGGGGTGTATCTTTTCACCAATGTATGTTCATGGCACCTTTGTCTAGTACAACTTTTATTATTGTTTGTGTTCTTGACGATTGTCATTCTGACTGGGGTGAGATGAAATCTTAGTGTAGATTTTGCATTTTCCTGATTCCTAGAGATGTGGAGCATTGTATTCACACATTTTTTGGCTATCTCAAATGTCCTCTTGACTCTCCAGAAAGCCTTCTGTGCTCTCCTAGTCACCACCATCACCAAATCTCCTTTGAACTTCATAGCTCTGTCTTGCTTTCAAAATCCTTTCATTGTATCCTTAACACATCTCTATCACTACATCTGCCTCTTCTCCACATTTCCCTGTGTTCAAATGCATTCTTTCTTCATCCTCTATCCTCACAAAGAGAAGGTATAGTTCTACTGCTGCCCTGGCTTCTGTGGATAAGACTAACCTGCAAATGTTTTTTTGTACCCTTTTCTGATTTTATTCCTTCCTTTTTCCTGTATCCTTGACCTTTTTGCTTCTGTCAGTTTTGTACCCTTGGCTGAAACGAAGTCTCAGGGATTACCTAGTCCATATAAAATAGATGCCATCCCTAAAAGCATTTTCCCTGGTTGGGGATGGAGGGAAGGAGTATAATTATTCCTTAAAGCTGCTCTTTTCTGTCTCCATCCTTCCCTTTGCTGGCAAGTTTCTTAAAAGTGTGGCCTACATTTCCTGCCTCTGTTGTTTTCCTACTACTCCCCCTAACCCACTGCAGGGTGGCTTCTGCTTTCACCACTGTACTGAAACTGATGCTTCAAAACCACCAATGGCCTCCTATGTGCTCAATCTAGTGGCCTCTTTTTAAACCTTTGGTTTAATTAAGGAAGCTTTCCTAGGTACTTTGATTCTCTCATTCAGTGGCCAAATACAAAAGGTCCAGTCTATTATTGCTAAGGAATAAATCAGAACTCATGATGTTGAAGCTTTTTCCTTGAGTGGCACCAGAGCATTAGGGTGGTGGGGTGGTGGGAGTAGGGAGGAGCTATGGTCCTGCTTTTGTTTCTGTGATTAAAAATAAAATAGCTCATTCTTTCATTGATTTATTTGACTATACTATTGTGTATATTCTGTGTGGCAGGATAGCAACTTCCAACTCCATGTGATTTGGTTGGGCTCCTTTTTGCTTCTGTAATAACCTAGCAATGGGCAGACCCTTAAATTGTGATGTGTCTGAATTACCAGTAGCAGAGCCTCTGTTGGCTCATCAGTTGCTGCACCTGCCTGCCACTCATCAAGAACAATGTTCCCTCACCTGAGGATGATTTTTAAGTCTCGCCCTTAGATGCAAAATTATCCACATTGCATCATTTAAAAAATACCACGAGGATGAAGTGGAAAGAATGATCTGAGTGTAATTTATTTGAAAACCCAGTTTTGGCAAAGGGAATTTAAGTTAATGTTAATAACAGAACCTCTTGAAAAGAGGTCAACGGGTTAACATAGCTTTAAAAAATTCTGTTTCATAATCCTGTCCATTTAGAGGGAGGAGGAGTGCAGTTTGTGTGAAGGAGGCAAGGGGGAGCCATGGCCTCCGGTCTTTGCTTTGAACTTCTGAGCTTATTAGCAAAGGGAATCAATATTCAGAAAGATTTCACCATAGTTGCAAGAACTTGGACTCTTCGTTCAATGTGATTATTTCCTACCCTCTAGCTGTCCATAAGAGAGTCTCTTAAATACGCTGTTCAGGCCTGATCAAAACATTAGCTAAGCCTTATGATGTTTGGACATGCTAGGCAACATTGGAGTCATTAATCATGGGGTTACTGACAGATGCTAAGTACAAGTGTCTGTATGTTAAGATTTTTCTTTTACCGATCAACACATAAAAGGGCCTGAGGCCTAGCCAAAAAAAAAAAAAAAAAAAAAAGGGATAAAGAACATTTAGGGATGTGCAGTGCATACAGATTTGACCTAGATTCAGGAACCAGAAAATAAAATGCAAAACAGGAATCCTGACATTAGTTACTATATTTGAAGAGTACTAAACATCTCAATTATTGTAATGATCCTGAATGTCTTAAGGATAATTAAATTTAACTGAAATAAAAGGGCTTACTCTTTAAAATACACATAGTGAACATATTCTGAGAATATCAAATTATACATTTCTGTTTTCCAGGTAAGAATTAATTTGTAGAAAGAATCTGCCACTAGAACAACTTTTATTTAATACTCCTATTTTACAAGGTGCCAATTCCTTAGAAATTTTCTCAGTAACCAAGATGAAAGTTCCTATATCATTATACTAGTCTAGTAGATCAGCATGTTAGTCACTTAAGCCTACAGGAAATGCATTTATTAGGGTGTAATCTATATTATTAAGTACTCAAGAGAATCACTATTAAGTTATAAATCAGTGTCACTGTTGATTCAGGAAGGGGGGAAAAAAACAATGCATCTTCACAGATTTTTCTCACTGACTTCCAGGCATGTAGAGAAAATAGGGAAAGTGTCAACCTCAGGGCTTAAATATATGCAAGGAAACGACTCCAATAAAAGGAAGAATAAATGTCCCTTCAGGGTTGGCATATTTTAACCCCAACTACATACATGGGATTATGAAAAATCTATTGTATAACTGTATTTGAGAAAAAAATGGTTTGACATGTGCTTAAAAGAGTTCATAATGAAGAAAGGATAAAACCCTTTGCAGAACTCAAGTTCAAAACTAAAAGAGGTACCAGAAAGGACTATTTATAGCTAAAAAGGTAAAAAAAAATGCTTAATGGAACAAAGTTATTATTGGTAGCACTAGATGTGTGCTTGTATGTCTTTACTAAATTCTTTAATGAGCCTCATGATATTAAATAGATTCATTAAAAGTAATTACGAAGTATTGAGGTCTTAATAGATGTCAGACACTCTTACACCTATCACCTCATTCAAGCCTTGTGAAAATTTTATGCTAGGGGTAAGTACTATTATAATCTTTATTTTACATTATTAGGGGAGTGAACCGACCTTAAAAAGAGGCAACAGGCTTATCAAAGATGCACCCAAGTTTATATAGTTAGTAAGGGATGGAGCTGGGATTTAAACCCAAGTAGTTTGAGTTTATGTTTATAACCAGTACTTAGGAATAGGGGATGCTGATCCTAACATTCTCCTGAAGGAAACCTTATAGATACTTAGATCAAGTCCTTTCTACTCTTATCATATCTGCATTGTGGAGATGGTGAAACTGCGTTCCAGAAATGGAAATCACTAAATTAAGGACTGTGGCTGCTGTTGGCATAAGAATTGATAAGTTCATCATGTTTAAACATGGTTAGGGTGTTCTTAGTCTTTCCTTATTATCTCAATAAATAAGTACTTAAAAAATGAGTTTATGGCTCCTTGGATACTGCCCTATGGTATCAGGTTTAAGGACCTGTATGTCAGGGTACTTCTGGGGCTCTGTGGCTAGGGAAAAAGGAGAAGAAATTCAATTGGCCTTTAAGCCAGAAGGCATAGCAGTTATTGGGGGCTCTGAGGACTGGGGGATGCTTGCTTGATATGGTTCTGTCTCTGGACTGTGCCAGTCCCTCTTGCCGCGAAGGAAAGCTTGATTTCAAGCCTTATTGGGGCTGACATCTCTAGTCCTAAATGTATTGAATTCAGAGATGTCCCTTTTCATTGTTCAGGCTCCAATGTTGATAGGTTGATCCGTAGAGAGGATCAGCTTGGTAGGAGGTTAAGGGAGTGAACCAAGAAGGTAGGGACTGTGACACTGTCCAGCAGGCAGTACCTCCTCTGAGTTTTGTCCTTTCCCTACACACCATCCCTCAGAACTTTCCCTGTCTTTCCTGCTCTGACTTGCCCTTTTTCCTTTGTCAACGGGGAACTTTCAGAACCAGTTCCTGAAGAGGGGGGAAATTAAACTGCAATTGGAACAATTAGTCTTTGTTAACATCCCCCTCTCAAATTTGGACATTTTGAGAAAAGAGATAAAATGGTGAGCACCAAGCTTTAAATCTTTTTATGCAATCAGGCTGCTTAAAAAAAAGGAAGCCATTATTTTTAGGTTTGTCATGTTTATCTCACCATGATAAAGCGAACCATCTAACTCAAAGTGAGGCTAGAGAACCAGCCTAGTGCAGCTGTCAAAGACGCTTGGAAAAAAAGAAGAAAAAATAGTTTTCACGTGCTGTTCCTTCTGTCTGGAATGCTCTTCCCCCACCTCTTGAGATTGCAACTCAATTTTCACTTCTTCAGGGAAGCCCTCTCCAGTGCTTCAAGGTCACAGTCCCCTATTACCTGTTTTCAGAGAATCACATAGTTCTCCTTGCTGTCAGTTATCATAGCTGTTGTTTTAACTTTCCTGGTGAGAATCTTTTGGATTAATATCTGTCTCCCACATTAGGCTGAAAGTTTCACAGGGGCAGAGACTTCTCTTATCTATGGGATCCCTAAATTCCTGACACACACACTAGGTGCTCAGCAATGATTTTGCCGAATGAATGAAGGACTTTTCAAATAAGATCCTATAGATTACTTTAGAATATTTTGCACTATTTCTTGTGCCAAGCCCATGAATACAACTCCAGAATAAAGCTACCTGAATTCAAATTTACTATCTGTTTAACCTTAGTAAATTCACTTAAGTTCTCTGCCTCAGTTTCCTCATCTGTAAAAAAGAATAATTGTATCTTTGTCATAGTGCTGTTGTGCGGACTGAGTTAATACATGTAAAGCATGTGCTTGGCATATTATCCATTGAATCCATGTAAGCTATTATTTTTTAAAGCCCTTGCTTCAGCCCACACAGAGCAATTGCATGTTGCTAATATTTAAACAAATAATGCATTCTGATACCAATGGCAAAAATGTGGCATTGTGTTTTGATTCATACACCTAGGGTCCCCCTTCTCTGTTTTACTTTTTTTTTTTTCTTTTTTTTTACTGTGGGTGTCATTGAGACAGTCAGTGAAGGAGTCCTTCGCTTTTTGCAGCTTCTGCCTTGGAAATGTCACTAATGTTTCTGGAGGAGGAATAAACATGATAGCAAAGTATCATTCCAGTAGTTGCCTGGGCTGCCTCGCTTGCAAAGTGATAAAATGAAATAAGTATCTGTGTGTTTCACTTTGAAGTGACAGGAAAATAAGTGGACCATCAACCACTAATTACTCTGTAGATCACCAATAAGGGGCTCTGGCTTCCACAATGTTGCCTCAGAGCTCGCTAGGTGCTTGCAAGGCTCAGTACCTAGTCAATGAAGAGGAATTGAATGAAGCAACAGATTCCCATTGATTTTGTGCAGAGGTCGTGAATGAAATTATGAAGCTTTGAAACAAATAAGCAATGATTAGGAGGATGTTGTACCCTCTAATCCTGCCACCTGTGGGCAGCCATGTTTGTTATCACATCCGTGGACACTGATAATGTTTATCTTTTTTGACCCTTGGTACACTATTAGCTAAAATGTTTCCCTTCCTTCCTTCCTTCCTTCCTTCCTTCCTTCCTTCCTTCCTTCCTTCCTTCCTTTCTCTTTTTTTTTTTGGTACTAGGGATTGAACTCAGGGGCACTTGATCACTGAGCAACATCCCCAGCCCTATCTTGTATTTTATTTAGAGAGAGGATCTCGCTGAGTTACTTAGTGCCTTGATTTTGCTGAGGCTGGCTTTGAACTCGCAATCCTCTTGCCTCAGTCTCCTAAGCCTCTGGGACTATAGGCATAGACCACCGTGCCTGGCTCTCTTTTGTTTTCTTGAGCTCATGTTTAATTAGGAAATTTTAGGATGAGGGTTTGGTTTGCTGAATCTTACATGTGTAGCAGCTTTGACTTTTGTTTGAGGGGAACTCCATGTTTCTAAGCTCAGTCTCTGGAATAACACAACCTGGGTTTGAGTTCTAGTACCATCACTTCTGAACACTTTGACATTGATTCATTCCATCTGGATGACTTAATCTATTGAGTGTTTCTCGTTAGCAAAATAATCCTAGTCTTAAGGGTTGTTGTGAACATTGAATGAATAATATGTAAAGCATTGTGCACTGTGATAAAGGATCAACAAATTATTGTTAGTAGAATTTACTTTCTTTTTTTTAAGTTCTTTTAATTTTCAAGGATTTCAGTCATGGATTTTTGTTTTACCTTTATTTCACTTATTTATTTTTATGTGATGCTGAGGATCGAACCCAGGGTTTTGCATGTGCCAGGCGAGCGCTCTACCACTGAGCCACAACTCCAGCCCTTCTTTCTTTTTTTAAGTATCTTTTTAACTATAGATGGACACAATACCTTTATTTATTTATTTTTTAAGTGGTGCTGAGAATTGAACCCAGTGCCTCACAAATGCCTGGCAAGCGCTCTACCACTGAGCCACAACCCCAGCCCAAATTTACTATTTCTTTTATGACATTTTCTTCCATAATTTATTAACTATGTGGCTATCTCTGTTAAAAGTTGTACATACATTATATTTTAGTTTTGTAAAATTTAGTGTATTATAATTATATATAGTACTAGGGTTCATTTTGACACATTGATAAATACATATAACAGTTTTCTCCATTTCAATCTCGGATACTACCCACTTCCTTTCCCTTCTCCCTCTCTCTGAGCTCCGTCCTCTACTTTATTGATCTTCCATTTATTTATTGGTACATTATAGTTATGTGAATTTGGAATTCATTGTGATACACACACACACACACACACACACACACACAGCATAATATGTCCAAATGTATTCCCCAGTTCCTCTCTTTCCCTTCCCTCCTCCATTCCCCTTGGTCCCGCATTACTACTCTCCCGATCTTCTATTTTCATGAGTTTTCCTTTTTATTTCTTTTTTCTCATAGCTTCCACAGATGAGAAAATGTTTAACCCTTGACTTTCTGGATCTGGCTTATTTTGCTTATCATGATGTTCTATAGTTCCTTCCATTTACCAGCAAATGACATAATTTCATTCTTCTTTGTGGTTGAGTAGAATATTCTCTCATATATAGAAATATAAAGAAAATGTGATATATATGTAATATATATATATAGATATTATATAATTTGCCTATTGATGGGAACCTAGATTGGTTTGATAAATTATTTGATAAATTATTGTGGATTGTGCTGCTAAACATTGGTATGCATGTGTCACTATAGTGTGCTGATTTTAGTTGTTTATTTTTCTCCCTAAAACCAAGGAGTGTGATAATGGATTATGGAGTGGCTCCATTGTTAGTCTTTTGAGGCATCTCTCCATAATGCTTTCCAAAGTGGTTGCACTAGTTTGCAGTCCCACCAACAATGTGTGTGTACCATTTTTAGTCTTTTCAACCATGAGAGGTAGGTATTATTCTTATCTCTCTTGTACAGGTGAGCAAACTAAGACTCTGAGAGATTAAGTCACTTGTTCAGGGTTAAAAAGTTAGTAGTAGAACCTCTGCCCTTTGCCAATATATGTGGAAGAAGCTTAGAGGCTCTAGAGTAAGAGGTCTATAGAGGAAGCTCCACACAACATGTATGCTTCATCTTCAGGGCAGACTGAGAAGAGCCCTGGACAGTCAGCCATCCCCAAGTGAGCAAACTACGCAGTATACATCTGAGCTCGTCTGACACATCACTTATCACAATGATTGACCCCCAAATTATGTAGATACTCTTTTGTCCCTGACTAGAGGAACCAAATAAATCTCTTTTTTAAATTTTTTTTGTTTTTAAAGAGAGAGAGAGGAGAGAGAGAGAGAGAGAGAGAGAGAGAGAGAGAGAGAGAGAGAGAGAGAGAGAGAGAGAGAGAATGTTTTTTAATATTTATTTTTCAGTTTTTGGTAGACACAACATCTTTATTTTATTTTATGTGGTGCTGAGGATCGAACCCAGCACCCTGCGCATGCCAGGTGAGCCCGTTACCGCTTGAGCCACATCCCCAGCCCTTATTTTTTTTAATATTTTTTTTAGTTGTAGCTGGACACATTACATTTGTTTTATTTGTTTATTTTTATGTGGTGCTGATGATCGAACCCAGGGCCTCACACATGCTAGGCAAGTGCTCTACCGCTGAGCCACAACCCCAGCCCAAATAAATCTCTTTTATGTGACAATATAGCTTAGTATATGCTTGTGAGCTTGTGTGTGTCTGAGAGAGAAAGAGTGAGGGTACATTATTTATATATGCATTTTAATATTTTCTTTTTTAAATATCTTTAGTTGTAGATGGACACAATGTCTTTATTTTTATATGGTGCTGAGGATTGAACCCAGGTCCTCACATATGCTAAGTGAGCACTCTACCACTGAGCCACAACCGCAGCCCATACATATTAATATTTTCAGAATGCTGTGGTTCAAATCTGATCACTTTTTAAGTAATCTTGTGTGAAGTGAGAACCCAAGGAGCTTCTTAAAGTTCAAACAGTTTTCTTTTTCTTATACCAGGATTGAACCCAGGGGCACTTAACCACTGAGCCACATCCCCAGCCTTTTTATTTATTTATTTATTTATTTATTTATTTATTTATTTTTAGTACTCAGGAATGCTTTGGTGTATTTTCTTTTATTTTTTGGTGCTCATGATGGAACCTAGGACCTCATGCATGCCAGGCAAAGTGCTCTACCACTGAGTGACACCCCTATCTCCTCTGGTGCAAAAGGAAAATTCATTAAATTTTGTTATCAGGAATTTGGAGTCAGGAGACTAGGTTTTAAATCCAGGTTCTGTTCATTTAGTAGCAGTGGGAGCTGGGATATATTCAGTCACCTCATGAAATCTCACGATCCTGATGTGGAAAAGGGACTTGCCACTAATAACCAGCCCTGTCTAGACTTGGCTCCCAACTTAAGGAGAGCAGATGAGATTATGTAGGCAAAGGCACTTTGCACACTTTAAAGTGCTAATGAATGTGCAATGGTGTCACCGCATGGTCTTTTGCCTATTACATCCCTACCCTCATGATGTTCTGAGACTGGTGGCATCTGCTCCAGAGAGGAAGCAGGCCTGGAATAGCCTGGGTATTTACGGAGGAGATTGGCAGAGTCTGAGTTGTGAAACTCAGTGGTCTGCTCCAGATCATCCTGTTGAGTTCCTCACTCTCATGAGCACTAAATTTACTCTCCCTATTTTTAAAAAATAGCTCTGTAATTTTGCTCTATTATGTTTCTCCTCACTTTTTTGTTGGGGACAATTTAAGAATGCTTCCATACAAAGGGCTGTTCTTTAACTCAGAATGATCCTGTCAGTCATATAGCTCACCTCTCACTTGTCAGACATATGGCTGGGGAATACCTTGTTTAGAATCAATGACCTTTCTACCTCCTTAAAAGAAATCTTGGGCTGGGGATGTGGCTGAGTGGTAACATGCTCAACTAGCATGTACAAGCCCTGGGTTCAATCCCCAGCACCCCCCCCCCAAAAAAAAAAAAACCCTTTAAAGATGGTACTGTTAACAGGCATAAGAAGAATTTTTTGTGTGTGGATGAGGCACTTTTAATAAGTTAGCAGTTAGTGGAAGAATAACTGTAGCCTCCCCTCCAAAGGCTTGTACTTATAATGAGCTTAAATGTGACCTAAAGGGGCTGGGGTTGTGGCTTAGCGGTAGCACGTGCAAGGCCCTGGGTTCAGTCCTCACCATCACATTAAAAATAAATAAATAAATAAAGGTATTGTGTCCAACTACTTCTTTAAAAAAATGTGACCTAAATTGTTAAGTGGGAGACTTGGTTACTTCTGCATGCTTTGGTGCTTCCTCCTGCTTGTCCTCACTCTCTGACATTCAGAGAGCTGAAGTGAATTTCTTAAGGTCATAGAGGGATGAGAACCAGTTCTATAGGCCTAATGTGAGGATTAAAGGAGGTCATGTTTATCATTGTGCATGGCATATAATCAATACTTAGCAACTGTGAGGTACTAGTACCCTGATTTTGCTAGGAGCTGAGCACAGTGTAAAGGAGGCCACCAGCCTGACCTCTTAGGGCTTGTACTCAAAATGATTTAAAATAGAGAGATGCAAATAACAAAAAAAAAATGTAGGTGGAAGGGCCTTGGAGGTTGCATTCATTCCAATGGTTGTTACACCTGGTGGTTTCAACACATCCTCTTTCTTTTCTATCCCCTCATATCCAAATTGTTGACCTTACCACAGAATAAGGCATTCTTAACTGCTTAGAAACCAGTTTTTCTTTCATTTTCCCCTTAAGTGAGGTGAGGGGGAAGGGAAAGGGAGAGAGAATAAACACCAGCTGGGATGAGAATCTGAAGAAAAGACAGGTTTCTTTTTTCTCTCCATTGAATAAAACCAGTGGGATAGTGGGGACAGGGAGGAAAATATGTTCTTGATATGGAGGGGCTGACAGGAAGAGCTGCAAGGGTGGTTTTACCAAAGCTTCACTTCTAATCATTTCTTTGCAGGCAATGCAGTGACCCTAGCCAATCATTTATTTACACCAAAAGGTGCAGATGCCAGAGGCAGGCATCAAAATAATTAATAAAACTCCCAGAAATGAATAGTCTTTCCCTAACTCTGCCAGCCAGAGGGGAGCCTGCTCCTCATGAGAATTTTCTGAGAAACTGCTTCTAGCTTGAACACCTGGCTGGGTCCACTCTGAAAACATTGGATACTGATCCGAAGCCACATTCCAAAGTTCCTTGAATATACGGGTAAGATTCGCTTTCTTAAATGATTCACCTTTAGTCTTCCTTGAAGTACCTGGCACTTGGCTAAAAGCTAAATCTTTTCTTATAAGTCTTTGAGCTTTATTGTCCAGAGAAGCAGAGAGACAGAATGGCTAACTTTAAAGTGGTTGCAGCTGTTCTTTGTTGAAGATGAATTGAAGATAAAGATGAATTCTAAGCCAGGTGTGGTAGCTCATATCTGTAATCCCAATGTCTCGGGAGGGTGAGGCAGGAAGATCACAAGCTGAAGGCCAGCCTGGGCAGCTTTTTAAAGACCCTGTCTTAAAATGCAAAATAAAAGGGCTGGGAATTGGTTCAGTGGTAGAGTGCCACTGATTTTAATCCCTAGAAATAAATATAAAATAAAAGGCTAGAGTTCAGTATTGAAAAAAAATCAAATTAAAGGTTATTATTAACATAAATAGCCTTATTACAGATGTGTGTTGTTATTATTTTTCATTTAATTCAAGAATCTCTTTATGTGTGTGTCTGTGTGTGTGGAGAGGTGTACTGGAGATTTAACTCACAGGTACTCGGCCACTGAGCCACATCTCCAGCCTTATTTTGTATTTTATTTAGAGACAGGGTCTCGCTGAGTTGCTTAGCATCTTGCTGTTGCCGAGGCTGGCTTTGAACTCCTGTTCCTTTTGCCTCAACCTCCCTAGCTGCTGGGATTACAGGCGTGTGCCACTGCACCTGGTGTTCAAGAATCTCTTGATGCTTTGAACACCTTCCTATCTGTCCTGTGAACAACTATGCACACTCTCAAATAATTAAAATGTTTTCCCTTGATTCAGTAAGCTGACATTGTTGTTATCTTTGGAGCTTGGGTGTACTGTAATCTGAATTGCAACTCAAATCAGGGGAGACACTTGATTTTTAGTGAATGCTTTGCCATTGTATGTTTAGAGAAATGGTAAGCTATTACAGAATGACCTGACCTAGACATTCTTCACTTGAGTGCTTCAGACCACATACAGAATCATAAGAGATTAGAGAAGCAGCTGAGTCGTGGAATTTTCGACCTGTAGAACACTGCTTTTTTCTCCCCCATCCCTTCTCCCAATCCTGTCCAACAGAAGACTGAGCCTTGGGGAGAAGGAACTTAAGTTATTATCAGGCTGGCACTCAGTCAATGCCTGCTGGTGGATTGATTGCTAGAATCTGTTACAGAAGAACTTTAGGAAACTTAAGAGAAAAAGAAAAAGATTGTGCTTCAGGGCTAGATCCAATCTCCTTGCAGGATTTACACAGGTCAGAATCTTCTAGACAAAACTCACATTGGGCAATATCCAGCAAATTT
The DNA here is from genome assembly GCF_964194105.1 of Spermophilus citellus. NCBI lineage: Eukaryota > Metazoa > Chordata > Mammalia > Rodentia > Sciuridae > Spermophilus > Spermophilus citellus. The sequence continues at coordinate 102,924,589 of NC_138190.1, forward strand.
CTATCATCTGCGTGATGAAAGAATCATGGTCCCCAAGAAAGATAATAAGTACTTATTTCATGTTTTGGCTTTCACTGCAGATGGAAGCAGCAGCAGCAACAGCAGCAACACAACCTTGGATCAACTGAACATTTAATTGAACTTCACCTGATGGAGTGATACATTGTTTCCCAGGCAAATTTGGTTGCTATTAACAGGGAAGTAGTTATCATAGTTAAATATACCTCATTCCAACAGAGTACTAGGGGAGCTTTTTAATATTTATGTGACAATAATTGATCTCTTACTACTGTCAAGTACTGCTAAAGACTTATCAGCTTGCTGTTTCAGCACCATATGTTGTAGCCAAGATGCGCTCCATGTGTCCTTCCTGTGCCTTGGGGAGAGAACATTTGCAGTGGATCAGAATAGAAAATGGTATGGGCTTCAGTAAAGCTCCTTGCTTGTAGATTTCTCCTTAATGACCGGGTGTGCAAATTGTGACTATAAAGTAATAAGACTGAATCCCAAAACCACTTGTGAAATGAAGCCTCTGAAATTATTTGTTCCCTTTTCAGGGGTGGCCAAGAATGAAGAGACTCAATTAAAGGGGTATTCCTCATAAATTCACCTTGCATTGTATACAACTTATTTACAGGCAATTCTGTGAAATCTGAAAACCTGCCCACAATTAAAAATGCTAACAATCTATACCATTTGGTTTTTCTTAATGAGCCATGTGCTGATTCTGCTTGTCTTACTTAAGCAATAACAAAATTTAGCACACACATATCATAAATCTCCCAGGAATCTTAGGAATGGTCTTTTGGAATAATTCTTGAGCCAGACTGTCATTAGAATTTTGTTTATGGGCATGAGTGAGCTACTCGGGGAAAGATGATTTAACTGTTCAGTATTTCAATTTTATAAGCATTTTGGACATAGTGAGTGTTGTAGTTTGATATGAGGTGTCCCCTAAAAGCTCACATGAAGGAATGATCAAGGTTGAAATAGTTGGATTCTCAGAGTTGTAACCTAATCAATGAATTAATCCACTGATATGGATTAACTTGGCAGGTGTTGGTGGTGGCTGGAGGAGATGGGTCACTTGGGGGCAGACGAGTACCTTTGGGTTTTATATTTTGTCCCTTTTGAACAGAGCTCTCTGTTTCCTGGCTGTCAGGTCCTGAGTGGTTTTCCTCTGCCATGATGTTCTGCCTCAACTTGGGCCCAGAGCTCTGGACTTATTGACCATGGACTGAACCTCTGACACTGTGAGCCAAAAATAAACTTTTCATCCTCTATGTTGTTCTTGTCAGGTCTTTTGGCCACTGTGATGAAAAAGCTGACTAAAATTGTGTGTACACACACTCAATTTAATGAATCAAATCATGAGCTGTTAATATTGTAAGAAATAAACACAATGAAAATTGAATATGCCAACCAGTTAAATTTTGTTTCCCTGATATCAATATGCAATCTTTTCAGGGATAAAAAAAAAATCTCCTTTTCTGTTTATGCAGTTGTTTATTCAGTTGTTTGTTTGCTTTTAGGGGGATTAGGGGAGCATGTTTTCTCAACCTAAGAGAGACTTGAAAACTAAGAACATTTCAACTTTGCTCATTAAAACCCTCTGGAAATTCCAGAACCATGTTGAATTTGGTCATCAGGAGCCCTGGGCCAATGATGCCTGTACAGTTCTGAGACAAATTTTCAAATATTTGGAAAATTCGATCCACATTCCTAATGCCACAGTCCAAGTGGATTATTTTCTAGGGCTTCTCTGGATCGTCTCTGTTTTTCCTCCTCTCTTTTTTGTTTAATCTGATAAGCTTTTTTCCTTACAATTAACAGAAGTAAATCTTTAAACAGAAAGTATTAATTGTCCTGTTTTATTCTTTTTTCTAAGGACCCATAATCTGACCTGATTATCCTCATGATAACTCTGGGATTGGAAATGATCATTCCCTTTACCCAGGTGAGGAAATTTAGTAACCTTTAACATGATGCCTGGATTAGGAGGTATTTTTCTTTCCCATGAAACAATATTAACTTGAATTTGATGTATTTCATTTAAAAAAATCTTTATTTTGTTTTATTTATTTATTTTATATAGTGCTGCAGATCGAACCCAGTACCTCACACATGTGAGGCAAGTGCTCTACCTCTGAGCCACAAACTCCAGCCCTAATGTATTTCATTTTAATGTCCCATCCCAGGTGCTGCTAATTTTTAGCCAAACCCTGACCCCTTTCTGTTTTGTACCTATGCAATTTGACTTGCTAATTATCTGGTGAAAATATGTGAAAGAAGTACTCTTGTTATGGACCTTTTTCCAAGAAAAATACAGACCCATTCAAAATTTTGCTTATAACTCTATTTATAGAATGATACAAATGAAGGCCATGACCTCGGTTTGGAACTTCTTAGACAGTTGTGTACTCAGTACTGTCAAGACTGCAAGGTTGTTGAACATGGGTCTCTTAGAAAGGACATGACCTAGACCATAGGGCAGTAAATTTTTGTCTATAAAGGACCATTTAGTAAGTATTTTAGGCTTTGTAGGCCATATGGTCTCTGTCGCAATTACTTAGCTCTGCCATAGTAGCACAAAAGCAGCCAGAGACAATATGTAAATGAATGGGTATGGCTGTGTTCCAATAAGCTTTATTTATGGACATATAAATTTGAATTTTATATTTCATGTGTTATGAATTATTATTATTCTTTTGATCTTTCTTCCAACCATTCAAAGGTGTAAAAGCCATTTTTATATTATGAATTATATCAAAACTGAAACAAAACCAAAGCCAAAACCAACTGACTAGCTGGATTTCACCCAAGGGCTATAGATCACCAACCTCTGCCCTAGACCAGCAGTTCTTAGCTTGAGCTGCACATCAGGGTCACCTGCGGAGCCTTTAGACTATTGATGCTAGATACCATCTTCTGTGATTTGGGCTCAGTTATTCTGGGGTTATTCTAGTTTTTGTTTGTTTGTTTGTTTTAATTTATGGTGCTGGGGATTGAACCCTGGTCCTTACGTGTGCCAGGCAATTTCTACACCACTGACCCAAATCCATAACTCCTTAGACATTGGTATTTTTTAAAATCTCCTCAGATTATTCTAAAGGGCAGTAGTGTTCCAGAAGAACTAGTAATCTAGAAAAGTATGTTTTAGCCCAGCTATTTTATAAATTATGGAATACAAATTCTTAAGGATTTTAACATACTCCATGGGAGAAAGTTAATATCTAAAATTTGTTTTTGTTTTTCTGAATCCTGTTTTTTTTTGACACTGGGGTTAAACCCAGGGACCCTTAACCACTGAGCAACATACATCTCCAGCTTTTTATTTTATTTATTTATCTGTTTGCTTGTTTATTTATTTATTTATTTTGAGGCAGGGTCTTTCTAAGTTGTTTAAGGCCTTGCTACATTGCTAAAATGGTGCTTGAATTTATAATCTTCCTGCCACAGCCTATATCGATTTGCTGGGATTGCAGATGTGCACCACTGCCCTGGACTTGAACCTGAATCCTTCTTAATAAGTACAAAGATATTTGTTTCATATGAATGTGCCTATGCCTATAAATTCAAAGTTCTTGGAAGGCTGCATATCAAATAGTTAACCGAGGTTACCTTTGAGGAGGGAACTAGAGCTGGAGGATGAGGGTGGGGTTAAGCCTGTTTTTTTCAAATCCTCAGTTACCTACTTAGAATCAGTGTGACCTTACTTCTCTCTGCTTCAGTTTCTTCATTAGTAACACCAGGAAAATAATTAATGTACATATACATGTTGTATATGTGGAATTTAAGTGAGTTAAATCCATGTAAAATATTTAAAGCTAAATCTGTTATGCAGTACATGATGAGCAAATGTTGGTCCTTACCATTAAAAATTGCTTGAAAAGTGAAAAGCATATATTGGTAACAGTCAACCCTTTTTCTGCTTCCATACCATTTAAGTAGGTAACTAGTGACTGAAAGGATAGTAATTATCACTCATTCTCTCCTGGAGCATATCAGACTCCCTATAGGAAAATCTATGGCTTGAGAATAACCCTTAGAGATTCTTATATGCACTCCAAGTTGGCACTACCATCAGTCTAGATGAATACAATATGTTTTCATTCAATGTCAAACATGAATCAAAACCTTCTCTTACAGAGATAATGCAGGACTGGGTTTTTAGGAAATAGGAGCAAAGCGATGTAAGTCTGGAACTTTTTACCATAAAATCACCACAACTAATATTGCCTCACTCCTCCAGCATGCAAATACAGTTTCAAAAATTTTTTAATTCGACCAGAAGGAACATCGAACCATAGTACCCTGTCATACATACAACAGGTACTCTACAAACACCAAAACCCCAATTCTCAGCACTGCAAATGTTATGATATCTGTCAGAGATCACTCAAATAAAAAAAAAATGAATAAATTCAGTATCTGTGACTTTTTTATAGGCAGCCTATTTCCCTTCTAAATTGTGGCCTATTTAAATGAATATAAAAAATGAGTTTGTAGTTTCCACTGGTAGAAGGAACTGGGAATGTATTTGATGCTAATGAGAACTTGGTGCAGGAAGTGACCTGTCAAACATATAATTAAAAATGACCTATATAAAAATGTGATGAAGTGAGAGAAAAAATGTGATGTAATGAGAGGAGGAGATCAACAAGATGATAGCTTTACCAGACAATTCCGGAGAAAGAACAAAAGGCCATGCATTTTAGTAAAAGAACATTTACTTGCATATCAGAAGACCTGGCTTCTCTGGTCCCATCTATCACTGACTTTGAATTCATCAGTTAATCTCTCTGGGCCTCATTTTTCTCCTTTATGATTTGACAAGGCTGAATTCCATGAGTTCAAAGGTCCCTTTGGTCTGAATATTGTATTAATTGTTAATAGCCATGTCCCACAGCCATGGAGTTTTGCCTTGGGCCTTCCTCTTAGGCAATCATGTTTGGTATGTAATGATCAACAAAGCCCTCTGATGAACTCTCACTCATTTGTGGAGCCAAATTAAATTTTGAGACATCAGTTTTCATTGAAATGTCATCTCTTGATTGACTGCTAAACAAAGGCCTTTTGATGCATCTCTGTGCTAGTTGGTGATGGTAAGTCTTGGGAATGTTTTGTAATAGGACAGTACATTGGGTTTCTTTGGAATGAACTTCAACAGAGCAGTCCTATCAGCTATGGTGTATAGGACTGAGACATTTGCATCATTTCTACTTGTTTGGGAAGGAATTGCCATGGGAACTGTACCTTAGCACCCTTCTTCACATCTTTGAACTTCCTGCTATTGTTGTTATTGGTTTAAAAACCTGACTCAGTCTGGCTGCTGTGTGCTAAACAGTAATGACTGAGAGAAGTCATGAGGCTAGGCACAATTTCCTTCTTTTCTGGCCCAAAGGTGCTTAGTTGTGGTGGTAACTTTTTTTTTTTTTTTTAACCTGCAATGTAGTGTGGTGACAATGGCATTGTGTTGATATTTGGTAACATTTTTCATTAAAGGCTCCATGTTTGCCTTATGGGGGATAAATCAGAACCTGCTTGAATCAAATATTTGCTTTGTTTTAGTCAAAGCTCTTACTTAAAAAAAAATCCAACTAATTCTGTGAATTGCAAAAGGAATGATAATGTGTACATCAGCAAAATTGTGATCACTATCACTTTACTTTATGCACCACATCTATATCTACATTTTTTCTGCTCTGTAGACCAATTTTGTGCCTCCACTTTATTAGAACATTAATAAGTTCAGTGACTTGCCCAAAGGCAGCTAGTTAATAACAACTGAAATTCTAATCCTAGCCTTTGGGCTCCAGGCTAGTACTTGATTAGAATGGTCACAGCCCTGCTCCTCTGTGCTCTGTTTCTAGTAGGAAAACATAACAGCTTATAATGTTTGTAAAGAGGGTGGTAGCAGTGGTCTGCGAGGTTCAGTCAAATGGGTGCATTGTAATAAAAAAGAAAACAATAATAAAACCAACTTTAAGTCAGTCTGCTGTTTATTATCCTGATGCTTCCACAATTGTAAATAATTAATAACAAGTTAATGCTTCTTGCAGGGATTAACCACACCCAGCACTCTTGGGGGGGGGGGCAAAGCTTCCCAGTTGGTCTATCCAGTGTCATTTTCTGTTCTCTTCCTCACCCTACATTCAAATGGAGCCAGAGATGCTGTATAAGGCCAGAAGGCAAAACAGGAAACTAGACAGCAGGCGTTGGACTGGAAAACCCCTCCTCAGTAGGGTGCTGAATCAATTAGCAAGTGCTTATTGAACACTGATTACATGCTCAGCACTAGGCTAGGAGCTTGGGGGGAAGAGCAGTCAAGCATGGTTCCTGCTTCAAGGAACTCACAGTTACCTTGAGGAGATAAGACTTAGGAAGAGTCAGCTGTAACTCATACTCGGCACAACAAATAAATAAGAGTGTAATAGGCCACATTATATATTCTGCCAAAGGTCATTCATTTATTCACTCTAGTGGATTTTGATTTGGGTTCCAATCCTTTCTCCGTCACTCTCTACCTCTGTGATCTTAAATAAGTGCCTTAGTTGCTCTGTGTCTCAGTTTCCTCAATGGTACAAATAATAGTATTATAATAAAGCATTAATATCAGTGCTGAATAGTATATATCTATAGTATAATACTATGTTATGATAGTATTATAATATAGCATTGAGAGTCCTTTAGGGAAGTGTAGATTTTAGTTATTATTCATTCATCAAACATTTTGTGAGAATCTGTTTGCCACGGATTATGCTAGCTGGGGATAAGGCCAGCTCTCAAAGAGCTTCTGTGACTCATTCTTTGTCACCAGGGTTGCAAGGCAGTATAATAGCTTAGAGCACAAGCTCTGACATCAAATCACTGAGGCTTCAATCCAGTCTCTATCATTTTCTTCTTTTGATTTTAGGCAAGTTACCTAATCTCTGTGCTTCATTTCCCTCATCTGTAAAGCAGGGATAATAATAGTCCAGATCTCACTGAATTGTTGCGAAGATTAAATGGATTAATAGATACTAAGCACTAAGAATTGTGTCTGGAACATAGTAAGCATGAATTTTAGCAGTTACAATTATTATAGCTTGCTTTCTCACCAGAACTAATGGGAAAAACATTAATTTGGAAATTGGTGAGAGGTTCTTAAATCAGCTACACAGAAATGGTCAAAATTTGAAGTGACATTAGCTATATTCTTTGCTTACAGCCAAACCTTGATTATCCAATTTGGGATATTCTGCTGAGCTTAATTTCCTAGTTAATTAACCAAGTGTTGACTAGAATGCCCTATTGATTTCAATCATTTTGGTCAGAAATCTTTCTCTTTTTTAATATTTATTTTTTAGTTTTAGGTGGACACAATATCTTTATTTTATTTTTATGTGGTGCTGAAGATCAAACCCAGTACCTCATGAATGGTAGATAAGCACTCCACCACTGAGCCACAACCCTAGCCTTGGTCAGAAATCTTTCTTAGATGTCCATAGCTAACTTCTTCTTTGTTAAATAAGGTTTAAGCCTACCCCCAGGTCTATGGTAGAGACAAGGGATCTTCCAAGTCCAAGGTGATAGGTTTGATGTTCCCTTGTTTAACTGTGATTTAAGGGACATGGTGGTCCCTTGATGCTAGCAAAATTCTTGGGATTTATAATTCTCCATTTAGTCTTTACTATGAACTACTTTTCATAGTTTAAGTGAACTACAGTACATGGATAAGTTCATGGCTTCATGATTTTTCATGTTGCTAAAATAGAACTATTTCTAAAGGCAAGGTCCGGGAGCTGTGTGCCACTTGGGAGGGTAATAAAATGGCTTTTTGGCAACATCTGAGTCCATTTGGGTAGTAACAGTAGAGAGGACATTCTGTATAAGCAAAAGAGTTCAAAATGGCCCTTTTACTCATCATGTCTCTCTTGTCAGAGTTACCACCCTGCCATAAGTCCTGAAAGTCCCCCTGTTACAATCATCCTCCAGAGCAATACCATTCAATGGAAATTTCTGAAATGAGGGAAATGCTCTCTATCTGCATTAATTCAGTAGTCACTAGACACATGTGGCTATGCAATACCTGAAAAACCTAATATTTTAATTGCATTTCATTTAAATTAATTTAAATAAAATGGCCACAGATACTCTTTAGTGGGTATTACATCACATGGCATAATTCTAGTGTTTGGAATAAATGTTCAATCATTTATCCTAAAGATATTGAAAGACCTTGTTAAATTCTGAATGTGACACTTGAGGCTAGGCTATTAATTTATTTTCCTTTGTTCATCATGAATTATTGTATACACCAGCTTATTTGTTCTTATCACATAAGAGGGCCTGATATAAGATAGGTATGCCTTACTGAGAAGTGACAGTAATGAGAACTCACGAAGAGGACAAATAAGGAGTTACCCCTGAAGCAGCTTGCTGGCAGCCTCATCTTGGGTGTTAAAAGAGAGATGACAAGAGCAGAAGCAAATTTGTCATGCTGTTTAGGACTGATGCAGATTTAGGGAGGCTGAATGGGAGTGGAGATGGGGGCTTAGGGAGTGAGTTTGGAGTTGTGACAGTCTTTATTAATGAAATAAGTTTCTTTCCTCCCCCTGAGCTGTGTATAATGATGTGTCTACAGGAGACTAGCCCTGTAATAGAAAGGCCAGGACTGTGTCCCCAAAGGCCAACTTTTGTGACTCACAGGCCAAGGGGCAGAAGGCAAGAGGGCAGAGGACAGATCTATAAAAGCTTTAACCTTGAGAGACTTTTGTTAACCTGCCAGTGGAGGTAAAATCCAGCATCTTGTCTTCAGTGGATGTCCTTAGTACTTGGATGAAATGCCAATCAGCAAACTACTGCTTCTCTCCAGGATCCCTGAGGCTTCCGCCAGCCAGACTGCTCAGACAAGTCAGCCTTTTCAGCAGAGAAACAGGTGAGTGATTTTCTTATTATTTGGAAGTGTGGTGCATCAGACATATGGCAGCTACTCATGGTGAAACAATTGCCATTTCAAATGTACTTGAAGCCGAATAAGCTGCTGCAGACAGCATTAGCAGTGCCCAGACTCTTGGATGGGGTCCTGTTTTACTAGACACCATCAGGTTTTAGTGGTTTAAATCTTCTCTGATCTAGTTTAAGTGTTTGGCATTAAAGAAGTTTTATGCTTTCAAGATTTCTCCTGGAAAAGATCAACAATTCCACTGTGAAAGTTAATAGTCAATGTGGAGTGCTAATCACTTTCCCCAAAGTGGGGTGAGGGACGGGTATTGGGAACCTGGAACTAGTGAATGGCAGTGCCCTCCTCCTTAGAACCACACTTTGAATGAAGGACAGGGAAGTGCTTGGACTGTGTGTGAAGGAGAGAGGAGGTTTTCATGGGTTAGGACACTCATAAGGACACTCAGGAGGCTTGATGCCTTCCTATTGGGAGAGAACATGGAGTTCATTTTTATCACAGTGATAGTGACAGAACAAAGGTTCTGGGAAGACAGCTTACATAGGGAGCTAACTATGGATGCAGAGGACTTTACCAGAGCCCAAACTGGAACATATCTGACAGAGGATAGAATAGGATAGAAATGTTTGAAATTAGATCTGTTTTGGAAATTGACAACAAAATGTTGGATTCTGCTATAGATTACTCTCTCCTACCCAAAACGAAATTTCCCTTGCGGACCCAACCGCTCCATTCTTTTGTAAAGAGTAAAAGATGGTGCTACTTCTCTACTGTCATTTCCATGTAATTTATAAGAACAAAGCACTATTGACATGCAGTTTCCAGCTAACATTTGCAGAGCGCAGAGCAAAGTGACAAAGTGAGGCACCTGGCTTGTAGTCTACTCACTCCAGTCCCCTTATCTTCTCAGCTTTCTTCTCTTACCCCTGACTACCTTTACCCTCTATATGAGGCCTCATAATATGTACATGGGCATACCAGCAGCAAGGATAGTCCTAGAGAAGAGGTCTGAACATCCACCCATACCCCTAGCAGTATTTAGTGTTTTTTTTTTCTTTTGGTACCAGAGATTGAACCCAGGGGTGCTTAACCACTGAGCCACTTCTGCAGCCCTTTTTATTTTTTATTTTGAGGCAGGGTCTTGCTAAGTTGCTGAGTCTAGCTTTGAACTTGTGATCCTCTTGTCTCAGCATCCCTAGATGCTGGGATTTCAGGTGTGAGCCACCACACCTGGCCCCAGCAGTATTCATGCTGGTTGGGCAGAAAATTCCAGTGTCTATTTACCTGGACAATGGTCTAGAAGCTGAGGGTCTGGACTCCAAGTAGGCATATCTCTTTGGCCCTGGGCCCACTTTGTGGGAGAAAGTGAAGCCAGAGGAGAGAGCCAGAGTGTGGTCTCCCTGGATTGACCCAACACTGATGTACACTATGGAAAATGTGACACACCACTGGGTTGCTGTTTTTGGTCAGAAATTCCATCAACCAGTGATGAAGTGTTGTGAAAATAACGCCAATGAGCTGAAAAGGAATGGACACCAAAGTTCAGCTGTGGCAATGACTGCCTACTCCTGCTGCTTTGTCTGTGGCCATTCCTCTGCAGCTGAGCACTGTGGGAGTTGTCAGGATGAGACTATAGAGATGATGGCTGCCCCCTCAAAGATAGTAGTTAGCTGGGAGTAGGCAGTTTAAATGGAATGAGGCAAAAATAGTCCTTCACAGCCTTAGGTTTCAAGGACTGATGTTTGAGAAAGTACTGGGATCACAGTATAAAAGCTGAGCCACACTATGGAACTTAACTTCATGGAGCTCACCTGAGCACCATGTCTAGATGCAGACAAATTATAAGCATTAGTGGCGGAAGGAGGTGTATCCCAAGAGTTGACATTTTGTACTTGTCTTTTGGATATATTAGGAGCTTAAAGCTGTATTTGTAAGTAGCCTGGGGGCCATTTCTATCTGTCCTAGTCATTGCTGAGCTATAATATTTAGGAACACTTACTTCTGTTCCGTTCGTGGCCAGGGCATCTGTATCCTATCAATTCATGTGCCCTCCTTCTATGTTGTGCCTATCCCAAGACAGCTAGATAGTTCACCTGTGTTAGATGTGCTCCAGAGTAGGACCTGTAGGCATTTCATTAGATGGTATCAATGAATGGTATCAATGAATGGTTTTTATATGCTAGACTCTGCTAAGGGATTGATATGTAACATATCATTGAATTCTCACAGAAGTATTGAATACTTTGTTGTTATCATGCCCATTTCACAAATGTGGTAAAGAGAGGTCAAGTCACTTACCTAACTCATGCAGGTAGTAAGGGGCAGAGGCAGGTCTCTTTGACTCCAAAGCCCACATCCCTAACTATAACCGTAATCTATTGTCTCTTCTTTTCTCCATCAGTGCTTGGTATCTCTGCATAGAACTGAAAATAAACTCTGCCCCACTTTTTCCTAAGGAACCAGGCTATCCATATGCATTTAGTAAATTCTGACTGTGTGCATGGTCCTCTGTACTACTGTGGGAGCATGCTGAGCAAAGAGGGGATACTGAGGGTAGGCAGAGCAGACAGTGGTCAGAGCTGAGTGAGTTGAATTAAGCTTGGCATGTTATCCTGTAAGAGAAATCTTGAAATGAACTGTGAAGGATAAGAGAGACAGTTTAGCAGAGAGGAGCACATTTGGAATGGGGAACTTAGCACAGTGTTTGGAACAATGCAGGCTTTCAATGCATACTTATTGGCTAAGTGAAAAACTTGGCAGGTCAGTTCTAGCTCTTCCCTCTTCTTATCAGGGAGATGAATTAAGCTAACCTTTACTCTCTATATCTAGGAAAATACTTTTTTTTTCTGTTTCTGATCCCCTTTATGCCTACCAAAAAAGGGCCAGAGTATACACCCAGGGTCAACCTGAATGAAAGGGAAGAATAGTGTTGATAGAAGGTAGTGTAGGGTGAGGCTGGCTTTTAATACTCGTGTATTGTCACTTACTAGTTCTGTGACCTTGGGAAATTTACTTAACCTCTTTATGCTTCAGTTTCCACATATGCCAAGTAGGGATCATAATGGCATCCATCTCCTGGGGGTTGTTGTGAGGACCAAATGAAATATGCATGTAGTTTTGAGGAATATAGAAGGCACTCAAGATCTGTTGACTAATATTATCTATTTAGAAACTTGACATCTAAGCAACCTTGAAAAAATTTATCTCAGGGCCCTTTCCCATAACAGGTATGCACTGGGGATATATAGAACCAGTTCATGTATTTTTCAAGAGAGATATGCACGCACACACACACATGCGCACACACAGTCTTACTTTTAATCAAAAGCTGTACAATTTGAGAGCTCTGAGTGTTGCTGAAACACGCAATGTTCCAAGAGGTAGAAGGAAATGGACAAAGTTAAATATGAATAGCAGGAGGACCCAAGATAAATACTCTTTGCTATGTGACATATAAAGGATGTATGCCTGTTTTCAACAAAGAAAATACCATTTTCACAAATAAGAAACTTACAGTTTTATTTAAAAATGGTTCTCCTTAAATACCAAATCAACAATATGTGAGGATAGATCCTGGTTCCTACATTCTGTCTAAGTAAAGGATGGATATCCTGGCTCTCCTTAATATCTAGGCTGGCAAGAGTGATGGTTCCACTCATTTGGTAGAGACTTAAATATATTTCTGTGGTGAATACTAATTACTTCTCTGACCTAAGTTCTCCTGCTTTCACTGGGGTCATTAATACTATCAGTGAGCAAGAGCATTTTTTTAAAAAAATTCAACAAGAATGAGTGATTGTTACTGTTTGCAGCAGGTACCAATTCTTATTCAATAGGTTCACATGCAAAATCCATCCAGTGATAAACCTAACATTAACATAGTATTTGCTAGATGCCAGGCACTGTCTTATACAATTTATATTCCTCAACAAAATTAATTTTTTAAAAAACACATGCAATTTTCCAGAAGAAGAAACTGAGGCAGTAAGAAGTAAAATAATGTGCTCAATGTCACACAAATAATAATGAAGGATTCAAATCCAGGCATAAAGTCTCCAGAGTTTACTCTTAAAGTTCTTCACTATGTTGACTCACAAAACATAGGTTAGAGAGGATTTTGACCTGTGTATAAACCAGAATTTCTGGCAGTTTCAAACATTAGTGTAGCTTTGGCCTTCAGGAATTCTGGACTGTATTAGTGTTCTTTCAGTCTCAGATCTTCATAAGTGGATTTAAAAGTGAATCCTATAATTTGTTTGTTACATTCAGAGTATGGGAATCCAAACAGTTTACAAGTTGAGATTTTGAGAGAATAAATAGTACCCTCTTCACCAATCAAGACCTAAAGCAATTGAATGGTAAAGCAGATGGAATGCAAAACATTACTTGTATTTCTAATGAAGTTTACTTTGAAGGAAATAGTTTAGTGTGAGATATTTCTTAATGATAGCTATCGGTGCCCATGTTTGTTCCTGACCCTCTGCTTTCTGGAAGCTCTACTACTCTCCCCATTGAAATTCTATGTCAGGTGAGATATGTGTCACATGCCTATAATCCCAGCAGCTTGGGAGAATCCTATGTTTGAAGCCAGCCTCAGTAACTCAGCAAGGCCCTAAGCAACTTAGTGAGACCCTGTCTCAAAATAAAAAATAAAAAGGACTGAGGATGTGGCTTAGTGGTTGAGTACCCCTGCCAAGGGAAAAAAAATGTGTATGCTTTTTAAAGTGGGATTTCAGGTAACCACAGCAACTGGTCCATTGTAGTTCTCCCAGCTTCAAGCATTATTGACTTTTTTCTTTCTCTTCTTTGGACTTTGGACTCATAGCCTGGACTAGCCAATTTTATATGATTTGTCAATAGATGGCAAATATTCTGTGGTGGTGTTTGTTTTTTTCTTCCCAGCTCAAATATAGGTGGGTTCTCCAGGGACAGAACCTATTCTTATATTTTGTTAAGACATTTGAATGCATATAGCATGGTGTTTGCCTAAAGTGCTCAAAATATGTTTCTTCCTTCTATTCTTCCTCTTTTTTGCTCTTCCCCTCTTACTCTTTTTGTTCTTCCTCCTTCATGTCTTCTGAAATACTTAATGTAATGCTGAAGTCCCAAGGATGAAATGAATACTTGTGTGCTTAAATTTTGTGTATTTTATGTCAGGTGGAGGCTAACCAGGATCTTCGATCTCTTGGAACTGGTACTATCTGTAAAATATCTCCTGTTCACTCCATCAGACATGATTCTTTACTTTTTGATTCTGGGACAAGAGCTAAGCAGTAGCCGAATTGAAGCTATGTGTTGGGATAAATTGTACCCTAATATCATGTCTGGCATCCTAGTTATGCTTCCCATAAATATTTCTGAGTGACTACTAGACCATAAATTATCCAGTAATGGATGCTATGTTGTGTTTATTGCTGTATCTCCAATTCCTGGTACAGTCCAAATCCACAGTAATTGTTTATAATGACCATTTGTAATTTTATAATGACTAATTAAATGAAAATCTCTGTCTTCTCTGAATCCCACATTCTTCCTTTGAAGAAGTTTACACATTAATCCTAAAATTCATATGAAATTGCATGGCTGGGTTTATTCTAAATAGCTAAAAAGATCTTGAAAAATAAGAAAAAAGAATATTCATACTTCCATATATCAAAATTTACTACAAAGCTAAAGCAGTCAAAACAGAAACACAAGAAAGATCAGTGGAGAAGACAAAGGAAAATGGAGGGAAGGGGTAGTGAAAGACAGTGGAATGAATATGACCTAATTTTCCTGTGTACATATATGAATAGACCTCAGTGAATCTCACCATCATGTACATCCACATGCACTAATTAAAAGCAGCTATAAGTAAATAGAAGAAAGATCAGTAGAGTAGAGGGAAAGGAACAGGGGGAGGGCTGAGACTAAGGAGGATCACAAGTTCAAATCCAGCCTCAGCAACTTTGAAGTCTTCCAACAGTTCATTAGAAAGAATGTAGACATTTAAAAAATTCCCACTATAATGAACATAAATTGAGGTTTTTAGTCAGATATAAGCTGAATTGAAAAAAGAAATTTAAAAAAGCCAATAGTGTATTAGCATTTTTTCACTCATTTGCCATGCTGATAGTGCAAATACAAATCTGGTCGACATATACAGACTCTCAAGCAACAATGTACAGCTCTCTTTGTCCTCCATGCTAAGAGATGTAAAAGCTTAAGGGCCAAACAATACCAAATTTATAGACTTCAAAAACCATCTAATTTAAGGGCATTTGCTAGTTTTAGCTAGGATACATCTGGAACACTTATGGGTAATCATTTACATACAATAATATGCAGTAAAATTTTTGAGAAATAAACTTTAGTGTAACAATCCTGTAGGGAAAACCAGAGGAAAGGCAGGTTATCAGTTTAAGATGTCAGCCAATTTGTTTCAGTCACTCTAAGTCCATATCCTAAAACCTAAAATTTAGTTATCTTTCCCTAAGCCAAGAGCTTTGTACCATGTTGTTAATTATGTTATGAAGTAAAGGAGACTTAGGTTTTTACTTATCACAACTGCTTTATCAATTGTCTACGACCTCAACATCTTCTTGGAAGTCTGGAAAATGTTCATGCATAAGGATAATTAGCCTTAGCTGACTTAAATTTGCCCCATACAATGGTACATCATCAACCCTTAGTGAAGTCTTTAAAAAAAAGGGGGGGGGGGGGACAGGTTTAAAAATGGGTTAAAGGCCAACCAGAATCAACAAATGGGACTTACTCAAACTAAGAAGTTTTCTCTCAACAAAAGAAACAATAAGAGAGATAAACAGGGAGCCTACATCCTGGGAACAAATCTTTACCCCACACACTTCAGATAGAGCCCTAATATCCAGAGTATACAAAGAACTCAAAAAATTAGATAACAAGATAACAAATAACCCAATCAACAAATGGGCCAAGGACCTGAACAGACACTTCTCAGAGGAGGACATACAATCAATCAACAAGTACATGAAAAAATGCTCAACATCGCTAGCAGTCAGAGAAATGCAAATCAAAACCACCCTAAGATACCATCTCACTCCAGTAAGATTGGCAGCCATTAAGAAATCCAACAACAACAAGTGCTGGCGAGGATGCGGGGAAATGGGTACACTTGTTCATTGTTGGTGGGACTGCAAAATGGTGCAGCCAATTTGGAAAGCAGTATGGAGATTTCTTGGAAAGTTGGGAATGGAACCACCATTTGACCCAGCTATTCCCCTCCTCGGTCTATTCCCTAAAGACCTAACAAGAGCATGCTACAGGGACACTGCTACATCGATGTTCATAGCAGCACAATTCACGATAGCAAGATTGTGGAACCAACCTAGAAGCCCTTCAATAGATGAATGGATTAAAAAAATGTGGCATTTATACACAATGGAGTATTACTCTGCAATAAGAAATGACAAAATCATAGAATTTGGAGGGAAATGGATGGCATTAGAGCAGATTATGCTAAGTGAAGCTAGCCAATCCTTAAAAAACAAATGTCAAATGTCTTCTTTGATATAAGGGGAGTAACCAAGGACAGGGTAGAGACGAAGAGCTGGAGAAGAAGAATAACATTAAACAGGGATGATAGGCGGGAGGGAAAGTGAGAGTTAAGGGAAATTGCATGGAACTGGAAGGTGAGCCTCAGGGTTATACACAATTACATATAAGAGGAAAGGAGGAGTAGGAGAAAAATTATATAAGTGGAAGAAACGATTTATAGTAGAGGGGATGGAGAGAGAGTAGGGGAGGGGAGGGGAGGGGAGGGGTGAGGGGACAGTGGAGAATGGGATAGACAGCAGAATACATCAGTCACTAGAAAAGCAATTTGTAAATCAATGGAAATGTAACTGATGTGACACAGCAATCTGTATACGGGGTAAAAATGGGAGTTCATAACCCACTTGAATCAATCTGTGAAATATGGTATAATAAGAACTATGTAATGTTTTGAACAACCAACAATAAAATAATTAAAAAAAATGGGTTAAAGGCAAATACAGCATATCTACATTTAGAGCTATTAACTCAAGAATTTTCTCAATTATGAAATCTTGTGGAGAAGTAATACTTTTCTTAAAATCTGGTCAACAACAAGACCCTAGGAAACTTAGTGATACCCTGTGTCAAAATAAAAAATGAAATAAAAAGGACTGACAATGTTGCTCTGTGGTTAAGCATGCTTCAATATGTTCAATCCCTCTTACTAAAAACAAACAAACCAACAAATGAAATATAGTATGGTAAAATCATGTGGATAGATATATGAATGTATAGGCTAGAGCTAAGAGTTCAGAAATAAACCTGAATGAATATATGGTTAATTTATTTTTTGACAAAGGTGACAAGACCTTTCAGTGAGGAGAAAGTAAAGTCGAGAGTTCAAAGCCAGCCTCAGGAATTTAGCGAGATCCTGAGCAACTCGGAGAGACCCTGTCTTTAAATACAATACAAAAAAGGGCTGAAGATGTTGTTCAGTGGTTAATCACCCCTGAGATCAATACCCAGTACTAAAAAAACAAAAACAAAAAACAAAAAAAAAAACAAAACCAAAACACCCCAAAAATGTAAACATGAGTCACCATTTGATTTAGTAATTCCACTTCTAGGTATATATCCAAAAAAGTTGAAAATATTGTTTACACAAATATGTGTACACAAATATTCATATCATTATACATAATAACCAAATGTAGACACAATATGAATGTCCATCAATTGCTTAATAGGTGAACAAATCATCACATGTACATATAATGGCAGTAAAAATGAATGAAGTACTGATTCATGCTTCAATATTGATGAACCTCAAAAATATTATGGTAAGTGAATGAAGCCAGGCTCCAAATGACACATATTATAGGATTGAATTTTTACAGACTTTCTAGAATAGGCAAATATATACAAAGTAGATTAGCATTTTCCTGTGACTAAAGCAGTTTCAATAGCTGAATTTTACAGTTTTCTTTTTAAAAATTTCCTTGCCTTATTTTATTTTATCCTCACAATAAACAAATAAATATTTTATTTTTCACTTTCTGTAGTTAAGGAATTGAAATCCAAAATTTAAGGGACTTGCCCAAGAATACACAGTATGAATCCAGGCTTGGATTGTCTCAGGTCAGGATTTATTTGGGGAGATGATGAAAATGCTCTAAAATTGATTATGGTGATGGTTGTACAACTCTGAATACACTAAAACCATGACTTATATTTAAATGAGAAAATTGTATGGTTGTGAATTTTATCTCAATAAATGTGTTAGCAAGCAAACCATAAAGTATATACTTAATAAATGATGATACTGTTATTATTCCTATGCAAAAAGCCAAAAGTTTTGAGAATGGGTCCAAGCTTCAGTAATTTTTAAAAGCTCCCCAAATAGTTCTAATATACAGCCCTGGCTGAGAAGTTCTACACTAACTGAATGAATGACTGTATTTTATGTAAGCACTGATTGAACCAGTAATGGATGGATGATGGGGGTCAGCCTTTCTTCTGTTGTCTGGCTGGGAAGCATAGGCAGTCATAGTGTCTGGAGCAGAGCAGGAGGTGGTAGTTTTATCTGAAGGCCAAATTATTTCTCAGGCCCCAGAAGTGTATATGAGGTTGGGGAAGGGGGCTGCCAACCCTTGCACAACATGTCTGTGTGCACTCGGCTCATTGGTAACTCAGCATGTAGGCTGCACTGAAGATACTGAACATAAGTCTGGAGATTAGGGCTCCTTTCAAGGAAGGAGTTCTGTCAACACAAAGCATAATATTATTGCATTTCTCTAAAGCTGTATGAATTTCCACATACCATCTGCCTGTTAATTTTACAAGTTCCTGCTTAAAGTAGGTTTGCATTTATGCTGTCAAAATTTGAAGGCATAATTGTGATATTGTTCCTTAGAATTATTGTTATATTGTCTCCCTAGTGTTTTTTTAATTATCTGTTTTATTTTTCTCCCAGGAAAACTTCCATAAGTGAATCAAATGCATATAAATGAGGGCGTTCTGATGTGGTCCTTAGAGAGCACAAGGTAGTTAGACTCTCAGAGTTAATGAGTTAATGTATTGCTAATCAACCCAGCTTACAACATAATTTAATATAGATAATTGAGAATATTGAATTGGATCAAGCATGTTGCATTTTGAATCATTTATATTTTCCATTCACTTTCATTAAACAGAAGTTGAAAGTGTGTGCTTGCTACCTTACTCTTTTATTAGCCAAGCTTAATAACAATAAGCCTGTTGGAACAACTACAGAGAATTTTTCACCCAGAGATTTCCAAGTACACATCAAATCTATTGACTGGTCATATTTCTTAGTTTGCATCTTATGATTTAAAAATATTGTAGAGAAGTTTGGCCTTGCACATTTAGATGTAGAGCCCAGACACCAGAAAGCTTTTCTGACCCTGGGTTCAATATGACCCTTTTGGATTGACTGAAATGCTTGTGCAACATGCTGTACCCCAGTCAGAGGCCAGAAGATAAGATTGCTCACCAGCCAGAAACCCCAGGGCTCTGCATAGCACATACCGAGACCTGGAGTCCTTTCTACACACGGTTCGTTGCTTTTTGTTATGTAGTTTCTTTAGCTGACATCCTTTAACATCATCTGTTCTTGAGCCCCTAGCTTGCTGTTAGGCCTTCACTTTCAATACCCCTGATGTCAGGGTTCCTATTAATTTCTGCCAGTGCATCTTCCCATAATAGTCACAGCATATTTTGCTTCTATTTAAGTTAAAGCTAGTATCTGCAGGCTACAGAGATCTAGCCTATTTTAACAAAATATTTCTCTCTCTCTCTCTCTCTCTCTCTCTCACACACACACACACACACACACACACACACACACACACACACACATTTTTCTTTCAATCCTAAATTCTTAAGTCTATAGAGAATTTCATTAAGTTCATACTGGCAACATATAAAAATTATCTTTAGTTTGTCACAATGCATACAATCCTGTACAATTGTGCTATGTTCTTCAATAATGTTACTTACACGTTTATGTCTGATATTGTGGACAATTCAATTGTCAAAATTCAGAGGGAAGAACATTAAGGTCACCAGTGGGAAGTATAGTGAATGCATAGTAGGTGTTGAATAATTATTTGAGTAATGGATTAATTAATTGCATGTGAAGCTCTGATTTAGAAATCACACACAACCTTGGAAGTATAAAACAGGTTTTTCTCAAAACCATGTTTCATTTAGAAGTTTAAAGAAAAAGAGATTAAAATTCACCTGAAGGACAACCGAATACTTTTCCCAGGCATCAAAACTGTTCATTCTGGATTGCTTTTTTTACCTTTTAGCATGCATCAGAGTCACCTGGGAATTTGTTAAAACACAGATTACTGTGTTCCACCTTCCGTCTTTCAGATTCATTAGGTATGGGGCTGTGCTCAACACTTGCATTTAACAATTTTCCAATTGCTACTGCTGCTGCTGGTTATAGAGTGACCAAGCATGTTAGCTCACCCACTACTGAGTATTTTCCCCAATTTGGGACTTTCAGTGCTAAAATGGAACACTCCTGGGCAAATCAGGACGATTGATCTCTGTACAGGATCAGGATCAGACTTTGGGAATCATTAGTCTTCGAGGTTGTATGGCAACCAGCAGGGCATCCTACATATTCAGATAACACCACTATTCTTTGATATCCCAGCTCTTTTTGAAAAAACTTTATTTTATTTAGTTATTTTTTTTACATGGTAACCAGGATCAACCTGGTGCCTCACATGTGCCAGGCAAGCGTTGTAGTACTGAGCTACAATCCCAGCACAATATTTCTACTCTTGATAACTGAAGTATTATGGTAAATATTTTTGTGTCAACTTGACCCAGAGATACTGGATTACTCATATTTCTGGTTATGTCTTTTAGGGTGTTTCTAAATGGTATTATCATTTAAATTGGTGATCTCAGTAATTAGATTGCCATTTCTAAATATGGGTAGACATCATCCAAACTGTTGAGGGACTGAATAGAACAAAAAGCAGTTGAGGGAGGAATTTAACATTTCTTGTTTCTTGCCTGCCTGCTTAAGATGTGACATTGGTTTTGTCCTTCCCTTGGGACATTTGTACCATTGGCTCCCTTGGTTCTCAGGCCTTTGGACTTAGACTGGAATTATACCATTGGTTTTCCTGGGTTTTCAGCTTGCTAA
This sequence comes from Spermophilus citellus, assembly GCF_964194105.1. Lineage (NCBI taxonomy): Eukaryota > Metazoa > Chordata > Mammalia > Rodentia > Sciuridae > Spermophilus > Spermophilus citellus. The sequence continues at coordinate 102,945,717 of NC_138190.1, forward strand.
TGGCATATCATTGGACTTCTTCATCCTTATATTTGCATGAACCAATTTCTCACAATAAATTGCTTCCTATTGATTCTGTTTCTCTGGAAAACCCTGAATAATAGATTCAGTGATTGAACTAATACATAGAGAGTAGAGGTACTTATTCTCAGAAATTCAGCATAAGTGATCTGATGTGGTATCCTAACATCTTCTGTCCTGGTTTCTAACCCTCTTCCATGGTCCACACCACCTCCATTACTGGTCCCCAGGCTAGTTGAGTTCTTCCCTGTTCTCCTGGTGGAATCTGCTTTGAGACAAGGTGCTTAGAGCCACCATAAGAGGCACCAAGTGTAGAACAGTTAAGAGAGGAGATTCTTTGGTCAGACAGACCCTGAATCTAGCACTTCTTAGTTATGCAGTCTTAAGTTATTATATCATCTCGATCTTCACTTTCATCATGTAGAAAATTATAATTATGATGTCTAGATTACAGGGATTGTTATGAGAGTTGCTGTAAGAAGTAAAGTGAAGGTATGAATTAAGTTATATGTATGGTGCCTGGCACATAATACAACACAATTTAAATTGAAGCTATAATCATAAGAATCCTAAGATTTATGACTCATTATTTTGTTTTGTTATTTGTTTTTGATTGACATATATTTTAAATATTTATAAGGTACAATTTGATGATTTATGTATACATTGGGTAATAATCATATCAGAAAAACTGTTACTTACTTTTATCATTTCTTTATGGTAAATTAAATTTTTTCTAACTCCGTTGAGATGTATGATGCATTATTGTTAAATATATTCACCCTACGATGCCAAAGAACACCAGAACTTATTTCTGCTCTTTAAATGTAATATTGTACCTGTTGAACAATCTCTCCCCATTCCCCTTCCCCTACTTTTTTATCCTCTGATAACCACTATTCTGTTCTCAACTTTGATTAGATCAACTCATTGAGATTCCACATGCGTGAGATCATTGGGTGTTTCTTTTATGTGCTTGACTTATTTCACTTAAATTGTCTTCTAAGTCCATCCATATTGTGTAAAATGACAGGATTTAATGCCTTTTATGGCTGCCTGGTATTTCATTATATAAGTGTACTACATTTTCTTTGTCAATTCATCTGTTGATGGACATTTAAGTTGATTTCATATCCTGGCCATTTTGAATAATGCTAAAATGAATGGTAGTGTAAATGTCTCTTAGACGTGTTAAATTAATTTCTTTTGAGTATGTACCTAATAGTGGAATTATTGGATCATACAGTGTTTTTAGTTTATGATCAACCTTCTGAATGTTTGTATTAATTTAGATCCCTACCAAATTGTATGAGTTTCCCGTTCCCTACAACCTCTTTTTTGATAGTTGCTTTTCTAACTGAGTTGAAGTGATATCTTATTATGCTTTTGGTTTGAATTTTCCTGATGATTAGTGATTTTGAGCAATTTTCATATACTTATTGGTCATTTGTATATGTGTTGGAAAATCCCTATTTATTTCTTTAGCCAAATTTTAATTGGATTATTAATGTTTTTTCTGGGGTTGGGATTGTGGCTCAGAGGTAGAGCGCTTGCCTAGCATGCGTGAGGCACTGGGTTCAATCCTCAGCACCACATAAATATAAAATAAAGACATTGTATGCACCTGTAACTAAAAAATAAATATAAAAAACTTTAAAAATATTTTTTCTTTCTTTTTGCTATAGAGTTATTTGAGTTCCTTATATATTCTAGATGTTGATCCTTGTTAGATGTATGATTTGCATATATTTCTCATTTTGCAGGTTATCTGTTTTTGCTTTTGTTTCATTGCTTTTCGGGTCATATATAAAAAAAAATATTTTCTCAAGTCACTGTCCTGAAGTATTTCCCCTGTGCTTTCTTCAAGTAGTTTCATATAAGACCCATTATTTGGATAATTTAAGATAACAGCAAAATTACTCACAAGGTAATTTTGTCCTCCCCAACGTGAAGTTCAGAGTTGCACAGTCACAGTCATGAGGTACTTTGACTTTGTTGTGTGTCTTAAAAAGCCTCATGAAAGTACAGAAATATCCCCAAGAAGTCACTTATGTCACAGAAATAAAATTCAAGGAGAAATAACTCCTTTGCCTGTGCACCTGGAGAGTAAGCAATGATTTAAACATTTTCAGTGAATAGATTGTCTTCATATACCCACCTAACCTCTTTCAGCAGTATTTCCAAGTAGACAAATTTTATTTCCTCATCCATACAGGCATTTAATATGTTTAGGGTACCATCTGCCTGTTCAAGGAACCTCACTTTTCTGTTTTCCCAGGACTGCCTTTTACAGGGCTCAGTCTATCTTACAAGTGGTGTGTATTAAGGAGACACCAGGTATACTGCTAATCATCTTGAAATGCATTGGCTAGCCCTCCAACAAGAAAGAATTATCTGGTTCATAATGCCAATAATCCCATGGTTGAGAAACTGCTCGATTCCTTCATATCTCCGTTTTCCAGAGGTCATAGTGCCCTGTTTTAGAGCCTCAGGGCAAATACCTTCCTAGAGAATTAAGTTTGTTCAAAGGTTTTGGGATCCATTTTAAAGCATCAAAACAAATATGGGCAGGTGATGATCTAGAATACAAAGTATTTTAAGATTCTACTTTTTATTTCCTCATGTGAGAAATTTTGTAAATACTATTTTTATGACTATTAGATAGTATTAATTGAGATTAGAAGTATTAGTAGTCCATTAATAAGAAATGTTTTTATTGTGGTAGAATATATGTAATAACATTTACCATTTTAATCATTTTAAGTGTACAGTTTAGTGATATTTAGTCCATTCACATTGTTGTGCAACCATCACTGCCATCTATATCCAGAACATTTCTATCTTCTGAAGTAAAACTTCTTAGTGAATAAGTCAATGTTAATTGACTTGTTCACTCTTTCCTCTAGTCCCTGGAAACTACCTGTTTTAGTTAGCTTTTTCACTGCTGTGATCAAAAAACCTGATAATAACAACATAGGATAGGAAGAGTTTATTTGAGGGCACATCGTTTTAGAAGTTTAAGTCCATAGATGGCTGATTCCATTGCTCTGGGCCCAAGATGAGGCAGAAAATCATGGTAGAAGGGTGTAGCAGAGGAAAGCAGCTCAGGACATGGCTATAAGAAACAGAGAGAGAGAGAGAAAGTGAGTAAGCATGCTCTCTGCTCACCAGGAACAAAATATAAACCTCAAAGGCATATCCCTAGTAACCTACATCCTCTAGCCACATTCTACCCACCTATAGTTATCACCCAGGGAATCCATTCAAGTGGATTAATCCACTGATTAAGTTCAGGCTCTCATAATCTAATTGATTCACCTGTGAACATTCTTCCATTGTCTCACACATGAACTTTTTGTGGACAACTTACATGTAAACCATAACATAATCATTCTGCTTTCTGTCTCTGAATTTGACTATACTTGGTATCACATATAAGTGTAACCAAACAATATATTATTTCTGTGATGGAATTATTTTAGTTAGCATGATGTTTTCAAGTTTTATCCATATTAAAACGTTGTCAGAATTCCCCTCCTTTTAAAAGGTGAATAATATTCCATTGCATCTTTTCATCCATTCATTTACTGATAAATATTTGTATTGCTTTTATGTCTTAATTATTGTGAATAATGCTACTATGAACTTGAGTGTTCAAATACTGTTTTGAGTACCTATTTTAGTTCTCTCCATTATGTTCTTTGAAGTGGAATTTTTGGATCATCTCGCAGTTCTGGGTTTTATTTTTTGAGTAACCACCATACTGTTTTTCACAACAACTGTACCATTTTATAATTCTAGAGGCAACAGTTCCAGCTTCTGTATATCCTTTACTGAAACTTGCTGGTTTTTGTTTGTTTTTATTATTGTTAATAATCAGCCTAATAGATGTGAAGTAGTATCTCTTTATGCTTTTAATTTCTTAATGATTTTGTGAAGTTGATCATCTTTATTTGTTTATTAGTCATCTTTGTATCTTTTTTAGCTATGTATTCAAATCCTTTTCCTATTTAAAAAATGGTTTGTTGGTTTTTTTTTTTTTTTTTTTTTTTTAAGTGGTGGTTGGTGTTGAGTTGTAATAACACAACTCTTGAAGTAAGGTGTGTGCTTTGGCTTTCTGGGCCTATTTCCAAAACACTGAGCCTCAGTTTTTAAATTTGTTACTGGGAATGCTTTGCTAATGAGCTACATCCTAAGCCCTTTTGATTATTATTTTGAAAATTTTGAGACAGGGTCTTACTCAGTTCCTGAGGCTGTTCTCATACTTGCAATCCTCTTGCCTCAGTCTCCTGAGTCACAGGGGTTACCAGGGATAACAGCTGTGCACCACTACATCTCACTGGGCTCATTCTTTTCTGTAATCCAGAGCCCTTGGGGAATCTGGGCCCTAGGATCTTGCTTTCAGCTCTTAGTCATCCAGTGATGAATTTATCACTAAAAATATATTGGAGATAATGGGATAACAAATAACTTTCCAATCTATAATGACATTTCAAAGACATAGTTCCTAGAAAAGATAATGTCTACTCTCAGAAATTTGTTCCAGTGATGTAACTTTTGCTACCTTGGGGAAATTAACCTTGAGTAGGGCAATTTTCAGTTTTCTCACTGCCATGCCATTTAGGCAGTCCTACACTTACTTCATTTATTTTATTTTTACATATTACATGTCTTCATTTCAGCTCTTTGCGCTTATACACAATAGAAGAAAAACTGGTAACCCCCACATTTGTGTTAAATTCATCATAATGAGTTTGGGAACATGTTTTTAGTTAATTTTCTTTGCATAACTTTCTTTACTGAGAGATTAAGAATTTGCTTACGGAATTTTCTGTTTAAATTCATACATGAAAATTGAGATGGTCTAGACTGAAAGAGTAGTTTTCATACTTTAGAAAACTATTCTGTGTGTGGGCAATCAGAGCTGCCATGATTTTTAAAGGCATAGGTATCTGCCTCATTAACATATATGATCATGGTAAGGCATATATTTACACACAGGGTTAATCATAGCTTTCTATAGTCTTTATTATGTGCAAAGCAATATTGGAACACACATAAATCCTTATCAAATTGCCTAGACTCCACTTCCAGAGTTTTCACATTTGTCTTTCCATTGTAGGGTCTGTTTTTCCAATGTTATTACTGGGCATAGTTTAGGCTCAAAGAGTGTGGGGAGTGTTGATGGATCTTCCACCCTCAGATTAAGGTGTCCACTCATGTACATATTTAAGAAAGGATAGATAGGATGGTAAATTATGGAACAAGGAAAGGAAGGATAAGGAAGCATTATCTGGATTCACTTATACTAACAAATTTTGTGTGAAGATCTCTAAGGAGTTCAGGCATCCTGCAAACCTGGATGTACAGGTTCTTTTCAAGCATTTATTGAATTAGGAGATGGAATATGTTTATTTAATAGCTTATTAGAATTTTTTGGATATATTACATATGATCCTCTATTTGTACACTTGTCTCATTTTCCCACAATGTTAAAAGCAGGCCTACTTAAGGCTATAGGTACATAGGTATAGTCAGAAGATCTGAAAAGGCTACCAGTGAGGTAGGATGGTAGTTATTGTTGTTAAGTGAAGGAAAGACAAATACCTGTCTGAAAATAAATAATTATTGTTTTCAGAGATACATCTGGACAATTACAGTAAAATGTGTGATTTAGCACATAAATGCTGAGTTTTAATCTTTGCTGTTCAACAGGTAAGCTATATAACCTTGGGCAAGTTAGTTAACCTCTATTTTTTTCTCTCATTTGTAAAATGGGAGCACCTTAATTTATCTTATATCATACTAAAGTACTTAAAAGAGTGTCAGACAAAATGTATGTACCATGTAAGTGTTGGCTTTTGTATTATTTTCTTTTAAGCCTACCTGGAAGGCTTAAAAGAAATGAGGTATTATTGCAGTATCCCAGAGCATCCCTGTATATTTGCCACTTTTTTTATGAGGTAGTATTACAGTTTCCAAGAGCATCCCTATATATTTGGCACTTTTCTGGTCCCCAGGATAACATGGGCACCCCAGAGAATGATTAGACTGAAAAAAGGTAATAATGAAATGGGCTTCCATATAGGATGAGAACAGGGTAATTGGGTTCGATTGTATCTGTCACTTGTTTTGTTGTTGTTGTTGTTGTTGCCTTTGAATGTAAAAGGCTTGGGCAGGGATCTCTTTAGGATAAGTTATTGTGGATGGATGGTATCCCCTGGACAATTAGTGGTGGTTGATGGGCATGTTAGCTCTTCATAGTTGTGACTTTAATATCTGACAAGAATAATGTAGAGGAAGAAAAGTTTATTTTGGCTTACAGTTTTAGAAACCTCAGTCCCTGGTTGCCTGACTCCACTGCTCTGGGTCCAAGGTGAGCCAGAACATCATGGCAGAAGGATGTGATAGAGAAAAGCTGCTCAGCTCTTGGCAGCTAGGAAAATGGCAGGGGGAGGGGAAGGGAGGGAGGGGGAGGGAGAGAGGGAGAGGGGGAGATAGGGAGGCTCCAGGGAAAAACTATCCCTAAGAGTGTGCCCCCAGTGACCTACTTCCTTCAGCCATACCCCACCTGCCTGTAGTTACCACCCAGCAATCCATTCATCCACCCAGTCCAGGAAATTATTTACTCCACTGATTAGGTTATGGCTCTCATCTGATCATTTCACCTTTAAACATTCTTGCATTACTATTTTAGCTTTGGGGGGACCTTTCATATCTAAACCAAAACAATGGGCGTCTCATTGGAGGGCTGAAGACTATGAAATACCCGTAATGATTCTCTGATCCTGACATTATTTCTCATTTACCTGGTCATCTTTTTGTTTTGGTACTAGGGATTGAACCCAGGGGTGCTTAACCACCGAGTCATATCCGCAGCACTATATATTACTTATTATTTAGAGACAGGGTCTCACTATATTATTTAGGGCCTTGCTAAGTTGCTGAGGCAGGCTCAGAACTTAAGATTCTTCTGCCTCTGGCTCCCAAGTCACTGTTATTACAGGTGTGCACCAGTGTGCCCAGCCTCACCTTCTGAATTGACTTGGCAGCAGCTACAATGGAAGCTATACCTTGAAATAATGTGTCACTTAGGCCACATAGTTCCTAAGATCTAGTGATTCTAGGCAGTAATCACTTCAGCCAGAGAAAACTTTCTCCCAGCCACTTTTCATACCTAAGTTTGCAGACTACCACCTCAACCAGCTGAGACTGGAAGGATTTATGGGCACCTATGAATACACTATGGATTTCTAGAAGTATTCTGTAGCTGGGCGTAGGGCGTGTACCTGTAATAACAGTGACTCAGGAGGGTGAGTCAAGAGGATTGCAAGTTCGAGGCCATTCTCAGCAACTTACTAAGAACTGTCTCAAAATAAAAATTCAAAGGTCTGGATGTGAACCTCTGTAGTAAAGTACCCCTGAGTTCACTCCTCAGTTCAAAAACAAAACCAAAACAAAAAAAGGATAAAGAAAGAAAGAAAAAAAAATGAAAGAAATACTCTCAATAAAGTTGGGATTCTTTAGGAGGAGTTTCTCATAGTCAGGCTCCAGCCCTTTGTTTGGCCTGGGTATCTCTTTGCCCCTGAACTTTGATTGACTTGAGAATGATTTCAAAATGTGATAATCACCTGTGAAAACAAATGAGGCAAAGATGAACTAACTGACAGTTGAAATATGTTCACTCTTGTCTGGAGTCTTTGTTTTGGGTGAGAGAAGTGGCATATAATGTTACATAATCTTTCAGATAGTGGATAGGACATTAGTCTTAAAGGGATCATATAATGAGAAGAAAGGTAATTAGGATTCGGGAAATTGGCCAATGGGTGAGAAAGGAAATACATGGCAGCAGGTAATGTAGTTTTCCACAGGGAGGGGGGCACTGGAAATGTGGCATTTTAAAGGCAAAGTTTGAGACTTTGATCATAATAATTCAGCTATTGTATATGCAGTTTCCATGTGTTATATCTCATTCTACTCCCACAACCAACTTGTAAATCACGTATGTTATTTACATAATGTTATCCCCATTATGTAATGTTATCCCCAGTTTACAGATGAGATATTGGAGTCCTAAACAGGTAAATTAACCTGTGGTCCCATAGCTAGTTAGGTGAAGAATTGGGAATGATATTCAGGCCAGTACCATTTAAGCCTTATGACAATATTATGAGATACATGATTATTTTTGCAGGGGGTGGGGGTGGGATACTGGGATTGAACACAGGACTTCTTAACCACTGAGCTACATCTCCAGCCCTTTATTTTTGTATTTTATTTAGAGACAGGGTCTCACTGAGTTGCTTAGGGCCTTGCTAAGTTGCTGAGGCTGGCTTTGAACTTGTGATCTTCCTGCCTCAGCCTTTAGAGCCACTGGGATTACAGGCGTGTGCCATCTTGCCCATCAATAGCTGTTCGTATTATCATAGAGTTACATATGAGAAAACCAAGACACATAGAAATTGAAAAGTTTGTCTGTTTAATTAATAGCAATTCAGTGCTGTTATAAAGCACAAGCCAAAAATGTGAGGCAAAAGGAAAAGTTATGAATCAGAAATATTATCAAATTGAAAATTAGGAGTGAATCCTTGAGAAACCAAGGTATAAGTTACAACTAACAGGGACAGATGGTGGTAGGTGGGTTTGATAAGAGCATATTTAGGTTTTTTTTCCCTTGTAGCTGTAGATGGAAAATACGCCTTTATCTATCTATCTATCTATCTATCTATCTATTATATTTATTTATATTCCATGCTGAGGATTGATCCGAAAGCCTTAGAAATGTGAGGCAAGTGCTCTTCCATGGAGCTACAGCCCCTGCCCCATGTTTTGGTTCTTTTTTTATATCTTTATTTAATTTATTTATTTATATGTGGTGCTGAGGATCGAACCCAGGGCCTCGCAGGTGCTAGGCGAGCGCTCTACTGCTGAGCCACAACCCCAGCCCATAGCTTCTTAATTTAACTTTTAAAAATTATTGAATGAACTCTGTTATCCAACTGGGCTTTAGGGTAGATTATGATACTGTATAGTACCTTCTGAAGGAGTTGATTGGTTCAGATGGTTAATGAATATCAGCTATCAATTCACATGTACATATGGGGGAGATTAACTAGAGATTGAACCCAGGGGTGCTTAACCACTGAACAACATCCTCAGCCCTTTTTATTTTTTATTTTTGAGACAGTGTCTTGATAAGTTGCTTAGGGCCGATCTTCCTGCCAGCTGCTTCAGCCCCCCAAGTTGCTGGAATTACCTGTGTACCCCACCATGTCTAATCATATGAAAATTTTATTTTATGGCTTTCTCTATAATCCTGAGACAAAATGACAGTTAGTGAGAGTTCATCAGCCATTAATCCTGTAAATTCCCTGTATGTTATGGGTACAACTACCTCTCTTATCTTATCTATGACTGCTTTTACTTTCTGCATTAGCCCCAATGGAATTGTTACTGTACTTTGAATACTACGAAGTGTTTGGCACATGGTGAGCACTTAATGAATATTTGTTCAATGATGACAGGTCCCTGGTAAAAATGAAAGGAATGGGATACTAGGTACAGGGATAGGAATTTTCATAAGCTAGGAGGTATGATATACTAGGAGGAAAGAAAGTTAATAACACTCAAAATAGCAAACAAGTATATAGAGCTTACTATGTGCCAAATACTACTCTAAGCACTTTGCATGTTAATGTTAATTTTATGACCATATTAATTAGGTGCTTCTATTTATTAGAAAACTCTTATAGAAAACAAAAAAAAAGAAAAGCTGTGTTATTTGATAAAATTCTCACAAGTACTAAGTAATAGAACTGACTCTTCACTAAAAGGACATACTCAGATGCAAGTGGTTTTTGTGGTTGAAATGATGGAAAGATGGGCATTTATGTCTAGTGGTTTGAACTTTTCTGTAATCTGCAGAGAGAAGGAGGATGGAGTCAAGAAGTGGAGATTTGAGAATAATGGAGAAAATGGGAAGTTGTCTGTGGAGAGTGGGAAATGGAAATGATTAAACACATGTATTAGAATTGCAGGTGGTAATGAACATGTGTGAGGCTCGAAGTCACAAGCACATATGATCTCTGGCTTCTTCTTGTGCACCTTTGTGTAGTAGTTATTGAACACTTGATGCAGGACTTTTTTTTTTTTTAAAGATAGAGTGAGAGGTGAGAGAGAGAGAGAGAATTTTTAATATTTATTTTTTAGTTCTCGGTGGACACAACATCTTTGTTGGTATGTGGTGCTGAGGATCGAACCCGGGCCGCATGCATGCCAGGCGAGCGCGCTACCACTTGAGCCACATCCCCAGCCCGATGCAGGACTTTTGAAAGTAGGCAATAGCATTCATCCACATTATACCAGATGGATGGAATGACAGAGAGACAAGGGAGTATAGGATGTTGATGAGAATTATTGAAAAGCTGGATGGAGAGACCTAAACTGAATAAAGGGCAAGATGAAAAAAAAAAGCTAGTTGATGGATTAGAAGTAAGAAAAAGTGAACAGACTGGAGATTTTAGAATAACAAAGAATAGTTGTAATGGAAGTACTTGAAAATGCAAAGTGAAAACAGAAGAGATTATGGACAGAAAATAGGAATGCAGGTATTAGTGATATGGAAGGTAAAGCAGATTCAGGAATATTAGGGATGAGTGTTCAAGATGAGGTACAGGAAAAGGTCAATGGTAATCAGTACATCAAGGAAGTAAGAGCCCACAAATTTGGAAGAGCCATCTTTTTGGACATTGATGTCACCTAGAATGATGACAGGGCTTGGATTAGGGGGGAAGATGCCAAGTCTTGATAAATAGAAAGAAGGAAAGAGGCTCATGTAGTTAGATGACATAAGCCAAAAGAAAGGTGTACAAGAGTAAAGAAATAGCAGTGTGGACTAGGGATGATGCCTAGCAACCTTCCTGTCCCTGAGGTACTTGAGGTGTGAGAAAATACTTAGTCACCACTTGAGAATGCTTCAAGGGAAACAGTGTCCACATTCCATAATTTATTTCAATTCTCACATAGCTAAGGGTTTTCTTCCTTGTTCTTCTCTCCCCTTATTATTTTCATACATTGATTTGTATACCTGTATGTGTGCATTAAATGAGACTAAAATAATAGCTGATCATTTTTATACAATAGTTTTGTTCCCTGCATTTGCAGTAATCCTTTCAAAATAGTCTCTCCTTACTAAGTACAAATTTGTGTTTTCTTTGACAGTATAAACCTGAGAGTATGGAAGAACAGCACCCACGCTGTGCAACTGGGAGCAGAATCAGGTTTGAATCAAACACGTACCCTTCATCCCACTTCCTGAGATACCAAGTGGCCACTGATCATTTTTAGGAAAAATTCTAGTTCAAATGACAGACCCTCACCTTGTTATGAAAGTGGCATTTCAAATACTGTCTAACAGTTCTCATTGGAACTCCAGGTAGGTTTAGATGAAGAAAGTTCTCAAAAATAATCCTCTTTAAAGGGCCTGGAGGTCTCACAGCTATCCTGTACCAGACTGGAGATGTCAGAGAACTGTAGTAAAAGCTCTGTGAATGGAAAAGAGAAGAAGTGGGCCTGCTGTGTATTGCACAGAGGACCTTGAGGGGCCTGGTCAGCTGCTGCCCTCCTTGCAACTACAAGGAGCAGGAATATTTCCTAGCTCAGGGGTGGGAAATGAAAATCCTCTTATCATTGGAAAAGTTGTTTTGATTCCTTTCCAGGGTGATGGATCAGAGGGAGAAGGAGGTGGGGGGGGGGAGAGAGAGAGAGGGAAAAGTCACAAGCCATTTTAAGCAATAGGCCTACTGTTTAGTCTTTTTCACATTGCACAATCAAAAGATCTTTTTTTTTAATTTTAATTTTTTATTTTTTTTAGTTTTAGGTGGACACAATATCTTCATTTATTTTTATGTGGTGCTGAGTATCGAACCCAGTGCCTCGTGCATGCCAGGCCAGCACGCTACCACTTGAGCCACATCGCCAGCCCCAAAAGATCTTAAATTGTAGTTCAATCACATCTTCTTCAGTTTAGTCCTTATTTGGGATTTTCTGGCTAATTGATTTTGGAGATTTGGTCAGTGTAGTAACAGTTTTGTCTAGCAAACTAAGAGAAGTGTAACTGTGCTAAACCCAGATAAGCAGAGTTCCAGGGCACTAGTTGACTATTAGGTTTTTCACCTTCTCCCAGGACATTTCTCTGTAAAGGGTTTTGGATAGAATTAAGAAGCAGGACATTTTTACACAGTCATTTTGAAACATGACATCAAGAGAACCCTGTGAAATTATTAAAAATGCTATTTGTTTGTAATTATCAATAATGCACACAAGAGACATCATTGAATCTTTTTTTAAATATTATGTGCATTTTTAAATTAAATTAAATTTATTTATTTTTATGTGTTCCTGAGGATTGAACCCCATGCCTCATGTGTACTAGGCAAGTGCTCTGCCCCTGAGCTACAGCACCAGCCCACATCGTTGTCTCTTGAACTAGCCCAAAATGCTGAAAGACTAACTGTACGGGAATGTAGTGCAGGACTGGAATTATAAGTTTGTGACTTAATGATATAGAATAATGGTTAAGCCAGTTACCATCAGGTCCTGTCCTGAGTCAAAGTCCTTTATCTACCACTTACTAGCCATGTGACCTCAGGAAGGATATTTGATATGATCTAAGTTTCTAGTTGTTCTTCTGTAAAATGGAAACTATTAATAGTCCTATGGGTATATTAGCATAGTATTGTTTATAGTAATGGTAGTAATTGTAAATGTTTAGTCAATATCAGCTGTTATCTCTACTTTATTCAATTGTCTTAACAATTTTACGAGTGCATATTAGCTTAAACATCAGTAAATACAATAATTTTTTTAAAGCTGTTAGAATTGCATTACCCTCTAGTTCTGTTTTTTACAGAGTCAATATAAAGTGAAGTCCAGTGGCACATGACTGTAATCCCAGCAACTTGTGAGGTTGAGGCACGGTGATCACAAGTTTAAGGCCAGTCTCAGCAACTTAGTGAAGCCCCCCTCTCAAAATATAAAAAGACTGGGGATGTGTCTTAGTGGAAGAATAATTCTGGACTCCATCTCTAGTACCTCTCACATACAAATCAATATAGATAAAGGTACTGATATAATATGTATATTTAGTAATGGTTCTGCAAGTTTGGAACTGAAAAGAAAGGATCATGTTGTAGTTCACTAGTTTTTCACATAATCCTATCAGATATCTGATAAGATGTTTGTATAATTAGGAATCCTACAAAAACAGAGGTGCCCATCTTTTAGCTTTTCTAAGGGATATCTGTAAATGTTATTATCGGGAAGTTAAGTTTATCACTAAAAGTAAATTCTAAGTCTAGAGGAGAACTAGAAAAATTTGAGAAGACTATTTAGACAGCAGATGAATTCACCAGATACTCTCTGCTCAGTATGATCAATGGTCCCTTTAGAGTTGAGCATGTGTGTAGTAACATTAGTACTATGGTTTAATATGTAGTGACTGGAAGATGTGCCTGATCCCCACTCAGTCCCTGACCTCCACCTAATCTGTACCTCATCCACAATTATACTTTCCACATTACTTAATAACTAAAAAGCAAAAGCCCAAACCAAAAGAGTTACAATGTGTTTTTTTAAGGTTGTCAGAATGTTTGAATCAGAAAGGGAACATCATAATTTCACTTCCCACAGGTTGAGGAATGCAAAGATAATCAGCTAAATTATGGAGTCAGTCTTCAGTATCCTTCCCCTAACCTGTACCCCAGCATCTTTTTAAGACTTTTGGGTTGAATTCAGAGGCAAGATACCTCTTAGTTGCAAATTCAAGGTCTTCGTCCCTGAGGTTTTCCCCAGTCCTACTCCTTCTGTGTTGCCCTTTTTGAAAGTATCTTGTATTCTAATTTGGTTTTTCACCCTCCCTATTCTTCAAACAGTAGTCTTCTGTACTTGGATGATATGACACAGTATTGCATGTAGTGTTGGTAGCTGTTCACTTTAAACATTGACTTTTGTTTTTAAAATGAGATTAGCAGCCAGGTATGGTGGTGCATGCCTGTAACCCCAGTGAGTTAGGAGGTTGAGGCAGAAGGATCTCAAGTTCAAAGCCAGTCTCAGCCACTTAGTGAGGCCCTAAACAACTCAGCAAGACCCCATTTCAAAATAAAAGTAAAAATGGGCTGGGGATGATTAAGCACCCCTGGATTAAATCCCTGGTACCTAAATATGTAAATAAAGATTATCACTTTGTAGGCATTTTGTAATGCAAGAAATTGACAATGGTTTATGAAAATAGATAATGGATGGCATGAGCCTGCTTAAGGGATCAGGAAAAGTCTGCTTGGGGAAGGGACATTTTGAGTAGAAACCTGAAGGATGAGTAAGGGTTATTTGAATGAATAGGTATAAGGGTAAAGGGCATTCCAGGGAAAGGGTCTGGTCAAGGGCCCAGAGGTGACAAGCTTGATGCTAATAAGGAATTCAAGGAAGCCAATACAAATGGGAGAAACAGATGAGGGTGGATAGGGGCCACATAATTGGGACTTTAATCTTAAAATAGTAAGAAGCCACTGAAAGTTGTTTTGGTCTTGAACCTAGGGGTACTCTCCCACGGAGCTACATCCCCAGCCCTTTTTTATATTTTATCTAGAGACACAGTCTTGCTAAGTTGCTCAGGGCCTCCCTAAATTGCTAAGGCTGGCTTTGAACTTGTAAATTCTCTGCCTCAGCTTCCTGAGCTGCTGGGATTAAAGGCATGTGCCACTGCATCCAGCACACTAAAAGGTTTTGTGCAGTAGTATCATACCTGATTAGTGTTTTTTAATACTTATTTTTTAGTTATAGGTGGACACAATACCTTTATTTTATTTTTATGTGGTGCTGAGGATCAAACCCAATGCCTCACTCATGCTAGGCAAGTGCGCTACCTCTGAGCCACAACCCCAGCCCTTTATTAGTGTTTTGAATGCAGGACTGCACCTTTCTTGGTTTCAGTTTTCTTTTTCCATTTGAAAATATGTATGTATGTGTGTGTGTGTCTCTGTGTGTGTATATATATATATAATATATATATATATTATAGAGGTAATATAGAGATGATATATTAATTAACAGCACTCAAAAGTTACAGCTGTTTGATTCTGGAACTATGTGTCTTTCAGTCTCCTGGGTTTCCCTTTTTGAAAAATGCCTTAAAAAATACTGTTCTTGGGGAAGGTGATACACCAAGTCTCCTGAATGGAATAATAAAGGCCCTCCGATGTAACCTTCATCTTGTGGATCAGGTGAAATCTTCTGAATTGCTAAAATGCCTCCAAGATATTCTGCAGCCTGAGCAGGTGGCCATAGGATTTCAATCCAATGTTGAGAACACTTAATATCAATACTATTGCTTTTGTCTTCAGGGCTGAATAATACATCAATATTGGTAATTGAATGATTTACGCTTCTTTAGGGTGGCTACATTTCATGGAGGCAGCCTTAATGGAATTAATTGTAGGCTAATTAAAGTGCTCCCTGCTTCTCTCTCAAGTTTCCCCTTGGGCATTGGCTGCAGTAAGTTGTGCAATTTGCAGAAAACTGTAAATTATTGCTTGGCTTAAAGAAATATGGATTGCTTTTCTAATACTTATTGAACACTTAAAACAGATGTTTAAATCTCTACAAGTTTTAGATAATAAAAATTATAAATCTGTGCTCTTTGAATAGGAACATGAGTAGGGATCAGAGGTATAAATAGTATCATGCTGAGGCGATTCATCTTGTGGCTTCAGGTTTATTACTGTAACAAGGATTGTCCCTAGGCAAAATAGCAAATCAGAGAAGTTTGTCTTTGATGCCTCTTCACTTCTCAGTATTGCACATCTGAGTTGTTCCACAGCTGGTCATGGCTTCCCACTGCAGGACCCATCCAATACTGGCCTTTCCCTCCCACATCAGAGTTTTATCTGTCCTGTATTGCATTCCCTCAGGGCTTTGCTGAATGTTAAGTTGCAGTAAGAGTAAAATTCCAAGTCTTAATGGCCTGACAGAGTAGCTGATTTTTCATTCATATAAAGTCCAAACTGGATGCTCCTGAATAACTGGAGGCTCCCCATCAAGGGACTATGCTGGGTTCATTCTGTAACTGTATTATCCTAAATGTCTATCCCAAGGTTGCCACGATCTTATGCATCATCTGGAAGAAAAAAGGACATAGAGAACTAGGTGCGTTGGCACACACCTATAATCCCAGTGACTCAGGCTGAGATGGAAGGATTGCAAGTTCAAAGCCAGCCTCAGCAACTTAGCCAGCCTATAAGCAACACAGTGAGACCATGTCTTTAAATAAAATATAAAAAAGGGCTGGGGATGTGGCTCAGTTGTTAAGTGTCCCTGGGTTCAATCCCCAGTACTGAAAAGAAAAAAAAAAGGAGCATGGAGAATCATGCTTGTGAAGGTTTTATGAGCCAGGACTGGTGACGTAGCTTATTTTCACAGTCCATTGCCACACGTGATGCCAAGGGAAGATGAGTAATATATTCTAGGGCACAATATAATTCTCCTGTTTTTTTATTGATTTTTCTGGCTGGAGGATATGTCTATTACTGAACATAGGGGACTCAAGTCCCCTATTATTATTGTTATGGGTTCTTCCTCTCCCTTTAGGTCTATTTCTATTTGCTTTACATACTGGGGTGCTCCAATATTGGGTGCATATATATTTGAAATGTGATCTCCTGCTACCAAGGCTATAAAATAACCTTCCTTGATCTCTTTTTACTGCTTTTGATTTAAAGTCTATTTTATCTGATGTAAGTATGGCTTTCCTGCTGTGAATCCCATTTGAATGGAATATCTTTATTCAGTCCTTTCGCTTGTAGTATACATGTATTCCTACAGGTGAAGTGAGGTTCTTCTAAGCAATATATAGTTGGGTCTTTTTAAAAAAATTTCCATTCATTCAGCTTATCTTTTTTTAATTGAAGAATTTAATCTGTTTTCATTGAAGGTAATTATGGATAAGTAATGTCTTACTACAGCTATTTTGTAACTATAGTTTTATTGTAGTATTATTTTTTTAGTCTCTTACATTCTACATTGGTGGATGATCAAATACTTTCATAGCATGTTTTGATTTGTTGCTATTGACTTTTGTTTTGCAGTTACCATAAGGATTAATAAACACATATTTTGATTATAACAAGTTATTTTGATATTATAGCAACTTAACATGGTTGTAATGATAAGAACAGAAATAAAAAGAAAATAAACTAATAAAACCCTCTATGCTTGCCGTTCACTTCTTCCCACAATATTAATTTTTGATATCCTAGTTTACATCTTTTATACCTTTCTATATTACCTATCTCTTAACATAACAATGTAGTTATCATTGTTTTAGATTGTTCTTTTCAGACTTCATAGTAAAAATATGAATGGTTTACTCATCATGCTTATAATATTAAAACATTCTGAATTTCTTTGTATAATTACTATTACCAGTGAGTTCCATTTCTTCCCATGATTTTTTCTTAATTATTAACATCTCTCTTTCAGTTTGAAGAACTCCCTTTGGTATTTCTCATAGAAAAGGCCTAGTGGAGATAATCTACTCAGCATTTATTTGTCTGGGACTGTCCTTTCTTCCTCTTTATTTCTAAAATATAATTGTTTATGATGGGCAGTTTTTTTTTCCCTTTAGTATTGTGAAAATTTCATGCCACTCTCTCCTGGCTTGTAAGGTTTCTTCTAAGAAGAATTGCCCCCCCCCCCATTTGTTGTTGTCTTTTACAGACTTGAGAACATTATCTTTCACCTTTGGGAGCCTGATTAGAGGATGTCTTGGTAGACTTGGTTGAGTTAAATTTGACTGGTGACCTTTGACTTTTTTTGTTGTTAAACATTTTTTTTTGTAGTTGTACATGGATACAGCATGCCTTTATTTTATTTTATGTGGTGCTAAGTATCGAACCCAGTGCCTCACAAGTGCCAGGCAGGCATTCTGCCACTGAGCTACCACTCCAGCCCCATCTTTGACTTTCTTATTCCTGGATATTTGCATCCTTTTGTAGATTTTGAAGTTTACTGTTACAATTTTCTTGAGTAAACTTTCTACTCCTTTGGAATTCTCAAGACCCTCTTGGACCCCAATAATCTAAGCATTTGCTCTTTTAATATTGACCCAAAGTTTCTGTAGGCTTTCTTCATTCACACTCATTTTTTCCTCCTCTGAACATGTATTTTCAGATAGCTGTCCTTGAGTCACCAGTTCCCATTATTGCTACCTTCTATCTGGTTTTTCACTAAGTGTATTTTTTTTTAACTCAGAATTTTTTTTTTCAATGCTTCTTTCCCTGTGAAGTTTCTCTGTTAGTGTATTGAACCATTCCCTTTTTTCTTTAAGCTCATTGAGTTTCCTTACAACAGCTGTTTTAAATTCTGTTCCTAAGCATCCCCCCATACTGATCACCACCTGGTCAGTTTGTGGAACCTTAATTTGAGTATTAAGGTGAGGTCATAGGTTCCTGAAAACTCTTGATACTTGTTGGCATGCAACATTGTCTGTGCATTGAAAGATCAGACATTCATTCTAGTCTTCCTAATCTGGCTTGTTTGTGCCTGTCTTTCTAGAAATTATAAGCTGACTGTTTATTTTCATTGATACTATAATTACTTTTGCAATTTCAGCACTGGGTGGCGCCCTGGTCCAAGTTTCCTGGGAGTTGGCTGTTGGGTGTTATCCCTGTTTTAGCACTAGAGGGCCATCTAAGCACAGGTTTGTCCCAAATCCTCAGTTGGTGTGTTGTGAAGAATGAAGCAGGGTAGTATTCAGAAAGGAAAAATCTGTGTCTTACAAGACTCTCCCCAGGGCCAAAGAAGGCCTATAATCCTCATCTACAGTCAATAGCCTGTGGCCAGTCATTGCTAATTCCACCTGGCTCTAGGCAGAATCACTGTGGATGTATAAGACGTGGGCTCATATTCCACACTTTAGGCCACAACCATTGCCAGGCTGTCACACCCTATGCCCACTGCCCACCACAACCAGCATAGCACTGAGGAAGGGCCACAGCTCACACTTCTCTGGGCTGCCTATTGTTGAGGTAAAATTATGGCCCAAGACACCTGCATCCATTCCCAAGTGACACTGTCTGGAAATAGAAGTCCAATACACTGGGGCCATGCATCTTTTGCTGGCTCAGAGCTGTTCAAGAGGCTATTTCACTTGTAAGCAGGCCTGAGGATTGGGACTATTGAGGCTACCCAATGTTAGGTTCCACCAGCCTTGCACTCAGTTCCAGAATAGAGTCTCATGAATATTACCCTGTCTTACCCTCATTGAATGGGATCTTGCACCATGTTATACTTCTCCTGGTTGGTGAAAGCAGTCCTTTGGCCACATGAAACTTGGTTTTACCCGAGTCTCACAGTCAAAGATCCTGCACAGTTGCAGGGGTGCACAGGGGCCCATGCTGTAGCTGGTGGTGATGCAGGCCAAAACATGAGTCTGTACCATAGGGACACAGCTATCTACCTGGTGCTGGGGCAGTTTTGGAACTCAGTCTGAATGCCAGCTTAATTGTAGTATATTGTCTAAATTTGGGGAATGGGTGGTGGAGATAGTCACTCGGCCTCCAAGGTTGACAGTAGGCTGAATCACACCTGAATCTTAGCAGCCACAGGGAACTGCATGGTCTTGGGAGGAGGACATGTGTTCCCCATGCTCATTCTAAAGCTGAATTCTATACATGCTGAAATTCTAGTCTGTCCCAGTGGCACAGAATTCTCTGCTTGATGCTGGGGCCAGTCTAGAGGTTCCATTTGTGAGATCTGTCCTCCTTAGGAGCCTTCAGTTTCTACCTGGTGTTGGATCTCACTGTTTGAGGTCTGGCACTGGGCTTCAATACAAAGCACTGTGCAAGCTTTCCTGCCCTGTTCCCCAGTGAGCAGGTGGAGTGTTGCTCTTTGCTCTGTGCCAGATGTTGGAAGAGAGGTGGTAGAAACAGTCCCTTTGCCACCTGGCTAGGTCAGTTCCAGTGGCTGAGTCTGTGGATACTGACCTAGCGGTAAGGGTCATTGGGTTCTGCGGGTACTTGGTATCACTGTGGTGGTCCTGGTACCATGTCCCAAGTCTGGACTTAATATCCTCTCCTTTCCTTCCTCAAGCAGGAGGCATCTGTCTCCATTGTGTGCTACATGGAGTTTGGGGAGGGGCTATGTAGGCAACTTCTTTCTGCCTTCTTCAGTGTGTCTGGAAATATACTCTAGTTGTGGTACTAGGATGGAGAAGAAGTCAGCTAGATGGTCTGCTTGTTGGTTTCTTCCATTCTTTGTGACTAAAGGAAATCTCATGAACAAACTTGAACCAAGGAATTAGTGGTTGCTCCTCCCTTGTTATTTTTATTTCAAATGAGATATTGTGGAAAATAAAAGATATAGTTGGAAAACTGGTTGGTATAGGAAATAGGTGACCACTTTTGTTGCCTTTTAATTACATGTCAAATGGCACCTGTCCAAACTTTTCCAAATCCTTGAAATGACAGAATGAATACATTTGATGTCATATGGAGTACTCTTTTGCTTTTTGATGTCTTGCTTTTTTTTCTCTCACACACATACACATTCACACACTCGCACGCACACAATGATAATGGTGATTTAAATTGAAAAAGTAATGAGACCCTTTTCTTGGGGCATTTTCCCCTTGAATTCAATTAGGATTTCTGCTGAGGACTGCTGTGATCATGAATCGAGCACTGTTTGCCACTGAAGCAATTGTTTCAATGTTCACTCATTAAGTTATTAATCTGTTCTTATAAGGAAGTGGTGGTCAAGAGTATTCTGTTACATTCACTAAGCAATATGAAAATAGAATAAGTGCCTCTACAGAAATCACATTTTTATATGATGAACTGGTATCAAGGACTTTTGAAAAATGTAAACTGACAAAGGGTTTTATGTAAGAGTTTTTTTACTAGTTTTTCATGGATAGTATCAGAAATAAACATATCTTTGTTCCTTCTTTGCTTTTTAATCAATTTATTAGGATACCAAGAATCTTAATAAAATAAAATAAATTTGTAAGATTTCTTCAGGTCTTTATATTTAACCAGTCAGTTGATTTTATTTAAATGTTTTTTTTTATATCACTACCCAGAAACTGTTTCTGACCTTTTAATTATCCTTGCTGTAGGCGAAGAATTTCTTGTCCTGCACCAATGTCATAATGTACAGATACAGTGATGATTATTACCAAGTCACTTTTGGATTAAAAGAAGTTCTTAAAGCAATTGGAGACACATTTTTAGGAGAAAATACTGTAATACTTCTATTGTTTAGGTGGTGGAATTTTAAGAGCTTGACTCACTGGAGTTGTTAAGGATGATTTTGAAGGTGTTGGCCCATCTTTGATAATGCAGGCTTTATATCTTCCCAATTAAGAGCCCTCATGGTATGTCAGTTCTATTCTCTTATCAGGCTTCCTCCCCCTTCCACATATTAAAACTTCAGGCTATGTCATATTTTAGCCTATTGTGCTATATCTGGTAGTGCTCTTTGAGATCTACATTATCTGAATCTCCAGGTTAAGCTTATTTTAGATAAAGCACCAAAGTCTTTTATTAAAATATCTTTTTTAGTTGTAGATGAACACAATACCTTTATTTTATTTATTTTTATGTGGTGCTAAGGATCAAACCCAGTGTCTCACACATGCTAGGCAATCGCTCTACCACTGAGCCACAATCCCCCAAGCACCAAAGTCTGTTCCCTCTTACCTTACCCATCTGTAAAAATTCCATCCCTGCTCCAATCTTCAACCATCATCTGAAATTTTTTTCAGGCAGAAACAATTCTCTTAGTGTCTTGCACTAGTGGGAACTTTGTAATATTAATTTCCCAATTCCCATTCACAGACTACATGTGGTTTCTGGCTTTAAAAAGCTTATGTTCATTGATGGTCAAGAGCATGGCTAAATAGAATCTTTGGAATTTTCCAGTGTGAAACCCCTCCAGTGATATCAATCATATGTCATTTAGAAGTTATGCTATAGTCATTATTTGGGCTCTGCAGTAAAAATAAAATCTGTTCAAATCCAGCTTAGCCAGTTCCCAGCTGGGTGACTTTGGGCAAGTTATCTAATTCCTTTGAATCTTAGTCTTCTCTTTAGTAAAGAATGATGACAGTGCCTAATCCATAGGTCGTTGTGTGTATGAAATTACATAATAGATAATTAGATAATATAAATTAGATAATTTAAAGTAGCACAATGCCAGGCACAAAATAAGTACTCTATGAATGTAAGCTACTATTATTGTGGATGTTACATATGACGTTTCTAATCATGTTGGCCTTAATTAGGGGACTAAAAGATTATACTATGTCAAGGAGCTAAACATTCATTCCCAATTTCAAAGCTGCCCCCCTACCCAAGTCAGGATATAGTGGCATTTTGCCTCAGAGAAATGGCATTGTATGACTTTAGAGTAGGGACACAATAACAAGGATCATTTCTGGAAACTGCCCAAAATTATGGCATCAAGGTAATAGATTGAGTTTTCCTTCTAAGGGGCTTAAGTAGACCCAGCTGCATGCCAGGATCTGAGCATTGGTCTTGATTTGGGACTGATGTGGTTTTGTTTTCAAAGTGACAAGAAACGGGAATCTTGTACTTATTAATGACAACAACCAAAAGCAAAAAGGCAGTAATTCATATTTTGAATACAAAGAGTGAGAGTGGACTACAAACCAAAGATGAAAGCAAAGGCTCAGTAGCCAGGCAGAATTTGGAGCAGGAAAACAAGAGAAGAGGAACAAGGGTAGAGGCAAGATGAGGGAGTTGACACTGGAAATATGGCCAGAGTACCTGTGGCTTATTTTTTAGTTCATGGTTTGGTGACCATTTGCTCAGTTTTGCCACAACTCTGTCCCTGCAAAACATTCTTTCTCATAGACTGCAGATTCTAGTTTCTAAAGGGGTACAAAAAAATAGTTGAAGGTCAGCCATGGGCTTTGTCAATGACATCAAAACTCTTCATAGGTTAGGAATGTCCTCCAATTTCCTAGTTTTTGTGTTCTGTATTGGATCCACAATTTTGCTAATTATTTTCAAAGTATATATATACATTCTCTTTGACAGGAACAAATACTTTTGAGTTCATTAATCATGATAAAAAGTAGCCCTTCATTTTGCTGCTGTTTCTTGCCTTTTAAAATATGATTGGGTGTTTGTAGTTGGGATGTGAGACAAATTCTAGTGTTGCCACAGAAGAAAGGATATAGTTCTAATTCCCTCTAATTCTGCCTTTCGTGATTTCTGGGCTCTCATCATATCCCCTCTCAGTCTTTATCTTTTCAGTTTGAAATGTCCTCTATAGCACATTTTATTTGGCAGCTGCCCATTCCATTGATCAATCCACAATCAACTAGCAATACATTTTGTGATTCTATTATGTGCCCAATGCAGCATTAGACACTTTGCAAGAAAAAATAGAAGGGAATAACATCACTACGTACTATAGAAAGCCTAAAATTTTATTGGAGATTATTTGAAGATGGGAAAATTTTAGTGAAGGGTTGTAAATCTTGTATAATCAAGGGCACAGAATACAAGCCTTATAGGTCAGTGATTTGATATATTCGTGTGCTTCAGAACCACCTGAGATCCCTGTTAAACACAGAAATTCCTGAAATCCAGACAGCCTGATTTTGCAAGTCGTGTGTTGGCGATGTGATGCCTGGGATAATGATTTAATCAAGTTTTCTAAGTAATTCTGCTGCTGGGAACAGCAGAACCATATTTTGGGAACAGTAGTGTAAAAACATCTGTGAAAATGGGAAGACATATTAGAACTAGGGATAAGGGAAGGTTTGATTGGAGCTTAGTGGAGTTGCAAGAATTTGGAGAAAAGGGAGTAGAAAGAGATTCAGAGAGGGATGCTGGAGGTAGGAATGAGAATAGGGTATGTTGCAGAGCTCTTCACAAAATCTATTTTTTTTATTAATCCTAATCATAGACTATATTTCCTGGCTTTCCCAGGACAAAGCATTGTCATTTGAGTCCTGGCCAGTGGAAAGTAGATAGAGGTAGTATTACTTTTAGGGCTGTCTCATAAAAACCCTCTTGTGATCTTTCACCATTTCTCTTTTCCTGTCCTCTGGCTAGAAAATGATACTGAGTGACCTTGTGTATCAGCATGGTAAAACTAATAGAGCATCCACTATTTTGGCTGCCTGAATAACTGTGACTTTCTGTCATTCACAAGTAACATTCATATTTGGTTTTACTTGAGTAAGACTTCTAATGTATTAAGTTATTGATATTTCAGGTTTTTTTTCTCTTTTTTAAGTTATTCAAGCTTCTCCTGTAAACTTAACATTGAAGAGGTGCCCAGGATGACCAAGGCAGAGAATTTCTGGTATAATTATCACTATCAAGCTTAACACTACCCAGAATTAATGCATGGGCACCAGACTTACATGTGGCTTGTCCAGATAAGTTGTCTCATGAATCTTATCAATATTTATAAGATTTTTAAAAAATATTTCTGGTTATCTTTAATGATCAGAGCTTCTAGCTAGACACTCTTACCCTTAAATCCCTTTCCCAAAAAGTAAAGGATCTGAAAACAAAAATTTCCCTGCAATAAGGGAGTTCAATTACTTTGGACCCTTTTAAGCCTTCTTGGATAAGGGAAGGGTAGCTGAAAGCACATTAGCATGCATTGGGAAGGACTTAATTCATCTCCCGCCCACATCCTGCCTTTTCCCTTCTCCACACCTGCCTAACAGCTCTTGCGAAGTAGGTTGACTGGCTGCAATTAAATTCAAGCGCCTCCTCAAGCACTTGGTAAAAAACAGCCTAGGCATAATGATGCTCCTGCTCTTACTCCACAGAAGGGAATAAAGAGCTGAAAAGATATTAACAGTTGATTTAGAAACTAGTAAAGGTCTTATCATTTGAATCCTTATTAATTGTTGGTTGCTTTATTGTTCCTGGTAATGGGTATCTTGCACATACTTTTTCATGGAATTTGTCACTTGAATATTTGTTTAATCATTTTTTGAGTATAAAAAAGCGACCTTCTTTCAGTGGGACAGGTATCACCTGACATTGTGACTTCATAGTTCATCTTGCCTGTTGGTATTTTCTCACATTCTGCCATCTGCTTTTCAGGGATGGATGCAGCAGAATCCTGCTGACTAATAATCTGTAGATGATTTGTGATCTGGACCTGTCCTAGTATTAGACCCTGTTGAAGATGTGATCTGGGGGCCATTGTCCTATCCTAGAGATTACTCTGATGAGAAGATTCTCTCTGCCCTGACAATATCTAGTATTTCCATTATCAGAGTATCTTGTTGAGGATCGTGACATTATCTTCAGCAAGTTTCCAGTAAAATGCAATAAATTGCAAGGGCTATAGTAACCCATTAACCACCAATACACTTTAGCTTCTTAGCATTGTGTAAAAAATAGGATAAGGATAATATGGCAGTCAGATTGGAAAAAGCTGAGCAAATGGGGTATTGTCTGCTTCAGGGAAATGTCTAGTTACAGGGGAAGAGATTCCTTATAATCTCTGGCACCAAGTGAAACCCCTAGCAACATGAAAAAGTATACCTTAGACCTTGCCTTGGGGACTTTTACTTAAAAAAGGATGTATCCTACAGAGAACCAGAAATGGTAGAGGGTCACATAAATTAAAGTAAGGAATTAAATTTGAAATGATACAGAATAGAGAATGGAAAAGGAATGAGAAACTTAAAATGGAAAGCAAGAGTAAGAAATTGAAAACTGAGATGTCAATAGATGAAGCCACATTCCTGGAGAGAATCACTGGAGGGAATAACAAAATAACAGTCCAAGCCACATCCCTGGAAGAATAGATACATTATTGCTCCTTACCATCAAAGCCCCACTTGCTTACTAACTCAGTCCTCTTTTGACACATACATTAAACAAGTATTTAATGGTTTTCATTGTTTATCTTCTTAGTACCTGTGTTGAACCTGCTGAAGCCATCCTACAACCTGCTGGACTACCACTAAAGCTCATGCCATTAGCTTCACAGAGCAAGACATGGCAGTGCCTAGGTAAGTGATTCAGATATATTCAGTGTATCCTTTCAATGAATATCTAAGACTACAGACACTATCACATGTAGTCACAGATATAGTACATTCCCTGACTAACGCCTATCAACCACCATGAAATTTCTGCTGACACTTCTTTCTGGAGTTCCTTCTATTATTAACTTGTATCTACTATTGCTAGAAGTACTGGCAACTCATAGTGTTTCCTGAGCCTGGCAAATACTGTATTTCATTTTCAGTTCTCAAGGCTAATTATTAAATATTGTTGTGGTTGATATCTATAAATGATGGCAGTAACATTAATAATTCATATGTAACATGTATTTTTAAATAAAAACAGAATATTACTATAAGAAGAGGATGACAATATAAAGTTGCTTATTTATGGATAGTAGCTATGATCTGTAGGAAACTATCATCCTTTTTATGTTTTAAAATGTTTTTATTAATGTATTATAGTTATATAAAATAGTGGGGTTCATTTTGACAAATTCCTGAATGCATATAACATTGTTTGCTTGAATTCAATTCACAGTATTTCCCCTTTCTCTCCCCTTCTTCCTCCACCTGTTCCCCTTTCTCTACTCAACTGATTTTCCTTCTATTTATTTATTGTTTTCCCTTTGGTGCATTATAGTTATACATAAAGTGAAATTCATTGATTTATTTACACATGCACATAGCATAATTTGGTCTCTATCATTCTTAAGAGGCATATTTTCCCTAGTTAAAGGCAAGCAGAGAGGTATCCAAATGGTTTTTCTGTATTCTGGAGACTGAAGCCAGCTTCAGTAGCCAGAATCCCTGAAGAGCTGTCTTTTGTCTTCACCTTAAGATCTACTTTTTTCTTCTATTATAGTCTTTGAGTACTTTATTGACTCTTTGCCTTTGGCTTCACTCAAGCAATGAAATCTTGCACCTGGATTAGCACAAGAAATATACCTGCAGTTTATCCTCCATATTTTTTGCCAGGGTAAAAAGCATTCTTGCCTGTCAGGGGAATATAAGCAATATGCTCCTGTGTGAATACTTATTACTTGCTTGTCAGAAAAAGGTTACAGAAATTTCCCTTTGGGGAGAATGCCATGAAGACTTTTTTCCATCCTGCCTAGTAAATTACTTGCAGATGTGTCTCTCTGGGTACTGCTCTTGCAATTCCCTTTGGGAGTTCATCTGGAAAAAATGTACAACGGAGGCACATCCCCATAGCAGTAATATATGGCAAGTATCTCTCCCCCCAAATGAATATAGGATACTTCTGTATTGTGTAAAAGTATGTACTTGAAGCAATGTGAAGAATTGGGATTTTATTTGGACCATCCTGGTCTTTCGTTTCAACATGGGCTACTTTCATAACACTGGGGTTGGGAATAGGATCAACATTCTTTTTGGATTCTAAGATGTTATAGGAAACTTTTGAGTGGAGTTCTTGCATTTGGGTGGGGCAGGGGGACAACCATGATATGTCTAAAACAGTATTGTTACCTTGCCTGTGAGTGCCCGGAGATTCACATGTCAGGTAGACATAGCATCTAAGTGGATGTACAGGTACCCAGGGATGTGGAGTGATTTTTCTAGTTGGTAGCCAGGTTCACCCCTGCCTACAATAGCTTAAAAGAGCTGTGCCATGAACTTCCCTAATGACAGTCAGCTCAGAGGCTTCCCTCAATTCAGCATTCACTAGAGAGTTATTGCTAGGTCACCAGCATTGCCTTCTTATTGTGTTTTGCTGTGTTGGTCAGAGTTGACGTCATTGTAAGCTGCCCGCCCTCTCATATAGATATATTGGTATTGCCAGAACAACAAGTGGAGTGTTTACCAGTGAACAAAGACCCTCAACTATAATTACCCCCTGGTGAGCTAAGCTGACCTGAACCAAGGACCAGAAATTATCTCTAATATAGAATCTGCTTTGGCAGAATTGAATTGACAGTGAAAATATTAGGGCTCTGGACACCTGCAGCAACAATAATAGCTAGCATTTATTGAGTGCTTACTATGTCCTAGGTACTTGTATAAACAGGTAGGTATTACTCATGTATCCTCACCACAATGCAGTGAGTTGGTATTTATTTTCCCCAATTTATTGATGAAGACATTCATGCAAAGAAAGATGAAGTCACTTGCCAAGTTTACCCAGCTAGTGAAATGGCAGCACCATGATTTCAATACCTCTGGAGTCTGGTTCTATCATCAAAGTTCATGCATGTTCTGCCTCCTTGCTGCTGTCGGCAAGAAAAGTAAGAATGGTTTTCTACACTAGGATTTTTACTAATACTTCATTTTAACTATATGGAAATATGCCTGGGTTTAGAAGTTCTTCAACCAGTTAGAGGCAGTGATAGGTAGATTACACCATTTACTCTCTGTGTGACCTTTGACTTCCCAAGCCTCCATTTCCACAACAAAAAGTGTGACTAATTATGCTTGCCCCACCCACAAGCCTGAGATATTGTAAAACGAAAACAGTAAATATTTTCAAAGTTGTACTTCATTTAAAATCTGTTTTGTATTGAATTTCCCTATCTCAGGGTAGAAGAGTTTGAAATATTAGGCAGTAGTGGAGGTAAAATAGCATAGCCTTCAACTTAAAAGAAAGGAAAGATTAATACAAGTTCAGGCTAGGGAAAGGAGGAAGGAAGCTGACCTCTGCACATACCAAGGGGACCTAACAAAGTAGAAAGCAGACTGGCAGGTCAGGGTCAAAGGAACAAAGCAGAAAGGAAGGTTTGAGAGTAAGCCAGCTTTTTTCTCGTAGATCGTAGTGGTTTGCCTTTACCTGACAGAATAGCATCCTTTGAAGGGAGAAGAAATAGGGGTGGATATTAGGGTACATCATGCATGAGGCTGTGAAAGAATGCAACACTTCCAACACAGAGAACTCCATCTACTTAGGTTTACCTGACAGAATAGCATCCTTTGAAGGGAGAAGAAATAGGGGTGGATATTAGGGTACATCATGCATGAGGCTGTGAAAGAATGCAACACTTCCAACACAGAGAACTCCATCTACTTAGGTTTACCTGACAGAATAGCATCCTTTGAAGGGAGAAGAAATAGGGGTGGATATTAGGGTACATCATGCATGAGGCTGTGAAAGAATGCAACACTTCCAACACAGAGAACTCCATCTACTTAGGAGCTCCCATTCTAAGACAGTAGACACGGGTGAGGTTACTCCATGATGCCAGAATTTTCCTACATGAGAAAATAGTCATGGCATTTGGCTGCTTTGGGAAAACACTAGAGTCACTCAGGTCTCAGAGGAGTTGAGGAATGGAATTAGAGGAATGGATTATATTGAAAGTGTTTTGTCTCCAGAAAATCATATTATATTGAAACAGTATTCATAAAATACCATTTTAAGATTAAGAGGCTCCATATTCATTCTTTGACTCATTGGGGCATTTGGTATTCAATATTTCAAAACAATAACAAAACAGCATTCCATAATGTTTGCCAGCATTTTGTGCTTATAATATGGCAGGGGATATGCTTTCTCTATTTTTCACTCTTACAACTGAACCTGTTAGGTTGGAACTATAAGTATTTCCATTTTATTGATGAGAAAATTGACCTTCCCAGGTTAGTAACTTGCTTCTAATTTCAACCTTCTCATAGGCTTTGTAGTCCAAATAGGACCTTTTATCAGGTGTCATGGTGTACACCTATAGTCCCAGTGACTTGGGAGTCTGAGACAGGAGGGTCTCAATTTCCAGGCCAGCCACAGCAACATAGTGAGAACTTGTCTCAAAGTAAAAAATTTAAAAAGGACTGGGAATGTAGCTAACTACTAAAGCCTCCCAGTACCAAAACCAAGAACAACAACAAAAAACAAACAAACAAAGAGGCCCTCTCATCAATCTCCATTCCTCCATCTTGTTTTCTTTCCCTTCACAACCATTACTACTAAATATTTGAAATTAACTAATTTATGTATTTGTTCCTTTCTCGGTTATCTTTTTACCATGTCAGCATGGAAATTCTGTGAGAGCAGAGATTTTATTAAATTCATCTACATATGTTTTGCACTCGGAGCAATTGCAAACATATAGTAGGTGCCTGAAGATGGAACTCAGTTCCACATTTAAGTAGCTCCAAAACATCTGATCTTGTGACTACACCACATGGCTGCTTTTTCTCCATATCTATATCTATTTTTGTGTATCTACATAATATATAGACATATATATGTATTTAACAGGATTAAAAAAATTGATACAGATCTCTTTGTACACGTGCCATCTCTTTTCTCAGTAATGTCAGGAAGAGAAAATTATCAGCTGGAGGCTCTCTTTCTTGACTTTAATTGAACCTGAAAAACCAAGCCAAAACAACAGTTTCCCCTAAGAAAAATTACTTTAAGAAAAAAAGTAAGGGTATAATAAATAATAAGGTAAAGGATTAATTTTGATCTAGGGCACGGGAATTTGAACTCTTTGGGGATTTTATCTGTTATTATTATTGTTCTTTGTGTGTGGGTGAGGGAGGGATTTGTTTTTCATTCTTATCAGTAGGTGGCAGCAATTTTCTTAGAGATGAGTTTACCAGTTAAGAGAATCTAATCTAGCAAGTCTGGCCCAGATGCTGATAATTTTTTTTTAAAGGCCTACGTCCCTTAACTCACTTTTCCTGGACAAGGGTTAATTTTGAATTGAAATATAAACTGAAAAATATCATCTGTTGAACATAATGGCTGTGTAGGAGAATTTCTAACAATTACATCCATCGACTTTGGTAACCATTTTGAAGAGTCCAGTATGACTTACATGATTGTATCTTAATCATATGCAGCAGAACTGTGATATATTGAGCATTCACAGTCTGCTTATGTAACTTCCATATTCTACTTCCACCTCGTAAGAATTGCTTAGCCACATTAGTATAAGCTGAAACATTCTTCCCTGGTGGGTTTTTGTCCCCCTCTTTCTGTGAGGGTGTTCAGAGTATGCAGAGACAGATATGTATAGGTCAAAGCAGACTGGGACTAGGAGTTGAGTCCTATTCTGGGTTATTCTGCAATATGGCCTTTGTGTGACTGGGTCCACTAGAGATGGTTAATGGTTATTCATATTCACTGTTTGTCAGCGTTTTGAGAAAGTAGAACATGTTTTGATTTCATTTTCCTATCTCTAGTACCCAGTAGGAGACTTGGGCTATAATAGGTACTCAATAAATATATGTTCCTTAGATTTTTTAAAATACCTTTATTTAATTTATTTTTTTAATGTGGTGCTAACAATTGAATCCAGTGCTTCAGACATTCTAGGAAAGTGCTCTAACACTGAGTTACAACTTCAGCCCCTCCTTAGATGTTTCATGGTATTGTTCTGAAGCTCAGTCAGTAATGGGAACCATATAGGAATTTATAAGTTCTAATTAAGAGTTATTTGCAGGACATAGCTAAAGGAATTGTCTCAGTGTACAATCCTATGTATAAGTCTATGCAAAGGTAAAATTTTACTTGGTCAATTTTGTTCTCATTTGTTGATTCCTGGGAACCTTAAAAGATTCATTGATATATTCACATTTCCATTGTCACCATCCTCTGAGTTCAACTTTATGATAGACTATCATGATGTAAGTTAGAGATACAGATTCTCTCTGGAGAGCTGGGCTACAAGATGTACATACAATCATGAGCAAAGTACAACTTATCACATGTTCCAGGTACTCGAGGAAAAGGATTAACAAGAAAAACTTAGGTAACTGTAAAAACCTTAGTGAAGATGTTGTGCTAAAGGCCATAGTCAGTCTAGTTATTTGAAATCTTCTGGATAATTGAAACATTTCATTTTTATTGGAGTGATTTTTTTTTTTAGAAAAATAGCAATGTCATGCCAGGTTCTAAATGTTCACCTTTCTTAAACACATTCAATGCATAAATTAGCCCCAAAGGGACTAAAACCCCAATGTTTTATTTTTAAAAGGAATTCTTTGCTGAATCAGTTATTTTTCATGTGCTAGAAATAGGTGAAATGACTTATGAATAGATTTGAAATAGTGTGATTTTTAGTTTGCATAGTTAATTTTAGCCTCAGCTGGTGAAAATAAAGTAAAAGCTCCAAGATCAAAATTATGAGTTTGATGAAAAGCAATTGTTTATTTATATAAACTACTTAGAAAAGACTCATGGTCCTGAATGCAATTGGAGCTGTATTTTCAAGATTAACAGTTATTCCCATTTATTTATCTTTAAAAATTCCTATATAGTATAGAAATTTGCAAATAGAAGATACAAAGTAGGAATAATGTCATTCAGTGATTAAAAATATGAATTCAGATAAAGGGTACCAAAATGATAACAAAACCAGATAAGCATCAAATTTCAGTGAATAAATCATCTTCTTTGAAAGAAAAAACTTAGTAATTTTAAATAACATTTTGTGGTGATTAATGTTGACCTTATGTGCCCTCCGACTTTGCCACCATTCTTACTCCAGGGTCTTATACAAGATACATTGATTTCTATATCAGTGATTTCTTCTGAATAGCTAACTCACTCCTCAATCCTACAAGATTAACTACATCTCCAACTGCTATGGCCAATTTCCAAAGTTTATGGTCCATTTCATAAAGTCTTGTAAATCAGCCCTTACTTCCTTTTAATTATGTGTCCCTGTAGAATGCATGTGCCAGCATCGTTTCAAATCTATATGTGAGGCCAAGAACCAGACTACCTTATCATAGTATAATTGTTTTAAATCCTGTTAAGTTATTTTCAGTATTAAAATGGCTGAGGTTAAGAATAATAAGTCTGGGGCTGGGGATGTGGCTCAAGTGGTAGCGTGCTTGCCTGGCATGTGCGGGGTGCTAGGTTCGATCCTCAGCACCACATAAAAATAAAATAAAGATGTTGTGTCCGCTGAAAACTAAAAAAATAAATATTAAAAAATTCTCTCTCTCTCTCTCTCTCTCTCTCTCTCTCTAAAAAAAAAAGAATAAGTCTGACAAGTGTAGTCCTTTTCATTCAAGTTCTGACACGAGATGCATTTATTTTAAAAAGACTTCTCTGACCAACCACCTCTCCAAACACACCCACACCTTCCTCATACTCACAGTTCCCCATGTTGCTGAATATAATTCTATTTGTATTTCTTGGCATTTTCGTAGTGTTCTAATATCATTTATATGTTTTATACACTTGTATTCTGCATTACAGTTCAGTGTTCAATAGCTCAAGCTCTAGAGGCTGTCAGGGTCTGGTACTAGTTCTGCAGTATATTAGTGATGTGATTTGGGACAATTTACTTAACCTTTTCATGTCTCAGTTTCCTTATCTGCAAAGTAGAGATAATAATAGCACTTTCCTAATAGGATTATAAGGATTAAAAAAAGTTGAAATATACGAAGCATTTAACCTATGCTTGGCCCATAATGTTATATAAATGCCAGCTATTTTTTAAAAATTTTGTTTTGGAATATTATGATCTCTGAATTGTTTTCATTTTTTATTATTTACTTTTTGGTACTGGGGATTGAATCTAGGAGCACTTTAACACTGACTTTTTTATTTATCCACTACCAAGTAAATTTTCCTTACAAAGAAAAAGAGTTCATTTTCCACTTTATCATTTTGTCCTAATGGATATAAGATATTTAGATGTAATTATTTTAACAACTTTTGAATATCCTGTGTTTTTTAAAATTTGTTATTTTTAGTTATAGTAGAGTGTATTTTGATAAATTTATACAGACATGGATTATATTTTATTCTAATTATGTCCCAGTCTTGTATATGTGCATTATATGGAGATTCACTGTGGCATATTCATATGTATGCATAGGAAAGTTCTGTCAGATTTATTCCACTGTGTTCCTATTCCTATTCCCCCTCTCTTCCCTTCATTCCTCTTTGTCTAATCCTCTGAATTTATGTCCTCCACCCCCCTTGTTGTATGTTGGCATTAGCACATCAGAGAGAACATTCGACCTTTGGTTGTTTGGGATTGGCTTATTTCACTTAGCATGATAGTCTCCAGATCCATCCATTTACCAGAAAATGTCATAAAGTCATTCTTTATGGCTGAGTAATATTGTAACACTGATTTTTAAATGTTTTGTTTTGAGACAGAGTCTTGCTAAGTTGCTTAGGGCCAGCCTTTCTAGTCACTGGGATTATAGGCATGTACCACTGTGCCTGGCTGATCTCTGAGTTATTTTTCAGGATGGTTGAAAACAAGAAGCATGTTTTTATTATTCATATACCCCCTCTAAATCCATAGTGTCATCCATGTGGAAGGTAATGTAGTGTTTCCTAAAATAATGAACATATACATAGTTATGATTCCCAATGTTTGTATATTTTATGACTTTAATATACTTAATAGGTTCCGAAAAATAATCATTATCATGAATGAATTCAAGCAAAGATCTACATCAATGGAGGCAATGGATGACTAGGAATTAACCACATCCACCTTGGTATGATCTGGACATGAAGAGGGTTTTGAGAAGTCTTCCTGGAAAGATTAGTTTTAGAATTTATAGAGGCTTAAGTATTGAGAAGGAATGATGGCATCTGGAGAGAAAAAGTATTTTGACAGGTAGATATGATATGCTAGCTCTATTCTGATACAAAGAAAAGATAAGCCTTAATTTATGTTGCCCCAGTGCACAAAGTTTAAAACCAGTATATGAAAATCATGGGATGTAATACTTGAACTAAACATGAAGAAATACTTTCTATCGGGCTGGGGCTATGGCTCAGTGGTAGCATACCTGCCTGGCATGTGTGAGGCACTGGGTTTGATTCTCAGCACCACATATAAATAAATAAAGGTATATACCTTTATTTATTTATACGTGGTGCTGAGAATATATGTGTGTGTGTGTGTATGTGTGTGTGTGTGTGTGTGTGTGTGTGTGTGTGTATATATATATATATATATATATATATATATAAAACTTTCTAATGACCTGGGCTGCCAACAATTGAATTGGAGTGGCCATGTAATATGGTTTGGCTGGGTTCATAGGAAGCTGCCTTCCTTTTGAACTGAATAGATGCAAAAATGTGATATCTGTGGTGGGGAGCTTTGAGTTGCTTTCATAGCCAATATATTTACAAAATTAGCAACACAGTCACACTAGAAGAGGTAAGGAGAGTGTTCATACAATCATACTTTTCCACATAACATGCTATGAGAGCTCAAAGGGAGAGAATGATATTTTCCCTGGGCCTACATCATTCAGAAATTGGTGGATGTTAAAACACCTAGGTTGGTGGTCATGTAATTTAGATTTCAGAAATTAATTAAATTTTCCTCATCCTCCTTGTATAGAGAGACTGATATTGGATTGCCAACATTTTGGCTTGCCAATAAACACATTAAAATAACAAAAAGAACTCACCTATCATTGGCTCATGTTATCATTTTATGAATGAATCAATATTAAAAAAGGAAATGGAATATAATCTCACAGTAAAAATATTGAATTATTTTAGGGCTATGAAAAACACATTGTCCATGTTCTTCTCATTTCACCTTGATCAATTAAAATCCTTAATATGAATTGGCACAGATTTACAAATAAGCACATGGGAACAACTATTTTGGCTTCAGTGATATTCTCTGATCGTTCCATGTGAGAATCCTATCCTCCATCCCTTCCAGGCTCCTCCTAAGCCTCTTATTATAGGATTGGTATTTTAAGCATTAATTCCCTAAAGTAACATTTTATCCCATAGATCCCATAGAACTCAAAGTGTAAAAAAAAAAAAAAATCTCCACTGGTAGAAAGGTCTCAACCTGATTTAGTCTTCACTGAGGTTTGAAATCATCTGTAGGAATTCTATGAATGCTTACCACTTAGCCTGTTCAAGAGCATCTTTCAAATACTCTAAAGGCCCATCGAATAGTATGGTGGAATGTTCCTATTTCAAATGCTGAAAGAGTAGGAATTATAGAAGCTATTGCTAAAATAATTTAATCCACAAAGAATAGGGACTTAAGGTCTTTGATGTCACCTAAAAGCTCTTTGAACCTGTTTGGCATAATAGATGATGTAAAATCCCATTTTTCTCTAATGGATAATGTATTAAAGAAGCTCCTGGGTGAAAATATTCTAAATATCTACCCTGACAAGAGAAGGATTCCTATCATTTTTCAACCTTTAATTCCATTTCAGAAATGCTGACATAAAATTGCTTGCTACTGAGCTGGAATTTGTCTACATGTGAAATCACTTTTTTGAAGCATATTATCTGCTAATGGAATCATAGAGCATTTTCTGGAGAGGAAAAGAAAAGACTAATCTTTGTGCTGCACAGCATAGACATTAGATAACCATTTGGATTAATGGTTTCTATATCATATTATTTAACTTTTAAATGCTCAGTTCTTATTAAGAAGTCACATTATTCAGTAGCTCCTATGATGTATTGACATCTCAGTTTTGAGTAGATGTAATATGGGGATTTATATCCTCGCAAAAATTACTTCTCTAGTAGGATTCCAAATAGAGATTTCCCCAAAATTTTATCCACATGTTCTGAATTGCTAAAATCTAGCAAATATATTCAGAATATTACAAAGCTGATCAATTCCTGCTGAGATCTTTGTGTATTGTACTGACAATATATTTCTAGCCAAACCAATTCAACTTGTAAAGGAACAAATTCCATTTATGACCTATAATTTGAGAATACTCATGAAGTATCTCCATCCAATCACTTCTCTTCTTCTCAACCCTGCTACCACCACCACCACCACCTTATTCTGGGCTGTCAATTGCACTATTGCGAGTGTCACTTAACTAGTCACTCACATTCCATTATTGTCTCCCCACAACAATACTATTCATAGAGATGTTAAAACTTAAATCAGATTCAGTCACTTCCTTGCATAATTTTTTCTTAAATGGCTTCCCATGCACATAAAATAAAATATAAGCTCCTAACTATTGCCTGCAAGATCTTTCATGATCTGGCCCCTGCCTATATAAACACTAAGTGCCTACCACATGTGAGGTGAATAAAACATGCAAATTCTTAGCCTGATAGAATTATTGGTGTAGTTGAAAGACAGGCAGTCAATAAGCAAGTCAGAATATATAGTAGGTCACATAGAGTAAGTGGTATGGAGAAAAATAAGGCAAGAAACAGGAATGGGGAAACAGTTAGAGGGTCTTGGCAGGGAAGAGATGGAACACACAAATTGGATAATTTGTGTAATAATTCTTAAAGAGTTTGTTTATAGGATGTGGGCAGAATATACGTAAACTATAAAGTATAGTTGTATAGTGGGATTTAGTTACCTCTTTTAGGATTTGAAGGGTGAAGAGGAGGGAGAAGTCATAAGAAATAGGAAAGATTAAAGAATGTATAGAAAACCCTTCTGATACACACTGGTCTTAGACTAAGGGACTTAGCCAGCCTTAGATGGCTAAGGAAGGGAGCTGGGTGAATAAATACAGTGACTCTCCTCTCATATCTCCTCCTGTTCTTTCCAGCTGTCCAAAACAACCTGAAACCTTGATAAGGGAACCCAGAGATATAGACCAACTGGTTATTTCTGGAAGAGAGAGTAAAAACAAGATAAGAAACCTGGAGCGACTGGAGGGCAAAACAAACATGTACAAAACAATGTTGTGATTTTGAATGGGGTGGTCCTCATCAATATCATCTCATATCAATATTCCTCTTTCTCTTTTGTTTATCTGCACTGGCTTTCTTTCACAATCTGGAGTTTGTAGTGTTCCCCTCTCCCTGTCTGGGCTCTGTGTCTTTGCATATGCTGATACCCTTTATCAAGAAGCTTCTGCCTTCTTTCCCCTGAACCATTGCTTAACCTACTAGTATTCCACCAATGAACATTTTCCCTAAGTTCTCAGATTACTCAGACAGCACTGCTCTGTGGTCCCTATTCTGTACTTCTCTTATATCATACTTACTATAGTGTGTCCTTTTATATTACTTTGATTATTCTAATATTTATATTACATATTCCATTTAAAGGCATACGAGGATGGAGAATATGTCTATGTTCTCTTTCACTACATTCACCCTATCTAGAACACAGTATACAGAGAATAAATATTTCATAATTGAATGAAGATGGTAAATATGAAAAAGTCACAATAATAGATCTCTTATCCTAAACTTATCACTTCATATCTTTTGTCTTTCCCCTGTGGGTCTTTGAGTTACCAGCATTCTAAATACAGTATGAAAACTCTTCAGACTTATCCAGTACGTACTATTTTTTAATCTCTTTTTTTTTTGGACTCAAATTGAGGGTATTTTCAATGTCTCAGTTTAACAACTAGAACCAATAGCTTAAGATTTGTATACCATAGTGAATCCTATATCATGTACATCCACAAGAATGGTATAATGATATATTCCATGTTTACACAATTATATTAAAAATGAATTCTATCATGTATAACTAAAAAGAATCAATAAAAAAGATTCATGCATTTTACTGTATGTAACTGTATGTTAAAAATGAGGAGGGAAGTTCTTAGTATACAAATTATAAAACACATTTTTAAAAGTTTCACAGTAACACATTATGACCTATAGGGATAGGGAATAGAATAGGCATAATGGTACATAAATTAATTTGTTCATAAAGGCCAGTGACCAATTGTGATGATGTAACATGATTCAAGGGATGTGATTAACTCAAATACCTGTACCTGAAAGCAAAACAGAAACATGTGCATATCCACACCAAAAGCCAACAACTAGAGTATGTATATCACCCTGAAAATTCTGCTGCCATCTTGCCACTTCATATCTTGCTACTTTATAGCAATATGACTTCTTTCAGATATGTGGCTCAGAGTAACACATGAGTTTATTAGAAAGAATCAGAAAGGGGAAAAGGGGACACTGTCAAAAGGGAAAGAGTGGGTCCTCTCAAGAGGAAAGAAATGGTGCATCTTTCTTGCTCTCCAGTTTTACTTGGTTTCCAGGGAAGTTTCCAGAGGGTCTCGCCTAGGTCCACTTCTTGACTTTTGACTGACAGCAGGATGACATCAGACTTTCAAGTCTCCACTACCATGACTACTCTAGGTCACTTTGGCCCATGTTGACTGGTTCTCCCTGGACCCATTCTTACAGATTTTATAATTAGGAGGAATTATCCGTATCTCCCTGAGTTCTGGAATCAGGTCTGTCAAGGTTACTAAAGTAAGTTCTACCCTTCATTGTAATGTGTGGTTTTCTTATAGGCATTTTGAGGCTTGCATTTCTCCTGCAGATAGCAGGTAGTTTGTTCAGAAATGTAACATATCCTGTACACTTAAGCCAGGTAGGGCTGCAGGTAAATTGGTTCTTGAAAAAGCATGTGGGTTAAACAGGGTGAGCCCATTTTATAGAATTATTCCCTTGCTCCCATGTTTCCACCACTAAATGACCCCTATCAGTAGTAGCCACTTCAGAAATCCATAAAATGAGATAGACTCATCAGGCCTAAATAGAATTCCACTTTTTCTTGCCCCCCAAAATCTAAGGTAATAGAAATATGGTATCTGCCCTTTACATTTCAGGATTATTCGCATCTACTTGGATTTTCCCTGAGTATATCTGTTTATATTCAAGTAAATATCTTTCTTCTAGGAATTGATATTTGTTTGTCACACACTCTAAGTTATATGCTCAGCTAGGATTGCTAGGATTGACTTATACAAGAATTGGCTTCTGACTTCATAAGAATCACTTTAAAGTCTTTACATAGGACAAAGCAAAATGGCTTAATTGTCCAGGTCCTTTCTGTTGTTGTTGCCTTGCTACTCCCCCCTTCTCTTCTTGTATTCCTCTTAGGATCTACTTAGTGGCTTGCTGTGCCCCTGGTGTTTATGACTTCCTTATGCTAATCTACTTTACAGGATTTCTGACTCTCTAGGCACTCTGTACCTTATATTGCTTTTGTGCCCTGAGTAGATCACTTGGCTGGTTCTACTTGTTTCTTGGCATTGACCTTTGGTTTATGGCTTCCCATCTTCACTCCAGTTCTAGAATGCTCATATCAGTCTCCTCTTCAGCCCCTGGGACCTAGGTCTTTCCAAAGGACTGCCTCATTCTTTTGTTGCCATTGCCCTTTCCTCATCCGAGACTTTCCTAAGCTCTTCACTTTTGCATTCTAAACCCACTGCCATATGTATTCCTCAAAATTGACAATCTAGAAGAACTCTCTTCCTGTCACAACCAAGGACAACAGTTTATATTTTGAAACAGTGTCAGCACCATTCTGTGAGTTGTTGGGAGGAGGGAGGACACAGGATGTGGCCTCTTAGCCTAGTGAACAATATTGCCACTTACCAAATGGGAAATAATAACAATAATTACTAAGAAGGGATTTTTATGAGTGCTTAGTGCCCTAGGGGCCAGAAGCCCATGCTGTCACATGGGAGCCAGACAGAGCAGAGGATTTGGCTGAGAAAAAGGCTTTAAAAGGTCATGTCACACTTATAGTTCCCATTCTGAGCTTGGTCAAGGAGAAAGAGAGTTGGAATGACTTTCATAATGAAAAATACATTTATCCATTGCAGGGGGCAACAGGATTGTGGGGAGGAGACAAGGAGTAAATAAAAGGAAAATCGATTAGTTAGGAATCTCAGAGAGTTAATAGAATATGTCAGTTGAAGTCCTCCAAATTACATGTTTTTTTTTCCTTGATATGGAAGATTTACACAGCTCCAGAACACACATTAGCATTAATGAGGATTTCACATGTGAATTCCCAGAAAATCCAAAGAACTGCTAATTCCTTACACCTGGATTGTGCTCTGAGCCATCTTTTTCCCTTTAGCTTTTTATAATGTAATGGATATTTTAAAAGCACAAATTTGGAAATTGTTCATCCAAAGGACTTAAGTTAAAAACAAGAACCTCCTTGTTTCTAAGACAGGAGAGATACCACTACCAGCCTTGTTATAAGTTGCTGTTCAGAGAAAAGGTGTAATATAAATCCAAAGTACAATCTTAATCATTTTCTGTTATTATGCCTGTAGTGTTGAATTTGTTAAATTATGCTGATTATCGGTCTGATGTTTCTGCAGGAAATTATAGCTGTTATCTGATTCTAGGGATGAAAAAGAAAGGTTATCAACTGCTTATTTCCTAATTTATATAGAGAAAGATTGATTTATTTTAATATAATAAATAAAGAGTCCATTAAACGTTTTCTTACATGTTGGGAATGAGAAGTAGGGGAAAATATGAGCCATAGGTAAAAATTATACGAAGATTTCAGATCTAGGTAAGAAAAAGGTTTTTTTTATAATTTTTTTTTTGTTACCATGGATTGAACCCAGGGGTGCTTAAACACTGAGCCACACCCCCAGCCCTTTTTTACTTTTTTATTTTGAAATGCGGTCTCACTAGGCCTCACTAAATTTTTGCAGCTAGCTTTGAACTTCTGATCCTCCTGCCTCAGCCTCCCAAGCCTCTGGGATTAAAAGCATGTACCACCATGCACATCAGGAAAAGTTTTTATAGTATTAGATCTGCCACTAAATAGGTAGGGCTCTTTTAGTAGGGAGTTTCCTGTCAATAGATGCTGTTAAAACTGAATGATAATACATTAAGGCTATTGTGCAAGGGATTTATTTGTGAATTAATACAGATAACTTCAGAGGTCTCATTCAGCTGACTTTTTTTTTTCAGCTGACTTTTTTTAAACAATATTTTAGGTTATTGGTTTGGAGGGAAGGAATCAAAAAGTTTTAAGAGGTTATAAATATGAAATATCCAGAAGTTCAGAATCATGACA
Source organism: Spermophilus citellus (assembly GCF_964194105.1). Lineage (NCBI taxonomy): Eukaryota > Metazoa > Chordata > Mammalia > Rodentia > Sciuridae > Spermophilus > Spermophilus citellus. The sequence goes on from NC_138190.1 coordinate 102,987,534, forward strand.
CCCTTTTTCCTTCAATTTTGAAATAATTACAGGTTCATAGAATATTGCAAAAAAACAGTACTAGATTAGTCCCATGTTTCCTACAGCCAGTTTCCCCAAATGATTATATGTTCTATAACCATAGTACAATTACCACACCTAGAAATTGACTCAACACTTATTTTTTTTTTACATTTTTATTAGTTCCTTTTAGTTATACATAATATTAGGGTACATTTTGATATAATTATACAAGCATGGAATATAATTTGATCTAATTCAGTCCTTAGTGCCTACTCTTTCCCTCCCCTCTTCTTCCTCCTCTTCCCTTCCCTCTATTGATCTTTCTGATGTTTATTTATAGTTTTTAAAATTAGTGCCTTGTGGATATACCTGAAGGTGAGATTCACTGTGGTGAATTCATGTGCACCATTTATAAAAATGTCTTCTCTTAAATAGTCGAAAGTCCCCAAAGAATGTTTTTTTTTTCATTTATCCATGTGCAAATGATAAATCATAGTCACATCAATGGGAACTGCTTTAGGGCTCAATGCGTGTAAGGGATAATAGAAGAAATACAGTTGCTCCCTGATAATCTCTGTTGTTCCACCAATGCCTTTTATTTCGCCCTGGTAACAACCCAGTATAATGACTTGAGTATAATCACAACGCTAGTGAATGAAATTGCAGCAAAGTATTTAAACCCAAGTCTGACTGAGTGAAAATCCCCAATTTTGTGGAAACCACTTCTGCTGATAATGTGGATGGTTTCGTCAACAGTTTTCTTTTGGCAGATCTTGGTGTTAAATTGGAGGTGGTAAGCTTCTCTTCCCAAGTGATGCAAGTAAAGGTAAGAGTTTAAATCTGGTATTATAAGAACGTATTTTTCAAAAAATCTCCTCTGTTTATTGTGAAACAATATAGTTTCTCACACACATTGATTTATATTGGGCTATGTTTTATCAACTTTGTCACTGCTGTGACCAAAGGACTTACAAGACCAATTTTAAGGAGATTTCGGGGGACATCTAATATCTAAACCATAACAAGCTTATATCATAACAGAATGATATTAATGGCCTTTTTTTGTGACCCTGGGGAATTAACTCAGGAATGCTTCATCAATTAGCTAAATCACCAGCCCTTTATTTTTTAAAGTTGCTAAGGGTCTCACCAAATTGCTGAGGCTGGCCCTGAACTTGTGATTCTTCTGCCTCAGTCTCTCCAGATGCTGGAATTACAGGGGTGTACCACTGCACCTGGTCAAGTGGTCTTTTTTTTAAGCTTTCATTTTGAAATATAAATTCAAATGCACTTGAAAGGAATAATACAGTGAGATTCTGTATACCAGAATTGAACCCTGCTGCACTTAACAACTGAGCCACATCCCCAGCTCTTTTTATGTTTCATTTTGAGACAGGGTCTTTCTATGTTGTTGAGGCTGGCTTTGAACTTATGATTCTTCTACCTCAGTTTCCCAAACCACTGGGATTACAGGTGTACAGCACTATTTCTGGCATGTATTGAGTTCTATATATCATATGTATTGATTCCTGTGACCACCACCAAATTCAAGTTACATCAAAAACACAAGGATCTTTTTGTTATCTTTTTATACTCACTGTACTCTATTGTGTTTCCCCTTCTTTACCTCATGGAAACCACTAATTTGTCATTCATTTCTATACTTTTGTCATTTCAAGAATATTATATAAATTGAATCATATTTTATGTGACTTTTTCAAATTGGCTATTTTACTCAGCATGATTCCCTGGAAATTCTTCCAAGTTGTTGCATTTATTAATAGTTTGTTCCTTTTATTTCTGAGTAGCATTCCACTGAATGGGTATATCACAGTATGTATAACCATTCACCTATCTAAAAATATCTGGGCTGTTTCCAATTTTGGCTATTATAATAACATTCATATGCAGATTTTTATATGAGCATAGTTTTATTTCTCTGGGATGAATATCCAGGAGTACATTAACATGGTAGTTGCACACTTAATTTTGTAAGACTGTTCTAATCTTTTCCAGAGTGACTGTACCATTTGCATTAACAGTCTTTTATCGAGTGGTTATTTATTTTATGTTAACCACATTGTAGATCATTCATTACATACTCCATATGAATCATCTCATTTAATCCTCAAAATAATCTCCATTTTAACCTTAAAATGGGACCTAGAGAAGTTAAGTAATGTTTTCATGCTCATAGAGCTGGGAAATGGCAGAGCTAGATTTGGATCCATGTAATTCTAGAACTAAATATCCAATTTGATTTAAACCTTGGCCTGATTTCATAGTTTAAACCAAGGATTGAAAAGTTTTTCTGTAAAAAACTAGATAATAAATATTTTAGGCTTTGCAAACCATGTAGTGTCTATTGTAGCTACTCAACTTTTAGAGCTACACCAGCTGTAGGCAGTATATAAATAAATGGGAGGGACCAATTTCTAATAAAACTTTATTCACAAAAACAGGTGGCAGATTTGGTCCACAAGCCATAGATTGCCAAATTAAAAAAAAAAAAAATTCCTGTGGTAACAGGGATTGAACTCAGGACACTTGACCACTGAGCCACATCCCCAGCCCTATTTTGTATTTTATTTTGAGACAGGGTCTCACTGAGTTGCTTAGTGCCTTGCTTTTACTGAGGCTGGTTTTGAACTCCCAAACCTCCTGCCTCAGCCTTCCGAGCCACTGGGATTACAAGTGTGCACCACCATGCCTGGCCAAAATCAAATTTAAATGATGCCTTTAAATAGATTTTAATTTCTCTTGGACAAAAATGCTTAGATAAATATGCCCTACATTATTTTTAATGTTACCATCTTGGGGTGCTGGGTTCATTGTCTCCATTCAGCCAAGATTTGAAGAACAGGACATAGAGATAGCAAGCAAGCAGCATGTTTATTGCAAAAGTGACAGAGACAGACTTCTGAAAAGAAGGGGTCCCAGAGTTGGGAATTGTTAGAGGCGTTTTTTCCTGTTCTTTTTATGGTCTCTGGAATTTTCTCCTTTCCTTCTCTCTCCCCCTATTATCCCCGTGTTCCTCACTATTATTCATTGGTCCACATGTCTGTTTTAGTCTTTTTTTTTTAAGAGAGAGAGAGAATTTTAATATTTATTTTTTTTTTAATTTTCAGTGGACACAACGTCTTTGTTTGTACACAACATCTTTGTTTGTGTGTGGTGCTGAGGATCAAACCTGGGCTTGAGCCACATCCCCAGCCCCTGTTTTAGTCTTTCTATTGGACTCCCTGCTTAGGAGCATGAGTATGGATTTTGGTTATCTGATTGGGTCCCCTGCTTGTGTCCATCAGCATGTCAACCAGGAAGCTGACCTCATCAGAAAAGAGAATCTGTGCTCTTTTGTTCTGGCTCTGCCTTGGAGCTCCTCACTAGCCATTTTGCCCTGGCTGCTTAAGCCCTTATATATTTCCCTCAATAAGATGTTATCTTACTCTATGGGTAGAGAGCTTGTTAAAGGGGAAGAAGGGGGTTAAGGAAAGTCATGTAGCCTTTGTACTTTCCTCTGGTTATCACGGTGGCAGACCAACATCACATGTCACCTGTTTGCTGCTTGCTTTAGTAGCATTTGTGGCTGAAGGCTAAAATTTCAGTAACCTTGTTTTAATTCCATTTTCTTGGTTTTTCTAGAACTTGGTTGCCTGTGCTTCTTCTCAGTCTCTGTTGCTTTAGACTCAGTCTCTGTTATGTCTTCCATTAAGCCAACTGGCTTGTCTTTGTAGTGGGCTCATTTATTTTTGCCCCAATGGTTTCCATTACAAACTTAATGGCTCTGAATTCAGTGTGCATTCCTCATGGAAATGAAGGGCAGATGGGGCGAGTTAAACTTTTGGTGACACTCTGTCTCACCAGAGATGTTAATGTAGCTAGTCTTATACTAGAAGTTGAAGGGAAATCTGTGCACTGCCAACTCCCATAGTTTCAAGTGGGAAATGTTGTTACTCTCATTTATTACACTGTGATTTTCCCTGTAGACTTATTTCCCTTTTCTACCTTTCTTTCTCCACTCTTCCTCCCATAATTCCCCAAAGCTGTAAAGGTGGAATGTTATTTTACCTTCCCTAGATTTGTATCTTGTATCTACCATATATTTGGCCTAGATATCACAGGGAAATGGGTGATTTATCTAGGGCATTCTGTGAGATTGATCCTCATAACTTAGTCCTTGATTTTGCTAAAGGAGAAGATAAAAGAATTTAGATATATACATATTATTATTACTATTACTTTTAAATTGATACATAATAGTTTTACATATTTATGAGATACAGCATAATGCATACATATATTTTTTACAGAGCATTACATGTAATTTGTTCATGTGTGTATATCTCATCCTCAGCAAGAGATGAAAAAGTGTAGAGACATTTAGGCACCTATAAAAATTTCATCAGTTTCACCATTGATATTGTCTTTAGACAGTAGCCTGGCTTGTAAAGCTATTGCCCTACTGCATGATCCTTTTGTTCATGTCAGAAGTGAATGGTGCCCTGCCTTTCTCTTTTTATTCTGTCATAAATGCTAATCACTCTGCTACCCCCTCCCACTCTCTCCCCAAATGGCTGCCTCAGGCAAGCTGAAGTGAAAGTACTCAAAAAGGCAAAAGAAAAGTAAAATAATTTTTAAAGTATATTCTCTTTTTGATGATTTTTAACCTCTTGTCAAAGTTGAGAGCTGAGAGTCAGTAATATAGTGATTAAAAGCATAGGCTTTAAAGTGATACATATCTTTTTTTAAGTCTCAATATCACTACATATTAGCTCTGTGATCTTGGGATAGTTAACTCCTCAACTCCCCAGTCTCCAAAACTACAAAATATACATATTGTTATGGCCAAGATATGAGGTGTCCCCCAAAATCTCATGTGTGAGAAAATTCAAGAAAGTTTAGAGGTGAAATGTTTGGGTTATGAGAGCCTTAACCTAATCAGTGCATTAATACACTTGCATGAATTACCTGGGTGGTAATTATAGGGAGATAGGGTGTGGTTGGATGAAATAGGTCACTAGGGTTGTGCCTTTGAGGTACATATTTTTGTCAATGTTGAGTGGAGCGCACTCTCTCCCTCTCTCACTCACTCTCTTGCTCTCTTGCTCTCCCTCCCTCTCTTTCCTGATTTCCAAGTCCTGAGCTGCTTTCCTCTGCTATTGTCTTATGTGATATTCTGCCTCACATCAGACCTAGAGGAATGGAGTTGGCTGTCTATGAACTGAGACCTTTGAAACTCTGAGCACCAAATAAACTTTTCCTCCTCTAAAATTGCTCTTGTGAGGTCTTTTGGTCACAGCAGGAAAAAAGCTGACTAAAACACATGATAATAGTACTTAGTAAGAAATGAGATAGAACACGTAATCAATAAGTGGTAGCTATTTATTTTCATTGTTTGCAACAAAGGTATACCCATTAAATAGATGAGCTAGGTTCTGTATGTGGGTCATTATCTCAAGAGCTGATTCCTTGGCATGTCAACCCAAATTAATTTCCTCTGGAAAAAATGTAGGTGAGATTGTGTGAGTTCCAGTTGGTATGTAGTACTTGGTAGTAGGGGAGAAAGGAGAAAAATGGGGTTTTTGATTTTTTTTCTCCTTTCAAAAACTCAGTTTATCTTCCAGAAGGTTAGAAAGGATAAACTGGAAGTAGAAAACGAAGGAAGAGGAGGCAACATAGAGTGGATTTCCCTCAGAAATCGGAAAGTTCAACTGAAGCTGATCTGGAGCATAGTTATATACTTCTCCTCCCACAACACCTACCTTGAATCCTGGTACCACAGTAATTAAAGAAGACCACTGTGATTTTTGCTCAAAATCAAAGCAAACTAGAGGTTGTAGACCACATGAAATCCAGGCAGGATAGTTGCACATGTCTATTCCATGGCTGTGCATCTGGGAATACAAGCGGAGGGAGTGTTTGATGTTGCTTTGAAAATAACTGTTAGCACAGGGAGAGGTTAGGGACATGTCAGGAAATGAGAAAACCATATTGATTTGTTCTGCTACATTACCTGTTTATCTTAAAAGGTGAAGGAACAATTGGTTTTAAAGGGTTGGGTTCTGATGGAAGTTTGTTACTCATGTGCTGCCTCGATCCTGTCCTTGATACTGAACACTATCTTACAATAGGAAAAAAGTAGTGTCTGCATTTTTTTTCCTTTTGCTTGCATCCAGCTCCTTATTTTCATGAAAATTTTCTCTGAATCTTGTGAAGTGAGGTTCATCTCACCTGCTTCCTGCAGTAGAGGGGGATAAAAAAGAGCTTGAAAGAAATGCAAGGTGAAATGTCAAGTACCTAAGGTATTCCAGTCTAACCTTGGGCAGAGGCCAGCTACTGAATGTGGAAGGTAATAAGGCACACTCCAGAGTGTTTGTATAATGGGATGGCTTGCAAGCCATGCTGACAGCGGGCTGTACTCTCACAGCTCCATTTATTTATAGCATCTCCCCACCCAAATGCTACAGAACAACAAGTATTCTGACAAGTTGGAATGTGAACAGATTACGCAAAAAGCAAATCAATAAAAACTCATTCTAAAATGTCTATCTTCTCCCAATAAGTAGGAAAGGAACAGGACAATGTGGGTTCTTTTTCATGTCTAGTGAAGTTTAGCCATCAGGAAGGTAGGTGGAGATGAAATACATGCCCTTTGACCCAATTAGTAGGGTAGAAGAGATTCAGTTAGATTTAGATACTCTAGTAGTCAACATCTGATACTTAAGTCTATTTTTCTGGCCAGTGCTTTGGGCCCTCAGATTCCTGTGATTGGGTGCTTTAAAAAAAAAAAAAAAAGAGAGAGAGAGAGAGAGAATTTTATTTTACTTATTTATTTATTTTAGTTTTTGGCCGACACAACATCTTTGTTTGTATGTGGTGCTGAGGATCGAACCCAGGCCGCATGCATGCCAGGCGAACATGATACTGCTTGAGCCACATCCCCAGCCCTGGTTGGGTACTTTTTGAGACCAGCTGTCTGTTATGGTCTTAACATTTAGAGAGAGATAACATGTTGGAACCAACAATGGACCAACTCTGTCCTGGCTAGTCTGTCTTTCCTCCCTGAGTTTTCATTTAGCAAAAGTTATTTACTATATAGACAGATGGGGCCATACCAGATACATGAGGCTATCTAATAATTAGGAACAGCTGCTTCAGGTAAATGCCCTTTGCAGATGGCAAAGGAACACCAGATTATGCTAATTTTCACAAAATAACTTTTTAAAAAAGCTTGTAGCAGATCAGACTCTCCTGTTTGTTTCTGAAACAATGATAATGGCAAGAGTAATGGGCCTGACTGGTGTCTCTGCCCTGTTCTCTTCCTCACCCTCCTTTTATGACTGCAATGTAGCAAAATTTGCAGAGTAGCTCAGAAGGCAAAACACACCTAAATAGAGGAGGCAATCTGCTTATTTATTCTGGTTCCTGCTAACTAGCACCATGTTTTATGAGCTTCCAGCACAAAAACATGGTATAGCACCCAAAATGATACCAAGCTGGTAGACTACACGGTATAATTTTCAGCTATCTCTTTCTGTGACTTAAATGTGGCACAATGGAATGGTCTCTAGACCGTGTCCTGAGGCCTAAGTTCTAATGTTGGCTCAATTGCTTAACTTGTGACTGGGGCAAAGCAGTCTTGTTTCTATAGACTCATTTAATAGATTAAATAGATTCATCTGTTAAATATGGGCTAGGTGACTTCACAGAGATACTATTAAGGATCCAAGAAATCCAAAACATTTGCTTTTAAGAAAATGTATAAACCTTTACATAAAATCATCAAATAATCTAGACATCTTTCAGTGCCTTTTTCAGAGCCACAGATAATTTCTTTACTAAAATATTCTATTTATTGGGTCTATTTCCAAAAATCCTAAGATGCCATTTACAGGACTAAATTTCACTCTGATCACTTCATTTGTTTGCTAGCTCTGAATCTGTACTATATACAAAGTGACACTTGCCTCAAAATTTTCTAATAATCTATGGTCTCTTTCCCAGGTGTTTTGCTTTTTTCCCCCCACCATTAAAACAGTGCTTCTCAAAGTGTGGACCTTATACCCCCTGTACCAGAATCACTTGTGAAAGTTTCAGTTCCTGGGCGAGTTTCTGAGATTCACATCTGGTGAGGGGCCTTACAGTCTGAATTTCCACACTAAAGTATGAGACCTGCAAAAGGGCAGAGGTGAACTGCTAAACTTACTTTTTTTTTCTTTATTGGCCAGTGTGAAGATAGTGTCCAGCAAACATGCACAAGTTAACTACTATATGCTATTACATATTTTCCCCATTTTTTCTTATCAAATCATGTGATAAGTGTGGGTTACCTCATCCTGTGCAAACCTGCATTGTTGTAAGAGAGTGGTAGGATGAAACTATATGGTTCTTTTGCTCAGACTGGCACATACAAATAGATGTCTTATTTTTCTGTGTTTCTCTGTGCTCTGGGAACCAAGTTTGAACTGTGGAGTCAAAGTCAGAAGCAGGTGTGTTTACAACAATAGTGGTTCCCAAAGTGTGTGCTCAGCCCACTAGCATCACTATCACCTGGGAATTTGTTAGACATGTATACTCTCAGCATCTTGTACCCACTAGACCTACAGAATCAGAAAATGGGGTGGCCTCAGCAATCTGTATTTTAACAATCCCTAAAGGGAATTTTGATGTACATTGAAATTTGAGAACCACTGCCTGAACACATTTTCTTTCTCCAAACTTCATCTCTTCAAATCTAGAGGCAGCTGGAATAGTAGGGGGTGGTGGTGGTGGGGTTATTTGAGTAGGAAAATAGGGACACCACAATGTAGAAAGAATTACTTAACTGTAAAGTTTGTATTTATGGTATTTGTGCTTGAGGAAAGAACAGATCTTTAAATAGCAATTTTCCTAAAATGACTATAGGTACTGCCCCTACGGCACATGCACACACACAAACATACAGTTATAACATACAACCATATATGTGTGTTTGTGTGTGTATGGATATATATGTAAGTGTGTATATGTTTGCATGTATGAAAATGTATATACAATAAAAATCATCCTTAGAAAACAACAGAAAAGAAAGAATAGAAACGTTTAGGCATTAATAAAATTCTGAGCAATAGCTATTGATAAAAATGCAGGAAAGAGAAACTTGAAATATGTACCAATCAGCAAGTCCAGAGGATATGCATTTTGGGGTCTTGAGGGAATTCACTAATGATTTCACTAAGCCACTGACAACTGGAAAACCTGACAAAACCCACTTGGGTATGCACCATATTTTGCCTTGTCAGCATCCTGCATAATGGTGGTATCCCAGCAGGTGTATTCACTAGATCCTTTCTACCCACCAGTCCCCCTCCCACCAAGGGAAGAAAAGATTCCATTTCTAGATGTAGATGATACCAAAGTTAACGGAATATGCTTTTTAAAAAAGTCCTTTTTGTAAATGGAGCATCCTTGGCATTTTTATGCTGTAATTGCAGCTCCTGATATGCAACACAGGACAAATGCTGCTCCCAAGGGCTGGGACAGGTTGGCCTTTATGACCTTCAGCTGCTGGTGCTGAGATTTATTAGTTTACAATCTGGTAGTAGGACTGGAGAGGGCAAGCTAGGAACTTTTCCACAGAAAAGGATTTGGGATCAAGGCACAGTTCATTCCAGTGATGTTTTCTCTTCCTTCATGGTCATGAGATGGAGAAGCTGCACAGATATTTGGATGGAAAAATGTGCTCCCTCAGTATGAATAAAAGTCCCTGGATCCTGCTATTTCTGGAGACCAAAGGATCAAGTGAGGTTAGCCAGGTGTTTAGACACAAGACTCAGGAAGGCAAGAGTCAACTTTGGACAATTCCTTTTACAAACCTGCAGGAACCTCCAGAAGCTATTAATGGCCAGCCACATTCCTGATCCTAGCTCATGCTGTATCCTATCAGCCATTCATTTCAGAATTTCCTGGGAACAGGGGTAGGTTCTTCTGTGCAGTCCTATCCTGGGGAAAATGAACTCCAAATGTATTTTAGTCACAGATAGCACAAGTATTTTGTGGTAGATGAATAATTCCAGGGGATTCTGGAGAGTGAGGAATTTGGTGGGTTAATGTTCTTGTCCTACATAGATTTATATACTCTTAACCAGCTTTTCTCATATTTCAGTGAAATATAGGCATTTAACTCAGCTCATTATGTTACATTTCAGCCTCTTAAATAAAACCAGAGTCTATTGGTGTCTGGTAGTATTTAAGAAGTTATGAGCACTCCATATGCTTATACCAAAAAAAGGAAAAGAAAACCATGTGTATATAGGCTGTCATATGTCAGAGTAAGTGGACATTAGTGGAAAGATTACTGATTTAATATGTAGGGGGCCTGGGTCTTTATCCTAGTACTTCTGTTATCTGGCTTCATCATTTTGGTGACAGCATTTTTCCCTTCCCAGTATCAGTTTCCTCACATGTAATGAATGATACGACTTCTAATACCTACCTCCATCTCTACGATTTTGTGATGAGCTTGTAGTGGATCCTTAAGATACGTGATTTTATCATTTGTATTCTTGACTCTTTAAGAATGAGCATTTCAGGTCTATGGTAGACAAGTTGTCATTTTTGCTAACACATGAAACTGAATTTCCTATTCAAGAATGGAGGATGGGAGAGAATTGCCTAGTTGATGAGTGAGTCCAGCCAGCCACCTTCACCTTTGTCTCAACAGGGCTCTATTCTCTATGTATTACAGTTTCATGAGGGAAATTACATGTGGTAGTGAATTTCGAGGTTTGGAATCATAATCTTTGTTTACATGGTATAAATGAGAATGAAAGTCACCGTAAGCCAGTTTGATCTTACATCTGTTGTACTTTACTTTCCTTATCTGTTAAATAATTTTACACTAATCAAAGGCTTATTTCTTTCTCCCGCAAGAATGGGGAAATAAGGACATGAAGATAAAATACCATCTCTAACCTTCCTCAGCACCTGATGGATACATCGCTTCTGCTCCATTCCAGAACAAGTTACAAGGCCCATCATAACTGCAAAGGAGGCTAGGAAATATGACTGAGTATATGAATATTTGGTGGGTACTAATGATCTCTGCCAGGAAGGATAGACAACTTGTTTGTTCTAATGACATTCAGGAATGTTAACAATTACTATTAGAAAAGTGCTTGGAACATATTATTAAATAAGTGTTCTATATACATTATCTCACTTAATTCTCATAAACATAGTCAGGAATTATTATCACACTTTACAAGTGGGAAACCAAGGCATAGAGTTGATTAAGAGACCAGCCCAAGATCGTATAGCTAATAAGTAGTTTAGGACAGAATTACATTTGGACTGTGATGAGATTCTCCTGGGAAATCAGCTGTTTCTCCCATTGCCTTAAGGTACTGATGAATGGTAACCAGACTCGCTCCTGGATTAGGGATTCTCAATAGGATTAAACTGCCAGCAAAGGGCATTTGGGATTTTACTAGGGTGTTTTCAGTTGTTACAATGTTGGTGGGTGCATCAGGAGAGAGAAAGACAGTGATGCAAGATGCTTTTAAAGGAGGAGGACATTTCCACAAAATGAAGAATTGTTCCACTCACATCTCACAAAGACATGTGAATATCATTCAAGATGTTCAGGTGGGTGTTAGACATATTTAAGATTATCTGGGCCTAGAATCTAAGTCAGTTTTACTTGTAAACACAAAGTACATATAGGAATGAGACCCCTTATCAAAGAATGATTTTACTTTTGTTTAGAATTTTTGTAATAATAGCTATGTGCCAGCAACTGTTGTAAGCACATGATGTATGTTATCTTATTTAATCCTCACTGTACCCTAAAAATACACACTATTATTCTCATTTTACAGATGAAGAAACTGAGGCATAGAGTATTTAAATAAGTTGTTCAAGGTCCACAGCCTTAGAAAGTTGCAATCATTGTTTTGGAAAATCATATAATTGATGGCAATGCTTCTCGTGGTATTGACCTTTATTTATTTTTTTTAATTGCGGCTTCTTTCTATGTCTTTACATTTTTCCAGGTATCTACCTGGCATCATACTCCTTTCACCTAAAAAAATTATTTAACATCTCTTGTACTCTTGGTCTGCCAGTAATGGATTCTCTCAGCTTTTGGCTGAACATGTCTTTCTCTTTCCTTTCTGAAATATTTTCAGTGAGTATAGAATTATGGATTGGTAGCTTTTCTCTTTTAGTGTTTTAAAAAATGTTGCTTCATTGTCTGGTTGGCTTAGTACCTGCAGTGTTTAAAACACCAATACAACAGCCCCAAATCCACCTGGATTTATATTTGTCACATTCACAGTAGAGAGCTGACTAATTCATTTTATCTTCTAGTGTACTCAAAGCATTTACATATTAAAAGATATTTTATTATATTTTTAATGACTGTCCCTTTTCCCTTTGAATAACTTACTGTGACATGCTATTTTTTTTCAAATTTTGTATATAAAGGAGTTAATATCTATGAATTTCATTTTGGAATGTTAAAGGGAACATTACAAATATTTGTTGAGTGTTGAAAGTTCCTGTCCTAGATAAAATGATTAATTCAGAAAAAATAGTTCTCCTTCATTTGATCTCATCTGTGGTTTGACTTTTATTAATTTATATTAACACAATTATTTCTGAATTGGTATTGTATTTTCCAAATGTTTTACAGTGACCAAACTTTACTTTCATAATCAGGAGCTTAAAAACAGAAAGACTTAAAATCAGGAAAAACCAGTAAGATTAAAACAAAAAATTTCCCCATTTGTGAAGTTTTGTAAGGTGACAGATATTTTGTGTAACTTATTTTCAATGAAGGCATTAAGGACCAATGATGACTATATGTACCATAGTAAATCCTCATTCAAATAAGCATTCCAAAACTTTTTTGAGTATATACTGTCTTTAAGATTTAAATACCTACTTTGAGAATCTTAGGCTTTGTTGGGTGATATTCTAAATAGCTGATATTTTAGAAGCTGCATTGGTTCTCTACTGCTGCTTCAAATATCTCCAGGATTTAGCAGCTTAAAACAATGAACATTTATTATCTCCTGATATCTGAGGTTCAGGAATCAAAAAGCACTTGAATTAAGTTGTTTTACCTCTAGATGCCTCATAAGGCAAGCTTTCTACTGGGACTGTGGTCATCCAAAAGCCCGAGCCTGGCTAAAGTATCTATGTTTAGGCTAATGGTCATTTGAGGAGCTTTCACTTCCTCACCAGGTGGACCTTTCCATAGAGCTGCTAACAACATGGCACCTGGTGAGACAGAGAGAGGGGTGATGGAGTTCTCAAACCACAAAACAAATGTCACTTGTACTATATTCTATTGCTCACATACACTAACCTTTATACAATGTGATAGAGGACCTCACAGTGGTGTGAACATTAGAGGCAGGGATCATCAGGGGACATCTGAGAGAAGGGCAAACATAGTAGCCCCCTAGAGCCCTTCATCACATCCTGGAGCACTTATATGTCAGGGTGTACATGCTTTACTGTGTATAAATGCATAAGTGTTTGCACATAGGCATGTATACTTGTTTGTGGATATACATGTGTATATACGTCACATACACACAGTAAAGAGAGAGATAATCAAAAAGGCATCATTCTTTTCAAGGCTATCCGATGACGTACAGTAGTGCTAGTACTCTACATTCCTCTGGTTAGGGATTTTTTAACAATAGGTTATGGCCTCTTGGAAGCAAATGTAAACTTTCTGGGATAGTCACTACTGTCTTTTAATGGAACACAGAATCCAAACTTGTAAAGAAATTATTTACTCTTGAATTTTTATTCAGTTCATCTAGTAAAAGACAGTCAAGTGTAATGGTCAAGAATAGAGACTCTGGAGATACTTTGTAGTTTATTTTCCTTGGGAACTTGAGAAAATCAGCCCACCTGAGCTTCAGTCTCCTCAGTTGTGATGTGGAGGTGAAGCTAAACCCATATATGATTATTGTGAGAATCAAATAAGCTATTGTTTTATTTTTAAAAAAAATATTTATTTTTTAGTTGTAGTTGGACACAATATCTTTATTTTATTTTCATGCGGTGCTGAGGATCGAACCCAGGGCCTTGCATATGCTAGGTGAGCGCTCTTCTGCTGAGCCACAATCCCAGCCCCTAAGCTATTGTTTTAAATGTGAGACTTGGTCAAAGAGTTAACCATCTAGAAATAATAGTTATTACCGTCACCATTTGCACCTTTTAATTCTTTCTGCAATCTGCATTTGGGGTAAAATTGGGAGTTCATAACCCACTTCAATCTAATGCATGAAATATGATATGTCAAGAGCTTTGTAATGTTGTGAACAACCAATAAAAAAATAAATTCAAAAAAAATTATTTCAGCATCATGATCTCCTATAGTCAGTCCCAGGCTTTCATCTGCTCCCTCTGTCTTTCCCATTGTGCTTAGAAAAAGACGGGAGGATTGTTCATTATTTCTCTCTTCTGCCCATCCTGTAAAAATGTGTTCCCCTCCCTTCCCACTTCTCTGAGAAAAGATCTATTGCCATTTGAGGCACAATTAACAATCTGAGTAATGGAACTCATTAGTCCATTATCAGATATCAACAGCTTGATTCAAATGCCTTAGCTTAAATAAGAAGCAGGATTCTCATAAAAATGGAAAAGAGGGGAGAATATATGGGAAGTGGTTTAGGAGACAAGGAAGGAATGGTTCATTACATAAGATGCTTCATAAGCGTGTTTGTGTGTGTGTGTGTGTGTGTGTGTGTGTGTTGTGTGTTTATTTGAAAATAGAGCATTGTAGTCCTCCTTGTTGCAGAATGCATTACAAAAATGCCTCACTTAGACAATAATATTGGAAAAGAATTTTCCCTTCAACTTCAAAGTATTGATGTTTCACACAGCTGAATGCTGGGCACTTCCTGCTGGTACATTCCACAGTGATGTCTCTTTGTATTTAGTGTTGAGCACTAAATGGGCATTTCTCAAGATATCTAGCCTTCTTTCCTTCACTAGGATTGGTTGCAAATCCTTCATAAAAGCATTTTCATTGAGAATAAAGAGTGTGATGGAATAAAAATTCCTCCTTTTTGACTGGGGTTGTGGCTCAGTGGTAGAGCACTTGCCTAGAATGTGTGAGGCACTGGGTTTGATCCTCAGCATCACATAAAAATAAACAAATAAAACAAATATATTGTGTCCATCTATAACTAAATTTTTTAAAAAGTTCCTCCTTAGTGAGGGAGGATTTTCTGTATCATTAATATAAATCAGCATGGCTTCCTTTAGACAGTGCAAACTTGACTTTCAGGGTTGAGGCAGCAGATGGAGAGGAAATCTTCACCTCCATCCAGAACAGCAGAGGAATCCCTACCAGTTATTGGCAACATGGCACACATATTTGGGCTCCAGAGTCAGACATTAAATGTGATATGAAAAAAACCTACCCATACTGTGTTGTATTTTCATGATTCTGAATTGGCCTTTCACTTTTGAATTCGCTCCGCACTATTGCTGAAAAGCAATTTCTGACAGGAGGCCAGTGGAGAAAAATAATACCAAGTGCATAAGCAAACCCCAAATCCCTCATTAAGCTATCAGCACTGTAATAGAGCTCATTATTTCTCACCTTCCAATTATTGACTTTTTAAATTAGAGAACATGCTCAAAGTTGAACTGTACCCAGTACTTTCTACAGAACTTCAAGCCAATTCTGCTATATTAAAATTTTACTTTGTGCCAGGAAGCTTGGAGAATCTAAAGTGTCTTTGAAGGAATTTTTATTCCTTCCATTGTTCGTTCTTAGGCTCATGTAAGAAACAATTGCATATTAATTATGAGATGTGATAGTATTGATAGCTAAAATGTTTTAACAGCTCAAAATAGCCACTTATTTATTTATTTATTTATTTATTTATTTATTTATTTATTTATTTATTTATTTATTATTAGGTACAAGGGATTAGACCTAGGGGTGCTTAACCACTGGGCCACATTCCCCAGCCCTTTTAATATTTATTTAGAGATAGATTCTTACTAAGTTGCATAGGGTCTTGCTAAGTTGCCGAGGCTGGCTTCAACCTTGCAATTCTCCTGTCTTAGCCTTCTGAGCAGGAAAATAGCCTCCTCTTGGGATCAAATTACCTTTCACTCATTTGCTACTTTAAAATTTGGGTCACAGTGGGAAGTGATAGATGTCCATAAAATAGTGCATATGACTGTGATTTTTTTAAGTACCAGGGATTGAACTCAGGGGCACTCTACCACTGAGTCACATCCCCACCCCTATTTTGTATTTTATTTAGAGACAGGGTCTCACTGAGTTGCTTAGCATCTTGCCTTTGCTGAGGCTGGCTTTGAACTCGCAATCCTGCTGTCTTAGCCTCCTGAGCCACTGAGATTACAGGCATGTGCCACCACGCCCAGCTATGACTGTGATGTTTTAACACCCTCAGGTGATTCTGATGCACTCTCAGTTTGACAATCCTAGGTTATGGTAGACGTTTTCAAAATCTTAGAAAAGTTACTTCAGGGAATTGTTTTGTGGAATGATGAAAATAGTAAACATAGATGGAAATGAATATAATATGAAATTCACTGATTTACAGGACCATAAGCAAAGCTTAGAGAGTTAAGAGTTAAGAGTTTACCATAGTATTTTTCTGAACAATTAAATAATGGCCTTATCAACTAGTTATGGATCTTTCTCCTTAGAATGCTCTTCTACAAGAACATGGCTATCTCTTCCTTCAGGACCCACTTCCAATATAACTTTTTTTTTTTTTTTTTTTGGTACTGAGAATTACAGGGGTACTTAACAACTGAACCACATCCCCAGCCCTTTTAAAAATATATTTTATTTAAGTTGCTTAGGGCCTCAGTAAGTTGCTGAGGCTGGCTTTGAACTCAGTGATCCTCCTGCCTCTGCCTTCTGAGCCACTGTGATTATAGGTGTGCACACATGCCTGGCCAATATTACTTTTATAGTGAAGCCTTTCTTGATCACTTTAGCTGTGGCCTTCCATCATTTTATTTACTGTATCACTTCTTTCATTATACTTATCAGTATCTGAAACTATATTTTTTGTTTTCTTTTTTATTACCTGGCTTCCTTCACTAGAACATAAACTTATCGAAGCCCTTTCTATCTTATTCACTGCTGTAACCTGTCTAGAACAGTGTTCTGCAGAGAGTAAATATAACTATTATTTGTGTTTAAGTTTTTTGACATATAAAAATTGCACATAACTAATGCATATAACTTGATGGTTTTGGAGATAAGTACAGCAGATGTGATGTCATCCATACAGTCTATGCCATTCTATGCCATAAACCTATTCACCCCTTCTGAATGTTTCCTGCCATAAATACATATTATTATTTTGAGATAGGAATACTTAAGATCTACTTTCTTAGAAAATTCTTAACTATATAATTCAGCATTGTCAACTGTAGATCTCTAGTACTTATCTTTTTTTTTTACCTTTTAACCAATACCAATTGATAATTTGTTAACTTCCAGTGGCATTGGCCAAGTGGAAGTCAAGTAAACTGCTGCTCCATGGCATTGTATAGCTGCTCAAAGGCTTTAGACATGACCAAGAAGCAAATGTAAAGAAAAAAAGAAACCACCTGCAGTTGGATGATCTTTCTGTTTAGTATTGTAACAATGTACTCTGTAAGGCCTAAAATTAGTAAAATAGAGATACATGAAAAACTTTATAACTAGCAGTGGGAATAATATTTTCATGAAACTAGTAAAATTTTTTAATTGCTCTTTTGTTTATATTCTTTGCAAGATTTGGATTCATCTTGGCTCTAAATTATTGAAACTAGTGAATTCTCATGTTTAGTCTTAAATTGGTATTCTTGGTCCAAGTCCATTCTTTCTGTCTTATTGGGGAAGGTGTCAATTATTGCAATATAAAACTCCTTAATTATACCCAATGAAATTTCACCTATGATTTCTTCATACTTTAAAAATTGATCACAGTGGTATTGTTATTACTTGTTATAAATTTCTCTTCACAGAAACATGTTTGCTACCCAGAATACAGTGCTCTTCTAAGTGATGGTGTCAAGTATTTACTCAGCACCAGGTATGTATTCCACTTTATTCTAGGTGTGAGGAGAATGACATGAAAAACTATGAAAGAGGATTTCAGCTGTCATATTGCAATGAGTTAATGAATCACAGGCAAATTAAGCTAACCTTTTGCAAACTTGGTTGTCTGCATTGTTTATTCTAGATGCGCTCACTTCCAAAAAAAGATCTCTAAGGCTTCACATTGGCCAATTTTCTGAAATGACCCATTCAGCATTGTGATGGCTGTTTTTTTGCTGATTTCCTTCTTCTTATGTCTGACTTCCACCCTCTCTTCACTACTGGCTTTAATTTTTTGTAACTGATCACAGCTGGTACATTTTCAGAAAGACTAGGGAACAGCTTTGCTCAATCCACCTACTCCCAGCTTCTATCATTTATTTGAGAGCCATCTTCTATGGGTTTTCTTTCTTACCCTGCGTGATCAGGGAATGTTTTCTTGTTACCTTTTATGTTTCCTATTATTTCTTTTTGCTCCTCCTTAGGGATCTAGCCTGGTTTTCACTTTTTGTGGCTTTCCTATTTCCCTTTCAGGTCACTGTATTGCTTTGGGTTTTAGCCAACTTGGCATCAGGTTACCTTTTAAAACAACTCTAAAAGTTGATATCTGAATGAAATTACTTCACTGTTGTGCATCTTTTATGTCCCAATAAAACTAATTTCTAAATAATGTCTCTATGGCCACTTAGGTGCCGGGTTCATACATGGAAATGTCTTTTCTGTTTTTCTTATCAATATTCTACCTAGAGCCAGCATGAGAGGGCAGAATGACGAGGCATGCTTATAAAGCCCTATCTTTGCTCAGGCTGCCATAACAAAAGATCATAGACTGGGTGGCTTAAACAACTACTGCTTATTTTCTAACAGTTCTGGAGGCTTCAAGTCCAAGGTGAAGTTATCATCATGGTGAGTTTCTTGTGAGGGCTGTTTTCCTGTCTTGCAGGTGGTCATCTTGTCACTTTTCCTTCATATGACAAGGAGAGAGAGAGAAGAGATGCTCTGGTATCTCTTCTCATAAGGCCACTAATCCCATCATGAGGGCCACACTTTCATGACCTCATATAAACCCAATTATTTTCTGAAGGCCCTATTTCAAAACTGGGGACTACAACTTCAATGTAAGAATTTTGGGGAACAAAACTCAGTCAATAGCAGGTTTATATCTTTTTCAAAAAGTGGTGAGAAAACAATAAAGCCAGCTTGCCTCTTTTGAATGACATAATATTAGAGTGACTGAATATCTTCCTATTACTTAGTTACTACTTTGAGGCACTATGGTATAGTTAAGAACAAAGATTCTGCAGAAAATTACCTGGGATTGTCTCCTAGATAGCAATTCCTATCTGGGAGTCTTTGGGGCATATTACTCAGTATATTTTTTAAAAAAATATTTATGTATTTTTATTTTTAGGTAGACACATTATTTTGTTTTTATGAGGTATTGAGGATCGAACCCGGTGTCTCATGCATGCTAAGCGAGCACTCTACCACTGAGCCACAACCCCAGCCCCATTACTCAGTATCTTTATGCCTCAATTTCTTCATATGTAAAAATGGGTATAATGATAGTACTTAATGTGTTGTTGTGGGTATTAAATGAGTTAAACATGAATATCTTACAACAGTATTAGGTGCATAATAAATTGCTTAATAATTATTATCATTACTAATGTAACCACTGATATTGTTAGTAAGACCTGTGTTCTAACCCACATTGATTCCGGTTCTGGTCTTGATTCATAAGTTACAGGTGTGGGGCTGGAATGTAACTTGGTGGTAGAGTGCTTGCCTAGCATGTACAAGGTCCCAGGTTCCACCTCCAGCAAAAAAAGAAACGAAGGAAGGAAGAAAATACAAATGTAACCCTATCTATCCTCTATATTGCTGCCCCCTGCCAAATTTCAGCAGCTAATATTATTTTCCTTGTATGCTTCAAGAGGGGTCTCTATGAGCCTGGTTGAGATTCTGGTCTAGTAAGCAAGGGCTTCATGTTTGGAAATGAAATCAGTGTACAACATTGAGTATTACCTATAGAGGTCAGAAGGAAGAGCCAGAGATGAATATCTTAGCCAAAGCCTGGGAAACAATGCTATCTTCTGGGAAAATGGAGGCTTATAAAGAAACATTTAGGGGGCTGGGGTTGTGTCTCAGTGGTAGAATGCTCACCTAGCATGAACGAGGCACCAGTTTCGATCCTCAGCACCACATAAATGTAAAATAAAGATGTTGTGTCTATCTAAAACTTAAGAATAAATATTAAAAAAAAAGATTTAGAAAGTTTAGATTCTGATTGGCACTGGAAAGCATTTAAGAGTAAGAGTCCAAGATGGAATATGAAGCAACAGGAGGTTGCATCATTATTTTTATGAGAAAGTCTGAAGAACTTAAGGTTAGCTGTTATAGATAGTAGCTTCCTGAGTGGGCATTTTCACAGATCAAGGATCAAGGTGAACAAATGCAAACACTGAGTTCCTTCTAGGATGAGTGGGTTGTGAGAGTAGCCATCCTTGCTTAAAGTCTGGTACTGTCTATTGTCAGGCATTAAAGACAAATGCAGGGTACTTTCAACAAGTAAGCATTGGTCATTTGAAGGTATCATTTCCTAAGAAACGGACAATTGTACATTTATTTTCATTAATCAAATTTATTTTAAAAACCTACATAAGACGTAAAAATTAGACATTGATGGGGTAAAATAATGGTTTGATGCATGTATACATTGAGTGATGTTTTTATCATGCTAAACGTCTTCTCCAACATTTATCACTACTTTTATGTTGAAGACATTCAGAATGCTTTCTTCTAGCTTTTTTTGAAATATATAGTTACATTCTCATCTATAATCACCCTACTGTGGAAAAAGCACATCAGACCTTCTTTCTCCTATGTAACTGCAAATTACTTCCCATTGCTCCTCACCTTCTCTCCTTAGCCTATGGAAACCACCATTTTACTTTCAGCATCTCTGAAATCAGTGTTTTTGGAATTCACACATGAGTGAGATTGAATGATACAGTATGTGTTTTTCTGTGTCTGTCTTAATTCATTTAACACAATGATCTCTAGTTCCTTACATGTTCTTGCACATAATATTCCATTGTGTATATGTACCACATTTTCTTTCTCCACTCATCAATTGATGGACACATATTTTGTTTCTATTTTGTGGCTATTGTGAATAGTGCTACAAAAAACATGGGAATGTAGGTGTCTCTCCTGCACTCTACATGCTGCTTCATTTTCTTTGGGTAAAAATCCAGTAGTGGAAGAGTTTGGAAGATGGCGGCGAAGGGAGTGCATCACCCCAGTGCGCCGCGTCACTGTGCAGAAGAAAGACGAGGTGAAACACCTGAAGGCTATGTTGTTGGGAATTTCCAGTGAAATTGAGGTGCTCCAGAATCTAGTGGACGGATTTCCATTGCGCGAGGTTCAACTGCGGGGGCTCAGTCGCGGGTGATTTCTCCGCACGGAGGGTCACATTGCCTGATCTGCGGACCACCCCACAGCTGGAGTCTGCCGCGTGCGCTGGGAAGCGGCGAGGTGCCAGAGCGGGAATGCAGCGATGCGGATTCTGGGGTCTCCTGCCAGTGGTGCAATGGCCGTGCTTAGTGCTGAGTTCCGGCTTTGAGACAGAGGAGAGAAGCGGTCCAGTTCGATTCTCGACACCAGTCGGACCACGGAGGAGGACAGCAGCCGCCATCTTGGAGAGCTGATGTAATCATCCCTGTTTTCTACTGATCTCAGCTCATTCAGCTACGGAATAGGTGATTTCAGGCTGGTATTTGCATGCGTCTCGCAGACAGATCGTTCAGTCTCGGGGCTGGAGAACCTGTGAAGAATACTCCTTGGGGCTCGCTCCTGGCAAGGCGTGCGCCGGGCTCTGAGCGGCCGGATTCTCGTTCCCCGGGCTGCTTTGGCCCAGGGCTGGGGAACCTGCGGAGACTGCGTGTTGAGGCCAGCTCTGAGTGGAGCGTGCGCTGAACTCGGGGCGGCTGGGCCCTGACTCTCGGAACAGTTTTGGCCCGGGGCTGGGGAACCTGCGGGGGTTGCTCCTTGGAGCCTGCTCCTAGCGGAGCGTGGTTGGGATCAGAGAGGCTGGGTTCTGGCTCCCGAAGCTGCTTTGGCCCAGGGCTGGGGAACCTGCGGTGACTGCTTCTCGGTTTGGGTCCTGCTGGGTGCTGTGGGGGCCAAGGGGGCAGAGTGGAGCTGCCGCCTGCTCCCAGAGCAGGCCAAGTGACCCGCCGGCGTGGTATCACGTCACCCCAACTGCAGCTGGGGCCGAAGAGAGTAGCCGCCCACGCCTAGAACGGGACCAGTGACCCGACGGCGTGGTAGCCAAGTCACCCCATTTGGAGTAGGGGCTGTGCAGAGCCGCCGTCTGAGCCTGCAAGGTAGGCAGACCTGCGACCCACTGGCAGGACAGGCCCGGTAGCCTGCCAGCGTGGTGGACAAGTAGCACCTAGGCAGTCACGTCACACTGGTTGGAGTGGGGGTGGAGCAGAGCTGACGCCCGTGTCCGGAAAAGGCCCAGCGACCCATTGGAGAGGCAGTCAGGCACCCCCACTGTGAGTGGGGGGTGAGCAGAACTGCCGCCCGAGCCCGCAAGGTAGGCAGACCTGCAACCCACCGGCGGAACAGGCCTAGAGGCCTGCCAGCGTGGTAGACACGTTACCACAATTGGAGTGGGGGCAGAGCAGAGCCGCCACCCCTGCCCGCAGGGTGGGCACACCTGCGACCAACCTGCGACCGACCATCGTGGTAGACAGATCACCCTAATTAGAGGAGGAGCACAGCCACTACCCGCCCTGCAAGGGAGATTTCCCAACTATACAAGAGCAATATAAATAAATAGGGGGAAAATTTCAAAAACACAACAGTTTCACCAAGCAGAAAGAAATGCGAGCAGTATGAAAAGACAAGGAAAGAAAGGAACACAAGCAATGCAGGTCAACTCAACTTTAGAAGAGGTAATAGCTGCAACAGATGGAATGTCAGATAAAGAGTTCAGGATATACATTCTTCAGATGATCTGGACTCTCAAGGAAGACATGAGACAGCAAAATCAGACAATGAAAGATCACTTTGACAAGGAACTACATAAACAAATCCAGGAAGTAAAAGATCAATTTCACAGGGAGATAGAGGTAATAAAAAACAAACAAATAGAAATCCTAGAAATGCAGGAAGCAAAAAACCAACTTAAAAACTCAATTGAGAATACTACCAGCAGAGTAGATCACTTAGAAGATAGAACATCAGACAATGAAGACAAAGTATTTCAACTTGAAAAGAACATAGACAGCTCAGCAAGACTGTTAAGGAACCATGAGCAGAACATCCAAGAAATATGGGATAACATTAAAAGACCAAACTTAAGAGTCATTGGGATACAGGAAGGCACAGAGCTCCAAACCAAAGGAATAAACAATCTATTCAATGAAATAATACGAGAAAACTTCCCAGACTTGAAGAATGAAACAGAATCCCAAATCCTAGAAGCCTACAGGACGCCGAATGTGCAAAATCATAAGAGATCCACACCTAGACACATTATAATGAAGATGTCCAACATACAGAATAAGGAGAGAATTTTAAAAGCTATAAGAGAAAGGAAGCAGATTACATTTAGGGGTAAACCAATCAGGATACCAGCTGATCTCTCAACACAGACTCTGAAAGCTAGAAGATCCTGGAATAACATATTTCAAACACTGAAAGAAAATGGGTTCCAACCAAGAATTGTGTATCCGGTGAAATTAAGCTTCAGGATGGAAGATGAAATTAAAACCTTCCATGATATAGAAGAGTTAAAAGAATTCGCAGCTAGAAAACCATCTCTTCAAAAAAATCCTTGGCAAAACATTACAGGAAGAGGAAATGGAAAATCACATTGAAAACCAACAGTGGGAGGTAGGACAGTAAAGGGGAGAAAGTAATCAAATAGGAAAACAAATCAGGTTTAGTAACATTAATAAACAAATATGGCTGGAAGAACAAACCATATCTCAATAATAACCCTAAATGTTAATGGCTTAAACTCACCAATTAAGAGACACAGGCTAGTTGAATGGATCACAAAACAAGACCCAACAATATGCTGCCTACAGGAGACGCATTTGATAGGAAAAGATATACATAGACAGAAGGTGAAAAGTTGGGAAAAATCATACCACTCATATGGACTGCGGAAACAAGCAGGAGTGTCCATACTCATATCTAATAAAATAGATTTCAAGCCAAAGTTAATCAAAAGGGATAAAGAGGGACACTACATACTGCTCAAGGGAACCATACACCAACAAGACATAACAATCATAAATATATATGCCCCAAACAATGGTGCAGCTACGTTCATCAAGCAAACTCTTCTCAAGTTCAAGAGTCTAATAGACCACCATACAATAATCATGGGAGACTTCAACACACCTCTCTCACCACTGGACAGATCTTCCAAACAAAAGTTAAATAAGGAAACTATAGAACTCAATAACACAATTAACAACCTAGACTTAATTGACATATATAGAATATACCACCCAACATCAAATAGTTACACTTTTTTCTCAGCAGCACATGGATCCTTCTCAAAAATAGATCATATATTATGTCACAGGGCAACTCTTAGACAATATAAAGGAGTAGAGATAATACCATGCATCTTATCTGATCATAATGGAATGAAACTGAAAATCAACAATAAAAGAAGGAAGGAAAAATCATGCATCACTTGGAGAATGAACAATAGGTTACTGAATGATCAATGGGTTATAGAAGACATTAAGGAGGAAAATAAAACTTCTTAGAGTTAAATGAAAACACAGACACAACATATCGGAATCTATGGGACACATTGAAAGCAGTTCTAAGAGGAAAATTCATTGCTTGGAGTTCATTCCTTAAAAAAAGAAAAAAACAACAAATAAATGATCTCATACTTCATCTCAAAATCCTAGAAAAAGAAGAGCAAAACAACAGCAAAAGAAGTAGAAGGCAAGAAATAATTAAAATCAGAGCTGAAATTAATGAAATCGAAACAAAAGAAACAATTGAAAAAATTGACAAAACTAAAAGTTGGTTCTTTGAAAAAATAAATAAAATCGACAGACCCTTAGCCATGCTAACGAAGAGAAGAAGAGAGAGAACCCAAATTACTAGCATACGGGATGAAAAAGGCAATATCACAACAGACACTTCAGAAATATAGAAGATAATCAGAAATTATTTTGAATCCTTATACTCCAATAAAATAGAAGATAGTGAAGGCATCGATAAATTTCTTAAGTCATATGATCTGCCCAGATTGAGTCAGGAGGATATAGACAACCTAAACAGACCAATATCAATTGAGGAAATAGAAGAAACCATCAAAAGACTACCAACTAAGAAAAGCCCAGGACCGGATGGGTATACAGCAGAGTTTTACAAAACCTTTAAAGAGGAACTAACACCAATACTTTTCAAGCTATTTCAGGAAATAGAAAAAGAGGGAGAACTTCCAAATACATTCTACGAGGCCAACATCACCCTGATGCCTAAACCAGACAGAGACACTTCAAAGAAAGAAAACTACAGACCAATATCTCTAATGAACCTAGATGCAAAAATCCTCAACAAAATTCTGGCGAATTGGATTCAAAAACATATCAAAAAAATTATACACCATGATCAAGTAGGATTCATCCCTGGGATGCAAGGCTGGTTCAATATACGGAAATCAATAAATGTTATTCACAACATCAATAGACTTAAAAATAAGAACCATATGATCATCTCAATAGATGCAGAAAAAGCATTTGAGAAAGTACAGCATCCCTTTATGTTCAAAACTCTAGAAAAATTAGGGATAACAGGATCATACCTCAACATTGTAAAAGCAATCTATGATAAGCCACAGTCCAGCATCATTCTGAATGGAGAAAAATTGAAGGCATTCCCTCTAAGATCTGGTACAAGACAGGGATGCCCTCTCTCACCACTTCTGTTCAACATAGTCCTCGAAACACTGGCCGTAGCAATTAGACAGACGAAAGAAATTAAAGGCATAAAAATAGGAAAAGAAGAACTTAAATTATCACTATTTGCAGATGACATGATTCTATACGCAGCAGACCCAAAAGGGTCTACAAAGAAACTATTAGAGCTAATAAATGAATTCAGCAAAGTGGCAGCATATAAAATCAACACGCATAAATCAAAGGCATTCGTGTATATCAGGGACAAACCCTCTGAAATGGAAATGAGGACAACCACTCCATTCACAATATCCTCAAAAATAATAAAATACTTGGGAATCAACCTAACAAAAGAGGTAAAGGACTTATACACTGAAAACTACAGAACCCTAAAGAGAGATATAGAAGAAGACCTCAGAAGATGGAAAAATATACCCTGTTCATGGATAGGCAGAACTAACATCATCAAAATGGCGATATTACCAAAAGTTCTCTATAAGTTCAATGCAATGCCAATCAAAATCCCAACAGCATTTCTTGTAGAAATAGATAAAACAATCATGAAATTCATATGGAATAATAAAAGACCCAGAATAGCAAAAACAATGCTAAGCAGGAAGTGTGAATCAGGCGGTATAGCGATACCAGACTTCAAACTATACTACAGAGCAATAGTAACAAAAACAGCATGGTACTGGTACCAAAACAGGCGGGTGGACCAATGGTACAGAATAGAGGACACAGTAACCAATCCACAAAACTACAACTATCTTATATTTGATAAAGGGGCTAAAAGCATGCAATGGAAGAAGGATAGCATCTTCAACAAATGGTGCTGGGAAAACTGGAAATCCTCAGGGTTATACAAAATTACATATAAGAGGAAAGGAGGGGTAAGAGAAGAATAATACAAGTGGAAGAAATGATTTACAGTAGAGGGGGTAGAGAGAGAAAAGGGGAGGGGAGGGGAGGGGAAAGGGAAGGGGGATAGTAGAGAATAGGATAGACAGCAGAATACATCAGACACTAGAATGGCAATATGTAAATCAATGGAAGTGTAACTGATGTGATACAGCAATCTCTATACGGGGTAAAAATGGGAGTTCATAACCCACTTGAATCAAAGTGTGAAATATGATATACTAAGAACTATGTAATGTTTTGAACGACCAACAATAAAAAAAAATAAATTAATTAAAAAAAAATCCAGTAGTGGAGATTGCTGGATCATACGGTTTAAAATTTAACTTTTTTTTTTCAGGAATCTCCATACTGTTTTCCATAATGCCTGTACTAATTTACCTTCCCAATGATGGTGCAAGGGTTCCCTTTTTTTCCCCACATTCTTAACAATACTTCTTATCTTTAGTCTTTTTCATGATAGTCATTGTTACTGGGGTGTGTTGTAACTCACTGTGGTTGGTTTTTTATTTGCCTTTCCCTAATGATAAATTGAGCATTTTTTCCTATGCCTGTTGGCCACTTGTATGTCTGTATTATTTTGATAAGTGTCTATTTAGGTCTATTGCCCATTTTTAAGTCATGATGATGATGATGATGATGATGATGATGATGATGATGATTTTTGCTATTGAGTTTTTGCTTCGTTTTATTTTTAGTGCTGGGGATTAAACCCAGGGCCTTGTGCATGTGAGGAAAGCACTCTACCAACTGAGCTATATCCCCAGCCCACTATTGAATTTTTTGAGTTCCTTGTATATTCTGGATATCATTCCCTTGTCAGATGGATAACTGTATTTTCTCTCATTCTGTAGGTTCTTTGCTGTACACAAGCTGTTTAGTTTGTTGTAATCCCATTTATTTATGTTTATTTTTGTTTCCTTTAGTGTCTTTCTATAATTTGTGTCCTGTTCAGTTTCTGTCATCAGTATTTTATAATTTGCATTACACAGGCCTTTAACTTCTTTGGTTAATGTTGATTACTAGATTTTTTAAAAATAATCTAATATAAATGGAATTGCTTTTTTTGAATTGTATTTCAGATAATTTGCTATCTACATATAACAATGATACAGGTTTTTCTATGGTAATTTTACCCATAGTCTTACCATGCCCAACTCTAGCACACATCTATTGGACTTTGGCAGCTCCTTTATGACCTGGGCACCAGTGTGTTCTTTGGTTGCAATGAGGGGATGGTCCTAGGATGTTTGTGCCCAGTATCCAGATTCCTTCCTGATGCAGGTAGTTGCTTTGTGTGTTCATACAGTGAAGCACCAGGTACCCGGAACTATTAACACAAGCTTTCACCTGCCCTTCTTTGGCCAGGTCAGGGTTGTTCTGGAAGTTCCATAGTAGGCCCCAGACCTGGAAAGCCTTCTGCTTGTAGGGAGGAGATGATGCCAATGTTATAGAACTAGCAGACAGAACTCTCCCTGGAAAGGATGATGGTCCTGTGTGTGCCTGGGAAGATCTTGGTGTGTAGGGAGAAGTACCATGTGCCCAGGCACTAGAGTGTGCCCTACCTGACTCTGTTCCTGTCACTGATTAGTGCCAAATCGCTACAGCACATCTTAGCGACCTTTGGCTGGCATAAATCACACTGTATATATTATTTAGATGGCTTGCTTCAATGGTATTTCATGATGACAGTATTTGCTGCTATCTCCAGGAGAGATGAAGATGCAGTAATTTGTCTTTCCTAAAGCTGAAAGCTTAGGTGTCACCTTCACAAAATGGTTTCCCACCACAGGTATCTCATCACATATTGAAAATCAGACCATTGTTTCCAAAGTGATTTTTCTAAATTTGCCTCCTTTCTTTTCCTTTGTGTTACTCTTTCTACCTTCCCTGTGCCAGCAGCATCAGTGCAGGTTCGGATCTGATTAACTCTTTATTGCTTTCTGTTCCAATAACCACAATCTCTGAATTTTACCAAGTCTCCGCCAGTCTAGTATTTAACCTCAGTGTATTCCCTTAGACACCCATCTCACTATAGCTGTTCTCCAGCAGTTTTGATTCCAAACTGCTGAGGAACTGGGATGTATAGCCTACTTTTACTCTGCCATCTGGATCCCCTTTCTTTAGCATTTGTTGTAGAACAGTTCTGGTGGAGATATATTCCCTCAGCTTTTGTTTTTCTGGTAATGTCTTTGTCTATAGCTTTGGTGGGTAAAATATTTGTATTAACATTCTCTAGAGAAACACAACCAATAGGAGATATATATCGTGTGTGTGTGTGTGTGTGTGTGTGTGTGTGTAATTCTGATTCTGAAAAGGGGATTTATTAGATTGGCTTACAGGATCTGAAGCTGGATAGTCCTACAATGGCCATCTGCACATGAGAGCTGGAAGAACCAGTAGCTGCTCACTCCACAAAGCTGGAACCTCAGAAGAATAAGGACCTAAGATACAGCCCCAGTCTGATACTGAAGGCCTGGAAACTCCATGGAGAGTCACTAGTCAGACCACTTTGGAAGAGTTAAGAAGCTGTGGAGTCCAATGTCCTCACCACGGTAGCAATCCCAATACCTGCTCAAGAGCAGAACTTCTGCATCAGCCAGGCCCCCATCCTATTGTACTGTGCTGCTCACATTTAGGGCAGGTCTTACTCTCAGTTTGATGTTTTGCATGGCAATCATCTCTGGAACCACTCTCATTGATGCACCTTGAAGCCTCTTAATTTTTGGCATCTGTTAATCCAATCAAGGAGACAATCCAAATAAATCAAAGTATTCATAGCTTGTAGGGTTTTTTTTTTGTTGTTGTTGTTTGTTTCTTCATTACCATGAAAATCTCATGCCAGTCTTTCTAGCCTGTAAGGTTTTTGTTGAGAAATGTATTGTCAGGAGGATTTAGAAATGTGTATGTTTTCTTTTTTTCTCTCTAGCAGCCTTGAGATAACTTTCACCTTTGAGATGCACCCTTGATGTTCACCTTTGAGATCTTGATGTCTTGAGGTATACATGGTTGAGTTAAATCTGACTGATAACATTTGTCCTTCCTGTATCTGGATACACATATCCTTCTCTAGTTTTCTGTTTAATTGCTTGAGTAAACTTTCTACCCCTTTGCCATTCTGAAGTTCCTCTTGAATCCTAATAAACTAAATATTTTCTTTTTTAATATTGTCTAAAAGTATTTTATTTATTGTTCTCCATTCTTTTCCCCTTTTTCTCCTCTAAATATGGATTTTCCATGGTCTATCTCTGAGCTCAGTAATTCTGTCAATGACTTCTGTTTGATTTTTAAACATGCTTTCATCTCTGTTAAGTTTCTCTTTTGGAGTATTGAATATTTTCCCTGTGTTCTCTTGAAGCTCATTGAGTTTCCTCAAAACAGCTGTTTGAATTCTTCATCAAAGTGTTTGCCTATACTGTTTACTATATTGTCAGTTTCTGGTGTCATTTTGAACATTAGGTGAAGTCATGGTTTCCTGGTAATTTGTTTGTTGGCATGTGGTGCCATCTGAGCACTGAAAGTTTAGGTATTTAATCCAGTGTTTCTCACCTGGAGTTGTTTGTGCCTGTCTTTCCAGTAATTTGAAGGAAGTTGTTATTTTCTCTGTGCCTGTAGTTCCTTCCACTATTTCAGCACTGGATGGCACCAAGGTTCAGCTTTGTTTGGAATTAGCTGGTGGTGTATTTGCCCATTTTTAGCATTATAAGTTGACTAAAGCTCAGGTTTGTCCCAAACCTACAGTTGGTGTGTTGTTCAAAATGAACTAGAGTGACATCTAGAAAGAGTAGTCTGTGTCCACAAGCCTCTCCCCATGGAGCAGGCCCAGATGCCTCATTCATAGTCACCAGCCCATGGTAAGGCTTTGGGGGATTCTGCCTGGTTCTGGCCAGAGTAACCATGGACCAGCCCCAGGCTCCTATATTATACATGCCACCAACAATTCCGCCATGCTATGTCACACCTAGAGCCCAAATCTTGCCAAGACAGGATAGCACTGAGGAAGGACCAGGGTACATGCTAGTATGGGCTTCCTATTGCTGAGGTAGACTGGTGGCCCAAAATTGCTAGGACCTGCCACAGGTGATGCTGGCTTTAATAGAAGTCTGATAGACTGGCATCACATCTTCTTCTGGCAATGAAGCTGTTCCAGAGTCTGTTTCCACAGGCAGGCCTGGACATTGGGGCCATTAGGATCTATCTAGTGTTATATTTCTCCAGCTTGGTGCTAAATTCCAGGAGAGAGTCCTGTGCTCACAACCTTGTCCTACCCCTAGCAAATTGTGTCATCAGGCTGTGCTGACTGAATTTGAGGTAGCATTGATTAAAGCAAGCCCTTGGTTGCCCAGGATGATGCTAAACTGGTTTGCACCCAGATTTTACAACTGCAAGGACCTGCACAATTTTGAGGGTGCACTGAGTCCTCCACCACAGCCCAGAGCCAGTAGTGATGCAGGGTAAAAACATGAGCCCATCCAACTGGAGTGTAGGTCCCTGCCTGATGCTGAGGCAATTCTATAGTCCTGTCTATGAGCACTGACCTGGCTGTGGTTCTTGAAGTTGGTGCATGGGAGGTGGGACAGTCTTTAGCCACCAAGGGTAATACTATGCTTGGTCCTACCTGAATGTCACAGATGTGGGGACCTACACAGTCTCAGGGAGATTGGGTGTATCCCATGTTCACTCCAGCCTGGCATTGTTGTCATGTGAAACTTGAGTTTGTCCCACTGGCATTCAGGTCTCTGCTTATCGATACCGTGGGCAAGTGTAGCAGTCCATTTATGAGCTCTGGCCTGTGTACAGGACCTTTGATTTCTGCCCAGTGCTGGGTCTCAGCACTTTGGCCCTGCCAATGAGTTCTAACACAGTGTTCATTTTGAATGGTCCTATTCTCCCATGGGTGGAGTCTTGCTCCCTGTGTTGCAGTCCAACTTAGGTGGAGTAGTGGTAAAGACAGTGAGTGTATTGACAACACTATAAACCACTTTTATCAAGGAAGATACCCCTGTGCTAGGGGGTGGGTTTCCAAAGAGGCTGCCCCTCAAACTTGGAATGTCTTTCATTTCTCAGGAACTCACCTTTTTTAACAGGGGTTCTCAGCAAATCACGTGATCATCTATCAACCAAAACAGCATTTCTTTACTACAGGTTTAGTGGTTTCCAAGTATTGTACATATAAGTCAGTCAGTTACGGACACATTTCATTATGTAAATCTGATATCACATGAACTCAGTATTTAATATGGTTAATTGGTTGACTCTTGCAATTCTCTCATACCTTACCTGATAATCCCCACCCCCCAACTTTTTTTCTTTTATTCTTTTTGGCCCTGGGGATTGAACCCAGGGGTGTTTTACTACTAAGCCACATTCCCAGCCCTTTTTATTTTTATTTTATTTTTTAATTTTGAGGCAGAGTTGTTTAGGGCCCAAGTTGCTGAGGCTGGCTTTGAAGTTATGCTCCTCCTACCTCAGCCTCTGGACATGCTGGGATTACAGGTGTGTGCCCTCTCACCTGGCATTCCCCATTACTTTTATCCCAGACCAAGCTTATGTTATTTCCCTCCCAACTGCCATTGAATTCTGACAATGCAAGCTTCATTTTTGCTCTTTTGTATTTCATGATCAAAACTGTTCTCTTCATAGCCATACAAACACCAGTTGAGAGATGCTTTCATAGTGCCCTATGCCTAGAGACTTTTCCTAACAGACACTTATTCTTGTGCATGTGTTGCCCTTTGGCTATCCTACTAATCTAGCCCTCCGATTTTTACATCAGTCACAAAGTGAGTTTTCTTTAATCATTTGTAATATCTGTTTGCTCATATTGCTATTCTTTCTCAGTCTTTTCTAGTTACTAGTTCTTTGCTGTGTACACAGTTTACAAATATTTTATCTCATTATCTAGCTCATTTTCCATCCTTTGCTAGTCTTTTGTAGAGGAAGTTTTACATTTTGAATGGGCCCAATTTACCAAATTTTTGTTCTATGAACTGTACTTTAGTTACCAAATCTAAGAAATTTTTGAGTAGCCCTAGATCCTGAGGATGCATTGAATTCCATAGCACATTTTGAGCTTATTTTTGTGTAAGATGAAAGATTTAAGCCAAGTTTTATTTTATTTCATTTTATATTTTCTTATACATGTCCAATAATTCTAAACCATTTGTTGAATACTATCCTGCCTTCATCAAATTGCTTTTACACCTTTGTCAAAAGCAGTTGGGTATATTTGTGTAGCTCTCTAGGTTCTCTATTCTCTTCCTTTTATCTATGTGCCTGAATCTCCACTGAGACCACACAGTCTTGGTTACTACACCTGTATAATAAGCTTTAGAATCAGGTTCAGGAGGATGGAGTCATCTTAATTCTACTCTCTTCAGAATTGTTACAGATTTTCTAGTTCTTTTCCATACAAATTTTAGAACAATCATGTCTATGTCTACCAAACTTTTCTAGGATTTTTGATAAGAGTTTTATAAAACCTGTAGATGATGTTGGAGAAAATCAATGTCTTTGTTATGTTTAGTCTTATAATCCTTGAACACCTCAATTTAAGTAGATTTTATAAAAATTTCTTTTAGCAATGTTTTGTAATTTTGAGTATACATGTATGGTAGATTTATACTTAAGTATTTCATTTTCTTAGGGCAATTTAAAGTGTTTGCTTTTATTCCAAATTTCATGTGTTCATTATTAATATACAGAAATATGATGGTATTGTATATCAATCTTGTATCCTGTAACCTGAAATATTAATTATAGGTGAGTTATTTTTAGATTCTTTAGAATTTTCTACATAGACATTCCTGTCATCTTCCAATGGCCACAGTCTGATTTTTTTCTTTGAAATATGTATAACTTTTATTTCTTATCTTTGTCAAGTGTTAGGATTTCAGTATTATGTTAAATAAGAGTGGTAAGGGCAGACATCCTTGCTTTGTTCTTCATCTTTGGAAACCTTCAGTCTCACCATTAAGTATGATATTAGCTACATATTTTAATGGATGTTCTTTATCAAGTTGAGGTATTTCTCTATTCTTAACTTTCTGTGAGGTTTTATTTTCTTTTGCCATATGTAGGTTTTGTGTTTTGCTAAATGATTTTTCTTCCTGTATTAATATGATTGTATATTTTTTCTTTTGATATAGTGAATTAAATTGATTTTCAGCTGTTGAACCAGCTTTTCATGTCTGAAGTAAATCCTACTTGGTCATGATGTATAAATGATTTTATATATTGCTCTTTAAGATTTGATAATATTTTGTTGAAGATTTATGAATATATGCATATATATTCATGAGAAATTGTTCTCTATTTTTCCTTATTTGCAATGTCATTGTCAGGTTTTAATATTATGGTAATATTGCCTCAGACAATGAGTTAGGAAGTATTGAAGAATTACTTCTGATTCTAATTGCTGAGAGAGATTTTGGAGAATTGGTATGATTTCTTTCTTTAATGTTTGGTGGACTGGGATTTAGTTTTGAAATCTTATTAATTATTGATTTAATTTCTCTCTCTTTCTCTTCTCTCTCTCTCTAACCCAGGATCTAACCCAGGACCTCTCCCATGCCAAGTGAGCACTCTACCACTGAGTCACAACTCCAGCCCCTATTCTTTTTTTTTAAGAGAGAGAGAGAGAGAGAGAGAGAGAGAGAGAGAGAGAGAGAGAGAGAGAATTTTTTAATATTTATTTTTCAGTTTTCAGCAGACACAACATCTTTATTTTCTTTATTTTATTTTTATGTGGTGCTGAAGATTGAACCCAGCGCCCTGCGCATGCCAGGCAGGCGCGCTACCACTTGAGCCACATCTCCACCCCCCCTATTTATTCTTTAAATTTTTTTTTTAGTTGTAGATGGACAGAATACCTTTATTTATTTATTTTTATGTGGTGCTGAGGATAGAACCCAATGCTTCACACATGCCAGGCAAGTGCTCTACCACTGAGCTACAGCCATATCCCTATCTGTTTATTCTGTGTGAATTTTGACAGTTTGTGTCTTTCAAGGTATTTGCTCATTTCCTTAATGTTGTCAAATTTTCAGATAGTTGTTCATGGAATTTCCTTATTATCCTCTTAGTGGATAAAATTTTATTATTTCTTTTCTGGGTTTTGTTTTTTCTTAGTTTACAGTGGATTATTTGAACATTATTTTAAGAAATCTGTCTTTATGGTGTTCTAAGTACATTGCTTTGTGTAATTTTCTTAGTAGTTGATTCTAGATATTACAATATATATGTATGAATTAGCAGTTTATTCTCACATATTGTCACCTGAATGATGTGTAGAAAAGTTACTTCTATTTAGATTTATTTATCTTTTACACTTTTAAATTATAATTGTTTCTACACAACTGGATACCACATCATATGGTGTTGTAATTTTTGCTACAATCATCTAATACTACTTAATAAACCCATGAGAAGTGAGGCAACCTATTATATTTATGGTTATTTTGACCTATTCTCATGTTTTTCCCTTATCTGAATTTCCAAGTTTCTTCTATTATCATTTCAAGTATGTTTAGAGAACTTTTTGTTGTTCTTTAAGAGTAGGATTACTAGTGATGAATTCTGTTAGTTTTCCTTTGTCAGGGAATTCATTTCCCCTTCAATCTTAAAAGATATTTTTTACTGAATATAGAATTCATAGTTAAAAATTCTTTGCTTCCGGTACATGAGAAACATGCCACCACTTCTTTCTGGCCTTTTCTTCTTCTGAAGAGAAGCCTGTGTCATTGGAATTGTTTTTTACCTATAAGTAATGTGTTGTTTCTTTCTGACTGCATTCAAGATTCTTTGTCTTTCATTTCCAGAAATTTGGTTATGATGTGCCTTGGCATCGATTTGTTTGGGCTAATCCTATTTCGGGTTCACTCATTTTCATGATTCGGCAGATTTATGTGGAGTTTTTGCCAAATTCTGGAAGATTTAAACATGTATTTCTTAAAATATGTTTTCATTTCCTCTCTCACTCCTCTGCTTCTGGAACTACAAAGATATGGACATTAGCTCTTTTTGTTTGGCCCATAGATCCTCCAGACGGTTCATGTTTTTTTTTTTTTTCATTCTGTTTTTTTTTCCCTCATTTTGTTGTTTGCATTGGTAGAATCCTCTCAGTCTGCCCCCAAGTTCAATAATTCTATCCTCTGTCATCTCAAATCTATCACTGAGTTTTTTGTTATACATATTGCATTTTTTAATTTTTATAATTTTCATTTGGTTCCTTTTTATAATTTCTATTTCTTGGCCATGATGTTCTCTTTGTTCTTTTTATTTGTTTCAAATTCATTTGTAATTGTTTATTCAATCATTTAAAAAAAAAGATATTTCCAGTATCAGGTTTATCTTAATGTTGGCATCTATTGATTTTATTTTCTCACTTATTTTATACTTGGTGCTTGGTATGATAAGTAAGTTTTATTTCATTCTGTATATTTTTTACATTATGGGACTCTGAATCATATTTAATATTTTTTAGAAGTCAGTCCTCTTTTGAAATGTAGCATGAGAGTTGGGTGTATATGTTATGTTTCCCACTTGTCTCTGATACCTGGCAAAGAGATACCAAGTCACACTGCCTCATTGCAGATGGCTGGGATAGAAGATTAGCTCCCTGCTTGGAACTGGTGATACTTTTCAGTGACAGTAGTACACTCATTGCCAACTGGAAGAGGTATAAGGTCACCTCCCTGTTGGGCCCAACTGCTCCCTAGTCTGGGGGCAAGTAGGCTGACTCACACTGCTTTGTTGCTGCAGCATTAGGACCATAATATTAGCTCTTGCTGGGCCCTACTGACACC
Source organism: Spermophilus citellus (assembly GCF_964194105.1). NCBI lineage: Eukaryota > Metazoa > Chordata > Mammalia > Rodentia > Sciuridae > Spermophilus > Spermophilus citellus. Next base: position 103,024,301 of record NC_138190.1, read on the forward strand.
AATGGAAGAGGAAGGGGAAGTAGAATACCAGCCATCAAAGCCTAACACTGCTACATTCAGTCTCATTAATGCCTGGCAGGTGTTGAGACTCACTAGCTCCCCACTGGGTTCTTTTGACTCTGGGGGAAATGGAATTTGAATACCAATTGGCCATGCTTTACACTTTCTCATTATTGCTGCTACATTGACGCCTCATTGCCACCTGGAAAAGTGGGCATAACAGTGCTTACTAGCTTCAACTTGTATGGAACCCTTTAATTTTGTTGGTGTTAGGAGTAGGTGAAAACTTGGCTCTCCCCTGGACCCTGATGACACTATTCTTACAGGAGGATCAGAGCTTTACTTTTTTCCCATGGTAGAGTATCGAAGACCAACTTCTTACTCAGCTGGCCAACACCATGAGGTGGGAGAACCAGAGATCTGCCTGGTAGGGAATGGAACATTAGTTCTCCACTCTGCCCTAACAATACCAACATGTGAAGGAATCAGAGTCCTCCATTCTTACAACAATGAGACTTAAAGTCTAGTGAGAGAGAAAGGAAAAGTCAACTCAAGCAAGTACATAAACACAACTGTGATATGGGTTATGAAGGAAGAGCACAGAGTCCAAAGAGAAAGAATAGGCCTATTGGAGGAAGTGATATTTCAGATTGTGAAAAGATGAAGAGGACCCAGTAATGTGAACGTTACAGGGAGAGTGTTCTAAACAGAGGAAATAGCAGCTGAAGTGGCATTGTGATGGCAAAGGACCTAGGTATTCAAGGAAGTAAATACAAGTCCAGAATGGAGATATTAAGATGGCAAAGTAGCCTCAGAGTAAGGCTAGAGATTTAGCAGGTACCTGAACATCAAGGATCATTTGGCCTATGTTAAGGATGTAGAATCATTGTCTTCAGTGCAGAGAGAAAGAATTAAAGAATTTCAAGAAGGGTAGGGGTATGATTCGGTTTAGCCATTAACAAAGGTCACTCTGGCTACTGGGAGAAGAGTAGATTGTAAGGAAAGAGTATAACAAAGGGAGACCTGTTAAGATGCAGCAGTAGAAAACAAAATGAGAAATTAGAGAAGTTTGTAAGAGGGTAGTAGAAGTAGAGATGAAGAGGAGAGTTTGGAGATAAAATGTATCCCTCCATTTGTCACTGGGAAATGTATTTCTAGAAATTAGAATATTTAAGTATAAAAGCATTATATGAACCCATTAAAGAACAATCCTTATGGAGTGGGGCTGCATTTCCTACTATTAACATACAAGTAGGAATTTATTTACTTTGCATTTTTTTCTGATACTTCTAGTGGTAATTTAACTAGATCTAGAAATGAGTCCAAATCCATAGAAGATGACGGCTTGTCAAGCTGCAAAAACACCTGTGTATGCTTTACTCATTAAAATAATCTCACATTGCCAGGCACACCTGTAATTCTAGCACTTGGGAGGCTAAGGTGGGAGTATTGCTTGAACCTAGGAATTTGAGACAAGCCTGGGCAACATAGTGAGACTGTCTCAAAAAGAAAAATAATAATTTCTGATTAGTTTATTGTTGGGAGGCAAGGATGCTATTTTCTGTAGCAAGGAGAAAATAATGAAAGCAAGATGATAGAGAATTGTTCAGCTCAGAACAAGCCCTTGATAAATATAAACTGATATTAGACTGTTTAATTCAGTTTATTTTTAGTGAAAATGCCTGTATTTTAAAGGCTTAGTTTAAATGACAAGTGCAATTTATAAATCCATAAATATTTGGAGCAGGATTTTTCTTTGTCATGTGGTTAATTATTTATTTTATGGAAATATGTTTGCATATATAATTAAAAGATTGATAGATAAGCTGGGCATTAGAGAAAAATTTAAATTTAACATTTTGTAAGCCAAACAACCCCTGAAATTCAATCAAAATTAAACTGTGATTTTCTTGTATTATGTTTTTCTTCAATAAGAAAATAAGGACTTCCTGTAAAGTTTATTTCTCAAGAACACAACTCTATCAACTAGGGTTTAGTTATAGGAAACAAAAAACCACTGTCCTTTCTAGGTATTTAAAATAGGGAGTGGAGTCTTTCAAATATATTGGCAGGGTCTAGAAAAATTAGTTATAAACTGGGCCTCCAGATATGGATCTCAGAATAACACTGTGGAACTGGTCTGCTAAATTATATGCTACCTCTGCTCATAACAGGAAGGCAGGGAATCAGGACCCTTCCACTGGAACTGTTGAGGGCTCTGCTTGAGGAATTGGGAAATCACCATTACTACAGCTGTGTGAACCCCATGAATTTGGTGCCAGGTCATCTACAGCTAAGTCCATCCTCTATCACCAATATAATTAGTTCTCAACAACAATTAAGCTAATGGACACTAGAATACTGGTCTAGAAAAATCCAAAGTCTTGAAAACTTTTCTTGCCAGCAATGACAATCAAAACATTTGCAGAAAAATGATAAAATCACTCTTCTTCTAAATCTCATGAAAGTACATCTAATTGGTGAAACAACTGTAAGGCAGTCTCAGAAATAAAATTTTATTTTTTCCATACTGGGAAATACAGGAAAGCATGGTAAGAGGAGGTCCGAGTGAGTGTTGAGTTCAATCCAGCAGATTCACCATCTTTTTGTGCTACCAAAAATTATATATCTTTGTCTTTTCATACATAACCTTCCAAAAAATCAGCGATGACTGATATGTAATACCTAATACGGTGCAACTCTTTCTCAACAAAACGATGGCCATGTTCTACCAAAAGTGGGAAGATCCATGGTATAATCAGTCACCAAATCCATCTCTAAATAATGATCATTCATCTTATGATTTTGTCATCATTTCACCTTGGTATAATATAACTTAAAGAGTATTATGAACTTAATTACTTATAACACATTATATATAAAATAGTTGGGGAAAAGGAAAATATGTATATGTGTCTATGTGTAAGCAAGGTAGAAAAAATGGGTACCTACTGCAGTTCTCATTTTGAAACTGGTTATAAGATCAGGGTTTTATAGCATTTATAAATTATTGCTTCTTCTAACTTCTCTATGTTTTTCTGCTATTAGTCAAATGTCTTGAGGTCAGAGCTCTTTAGTTTGTGAGAAGACCTAAGAACATTCCTGAGAAACATAAGTTCTTCTTAGTTCTACTAGTACTGGATTTCTGTAGTCTTCTATTAATTTTATCTTTTGCTGGACTTGGGGAACACAGTCTCAAAATATTGAGTTATTTAGTTAAGTATAGTTTTTAACAATGTAATAAGATTCTCCACTTAACCACCCAAAACAAAAGGTAGGACCTTGAAATTAACCTTCCTCACATTACATCCTGTAATCCCTCTTATTTCCCTCCATCTGAAACAGTACCAGCATATTTCACCTCTTCATGATTCTCTTGTTCCATTTTATATAGTTTTATTACATGGAAATATATTCCTAAAGAGTATACTTTAAAATTTTAGTTGTGTTTTACCTTACACAATGGGTATCAGGATGCATATAATTTTTTGTATTTATTTTGTTTTTACTTAACATTATTTTGCTAAAAGTCACACATTTCTGTGTGTTGTTGTAGTTCTTTCATTTTGACTGGCTTATATTAATATATTATTTAATTAATTTAATATTTAAATGTTTAATATTAATTTAATATTTCTCTCACTGATGGGCATTAGGGTCATTTCCAAACTTTTCATGTTGTGATCAGTATGCTTTTTAAATTTATCTTGGGTACATATATAGGAGTGAAATTGCAAAACCATAAGTTATATAAATGTTCAATTTTAACAAGTAAAGTTGAACTGATTTTTCAAACTGGTTGAACAAATTTTAATACCTAGGAGCAATGTGTAAGCCATGTGGTGGATTCACATCATCTCCAACATTATGTATTGTCAGACTTTTTTTTTTTTTTTTGCTAGTAAAATGTGTATAGGTTGGTATGGCATTAATGTCTTGTTTTGCATTTTTACAACCACCACTAATGTCAAACTCTCTTCATATGTATTTTGGTCTTATGTGGTTCCTCTTCTTTTAAATGTCCTTTGTTCACTTCTTCTAATACATTGTTTGAGCTTCTCTTGTGGTATATAGAATTTCTGTGTATGTTCTTTCTTCCTCCTTCCCTCCCTCTCTCCTTCTTTCCTGTCTACATACCTTCCTACAGATTGAACCCAGAAGCACTTAACCACTGAGCCATAGCCCACAGCCCTTTTAATTTTTATTTTGAGACAGGTTCTCTAAGTTTTTCAGAGCATTGGTAAGGTGCTAAGACTGGCTTTGAATTTGAGATCCTTCTTCCTCAGCCTCCAAAGCCACTGGGATTACAGGAGTGTGCCACCATGCCTGGGCTTTTATACTTTGTTTAAGGTATTTTTAAAAGAGTTGGGAAATAGTAAAAAATATTGTTTTTTAGTGTCTTGTGAGGAAATATTTTCTGATTTTTTATGAGGTCTCTTTTCTTTCCCTTTTTGTCTCTAGCTTCCACATATGAGAGAAAACACAGAAAACCTAGAACACTTGTCTTTCTGAGGATGACTTATTTCACTTAACATGATGCTATCTAGTTCCATCTATTTTCCTTCAAATGACATAATTTTGTATTTTATGGATGAGTAAAACTCCATTGTGTATATATACTACATTTTCTTTATCCATTCATCTGTTGACAAACACCTAGTAGACTATAGTCTGGAGATCAGGGGAGGGAAGAAGAGAGAGAAGGAAGGTAAGAGGGAATCCAATAGACCAAAATATATGGTCTACATACCACAGTGAATCCCATTATTATGTGTAATTATAATGCACCAATAAAATTTTAAAATGAAATATTTTACTACTTCATTAACAAAATGATTTTCACCTATGCTTTCTATAAAGATTTTTTTTAGTTTTATTTTGAATTTTAAATCCTTTATTTATCTGAAGATGGTTTGGGGATGTGGTGTGAAGCAGGGGTTGATTTAATCTTTTTTCAAATGGTAACTATCTTACCACCTTCATTTCCTAAATAGCCCCTACTTTCCCTATTGAGCACATGTGCCATCTTTGTCTTATATTATGGGTGAGTCTGGTTTTGGTATGGTCATTTCATCTATCCCTGCTCCATACTGTACTATTTTACTACTATAGCTTTATAGTAATGTCCATTATCCTACAAGGAGATACCCCCGAATTACTCTCTGTCTTCAAGTGTATTCTGGCTACTACTGGCCCTTTTATCTTCCACATAAATTTTCTAATTATCATGCCACAAGAAAACACATTTGAAATATAAATTGAAATTGCATTGACTTTATTTCTACATCTATTTATGGAAAACCAACATCTCTAAGATATTAAGTATCCCTGTCCAAAAAAAGAGCATATTTAAATTATTTAGGTCTTTAAAATATGTATATATTTTATAAGTTTTATTCCTAGGTAGTTGACATCTTTGGTACTATTAATTGCAAATTATGTCTTTTCTTTAAGTACATTTTCAATGGTTTGTTGCTGGTGAATAGAAATTCAAATGAATCTTCTGTGCAGCCATTTTGCTAATGTCTTCTGTTGTTTCTAATAATGCAAAGATACATCATTTGGGTTTTCTATAGACATTATCACATCATCTACAAATCTGCAAGGAATCATAATTTTGTTTCTTCCTTTCCAATCTTTATATCTAATCTTTATATCTAATAAAGTTTTATTACACAGGAAAAGACTAAAGGTAAAATATTGAAAAAAGTGGTAATAATGTGTTTCCTGATCTCATTCCTGATTTTAAATGGAATGCTTCCAATGTTTGTTCATTTAAGATAATGCTAGTATTTGGATTATTTTACAGATACTTTTATTGGTTCAATTTCTAATTTAACAAGAGTATTATTTTATCAAAAATGGTTTTTATTTTTATTTTTTTTGATATTTTTAGTTGTTGATGTATCTTTATTTTTTATTTATTTTATGTGGTGCTGAGGATCAAATCCAGTGCCTTATACATGCTAGGCAAGTGCTCTGCCACTGAGCCACAACCCTAGCCCCTCAAAAATGGTTTTGATGAGAGAATTTTCTTCTTTACTGAAATGGTCATATTGTTTTTTAAAATTCATCTGTTAACATGATAATTTGCATTTATGGATGTTCTAAGCCATCCTTGCATACCTGGAATATATTTTCTGCTTTTAAAATTTATATGTGTGTGTATGTATGTATGTATATATGTGTGTATGTATATGTATATATAGGTATATACATATAATCTTTTCTATCTGCTGTTGTGTTTAATTCAAGCTGATATTCTCTTAGGAGTTTTACACCCATTCATAAGTTAAATGGATCTATAATCTTTATTTCTCATAAATTTTTTATTCTGGTGTCAAGGTCTACTTACTTGCTTTGCAGAATAGTTTGGATGAAATTCCTTGTTTTTCTATTACCTGAAAGTATTTAAAAAATTTGGATTATGTTTTTCTTGAAAGTTCATTAGAATTCATTTATAAAATATTCTTAACCTAGGGTTTCCTTTGTAGGAGGATTTTAACCACTGTTTTGAATTTTTTAAATAGCTGTTAAGATAGTTTAATTGTTTTTAAAAATTCTGTTTGAATACTTTTGTATAAATTGTATTGTCCCAGGAATTTCTCCATTTCTTCAGTTTTCAAAAATGTTGGTATTCTAGAAGTTTTTCTATTTTGTTATTATTTTTTTAAAGCAAGACCTTCTAATTTTTTTTCTCTTCCCCCCCCCCATTTCATTAGTTTTTGGTCTTATATTTATTGTCTCTTGAACTTTCTTTTGGTTTATTCTTTTGTTTTTTGATAACTCTCTTGTGAAGCTATGTATTTCTCAAAAACTTCCTTTTTGTTACAGGTATACATTTCCCTCAAAATACATTTTATTACATTCTACAAGTTTTTTTTAATACAGTTTTTCATTCTGTTTGCTTTTAGGTATTTTTAAGTTTCCATTGAGTGTTTTGGTCATACGCCCAAGTGATTGAGCTGCTTTTTCTGCAGTCTAACCACTGGAGCTGAGACTCTCATAGTTGGCAGAATTACCAGTTACTTGATAAAATGGGTCAAACCAACTCATTCAATTATAGGCTGCCACCAAATAACAAAGAAATCCCCACATCTTTGTTAATGGTAGGGATTGTGAGATATAGAGACTTATCTTCCACATTGAAAAGGATAGTTCAGTATATCCTTGGCCAATGGGTCTCCATAATTTTCACTGAAGTAGAAAATCCCTGATTTTTATGGGTTTTATCTCTTGCCCACTAAGACATTTGGGATTCCTGCTCATCATATTCTATCAACATAATGTTGTCAATAATATTCACTAGTGTGACATTCTGTGGGATGATCATGTCACTGTATATTAAATTATGACAGAAAATCAATGTATCCCTGAAATAAAATAGTGAATATGTAAGAGTGGTTCTTGTCAGGTTAATGAAAATTGTTTTGGGTCTTTTCTGCTTAGTGGTACAGTGATAAAAACACATTTTCCAGATTGATAACTGCACACCAGGTGCAAGGGACTGTGTTGATTTGCACCAATCTCTTTTAAAGACTACATCTAGAACAGCAGCTGTAAATTGAAGCTTCTCACTGATTAAGCTAAAGATAATTCACTGTCAGTCTCTATGATCCTTCTCTTCAGTAAAGGCAAAATACACTACTTAAATGGAATGTGATAGGAATCACAATCCCTAAACCTATCTTTGATAGTGTCATTCACTACTCTTTGTGCTTCTCCCAGGAATACCATATTACTTTTGTACCAAGTGTAATTCTTCAGGTTTTTACTTTGCCATTCTGTCCATAATAGCCCTTGGCTTTATAGGTTAGGAAGCCAATGTTGGTATTATGTCATTTGCCAAGGAATAATTCCAACTTTGCATTTTGAAAGGAACTAAGACATAACCTCAGAATGCTTTTGTAGATCCACTGTACCAACAAACAGTGAGATGGCCAAAATTCAATTTTGTCATCTAATTTTGTGAAGTCTTTGTACTTACTAGTAGACTACAGTGGCTTTATGGAGCCCTATTAATTAATGTCACTCAAAGGCAGTATCCAATGATTCCTAAAGGTTATAGGTACTTATCTTTCTCCAGCATACAGTTATTCTGATAAGTAGCCAAAAGGTCCCATTGGTAAAGCTAGGGAGAAAGATGTTCAGTGTATATTTGGGGGTGGTATTATAGGATTTTTTTTTCACAAGAGTCTCTTGATCTGTGAATTGACTCAGATTTGGGGATTGAGGAAGGGACCATAATCTTATATAGATCCAGTATCATCTTACTTGATTACTTGTATTTTAATCCAAGGACCTCCTAGCTACTACCAATATCTTCCTCATGTCAAACCATTTGCATAACCCTCTAACTCTGCTACTTATTACAGTAAGCATGCTCACTTTGTCTCTGTTCATTAAGTGTTACCACTTTGTATCTGTCACTGTTGATATCTTTATGCATTTATTTATTTATTTTATACCAGGGATTGAACCCTGGGACACTGAACCATTGAGCCACATCCCAAGCCCTTTTTCATATTTTATTTAGAGAAAGGATTTCACTGAGTTGCTGAGGCTAGCTTTGAACTTCTGGTTTCCCTGTCTCAGCCTTCTGAGTCACTGGGATTACGGTTGTGCACCACCTTGCTCAACTGAAGTCTTAATTCTTATTAAAATTAAGGGAACAGATTTCTATTGTGGATCTCGCATTTTTATCTACACACCACAGAAAAAAAACCACTGTATGTGGTTCTCATTTAAAACCCATTCTTTGTGAGGGATATAATATATACTTAGAAAAGTACATAACACAGAAATGTACACCTTAGTGAGATATTATACCATGAACATTTGTAGAGTAATTGTGCAGATTACAATATAGAGCATTGCCTACATTCTAGAAATCCTCTGCATGGAATCTCTTAAATACCTCTTCCTCCCAACAAAGTACAATTATCATGTTACTTTTTATGTATCTCTGTATATTTATTTATAATTTTATTACTTCAATATGCATCCCTAATCACATAATTTTACATGTTTTTAGTATTACTTAAATGAATGTATTAATAGTATATTTTAAATAGGAGTATGAGTTATTTGTCTGGTTTCTTTTACTCATTGTTGGAGTCTTGATACTTATCCATGTTGTCATATATAACTACAGTGTACATTCATTGTATTGTATTCACTCTGTGAGTATACTATAATTTATTCATTATGTTGGAAAATATCTGAGTTTCTTTGGTACTTTTCTTAGTTTGTTCAGACTGCTTTAACAAAATATCTGAGACTGGGTGATTTATAAACAGCAGAAATTTATTGCTCATGGTTCTGGCAGCTGAAAATTCTGAGATCAAGATGATAACAATTTGGTAGGTGGTAGGGACTTGTTCTTTGCTTCTGAGGTGATATCTTCCAGCTGTTCCTCACATGGAAGAAGGGCAAATGGGCAACAAACAAATAAAACCTAAAAACAAAACAAACAAACAAATACTCAGGTCCTTTTATAAGATCAGTGCTGTGGTTTGAATGTTTTATCCCTTATAGAACTCATTGAAAGTTAATCTCCACAAAACAGTATTGGGAGGTGGAGCTTAATATAATGTGTTTTGGTCATTAAGCCAGAGTCCTCTTTTTTTTTTTTTTTTAAAGAGAGAGTGAGAGAAGAGAGAGAGAGAGAGAGAGAGAGAGAGAGAGAGAGAGAGAGAGAGAGAATTTTTAATATTTATTTTTTAGTTCTCGGCGGACACAACATCTTTGTTTGTATGTGGTGCTGAGGATCGAACCCCGGCCGCACGCATGCCAGGCGAGCGCGCTACCGCTTGAGCCACATCCCCAGCCCCTAGTCTGTGGTATTTTGTCATAATATCACAAAATAAATGAATACAGTTACTAATCCTATTCATTGGGTCACTACCCTCATGACCTATTTAGTTACCAAAGTCCCTACCTCTCAAGAGCAACACGTTGGGGATTCAATTTCAACATATTAATTTTGGAGGCTCACATTTAAACCACAACAGTACTGTTTCAAAAATGTGTCAATGAGCATTTATATATATATATATATATATATAATCTCAATGCATATGTGCATGTTTTTTCTGTTTGGTATATACTCAGAAGCAGAATTGACTACCCTTTTATTTCCCCATAGTTTTTACTTTCCATACCTCTTTCTAGATATTTTCTTTAGAACTATATTCAGTTCAGTACTTCTCTTTCTGTGGCATCTCATCTCTGTTTAACCCAACCACTACTTCTTATTCTCAACCATAGCCAATTTCACATCTATAACTTCTATCTTTTAAAAAATTGGCTATGTTCTCTATTCCCTATCTTTTTCTTATCACCTAAAAATCAGTAAACATACTTATTTTTATACCTATGCATAGCATCTGGAGCCCTGCAGTTTAGTTTCTGTGCTCTGTTATTGCTGTTGCTCCTTGTTCAAGTCACCTGTTTTGGTTCATCTTTCATGTATGCCACATTTGATACTTATATTTGCTTTAGAAATAGTGTGACACTCCAGATTATATCTTATTTTCTGGAGCATTTTGTGTTGCTTCTTCCAGACATTTATGAACACTAACAATCTTACAATATTAGGACTAAGATATTCTGAGTCACCAAAATGACTTAAAACTAAGGTGCAATCTGTATGTAAGATGTTTTACTGCCAATTCACCCTGAATCCCAGTGTGCGAATTTCTAAGGTTTCAATTGGAAGTCCATGAATTTTACCAGAGCTTCTATCCTTATGGGTTTTGATAAATCACTTAGATAGCATGTTGACTCCAGAAATTATTTTAGGTGTATCCATTTCTACAAATCCAAATTGTGTTTGTTTCCTTCTTTAGCATTATTAGAACCACTCCTGCATATATTACTCAAGTTTCTACTGATACAAATTAAAAGAATCTTGGAGTTATTTTTACATAATCCTTTCCCTGAATCTGGCTTTAAAGGGTGATGATATGGAGTATTTCAGCAAGGTAGGATGACCTTCATCAACTTATAAGAATATTTCTGAAAGTAAGGTGTTTTTTTTTAGAAATAAAAAGTGTAATTAGTGGAGTGGAGGGAGGGGGCAATGGGGGGGAGTGAGGGAAACTGCTGGGGACTGAATTGTTACAGGTTGTGCTCCATGTTTTGTGATTGTGTCAGGGTATATCCTGGTATTGTATATAACTGAAAAGAATAAAATAAATACATAACAAGTGTAATAAATTAAAAGTGAAATAAACCAGGTTTAGAAAGACATAGTTGATGATATCACTTATTTGGAATCTAAAAATTGGTACTCTTAATAAAGAATACTATAGCCACTACATTTAAAATTTCATTCTGTTCCAGATCCTGGTGCTCTTTATCCCTTTTATTTTACTTTGATGTCATTATCACTTTCTAGGGCATTATATCATTTGCTTTTCTAGAATGTATTTTTTATTCTTTGTATACTTGTCTCAGAATGTAAAGTCTATAAGGCAGGGGTTTTTGCTTGTCTTATTAACTGTCATAATTGCTCAATGAATATGTGTTGAATGGTTGGTGCCAAATACTGTATCAGTTAGTGTTTTGTTTGCATTCAACGGAGCCACTCTAGCTATTTAAAAAATTTTTTTAGTTATATACAACACCAGGATACACTCAGACATTATCACAAAGGTGTGAAACTCAATCTGTTCCAACTCAATCCCTAATACTCAATCCCCTACCCCATACTCTCTTCTGATCACTCTTCAATACATTTATAGTTTACCTTTGTGTGTGTGTGTGTGTGTGTGTGTGTGTGTGTCCTGTGTATACCCTTGATGGTGGGACCCACCATGCCAAATCCATATAAAATTTTGGTCAGATTCATTCCACTGTTCTTCCTTTTTCATGTCCCTACTTCTTCCCCCTCAATTCCCTTCATCTACTCCATTTATCTTTCCTCTATTTTAATGAAATTCCCTCTTCCCTCCCTCCTTTCCTCCTTCTCTTTCTCTCTTTCTTTCCTTTCCTTCCCTTCCTTCCTTCCTTTTATCTATCCCTTCCTCCCTTCCTCCCTCCCTCCCTCCCTTCCTTCCTTCCTTCCTTTCCTCCTTCCTTCCTTCCTTCCTTCCTTCCTTCCTTCCTTCCTTCCTTCCTTCCTTCCTTGCCGCAGTCTGGCTGGGCACAATTCAGGAGCCACTTGTCAAAAGAAACTAACTTTATTTTTAGAACTACAAACAACAAACAAAACCGCTCCTCAGGAAAAACCCCTCAGAGCCCAACTGCCACCACCGGCTTCCCACAAGCCTCTCACCCCCACACAACCCTCACCACCTCCCACAATCCTCCTGTTCTTGAGGCCGATTGGCTGGGTCGTGTGGGCGGAGCCAAAGAAGTCCCCCAATGAGCAGCTCCATGGAGGAGCCAATCAGCTAGATGTTGCTGGGGCCGCTGTGAGCCAATCATCAGCTGGCAGTCTGAAGGGCAGGGAAACAGCCCAATGAACATCACCGCAGAGGAGCCAATCAGCTAGATGTTGCTGGGGCCGCTGTGAGCCAATCATCAGCTGGCAGTCTGAAGGGCAGGGAAACAGCCCAATGAACATCACCGCAGAGGAGCCAATCAGCTAGATGTTGCTGGGGCTGCTGTGAGCCAATCATCAGCCGGCAGCTGGAAGTTTGCTGGCAGCTGGAAGGTTGCTGGGGCCCCTTTGGCTGTGGCTCTCAACACTTCCTTCCTTCCTTCCTTCCACATAGCTATTTTACCACCAAAGATAAAATAGTTGACTACAGGGAATCTGGTGCTTACAAATTTCTTGGCTAGAGAAGTGAGCTTTAGGTTAGGCATCTAGCAAGAACTCTGATTAAGGAGGATCCAACATGGCCGCCAGCGAGGAAGCAGCGATTCCAATGTCTCCACATTAACGGGATCAGAAAGACCCATTGGAACAGCGGCAGTCTACCTACTGAGGAACTTCTAGCAAAATTGCGTTAAGAGGGGACCTGCCGGGAATTGGTAGGTTTATTAGAAGTGTCAGTTTGTCCCAGACAAGTGGATCTTGGCCGGCCACATGGGCGCGGAGGTCCAGTCCCGCAGCCACCAGCTGCTTCTGCAAGTGGCCAGCGGCCCAGAGCGGTGCGGCCCGCCCGAACCCGCAGACAGCACCCGCCATACCGCCGTCCCGGGGAGGCCCTGCTCTCGCTCTGCGAACAGCCACCATGCCTGCCAGGCTCGTAGCCACGCGGCCTCAGCTGCCCGGCTCTACAGGCGGCCCCCCGGCGGGTGCAGAGGTACAATCCCGCGGCCACCAGCTGCTTCAGAAAGCGGCCGGCGGCCCTGAGCGGCGCAGCCCGCCCGAACCCGCAGACGGCACCCGCCATCTCGCCGTCCCGGGGAGGCCCTGCTCTCGCTCAGCGAACGGCCACCCCGCCCACCCGGATCTTAGCCAGGCGGCCGCAGCTGCCCGGCTCTACAGGCAGCCCCCGGCGGCCCGGCCCAGCGAGAAGTGTCCCTGCCTGGCCCAGCAGACAGCCCGTGCCCTCCCGGCTCTACTAACAGCCCCGCCCACCCGGCGAACGGCTCCCCCCCCCCGAGACAGCGTGAAGGGAATCTAACCAACCCTTTAGGAAATAGCGAACTGGGAACTAAAACCAGAGATTGTGTCAGACCAGAGACAAGCCAGTTCCACCCCTCCCTTCGGACACTCCGGCAAGGAGCCAGGGGCCCGCCATAGCAGAGAGGGGAAGTCACCAAAGTTCGACCAAAGAGATTCCTTCCCAGCAGAATCTATTTTAGCAGGTGTGTGACTCCCACCCACACCAGATACAAACAACCAGGAAACTTCAAAATCTCTCCGTGGGCGTGACCGTAAGGGCCAAAGGACTCTCGACCCCCAACTCCCCCTACTGCCAGTGATGAGGGCGTGACTGTAGGGGTAGAGGGAAGCAGAGAAGACTCCCCACCCCCAACTCCCCCAACCGCGAACTGAGAGGGTGTGACGGTAGGGGCGGAGGGAAACAGAGGACACTCCAGACCCCCAACTCCTCCTACCACCAGCAGTGTGGTTGTGACTGTAGGGGCTGAGGGAAGTAGAGGGGATCCTCAACCCCCAAATCCTATTACCACCAGCAGCGACACCAATGGTCTTAGCTGCCAGATTCCGAAGGTGTGCCCACCAAAGGGGTCTGGAAAAATTAAACAATTGACTCCCAGACTACAGCTCCACAGCACTGGGGCTTAGATGAATGACAGCGAGAGTGCTCAGTAGTTAGGGAAATAGAGCACTCGGTGGGGCTGAAAGTGTAACCAGATCCTTGGGGAACTGCCTCCGGTGAGCAGGACCTGGCTGGCTGGCAGGAGGAAGGGGAGGAGGGGCCGTAGAAGTGAAACGGCTCTGGACCAACAGGATTGAGAGACTCCCAGGAACCGCCTTACAGGGATTGCTGTTGACACATTGAGGGCAAAACTCAGCCCGGAGGGCACAGCTTTGCCTACGGGAAGAGAAGAAAATGGATCTCTAAGACCTAATTTTATTTCCTATTTCATTTTAATTTTTTCTCTCCCTTTTCCCTCTCTCTCTCCCCTTCCAAGGTTTACTGCTCTTCCCATTCTCCTCTATGCTATCTATCTCCCTCTCCTTCTTTCTTTTCAAGAGCACCTACCTTCCCCTTCCCCCCAACTTTCATCCCAAGCATTACGTCCTCCATTTCGAGTAACTGTCTAAATACAAATAGGGGTGCACCCTCCCCCCGCGCCTGCAAGGTAGCCGGACCTGCAACCCACCAGCAGGTCAGGCCCAGCAACCTGGGAGTGGCAGAGCTGCCCCACGCGCCTGCAAGGTAGGCACACCTGCTACCAACCAGCAGAACAGGCCCAGCGGCCTGCCGATGTGGTAGGCACAGTGCCCCAATTGGAGGAGGAGCAGAGCCCCTGCCCGCGCCTGCGCAGGAGACGTTGCAACTATACAGGAGTAATACAAATATATAGGGGGAAAATTCAACAACACAACAGTCTCAGTAAGGAGAAAGAAACGCGAACAGTATGAAGAGACAAGGAAAGAAAGGACCACAAGCAATGCAGGTCAACTCAACGTTAGAAGAGGTAATATCTGCAGCAGATGGAATGTCAGATAAAGAATTCAGGAGATACATGCTTCAGATGATCTGGAGTCTCAAGGAAGACATTAGACAGCAAAATCAGACAATGAAAGATCTCTTCAACAATGAAATACATAAACAAATCCAGGAAGCAAAAGATCAACTATACAGGGAGATAGAGGTTATAAAAAACAAACAACAGAAATCCTAGAAAGGCAGGAAGCAATAAACCAACTTAAAAACTCAATTGAGAATACTACCAGCAGAGTAGAACACTTAGAAGATAGAACATCAGACAATGAAGACAAAGTATTTCAACTTGAAAAGAACATAGACAGCTCAGCAAGACTGTTAAGAAACCATGAGCAGAACATCCAAGAAATATGGGATAACATTAAAAGACCAAACTTAAGAGTCATTGGGATACAGGAAGGCACAGAGCTCCAAACCAAAGGAATGAGCAATCTCTTCAATGAAATAATTTGAGAAAACTTCCCTGACTTGAAGAACGAGACAGAATCCCAAATCCTAGAAGCCTACAGGACGCCGAATGTGCATAATCATGAGAGATCCACACCTAGACACATTATAATGAAGATGCCCAACATACAGAATAAGGCGAGAATCTTAAAAGCTACAAGAGAAAGGAAGCAGATCACATTTAGGGGTAAACCAATCAGGATAACAGCTGATCTCTCAACAGAGACTTTGAAAGCTAGAAGATCCTGGAATAACATATTTCAAACACTGAAAGAAAAAGGGTTCCAACCAAGAATTGTGTATCCGGCAAAATTAAGCTTCAAGATGGAAGATGAAATTAAAACCTTCCATGATATAGAAAAGTTAAAAGAATTTGCAGCTAGAAAACCATCTCTCCAAAAAATCCTCAGCAAAACATTACAGGAAGAGGAAATGGAAAGTAACAATGAAAACCAACAGTGGGAGGTAGGACAGTAAAGGGGGGAAAATAATCAAAGAGGAAAACAAACCATATTCAGTAACATAAATAAACAAATATGGCTGGAAGGATAACCCATATCTCAATAATAACCCTAAATGTTAATGGCTTAAACTCACCAATTAAGAGACACAGGCTAGTAGAATGGATCACAAAACATGACCCAACAATATGCTACCTACAGGAGACGCATTTGATAGGAAAAGACATACATAGACTGAAGGTGAAAGGTTGGGAGAAATCCTATCACTCATATGGACTTCGGAAACAAGCAGGAGTGTCCATACTCATATCTAATAAAATAGATTTCAAGCCAAAGTTAATCAAAAGGGATAAAGAGGGACACTACATACTGCTCAAGGGAACCATACACCAACAAGACATAACAATCATAAATATATATGCCCCAAACAATGGTGCAGTGATATTCATCAAACAAACTCTTCTCAAGTTCAAGAGTCTAATAGACCACCATACAATAATCATGGGAGACTTCAACACACCTCTCTCACCACTGGACAGATCTTCCAAACAAAAGTTGAATAAGGAAACTATAGAACTCAATAACACAATTAACAACCTAGACTTAATTGACATATATAGAATATACCACCCAACATCAAGCAGTTACACTTTTTTCTCAGCAGCACATGGATCCTTCTCAAAAATAGATCATATATTATGTCACAGGACAACTCTTAGACAATATAAAGGAGTAGAGATAATACCATGCATCTTATCTGACCATAATGGAATGAAACTGAAAATCAATGATAAAAGAAGGAAGGAAAAATCATGCATCACTTGGAGAATGAACAATAGGTTACTGAATGATCAATGGGTTATAGAAGACATTAACGAGGAAATTAAAAAATTCTTAGAGTTAAATGAAAACACAGACACAACATATCGGAATCTATGGGACACATTGAAAGCCGTTCTAAGAGGAAAATTCATTGCATGGAGTTCATTCCTTAAAAAAAGGAAAAACCAACAAATAAATGATCTCATACTTCATCTCAAAATCCTAGAAAAAGAAGAGCAAAACAACAGCAAAAGAAGTAGAAGGCAAGAAATAATTAAAATCAGAGCTGAAATTAATGAAATCGAAAGAAAAGAAACAATTGAAAAAATTGTAATTTTGTATAACAATGAGGGTCTCCCTCCAATTCCATGTGATTTCCCTTTTTTTTCTCCCTTTCCCTCCCGCCTCATGTCTCTGTTTAATGTTAATCTTTTCTTCCTGCTATTCCTCCCTGTTCTGTTCTTAGTTGCTCTCATTATATCAAAGAAGACATTTGGTATTTGTTTTTTAGGGATTGGCTAGCTTCACTAAGCATAATCTGCTCTAGTGCCATCCATTTCCCTGCAAATTCCGTGATTTTGTCATTTTTTAGTGCTGCGTAATACTCCATGGTGTATAAATGCCACATTTTTTTTATCCATTCATCTATTGAAGGGCATCTGGGTTTATTCCACAGTCTAGCAATTGTGAATTGTGCTGCTATGAAAAACATGGAGGGACATGAATTACAGTAGATGGGGTAGAGAGAGAAGATGGGAGGGGAGGGGAGGGGGGATAGTAGAGGATGGGAAAGGTAGCAGAATACAACAGTCACTAATATGGCAGTATGTAAAAATGTGATCTGTAACCAATGTGATTCTGTAATCTGTATTTGGGGTAAAAATGGGAGTTCATAACCCACTTGATTCTAATGTATGAAATATGATTTGTCAAGAGCTTTGTAATGTTGTGAACATCCAATTAAAAAAAGAAAAAAAAAGAAAAAAATGATAAAACTAAAAGTTGGTTCTTTGAAAAAATAAATAAGATCGACAGACCCTTAGCCATGCTAACGAAGAGAAGAAGAGAGAGAACTCAAATTACTAGCATACAGGATGAAAAAGGCAATATCACAACAGACACTTCAGAAATACAGAAGATAATCAGAAATTATTTTGAATCCTTATACTCCAATAATATAGAAGATAGTGAAGGCATCGATAAATTTCTTAAGTCATATGATCTGCCTAGATTGAGACAGGAGGATATAGACAACCTAAACAGACCAATATCAATTGAGGAAATAGAAGAAACCATCAAAAGATTACCAACTAAGAAAAGCCCAGGACCTGATGGGTATACAGCAGAGTTTTACAAAACCTTTAAAGAGGAAATAATACCAATACTTTTCAAGCTATTTCAGGAAATAGAAAAAGAGGGAGAACTTCCAAATTCATTCTACGAGGCCAACATCACACTGATTCCTAAACCAGACAAAGATACTTCAAAGAAAGAAAACTACAGACCTATATCTCTAATGAACCTAGATGCAAAAATCCTCAATAAAATTCTGGCGAATCGGATACAAAATCATATCAAAAAATTTATACACCATGATCAAGTAGGATTCATCCCTGAGATGCAAGGCTGGTTCAATATACGGAAATCAATAAATGTTATTCACCACATCAATAGACTTAAAAATAAGAACCATATGATCATCTCGATAGATGCGGAAAAAGCATTCGACAAAGTACAGCATCCCTTTTTGTTCAAAACTCTCGAAAAAATAGGGATAACAGGAACATACCTCAACATTGTAAAAGCAATCTATGATAAGCCCCAGGCTAGCATCATTATGAATGGAGAAAAATTGAAGGCATTCCCTCTAAAATCTGGAACAAGACAGGGATGCCCTCTCTCACCACTTCTATTCAACATAGTTCTCGAAACACTGGCCAGAGCAATTAGACAGACGAAAGAAATTAAAGGCATAAAAATAGGAAAAGAAGAACTTAAACTCTCACTATTTGCAGATGACATGATTCTATACCTAGCAGACCCAAAAGGGTCTACAAAGAAACTATTAGAGCTAATAAATGAATTCAGCAAAGTGGCGGGATATAAAATCAACACGCATAAATCAAAGGCATTCGTGTATATCAGGGACAAACCCTCTGAAATGGAAATGAGGACAACCACTCCATTCACAATATCCTCAAAAATAATAAAATACTTGGGAATCAACCTAACAAAAGAGGTAAAGGACTTATACAATGAGAACTACAGAACCCTAAAGAGAGAAATTGAAGAAGATCTTAGAAGATGGAAAAATGTACCCTGTTCATGGATAGGCAGAACTAACATCATCAAAATGGCGATATTACCAAAAGTTCTCTATAGGTTTAATGCAATTCCAATCAAAATCCCAATGGCATTTCTTGTAGAAATAGAGAAAGCAATCATGAAATTCATATGGAAAAATAAAAGACCCAGAAAAGCAAAAACAATGCTAAGCAGGAAGTGTGAATCAGGTGGTATAGCGATACCAGACTTCAAACTATACTACAGAGCAATAGTAACAAAAACAGCATGGTACTGGTACCAGAACAGGTGGGTGGACCAATGGTACAGAATAGAAGACACAGTAACCAATCCACAAAACTACAACTATCTTATATTTGATAAAGGGGCTAAAAGCATGCAATGGAGGAAGGATAGCATCTTCAAGAAATGGTGCTGGGAAAACTGGAAATCCATATGCAACAAAATGAAACTGAATCCCTTTCTCTCGCCATGCACAAAAGTTAACTCAAAATGGATCAAGGAGCTTGATATCAAACCAGAGACAAGGCATCTGATAGAAGAAAAAGTTGGCTACGACCTACACACTGTGGGGTCGGGGTCCAAATTCCTCAATAGGACACCCATAGCACAAGAATTAATATCTAGAATCAACAAATGGAACTTGCTCAAACTAAAAAGTTTTTTCTCAGCAAAAGAAACAATAAGAGAGGTAAATAGGGAGCCTACATCATGGGAACAAATCTTTACTCCTCACACTTCAGATAGAGCCCTAATATCCAGAGTATATAAAGAACTCAAAAAATTAGACAATAAGATAACAAATAACCCAATCAACAAATGGACCAAGGACCTAAACAGACACTTCTCAGAGGAGGACATACAATCAATCAACAAGTACATGAAAAAATGCTCACCATCTCTAGCAGTCAGAGAAATGCAAATCAAAACCACCCTAAGATATCATCTCACTCCAGTAAGATTGGCAGCCATTAGGAAGTCAAACAACAAGTGCTGGCGAGGATGTGGAGAAAAGGGTACACTTATACATTGTTGGTGGGACTGCAAATTGGTGCAACCAATTTTGAAAGCAGTATGGAGATTTCTTGGAAAGCTGGGAATGGAACCACCATTTGATCCAGCTATTTCCTTTCTGGGTCTATTCCCTAAAGTCCTAAAAAGAGCATGCTACAGGGACACTGTTACATCGATGTTCATAGCAGTACAATTCACAATAGCAAGACTGTGGAAGCAACGTAGATGCCCTTCAATAGACGAATGGATAAAAAAATGTGGCATTTATACACAATGGAGTATTACTCTGCATTAAAAAATGACAAAATGATAGAATTTGGAGGGAAATGGATGTCATTAGAGCAGATTATGCTAAGTGAAGCTAGCCAATCCCTAAAAAACAAATGCCAAATGTCTTCTTTGATATAAGGAAAGTAACTAAGAACAGAGTAGGGAAGAAGAGCATGAGAAGATGACTGACATTAAACAGGGATGAGAGGTGGGAGGGACAGGGAGAGAGAAGGGAAATTGCTTGGAAATGGAAGGAGACCCTTAGGGTTATACAAAATTACATACAAGAGGAAGTGAGGGGAAAGGGAAAAATAATACAAGGGGGAGACATGAATTACAGTAGAGGGGGTAGAGAGAGAAGAGGGGAGGGTAGGGGAGGGGCGGGGGGATAGTAGAGGATAGGAAAGGCAGCAAAATACAACAGACATGAGTATGTCAATATGTAAATCAGTGGAAGTGTAACTGATGTGACTCTGCAATCTGTATACGGGGTAAAAATGGGAGTTCATAACCCACTTGAATCAAAGTGTGAAATATGATATATCAAGAACTATGTAATGTTTTGAACAACCAATAAAAAAAATTTAAAAAGAACTCTGATTAACACTGTCAGCCTGGCTCATTGGGTACTGCTAACTCCTCAACATTCAGAAAAAAAGGGGAGTTCATAACCCACTTGAATCAAATGTATGGAAGATGATATGTCATGAGCTTTGTAATGTTTTGAACAACCAATAAAAAAAAATTTAAAAAAAAAGAAAGTTGATGAATGACACCAGTGAGGAGGCTACAACTGGAACTTTGTCTTGTGGACTGTATCTGGAATCTATAAATAAGGTATTCACTGCTGTTATTATAACCAAATCTCAAACAAAATCAAGATTGGACATGACCCAAGGTTTCCAGATCTTGCTTCTGGTGATTAGCAATGGTCAAAGTGGCAAGAAGGTATTCACACTTCATTTAAAATTTCCTAATTTGTCTCCAGAACCCTGTTTTTTTTTGTCTTTTATTATCTGTTGTACAGGAAGGCACACCAGAATGAGATAGGAATGGATGTTGTGTGTCAATCCATTGTTTACTACATCAGTGTACAGAGTGTGTGTATAGCATATGTAACACATATAATGTGCTTTTATTCAAATACCAGTACTTTTGCAAAAATGGGGGCAGTTTATTATGCAAAACCAGAATAATAATTAAAGAATGCATTCTCTACATTAAATTAACAACTTGGAAACATTTTCTTTATGCAGAGATGTCTTTCGTGTTTTCTGCATTTCAGAATTACAGTAATAGTGATGGTTCCCCCCTCCCCCACCTGCTTCTGAAAATGATTATCTCTTAGAAGAGGCATAGAAAGAGGGGAGGGCAGTAGGAGCCATCTGCCTTGTGAAATTTTACCATTAGTATTGTGTATAAGTGTTGGCACAGGATGATAATAAAAAAGCAAACTGACTTTCAGTTTTATTATTATTTTTAAATTTCCTAACAAAAATGTACCCTTTATTGACCTAACCCAGGGAAGTTGTTCCACTATCCCATCTATGATACATCCTAGTTTGTTAGTATAATTAAGGTTATAATTTTGTGGAATAAGAGTTTTTCATCTTGCTTGTTAGGTAAACTGTAAAAAATAGATTTTAAACAACAAAGTGAAATGTAAAGTTAGAGAACATATATTAAAGTCATAGATGTAGCACAGTGATTCTCAACTCTGTACATTAGAATAAGTTAGGGAGATTTTCCAAGTGCTGACCTCTGGGTCCCACTCTATATGTTCTGATTTAATTGGTCTGGGAAAAGGAATGAGCCTGGGAATTTTTTAGAAAATTTCCCTAGTGATTCTAGTATGCAACCAGTATTGAGTACCATTGCTGAACACTGCTTTTATAAAGGAAATCACCTCTGAGTTATATTTTAAGCTTGAAGTATAGATGGTGGCAGATGGGGTAAGGGGAACATTCTGTCAATGTGCATTAAGTGACCAGAGCTTCTTAAAGGAAGCATTCTTGATGCATGGTATAGGGTAGAGAAGAAGGAGAGATTGATAAAAAGGGCAGCTTTAGACCAGGTTTGAAATTAGATGGCTTCAAAAAAGCAAACTTCATTAGAAATCAATATTTGGAAAGGGTGGAAGCAATTTGGAAGTGATTTGGAAGTTCTTGAATGGTAGGAACATTCTAGGTTATGTATCACATGATCCAGGCAATGGCATCAACTGAACCAATAGTATTCTCAGAAGCCGAACTCAATTGGACTCTTCTTAAAGTTGAGTGGCAGGTCCACACATGTATCTAGGTCAGTGGCTCTCACCTTGGATATGCTTTAGGTATACCTGTGGAGCACTAAAACATATTAAAACCCAGACTCCAATTCTCACAGATTCGGATTTAATCAATCTGGAATGGGGCCTGGGGAATGGATTTTTTTCTTTCACTTAAAAAAAAAATCTCTCTTGACCAGGTCACAATGCACAAATAGGGTCAAGAACAACTAACTGAGGTAGCCCTGCAAGGGCTTTTTTCCCCCAAATGGCTTTTCTGTTTTATTATTTTTTTATTTATTAGTGCATTATAGTTATATTTATTAGTGGTGTTCATTTTGACATTAATAAATGCATATAACCTGGGTTATTCTTTTTACAATATTGTCCTCTATTCCTACAGTGGGTTCTATGAATATCATACTTCCTTGAAAATCCTACTCTGACCCTATCCCAATGTTCTTTTCCTCTTATGCAAAAGTTTTACTGTCCCAAATATTTATCATCATGTGATATATATAAATATATCATAACCAGCTACCATTCTAGTCTAAGCCACCATTATCTCTTGGTTGGATTGCTACTTCTGCCCTTTCTCCTCTTTCTATCTCAATATAGCTGCTGAGTGCCTCTTAAAATGCATGTCATGTCATTACTCTGCTTTAAAAAAAAACTGTTCAGTGACTTCTCATGTCACTCTGAGTAAGAGCCAAATTCCTTATTATGACCCACAAGGTCCTATATGATCCAACTTCTCCCCTTACCTCTCTTACATCCTATTACTCTCTCCCTCCCTAACACAATTCTGGGCTAGACTGCCTTCATGGCTGTTCTCTGAATATATCAGGCATAATCCTACCTGAGAGTCTTTGCATTTGCTGTGCTTTTCTGCATAAGATGCTCTTCCCTCAGACATCCATATTTATCTTTTTATCTCTTGGTATAGGTCTTAAGTGAAATGATACCTTACAAGTGGTCCTACCTTGACCATTCTGTTTAATATTGTAGCTCTCATGGTGCAGATACCTTAATAGACCCATCATCAAAGAAGATACACAGGAGTTAAATAAATGTATGCAAAGATGCACTACATTATATATCAAGGAAATACAAATTAAAACAACAATGAGGTACTACTATGCACCTATTAAAATGACCAAAATCCACAACACCAAATGTGGGTGGAAATGTGGAGCAACAGGACCTTTGCTTCATTGGGGTGGGAATATGAAATGGCTCAGCCATTTGGGAAGACAGTGCGGTAGTTCCTTATAAAGCTATGTATAGGGACAGGGGTTGTGGCTCAGTAGTAGAGCACTAGCATAGCACAGGTGATGCAATGTATCCTTGGCACCATGTAAAAAATAAATAAAAATAAAGGTTAAATTCTTTTTTAAAAAAAAAAAACTACATATAATATTATATAATTCAGGGCTGGGGTTGTGGCTGAGTGGTAGAGTACTCACCTAGCATGTATGAGTCACTGGGTTCAATCCTCAGTACCACCTAACAAAAATCAACAAAATAAAAATATTGTGTCCATCTGCAACTAAAACATCTTTTAAAAATATTATATAATTCAATGATAATCTCCTTGGTATTTACTCAAAAGAATCCTAAAAATGTTTACACAAAAACTGCACATGGTTGTTTACAGGTTTTTCTTTTTAAGTTTTTTTGGGTGTACTGGGAATTGAACTCAGGGCCACTCGACCACTGAGCAACATCCCCAGCCCTGTTTTGTATTTTATTCAGAGACAGGGTCTTATTGAGTTGCTTAGCATCTTGCTAAGTTGCTGAGGCTGGCTTTGAACTCATGATCCTTCTGCCTCAGCCTTCTGAGCTGCTGGGGTTATAGGCATGTGACACCATGCCCAGCCTTTTAAAAAAACTGAATTGCTGAAAATTGGAAGCAAACAAGATATCGGTTGGTAGAATTGACAAAGAAACTATGGTACATTTAGACAATGGAATATTATTCATTTTTAAAAATTTCTAGACATATTGTCTCTTTGTCTGCACTGGGCCCCATGAGCTACAACTCATGTTCTCCTCCCTGCATCCTAGCTCCATGCTTGACCTTATAAAGGAGGGAGGTTTGTGGCAAAGGCTTTAACACTCTATCTTCTCTTGCCCAGCCATGGGCAGGGACAAGTCCTTTAGAGGTCCTAATCACAAAGATTATGCCTCCCCCACCCCCCATAAAAAGCCAAACCTGCCTTAAAATAAGTGAGAGAAAGTTTTTCAAGTTCACTAATTTTGTCCAATATTACTAAATTATTTCCCCTTTATCAGATACTAACATCTTTCAGACTGTGTTCCTTTTAGTAAGAGATCAGGCAGGGGATAGCTGATCTGTTGTTGCATTGTGTGTCTTTGGGTAACTTAGCACCGTGAGAGATATGATTATGACTCCTTACCCACACAATTGCCCTGCTTGCCATAGAGCTGGACATTACTGGGTTCTTCTTAAGGAATGAGGCAGGGGTCTCTGTTCATATTCAAATGTTGCTACCTTTCAGCAGCCCATTACCATTGAAGCACCTTCACAGTTTATAAGAGTAAAGATCCAAGAGGAGGACCAAAGAGAAGTCAAATTTGAAGGGTTGGAAGAACAGGAAAATGTTTGTCCTGGTGGGCAAAAGAGGGCCCAGATGAGGCGACTAAATGGGGGACCCTTGGGCAATGTATGGATTGGGTAGGTTTCTGGGGTTTGGTTACCAAAAGAAAATCAAAGCAGAATCAAACTGATCATTTTGGTGAGGATTTCCCTCCACCTCTGATAGTGATACAATGAGAGTGCCTCTGTGGCACAGCAACTGACACCACAGAAAGGGGCTAAATAGGGCCTTTGTCTCATCTATATTTATGCACCAGCCTTAGAGAAGACCAGAGAAACAAAATCATGACCTTGAAGAGACTGAATCTACAGCTTCCATGGGACCACTGATTTCTGGTCCTCACCCTTGGCCATTCTTCACACCTAACTAGGTATAAAGTGACAGTTCTGTGCTCACCTAGGCCCTTGGAGGATAGGAATAAGTGCACAACAGAACTGGAGCAAATAGGGAGGGAGAGACACATCCTTAGATTCTTAGTGTGATGTTATCACATTGAGTTAAAAAAGAAAAAGGCATAAAATCATTAAAACCTCAAAACACAAATTCTAAAATATCGGATGTCTAAATTCTCTTTATAATGAAACTTTTTTGAGAAATCATTTCTTATTCTGTCATTGTATAAATGCTCAATTTCGCTGGAAGTATGTTCTCATCTGATCTATATTCTACAACATTGACATTTCTCTTTTCATTCAGTCTTAAGCCTATTCAGAGTAAAGACTGCCAACTGTGTTATATTAGCAGTGGCTGTGAAATGGACTATTTTCCACTAGTGACTAAGATGAGACCAGAATATGGAAAATAAAACTAGTTTTAAAAATTCAATTTGCAGTAGATATTTATGAATAATTTATGTGTCCTTACTTTATAACATAATAATTAAGGTACTATTGATTTATTATAAAAAGTTAAAGTATGTTTAATGATATCACTTTATCTGTGCATTTAAAATTAAAATATAAATCAAAGGTATCATTAAATATAATTCACCTTACTGTATATTTCAAAGTCCCTGGGTTATTTTATTCCAATGTTCCTAATCTCTTAATTCAGCTAAAAAAAGAGATGACTCTAAGAAGTGACATGATAAATAATTTAAAGCATAACATTTTGTGCCATAATTCTGACAAGAGGAGTGAAAGATGATGTAAAGTGGCAAAGGTTTTAAATTGCTGAAAAGGTATTAGAATTCTTGTATGAAGTTTTGGCATATGAAAGGGAAAGTTATGCTTATTGACACCTAATTGAACAATTTAGAAAGATTCAAAGTTGATAATGATTTTTTTGGATTTGGAATGAATTCCAAATTCACTGTCCTGTCTGGAGCTTGCGACAATGACAAGAAAAGGAGAAGCAAATTTGAGTCCTGAACATTACATAAGGAGATTGACTCAGAGGACCTCCGAATGGATGTCTGCAGTGATTCGTGATGGAATGGCGATACTAGGAAGAAGAGAAAGAAATATCAAGATCCCAACCCATACTTTCTTCTATGAGAGACTACATCTTGTGTTAACCCAGCATTTTCTCTAAATGTGTCCGATTATTATTTTTAGCTTATTAAGGATACTATAATAGTAACTCGCTGGTATTTATCTCCAAGGCATTCTAAATGCTTTGCAAGCAATTTTATTATTATTATTATTCTGTGCCATATCCTTGTCAGGTGACAATATTCACCACCTCCTCCTCCCAAGACAATTTAGAGAAGGAAAAACAGAGATACAAAACAAGGAACAGATGAATAGCAGATCTAAGATTTGGAAAACAACAACAAAAAAATTTCTCAGATTTTCTGATTTCTACCCTAATATGCTCTGCACAAAGCTTTGCTTCTTTGCTTCAATGTGTGTGATCTAAAAGAACCAGCATGCCATGAATGTCCAACAAAACTAAATTTTATTTTTTGAAAGTTAATTAGTGATGTTTTTGACAATTGTGAGTTTTCATTGGCACCTCCACAGCAAGTAAATAACAGTTACACAGGTCCCCAAGATGTCTTATATTCCAAAAAGTGAAGATTCATATTTGGGGTGGGTATAGAGCTGGGTGTTGGGAGGTATTCTTATTGAAGGCTTTAAATGACTCCTGATGTTTTTGCGTTAATCTGCCTAAAGTAGGCACTTTTAAAGAGTAGGGAATTTAAATTTTGTATAAGCAGATTATAAGGCCATCTGTCCATGACATGAAGTGATAAATCTACCCTTGTTGTTTGTTCTGTTTCTGTAATAATACTTTCTAATAAAACATTCTTACTGTGTTAAAATATCAGCTATCATGTACGGCTAAGGAAAACAATGTTCTGGCTAATCCAGAATTCTGGCTACAAAAAAGTTAGCATGCATATGACTATTTTCAAATGCTAATAAAGACATTAGTATCATATACTTGACAGTAAATTGATGTCAATAATACTTGGCATCTTCTGGATGACATACAATCACATGATGTTGCCAGGGCATCTTAACAAAGAGCAGTTTTCCTTGTGCCACTGATGAGCTGGAGTCACAGCTGACAGTTTTAAAAGCTAGAGCTCTGCATAAGAATGTTGATCTAGAGTAATCAATTGATCAGCAATTATTGATTGTTGATCAGCAATAAGTAATTGCCTTATGGAGCTCATTCTCTTTAAGATTGGCTCCAACTTCTTAGTGTTTTTAAATTACTCATGTCAAAATCAGAGATCTTAAGGTACAACATTGCTATTTGAATTCCAAGTCCAATTTAAAGCATCATTATAGAAATAGCATTGGCTCCTGATATAGTAAAACCATTTCCTTAAGTGTCGGGTGCTTTTTAAAGCTCTGGATTCTTTTTGTTCTATGATTAGGATTTTCTTTTATTTTAATGCAAAGGATTTTCTTCTTTTAGTGATAAAATCCCAAACTCCAATCAATTGATTTAGAAGGCTGTTTGTAACCGACTTCACCCTTTCTGGCAAATGTGCTGATGCTTAGAGATATCTGACTTTCCTTTGACAAGGGGTTTCTTGGTGATTATAAAAATAAATAAATATTGACTTCCTTTCTTTGTGGGTGACAGAGGTTTTTCAGTCTGAGGCTTATTTTTCTCTCACTTTCTTCAGAAACCCAAGCTGATGGAAGAGTTGCTTGGCTCTAAGGAATCATCCAAAGGTAAAGGGATTTAGCTGAGACTTAAGAAGAAATTTTCTGACAATGGAGTAAAACATATGAACTAGTTTTGTTAAATAAAGCTGTGGAATATTAGGCAGGAATCTCCTACCCACCATGAAGTCAAGGATTGAGATGAGAAAGGGAAAAGTCAGAAAAAAATGGTTACTGGCATGTACCCATCTTCTTATTCTTGTTCCTGCTGCTTGCCCACTTCAGGCTTAGGTAAGAAAATGAGGAGGATGAGGAGAAGGTAGCAGATGACATATATAATACCTCATTATGACTCTGGATTGTGAAGGCTAATACTGATGAAGCTGTCTTTCCTACTGACTTAAATGTGTGTTACTTATCCTGACATTTGAAGTTCTTCACAATATTTGGCCCCAACCCATTTTTTCTTTGCCTTTTAGTATTTTATCCTTTCTAGAGATTCTAGGGCACAAACCATGTTGTATGGTTCCCTTTAAAAAAAAACATACCACAACTTTCTGCCATTACACACTTGCTCATACTTAGACTCTGACCCTCTCAATGATTGTTTCCTCTTACATCAAGCATGCTCATACTGGTCTCTTTGCTGTTCGCTCTTGGGTATGCTCCTGTCTTGAAGCCTTTGAACTTCCTGTTAATTCTGCATAGAACACTCAGTTTCACATATAGGATGGGTTTCTTTCCTCACCCTCTTTTTGTCTTCTTGTATATCCTATTTTAAATGAAATTTTCAGTAAGTGATATTGGCCTTCTCCATGTCACTTATCCTGTTTTATTTTTGTCATAGCATCATTTTCTGCATTATGCCCTTTGCTTATAAATTATATTTCTTTTCTGTTTTCTACCACCACCAGAATTTAATTTCCATTCAGACAGAGATTTTTATCTGTGTTTTTTTTTCTTTACTGCTATATATCCAGTACCTATAAACAGTGTCTAGCACATTGTGAGCCCAAAGAATATTTACTGAAAAATGAGTGAATTGACAGTATACCCTCTACATGAAATTCTCCTTCATTATACACCTGTATTTTAAGTCATCTTCAGGTGTCACCTCCTCCATGAAGCCTTCTCTGATTTCTCCCAACATTTTTTTTCTCCCTTGTGACTCCCCACAATAATTTCTACAGTTTAAAGTGAACTTACTGAATTCTTACATGAGTTGTGGAGACCTTTCAGTTTTCTTCTTTTGATAATATTTGCTGATGAGCAGCATGAAGTCTCCACAGACCTATCCCCTGGTGAAAAAGGATAACTAATAAAAACAAAGCAAAGCTGGACATTTGTTGTCTTAAGAACATATAGGCAAATAAATACTCATTCAAGGCTGGATAGAGCAGCACACTCCTGTGATCTTGGCAACTGGGGAAGCTGAGGCAGGAGGATTGCAAGTTCATAAACAGCCTCAGCAATTTAGCAAAGACCCAAGCAACTAAGCTAGACCCTTGCTCAAACATAAAAAAATAAAATAAAAAAGGGCTGGGGGATGTGGTTAAGCACATATGTGCCACTGGGTTCAATCCCTGCTGGCACCAAAAATTATTATAATAAACATATCCAAGAAAACCTAAAAATCAGTAAAAGCAGAGTACAGGACACTTGATTTGTGACCTACTAACTTCTTCAACCCTCCCTCCTTCCTAGCCCTATTTCATGGAAGCTCTATTCCTAATAGTCATGGTCATGAAAATGGGGGGAGGTGTCTCTCTTCATCTTCCAGGAAGCTGATATTTTACCGAGAGAGGGACAGTTTGCCTGCTTTTATTAGCTGATCCAACCTAGAGATTCTCAATTCCTGGTCAGTTTAACTAAGAGACTGAGGGTTCCCTTCCTCCAGTGAGCCTCCATTCTAGGGGTGGAGACTGCACAAGCCATAGCACAATTAAAATTCTAAGACTGTAACCACCCTCACCCTAGCTTATAGAACACATTTCAGGAAAGAAACACTGGAAAGTAAGAGGCTAACAACACTGCCCTGTGCCTGGAGTAGTGGCTTAGACATTTTGTCCAACAGGCGACAGTACATAAGAACAGAAATCTCTGAAGATTTCTAAAAGGAGCTAACTTTATTGGAACAGAGCATGGGTAAGATCATACATAAGAAACTATTGGAAACAATTGATATTTTGGATATAAACATGTAAGAGGATGGAAGTTAAACCATAGGGTATCTTGTTTCCTAGAAGGAAGCAAGGAAATATTCACCTAAGAGGAGTGTGCTTGGGGTAAGAACAAACCTCAATGGCAACAAAACCATTCCTGCCCAAATTTAACTAGAATGGACTTTAGGTCAATTTATGTAAGAGCATTATTGAAAATGATAGACAAATCAGGCCTAAGTAGTGGAGATTGATACTTGGTTGTAATCCAAGGCACACAGCCTAACAAAGACGGAAATAGTGAAAGAGATCTCTGCTAAAACCACAGTAATCCCACTATGACTGTGTGTATGCCCATAGTGGTATCCTTTGAGGAAAATGATACCAAAATTGCATGTTATGGGAAATATAGCCTTCATTAAAATAGCCTAGCCAAGTTGTTGAACAAGCAAGCAAAAACAAAAACCAAGCATTAAGGAGTGAAATTGGTATCCAGAGTTGCTACAGTCTATTAACTCAAATGTATAGCTTTCAAAAAAAAATTGCAGTATATGCAAAAAAAAAAGGGAAGGTATTATCCATATGCAGGAATAATAATGACAATAATAGAAAGAAGAGATCACTACCCCCCTAGGCAGCAGAGGCTGCCTATGAAAGGGCTAAGATGTCAGAGGTAACAAAGACTTCAAGGAAGCTAATATAAATATGCTTAGATTAATAAACTATGATTTAAAGAGTAAAGAAAGCTATGAATGAAAATGTGGAGTCAAATAGAAAATACCAGCAAAAATACAGAAATCATTTAATTTTTTTTTTTTTAGTTTTCAATGGACCTTTATTTTATTTATTTACATGTGGTGCTAAGAATTGAACTCAGTGCCTCACACGTGCTAGGCAAGTGCTCTCCCACTGAGCCCCAGCCCCCAGAAATTATTTTAAGACAGAAGAAACAAGTGGAAATTTTGGAGTTGAAAAGTACAGTAACCAAAATGAAAAATTTATTGGAAAAGTTCAATAGTAGTCTTGAGCAGGCAGAACAAAAAAAAAAAAAAATCAATGAACTTGAAGATAGATTGATAGATGTAATACTGTCCAAAGAACAGAGAAAAATGGAAAAAAATAACCTTGGAGAAATGTGGGATGATATTAAGCACACTAAATTAGGAATACTAGGAGGGCAAGACAGAGAGGAAAAAGCAGAAAAAAATATTCCAGGAAATGATGTCTGAAAAGCTCCCTCATTTGAAGAAAAGTGTTAATCTACATATCTAAGAAACTCAAATTACCTTCAAATAGGATAAAAAAAGCAACCCACATGCAGTTACATAATAAAAATTTTAAATACCAAAGAAGAAAAACCTTAAAAGTGGCAAAAGAAATAAGTCATCACATATACAGAAACATCAATAAGTAACTTATTGATTCCTCATTAGACACATAGAGGTCAGAAGAGAGCAGGATGATATATTCAAAGTGTGGAAAGGAAAAATATGACAACAAATATCAACCAATAATCTCATATGCAGCAAAACTAGCTTTAAAAATGAATGCAAAAGGACTGGGGTTGTGGATCAGTGGTAGAGTGCTTGCCTAGCACTTGTGAGGCAATGGGTTTGATCCTCGGCACCATATAAAAATAAATAAATAAAACAAAGGTATTGTGTCAGTCTACAACTAAAAAAAATATTTTCAAAAATAATGCAAACTACAACATTCCAAGATTAATCAATAACAAGAGAATTTGGGCTGGGGTTTGGCTCAGCAGAAGAGTGCTTGCCTAGCTTGTGCAAGGTCCTGGGTTCTATCCTCAGCACCACATACAAACAAGTAAATAAAATAAAAATATTATGTCCAACTAAAACTAAAAAATAAATATTTAAAAAAATAATAGAATTTTTGCATGGAAATTAAGAAATGCTAATTGAGGTTGTTAGCACGAAAGCAAGTGAAAACGTGAATACACATGGAAAAAACATAATTATATAATTATAAGATAATGTAAAGATATATTTATTTTCTTTTGTCTTTCCTGGTTTAAACAGCAAAAGTACTGTAAAATTTTATATTAAAATGTGGTTTTGCCCAATGATATAGAAATAGAATATTTTTGAGAAAAAGCAGAAATGGATGGGAGCAATATTGTATCAGAGTAAGGAAATGTCACCAGATGGTAACTCAAATGTACCAGAACAAACTAAAAAAATATATATTTGCTTTCATTTCTTTTCAACTTCCACAAAGATATAAAATGACTAATAGTAATAATTATAACAATATATTGTCGGGCTTATAATATATATGTAATAGGTGCATAATAATAGTACAAAAATGAACATGGGACAGAGCTATATTGGACTAACAATTCTATATATCATTGGGATTAAGAAAAATATATCTAGATCATAAGATGTATTTCATAATGCCTAGAGCAACCACTATGAAAGTAAATGAAAATATAATGAAAAATATTATAAAAGGAATTTACATGTTAAACAGAAAACATTCACTTAATTCAAAAGAAAGCAGTAAGGGGGAGTACACAACAAAAAGCAAAATGGCAGACATATATTCAGCTTTCTTTCTATGTGCATATGTACACTTGGGCTCATGTTTTTTGCCTCTCTCATTTTTACTTCTAGGGAAAAAGGAGGAGGATGAAAGTAGAAAAAAAAATAGAGTCCTAAATTGAAAAACTAAACTTTTTTTTTTGTGTGTGTGTGATGCTGGAGATTGAACCCAGGGCCTTGTGTATCCGAGGCAAGCACTCTACCAACTGAGTAAAATAGCCCAAGCCCCTGAAAAACTAAACTTCCATATGCCCATTTTTTTTCTTTTTTGGGAGGGTGGGCGAGAGTACCAGAGATTGAACTCAGGGGTGCTCAACCACTGAGCTACACCCTCAGCCCTGTTTTGCCTTTTATTTAGGCAGGGTCTCTCTGAGTTGCTTAGCATCTTGCGATTGCTGAGGCTGGCTTTGAACTCAACAATCCTCCTGTCTCAGTCTCCTGAGCTGTTGGGATTATAGGCCTATGGCACTGTGCCTGGGTATATGCCCATTTTCAATGGAGAGGTATACATTTTAGCCTGTATATTCCAGTGACCAGGTAGTATGCTGCAGCAGAAAAACAAGTTAGAAAAGATCATGAGCAAATTATTTAATCTTTGTAAACTCTAATTTCCCCAACTACCAAAAAAGACATAATTTATCCAGCAATATTATTGTGAGGATTGAATCCCAGGTTTCAAAACTTGGGTGATTATTGGAATCCACAAATATTTGATGAAACTTCAATTTGCCTCCCAACCTGGATAGTCAACTCCTTAGTCCCTCTTACAAAAACAACCAATGTGACCAGTTTCTTGTATACTCATTTTGCACCCAGGGATCATATTTAAACATAAGTAAGTTTTAAAATTAGTTTTGAAGAGTCAATGCATATATACATGATTTGAAATCAAATAAAAAACAAAAAGACAAAATATGAAAAGTATTCAGTGAGATTTCTCCTTCCTCCCTTTGCCCAGTGCCAATGTCTTGGCTGGGCACAGAATCACGAGCTACCACACAGCTTTGTAGATTCAAACAGCAATTCTTTATTCCCGAACTCACACCGGCCTCCACACATGCTCTGGGGCAATCCCAGTTCTGCTGCCGCCCAATTCACCTACTCCACGAGGCTTTTTTTCCAATCTCCTTTGAATCTCACGAGAACTCCACGGGAACAAGCAGCAGGAACATCCTAATCCCAGCAGCAATAATCTTCAACCTCCAACTTCCCTAAAACCCCTATTGTCTTAAACCGGGAACGCCCTAAACCCAAGGACCGGGATACTTCCTCAAACCTGATCAGCTCTAAACCCGGATCCGCCTTCCTTGAGCAAGGTCACCTTACATGCAATGTCAACAGCGAAATCCATTTAACATGGGGTACGCTAGCAAGGAAATTTCGATGCGTCATTTCTACTTGGCAATGGCCCTCAGCACCCAGTACCTCCTTCTCTCCACAAGCCGTAATATAATTAATTTCACATGTTTTATTCTAAGCAAATACAACTATACGGTATTCTCCTCCTCCTCAACCTTTAAAACACAAATTTACTAGAATAACAGCCTATAAATGACAGAGTTGTATTTGAACTCATACCACTTAACATGAAAAGCCTTTGGTGTAAACAAGTGCATTTTACTCTCTGATTAATGAAAAATATAACAAGTTTAAAAATTCTTATGTGAAATGAATCTTTTCTGAATTTACTAGAAGCAAAATGTATTTATTTTTCTTTTTGTGCTACCTTCTGCAAACCCATCCTTTGCAATTTGAAAGGGACCTCTTGTTACCTGTGAACTGTTCTTCCAAAGCCAAAAATCAATTGCAGCTCTCTTCAAATCTTAAAACACACACACACAAACACAAATAACAGCTTCATATGCATTTTGTTATTCAACTTGTGATTTCTTTTTAACAGCATCTTTCAGATACATCTAAATCAGTGTAACATATTTTCCTTTCCATTTTTAAAGCCTCATAGTATTCCATCATGCATTTGTTCCATAGTTTAATCAATATCTTAGTGATAATTAGGTTTTTTCAAAGCAAGTACTTGTCACCATAAATTAAAAAAAATAGATGCACATAGTGAATATTTATAAGTGTAAAGTAAATTATATTATTTACATATTGCTACATCATTCTTCTTGGAACAGGAGCTACCCAGGACTACCAGAGGATGGTAAAAGCACAAGAGGTCAATCTGCTAACATCAAGGCTGATAATATTCCTTTGGTCAAGCCAAGTCTCATGGCCAACCCATGGAGTGGGAGGTATTCAAAGTCATAAAGTAAAGGATATAAATATACAAGTCTGTAATAGGTATGAAGAGTTAGGGAAAATAATCCAGTGTACCACAATATATATAAATTTGTTTCTCAATCCACATTGCCAGTCACCCCCACCCAACAAAACCCCACCATTGCCAGATCCTGAGTTTACCTGGAAATATCTTTGAAATCATGACTATATGTTTATCTGTAATTTGAATAGACCTTGTCACTTTGCTCTACAACTTGCTTGCACTATTTTCACTCTTGCTAAATATGAATGAGAGAAGCTATTCTTCACATGATTGCCAACACTGTGTACTATCAAACATTTATTCTTTGCCATAATAGCTTAAGTTGCAGTTATTTCTCAATTAATATGAGCCTATTTTTGATGTGTAGCATTTATTCATACCTTTGCCTATTTTCTACTGGGTTGGTTTTTGTCAATTGATTTGTAAGAGTCCTTTATATATTCATAAAATACAAGTTTTCCTCATAGATATAGTGTGTGTGTGCGTGTGTGTGCGCACGCACACGCACACACACGCACACACACACACATACACACACACACACACGTGTGGTGCTGGGTGTTGAACCAGGGCCTTGTGCATGTGAGGCAAGCATGCTACCAACTGAGCTATATACCCAGCCCCATGTAGTTTTATTTTTTACTTGCTTATGGTTTTTTCCTTTGCAGAAATGTTTAGTTTGCATATAGCAAACTTTATCCTTTTCTTTGTGGTTTATGGGTTTTGAGTTTTGCTTATAAGTTCACCACTTAGGGAAATGAATACTTGAGCTTCTGATTTAGCAGATCTGGAAAAATTATTCCAATTGTTAACATTGTAAAGACTTTTGACCTTACTAAACTTCTATCAGCTTTTCTCACTATGAGTTAATGAGCATATATTGAGTGCGCAAGATTTGGTTAACCCTGTAAAGTCCTGTTCTTAATTTTATTAGGACTCTACCATAGTTGGACATGTGAATTGTTCTATTTGTTCATCAGTAATGATTGAGTTGTATTAACCTATGCCTCTCTCTTATTTCTCTTATGTAACTAAGGACATCTGTGCAAAATGGCCATCTGTAGAAAGGGCACTAACCATAATTTGATGGTAGTCCTTGTTGGCATAATTGCAGCCATCTTCCTTTCTCCCACCTCCACTTTATGAATACTGTTCTTATTCCTAAGATATGGAAAATAGCCCGAGATAAAACCTACTGGCCTGGAGACATGCTGGTCTCTCCCTGTTCTCTCATTAAGAGATGGGAGACAACCTTCTGGCCCCTGAGATGGGCACATACTGGTTTCCCTGTTCTCTCCTTGAGAAGATTAAGGGACATACCGGTTTCCCTGTTCCCCCTCTAGAGATAGGAAAACTGCCTATCTCTGTTCCCAAGAACAAACTTGCCTTCCAGAAGATCAAGGGATGCTTACTATGTCAGTCAAGACTAAACACACCCTAGTGCCCCACCATGATTCTAGCCTATAAAAGGAAACATTCAAGGGGGAGTTGTTGCTGCTCTCCTTGCTTGCTGCTGCTGTCCCTCTCTGTGCAGAGCAGCCTTGTCAGGCTCCTGACAATAAACCCGCTTCTTATCCCAGGTGAGTGTGTGATTAGTCCTGTGCCACTTTTTTTTTTTTCATTCATTGGTTATGGAATGGATTGGGCCTAATTATCCTCAACAGATATACTATGGCCTTGTTCTTGGTCTTTATCCTTGGACAAAATTTTATTATTAGCTCTTTGTTTTAAATTCACTGCCCCCTTTTCCTTTCCTGGGTTAGCAAGAATTAAAAGGTATTCTTGAAAATGCTTTTCAAATGTTGATGTGTATACAAAATTACCTGGAGATCTTTTTAAAGTGCAGATCATCATTCATTAGGCTTGGGTGTCAGGCCTGAGATTCTGCATTTCTGACAAGCTCACAAGTACCCTAAATGTTGCTGGTCCATCAATAACACTTTGAGGAAGAAAGTACTAAACTATCAAGGTTTACCAATTTTTTTTTTCTAAGTGGTCAATGGTTCCTTCTCCATTTTGGAGATTATATTCCTTTTTGCGATTGCTTGTTTCCATATAGTTAATTCTGTTGAGATCTCATATTTCACCATAAACCAAACAAGTAGGATTAGACAAACAAACATCTATCTTAGGAATCAAGAGCCCTTTTCCATCCAGAGAAAATCTACTAATATGCTTGCTATTTTTCTTTAAATTCCCAATTTTGAAAAATCTTCTTAAAGTCTGATGAAGGATGAATTTATCTAGGAAAATAAGTTTAGCCAGACTACATAGGCATTAATCATATTGGAACATAAACTATTGACAGCAGAGAGATTACTGAAAGGATGGTAGATACACAGGAGGGTGAATTTTGGTCGGGTGGGAGGATAGAACATAACATATAATGAATTGGGTGTTAGATTCCAGTTGGGCCAAATTGAATACAGAAAGATGATGGAACGAGGAATCCATGGAACAGGACCAGTTTTTTTTTTTTTTTAAATTGTAGTTATAGATGGACAGAATACCTTTATTTATTTTTAAAAAATATTTATTAGTTGTTAGTGGACCTTTATTTTATTTATTAATATGCAATGCTGAGAATCGAACCCAGTGCCTCACTCATGCTAGGCAAGCGCTGTGCCACTGAGCTTCAGCCCTAGCCCCAAGACCAGGTTTTTAAGGTTTTTTTTTCCTGTTTTCTTTTAAATGCATGTATTGTCCACTTGACAATTTGCATAGGCAATATTACTGGGTAATATGGTGATTTAGCTCCCCTCACCCTGACTGCTGGCTCCTGAACACCCTAATGTGAGGGGTCTTGTGGATTGGCCAAATGGTCTCACTTATGATAGCCCAGCTGCTCAGCTAAGGCCCAGGATCTAAGGGCTAGCACTATGCTAAAAGCCAGACTGTATGCACCAATGACCTGACCAGAAATATGAGGCTTGAGGTGATTGTGTTCCTCCATTGAGGATTTCACCCCACGTTATGGTAGCCAGCTAGTTGGAAGCACACCTCACAGCCTTAAGCACCAGTAACAGTAATATAGGCCCCCTAGGTTGGAAGGAAGTGGTGATGAAGGTTGCATGGGGCAAGCACCCAGGCAGAGGGAAGTTTGCATGTTCTATATAGCCAGGAGAAAGGGAGAATTGGTTGGCTATCTCCCATCAGAAGAATGTGCTTTTATCTGAAAATGAGCTGTTATGAAACAGAAACTGCGGGACATTTTCTGTTTCAAAAATACAGCCCACTTTCCCCTGCGCATGAAAACAACTAAACGGGGGAGGGCAACTTGGTATTGCTGGTTGCTGCCTGTCTATAGGACTTTTACTTTCACATCTGACTTCTCTAGATTTCCGGATTTAACCCCAATTGCATGGAAATTGGGTTTTTGCCAGAGTTGATTGGAAGCCTGGTCCATAAGGGGAAAATAATCAATAAATTGGCAAGAGAGGTGCGAGAGGAAGAGTAACTTTAATTATGCACAGGCTCCAGTATTAAAAGTTGAGTGTATCTGTGAACGGAGGTCTAGCGTTCAAAGAAGCCAGGACTGGACAGGCGCGGGTCTGACCTGCTTGCCAAGTACCAAGCACCAAGCGCTGACTTCCTCCTGGTCCCTGTCTCCTTCTCTCTCCCTTGCTGGCTCGCTTTCTGTGGATAATGCAGAGCGATGGAGCAGCCTGGGGAGAACAGCTGGAGAAAGCTTAGATAAAGACAAATTAATAGAAGCCTAGTGTAGCAGCAAATGCTGGCACACAGGGCTCAGCCGACCCGTTAAATGAGCAATCCTATTAAGTGTGTTAATCAGCGCGGCGCCCGAGAGCCCAGGGAAATGCTCCAGGAGATACCTGGGGCGGAAACAGGACTCTTCATTGTTGCGATCTAGATTCTGCAGATTCCTGAAGTCTTTGTCTCTCCCCCGGCCCAGTACCGCTTAAAGAGAGTTTGGGGCTGTGTGACATCCGAAAGCAGGTGGTCAGGAGCATGGCTGGAGAGACTCAAGCACTGGGAAGAGTGATCTTGGCCTTGAATCTACCTGTGAGCCCACTTCCAGCTCCTTACCTGTCTACCCTTATGACTGGTGGGACCCCAGAACCCTGAGACTCATGGATCTTTTACATGGGGAGGAGTTCTTTCCGACACTGGTAACCTCACTTCATAAATAAAAAAATAGGTGGCCAACACCTTTAAAACAGTAAGTTCTGGGCTGTGGGAAACTAAGCAGGGGAATACCTAACTAAACTGGGTACCTATTCGGTGACTGGAACTGAGGACCAGGAAAGCCGAAAAACTTTGCTTTGGTGACTTTCCACACCTGCACTCATTTGAATGCTTGCACCAACCATGCATGCCGGTCTACACTGGTACGGACGCTAGACGGCGCTGCCGGGACACGCTTCCCTTCTCCCATGAAAGGTAAGAGAAGCATGTTTTTAAACCAGGGGATGGGGGATCCGGGGTTGGCAGCTTTTCCCACTCTCCTCACTCTGCCTCCCCTCCTAGCGCTCCCCAATCCAAAGGGGTGTGGAAGTGGAGGAGGAGGAGAAGGAGGAGCAGTAGCGGCAGCAACAGAAGCAGCCCTTTTCCATGACGCGCCAGAGCGGTTCTAATTCCCACCTCCTCCGGCTTGTAACCCGTCAGCCAGGAGGCACCAAACTGTTAGCGACGAAGACGCAGAGCTTGGTGACTTTCACTACCCTCCCACCCACTACTCCATGCATATTTCGGAGGCGGCAGCAGAGGTGGCAGGATGTGAGACCAGCCTGGAGTTCACTTCCCTGGGCGCCGCTCCCTCTTCAGAGCCAGGGCGTGTGGGCTTTTGCGCACTGGCTGAAGGGTTCTCCTGAAAAACTGGAGCAGCATAGGAGCGAGAGGGACCGGCAGAGTTCACACCTGCCGCCTGCGTTACAGTCAGGGTGAGTTGGTGGGTCTGCTCCCTTCTGGAGCGTGCCTGCTTCCCGAGGGGCACAAAGGCCACAGGCTGAGGCGCCCGCGTCCTGGCGTACACCGCCTGGCCTAGGCAAGGTGCGGCTGAAAGAAGGCTGCTCCCGAGCAAAGTCGCTCAGAAGGAGGAGGCTGGGAGGCAGGCGTCTTAAGAGTCTAGTCACTTAGCCAGGAGGCTGCACCTGTCATCCTAACTACAGGGCTGAATGATTTAGGAACCCTCCTTAACCTCTCCCTCTCCAGCTCCTCAAAAAGTCCACAAAGCTCCGCTGAACTCTTGAAGTCATCCCGGAGCAGAGAGAAGTTTCCTGGCGTCCTGTTTTGCTAGGACTGGGAGTAAAGAAAACGGGCGGGGCTGTTCTGTCCGCTACTTGGGGAGACGTAGTCTTCCCCACACCTCTTCCAGCAGCTCTTGTCTTTGGGCAGCCTCTCTGACTGCCTGGGAAGTCTGAGCCCGCCTATTCAGAAGCCAGCTCGCCATCTCCTTCTGGAAATGGAACTACCCGCCTGAGACCTGCTGTACATTGCTGGTTGATTTGCAAGACTCAGGTAACCCTGGCTCACAGAACCAGAGAGTTGGCTCCCAAGGTGGGGCGGGGGGAGTGCGCTTTAAGCTCTCAGGTGGCAGCAGGGAACAGACAGGCCGAGGCCAAGGGAGGCTCTAGTCCTCCTGCACTGGAAACTTGCCATTTTTCTTTCTTTATCTTCAGTCCTCTCAGAAAGTTTAGAGACCAGAGCTTCCAAGACCAGTGACTCTTCACCTAGTAGGAACAAGCTGTTCAGGTAATTGCCGGTGTGTTCCATTTCCGAGGCGGTATCTTTGTGGTCTCTGTGGCTGGCGCACTGGCTTTGTAGCCTCTGAGGGAATTTCCTACTGGGCGCTTCTGATTTCCCCACCTTTCTGCCAGGGGACAGGAGAGCAACCCTCTTGGGGATGGGGTTTAAAGGCAGTTCCTGGGTAGAGCAGCAAGGGGTTCCCCAGCATGCGCTCCCGCTCCTGGGGATTCCCACCGAGCACAAGACTGGAAAGTGCTGCAACCTGAAGCCATCTCTGTCTTTCTGTCCTGAGATCCCGAAGGGATGGCCCCGCGGACCCTTGAAACAACCCTCTCCTTATCTCAAAAAAAATCCTGCCACCCTTTGAGCGGGTTTGCTAGGTTGAGTGAATCTTTCCTCACCATCGCTCAGGGGTGAGGACCGACCCACAATGAGTTAGTTGTGCGTCAGAATTCTTGTGAAGGAAGCCCGGAAAGGTATCATAGGGACAGTCACTCGCGGGTGACCCTTGCTTGGGCTCTGGGAATGGAGCAACAAGGAGATCTGTCACTATCACATTTAAGAAAAAGGCTTTGGCAATGACATCCGGAAAAAAAGTGTATGCTATAACAATTCTTTGTTCTAGGGTTTTACCTAGTTACTGTAGACACCCCCGCCCCATCTCTGCGACCCAGGGACTTAGGGAGAAACATTAGTAAATATGTATTTAAGGATTCTCATACCCCAGCAAAAGTTGCTGCTAGATTGAAGTACTGGAAAAGTACTTCTCTGCTGAAAGCTACTTTGGAACCAATCATGGGTGTTTTTTTTTTTTCTTCATTGTTGTTTGGAATTAATGGGGAAGCTGCACCTGTCCATCATCTATATATTAAATCTCAGCTTGTGTAGACTTCCAGGAAGAAATGCTTTTTCCGGCCTCGGGAACCAGGTTGTAGATTATTAAACAGGCAGTGCGGCGGGACAAACTCAAAGGAAAGGAGGGAGATAGGAAATGACATTTTCTTCAGGGATTGCAAGTTAGTTGGGCACATCATACAGCTCAGGAAGACTTCCTCAGTTACTTCCTTTCCCTAGGAAGGAAGGAGTTAAGTGTCCAGAACAGGTGT
The DNA here is from genome assembly GCF_964194105.1 of Spermophilus citellus. Classification (NCBI taxonomy): domain Eukaryota; kingdom Metazoa; phylum Chordata; class Mammalia; order Rodentia; family Sciuridae; genus Spermophilus; species Spermophilus citellus. The sequence continues at coordinate 103,066,491 of NC_138190.1, forward strand.
TGGGGATTGGGGACCATTTAACTACTGACATTAAAATCCTCCAACCCATCGCAGTAGTACCGGCTGTTCCGTAGGATTTGAGGGCAGTAGTGTCCACACAATGCTGCGCCACTGGGCTCTTCGCCTACAGGCTCTCCGATACTTCTGCTTCCGCCTTGGGGCTCAGAACACTTTCTTAGCGCTCCCTGCTTCCCCACATAAGAATTGGGCAATTTACACAAGGACCTGGGGAAAGTGGAATACTCGGGAATCTCTGAGCCTAGGCATCAATGGAAACTCCTACCTTCGCCCCTTCCATCCTTTTCTACTTCTCTCCTCCGCTGAGTAACCTCTGCTATAGGGCCACTACTGTCGCAAGGCGCAGCGGCTGGACCCAATGCAGGATGCAGTGGCTTCAGCTCTATGCCATTTGCTCAGTTTCGTTCTAACTCTCCCATTTGCCAGCGGCTCCCGGCTAAACAGGCCGGCAATTACCCGCGGTGGAATCAGATGATTTAAATGGAAAGCATTTAAACATGGGTAAAAGGCTGCAGCATCAAAGGCTTCTGCCTCACTAACTCAGAAGGAGGGGCAAGTGGCAACCGGAGCTGCCTTGGTGACAGCCAGCCAAGGCTCCTTCTGCCCTTAGGCCCAGACCAAGCTGTCAGAGCAGTAGGGTTGAAATTTAAACCGAGCTTTGTAGTGTACTTGTCCTTTCTGATTTCTGTGTTGTTTTAACTCAGGTTGAACAAAGGGCTGTTTTCAGTTTCTGCAGAGCTCATACCATTTAGAACCATTTTGTTCAGAGGCAAAAAGTGCTGATCAGGTGTTGGGAGGTTATTAAGGTGCCCCTGAACCTGGCTTTTACAGGTAAAATCAAGTCTGAGTCTTGTTTTACCCATTACTTTGCTGACACAATTTCTTAAATGAATAGAACCTTCTAGTTTGCCAATAATCAGCAATAGATTTCATTCACACATATGCTTCTTACTAGGGGGGGACTGATGGTGTGACTACATGGGAATAGCCCAGTTTACCCACCTGGAACATTGTCTTCATAGATGCAAACTCACTGATGTTTTACTCTATGAAAACATACTTAAAGAACCTGACCATATAAAAAAGATGAAATTTAAAGTAACAATTCCAGTTTCATTTAAATCAATCAACTTCACATTATTAAAATATGTTGGCTTGTGTAATTCAGTGAAGTGGTTCAGTCAATGAAAAATATTTACTATTTGGAAAGGGAGAATTGGGAAAGTGAAATGAGTCACAGTATGGTTGAAGTGATCTTATACTTTGGTAAAAACAAAATTGTGTGTTCACATCTGTTCTTAAAGGAAGTCATCACTGTGTTCAGGGTGATAGCCTGAGTAGCTTCTGTGATAGATTATACTTTAAAGGGGGAAATACATTTTCTCCCTTATATTTGGTTATCTGTGTAACTGTGGTAGTAATGATCACAACAGGGACCATTAGCAGAAGAATGCACACACTGCCTTCTTCATTTGAGAAATAGCCATAGCTGTTTGGTGAAAATGCACTATAATCAAATGGAAAAAAATCCCAATTTTGAGCTCTTCAGAAATAAGACATAAAATAAAACTCACCACATAACTTCAAAGTATGGGCTAATAGGTCTTTTCAGGGTAGATATCTAACTGTAGTAAGCTGCTTACACCCTTTGATCCTTGAGCCTAGGTTAGGAAGCCATGACCAGAGCCAACTTGATTGAGAAAGATAAATGTTGAATGTACAATATGTGCTTTATTTTTTCTGAGATAGGAATTGAAAGTAAGACTATTATTATGTTGAGACTGAGCTGTCAGTGCCAAGGAATTTGCCAAATTAAAGTATACCTGTCCAAGGTAAGGCTTGATGCAATGTTGTGCTGCATGATTCCTTCTGGCCAGTTACCAATACTGGGTTGGACTAGTTTGCTTTGAACTAGCTCAGATCAGAGATACTCCAGGGAGTTCATTGTAAGCCAGTTTCTTCTGGGCTTCCTCTTCCACATACATGGCTCCAGATCTTTGGTTAAATGGTTTAAAAATGGTATTCCCTCAAATGAAGATGTTGTGTCCGCCGAGAACTAAGAATAAATAAATGTTAAAATTCTCTCTCTCTCTGTCCCCCTCTCTCTCACTCTCTCTTTAAAAAAAAATGGTATTCCCTGTGCTAAGGTCCCTGACTTTGGCCTTCTTGCTTGACTTTTTCCCCTTGAAGCTCACATCTTCATATTGCTGTACCTTGGCTTCTCTCCTGAGCTCCAAGATGCTTTTTACCTGATTTGCTTTACTCCTCTATCTGGGTGTCCTATTCACATGTATGATATAGTCATCCCTTGGTATCTGCATGGGATTTGTTCCAAAGTCCCTCAGATATCAAAGTCTGTTGATGCTCAAGTTCCTTTTATAGAACTGTGTAGTATTTGTATATAACAGACACACATCTTTCCATATTCTGTAAAATGATCTCTAGTTGTCATACTTAATGCAAAGGCTAAATAAGTAGTTATTATATTGTATTATTTAGGGAATAATGGCAAAAGTCTGTACATATTTAATACATATATATAATTTTTTTCTGAATATTTTCAATCTTTGGTTGAGTCTGCAGATGTAGAACATATTGATATGGAGGGCCACCTAAATTCAAGCACTAATTTGACATTTTCTCAAGCAAACTTTTATTTTTGTCTTCTTCTTTTAACGATCCTCTCTGTTCTTACGACTTCTGATCTCATTAATCTGTGATTCCTCCTAATTGCCTCAACCATTTTTGCCTCATGAATACTGTTTTTTTTTTAAATAAAATGGCCTATATTCTGTCCATGATTTTTTTTTTTCATTCTTACGTCAGCATTCAAAGTCAGGTTCTCTGGATTCTTGGCCTGGTCTCTATAAAACCTTCCTGTTATCTGTTTGATATGCCAATATATCTTGCATATTTTGACTAATCTTCCAAAAATCCTAATTTGGTTCTTAAAAATATTGGATACCTAAATGTTGGATACCTAGGTGGGGCAGATTCCTACTGTATTTGAATAATTTATAACTATTCAAATTGCCTAATACATTAAATATGTTGCCTAAGAACTCTGGACCATTGCAGATATGTACTAGCATGACCAAGGATTTGGTGGGTGCCCAAATATCAGATGTGGGAGATCAGACTACATGACATTTCTTACTACTAACCCAGAAAATCTATATCATTCTTTTAACATATAGGAAACCAAATAGTATGTTGTTTCCCATCAGTTTGCCCTCAGAGATTCCACATTTTAAAATTATTATGACTATGTTTTAGAGTCTTCTCTTATAGTCAGTTTACTCAGATAGGTACTTCTGTTCTGGTTTACTTGGGTGTGTGTCCATATACATTACATTACTTAAGTATGAAAATTTTAAATTATTTTTATACATTGAAAGACCTTTATTTTGTTCATTTATTTATATGCAGTGCTGAGAATTAAACCCAGTCCCTCACACATTCTAAGCAAGTACCCTACCACTGAGCCATAACCCCAGCTCTGGTTATGAAATTTTCAACAATGTGTTAAGCTTGCTTTACACTTTGTTAAATGCATATCCCTTTTCCTTATCTTGCTTAATGTTTACAATAATATTGTGAGATGGGTGATATTGCCAAGTTGTAAAACTTTATTTTATAGAGACCACAGTCTATTATTCCTCTGGGGTCTTGAGCTCAGATGTCACTGTCTAAAGTAACTTTTTTTTAAAGAGAGAGATAATTTTTTAATATTTATTTTTCAGTTTTTCAGTGGATACAACATCATTATTTTATTTTATTTTTATGTGGTGCTGAGGATCGAACCCAGCACCCTGCGCATGCCAAGTGAGCTTGCTACCACTTGAACCACATCCACAGCCCCCGTGTCTAAAGTAACTTTATTCTCCCCTTGCTAGCTATAAAGGTAAGTTCAGATTCTTTGGTCAGAAATCTAAGGTCCTTTCACATTTAGCCTCAGTCTATTTAGTAAGGTTTGCTTTTCTGCTCATATGACCTAGCTAGAACAGATCACTTATTAACATCACACATGACCCTTGTTATCTGTCCTTCGTGCCTTATGTCATTTATTCTGGAATATCTTCCTTTTTTTCTTCCTATCTCTACTTCGATGCCTATTGAAAATGAACCATATTCAGGAAGCAGATTGTCACCTCTTCCGTGTAGCCCTCCCTAATTTCTCATGCCCCATAGCTAAAAAAATTGCTCCTTTCTTGGAATTCTTCTTGCCACTTTGTTGATTCCTTTTTTTTTTTTTTTACTGTTTACCTTGTTCTGCAACCATTACTGTTATTTGTATATCACTTTATCTCCTCTACTAAATTTTAAGCTTCTTGAAGGCTGTCTTATCTCTTTTATTTTGTAGAGTGACAAGCATACAGTGGACACACATTAAATAAGTAATTGAGTTGTATTTGCAATCTCAGATTTAACCTTAATGTTTTAATGAAGTTCTCTTTACCTAAATGATAGTTTAAGATTAAATAGGAAATTGCCAATTCTTTTACCTGCCAGAAATCCTATGAAATAGTAAAATAAGGCAGTGATTTAAAAAAAAATAGCAATGTTTTAGAAGGGCTTTATCCAAACATGGGGCTATATAAATATAATTGATTACAATTAAATAAAATTAAAAATTGAGTTCCTCAGTTACACTAGCCACATTTTAAGTGCTTAATAGGTTTATGTGGCTAATGATTGCCATTTTGGAAATTGAAGCTATAGAGCAGTCCCATCACTAAAGAAAGTTCTATTGGACAGCATTAGTATACAACAATATTTCCTAACATTTATTTCTACCAGGAACATCTTTTGTGGTTTCATATAGTCATTCAAAACTCCCAGTACCGGGCTGGGGTTCTGGCTCAATGGTAGAGCGCTTGCTTAACAAGTGTGAGGCACTGGGTTTGATCCTCAGCACCACATAAAAAAATAAATAAACAAAATAAAGATATTGTGTTCATCTACAACTAAAATCAATCAATCAATAGTTTCCCAGTACCATAGAACTACCACTTATCTTCCTTCTCAGAACACAAATAAATATAATATAGGAAACACATTTTCTCTGCTTGGAGCAGGGATTAGATATTTATACCACTTCAAACACCAAAATAAATTGCAGATGAAATTATTAAGAAGACAAATTGTAACTTGTCCCACTTCATAAAATTTTCACTGAATTACAATGATTAAAATCTTGTGTTATGTGTGCAAACAGATTAATACAGCAGAAAAGTGTCCAAAGAAATAAACTAAAGTATACTATGGATTTTAAGAAATGATAAAGAGGCATCTCAAATTCATTGTTTGGAGGGGGAAGATGGATTTTTCAATAAAAGTGTCTAGGACAACAGGGCTAGTCATTGAGGGAATAAGGCTACATGTAGACTCATTGTTAAAACCAAAGTTAAATGCTGAGGTGGTGGTTCAGTGGTAGAGTGCTTGCCTAGCATGTGTGAGGCACTGGGTTTGATTCCCAGCACTGCATATAAATAAAAAAAAATAAAGATCCAGTGACAACTAAAATATATTTAAAAAAAAAACAAAGTTAATTTCAGCCAAATCAATATTTAAAATGTAAAAAGCATTGAAATGGCTGGGGATGTGACTCAGTAGTAGAGTGCTTTGTTGGCATGCCTGAGGCCCTGAGTTTGATCCCCAGCACCACACATACATACATACATGGACACACACACATGCACACAAGCATTGAAAAAATAAAACTAACAATACTCAAAAATGTTTCATAATTTTAAAGCATTTTAAATTTTATAATATTTTAATCTTGAGATGGAAAAGAATTTTGTAATATTTTTATGAAAACTGAAGTCTTAAAGGAAGAGATATATACATTTAACCTTCCAAAATGTCTGTGTGGCAAAAAAATATATGCCATAATCAAGGTTAAAAAACAATCAACTAGCCAGGTATGGTGGTGCACACCTGTAATCCAAGCGGCTAGGGAGGCTGAGGCAGAATGATCTTGAGTTCAAAGCCAGCCTTAACAACTTAGTGAGGCCCTGAGCAATTTAGCAAGACCCTGTCTCAAAATAAAAAAAATAAAAAAGGGCTAGGGATATGGCTCAATGGTTATGTGCCCCTGAGTCTAATCCCCGGTACCAAAAACAAAAAGAAAAAAAACTATCACCTAGGAAATATGTCTGTGATTTATAACAATGAGTTGATACTCTTTTTATAACAATAGGATTGATTCCAGGGGTGCTTAACCACTGAGCCACATCCCCAGCCATTTTTATAATTTATTTAGAGACAGGGCCTCACTAAGTGGCTTAAGGCCTCCCTGTGGTACGGCTGGCTTCGAACTCGTGATCCTCCTGTCTCAGCCTCCTGAGTTGCTAGGACTACAGGCGTGCATCACCATGCCTGGCTTAGATACTCTTTGGTATAAAAAGAGTATCTACACCTCACTTAAAAACTGAACATCCTAATATAAAAATGGGGAAAATTCATGAATAGAATATTCACAAAAGAATGAATACCAAACTCACTTTGCAAATAAAAACTAATAATTTTCACGTATCAGACTTAAAAGGTTTAAAAGATCAACAAAAACACAGTGTTGGAAAGGTCATGGGGATATGAATAATTTAATGCTCCATTAAACCTGATTCATTTTAAGAGGTTAGGTTGACAATCTGTATAAAAATGTGAAATACCTTCTGTGATCTCACAGTTTTACTCAGAATTTATCCTAAGATAAATGCAAGTGCTAAAAGATGTAGAGATAGGGACATTTATTAATATTTTGCTTATAGTGGCAAATCTTTGAAAACAACCTAAATGGCTATTATAGGGGATTGACTATATCAATTGGGAAATACCAGTTTAGTCAACTACTTAGTACACATTAAAGATACTATAGAATTGCATTTATTGATATGGAAATATATCTATAAATATAATTTAATGGATAAGGTAGATTACAAAGCAATTTGATTTCTGTACTTCTCTATGTATTTATGTCCCCCACAAACCTATAAAATATATAGAAAAAAATTCACCAAAATGTTAATTATAGGTGAAGTGATTTGGGATTTTCTTTTAAAAGTTTTGTTTGTGCTTTTAATTATTGTTTGTATTTACAGTGACAAAAATAAAAGCACATGATATAATGCATGTAAAATGCTTATTTCAATATGAAATATTCATGCATGATGGTAGTTATTATTATGCTTATATAATTTACAGGATAGTCAAAATTAAATGCACACTTCAGAAGAATTCAAGGGTTGGATTGAACTCACGGGATCATGCATACTAAGCAAGTGTTTTACCACTGAGATACATCCCCTGTCAGGTACTATTTTTAAATTACCCTTTTCAGAAGAGGAAACTGAGACACAGAGAAGTTCAGTAATTTGTATAAAGTCATAGAGCTATTAAAATGGTGGTTCTAGGGTAAAAACCAAACCAGTCTTTGGAAACCATGCATTTAAACATGACACCAGCTGGGTGTGGTGGCACATGCCTGTAATACCAACAACCTGGAGGATTGAGACAGGAGGATTGCAATTTCAAAGGCAGCCTCAGCAACTTAGTGAGGCCCTGTCTTAAAATTTAAAAAAGGGATGGGGATGTGGGGATGTGGGGATGTAGATTAGCCCCTGAGTTCAATCTCCAGTACCAAACAACAACAACAACAACAACAAACCAAAGAACAAAAAAACAAAGACACAAAACTATACGTACACATATTTTGTGCTACAAGTGGTAACAGGTCATTATTAATTCTTGCCTGTAGCTTTCAAATTTTCTATGATTAGGATATGTTATTTCTATAGTAAGAAAACACATGATATTAAAGATTGAATTAAAGATTCAGAATGAGCCACAGCAACCTTAATCAACTGTTTTTTTTCCTTTTTTTTCTTTTTCAAAAAGTATACTAAGGTATTTGTATGATGGTGCATACTAATCAAAAAGCTCAATTATTATTTGAAGTTGGTAACTGCAGTCTGTTCACTTAAAGGTAACTGCATTTTATGTCCAAAAGGGTTAATGGGGTAACGGCCCTGAAATTGCATTGGAACCTAAAATGCACAATTATTTCCAAGTTGATTCTAGTTGCTGGTTTGTGATATTGTTTCAGTTTTTTGGGGTGTGGGGTACCAGGGGTTGAACTTAGGGGCACTCGATCACTGAGCTATATCCCCAGCCCTATTTTGTATTTTATTTAGAGACAGAGTCTCACTGAGTTGCTTAATGCCTTGCTTTTGCTGAGGCTGGTTTTGAACTTGCTATCCTCTTGCCTCAGCCTCCAAGCTGTTGGGATTACAGGCATGTGCCACCATGCCCAGCTGCTTCATTTCTTATCCAACCTAAACATAGTAGTATGCTTCTCTTGCTAATATCTAATTCTAGACTCATTATCTTATCTTTAAACATGTCCAGAAAATCTTCATTCTAGGATCAATATCTAATGACCACGTTCTCTGGTTCAACAACTATGGCTGAACTACTCTAGCGAAGATTACACCTGTGTCAGGACCAGTGCCTTGTCAATAACCTCATCTGGGGCCTTAAGAGTTGTTAAGGCTTTTTACTTATTCAGCTTTCTCTCCCAACTGTTTCCCATAGTAGCTATCTGAACCATTCACCACACATCTCATGCTACATTTTTTCATTCAAGCAGATACCCTTGCCCTTTACTTCACTGTCATATTTGACTTTTTAACTGTATTCATTCTTTCCTCTTTCTCTCTTACTTCTACTCAGGTCCCTCCCTTCTCTGAACTCACCAATTCCCGGGTGTTTTGTTCTAAGAGAATAATTTCACTGGGACCAATGTTCAGGAATTCCATGTCAGAAGATTAATATTTCAGAGAGATTAATATTTCACAGTAAGAAGGATTCCCCCCCACACACGATTTTTTACAAGGAGAGGGAGGGGGAAGGGAGGTATGTATGCGTTATAGTTTTGCTGGAAGGAGTTGAGAGAGCTTTCATCTGACTTCTGTTTTCTCTGTGAAGTAATGGGCAGTGACATTTGTTGAGAGTGAATTAGGAAGTAGTTGGGAAGGAAATTTGAAGTAGCGAATTGGAGCACTGGAGCTTGGAGGAAAGACAGAAGGATATTCAGTTAACATTGAGGATTTAGATGAAGATGGAGATCATGGACTAATAAGTGTAGTTTTTCAAGTTGGGCTCAGGTTTGAGAATGGAAGCAGCTGACAGTTGAGTTGACCCAGGGCTGTTTTGCCAGGATTCAATGGAAGGATGGTTAAACAAGAAGTTGAAGATAATTCAAGTCATAGAAGTGATGAGTCATGAATTAAAATTGCATAGGAAAGTAGGTATCAGGAACTGACAGATAAAATAAAACAGGATTGTAAAATGAGAAGAAAACATAGGTCTGTGTGAAGAGAATACAAGAACAGGAGATTGAGGTAGACTAATAGTGGTGTGGGCTCACAAAAGAAGTAGGGCATCTGAGGGATTGTAGCATAAACAAAGAAGGCCTCTGTGTGGAACAGCAACCTAGGAAATGTCAGACAGTTGACTATCTATTAAAACATAAGCCAAGAAATCTATTAAGAATGATGGGGTATGCTAGGGTTGTGGCTCAGTGGTAGTACACTTGCCTGACATGTGTGAGGAACTGGGTTCGATTCTCAGCACCACATATAAATAGATAAAATAAATGCCTATCAACAACTAAAAAGATCTTTAAAAAATAAAATAATTTTAAAAATAAAATAGGAATAAATATAGAAAAGAGAGAAGTTAGAAAGGACTCTGTGGTGTTGAATTAGGAATATATTAGAGTACTAGAATATCTATAAACATGTCTTTTGTGTATATAAAGTGGTGTATAGTTTACACAAGGATAGAAAAAAGTGTATAAAGATTGATTCTAAACTGATGCATATTGGGAGAAAAACAGGAAGAATAAGGATAATTGTTTTTTCTTCATTTATTTATGTTTTTGTTTGATTAATTACAACGAAACACTGATTTTGTAATTAAAAAAAACAAAAAAGAAAAAAAATAATTTAAAAGGCTGCCTTGCTTTTTCTCTACTCCACAGTAATGAGTTTGTACTGAGTTTGTCTTTTTAATACACACAACAACTTTCATTTAGAAAAATTTTCAGTACCTTTTAGTCATGGATGTAGCTCACCTACTTTATGATTTTCTCTGATAGCAAAGTTGGCAGAAAGTGTTTTCTAAAAGAAAAAAAGACCTGGCTCCTTTAAATAGATCACAGTGGGTGTGCAGAGTGGTTTCAGGACCTTGGATAGGAAATGTCACTACACAGCTTCTTTAGTCACCAAAAGCCCTTGGTTGAAAACTGTTTTCCAGTTAAGAGCTTTTTCAACATTTGGGTCAGAAACCACAGAGATCTCCCTCCTGGGTCTGGTATTCTTTTCTTGGGCCTTCTATTTGTTACTTTTTACTTTTAGCAAACACTGCCCAAAAAGGAGACCCTTAGTCACTTAGTTCATGTAGGACCAAGCTTAAAACAAATCAGTATTTTATTGAGCACCTATGGTGTAGTATGTGAGGAAGGAAATATTCACAGGGAAAAGAAGGGAATGAAATCAAGGATGGTACCCAAGGAAATGGAAAGTGCTATTTTAGGATTCCTAACCTCAGCTTCTTGCAACTCTCTACCATGCTCTGTAACCTTGAGACAGAAAGTAGATTAGTGGTTACCTTTGGCTGGGCTTGGTTCATGATGTCAGGTAAATGGAGTATGACTGCTAATTGGTATTGGGTTTATTTGAGGGATGAAAAAATCTCTAAAATAGATTGTGTTGATGGTTGTATAACTCTGTGTGTGTGTGTGTGTGTGTGTATACACACACACACACACACACACACACACACATATATATATGTATATATACACATGTTAAAGTACTACTGAATTATGCACTTTTTTTCTATTTTACTTTGCTTATATTTGAAGCCAAAAGCACCAAAAAAGGTGACAGCTGGATTTTGAAAGCAAACAGATAAGTCTGGAGAAACCTTACTCTGGTATACACTTCAAATGTATAAAATTATGCAATGCAAATTATATCTCAATAGTGCCAGTATATATGTTTATATGTGTTATTCTATCTATCTCTATAAAAGAAGCTATAAGATTACTTGTTGACTATTCACCAAATTGAAAGGAATTATAATAACCCTTAATACAAAGGGAAAATCAAACTCATGCCAGTTTTCGCAGTCTCTTTTTTATGCACACCTTTTAAATCACACTTTGCTCCCCATTTCAGGTAGGCCTTAGGATTCCACCCTGTGTGAAGCAATTTGTTAGTTGATAGCATGTCAACATTTATTACATTTGCTGTAGCTAAATTCAAGCATTTATGTCCATTAGCAAACCACAGCAACTGGTGTGGCTGTTCTTGGCTTTGCCTTCTTTTGTAGCTGTGCAAATAGCAATAGAGTGTGCATGCTATGAAAAGAGATTTCACGATATAATGTGCCAAATGCAGTATTAGGCAGAAAGTGATGTATTTTAGATTGAATAAAAAATTTCAAGTATATTCTTTAAGTTCCCTGTCTTCTGTGGGCACTGATTCCCCCTGAACATGACCTCAGGGCAGTTTTAACCTTTTAGTCTTTATCCTGGAATGTAAGTCTTAGTGTCATGGGAGCTGACACACACTCTCTCTCTTTTGGAATACATGAACTTTTAAGAAAGGTGCAGTTTATTTCCATATCTGTTCCCAGCTGCTATTATGGCATATGACATATATTGGACTCTTAATGGATGTTTGTTTAATGAAAGAAAGTCCTCTGCAGTGTTTTTCTCCAGGACCTAGAGAGGTCCTAGCTGACATTCTTTATGCAAATAAGATTCTGGTCCCTCCTTTCATCCTGTTGTTCCTAAGGTGAGAATGCAGATTCAACCTCTTGCTACATTCACAGGCATGCACCACACGAATTTTCAAACACCTAAATATTAATCCCATGATAGAACCTATTAAATAATAGCTGGTCCACAAACCATGTGAAGAGATTAGAAGCCTATAGGAGAGCATGTGTGTGCATGCACACGCACACACACACCCTTACAGAATATAGATTAAAGTTTAATTCTGTTCAGTTTCAACTCTCCTTTCATTTTTATTAGTCTTCATAATAAAAGCTATTTGGGGGACCCACACAGCAGTGAAAAAGATTGGCCTAGCCTCAGAATGTGCCTAGCATTTCTAAATGACTAGTACTTCTTAATAAAGATCATAATTTGAAACTTTGGCTCCTTTTGCTTCTGAAAATTGGAATGAAGTAAAATTGTATGATTTGAGACTAATTGTAATCAAAATTTAGTAGTCTACTTGATTTGTTTGGGAGAGCACGTACAAATTGTTGGTTATATTTGGAGATTCATAATTTAAAGCACTTTTGTGTTTGTATAGAACTTTAAGACTTTTATGGCACTTGCATATCAAATATTTTATTTGAGCCTCAGAACATCCCTTCGAGATAAGCAAAGCATGGTACTGAAATCATAGCACTATGGGGCCCCAAACCACCTACTGGCAGGTAGTTTAACTGCCCCACCCCATTTGTTAAGTGCTGAAACTGAGATACCGAGGTAGTCAATGGTTCGCTCAATGTGGTATTGCAGGTTTCCCTGTGTGAGGCATTCACTTTATAAATGTCTATTGACACTCAGAGTTAGGAAATATTATTGAAATCACTGCAGTGTTCAAGGTTGGCAGGCAAGGATTAGAACCTGGAAGTCCCTGCCTTGGGGTCCAAAGCATAGACTCCTCTTTCCCTCAATACCCTTTATTACACATCCATTTGACTCTTTCCTATCATTGACTTTACTATAATATTCTAAATATATATACCTTCTGCAGCCTCCAAAGCAGTTAAACCCCCATCAGTGGACATAAAATTTCTTGGTCTGACAATCTTACTTTTATGTTGCTTTCAGTATTTCAGGTTGCCTGAGGTGCCATATTGATTAAGCTACATTCTGGAGAACTAAATATATGTATAATATTATATGGCTCCCCTGCTGAGTACAAAACTATAAATTAATGGATCTCTCTTGTTGACATCATAAAATATGCAGGCCTGAAGCAAAACTGTAATATTCCTTGCAGGACCATGTATTTTACTTGTAATGCCTATAAAATGAATAGTTGCTCAAATGTAAAAGCTGTGACAGAACACAGATGTTTGTGTAGGAGGTGACACAGTGGGAGAAGGATGACAGGACATGTGAAGTGAGAGGCCAGAAAGGGCTGGGGAAGAAATAATAAAAATGGAGCAGTGGCAGGGTAACCTTTCACTATGGAGGTCACAATAAGGTTTAATCAATACATCAATCTTGAATATGGTTAGAGGTGATATAAACATGTTTCATTTTGTTTTTCTGTTGGTGTTTTGTGGTTCTAAGTACCATAGGGTATAACTGAAAGTGTCACAGCAGAGTAGAGCCAGATAATTTAGGAGATTAATTAGAAGTCCTGCACATGAGAGGATGTTTGTGTGTACATAGGGAAGATTCTGATATGAATGAAGCTGAAAGCAGCACAAAGTGTGTCCTAATGTGAGAAAAGTGACATATTTTTTTTCCTCTTGCTCCTTTAGTTTCCCCACTCAAATCTCCCCAAGTAGCTTGCTTGTTCTGCCTTTAAACAACTACTCCCCATTGTGACTTAAGTTTCAATAAAGAAGATTCTCAGGTCAGTATGTTGAAGGATATTGCTTAAATTCATCTAAATTCACTTGATTTGTGGCTCCTCCCAGCTCTTAAATAATTACTACTAAACTAAACTGCTCTATGGACTGTGAAATTTCATTTCCTGCAGTAGCCAGTGGTCAGGTCACAAACAACTTTTCTTAACACCCACAAGAATACTCTTTGGGCTATAACTAAAACATCTTGGTTATCATGTAAGCATTAATTATTAATGCTTTAATTTGACCAAAAGCATTTTGTTGTTTGTGAAAGGCCTTCCACTTTTTTGCATTAGAAGAAAATCTGGGATCTGAATCCAAGCTTTTATTTTTCTTAATTCTAAAAGTAAATTTCTCACCTTCTTTTTTCTTATGTACCTCTTTGTTTAGCTGCTCTTCCCTTCATTGGAGAATTAATCCTTTTTAGGTTGTTGAACACTGAAGGAAAAGGAGCATCCTTCTGGGGTCTGTAAGCATTGCCATGTGAGAGAATCCAAGTACTTTTAGGTTTTAAAGACCTTGAAAGGACCTGAAATAAATTTTTAGGGCAGAGGTACTCAATCATTTTCATCACTTGTGAGCTCTGTGATTCTGGGTAAATCACTTAACTTCTGTGACTCTGCCCCAGTTACTATATATGGACAATAATCATCCATGCTTCCAAGGGTTTTTGTGAAGATTAAATGAAGTGACTCATGTAAAGAGTTTAGGACAATTACTGATTTGCTAGTATCACATTAGCTACATTCTGTAACTACTACCACAAATTCCCAGGCCTATCCTCAGAGGACATTTCGATTTAGTAGGCTTCGAGCTATGGCACAGGCATGTGAATTCTAATAAAGCTCCTTGAGTGTTTGGATAGCCACTTCTAAGTTACAAACTATTGCTACAGACAGTGATTCTCAAACTTTGACATATATTAGAATCCCTTGGGGGCTGAGGCTGTAGCTCAGTGGTAAAGTGCTTGCCTTGCATGTGTGAGGCACTGGATTCAATCCTCAGCACCACATAAAAATAAATAAAGACACTGTGTGTTCATCTACAACTAAATAAATATTTTTTAAAAAGAATCCCTTGGGGGAGGGGTTGAGCCTTATTAAAAACAAAACTCCAAGCCCTATTTTGGGGTGGTAGGTCTGGTGGGGGAGTCCCAAGAATTGTGCATTTTAACTAGAACTCCAGGTGATTTTGATGCAGGTTATTTGTAGAGCACCTTTTAGGAAACAAAATACGATAAATACATGCCTATATTTATTATGATAATTTTAAAGACTGCCAAGGTACTATTGAAACAGCCTTACCATGCAAACAGTGCTGCTGACTCGCTTTCAGTGGGACAAAAGGCACACACTATAAAGTGTTTTTTTCAATCATGGTAATGAATTAGCATAGATATATGCCCTCTAGCTCCTGACCAAGGGCATGTAATTGCAAAGTGGATGCAGGAGATACAGTCAAATAGTCTATAACCATGGAACTAAGTAAAGTTAATTTACCATGCGGAAAGAGAACCTTTGACAACAGAAATCATACCTTTGACCCTTATGTCATTAGCAGTGTGACCTAATCACATTGCTGAGTTTACCAGACAAAACCCACAAGAAAACTGAAGGAAGATGGAAACAAGATTGCTTATAGTTTTTTACTAGACATTTATTATGTGACTAGTGCTTAATGAGCCTGGTGATTTTTTTTCTTTTTAGTGGCAAAATGTTTTATTTGATTGCTTTGAAATACATTCCCATTCTGTCATACCTGAAAAGAGAAAAATGAGGGCTTTGAGGAATTTTGAATCCTCATTTGTCCTTAGCCAATGCTGTGCAACACCTGTCTCTCCACTTATTATAGAAATGGAATTTTCCTTTTATAGTGATTTTCTAGGTCTCTATAGCATTTTGGAAACTCACTACCACCAAGTTCTACATGGCTTAATGCCTGACACCTACACACACACACACACACACACACACACACACACACATTCACACTCATTTAAATTTTTCTTTTCTTTTTGCTGCTGTTAGTGTGTGTGTGTGTGTGTGTGTGTGTGTGTATGCGAGCGTGACACTGAAGCCATGGGGGCTCTACTACTGAGCAGCATTCCTAGCCTTTTTAATTTTTTTATTCTGAGACAAGGTCTAGCTAAATTGTTGAGTTTGATCTCAAACTTGCAATCCTTTTGCCTTAGCCTCCCACCATGTCTGGCTTAAATTTTCCTTTTCTACTTTTTGAGTCTTATTCCTTTATATGTCAGTAATACCACTCCTAAACCTTCTGATGGGTATGTTAAAGGCAAAAATTCATGGAATTATTCTTCCTCTGCTTGCACATTCTCTGGTTCAGGCCATGTGTAGGATTAGATAGTACTAGGAATTGATTACAGGAAAAGGGCGTTTTGAAAATCCATCATTTTGAAACCACTAATATTGAAAGTCAAAATCTCCAGTCTTAAACTTATTTCTAGAACTCCAGGTGATCACGGATTTGTCACAATGAACCCCATTGTTATGTATAATTATAATGCACTAATAAAAACAAACCCAAAAGACAAAACAGGTTTTTTTTCGGGGGGGGGGGTACCAGGGATTGAACCCAGGGCTGCTTGACCACTGAGCCACATCCCCAGCCCTATTCTGTATTTTCTTTAGAGACAGGGTCTCACTGGGTTGCTTAGTGCCTCACCTTTGCTGAGGCTGACTTTGAACTCATGATCCTCCTGCCTCAGCTTCTCAAGCCGCTGGGATTACAGGCGTGCACCACCATGCCCAGCAAGATAAAACAACTGTAAATTAACTTAGTTCCAAATAAGGTTTGTTCCCTCTCAGATTTTTTTAAGTATTTCAGAATTTATTTTTAGATATTTGGAGGGTTAACTTTCATTTAAAGCATGATTTATTTTGAATAGAATTTTAAGCAAAGGGTAGTAAACTTAAGTGAGATTAATGATGGACAGCTTCATAAATACAAGCAGATAAGTTTCAGATTCTGCATCTGTGGATTAGGGATGTTCATTCAGTAAAGTCTATGCACATATTTTAAAAATCTAAGAAATTCTGAATTTGAAATACTTCTAGTCCCAAGAATTTCAGAAGGAATATTCAGCCTGTATTTATAGATATCTCTATATTTCTTAATTCCATTGGAGACTTGACTTCAAAATAGCAGCAAACCTTGCTGTCTTAATGAATGAATGTTTGCTTTGCAGCAACCATATTTCTTGAAATAAGTATGCAATTTGAGTCTTAAGAGGAAAACAGATTATGTCCAAGACATGTGTTTTATAAAGACAAAAGAAAGATTATTTTATTCATTTTTAAATGAAATTTTTTGTAATAGTGTAAAATATAAATATCCACATTCTTTTAGAAGTATAGAGAAAACACTACAAGGTTAGTTTGTATGTTTGTGCCATAGAAGATAACCAACTTTCTTAAAATCATTTGATATTATGAAGCTTTTGTTAACCTTGTGACATGAAGTTGTTTTGGTAATTATTTGCAAATAATATTTGTTATGTGTAAATACTCAAAGTGGGCTGATGTCTTTTGTGAAGATAGACAGCAATTACATGAACCAAGATATGGTCTATAGCCTAAAAGATTTAATATTAAAAAAAATGGGAGATGGAGGGAGGGGGAGTGGGGAGGGAGAGGGAGGGGGATCATGAATGAGAGAATAAGAGGAAGAAAGCCTGACACATTTGTGCTGAGAAAGGGAAACACCTGTTTGCCTTAATAAGCCCCTCTGCTTCGAGACCAGTTATCAGATTTAGCCTTTATTTCTAGACTAAAATAAAAGAGTCTGTGAAATTGTAACAAGTTATCATTTGCTCACTGACACTAATGAAGGCAGGAAGCTTTAGCTCAAACATATTGTTAGCATTGATAATAGAATGAAAAGCAAATTCTAATTAATATACTAGTTACCCTTACTACCACCCATATTAGACTGATTTGGGTCTTTTTCCTTTGTACCCGTATCAGACTAGTTTTGAATATTTTACCATGAGGCTTTGATAATATTCTTTTGAAAATCACTATTTCTTGAAAAAAATCTAATGCTCTTATCTAGATGGAACATTCTAAAAAATAGGAGCATTACATCACATTCCCTTTTCTTCCATTTAAATAGAATCCAAACTTGTACCAATAACACTCAAGAAAGGGACACTAGCATATGGACTTGTTTTTATTTATTCATTTAGTACTAGGAACTGAAGCCAGGGGTGCTTTACCACTGATCTAAATCCCTAGCCCTTTTAAATTTTGATACAGGGTCTCACTAAATTACTGAGGCTGGCCTTGAACTTGTCATCCTCTTACCTCAGCCTCCCAAGTTGCTGGAACTACAGGCATGTACTACTGCACCTGGCTTTTAAAAAGATGTAGCATATATCAAGGTAGACAATCCATGATTTGCATCTTAGTATGAACAGGAGTGTTGGAAGAGTTCTGAGCTGTGTATCAGGAGATTTGTGTTTTAGACTGGGCTTTGACACTGGCTACCTGTTTTACCTCTCACATATCCTTTTTTGCCTCAGTTTACTGACTTGTTCTCAAAAAATTATATTTTTTTTGGATGACTACTTAGGTCCTTCTAGTCCAAAAATCCTATGATTCTATGCTTTAAATCATGAAATATAAGTTGGTTCCATTCCCTTGATTTGTTCATGATCTCTCAAATTCCACAGGGTATCCTAAGCATACAGGTGATAGAATGGCTTTTCTGGAAAATTGTTTCAGACCAGAAAATTTCTCATAATTCCAGTTATTTCCAGATATATCAGACTTTCTGTATACTTTACACATGAAGAAAGTGTATACATACACAGACAAGGAAAATAAGTATATTCTATAGACTAAACATATGGAGCAAACATCTAAAGTTATTCTGACTTACCTAGTGACCATTTTACTTTTCTGTTTCATGAGTTGAGAGAGTCTGGGTGATCTGCTTCCTTTCCTTTGTTCCTGTGATTGTTGTTCATGCAAATGCAAATAATATTAGTATTGGGCTAACATTAAATAGCTAAGGAGAAGCTGGAACATTTATATCTGCCTACCACCACCTCTACCAACAAAAAGTTGTAGAAACACAAAGGAACAATCAGTATAGCGAACCTCTGTGCCCCACTAGTATGTATATATAATATACAAAAGCCTATAAGATTATTTCCACATCTGTCCTACCTGTAAGTCACCAGTCATTTAAATAGAAATAATCCTTGTGAATAAGCTACATAAAATACTCACCAAGCTATACTGAAGCTGTCCCTGGAAGTGACAACTTGCTGTCATGAATGATGAAATATCCTTTGTGTATAAGGAAATTGTGTTGATTGCAGAAAAAGAAATGAGACTTCATAGGTTTCTTCCTTCTGAGGTGATTTAAAAAAAAACAGGAAATCTCCCTATGTAGTGATGTTTGGCCATATATTTCATTTCAACTTTCATTTACAGTTGTCTTTGTTGTAAGGGGAAAACATTTTAATCAGTTTCTGCATGAAGGTCAGATAACACTGTGAACAAAAGTAATTTCTTTATGATAATATCAAAACAGAAGCATTGCTGCACTTAAATTATGAAGCATGGTTTCCCTTATCTGAAATACAATTGTATGTATGACTTAATAGAATCTGGGAGTATATCTTATTTATGCTACTGGCAAACTCAAGAAATTCTTTTTCTCTTCAAGGCTTGAATTTCTGATATTAGCTAAGAATGAAAACAGATTATATTATGTCCTGGGGTATAAATTATTTTAACGAAAGTATGGGAATTATTTTTGGTATTTGGATATTTTTTGTTAGTAAACTGAATCAATATTGACATCTTCCACACTTTTTTGTCATAGATGATATCATATGATTTTTTAAAGCCCCAGTGTGTTTGTATTATTTGACATAATGCTATGGGGCAGAAATATTCATAATAAGAATGTCATTTTTGTTTGGTTTTAGAGTGAAAAATGACACACATTTAATGGAGACATACAAACACACTCATATCTGAAACTGCCGCCTGCACATACTTTCCTGTTCCCAATTTCTCCCATCCCCATACAGTTTTTATCAGTTGCCAGCTAAGGGAAATTTGGGACTATTCATTTCCAGATCATGGAGATATTTATTATAGTTGCAATTGTAGAATATTTCCTGAGTACCTTAAGAATCACAGTGTAGGGGTAGATGATATAGAGTCATAATTCAACACATGCATCCTCCTACCAACACCCTCCCCTTCACATTACCCGATACCTTTTTTTGGGCCAATATTTTAAGAAGTTCCAGCAACTTATACTGTAGGGCAGAAGGCCCTTAGACTGTAATTTAAGGTCAAAAGAAAGGTTAAGTGTTGTTCAGGATGTGATAGAAATTGTGGTACTTCTAAGAATTCAATCCAGGAGACTGTGACCACAAAGGATTTCTCCAGATCCTCAAATTCTTCTTCATATCATTATGAAGCTATATCTGGAGATAAGAAACATTGCCAATTCCATTTTGGACATCATCTTACTAGTAGGAATTCTGGGAAAATGACATTTGATCTTTCATGAACATTTTTAGGATTATGGCAAGAGTAAAGAATATTTGAAATGTTCTCTGGCTATTCAGTGTATTATGGCAATCAGACAAATCCCACTTCCTGTGATATCTAAATGTGTTCTGGAGACTTATTGCAGTAATTTCTGATGGGTCTGTGAACCACATTGATCAGAAGAAAAGATTATCTATTAATGTAGGCAAAACATTAGCTGTTGTTAATATCTAGTTGAAATCCCTAAAAAGCAGAATTATTCTCTTTCAACATCTGCAGGGCTATTGATTGTAACATTATAATGATGACTATGTATATTGTTCTAATATTTTGTCATCAGGTTCCTGGACTACTTCATCTCAGGGGTCCTCCATTGACCAAATAGTAATTTTAAAAGTATTTGGTAGCATTCAGACACCTGGAGGTCTATAGGATCATTTTAAAGCATTATCTTGTCATTAATACATTTTGAGTTGATATTTGTAACTAGTGAGAAATACTGTTCTCATTTCATTCTTCTGCATATGGACATCCAGTTTTCCCAGCATCATTTATTAAAGTGATTGTTCTTTCCACATTGTGCATTCTTGGTTACTTTGTCAAAAATTAGTTGGTTGTCAGGCTGGGGTTGTAGATAGTGATAGAGCACTTGTCTAGCATGTGTGAAGTTCTGGGTTTGATTCTTAGCACCACAAAAATAAATAAAGGTATTCTATAACTACAAATATTAAAAAGATCAACTAGTTGTAAATGCATGGGGTTATTTTTGGATACTCTATTCTGTTCCATTGGTCTTTATGTCTGTTTTTATATCAGTAATATAGTACTTTGATTTCTACAGCTTTGTAGTATATTTTGAAGTCAGGGCAGTATAATGCCAGGACTTTGTTCTTTTTGTTCAGTATGGTTTTCTGGCTTTGGCTAATTAGGGACTTTTGTGGCTCCACACAAATTTAAAGCTTGCTATTTCTACTTATGTGAAAGATGGCATTGATATTTTTTTAGAAATTTTTTTAGTTGTCAATGGACCTTTATTTAATTTATTTGTATGTGGTGCTTAGAATCAAACCCAGTGCCTCACACATGCTAGGCAAGTGCTCTACCATTGAGCCACAACCCCAGCCCAACATTGATATCTTGATGGGTATTTCAATGAAACTTTAGATTACAGTGGGAAATACAGACATTGTAACATTATTAATTCTTCTAATCCATGAACATGGGATATCTCTATTTATTTGTAGTTTTTTCATAGATTATAATTTTCATTTTAGAGGTCTTTCACCTCGGTTAGTATTATTCCTAGGTATTTTGTTATTTTTTATCTTTATATTGAGATTTTTATAAAGAACATTATGGATGTGGGAGTAGGGAAGGGACAAGGTTGTTATTTTTATATCTACTATATCTATTGTTAATTGTATTCTTCTCTTAATTGGTTTTCAGATAGCTGTGCTATAGCATATAGACTTTTTGCTAATTTTTATATATTGATTTTATATCCTGCAACTTCACTGAATTTGTTTATTCCATATTTTTTGTGGAATCTTCAAAGTTTTCTATATAAAAAATCATGTTGTCTGGAAACAAAGAGAGTTTACCTTCAAGGATCTAATACCATTATTTAAAAAATACACTGAGGAGATCTAGTGCCAGAAAGAATAATAATCTTCCAATCAGACAACCTGTATTTCATCCATAAGCATTTGAGTAACCTTAAGAAAATCACTTAGAAATTTTGACCTCAATTATTTGTAAATTATCTGTAAAGCTTAGGAACTAAATATGTATGAACTACTGTGATGCCCTCCTACTTGATCTGTGTGTCTTTGGATTCAGCCACATTCCCCCATTTGTGTGTGTGTGTGTGTGTGTGTGTGTGTGTGTGTGTGTATGTGTGTGTATGTATGTATATGTGATGCTGGGTATGGAACCCAGAGTTTTGTGCACGCTAGGCAAGCACTGTAACATTGCGTTACATCACCAGCCTTCTCATCTTCCATTTTGCATCTCTGTTCTAAAAAATAACATACAAATATGACCATTTAATCCCTTCAAATAGCTGTAACAAATTGTTTGCTATATTCTACTCCTCCAGCTTCATTTCCTATGACCCATCACATTGATTTTATGCTCCATTTATACCAAATGTTTTGAAATGTTATAAGGATAGCATGCTGCCTTACCCTTACTTGCATGTCTATATATGGTGTGTGTGTGTGTGTGTGTGTGTGTGTGTGTATGTATGTGTGTGTATATATATATATATATATATATATATATATATATATATATATATATCCCTCTTCTGGGGATGATAGTTAAACAGAATCCCCTATACCAACATTCCACATCACTCTTATTTTTCATTTTTAAAAATTTATTCTAATTTATTATATATGACAGCAGAATGTAGTTTAATTCTTATTACACATATAGAGCACAGTTTTTCATGTCTTTGGTTGTACACAAAATAGTCATACCATTCATGTCTTCATACATGTACTTAGGGTAATGATGTCCATCTAATTCTATCATCTTTCCTACCCCCATTCCCCATCCTTTCCCCTCCCTCCCCTTTGCCTTATCTAAAGTTCCTCCATTCCTTCCATACTTCTCCCCATCTTATTATGGATCAGCATCCTCATATCAGAAAACACATTCAGTATTTGGTTTTTTGGGATTGGCTTACTTCATTTAGCCTAATATTCTCCAAATCCATCCATTTACTTGCAAATGCCATGATTTTATTCCCTTTAATGCTGAGTAATATTCCATTATGTATGTGTGTGTGTGTGTGTGTGTGTGTGTGTGTATATATATATCAGTTTCTTTATCCATTCATCTACTGAAAGGCATCTAGGATGGTTCCACAACTTAGCTATTGTGAATTGTGCTGCTATAAACATTGATGTGGCTGTGTCCCTTTAGTATGCTGTTTTTAAGTCCTTTGGGTATATACTGAGTAGTAGGATAGCTGGATCAAATGGTTGTTCCATTCCAAGTTTTCCAAGGAATCTTCATACTGCTTTCCATATTGGCTGCACCAATTTTCAATTTTCAGTCCCACCAGCAATGTATGAGTGTGCCTTTTTGCCCACATCCTCGCCAACACTTATTGTTGTTTGTAGTCTTAATAGCTGCCATTATGACTGGAGTGAGATGAAATCTTAGAGTAGTTTTGATTTGCATTTCTCTAATTGCTAGAGATGATGAACATTTTTTCCATGTATTTGTTCATTGAATACCTTTTTCTGAGAAGTGTCTGTTCATTTCTTTGGCCCAGGTATTGATTGGGTTATTTTTATTTTTTATTTTTTTTGTGTGGGTAGCTTTTTGAGTTCTTTATACAACCTAGAGATTAGTGCTGTATCTGATGTGCTTGTGGTAAAAATTTATTCCCATTCTGTAGACTCTCTATTCATCTCACTGATTATTTCTTTTGATGAGAAGAAGCTTTTTACTTTGAGTCCATCCCATTTATTGATTCTTGATTTTATTTCTTTTTACTGTAGGAGTCTTATCAAGGAAGTTGGGGCCTAATCTGACATGATGAAGGTTTGGGCCTACTTTTTCTCCTATTAGGTGCAGGGTCTCTGGTTTAATTCCTAGGTCCTTGATCCACTTTGAGTTAAATTTCATGCATGGTCAGAGATAGGGGTTTAATTTCATTTTGTTACATATGGATTTCCAGTTTTCCCAGAACCATTTGTTGAAGAGGCTATCTTTTTTCTCTAATATATGTTTTTGCCACCTTTGTATAATATAAGGTAATTGTAATTATGAGGGTTTGACTCTGTGTCCTCGGTTCTGTATCATTGGTCTACCAGTCTATTTTGGTGCCAATACCATGCTGTTTTTGTTACTATTGCTCTATATAGTTTAAATTCTGGTCTAGTGATGCCCACCTGCCTCACTCTTCTTGCTAAGGATTGCTTTAGCTATTCTTGGTCTCTTTTTTTTTCAGATGAATTTCATGACTGCTTTTTCTATTTCTATGAGAAATGTCATTGGTATTTTGATTGAAATTGCATTAAATCTGTATAGTATTTTTGGTCATATGATCATTTTGACAATATGTATTCTGCCTATCCAAGAACAAGGGCAATTGTTCCATTTTCTAAGGTGTTCTCTAATTTCTTTCTTCAGCATTCTGTAGTTTTTATTGTAGAGAACTTTCACCTCTTTCGTTAAGTTGATTACCAGATATTTTGTGTTTTTCTGAGGCTATTGTAATTGTGGTAGTTTTTCTAGTTTCACTTTCAGAGGATTTGTCACTGATGTATAGGAATGCCTTTGGTTTATGAGTGTTGATTTTATATTCTGCTACTTTGCTGAATTCATATATTAGTTCTAGATATTTTCTGGTGGAATTTTTGGGGTCTTCTAAGTAGAGAACCATATCGTTTGAAAATATTCCTAGTTTGAGTTCTCCTTTTCCTATTAATTTCCTTTTAATTTCTTTAATCTCTCTGATTGCACTGGATAGAGTTTCAAGAACTATGTTAAATAGAAATGGTGAAAGAGGGCACCCCTGTGTTGTTCTAATTTTTAGAGGGAATGCTTTCGATTTTTCTCCATTTAGAATATAGTTGGCCTGGGGCTTAGCATAGATAGGTTTTACAATGTTGGGATATGTTCCTATTATCCCTAGTTTTTCTAGGAAGGGGTGCTGTATTTTGTCAAATGCTTTTTCTGCATCTATTGAGATGATCATATGATTCTTGTCTTTTAGTCTATTGATGTGATGAATTACAATTATTGATTTCCATATGTTTAACCAACATTGCATACCTTGGATGAACCACACTTGATTGTGGTGCACTATCTTTTTGATATGTTTTTGTATTCAATTTGCCAGAATTTTATTGAGAATTTTTGCATCTATGTTCATTAGAGATATTGGTCTGAAGTTTTCTTTCTTTGATGTGTCTTTGTCTTGTTTTGGAATCAGGGTTATATAGGCCTCATAGAATGAGTTTGGAAGTATTCCCTCTTTTTATATTTCATGAAATAACTTGAGGAGTATTTGTATTAGTTCTTTGAAGGTCTTGTAGGACTCAGCTGTATATCCATCTGGTCCTGGGCTTTTCTTGGTTGGTAGGCTTCTGATGGCATCTTGGTATTTCATTGCTTGAAATTTACCTGTTTAATGTTTGAAAATTATGTTGATTCAGTTTGGGCAAATCATATGACTCTAGAAATTTGTCAATGCCTTTGATATTTTCTATTTTATTGGTGTACAAATTTTCAAAATAATTTCTCATTATCTTCTATATTTCTGTAGTGTCCTTCCTGATGTTTCCTTTTTCATCACTGATGTTAGTAATTTGAATTTTCACTCTTTCTCTTCCTTATTGTGGCCAATGGCTTATCAATCTTATTTTTTCAAAGAACTAACTTTTTGTTTTGTCAACTTTTTCAATTTTTTATTTTGTTTCAATTTCATTGATTTCAGCTCTGATTTTAATTACTTCATGTCTTCTACTTCTGTGTTGATTTGTTCTTCTTTTTCTAGGGTTCTGAGATGTAATGTTAGGTCACTTATGCACTGAGTTTTTCTTCTTTTAAGGACTGATCTCCATGCAATGAATTTTCCTCTTAGTATTGCCTTCATAGTGTCCCAAAGATTTTGACATGTTGTATCAGTGTTCTCATTTATGTCTAAGAATTTTTTAATCTCCTCTTTGATATCTTTTGCAACCCATTGTTCATTCAATACCATATTATTTAGTCCCCAGGTTTTGGAGTAGCTTTTATTTTTTATTTTATCATTGATTTCTAATTTTGTTCCATTATGATCTGATAGAATGCAGTATAGGATCTCTACTTTTTTATATTTGCTAAGAGTTGCTTTGTGGAATAATATATGGTCTGTTTTAGAGAAGGATCCATGTGCTGCTGAGAAGAAAGTGTATTCACTAATTGATGGATGAAACATTCTATATATGTCTGTTAAGTCTAAGTTATTGATTGTATTATTGAGTTCTATAGTTTCTTTGTTTAGCTTTTGTTTGGAAGATTTATCCATTGGTGAAAGAGGTATGTTAAAGTAACCCAGAATTATTGTGTTGTGGTCTATTTGACTCTCGAAGTTGAGAAGAGTTTGTTTGATGAACGTAGATGTTCCATTGTTTATGTTTCCCTTAAGCTGTATGAAATGTCCTTCTTTATCTCTTTTGGTTAATTTTGGCTCAAAGTCTACTTTATTTGATATAAGGATGGAAACCCCTGCTTCTTTTCACAGTCCATGTGAGTGGTATGTTTTTTCCCAACCTTTCATCTTCAGTCTGTGGATGTCTTTTTCTATAAGATGAGTCTCTCAAAGGCAGCATATTGTTGGGTCTTTTTAAAATCCAATCTGCCAGTCTATGTCTTTTAATTGGTGAGTTGTGGCCATTAATATTCAGTTTTATTATTGAGACATGATTTGTATTCCCAGTCATTTTCGTTTATTTTTTGGCATTTAACTTAACTTGTTTTCTCCTTTGATTGTTTTTTTTCCTTTAGTGTAATCCCTCCCTCTGCTGATTTTCATTCTTGTTTTTCATTTCCTCCTCATGGAATATTTTGCTGAGGATGTTCTGTAGTTCAGGCTTTCTAGTTGTACATTCTTTTAACTTTTGTTTATCATGGAAGATCTTTATTTTATCATCAAATTTAAAGCTTAATTTTGCTGGATATAAGATTGTGTTCCAGGATCTTCTAGCTTTCAGGGTCTGGGTTGAATAATCTGCAGATATCCTATTTGGTTTTCCCCATATGTAATCTGATTTTTCCCTTGTGGCTTTTAAAATTCTATTCATATTCTGTATTTTAGGATTTTTTTAAATTTAATTTAATTTTGGTTGATTTTTTAAAAATAAAATGACAGAATGCATTACAATTGTTATTACACATATACAGCACAATTTTTCATGTCTCTGGTTGTATATAAAGTATGTTGATGCCAATTCATGTCTTCATATATGTACTTTGGATAATGATGTCTATCACATTCCACTATCTTTGCTAATGCCCTGCCACCTCCCTTTCCCTCTCACCCCTCTGCCATATCTGGAATTCATCTATTCCTCACATGCTCCCCTTTCCCTACCCCACTATGAGTCTGCATCCTTATATCAGAGAAAACATTCAGCATTTGTTTTTTGGGGGGGATTGGCTAACTTCACTTAGCATTATCTTCTCTATCCATTTCCTGCAAATGCCATGATTTTATTCTCTTTAATTGCTGAGTAAAATTCCATTGTATATTTATGCCACGTTTTTTTAATCTATTCATCCACTGAAGGGCATCTAGGTTGGCTCCACAGTTTAGCTATTGTGAATTGTGCTGCTATAAACATTGATGTGGCTGTGTCCCTGTTATGCTGTTTTTAAGTTTTGGGGTATAGACTGAGGAGAGGAATAGCTGGGTCAAATGGTTGGTCCATTCCCAGATTTCCCAGTAATCTTCATACAGCTTTCCATATTGGCTGCACCAATTTGTAGTTCCACCAGCAGTGTATGAGTGTACCTTTTTCCTCTCATCCTCACCAACATTTATTGTTGTCTTCATAATAGCTGCCATTCTGACTGGAGTGAGATGATATCTTTGAGTAGTTTTGATTTGAATTTCTCTAATTGCTAGAGATGTTGAACATTTTTTTTATATATTTGTTGATTGATTGTATATCCTCTTCTGAGAAGTGTCTGTTCAGGTCCTTGGCCCATTTGTTGATTAGGTTATTTGTTTTTTTGGCTTAGCTTTTTGAATTTTTTATATACCCTAGAGATTAGTGCTCTATCTGATGTGTGGGGGGAAAATTGCTCCCAGGATATAAGCATTTTCATCATAATGTGCCTTGGTGTGGATCTCTTGTGATTTTGTAGATTTGGTGTCCTGTAAGCCTCTTGTATTTGATTTTCTAATTCACTCTTCATGTTTGTAAAATTTTCTGATATTATTTCATTGAAGAGATCGTTTATTTCTTTGGTTTGGAACTCTATGCCTTCCTCTATCCCAGTAATTCTTAAATTTTTAAGATCCCTTGCTATGATTGGTGATCTCTAATGAAGATTTTTCAGTCTGCCACTGAGCCTACTGTCTCCTATGGGCTACCTCTGTTGCTTTGTTCACATTTTTATTATTTACTTATCCCAAAATATATTTGTTTCTTGTCTCCTCTGATATTCTTAAAGCTAGGGCTTGTGACTTGCCCTTTGCCTGCATTCCTTCCACAAATACTCATGGAACACATACTTTTGCTAAGCACTGTTGTAGGCCCAGAGTAAAACAACAGTGAACAAAACAGACAAGAATA
Source organism: Spermophilus citellus (assembly GCF_964194105.1). NCBI lineage: Eukaryota > Metazoa > Chordata > Mammalia > Rodentia > Sciuridae > Spermophilus > Spermophilus citellus. The sequence continues at coordinate 103,095,028 of NC_138190.1, forward strand.
CCTGTCTTTATAGAGCTTCTGTGTCTTACTCATATCTGTCATACTAGGATCAAGAACTCAGAATTATGGCTACATACTTCTCAAACTATGCATACATTCTAATTGTAAATATGTTAATATTTAGTTCTAATATTTAATCAGTCTTTCTTACTTGCCAAAATTTCTAAAAACATTTTCTGCAGTATTTCTATCAATCCCCATTGTCTGTCAAACAGCTTGTGACAGTACTATGATGTTTTAGTTGCTTTTTTTTTTAATCTAACACACTGAAAGAGGTGCTCTTTTATTCATTCAGGTTTATTCAATTAAATATTTATTGAATATCTACCATTATGTCAAATATAATAGATGTACTCCTGCCCTCTTGGAGCTTACAATCTGCTGAGGACCACAAATAATAAACAAGCAAATAATTACAATTATTGCTATGGAAGTAGTGAACAGGAAGCTGTGAAAATGTATGATGGCATAGGGGAATGACCTATTTGAGTGGTTAAAAAGGCCTCTCTGCAAAGGCAGCACTTATTTTGAAACCTGCAGGATAAGGAATTCCAACCATATAAAAGTTGGGGTCAGAGAATCAGGAGAAGAAGGAAATACATGTGCAAGTTTCCTGAGGTGGCAAATGGCTTAATTAATTAGTTATGGAGAGAAGAGCAGTGTAGATAGAGTTTATGGAGAAAGAAGGAATGATATTAAATGAGAGAAATAGCAGGACCTTGTGTGCCATGATGAGGTAGTTAGAGTATATCTTGAATGGAATAAGGCACTATTGAAAGATTTTAAGATAGTGACACAATCAAATTCATGTTTTGGAAATTTTACCCAAATATAAGTGCAATGGATAGGAAATAGAATAGGTGTAAGTAAGGATGAAGAGATAGCAATTGGGTCTGATGAAGTGGTCCAGGAGAGAGATAGTAGTGACTTCAATAAATGTAATTCCTGGGGAGATGAAGAGAAATGTAGGGTTTGGGGAATATTTTGGAAATTACAGTAAGTAGTCTTACACTTGTATTTAATGTGGGGGTGGGAAGAAAAAGAGTCGAAGATAATACCTAAGCCCTGACTTGATCTGTTGGTGGCTGGAGGTATCATATATTTGAGATTGGGGTGTTGGGGTACAAGAGTTAAGTTGGATGGATGGTAAATGCATTTTCATGATAATCATGGTAATGGTGGTATTTTTGGTAGTGGTGTTCATGTTGGTTTTACCATGGTTCAAGGAAAGATAAAAGAAAATCTGGCAACTTGGCAATGTATTTCAATGTATTATGTTATTTCAACTTTGTATGTCATCTTGATGCTTGACCTAAGGAAATGTCTTTTTCCTGTCTACTCCCTGTCCCCAAAGTGGCCAGAATTATATTTTCTGTAAATATACTGTTAAGAATTAAAATATTAAAATATTTTTTACAATCCAAGAATCTATGAGAATAATCAAGAATAAAGTAATTCTGAAAGGAATTTTTCATTTGTCATCTTATTATAAAACTATATAGATTTCTTCAATTTAGGTAGTATTCCTAGGTCACTATTATTAATATTTTTTAATTGATTTTATTATTTTTTTAAATACATGGCAGCAGTGGAATGCACGACAATCCTTATTACACATATAGAGCACAAATTTTCGTATCTCTGTATATAAAGTATGTTCACATCAATTTATGCTATTATACATGTACTTTTTTTGCATTACAATTCTTAATACACATATATACCACAATTTTTCATATCTCTATTGACACCAAATTCAAGTCTTCATACATATACTTTGTAGAATGATGACCATCACATTTTGGTCACTATTATTAAAATAATGTCCAAGGACTTCCTACATAAAAATCATTTGATAATTCTGGTTCAAAAATGAATATATTTGAAGGGCCAACTTATCAGACTCTCTGAAGATGGGGTCCAGGAATCTTTTCTTCCTATAGGCTGACATTTCAAAAGCATTGCTTTAGACAAGGCATTCTTAACCAATTTTTTTTCGTACTCCAGTCTCCTTTGGCAATTTGATGAATCCTGAAGATCAGATCCCTTCTCAGAAAAATTGTTTTACATGCATAAAATAAAATACAAATGACCACAAAGGAAACCAAGCTTATTGAAATACAGTCATCAAAATATTTGAAAAACAAATTGTATATAGTAATTTATATATGCCTTTTTACTAACACATTAAATAATGAGATCTAACAGCAGGTCTAATACTACTATAATTTGAAGGTCTAATACTACTATAATTTGAAGTAGTGAATGAGCACAAATAATATTTTGAGACATCTTCTATGATTGTAATGTGACATTAAATTATCTTTAATTTCTATTTGTGATAAAGTTAAGGTTCAGCTAATACTATGGTTTGTTGCCTAGATTCATAATGGAAGAAAATGCTAGGTTTCAATCAGAACTGAATGAAAATAATGATACAATGCTTTCCCCAACCAAGTTCGCAGATACTAAGCTTAGAATCTCTGGTTTTGAGAATAATATAGAGACTAGTGAGAGTAGAGTTAAAATTGGAACTGAGATTAAGATACTAGTCAAAGGATCAAAATCCACAGATGAAATTGGGGAGATACTGGGATCTAAAATTGATTTAATTATGTGTTTGTACAAATATGCCACAATGAAACACACTATTCTGTTTAATTTGTATGCACAAATAAAATATTTGGTACCATTAATTAAATAACTACAAGAGAAATTAGGACTAAACAATTGTCCCTGCATTGTCTGGAACTGAACTGATTGTCTTGGCTATTTGATCCCTGAGTGTACATAAATAGGCTTGTATGACACCCTTGATATTGTGCCTTCCCTTTGCTTGCAATTAGGTTCTTCCAGAAGGTAGCTATGGAGAAAAGTTTAGATTTTTACAATTTTGTGTTTTTGAAGGAGGAACATTTTATAGGATGAAAAGAGGCATTTTAGGATGAGGAACCAGCATATATAATAATGACAGAATCCAGACCAGTCTGGTATTTGAAAATGGTAAGAAGTTCAAAGTAGCTGAGCCTTGTGATGTGTGAGTGGGAAAGGTAGAGGTAAAGCTGGAGAGGTTGAACCAAGTCCACAGATAGCCTTCTGATCACATGTATGAGTTTGGATTTGATAATAGGGTTAATAGGAAGCTAGAGGAGAACTTTATGCTGAAGAGACATGGCAAAGTGTCTTTCATATGGAAATAAATCTGCTGTCAAAACAGGGGATGATTTGAGGAAGGCAGATCACTTCTGCGTCTCTGGTAAGAACCCAGTTGAGAAAGGTGTGGTTCTCTAAATTAAGTCATCACTAAACAGAGAAGAGTGAATAGATATGAGAGATATTAATGACAATTTTGGACATATGCCATGAAGAAGACGAATTTGGAGGTGACTTTAAAGTTTCTATCTTGGAATTTCAGGTGAAAAAAAAACCAGCATTAAGATACACTGAACAGGAGAGGCACAACAGTCTTTGGAAGAAGATATTTATTTCAGTTTTGGACAACCTTAATTTTAGGTGCCTATTGAATATGAAATGAGAGATGCACAGAGTTTCCATTTTTAATAATGTTGTAACTTTTAAAAGTAAAGTGAAGTAAGACATTCTTTCTTTGTCTAGAAATTGACAGACTTCATGGAAATTATGGAATAGTTGGGTTTCAGAAATATATAGGATTAGACATTATATGGTCTTTTTAGTCTACTTTTGATGAAATGTCAACCAATGACTGTCCTACAAAGAGTTATAGTTGTGTTATTCTGGATTAAAATTTTCTTCATATGTTTTGGTAATGGATTATGGCAATGTAGAATATCATAAAGCTTGTCTTCCTATATGAGAGGTTTAGATGGTTTTTGTACTCTTCTCTTGCCTTTTTATCATGATTTCTGGAAGATAGAGGACTGCAGTTTGGATGGGAGCAAGTAGCAGCAGAAGTGTTTTTATATTCAGATTTTATAACAACTCCATGGCCTGTAAACCACTTTCAGCAACTGGTATGGACACAAAGGAAAGTGGCTAGTTGAAGACATCTCCATATTTGATGTCCTTTCAGGTTTCAGGGTCTGGGGTAAGAAGAGAAATTCAGTGTGAAAATAGGATGTTGAAATGCAGAGTTGGCTTTTACCAGAATTGTAAGGCATATAAGATTTGCCTTTGGTATTCCTTTCTCCTCTTTCTGGTTCTGGATTCCTGTACCTGATGCCTTTGAGTTATGCCCTGGTTAAGTCACAGATCACATTTCAGCGCCTTGCCTAGACATGCTTTCTCTAGTAGGCATTGTTTCTTTTATCTTTCTCCTTTGATTAAATGTCTCATTCTTCTATTTGATAAACTATTTTTTGTGAATATTCATGGGTAATCATTGTTTGAAATGTACTATAACTTCTAAGTAACAATTACATTTTAAGAAAGGTCTTAGGACAATTCTTTAACCTAAAGGACTTATCCTAATAGTAGGGGCTGTAAGTGCCATGGTAGTGGGGACCTAGAGGTATCTTCTAAAATTCTTAAATAATATCAATAGCATATACATGTAAAAGACATTTAGTGAATATAGAATAAAATACATGTATTTATAAAGGCTGAGGAAACAATAAAAGTAGATATACCAGGTGAAATTTATTTGTAGAAGTTTGAATGAAGAGGAACATAGAAGTTATTTTTGAGGGTAGAGATAAAAATGGGATGGAGTGGGGTAAGAAGATGGTATACATTTTAGTTGAAATTACTTTGAGGGTAGGGACCATGCCTTTATGTTTGTGTCCTCCAGAGGGCCTGAAAGAATGATTTGTACATAAAGGGTAATAATGGTAGTTTAAATGAATCCATGGAGGACAACTATTGATTTAAAATTACTTTCATGAATTTATTTTTACTTTGAAGAATTCCCTAAACCAAGGTATAATTTTTTTAAAAAGAAACTTTCTATGAATTGTGTGTGTATGTATATATGTATGTATGTATGTGGTGTCATTTAAAGCAGTTATTTGAGATATTCAGTGAATTAGGTATAAATTAAAGCCCATGTATTCTTCAGTGAACTCCAGATTAAAGAAAGTTCCATGATTCATAACAAGTAATGCTGCCAAGTGAATCTTTAAGTTGTCCATTCATCCCTGTTAGAGATGTGAAGTTTTCTGCATGTTTTGTTTGGTTTTATAAAATGTTGACGTGTGTATGTTAATAGAAGTGCTGTGATCAGAAGTCCATTATAATGGCATCTGGGAAGGAAAACTGATGTTACAAAATTAGTAGTGTGAGAAAATAAAAATGCAAACAAAACGCTTTCAATGATATGCTGCAAAAGCTGGTTGGGAGCAAAGGGAAGGATGAGATGATAGAGATTCTCATTAAAATTAAAAGCCAGAGAAAAGTGAGGAATAATATCAAAGGCAGTGCAACATAAATCATTATCTACAGGACTAACTAAAAGACAAAAGTATGAGTGTTGGCAGTTCATGCTTTATGCAGAAAACAGTAATTTGTTTCCTAGAGGTATCTGACGTGAAACCTAGCAATGTAAAACTGCCATCAATGTGGGCTTTGTTTTAATGAGTACCTCATAACAATACAGAACTACAAGCTACAAAGCTCTCCAGAGTATTAGTAAATCAAGTTTTATGCTTTGAAAATAAAAAGATGAAAGTACTTTCACTGTACCTATTCAAAAGAAAGAATGAAAGTAAAATTCTATTTTATTACAGAATTTCAGTTAACTTAGGCTTTGGATATGACATACAAAGCATGAAGTAGTTATCTATATTACTATTTAAGAAAGATTATTGAAGACTTGGGATGTCCATGTATTACAAGTAAACATATATTTGATGACTACTCACTATGTACATAATACTGTGTTAGATACTACAGAGAAAATATATAAATCAAGCAAACAAAGACATTGAGGAAATATTATGAGTGTGCTGAGCAATAAAATCATGGAGAGATGCAATAGAAATGTTAAAGTCATAGATCTTGTCAAATCTGCAAATCAGAGAAAACATGCTGGAGAAATTTGCATACTTAAGTGAGATTTGAAAGATGAGAAGTTAGCCAGGTGAAATGCCAGCATTATGGGAAGAGAGAGACCATGTGTGGGATCTTGAAGATGAGACAAAACATGGCATATTCTCAGGATCTAAAGAAGTTCAGTGTAGCTGAAGTACAGGAAACAATACGGAGTTTGACTGGAAGTTCGATTGGAGAGTAAGGCAAGAAGTATATTATGAAGGACTTTGTAGGCCATGTTATGGATTTCAACCTTTATTATAAAAAGAAAAAAGGAAAACATGAAAAGTTTTAAGAACACAAAATAACTGATGGCATTTTGATTATGATGTATGTGACTTGGGATGTCTATTTGGGGTTCTATATGCTTCTGTATGTGGATACCCATATCGTTCCTAAGGTCTGATAAATTTTCTATTTCACTGAAAACTTTGTCTCTTTCTTTCCTTCTTTCTCTCTCCCCTCACCCATGTTTCTCTCTTCCTCCCTCCCTCCTTCCCTCCCTTCCTTTCTTCCCAGGGATTGAAGCCAGGGGCACATAACCACTGAGCCATATCCCCAGCCCTTTTTATTTTTTTATTTTAAGATGGGGTCTTGCTAAGTTGCTTAGGGCCTAACTAAGTTGCTGAGACTGGTCTTGAAAGTTGCAATCCTTCTGCCTCAGCCTCTCAAGATTTTGGGAACTAAAAGGTTCTTAAGCCATTAGCCTGTATTTTCTATATCTTCTTCTATCCCAACAGTTCTTACATTTGGTCTCAAAGTTCTTGTATATTCTGATCATCGTCTTTTTATTTTGTTTACTGCCTGTTGAGTGTTACAGTTCAAATATTTTCTCTTTGTGAAAATAGAAGGGAGTTCAGTAGAGTAGAGGTGAGAGATCAAGGGGATAGAAGAAGAGAGGGAATGGGAGGGAATTGGGGAATGAAGCTGACCAAATTATGCTATATGCATGTAGGAATCTATCACAAAGCATTATAATTTTATATATAAGTATAATGTACCAATTAAAAATAAATAGAAGGACCAATAGAATAGAGGAAGAGGATGGGGGAAGAAGAAGATTTGAGGACTGAAATAGAGTAAACTATGCTATGCACATTAATGAATATGTCAGAACTGACCCCACTGTTATGTATAACCATAATGCATTACTAAAAAAGAACCAAAAATTTAAAAATGCAATTTAAGCCAGGCAGTGGTGCATTCCTATAATCCCAGTGGCTCAGGAATCTGAGGCAAGAGGATCTCAAGTTTGAGGCCAGCCTTGTCAGCTTAGCGAGGCCCTAAGCAACTGAGTGAGATCCTGGCTCAAAATAAAAAGGGCTGGGGATGTAGCTCAGTGGTAAAACACTTCTGGGTTCAATTCCTAGTATCCTCCCAATTTTTATTAAATGATCAATGTGTAGTATGTTAAAAGAGATGGTATAATCTTGTTTTAATTAAATTTATTTTTAACTTAACATAAAAATTGCCCAGAGTAACAGGGTACTATGTGATACTTTGATACATGTACACATTGTGTACTGTTTATGTCAGGTAAAACATAACTATCTCTTCAAATGTTTATCACTTATTTATGGTGAAAAGATTTTAAAATGCTTACTTCTAGCTTTTTGAGATATTCAGTAACATTATCATCACTTATAGTCACCCTACTGTGCAAATAGCACACCCGAACTTCTTACTCTTATCTAACTGTAACTTAGTACCTAAAAAACCAAAAGTTATTGTTTGGCAAGGAGGTGAAGAAAAGAGATGGAATATACATAGATATTCATGCTTGGCTTTTGGACTATACTTACTACAAGTCAATATGGAATAATCCATTTGTGTTCCATGAAACTTTAAAAACCAGCTAGTTATTGTCAAATGACAAGTACTGCAAGAGACTCTGACTAGGTTGACTTTATGTTTTCATTTTAATAAATAAATAAATGTTAGGAGATATTTTTATTAGAGTGGGTATTAGCTAATTAAGTGAAACTGATAATTTTTTCTTCTCCAAAATAAAAGCAAAACAGGAGGGAAGAGAAGAGAGAAAAGGTAGAGATATGCAACCCAGTAGCAAGATGGACTATAATTAGTACTTGGTAGCTTTGTCATATGTTGTCAGTTGATGGATTCTGATTCAGGTGGTTTGGATTCAGTTATATTATTTTTCATTTGACTTACTATTTCAGCTTGCATATAGAATCACTTATATTAAGTCAATCCTTAGTACTTCTCTTGTAAAGACACTCTGGCCCTGAGCCAACCATTATGTAGGTTCACTTAATGAAGTCATATCATTTAAAACATCAGGAGCTCCAAAGAGATGTATCTCATGTGAGAAGTCTTGATTATAATAGTTATCTTCTGCTTGTTTGCAGTTCAGTTCCTAAGGAAAACACATGCACTCTGAAAAATTTCCTTGGCAATGTAGACAGGCTGCCTAGTAATATTCATACATATTGACTATGAGTCTTTTATGGCAAATGTATTGCCTTTCTTCCCCCTCGTAGTGTTGGTGTAATATTTTTACAGAACGGCAGAGGGTACTGTGAATATATCCTGATATAAGGTGTGAAGAGAAAGAAGTTTGTTCTTGCTTTGGCTCATATTCTAGGGATGTTGCCAGAATGTGGTTTTAGAGAGGCTGTTATATAACAAACCCTATCTACCTTTCTTGTCTCTTCTCTAAGTAACTAACAATTTTTCCCACTTAGGGTCACTAACTTTTGGATTTTACATAGAGAAATGATGCTAAGTCATCAGCAGTTGGTGGTGGCTCTTGTTTTCATTAGTAGATGGGTTGCATCTAACCTTTTCATTCACCTTACTTCCCTGTGGATCAATATAATGCTTCTGGGGGGCAGTGGTCAAGGTGAAGCTTTTGGTTCATGACTGCAGTATAGAGAAAATCTCTTTGGTATACATGGGATCTGACTGCAACTTCAACTTCAATGCTATGACCAGGTTAGGTGAGTGAGGTTGTTTGGTGGTTACCAATTGATCCCAGAGGGCAGAATGCACAAAAATGTGCTTTATCTATTTAGTCAGTGGATATAGATTGCGGAAGACTATGCAGATGTCTCCTGTCAAAATGAGAAAAATCAATGTTTATGACCTGTGCTTTACATCCCTTAAGGAAATAAGATCCTGGAATTTTGTATTCAATTTCCACCCATAGTTTCTCCTTGTTTTCTAGTATGGTATCTTCCTAAATCAGATGCTGATCAATAAAATATGTTACAACTTCCTGTTTGAAGCTCAAGCTTTTAAAAAATGTTTTGTTTTTATAATGTCTAGAAACTGCCTTTACATTGTAATGTTGTTTGTATTTATGCACAGTCTAGAATAATCTATTGTTGGCCTTTTACTTCTAAACAAGAAGGTATGTTATGATTTGTGGGAAGACTATGATTTGTATTTTTCTAGGCTAAAGGGAACAACAATAATCTCATCTCTGGAACTTTGACCTCATAGTTTGTCATCCAAGGTAAATGCCCAGGATATTTGGTTGAAGCCATCCCATTCTGAATATATATTGATATCAAGGAAAATATACTTCTGGTGGTATAGGAAGTATACTGATAGGCTTATAAAACAGTGATGAGGGTATTAATATGCTGAAACCACATTTCTCTGTTTTTTTAAAAATATTTATTTCTTAGTTTTAGGTGGACACAATATCTTTATTTTACATTTATGTGGTGCTGAGGATTGAACCCAGTGCCTTGTGCATGCTAGGCAAGTGCTCTACCACTGAGGCACAACCCCAGCTCCATTTCTCTGGTTTTCAATGCTCTGTTAAATGACAAAACATTGGTAAATTGAGGTCAGCCATGATAGGAATATTTATACCACAGAAAGAGGCAAAAGCTACCAATTAGGGCTTACCTTCCCCTTGGAGAGTTGGTTATTAAATACTTACCAGCATACCTCTGGCAGAAGGTGGTTATTTCATCCATTGAGGCCTACCTCACAGTCCATTCTAGTTCTGGAATTAGGACTTCTCATAGTCTTTTGAGGAGAAATATAGAGGAATAAGCCAGTTCAGATCCATGTTTTTGAAACTGAGTGAGAAGTAGCTAAGTCATTTGAAGGATAAAGGGCCAGGATGGGGCTGAATTGCCATTCAGTTTATTGCATTTGCAGTAATGTTGTCTAACAGGCTGGTTCCAGGTGCTAGTCATTCACTGTAAATAAGAAATATGGAATCTTTTGTCATTGGAACAATTTACCAAACAAGTACCTTCCTGTCCATTCATTGGAAAGGAATGAGAGGGATAAAAGACATCTTCAACTTGAGTATATTCTGTAAGTAGTTAAGTTCCCTGGCAGGCATTGATGTATTTCATGTGTATCCATCCTATTTCTGCAGATTTTCTTGGCTTAATGATTGTCAAAACACTGTAAATAGTGATATTGAAGACGGCAATTTCCATAAATTGCATTTTTCTTTAAGACAAAAAGGACTTCCTGTGTCTTTTTTTTTTTTTAGAAGAAAGCCTCAGACACCTGGGTTTTAGTGTGTTCATTTTTAGAATGAACATTCATCCTACTTGGCAGTTAATATTTTTGACTTTCAGAATGCTTTTAAATACTCTGACTTTAAAATTTTTTTACAAAGTTTTTACAAATAGATATAGGGATACTTTCATTAAGGATCATTTAAAACATAAATATCTAAACAGAAAATTAGATAAAATATGAGCAAAGCTACTTACAGAAAAAATGAAAATATCAAAGAGGTTTTGAATATTTTCACCATAAACAAATGATAAATATTCACAGTGACAGATATGTTCACCCTGATTTAAACACTATACGATGCATATATTATAATATGGAACACCATAAATTATATAATTTTTATGTTTTTTATGCATCAGTTACAAATAAATTTAAATTATTTCAATATATGGAAAGATTAACTCATGACTGAAAATGTAAATGCCAATGAACATAATGTTGGTTAAGAAATCACTTACACTATTGGTGGGAGTATAATTTGGTAGCATGTTAATTGGAGAATATTTCATAATATCTGTCAAAATATAAAATCCATTTATCTTTGGACCATAATTCTTCTAGAAATTTGTCTAACAGAAATATCTTCATATGAATATAATATATACATATATACCCACATAGACAAGGATATTCATTACAACATTGACTTAATATCCTCAAAACTGAGATATATACATCATTAGGGATAATTTAATTAGTTACATTAATTATGGAAACAATAGGCAATGCTGTGCTTTTTTTTGGTATGGGGCAAACCATTGAGTCACATCCCCAAACAATTTTTATATTTTATTTAGAGTCAGGGTCTTGCTAAGTTGCTTGGAGTCTTGCCAAATTGCTCAGGCTGGCTTTGAACTTGTAATTTTCCTGCTTCAGACTCCTGAGCTGCTGGAATTAAAGGCATGTACCAACGTGCCTAGCTAATGGTGTGCTTTTTTTTTTTTTTTAAAGAGAGAGTGAGAGAGGAGAGAGAGAGAGAGAGAGAGAGAGAGAGAGAGAGAGAGAGAGAGAATTTTTAATATTTATTTCTTAGTTCTCGGCGGACACAACATCTTTGTTGGTATGTGGTGCTGAGGATCGAACCCGGGCCGCACGCATGCCAGGCGAGCGCGCTACTGCCTGAGCCACATCCCCAGCCCCAATGGTGTGCTTTTTATCTACTAGAAATATGAGGTGGATTTACTTGTACTGGCATAAGAAGCAGCTCACCATATATCATTAGGTGAAATAATATTGTCCAATAGTATGTCTCATATGACTTCATTTTTTGTTTAAAAATTATATACCACTCTTCACTATATATACTTCTGCACTATTTGAATACTGGTAATAAGATATTATTACTGTTGTGCATAAGCTATGATGGAAAATGGTTTTGTTTTTATACTGTTCTTCTAGCTTATGCCTCTCTACCAACAATGGATATTGAGCTTATCCTTATCTTATTCTTCCCAACTGCTGCACAACATTCCACTTTGTAGATGAGCCATACATTATACATTTATCTGTCTATTCATACACCCACCCACACATTCACTTATGTACTCACCCACCAAATACTTCTTACTGACTTAAACCATTCCCTAGCTTGAGAAAGCTAGGAGTAATTTGGTGTTTTGGCTGTGGATGAAATTTTTTAATTATAGAAGCAATGTTTTACTCGTCTCCAAAACAAAACAAAAAATTAACAAAAACAACAAAAATGAAATACAAAGGGTAGAAATGGAAAAGCTACAGTCTAGACTCATTACTGTAGCAGTTTCTATTCTGGTGGTTACTTTTATGTCATTAAGTAACACGCTATTATTACTATAATATTAGTGTTTATATCAGCCTCATATAATAATAATAATAACAACAACAATAATAATAAGCAGCAGCAGCAACAGCCAGATATGCTTCATTATCTCTTCTCTTTTCTATTCTGTTCTACTTTGCTTGTTTATCTGTGCCAGGCTAAGATTAAACCCATATCAAGAAATTTAACCTTGGTGTAGTTTGTAATTCAGGATATTTGACCAAAATGAGAAACTATTTAAGTAAATTACATGAGTAGAGGGTATCCTATCTTAAAAAAAAGAATGAGGGCTGGGGTTGTGGCTCAGTGGTAGAGTGCTTGCCTAGCATTGAACCCATTCAGCTGGGTTCGATCCTCAGATTATATATATATATATATATATATATATATATATATATATATATATATATATATATATATATCCATCAACATTTTAAAAAATATATTTTAAAAAATGAGAAGAACCAGAGAGAAAAATTCATATAGTCAGAAAGGAGAGTTCCAAAGAGGAAATGTGGGCCTTTCTCTGTACCAAACTTTCCTGAAACCTGTGAAGGCTAGGAGTGGTTTGGTGTTTTGCTGTGGCTGAAATTCTCACCCAGAATACCTGGGATTCTTTTGACATGATAAAATGTGTTGAAACACATGGGTTTTGAGTGTAAAATATTTGATTTTTGGATCCCAACTCCATATTTTGTAGCTGTGTTATCCTGGAGCAACTTGTGTAACTTTTTTGGATCATAGTGTTCTTATCTGTAATCTGGCAGTAATATTTTACTCAGTATTATACTGTAGCAGTTAGATATGATGATAATGGCAACTAATTACTACTCTATGCCAGAGGTGATTTAAAGGGTTTTATATCTATGAGATGCCTTATTCAATAGTACCTAAAGGTGCTCTTATTATCCCATTTACAAATGAAAAAAGAACAGAGACAAACAGGTTTTATAAGTTTCCTAAAGTCTCCAGCTAGCAAATGGAACTGCTAGGACTCACATTGAGACAAGAGGATTACAGCTTATATAGTTATACTGTAATACAATTATATTGTAAAGCACCTACCATGGTATATGATACACAGTAGTACAAAGTATATATTTATTTCCTTATCCTCACTGCATTGATGGATAGATTTTGCTTATTCAACCCAAAGGATTATGTATGACATTACACAAATTTATACTCCCCTTTCTTTTTTTTTTTCAGAGAAGCAAACCCTTTAATACTTTGTTTTAAACTCTGAACTTCTATACAGAGTGTTCAGCATTATTGTTTAAGGCGTTGATGATACCTTGGCTCAGGGTGAGCTATTACATTTTCTAAAGATGTGAGCCTGAGCCCATCTTCTTTTCTGCAATGTTCAAACTCAAGTACATAGGAGACTTAACAACATTCCTAGATATTCATATATCTCCCATAGTATCCAGAGGAACATGTGTAAATTGATCCACGAAAAAACAGATCTTAAAGCATATAAACAAGTTCTAGTAACAACCCTGCTACACACAAGAAATACATCTGTGTTTTTTCAAGAAAGCATGATCTCTTTTTTTTATTGGTTGTTCAAAACATTACAAAGCTCTTGACATATCATATTTCATACATTAGATTCAAGTAGGTTATGAACTCCCATTTTTACCCCGTATACATATTGCAGATTCACATCAGTTACACATCCACATTTTTACATATTGCCATACTAGTGACTGTTGTATTCTGCTACCTTTCCTATCCTCTACTATCCCCCCTCCCCTCCCCTCCCGTCTTCTCTCTCTACCCCATCTACTGTAATTCATTTCTCTCCTTGTTTTTTCCCATTCCCGTCACAACCTCTTATATGTAATTTTGTATAACAATGAGGGTCTCCTTCCATTTCCCTGCAATTTACCTTTAGAAAGCATTATCTCTAGAGAAGGCAAACAAACAAACAACAATAAGGCAAAGAAACAATGGTTGATCTTAGTGGGAGACATTATTTGGAATAAGTCAAAAAGTAGAGAGGATGTGAACTTGTATAAAGTGCTATTTTCAGTTTTGTGAGCAGTTACTTCTTAAATACACCTTTTGAGGGCTGGGGTTGTGGCTCAGTGGGAGCGTGCTTGCCTAGCATGCCTAAGGTGCTGGGTTTGATTCTCGGCACCGCATACAAATAAATAAAATAAAAGTCTGTCAACAACTAAAAAAAATATATACTTTTGATTAATAATGTTTTTCTTTACTATTATCACCCTAGGCTTGTCCACTATTACTCTCATTTGAATCACTGCAATAGCTTCCAAACTGGTGTCTGAATCCAAACTTTGTTCTGTCCAGTCAGAGAAGTAGGCAGGATTTAAAAACCAGGCAAAGTGAATCTATGGGTAGGGTTAGTGTCACTGTTTTCTGGGATCTCAAAAAAGTGCAAAAGCACCACTTTTTACCTTCTCTGTAGGTATTCTTTCCTATTGCTTCAGCAATGTCTTTTCATCATTCTCTTAATAACCATGATGTAATACATCACCTTTGAAAGACTATCAGATTTTGAGAAGGCAATATTACTAGCTCTGCTTCTACATTTAATCCATTTCAGCAGGGTACCTAAGAGTAATCTGGTTCAAAACAGGAAGTCACATCATCTAACTCCCTTGCTTAAAATGTTTGCTTCTCAGTGCATTTAGGATTAGATCAGATCCAAATTCCTTACCAAAGTCTATGATGCCAGCTTCTGGCTGATGCTTACTTTCCCAAATTTCTCTCCTACTATTTCCCTGTTCTAGTTACGAGAACTGTCTTTTGTTTCTGAGTCAGATCATTCTAATCAATTCTTGCACATCTTATTCTCTCTTACTGGAACATTTTTCTCCCTCTTTGCCTAGTTAAATCGTATCCATCTTCAAAGCTCAAACCAAATGTCTCATTTTCAAGCAAGACTTATTTAACCATCATATACTAGATTAGGTCTCTAAGCACCATGGATGTCTCCTTCTTATGCTTATCATAATTATAATTAAATACTGTAGTTAATTAAATGTTTAATGAGTGTTTCTCCCAGTAGATTGTTAGCTTCATGAGAGCAAGGATCATGTCTGTTTTCCTCATAGTACTATATCATTTGTGCCTGTTAAGTATATTTAGTTGATTTTCAGTATTTACTGAGTGAATCAACTTAAGGGATGTCTGGGTTCTGGCTGCCTCATGTGTGGAGAGTAGGAGTGATAGATATTTATAACCCCCTGGCATAATCCTGTATTTGACTTCAAAGTCTGATTACCAAATGATTTCTGATTTTACCAATTTTACCAATCCAGTCCTTTGATAGCCTTATGGGATATGGAGTATAAAGTGTTAAATATTTGGAATTAATAATTTATTAGGAAAATATTTCCCTGTGGACAGATACCAAGTAACAGTATGTGCCAAGAAATTTGTTCTTTTATTAAATTTTAGTTAAGAAATAGAGAAATATTTTAGGGAAAATACATCTGTGTGCTCAATAAAAATCCTGCCAACTGCTTTATCTGTAAAGCGTGCCTTTAGGGCTATGAATCAGTTAAAAATCTTTTAATTGCAGATGCAATATCATTTCCTGCCAGTTTATTGCTATATAGGTAATGCAATTAGCTAAGCTCAGTTGGGCCAGATCATTCTCTGAATTTGAATTCTTGATTGTTCTAATTGTGGTATTTTGTAGACATTTCTTAAGACACTTTATAGAACTGGGTTGGGCAGTGGAGAACTGGTTTTAACTTTATTGAGGAAAGTATTGGCTTTAATTGGACTTCTAAAAACATGAATTCATGTGTCCATTTAATATCAGCTAATCAAAATCTCAACAAAGTCCACAGACACCAGCTGCTTTTACTTAAACCTAATTTCTTCCCTGAAAATAGAGATTTTGGTAACTCATCTTTGAGTCTATCTTATTCCTGTTATGACAAAGAATCCTCTTCTGCCCATAATATCCAATTAAGGAACCTAAGTTTGATGTAACGAAAATTATGATGTCCTGGTGACATTTTTAAGGTGTTTTGTGGTCCCTAAAACATGAAGGATCTGAAAAGGGAGGCTATTAATAGAAGTTTAAGTCAAAAAGTCTCTGGGTTGGTTGAGACCAAGAGTTGCTCAATTTTCCCAACTTTTAGAATCACTCATTGGGACATAATCTAGAAATATGCTTTTCATGTGTGAATATGTGGCTGAAAAGGGAAAGAGTTTCATCAACTATTTTTCTATATTATGATTTTAAGTGGCTGGGGATGTGGCTCAAGCAGTAGCGCGCTCGCCTGGCATGCGTGCGGCCCAGGTTCGATCCTCAGCACCACATACCAACAAAGATGTTGTGTCCGCCGAGAACTAAAAAATAAATATTAAAAATTCTCTCTCTCTCTCTCTCTCTCTCTCTCTCTCTCTGTCTCTCTCTCTCCTCTCTCACTCTCTCTTTAAAAAAAATGATTTTAAATGACTGGTTTGGCCAGTTTTTAAATAGATTGAGATATAATTTTCATACCATATAATCCCACGTTTTAAAGGGATTCAATAGTTTTATTGTATTTAGAGTTTTGCTACAATCATCACCATATAATTCCCTGGCAACCATTAATCTTCTTTCCATCTCTATGGACTTAATCTGGACATTTTATATACATGGAATTACTCAATAAGTGTTTTTTGTGACTAGCTTCTTTCACTGAGCAGAGTGTTTCCAACATTTCATCTACGTTGCAGAATATATCATTACTCATTCCTTATCATTGCCTAATAAGATTCCATTGTATGGATATACTACTTTGCTTGCAGATTGATCAGTCAATGTCCATTTTTATTGTTTCCATTTTAACTATTATGAATAAATGGTTATATGAAAATTCCTGTATAGTATTTTGTGTTTTCATTTCTCTTGGCTATATACTTAGGAATACAATTGGTGGGTCATATGGTGATTCTATGTTTAACCTTTTAAGGAATTGCCAGACTGTTTTCCAAAGAAGCTGCATCATTTTACTTTCCCATCACTGATTTATGAAGGTTTCAATTTTTCTACATCCTTACCAACATGTGTTATTAAGTCTTTAAATTATAGCCATTCTAGTGGGTGTAAAGTGTCATCTCATTGTTTTGATTTACATTTTCCTAATGGGTAATGTGTTGGGCATCTTTTCAAATGCAGTTATTGGGTATTTGTATATCCATTTGGAGAAATATGTATTAGCTTGGAAATTTTTAAAATTGTGTATTGCAGATTTGCAAGAATTATTTATACATTCTAGATATAATCTCCTTATCAGATAAGTGTTTTCTTCCATTCCATGAGTTGTCTTTTCACTTTATTTAATGGTATATTTGTAGCACAAAGCTTTCAATGTTGACAGCATCTAATTTAATTTCTCTTGTTGCTTGTGCTTTGGTGTCATAACTACAAAGATGTTAGCTAAACAAAAACACGACAATTTACTTCTACATTTTATACTAATGTTTTTATAGGTTTAGCTCTTGTATGTAGGTCTGCTGTTTATTGGGAGCTAATTTTTGTTTAGATGAGGTAAGGGTTCCAAATTCATTTCTGTGCACATAGGTATTCAACTGTCCCTGCACCACTATTATTTCCCCCATTGAATGGACTAGGTACCATTGTTGAAAACAAGTTGACCAAAATTTTATGTTCTAGATTCTCAATTGTATCCATTGATGTATATGTTATTTATAAGGTCTCTTGATTACTGTAGTTTTGTAAGTTGGTTTTGAAATTACAAGTGTAAGTCCTTCAATTTTCTTCTTTTTCTATGTTGTTTTGGCTACAACTTGATTTGTTGCACTTCATATGAATTTAGAATTTTTTTCCTAAGCATTTTCTTATGTTTGATGCTATTTTAAATGGATTTTTCCCTAATTACATTTTTGGTTTGATCATACTAGTGTATATAAATTGCATTGATTTCATATGCTGATCTTGTATCTTTCAAATGTATTGAACTGATTTATCAATTCCAGTGGTATTTAGTTGATTCCTTAGAATTTTCTATATATAAAATAATGTAATCTGCAAATAGAGATTTTTTAATGTTTTATTCCCAGCCTGGATATCTTTTATTAATTTTCTTATATAACTATCTGGTTATAACCTTTACTCCAATGTTGAATAGATGTGGTGAGATTTAGGGCTGGGGAAGTAGCTCAGTAGGTAGAGTGCTTAGGTACTATGCACAAGGTCTTGTGTTTCATCCCCAGAAATACACATACAGACACATATACAGAATAAGTGGTGAGAGAAGACATCTGTTTTTTTTTTTTTTTTCATAGAATCTCTTTACCATGTTGGGGAACTTTCCTTTTATTCTTAATGTGTTAAGTGGTTTTATCATGAAAGGATATAAAATTTTGTAAATGTTTTATCTGCATTTATTGAGATGATTATATTATTTAATTTCCCTTATTTTATTGAGATGGTGAATTACATTAATTGATTTCTGGATGTTAATTCAAGTTTGCATTCCTGAGATAAATCTTACTTGGTCATAAAGTACAATCCATTTTATATGTTGCCAAATTCAGTTTGCTAGGTTATTTCTTATGAATTCTTTGCACTTCTATTTATGAAAATACTGGTCTTTGATTTTCTTATGTCTTTTTCTGATTTTGGTATCAGGGTAATGCTGCCTCAGAATTGGCAAGTATTCCCTTTTCTTATATTTTTGAAAGAATTTATGATGAGTTGATATGAATTCTTCTTTAAATATTTGGTAGAATTCACTAGAGAAGCCATTTTTGTCTGGACTTTTCCTTGTGGCAAGTTTAAAATTGTTAATTCAATCTATATACTTATAGGTTTATTTAGATTTTTTTCTTGTTCAATTTTATTAAGTAGTTTCTGTCTTTCTGCAAATTTAGCCCTTTCATCAAAGTTATCTAATTTGTCAACACAGTTTGGTGTAATATTCACATGTAATTCATTTTTTCTTGTAAGCAATGATATACTTATGTGATTTTACTGATTTAAAAAAATACATATTTATGTAAGATATTTGGGGGAATCATATTAAAAACTACAAATATAGTGCTATTCTATAATCCTGCCACTCTAATATGATAACATAGACCTTTCCTTCCAGGGTTTATTTGTTTAAATTAAGCAAATAATGCTGTTAGTTAAATTATAATTTTTATTTAAAAAGGCAGACTATAAAATTAGCTTCACATCTATTTTGCAATGTTGTTAAAATTAATTTTAATGATATAATAACATGTTTCATATATTAGTATATGGATATAACATGATAATCTATTTTGAACTTTTAAGTTGCTTAATTTTTGGTATGAGAAATTACACTGTATTCACTGTGCATAAATTGTTTTATATATATATATATTTTTTTTCAAAATTTACAGGTTTATATCTTAAATTCTCTTAGCATTATATAATGAACATTTTCCATATCATTTAAATTTTTGCACACCTAAATGGCAACTACTAGGTAATATTACACCACTTGGGTATGCCATGACATGTTTATTGGATACTTGGATTATTTCCAACTTTGGCAGTATAAATATTGTTAAGATTATATTATTGCTATCATTATTATTATAATAACATAATAATATCGCATAAGTCTTATATTGTAATATTGTTATATTGTAGATTCTATTCTCTTTTTTTGGTTGTAGATGAACACAATGACTTTATTTTAATTATTTATTTTCATGTGATGCTGAGTTTTGAACCCAGTGTTTCAAACGTGCTAGGCAAGCGCTCTACCACTGAGCCAAAACCACAGCCCTTATATTAAATTCTTAAGATGTGCTGGGTTACAGAATTGGAATTTTATTTTTGCCTTAACTTTTGCATTTTGATAGAATCATTTCCTTCATAACTAATACAACACTTGCTATAGTTTTGAGCATCTTGTTTTTGTTATTAGGAGTAATGCTAGTATAATGTTCCTTTTTATTGCTTTTGTTCCTTATGTTTTTTTTTATTATTTTTAGTTATACATGACAGTAGAATGTATTTTGTCATACATACATGGAATGTAACTTCTCATTCTTGTGGTTGTTTATGATATGGAGTTTCACTGGTAGTATATTCATATATTAACACAGGAAAATCATGTCTGATTTATTCTATTATCTTTCCCATCCCCATCCTCCCTCCTTTCCCCCATTTCCTCTGACCAATCTGGTGTACCTACACCCCACCCCCCTATTGTGAGTCAACATCAGCATATCAGAGACAACATTTGGCCTTTGGTTTTTGGGGACTGGATTATTTCACTTGAAATGATTGTCTCCAGTTCCATCCATTTACTGGCAAATGCCATAATTTCACTCTTCATTATGGCTGAGTAATATTCCATTGTGTGTGTGTATGTATCTCACATTTTCTTTATCCATTTATCTGTTGAAGGGCACCTAGGTGGGTTCCATAGCTTAGCTATTGTGAATTGAGCTGCTGTGAACATTGATGTGGCTACATCACTATAGTATGCTGATTTTAAGACCTTTGAGTGTAGACTTAGGAGTGGGATAGCTGGGTAAAATTGTGGTTCCATTCCAAGTTTTCTGGTGAATCTCTACAATGCTTTCTAGAGTGGTTAAACCAATTTGCAGTCCCAGCAGAAATGTCTGGATATACCTTTCCCCTCACATCCTCATCAACATTTATTGTTACTTGTTCAACATTTTTTTCATATATTTGTTGACCATGCATATTTCTTCTTCTGTGAAGTGTCTGTTAAGTTCCTTTGCCCAGTTATTTATTGGGTTTTATTTTGGTGTTACTTTTTTTTGAATTATTTATATATCCCAGAGATTATTGCTGTATTTGAGGTGCAGGTGGCAAAGATTTCATTGTAGAGGTCGTTAACCTCTTTTGTTAGATTGATTGAGGCTATTGTGAATGGCATAGTTTTCCTAATTTCTATTTTACTTGATTCATCACTGATGTATAGGAACACAATTGATTTATGGGTGTTAATTTTATATCCTGTTATTTTTCTAAATTCATTTGAGTTCCAGAAGTTTTCTGGCGGAGTTTTTTTGGGGTCTTCTAAACATAGGGTCATGTCATTAGCAAATAGTGATAGTTTGAATTGTTCTTTTCCTATTTGCATCCCTTCAATTTCTTTCTTCTGCTTAATTACTCTGGCTAGAGTTTCAAGGATGATGTTGAATAGAAGTGGTGAAAGAGGGCATTCCTGTCTTCTTCCAGATTTTAGAGGGAATGCTTTCAATTTTTCTCCATTTAAAATGATGTTGGCCTTGGGTTTAGCATAGATATCTTTTACAATGTTGAGGTATGTTTCTACTGTTCCTAGTTTTTCTAGTGTTTTATATGAATATGTAGGGGTGCTATGTTTTGTCAAATGCTTTTTTTTGCATCTAATAAAGATGTGATTCTTGTCTTTAAGTCTATTGATGTGATTAATTATGTTTATTGATTTTAGTGTGTTGAACCAACCTTGCATCCCTGGAATGAGCCCCACTTTATCATGGTGCATTATCTTTTTAATGTTTTTTTTTTTTTGTATGTGGTTTGCCAGTATTTTATTAAGAATTTTTAATCTATGCTCATCAGGGATGTTTATCTGAGATTTTCTTTCCTTGATGTATCTTTGTCTGTTTTTGGTATCAGGGTGATACTAGCTACATAGAATGAGTTTGGAAGGCTCCTTCCTTTTCTATTTCATGGAATGATTTGAGAAGGATTGGTGTTAATTTTTCTTTGAAGGTCTGGTAGAACACAGCTAAGAATTCATCTTGTCCTGGGCTTTTTTTTTCTTGGTAGGCTTTTGATTTTGTCTTCAATTTCATTTCTTTAAATTGATATGTTTAAATTTTCTGTGTCCACCTTATTCAATTTGCATAGGTCATATGTCTCTAGAAATTTGTTGATGTCTTCACGGTTTTCTATTTTATTAGAGTATGAATTTTCAAAATACATCCTGATCATCATTTGTATTTCAGTAGTTTCCATTGAGATTTTTCCCTTTTCATTATGAATTTTAGTAATTTGAGTTTTCCCTTTGTTAGCTTGACTAAGGGTTAATCAATTTTATTGATTTTTTTCAAAGAACCAACTTTTAATTTTGTTGATATTTTGAATTGTCTTAATTTCATTAATTTCAGCTCTGATTTTAATTATTTCCTGTCTTCTACTGCTTTTGGTATTGATTTGTTTTTCCTTTTCTAGGGTTTTGAGATGTAATGTTAGTGCATTTTTTAAAAAAAATGAAAGTCATCAAATAAATAACCTAAGTACAGTGAACTTTTTTCTTAGAACTTCCTTCATAGTATTCCAGAGACTATGATAAGTTGTGTTGCGATTCTCATTTACCTCTAAGTATTATTTTAGATTTCATCACAATAAACAGAAACTATATGGTAAATTATTGCTTATAATAAAAACAGCAAGTGTGCAAAAAGGTTTACAATTTCAAATGGTGGACAGGGAGAGAACAGAAGTGATATTGGATGTGATGATTATGAGAAAGGAGGAGAGAAGATAGAAGTAAAAATTAAATAAAGAGTGAAAGAGGGAACAATAGAGGATGGTTGTTAGCAGAAGAAAAGAGAGAAAGAGAATTGAGGGAACCATGTAAGTGAAAATATATATATATAAAGTAAAAATTTTAAAAATTAAAAATAAATATAAAAGAATACAAAACAAAACTAAAACATACTAATCAAACATCGTAGTCCTCAAAATACTGATCCATGGAAAATAACTGGATTCAAAAATGCTAGAAATGGGGAATCCAAGATGGCATGCTTGAGGGAGGCTGCATTCTGTGTCACTCTGGGACCTGGGATTCAAGTAGTAGGAACACTGTTTCGTTGTGAGTGATTAGAGGACCCCTGACAGCTGCTCCCATGTGGGAATCATGGCTACTCTGCATTTGCAGGTCTTCAGGCCTCTGTGTAAGCACAGTACTTCCAACTACTCATCCACACAGGATCTCCAGGTGCCTGAGCAGGATCACCAGCATCAGCACCTGTGCAAGACTCCTGACCACCCACCCACTCAGGAATCCTGGCCACTACCCATGCAATAAAATTCTGGCAAATAGAATACAAAAGCATATCAAAAAGAGTGCATCATGATCATGTGGGATTCATCCCAGGGATGTAAGGTGGTTCAACATATGGAAATCAATAAATGTAATTCATCACATCAATAGACTAAAAGACAAGAATCATACCATCATCTCAATAGATGCAGGAAAAGCATTTGACAAAATACAGTACCCCTTCATGTTCAAAACACTAGAAAAATAATACATTGCAACAGTGTAAAACCTGTCTATGCTAAGGCCCAGGCCAACTATATTCTAAATGGAGAAAAATGGAAAGCATTCCTTCTAAAAACTGAAACAAGACAGGGATGCCCTCTTTCACCAATTCTATCTAACATAGTTCTGAAACCGTAGCCAGAACAATTAGAAGAAAGAATTTAAAGGGATACGGATAGGAAAAGGAGAATTCAAACTATCAATATTTTCCAACAATATGATTCTTTACCTAGAAGACCCAAAAAATTCTACCAGAAAACTTCTAGAAGTAATAAATGAATTCAGCAAAGTAGCAGGATATAAAATAAACACCCATAAATCAAAGGCATTCTTGTACATCAGTGACAAATCCTCTGAAAGAGAAATAGGAAAACTACCACATTTACAATAGCCTCAAAAAACCAAGAAATACCTGGGAATTAACTTAATGAAAGAGGTGAAAGACCTCTACAATGAAAACTACAGAATGCTAAAGAAAGAAATTAGAGACCTTAGAAGATGGAATGATCCCTCTTGTTCTTGGATAGGCAGAATTAATATTGTCAAAGTTACCATATGACCAAAAGCACTATACAGATTTAATGAAATTTCAATCAAAACCCCAATGAAATTCCTCATAGAAATAGAAAAACAGTCATGAAATTCATCTGTAAAAATAAGAGACCCAGAATAGCTAATGCAATCCTTAGCGCTGCCTCTACCACTGGGGATTTCTTCCTCATTTTATTATATCCAACCTCCGGAGTCCCTGCTTGCTTTGACTGTCTGGTTTTAAATTCCTGTAAAGTCCCCCCTCCCCATCTTTTTTGTTTACCTCCCTTGCTGAGAAGCTGCCTGTCTGCTTTGTTGGTTTCATGCCATGGAGCAGCCAGGAAAGCAACCTCCTCTAGTCTGCTATCTTGAAAACCTATATTCCTCTAGCATGACATTCTTATATGTGAATCTGTGACTTCATTTTCTGAGACTGTTAATTTAAAAAAGTTATTCTATTGTCATTTAATTTTTCCTTAAGAAAAATAAATTATAATTTATATTTTCACTGCCAGTATATGATGAGAGTGTTTGTTTTACTGCAGGATTTTTAACGTTATGTCAGGTTGTTATTTTTTAAAGCTTTGTTAATTTTTTAATAAAATATTGTTTAGTTGTCAATGGACCTTTATTTTATTTATTTATTTATATGTGGTGCTGAGAATCAAACCCAGTGCCTCACACATGCCAAGCAGGTGCTCTACCACTGAGCCATAGCCCCAACCCCAAGCATTGTTAATTTGATAGATGCTACTAGTATTGATTAGCAAAAAGGAATATCAAAATATAGGATATCAGTTATGGGAAAGAGATAAGTATTTTAAAAGTATTTTTTAAAAAAATGGGAGGATCTCTGCATGTAGTTAGGTATTTACAGGAAAATTTCAGCGTATATTGAAATGATAAGAGGCATTAGTGATCTAAAAACAAGATTTCCAGGCTAATAATCACGATTAGTGGTAACAACAGTTATTACAATAAGAAAGATGTACTGTTCATTTATTGAATTCACTCCCAGAAGATTAAATTAAAATATATATTTCTGGTGATCAAATTTTTAACTTTTTCTTATTGTTCCTTTTCAAGGCCAATTATGTCTGGTGAACCAGTTCATATGTGAGCGTAAAAAGGTTAAGTAATGTGAAGTTTTTTTTTTTTTTTTTTTTTTTTTTTTTTTTTTTACTTGGACACAATACCTTTATTTTATTTATTTATTTTTTTTGAATTTTTTTATTGATTATTTAAAGCATTACATAGCTCATGATATATCATCTTTCATACATTTGACTCAAATTGTGTTTTGAACTCCCATTTTCACCCCAAATACAGATTGCAGAATCACATCTGTTACATATTCACATTTTTACATAATGCCATATTAGTGACTGTTGTATTCTGCTACCTTTCCTATCCCCTACTATCCCCCCTCCCTCCCTTCCCCTCCCATCTTCCCTCTCTACCTCCCCTGCTATTGTTCAATTCTCTCCCCTTTTTCCCTCCCCCTTGCCCCTCATAACCTCTTATAATTTTATGTGTCATTGAAGGTCTCCTACCATTTCCATATGCTTTCCCTTCTCTCTCCGTTTATCTCCCCCCATTCGTCTTTGTTTACTGTAGTCTTTTCCTCATGCTCTTCCTTCCTGTTCTGTTCTTAGTTGTTCTCTTTATTTCAAAGCAGACATTTGGCATTTGTTTTTTAGGGCTTGGCTAGCTTCGCTTAGCATAATCTGCTCTAATGCCATCCATTTCCCTGCAAATTCTATGATTTTGTCATTTCTTAGTGCTGCATAATACTCCATTGTGTATAGATGCCACATTTTTTTTTTTATCCATTCGTCTATTGAGGGGCATCTAGATTGGTTCCACAGTCTAGCTATTGTGAATTGTGCCGCTATAATCATTGATGCAGCCGTATCCCTATAGAGCGCTCTTTTAAGGTCCTCAGGGAATAGTCCAAGAAGTGCGATAGCTGGGTCAAATGGTGGATCCATTCCCAGCTTTCCCAGGAATCTCCATACTGCTTTCCAAATTGGCCATTTTGCAGCCCCACCAGCAGTGTACAAGTGTACCCTTTTCCCCACATCCCCGCCAACACTTATTGTTGTTTGACTTCCTAATGGCTGCCAATCTTACTGGAGTGAGATGGTATCTTAGGGTGGTTTTGATTTGCATTTCTCTGATTGCTAGAGATGGTGAGCATTTTTTCATGTACTTGTTGATTGATTGTATGTCCTCCTCTGAGAAGTGTCTGTTCAGGTCCTTGGCCCATTTGTTAATTGGGTTATTTGTTATCTTATTGTTTAATTTTTTGAGTTCTTTGTACATTCTGGATATTAGGGCTCTATCGGAGGTGTGGGGGGTAAAAATTTGTTCCCAGGATGTAGGCTCTCTATTTACCTCTTTTATTGTTTCTCTTGCTGAGAAAAAACTTTTTAGTTTAAGTAAGTCCCATTTGTTTATTCTTGTTGTTAATTCTTGGGCTATGGGTGTCCTATTAAGGAATTTGGAGCCCGACCCCACAATATGTAGATCGTAGCCAACTTTTTCTTCTATCAGACGCAGTGTCTCTGATTTGATATCTAGCTCCCTGATCCATTTTGAGTTAATTTTTGTGGATGACGAGAGAAAGGGATTCAATTTCATTTTGTTGCATATGGATTTCCAATTTTCCCAGCACCATTTGTTGAAGATGCTATCCTTCCTCCATTGCATGCTTTTAGCCCCTTTATCAAATATAAGATAGTTGTAACTTTGTGGATTAGTCTCTGTGTCTTCTATTCTGTACCATTGGTCCACCTGCCTGTTTTGGCACCAGTACCATGCTGTTTTTGTTACTATTGCTTTGTAGTACAGTTTGACCTCTGGTATCGCTATACCTCCAGATTCACACTTCCTGCTTAGAATTGCTTTTGCTATTCTGGGTCTTTTGTTTTTCCATATGAATTTCATGATTGCTTTGTCTATTTCTACAAGAAATGCCGTTGGGATTTTGATTGGCATCACATTAAACCTGTAGAGAACTTTGGGTAATATTGCCATTTTGATGATGTTAGTTCTGCCTATCCATGAACAGGGTACATTTTTCCATCTTCTGAGATCTTCTTCTATCTCTCTCTTTAGGGTTCTGTAGTTTTCATTGTATAAATCTTTCACCTCTTTTGTTAGGTTGATTCCCAAGTATCTTATTTTCTTTGAGGATATTGTGAATGGAGTGGTTTTCCATATATCCATTTCAGAGGTTTTGTTGCTGATATACAGGAATGCCTTTGATTTATGCGTGTTGATTTTATAACCTGCCATTTTCCTGAATTCATTTACTAACTCTAGCAGCTTCTTTGTAGACCCTTTTGGGTCTGTTAGGTATATTATCATGTCATCCACAAATAGCGATAGTTTAATTTCTTCTTTTCCTATTTTTATGCCTTTAATTTCTTTTGTCTGTCTAATTGCTCTGGCTAATACTTCGAGAACTAAATTGAATAGAAGTGGTGATAGAGGGCATCCCTGTCTTGTTCCAGATTTTAGAGGGAATGACTTCAGTTTTTCTCCGTTTAGGATGATGCTAGCCTGAGGTTTAGCATATATAGCTTTTACAATGTTGAGGTAAGTTCCTGTTATCCCTAGTTTTTCTAGTGTTTTGAACATAAAGGGGTGTTGTACTTTGTCAAATGCTTTTTCTGCATCCATCGAGATGATCATGTGGTTCTTGTCTTTAAGTCTGTTGATGTGGTGAATAGCATTTATTGATTTCCGTATATTGAACCATCCTTGCATCCCAGGAATGAATCCTAGTTGATCATGGTGCACAAGTTTTCTGATATGTTTTTGTATTCGATTCGCCAGAATTTTATTGAGAATTTTTGCATCCAAGTTCATTAGAGATATTGGTCTGTAGTTTTCTTTCTTTGAAGTATCTTTGTCTGGTTTTGGGATCAAAGTGATGTTGGCCTCATAGAATGAATTTGGAAGAGCTCCTTCTTTTTCTATTTCTTGAAATAGCTTGAAAAGTATTGGTATTAATTCTTCTTTGAAGGTTTTGTAGAACACCGCTGTATACCCATCCGGTCCAGGGCTTTTCTTGGTTGGTAGTCTTTTGATGGCTTCTTCTATTTCTTCTTTTGTTATTGGTCTGTTTAAATTGTGTGTGTCTTCCTGTCTCAATCTGGGCAAATCATATGCCTTAAGAAATTTATTGATATCTTCATTATCTTCTATTTTATTGGAATATAGGGTTTCAAAATACTTTCTAATTATCTTCTGTATTTCTGTAGTGTCTGTTGTGATATTGCCTTTTTCATCCCGTATGTTAGTAATTTGAGTTCTCTCTCTTCTTCTTTTCGTTAGCATGGCTAAGGGCTTGTCTATCTTATTTATTTTTTCAAAGAACCAACTTTTAGTTTTATCAATTTTTTCAATGGTTTCTTTTGTTTCAATTTCGTTGATTTCTGCTCTAATTTTAATTATTTCTTGTCTTCTACTACATTTGCTGTTGTTTTTATCTTCCTTTTCTAGGATTTTGAGGTGTTGTGTGAGTTCACTTATTTGTTGGTTTTTTCTTTTTTTGAGGTAAGAACTCCAAGAAATGAATTTCCCTCTTAAAACTGCTTTCATTGTGTCCCATAGATTCTGGTATGTTGTGTCTGTGTTATCATTTGACTCTAAGAATTTTTTCATCTCCTCCTTTATGTCTTCTATAATCCATTGATCATTCAATAACATATTGTTCATTTTCCATGTGATGTAGGATTTTTCCTTCTTTCTTTTATCATTGATTTCCAATTTCATTCCATTATGATCAGATATGGTGCATGGTATTATCTCCACACCTTTATATTTACTAAGAGTTGCCTTATGGCATAATATATGGTCTATCTTTGAGTAGGATCCATGTGCTGCTGAGAAGAACGTGTATCCACTTGATGATGGTTGATATATTCTATATATGTCGGTTAAGTCTAGGTTATTGATTGTGCTGTTGAGTTCTATAGTTTCTTTATTCAGTTTTTGTCTAGAGGATCTGTCTAATGGCGAGAGCGGTGTGTTGAAGTCACCCATAATTATTGTGTTGTGGTCTATTTGACTCTTGAACTTGAGGAGAGTTTGTTTTATGAACGTTGCAGCTCCATTGGTTGGTGCATACAAATTGATTATTGTTATGTCTTGTTGGTGGATGGTTCCTTTTAACAGTATATAGTGACCTTCTTTATCCTTCTTGATTAACTTAGGTTTAAAGTTGATTTTATTCGATATGAGTATGGCCACTCCTGCTTGCTTCCGAGGGCCATGTGAGTGGTATGATTTTTCCCAACCTTTTACTTTCAGCCTGTGTATGTCTTTTCCTATCATATGAGTCTCTTGAAGGCAGCATATTGTTGGATTTGTTTTTTTGATCCAGGTTACTAGCCTATGTCTCTTGATTGGTGAGTTTAGGCCATTAACATTTAAGGTTACAATTGAGATATGATTTGTACTTCCATTCATGCTTCTTTATTTATTTATTTTAGTTTGGCTAGTTTTGCTTTTTGGTTATTTTCCTCCCCCTTTACTGAGATACCTCCTGCTGTTAGTTTTGGGCACTATTTTTCAATTCCTCTTCTTGTAGTGTTTTGTTCAAAATGCTTTGCAGAGCTCGTTTTCTTGCTGCAAATTCTTTTAGCTTTTGTTTATCGTGAAAGATTTTAATTTCATTGTCAAATTTGAAGCTCAATTTTGCTGGATATAGTATTCTTGGTTGGAATCCATTATTTTCAGCGTTTGAAATACATTGTTCCAGGATCTTCTCGCTTTCAAAGTTTGTGATGAGAAATTGGTCGTTAACCTAATTGGTTTTCCCCTGAATGTAATCTGCCTCTTTTCTCTCGTAGCTTTTAATATTCTCTCCTTGTTCTGTATGTTGGCTATCTTCATAATTATATGTCTTGGAGTTGGTCTATTATGGTTTTGAATGTTTGGGGTCCTGTAGGCTTCCAGGATTTGGCAATCCATTCCATCTTTCATCTCTGGGAAGTTTTCACGAATTATTTCATTTAATAGGTTGTCCATTCCTTTGGTTTGAGTCTCTGTGCCTTCTTCTATCCCTATGACTCTCAGATTTGGTTTTTTTATGACATCCCATATCTCTTGAATAGATTGCTCGTGGGATTTAAGCATCTTTTCTGTGTTGACTATATTCTTTTCAAGTTGATAAACCTTGTCTTCATTATCTGATGTTCTGACTTCTACTTGATCAAGTCTATTTGTAATATTCTTGTTTGAGTTTTTAATTTGGTTTATAGTTTCCTGCAATTCTAGGATTATTGTTTGATTTTTTTTAAGATCTCTATCTCCTGGTAGAGCTCGTTCTTTGCCATTTGAATTTGTTTGTTTAATTCATTTTCAAAATATACTTTTATTTCTTGGACTTGCTGTCTCATGTCTTCTCTAATATTCCTCTCCATTCGAGTTAGGTATGCCTTGAGTTCTTTCCCTATCCCTGTTTCTGATGTTTCTATGTCCTCCTGTAGAATTGAGTTGTCTTGCAATGTTTGTAATCCTTTTTTCCCTTGTTTTCTCATGTTGTCCACGTTACTTTCCAGCTCTTTTTGATTGTCGTGTTTCTGCTCTCTTCTATAGATTTGTTTTGTTTCTGTATTACTCTGATGTCTCTCCTTTGTGTTGTTAAACTATGCCTGCTAACGTGGATTCCACTGGGAAGGAATTCCGACGTCTGAGCTCCAGTGACGACACTACTCTGCTATGATGGGCCCCAGTCTCCTTGCCGGGGTGCCCTAATGGGGGGGTGTGACTGGACTGTCTCTATTTGGTTTCAGCTCCCGGTCACGGCAGGTGGGCAGTCTCCAGCCGCCCAGTATCACAGGCCGTGGGCAGGTGATCAGTCGCCAGCGGCTGGGCGTTCTCCTACCGCCCAGTTACGCGGGCAGTGGGTGAACTGTCGCCAGCGCGCCTGCAGTTTACAGCCGCCCAGTCGCGAGGGCCTTGCCTCTAGTCCCCTGGTTTCTCCTGCTAGTCTTGGTTTCTCCTGCTAGACCAGATTTCCCCTGAGTGATGGTTCTCGGCAGTTCAAACTGTACTCTGGGCCTGCCGTTTGTTGGGTGTGGAGGGTGGCTATTGGGAACCCCGGAACTCTATTGTTTTGTTTCCCTTGTGGGGGATAGAACTGTACCGCTTCCTTCCCCGTCTGAAATCCCGTACTCAGCCCGGGGGTCAGTGCGGGCTTGGCTGGCGGGATTCCACTTTGTCGCAACCACTTATTTCCCTGCTTGCTAGTTAATCCCTTCTCTGCAGCACCACGCCTTCTGTAGCCACGGGGCAGGCCGCGCAAATTAGACAGCCTGGATCTCCGGGGTCACACTGTTGGCTTTTGGGATCCCCGGCACTCTATGGTTTTGATTTTTTCTGCTTGCCCCTCCCCCAGCGCTGGCTAGACAGGTTTTGTTTTGGCTGCTGATGGGAGGGGGGGTTGAAGGTCAGGTGCCTCTAGTTCTCCTTTAGTCTTTATGCAGGCTCACTCTGATACTCCCTCCCCCAGAAAGTCTAGGAGAGATTTTATGCGAAATCCCCCTATGTATGGGGGCTGAGCTGAGTGACACACACCTGTTTTTTTGTTGCAATCTGTCGGAGAGTGGCGGTGGATACTTCAGCTCTCCAAGATGGTGGCCGCTGGTTGCCTTAGTGGAGTGTCCCTTGTGGGGGATGGGACTGTACCGCTTCCTTCCCCGTCTGCAATCCCGAACTCAGCCCGGGGGTCAGTGCGGGCTTGGCTGGTGGGATACCACCGTGTCGCAGAAATGTGAAGTTTTAAAATGGGGAAAATATCAGCAATTATTTCTGGAGGAAAAGTAGGGTAAAGAACTGAATTCAAAGGGTTTCCTAGGTTCCTGCTTTGTGGTGACAGTGGACATGAGTTGTAAGGTCAGTGGAATTAATTTTACTTGATTATGAAAATAGAAGAAAAAGGAAGAAAGGGGAAAATGTAAACACATACATACACATACACACTTTACTGTTGCCTAGGTGTAACTTTGAAGACTTATAGCTATTGGCCAGTGAGAAATTATTAAATCATTAATGTTAAAGGTTACTGGTAGATAGGAAAGAAAGCACAGATGATTTGTTCTGCTTCCATTTAGTTGCTTGCTATAGTGAAAGTTACTTAGCTCACTGAACCTCATTTTTCCCATATTTTACACAACAACTTTCTTAAAGTACCATAAAGCTCAATTAACTGAAGTATAGAAAGTAGAAAGTGTAATTATCACTAGGATTAGAATAGTTTTTTGGCATTATAAGAAACTGAAAAGTTGCCCTTTTAGCTACTACCACAAAATTCTTACTGAAAAACATTTTAAACTAAGTCACAGAGAAAATGGAAGTACAAAAATATGAATCATAGATAATACTTCCTTGAAATGAAAGCAACACAAAAAATTGACCACCAAAAACTTAAGTTGGTGACCTTAACATCTAATACTAGAAAAATTCCAGAATGTGCTAATAAACCATCATTGAATTATACTTCAAACCTCTTTAATCTCCCTTTTCTACAGATAAACTTACCAGCAGTTTCAAAGAGAATGTAGAAACCACAAGATTGCAAATTCCCACCACAAGATCTATGAACTTATGTACACCTTCGTCTATCATTTCTGCTTTCTCTCTCTCTCTCTCTTGGAGATTGAATTTAAAGGCACCTACAACTGAGCTATACTCTCAGCCCTTTTTATCTTTATTTTGAGACAGGGTCTCCCTAAATTGCTGAGGCTGGACTTGAACTTGTGATCCTCCTGGGGCCACTGGGATTATAGGTGTGTGTCCCCATTTCTGGATCTTCCTTCTTTTCTTAAAAAAAAAATACATTTTATTTTTATTTTTTATTCTTTTTTTTTCTTTACAGATTTTTTATTGGATTTGTTGTTACATATTCATACATGCACATAGTATGACAATATAATTTGGCTCATATCACTCCCCAGCACTTCCCTCCTCCATCCCATCCTCCTACCCCCTGGCCAATTTCCTCTACTGATCTCCCCTTGATTTTCATAAGATCCACATTCTCCACACAGTTCTTTTCCTTTTTCCTCTCTAGCTTCCACATATGAGAAAAAACATATGACCCTTGATCTTCTGACTTTGACTTATTTTGCTTAATGTATGTTCTCAAGTTCCATCCATTTCCTGCAAATGACAACATTTCATTCTTATTTATGGTTGAATAAAACTCCGTTGTGTATATATATCACATTTCCTCCATCTGTTCATTTGTTGATGGACACCTAGTCTGATTCCATAGTTATGCTATTGTGAATTGTGCTGCTATAAACATGGGTATGCATCTATCACTGTAGTATGATGACTTTACTTCTTTAGGATAAATGCCAAGAAATGGTATAGCTGGGTCATATGGTGATCCCATGCCTAGTCTCTTGAGGAAGCTACACACTGATTTCCATAGTGTATCTTCTCATGTATGTCAAATCCTTCCTCTTAAGCTCGATATATACTTTTTCTTTTTTTTTAAAGGTATTGTTTTTTTAAAAGAGAGAGAGAGAGAGAGAGAGAGAGAGAGAGAGAGAGAATTTATTTAATTATTTATTTAGTTTTCAGCAGACACAACATCTTTGTTTGTATGTGGTGTTGAGGATCGAACCCGGGCCGCACACATGCCAGGCAAGCATGCTACCACTTGAGCCACATCCCCAGCCCGATATATACTTTTTCTTGTCCATTTATTTCTTTGGTATTCTTACTCTTTAGAATAACCCTGTATATTATTTTTCTTCAAACATTCAATTTTTTCTGCATCCTTTTTCTTATTTTTAACGATTGTTTAAGGCTTTCTTATTCACAAATAAAAAATTGGTACTACTCCTCAAGGACCATAACTCTAATCTAATCATGAGAAAAAACATTGGTTGAAAAAAAAACTTCTCTGGCCTCCTGTTATGTTCTTACCCCTTTTCTCCTTTCCTTTTTAAAATTTAATAATGTTAATAATTTTAACAACAGCAACAACCCAGGGGTACTTTATGACTACAGTATATTGGAACAGGGTCTCACTAAGTTTCTAAGTCTGGCCTCAAACTTGCCATCTTCCTGCCTCAGCTTCCTGAGTTGCTGGGATTCCAGGCATGCACTACCACACCTATTTCTCCTTTCCCATAAGCTGATCTTTGTGAGTGTTGTCTTCACTAACTGTTCTACTTCCTTACCTTCAATGTACTCTTTATTTTATACAGTGTGTTTCTGACCATGCTAGTCCATATACCTGTTTTGTTAGTCTTCTTTTGGCTAATAGCCTTTTCTTGGCTAAACACAAAGAATATTGTTAAATATTTGAGTTGACTATGGAATAGCACTTAATGTAGTTGTCTTTCTTGAAACATGCTATTTCCTTGGCTTTCTACCCAGGTTTTCTTATACTTCTTTTCCTTTTTCTGAGTCACTTTTGTGGACCCATCCATCTCTTTCTCTTTTGGACATTAGCTTTAATAAGGAGGAAACTTGTGTGTTCTATTCACATCTTTCATATAAATAAATATATTTCAGTTAGAGCATTATAGTTATACATAGTAGTTGGATTCATTTTCACAAAATTATACATGCATAGAATTTGATTCACTTAATTTTATTTCCTGGTAACCCCCCAGTTTCCCTCCCCTCTTCCCTTTTCCTATTATCCTTTCTATGCTGATCTTCTTTTCAATTGTTTGTTCATTTTTCATTGATGCTTTATATATATACATAAAGCTGCAATTCACTTATATATTTATATAGTGTTATGTTGTTAAATTAATTATTCATTTCTTTCCTTTCATGTCCCTCCTTCTTCCTTCTTTATTCCTTCCTTCTCCACTGATCTTTCCTATATCTTTATGATACATGACCCTTTTATCCCACCTTACTTTGCTCTAGCTTCTGCATATGAGATAAAGCATTCAACCCTTGATTTTTATTAGTCTTATTTCACTTAGCATGATGTTCTACAGTTCCATTTACCAGCAAGTGCTGTAACGTCATTTTTCTTTATGGCTGAGTAAAAACTCCATTGTGTATATATACCACACTTTCTTAATTTATTCATCTATTGATGGGCACCTGGGCTGGATCTATAACTTGGCTATTGTTAATAGTGCATCACTAAAGTATGCTGATTTTAGTTCTTTGTGTAAATACGAAGGAGTGGGATATCCAGATCATATGGTGGTTCTCTTTCTAGTTTTTTGAGGAATCTCCTTATTGCTTTCCAAAGTAGTTGCACAGATTTATATTTTACATCAACAGTGTCAAATTGTGCCTTTTTCTCCATGTCCTCTCCAGCATTTATTATTGTTTTTAATCTTGATAATTGCCATTCTAACTGGCATGAGATGAAATCTCATGTTTTGATTTGCATTTCCCTGATTGCTTTTTGTGAAAGCAACACAAAAATTTGACCACCCAAAACTTAAGGTAGTGACCTTAACATCTAATTTATATGTTTGTTGGTTATTTGTGTTTCTTCCTTTGAGAAATGTCTACTTATTTTTCTTGCCAATTTATTTCTTGGGTTGTTTTTCTGGTGTGAAGCTTTTTGAATTCTTTATATATTAACAATTTTAATCCTGTCTTAAGAGCAGTTAGCAAAGATCTTCTCCCATTCTGTAGGCTCCCTCTTCATGCTATTAATTGTTTACTTTGTTGTGCAGAAGCTTTTTAATTTAATGCCATCACACTTATTGATTCTTGGTTTTATTTCTTGAGCTTTAGTTGTCTTGTAAAGGAGGTCAGTGTCTGTACTAAAGTGTTAGAGTGTTGACCTCATCTTTGCTTCTTGTACAAAAAGTTTCTGGTCTAATTTCTAGGTCTTTTATCCACTTTCATTGGGCTTTTGTTAAGGATGAGAGATAGGGATCTAGTGCTATTTTTTTTTCACAGATGGACATCTAGTTTTACCAGCACCATTAAGTGATACAGGCTATCTTTTTTTCAATGTATATTTTTATACCTGCCCATCTCTTAAATGCTTCTGTTTCTTAGGCCTGTATCCTTTGACATTTCTTATTTTGTCTCTATCATTTGCAATTCAACTATGCCTGTAAAATTTAAATATCATCTCTATGCTTAAGACTAATGAGTGTAGAGGCTGGGGTTGAGGCTCAGTGACAGAACTCTTGCCTAGCATGTGTGAGGCCCTGGGTTCAACCCTCAGCACCACATAAAAATAAATAAATAAAATAAAGATATTGTGCCCAACTACAACTAAAAAATAAATATTAAAAAATACTAATGAGTATATATTCTGAGTCTCTTTCCTTAACTCCAATCAGCATCTCTAATTTCCCACTGAATATCCATGCTTAGGTAAACTAAGCAACTTAATCTCTACATGTTCTGACCCCTGCTTACCTCTCCAGCATCAGCTTTCTCTAGTCTTATCTAGAAATCCATATTCTGCCATATTAAACTCATTTTACTTTAGTAAATGTGTCATGCACCTTCAATTATAGGCCAGTGTCCATGTTATTGCCTCTTTGGGGGATAATATTTCCTATCATGCTTTAGATTTTAACTTAGAAATCAGTTTCTCCACAAAGTCTTCTGTTTCTAATAAACATGAGCTTAATTTCTGTCTTTTCTTAACTCAAACTCTGTATTTTCTTTTTATTACATTTAAAATGCTTTATTGTTATTGCCTGTTAAACAGACTGTGATAATATAAAAGTTGGATATAACATTTATCTTGCTCCCATTTGTATCTCCATTGTAGGCACACAATAAATTAAATTCATAAATTAATGGATCTTGGGAGCAAGTTAGGCTTAAAAAACCTGTTGTTTACTTTTGTTAGAATTATTAGTCTGATATATTAATGTGAAAGCCAAGTGTATCAAACACAATACCACTCATGACAGGATGTTCTGGCATAGGAATGGATTCTAGTGTAGTTAAATGATTTATACCTAGTTGGTCACCCAGATTAATGAATTAATGCCAATGTATAGAGAGTTCTATAATGGTAGTCCACAGGTTTCTATTCTATGTCCCATCTTATTAAGAATTTTTAAATATCCACTTGATTATAAGTAGAGAAAGCAAACTTATATAATGAGAAAGTTTAAAAAATTCACAAAAGCCTCATTACTTGAGGCAATCTTGATTTAGAATGATTTGAAATGATAGACTAAAACTAACATAAATGTGTTTCATAGGAATTGTTACAAAACTACAGATTTAGGGTAAAAATCATTGAATTCATTCCACATTCAAGAAGAATTGATTGTGTACTACTATGTTCTAGTCAGTGGTTCTGGGGATTTAAAAAAACCACTGCCCTGGAAATACATACATGCCATGTATATATTGCAGGTTAAGTTCTAGACCACTGAAAGAAAACAAATATCACAATAAAGTGAGTTATAGAAATTTTTTGCTTTCCCAGTGTTTATATATTTATACTGTACTGTTTTAAGTATGGAACAGCATCACGTCTAAAGAGGAATTTATATAACCTTAGTTAAAAATACTTGGGGCTGTGGTTATAACTCAGTGGGAGAGTGCTTGCCTAGCATGTGTGAGGCACTTAATTTGATCCTCAGCATAACATAAAGATAAATAAGTAAAATAAAGGCATAAAGTACTATAACATTATAAAAATAATTTATTGCTAAAAATGCTAATAATCATTGATCCTTTAGCAAGTCATGATCCTTTCACTGGTGGAGGATCTTGATTCAGTGTTGATAGCTACTTGACTGATCAGGGTCATGGTTGCTGAAAGTCAGAGTGTCTAGTGGCAATTTTTTAAAATAAGACAACAATGATGTTTTCTGCATCTACCGCATCCACTGTAGTAGTAGATGCTGTATGATCGCATTTTACCCATTGTAGAACTTTCAAAATTGGAGTCAATCATCTCAAAATATGCCACTGTTCTATCAACTAATCTTATATAATTTTCTAAATCATTTGTTTTCATTTCAACAATGTTCACAGCATCTATACCAGGAGTAGACTCTATCTTAAGGAACCACTTCCTTTGCTCATTCATAAGAAGCAATTCCTCTTTCATTATTTATCATGAGATTGCAGCAATCCAGTCACTTCTTTTTTTTTAATATTTATTTTTTAGTTTTCAGCGGACACAACATCTTTGTTTGTATGTGGTGCTGAAGATTGAACCCGGGCCGCACGCATGCTAGGCGAGCGCGCTACCGCTTGAGCCACATCCCCAGCCCTCAGTCACTTCTTTAGGGTGCACTTTTAAGTTTAGCACTTTTGCTATTTCCACCAAATGTGCAGTTTTTCCACTGAAGTCTTGGATCCCTCAAAGTGATCCATGAAGGTTAAAGTCAACTTCTCCAAACTCCTATAAATGTTGATATTTTGAACTCTTTCCATGGATCACAAATGCTTAAGGCTTCTATTATGGTGAATCCTTTCTAAAAGGTTTTCAATTTTCTTTGCCCAGGTAGATCAGAGGAATTGCTTTCTATGTCAACTATAGCCTATGAAATGTATTTCTTAAATAAGAAGATATGAAATTTGAAATTACTTCTTGATCCATGGCTTGCAGAATGGATGTTGTATTTGCAGGCATGAAAACACCATTAGTCTCATTGCACATCTACATCAGACCCCTCAGGTGACCAGGTACTTTGTCAATTAGCAGTAATATCTTGAAAATAATCTTTTACTTTTCCTGAGCATTAGATCTCCATAGTGAGCTTAAAATATTCAGTAAACCATGCTATCAAAACATATGCTATCATTCAGGCTTTGTTGTTCCATTAATAGAGCACAGGCAGAGTATATTTAGTATAATTCATAGGGACTCTAGGATTTTCACAATAGTCAATGAGAAAAAATGCAGCTGCATTGGCCCTAAACAAGAGTCAAGCTGTCCTTTGAAGCTTTGAAGCTAGTTATTGACTTTTTCTCTCTATCAAAGTTTTAGATGTCATCATCTTCTAATGTAAGGCTGTTTTTAAAAATATATTTTTTGTAGTTGTATTTGGACACAATACTTTTATTTTATTTATTTTTATGTGGTGCTGAGGATCGAACCCAGTGCCTTGCACATGCTAGGCAAGCACTCTACTGCTGAGCAACAGTCCCAGCCCCTGAAAGACTGTTTTAACCATTTTGGAAATCTGTTATTTAGTATAGCCACCTTCATCCATGATCTTAGCTAGATCTCCTGGATAATTTGCTGCAGCTTCCACATTAGCACTTACTGCTTCACTTTGCTCTCTTAGGTTATGGAGACAGTTTCTTTCCTTAAATGTCATGAACTAGATTCCTGTAGCTTCAAATCTTTTGTTGGTTGCTTTTTCACTTTTCTAAATCTTCACAGAATTGAAGAGAATTAGGGCTTTGCTCTGTATTAGGTTTAGGCTTATGGGAATGTTGTGATTAGTTTGATGTTCTAACTAGACCACTGAAACATTCTCCATATAAGCAGTAAGGCTGTTTCACTTTCTTATCATTCATGGGTTTACTGGAGTCTTGCTTTTTATTTCCTTCAACAAGTTTTTCTTTGCACTCATGACTTGAATATTTGGTGCAAGAGGCCTACCTTTTGGCTTTTTATTTAAAGTAAGAGACATGGGACTCTTCCTTTGACTTTAACAGAGGCCATTGTAGGGTTATCAACTGGCCTATTTTCAATATTGTTGTATCTAGGGCATAGGGAGGCCCTAGACAGGAAGACAGGGGAATAGCTGCTTTTGGAGAAGTCTGAACATTTATCAATTGCCTTAATTCTCTTATATAGGTACAGTTCATGGAGTTACAAATTAATTATAATAGTAACATCAAAGACCACTAATCAAGCTGGGCATGGTGCATGCCCCCATTGGCTTGGGCGCCTAAGGCAAAAAGATCTGCAGTTCAGAGTCAGCCTCAGCAACAGTGAGGCACTAAGAAACTCAGTGAGAACCTGTCTCTAAATAAAATACAAACTAGGGCTGGGGATGTGGATGTGGCTCAGTGGTCGAGTGGCCCTGAGTTCAATCCCTGGTACAAAAAACCCCCAAAAAACCCAAAACAAAACAACAACAACAGCAACAACAACAAAACACTAATTACAAATCACCATAACTTACAGAATAATAATGAAAATGTTTGAAATACAGGGAAATTAAAAAAGGGTGATGCAGAGACACAAAGTGAGCACATGCTATTGGGAAAATGGCAGTGACAGAGTTGCTCAGTGCTGGATTGCCACAAACTATCAATTCTTAAAAAAGCAATATTTGCAAATCACAATAGAGTGCAACAAAATGAGGTATGCCTGACAATTATATTTAAATACTTGTATTGAATCTGGATCATGGCACATAATAGTATCTTTGAATTTTGCATTCTTTAAGTAGGTAATATTATTTGTTATTCTAGGTATCATGTTAATTTTATAATAATACACCAAAAGTATAATATTTCTCTCTCTCTCTCTCTCTCTCTCTCTCTCTCTCTCTCTCTCTCTCTCCTGGGGATTAAACTCAGGGGCACTTTACCACTGAGCTACAGCCCCAGCCCTTTTTAATTTTTTTGAGGCAATATCTCACTAAATTGCTTAGGACCTCACTAAGTTGCTGAGGCCGGTCTCAAACTTGCAATTCTTCTGCCTCAGCCTCTAGAGTCACTGGGATTACAGGCATGTGTTACCACACCTGGCTCAGAAAGTGTAATATTAATCTCAATGTGAATTTAAAACTTTTAAGCTGTATCAGTCAGGATAATTTAGATTATGCTATTGTAACAATCTCTAACCCTTGGCATTTGTAATATCAAAAGTTTTATTTTCTCATTCATGTAACATGTTGGCTAGAATCTCTGCTCCATGAATCTTCATTCTGCAATCCAAGGTGACATAAATCATCATTTTAAACCTTACTAGTCATCATGGCATAAAGATGACTGTGAAAGTCATAACACTAACTAACAAATAATGTTCTGACTTGGAAGTGATACATAACTGTAAGTGGTGACTTTTGCTTACAAGTAATTAGCTAGAACCAGTTGCATGTCTCCTCCAGTCATAATGGGGTCAGGAAATACAATCTGTTTCTAAAGTCAAAGAGTCATAAATTTACTGGTTCTTTTTAGTTATACATGACAGTGGAATCCATTTTGATGTAATTATACAAGCATGGAATTTATCTTGTTCTAATTGAGTTTGTAGTACTTCTCCTTCTCCTTTCCTATTAACTTTTGCCTCCTTATATCTATCCTTTTGCCATTTACCCATAGGTGTTTTTTTAAAAAATAATTTCTTGTGGATATCCATAATGGTGAGATTCACTGTGATATATATGTACATAGAAAAGTTATGTCAGATTGACTCTACTGTCTTTCCTTTTCCTATTCCCTCTCCTTTACCTTTGTTCCCTTTGTCTAATCCACTGAACTTATATCTCCCCCTTATTGTGAGTTAGCTTCCACATATCAGAGAGAATATTTGGCCTTGCTTTTTGGAATTGACTTATTTCACTTAGCATGATAGTCTCCAGATCCATCCATTTACAAGTACATGCATAAAGTCATTCTTTTTTATGGCTAATTTATATTTCATTGTGTATATATACCACACTTTCTTTATGTATTCATCTGTTGAAGTGCATCTAGGCTACTCCATGGCTTAGCTACTGTGAATTTTGCTGCTATAAACATTGATGTAGCTGCATCACTGTAGTATGCTGATTTTAAGGGCTTTGGGTATAATCAAGGAGAGGGATAACTGGGGCAAATTATGGTTCTATTCCTATATTTTTTAGGAATCTCCATACTGCTTTCCAGAGTGGTTGCACCAGTTTGTAGTTCTAAAAAAAATGTGTAAGTGTACTTTTTCCCCGACATCCTCACCAACATTTATTGTTAATTATATTCTTGACATGATAGATATTCTGACTGGAGTGAGATGAAATCTCAGTGTAGTTTTAATTTGTATTACTCTAATTGTTAGAGATGTTGAACAGTTTTTCGTATATTTGTTGGTCTATTCTATTTCTTCTGTGATGTGTCTGTTCAGTTCCTTTACCCATCTATTTTCTCTTTACCCATTTATTGATTGGGTTATTTGTTTTTTTGGTGTTAAGTTTTTTGAGTTCTTTATATATCCTGAGATGAATGCTTTATCTGAGGTACAGGGTGCAAAGATTTTCTCCCATTCTGTAGGCTCTCTCTTCATGCTCTTGATTGTTTCCTTTGCTGTGAAGAAGATTTTTATTTTGATGCAATCACATGTATTGACTTTTGATTTTACTTTGTGTGCTTTAGAAATCTTGTTAAGGAAGTAAGTTCTTGAGCTGATACATTGAAGTGTTGGGACTACATTTTCTTTTAGCAAGTGCAGGGTTCCAAGTCTAATTCCTAGGTCTCAGATCCACTTTGAGTTGAATTTTGTGCAGGGTGAGAGACAGTGGCTAAATTTCATTTTACTACATATGGATTTCCAGTTTTCCTAGCATCATTTGTTAAGGAGGCTATCTTTTTCCAATGTATATTTTTGGCACCTTTGTGTGGTATGAGATAACTGTATTTATGTGGGTTTGTCCCTATGCCTTCTATTCTATTGATATTCATGTCTGTTTTGGTGCAATACCATGCTGTTTTTATTACTATACCTCTGTAGTATAATTTAATTTCTGGTATTATGATGCCTCCTGCTCCACTTTTCTCGCTAAGGATTATTTTGGCTATTCTGCATATCTTGTTTTTCCAAATGAATTTCATGAGTACTTTTTCTATTTCCATGAAGAACATTATTGGAATTTTAATGGACATTGCATTGAATCTGTATAGTGCTTTTGGTAATATGGCCATTTTTACAATACTAAATTCTACCTATCCAATTACATGGTTGTCTTTCCATCTTCTAAGGTCTTCTTAAATTTGTTTCTTTGGTGTTCTGTAGTCTTCATTATAGAGATCCTTAATCTCTTTTGCTAGATTGATTCTCAAGTATTTATTTATTTATTTATTTATTGTGCTGGGGATCAAACCCAGGGCCTTGTGCATGTGAGATAAGCACTCTACCAACTGAGCTATATCCCCAGCCCTCAATTTTTTTTTTTGAGGCTATTGTGAATGAGATAGCTTTCCTGATTTCTCTTTTAGCTGATTCATTTTTGGAGTTAAAGAATGCTATAAGAGTCATAAATATTTGGAAAACCAAATTAATGATTACCATGACTCTATTGAGGAAAAAGCAAAAATTACCGTTAATTTAAAGTATTAAATATTTATAATATTTTTCTATAAATTTATATACACA
The DNA here is from genome assembly GCF_964194105.1 of Spermophilus citellus. Classification (NCBI taxonomy): domain Eukaryota; kingdom Metazoa; phylum Chordata; class Mammalia; order Rodentia; family Sciuridae; genus Spermophilus; species Spermophilus citellus. The sequence continues at coordinate 103,138,400 of NC_138190.1, forward strand.
CATCCATTCACAGATTTCCCTATTATATATGGGATCATAATCCTTTCATATATCTTATAGATTTATCCATATCTACATATACTTCTCTATCTCAGTCTTTTAAATATATTTTTAGTTGTGTTTTATTTATATGTGGGCTGAGAATCCAAACCAGTGCCTCACACATGTGAGGCAAGCCCTGTACCACTGAGCCACAACCCCAGCCCTCTACCTCAGTCTTTTTAATGGCTGTATAATATTGTAAAATATGTATGTTCTTCCCCAACCCCATGAAGAGATGTTTAGTTTGTTACCATATTTTTACTGTTACAACATATACTGCATTGACTCTTTGTACATTCACATATTTCTATGCATATGCTTTTGGATTTCTGTAGTATAGATTCATAGAAAAGAAATTCTTTAGCACTTTAAACTTCCTTCCAATCTGTTATACCAATTTAAAATGCCACAAACTGTATATGAACACATAGGTTACATTTTGAGAAAAGTAGACACTTTTATTGATGGAAGAAAGTGCTGGATGATAAAGAATTTAAACACCATATCAAAATGAATAATGATTGACTTTTGTCTAAACAAATTGTAAGACCTTAAACCCACTAGTTCTAGGTTTGATGACAGGAACAACCTTGAAAAATCTGACCCTGTCATATATAACACTTTGGTTATATCCTAACAGGATATATTTCTGTGGTTGCTTATACTATTGTTTTCCCTCTATGTTTGCATCTCCTTTTCTTCTCTCTGTCCTTTCTTCTATCTTTCAGTAGTTTTTCTTTCATTATCATTATCTCATTTCCTCTTCTTTCTGGAAGTCAACTTTTTGTTTTTTTTTAAAGAGAGAGTGAGAGAGGGGAGAAAGAGAGAGAGAGAGAGAGAGAGAGAGAGAGAGAGAGAGAGAGAGAAATTTTTAATATTTATTTATTTTTTTTAGTTCTCGGCGGACACAACATCTTTGTTGGTATGTGGTGCTGAGGATCGAACCCGGGCCGCACGCATGCCAGGTGAGCGCGCTACCGCTTGAGCCACATCCCCAGCCCCAACTTTTTATGTTTTTATTTCTGTTTTTTTTCTTTCTATGCTTCTCCATAGATTCCTGTTTCTCTTCTTTGTGTTTATTTTTGTCACCATCTCTTCCTCTCTCATATATATGTGTATATATATGTGTGTATGCATGTGTGTATACACATATATTCATGTATATGTACACACATGTATATGCATACACATATGTATTCATTTTATATAATATATAATGCTACCTCTCTCCCTTTCTCTTTCCCTGCTTCTGTATCTCTGGTTCTGCTAGCATCATTCTCCCTGTGTTTTTCTACCTTGATTCTAATGAGAGATATCAAGAGAGTGAGCTATCACTTCACACAGTTGTTTTCAAATAATAGGAAGTACATCTAGACAGGATGGCTATTGGGATAATATAAACAAAAAAAGGTTTCTTGACTGGTTGAAAGCGGACTAAATAACTCCTGATATGCTTTCCATATTTTAGTCTTATTGAGAACCAGCTTCCCCTACTTTGTAGAAAGAGTCTCATTAATATTGATGCATCTTTATTTTCTGATTGAAGATATAAAGGACCTTATGACCATCTCTTTGTGAATACTGGACTTCATTCAGATGACTGTTGAATTAGAAGATATGAGGTTGTGATAAATATGTATCAACTACATAAATCCTCTGTGTATGTGATCCTCAAGTATATATGTGATACTGTGTGTGTGTGGGGTGTGTGTGTGTGTGTGTGTGTGTGTGTGTGATTGGAAAGTATTATAAAAATGCCAAAATATTCTCTGATGGCAAGAATGTAACAAGAAATAATTATGTGCTCTCTGCAACCAGCTGATATTTTTAGTCAGGGCTGGTGTGTTAAAATATATCCATAAATTAAATTTGTTTTGGTTTGTATAGTCAAGAATTTGCCATACAAATACAAAATTAGCATAAATCAGAAATCCTATATACCTGGAACTTTAAGGGAGGAAGAAAGTAAAATGTGGAAGGTAATTTGCAAACTATACTTGAAAGTCATTCAAGCATAACATCATCATTACAATTATCTGTCAAAACATTTAGTCCAATTACAGTTTTAAAAGCTCTAGTCAAGATGGCACTACTTATATCAGATTTTGGTACTCTAAGGAGAGGAATACTAATGCCCTCATTAGCCATTGTCCTAGCATCTTCAGTCTTTTTAATTCCTCATGTGGTCTTTGGGGATTTTTGCATACTAACCCTAGGGAATTAGTATACACAAAGCTCTCTAGGGAATATGAACTTCAGGAGTAAAAAGCATTGCATATTTATAACTATGGTAGGGGGGGAAGACTATTTGGGAAAAAAGGTAATTTTGAAGTAATTGAGTTACAGCATAATTGCCATCATAGTAGGTATTATACATGGTCCTGTACATTTTATTCACACAACAGCAAGTTGATTGTAAAACCACCAAGAGGAAAAGTTACAATGTAATAAACCTAAATTTCAGTGTAATCTTTCCAGGGGATAGCTTTAGCTGCTTCTGACACTTTTAGTATTTAAACAGATGTGTGCAACCGTATGTTAAGAGCCCAGTGGTCACAGTCCTGAGACATTCCTTGATCAATGATGATATTGCAGGCTGACTGCTGTTGCAGATGAACACTGCTAGGAGATTGATTACGTTGGCCTTTCTCTTTGAGTGAATTGACAGTTTGGCAGATTTTCTCTTTCAGTGGGAAATCTGAATCATCTATTGAACATGCTACAAAACACTTTTCCTATTTTATATTCCCTTACCATTTAACATATTCAGGTTGTTCTTCATTGTCTTACACTTGAATAAGCATTCCACTAAGCACACATCTCTGCAGTTGGGTCATAGCTCCTTGTAGGCAAGGAGCTACATTTTATAATCTCAGACTTGGCTCATGACTCCTATAGCATCTAAATTCTAGGGAAAATAATTTAGTTGTGGTTGAGTGATTGGACTTTGTAGTCATACAGACCTAGAGTCAAATGCTTTTTTCTATAGTTTACTAACTCACGACCTTGGTAAGTCACAAGTGTCAGTTCTTCAAAAAGAATAGTAGGGCTAATAACAACTCCTAAGATTGTTGAGAGGATATATTGCCATATATCGGTTTACCACGGTATTGAGCACAAACAAAATAGTCACCAAATTATATTATTATCATAAAGTGCAGTTCAGCAAAATTTGTTGAATTAATTGATTCACCTATGGAAATGAGATGGATTAAATATATGGACTTAAACAGTTCATATGGCCAGTTTTTCTAATTGCCACTGATCTTAAGTGATAATTAAGTAATTCTGTGCTTAACTTATTCAGTTTCAATGATGATTCCTGTAGTCAATGTCAAACATTAAATATTTTATTTTGCAAGGAATAGGGAGGGTCAGTTATATAAAAAGGTAGAGATATTTCTGGTTCTATTATTTTCTAATATGTTATATCTGTGAATATCAGCTATAAAGTGTAGCTTGTATTATAACTGAAAATGATCACATACTAATCACTGGGTAAATACAATTTAGTATGAGCATGTACTTTAGGAAAAGTTTGAGTAATAAGCCTTCTTTCAAAAGTCTATAGAGTGTATATATCTTTTTTCTTTTTTATTCTAATTCATTATACATGATAGTAGAATATATTTTTGACATATTATACATATTTGGAGTATAAAATTCTCATTCTTATGGTTGGACATGATGTAGAATTATATTTGTCATGTAATTATATATGCACATAGGATAGTAATGTATGATTTAGTCTACTATCATTGCTATTCCCATTCGCCACCTTGCCCTTCAATACACAATAAAGAAGAATGAATTTATGGCATTTGCTGGTAAATGGGTGGAACTGAAGACTATCATGCTTAGTGAAATAAGCCAATCCCAAAAATCAAAGGCCAAATGTTTTCTCTGATATGTAGATGCTAATTCACAATAAGTGTTAGGGTTAGGGAAGAACAGAGGTACTTTGGATTAGAGTATACATTATCTTCTGAGCTGGAAGTTTGGTAGATAAGGTCTATGGAAAATAAAGAATTGTGTGAAGTACTTGTTTTTTTCAGAGTTTTGATTTGGATTCGCCAAAAAGCAGACTCTGAGACAAGGATTTTTTTAATATATGTAAGTTTTAGTTGTTGATGAGCCTTTATTTTATTCATTTATTTATATGGGGCACTGAGAATCAAACCCAGTGCCTCATACACGCCAGGCAAGTGTTCTACCACTGAGCCACAACGCCAGCCCCATGAGACAAAGATTTGGATGTGGATAGTTTATTTGGAAGATGATGCAAGGAAGTATTATAAGGGAGTGGCACAGTCAGACTGGAAGAAAGGAAGTGCAAATAAAGGGTTTTTAAGGAGCAGGTTGCCACTCAATCCTACTGGAACATACCAAGGGTTGAGTGAGCTGGAGTATTCATTCAGCAACTTCTATAATTGACTAAGAATCATTCATGACATGTTAATAATATGGCATTTCCATTCAACCCCTTATGCTAGATAAGCTGTTTTTGCAGATAGAAAGTTCCTTCTGGCAAAGAAACTTAAGAAGACTTCTGGGATAATTTTAGGGTGAGCCAAGAGGACATGCATTAGGGAACCAACAGTGTTCATGACAACAGGTGACAAGACACAGCTCAGATTTAGAGAATTATGTATTAGATAAAGTGTGTTCTCTTTCAAATAAATGAATAATTTAAAAAAAAACACTAAAAATTTCCATTCATTTGTATTACTTGAACTTTTCACTTGATATAATGTAATTATGTTGGTCCTGTTCTTTAATTCATTAAGCATTTATTATCAATTATGTTTCAGACTGTGCTAAAGATACAACAGTTAATGACTAAATGGCTGCCCTTGTAAAGCTTACATTATAAAGGGCAAGGAGTGACAAAGGCTAGTAAAAGAAACTTTATTGTGAAGTGTTTCAACTTATTGGAGTATGAACATGAAATTGTCCCCCCCCCACTAATTGCCACTTACCTATTTTTTTTTTCACTGGGAAACAAAGGATAATGATAAATATTTAAGTCTGATTCTATAACTTTTCAAATGCTTTTAGATATTGTAAGAGTCTCATTTTGATTTTGTCTTTACTAACTTCAAACTCTTACCTTATTCAAATATCATCTGTTTTTCTTCAAACAGATGAGACATGGCTCTAGTCTAGGAGTTTGGGGGTACCTGGTAGGCTTTCATTCACCCCGTTCTTCTTTCTCTTTTACCTGTGCCTTTTGTATTATTGTCTTGGGAGGAGAATTGCTGGGGAGGAGATATAGAGAAAAGACAAGACATTTATCACTCTGTGTCTTTGGTTGGTCATAATTGCTCTTTTAGCTGTCTATAGGCACTATATAAATAGGTACTTCTTGTAATAGCCTGCTAATGAAAAGGTCCCCAAGTATGTCCTTTGGGCATTGGAAGACCCTTGCTTTTTTTTTTTTTTAGTACTAGGGATTAAACCCAGGGTGCTTAACCACTGAGTCACATTCCCAGCCCTTTTATTTTTATTTTTTTATTTGGAGATGGGATCTCACTAAATTGTTTAGGGACTTGATAAGTTGCTGAGGCTGGCTTTGATTTTGTTATCCTCCTCCTCAAGCCACTGGGATTACAGGCATGTGTTGCCATACCTGGCAACCCTTGTAAATTTTGATTACATATTCAGTTAGACGTTTAGCTTGTGCTTTCATGTCACTTTCCCCTTGTATACCTTTATCTTCCCCATGTTGCAAAGCAACCCACAAGAATGATCTATCTATCTATTCTTTCTTGGACCTTTGGATTCCAAATTCATCTCCAGTTCCTCTTGAGAAATTGAGATTTGCTGTGTGTTGGAAATAGGTGAAGATTAGTCCTGGCTCTCTTGTCATTTGGCCATATCAAACACACTATGCATCCCCAGGGTTGTTTATCTTTCCCTAGTGGTGCAGGGAGAAGTCCAGAATATCTGATGGTAAGCACAGGGTCAATTGGGAAAGGAAAAGCCTGTCTTCCACATCAAAATGTGACCTCATTATCCTTCCTAGTCCTCTTTGTTTATTGATGAGGTGAGTGGGTATTGATAAGAATTTAGCTTCATTGGTTTATTGAGCTGGTGGCCTCAGATACCAAACTCTGGAAATTTTCTGATTTTAGGATATCAGGCAAATCTTTGAGGCAATTTCTGGGAAAAGATGATCCCACTCAGCACTCAGTGTCACCCTGTTACTCTTATATTCTGGGTAAGGTTTTGTACTTTTAGGAACAAATCAATGATTGAAAAAAAAGAAATCATCATACAGAATTCTAGATATTTAAATGTTATCCCAAGGCTGTTCTTATCTTTCAGGTTTTCTTCCATTCATTATTTCAAAGATCCTATGCTTTCACCCTCATAGACCCCTTTGCCATTTTATATCTTGGGTTTATGATGAGCCAAATATACCACTGCAGGGCTTATATTCTGATTATTAAAAGACCCCAGATGAGCTACCATATAGGTAGCCAATTTGCTAAAAAATCTTAATGGGGACAACAATGTTAAAATAGTTTTTATTTATTTTTTTACCAAATACCTACTGATAATGTTGTTTCCATGTTATAGGATGGGAAGACTTCATTATATCTCACTTCTGTTTCATACTTTTTTTCAATAATTTTTTTGTTTTGTAACAGTTTCATCTCAAAGGTGTAAGATATAGTGCTGTCCATTTAAAAATGCCAGTGTCAAAGTTGAGTAGAATCTCTTCCTTTTACATAAACAAAATGATTATAAGTGTTGATAAATCTTGTGGATAAAATAAATAAAGAGGAAAACTAAAGAATAATGGAGTTAAGATTGGGTAGTTGGGAAAAGCCTTTTGGTGAGAATGAGGCATGTAGCATGTTAAGGAACTAACTCCAGAAAGACCTCCAAAAGCAGGATAAAGTACAAAGGTCATGAGAAGGAAATGACAAATAAAATGACCATAGTGACTTGGGTCACAGACAACAAGAAGAGTCTTGTTAAAAAAAGATAAAAAGATGCAGCTTGGAGTTGCATCTACTGGGGAGAAAGTCTACTGGGGAGAGTTTGATTTTACTCTAAATCTAATGCATGGTATTGAAGTTTTTAGTATGGAACTCTGATATGATTAAATATGAACCTTCAACTTTTCTTTCATTTGCATAAAAATGGAGCCAGATGTCACTAGATTACCATTATTTTGTAATGTGTCTTTGAGAAATGTAAAATTAGAAAGTTGAGAATCTCTAAATGCCTGGACAAGAAGTGTTTCAGATTTTGGAACATTTGCATAGACTTTATATACCTAATGTCATTTTGGGTTTGGGATTTTCAGATTAGGGATGCTCAACCTGTAGATGTTGTGTTGTTGAGGACAAGTTGTTTGGTTTAAATCCATCTCCTTTTTTCCTTTTCTTTTGACTTTTCAGGCACAACAAAGTGAACAATGAAGCCACCATTTCTTTTGGTCCTTGTGGTCTGTTCTGTATTCAGCACAAATTTGAAGATGGTGTCAAAGAGAAATTCTGGTAAGTTGCTGGCAACTTCTATTTGGTCAAAAATGTGTAGGTTTTGTGAGCATTCAGAGGGCATCTGTGCCTTTAACTGGGGATATCTTTAGACAAAGCACTTGCATTCTAGCTATATTGGAAAGTAGCCAAAATAAAAATGAGGTTTTAGCCTACCACTGAGAAAATGTTGGGAGACCAGTGAAATTTTGTTACACTTCAATGACCAGTATATTCTCAGTGGACAATGAAATGTTAAAGGCCTACTTAGAGTTGGTTACATTCGCTAGTGAATAAACACTTGGGAGCAAACATTTACAAATGAAAAGATAGGAAACCTTTAAAATATATATCCTTTGCCTCCTAATTGAGTGTATAGCAATATAATTTAAATGAAAAGTTTTGACAAATATCAGAAAGCATTAGTTCTTCATATTTCTACCAAATCCCTAACAGGCAGAGGTTTAAAGGCTGTAAGTTCAAAAATATTAGCTAATTGCCTGAAGAAAAATTTCTTGAGAAGAAGTATCTATTCCTAGAACATGGTGGTCTGGCAGGCAGCCATGATTGTATGAAGAGATATCGGTAGATATCCAAATCAAAGCTTAATCATTGTTTAATAACATTTGGATGGCTATACATATATATGCATAAATATATATATTTCATTTTCACTATATATTCTAACTATAATTACAAACCATGCATGACATTTTAAGAATTGATTTTCTGTCTGTAGTCATTCCAGAAGGCATTGAGGAATGTATTATGTGGAAACAAAAGATTATTCTGGGGCTTTCTACTGGCTTCTAATTCAGTTATTTCTCAGAATTAAATGTATGCGCTTTATTCTCTCATTAAGTATAAAATCTAGGCAATAAACTACAAACTTAATTTTCAAAGCAATAAATGCTGGATGGGGCTTGGTGTTTGGTTAATATTCGTTTTCTTAGGTAAGAATACTTGATAATGAAATATCTAACAGATAGTGGTGTTCTTCAGTTAATAAGTCTCTCATGAAAGTGGGTCACAGTCTATAACGTGGAGAAACAGTGCTAAAATCCAAAGCATTCTGAAATTGTAAAGGTAGGACAATATTCTGGCTTTCCCCCCACGCTTATATAGACTTATGTATTTAAATCATTTTAGTGTTATTGTGACTTTTTTTGGCTGTATTTGTGGGTCAGATTTTAACTATCATTTCTCCCACTTGGCATATCATTCATAGCTGCCTTTCCTTCCCTTACCTTTCATGTCACATTTTCACTTTGAATCTTGGTTCAGATTGATTGTTACTGAAATAAGACTTGGAGAGATTACTTACTGGCAAATGTAACCTGTTGGACTAGATCCCATTTTCTTTACCTGGTTATGTCATAAAGTCTGTAGCAGAGTCTGTAAGGAAAAAAAAATCTGTTAGAAATTTTTTTTCTGTTAGCAATTTAAAAAGTCACCTGTATTATGGTAGTTTCATTCAAGAAAAATCCAAACTAAAAACAAAAACCCCTCAAGGTACTTTCTATGCATTCTGTCTTACATCTTGGCTTATTATTTAAGAGGAGAGAGGTAATTAACAATATATACACATATATGTGTGGATATATGTGTGTGTCTGTATGTATATGTTTATATCTATATCTGGAATGTTGCCATTGATACACAGATATCATTCAGAGATCAACTTTTTAATGATTTGCCCCTTTATTTTTACTTGCTGTGGCTTAGTAGGGGATCTTTGTTTTGTTTTCTTAGTGTGGCCAAATGAAGTCAGCTTTATTGAAGAATCATTATACCAAAAAGTATTCCATTTAAAGTTGAAGTGTTTGAATATTTGAGTCTCTGCATGCCATTCCTTTGCATCCTCCTCCAGGACAATAGCAGTTGCAATATTGAAACAAAACTTCTTTTGGGTCTGGGGAGTAGAAATGGTTTGAAAGCACAGTTGGTCTTTTCCTGTTATGTCTTCCTATTTCTGTTTATGCTGTATATAGTAAAGGCAGAAAAGACTAGTAGATTGGCCTTGGTTTGTGCTTATCTGTGTGGTTTTGTTTCATAATACAGAAAAACTGGGTGAGGGATGAATAAAAGACATCCTAAATTGCCTAGAGCTGATGTAAATTGGAGGCGCTGTTCTTTGGACTCTTACCTCCTCTCCAGCCCTACACTTTGGTTAATAATATTACTTTATATAGAAAATAGAATTATTTAACCAGGCATGATGGTGCACACCTATAATCCAAGTAAATCTTACCTCCTCTCCAGCCCTACACTTTGGTTAATAATATTACTTTATATAGAAAATAGAATTATTTAACCAGGCATGATGGTACACACCTATAATCCAAGTAACTCGGGAGGCTGAGGCAAGAGTATTGCGAGGACATTACATTAAGAGAAATATCACATTACCGCACTCCTATGTGGAATGTTTAAAATTTTGTCTCAAAAATAAAGAATAGCTAGGTGCAGTAGCACATGCTTGTAATACCAATGACTCAGGAGGCTTAGGCAGGAGGATCATCAGTGCAAAACCAACCTGAGCAACTTAGTGAGACCTTTTCTCAAAATATAATATAAAGTCTAGAGATGTAATTCAATAGTAAAGTGCCCCTGGGATTAATCCTAGTCCTCCTCCTCTGAAACTAAATAATTTTTACTTTATTTATAATAGCCCTATTTGAATTGACTTATCTTTTGAAGAATATTAAGAAACTTGTGGGCTGGGCATGTGGCTCAAGCAGTAGTGCGCTCGCCTGGCATGCGTGTGGCCTGGGTTCAATCCTCAGCACCACATACAAACAAAGATGCTGTGTCCGTCAAAAACTAAAAAATAAATATTAAAAAATTCTCTCTCTCTCTCTCTCTCTCTCTCTCTCTCTCTCTTAAAAACAATGTGTTGGCAAATCTGCAGTGCAAGTTTTGCTTCATGTAGATTGTGAGGTCCTTTGCCTTTCTAATTAGAGAGATCTGGGTTCAAGCTCACATGGTTGCTCTTCGTGGTATATCCTGTGGAACTCAGAGCTTCTATTTTTCCCTTTGCTTCCCTTCCCCCATGTCAAAAATGAAGAATGATTGTATCCTTTATTCATTAGCATTTATGACTGTTTAGTGCCAGATGTGAAGCCAGTTATAATGATGTCTATGCAGTTCATTGTAGACAGGGATCCCTTTCACAGGGATTCCTACAAATGTGAATACCAAGGGTCTTCCTTATGCACCAAAGAGAAGAACCAAGAGATGAAACTTTCTTCTTATCAAACAAGGCAAAAAACTTAACAGGTTCAAGTTTTTTCTTCTTTTCTCCGTCTTTTTCCTCTTCCCTTCCCTTTCTTTTTTGCCGTGTTGGGGATCCAACCCATGGCTTCAAGCATTATAGGCAATCACTCTCCCACTGAGTTACACCCTCCCTCACAGGTTCAATTTTAAATCTACTCTGGGGGGCTGGGGCTGTAGCTAGTATGCATGAGCTATCATGCATGAGGCACTGGATTCAATCCTAAGTACCAAATAAAAATAAATAAAATAAAGGCATTCTGTCCATCTATAACTAAAATAAAAAAAAAACATCTACTCTGGGCATATATTGAAACAAACCTGATTTTGTCTGTTGTATAATTTTTAGAAATGATTTTGTCTAGTGTACAATTTTCAGAAATGACAACACAAACTATGTTTCAATGTAATGCCCATTGACACTAAGCAAGACCAGCCATCATTACTGGCTCAGGAAACAGCAAAGATGGATCTGAGACTGCACCTAGGGCCTGGAAGCATTAGAACATGCCAAAATCTCATGCCAAAATCTACAGCATGTACTTTTAAGGACTGTTGTTGATTGGCCAAGTGTGAGGTTGTTGGCACAGTATATTCATAATGTCCATAGTATTTGCATTCTCTAAATTTAGGACTAGATAAAGTCTACTATTAAAGATTGTTTTCTTAAAGCTCTCATCATCTGTTTCAGGAAATTGACTAATATCTAGAAAAATATTAGTTGCAGAAATGTTCATTTATTTTTCCAATAGAAGACACTTGCATATGAAAGTAATTTTAGTATGATGGGTGGGAGAAATTAGTCTCCATCAAGAAGTAGTCACTCAAAGTCTTCTATTAAGTATTTCTTTTTAAGCTGAAAAACTGTGTTCCCAGGTTATATATGGGCATTAAGCTTTCCCCTTAGCTTCTTTTTGACTTCTGTTGCTACTGCTGCTGTTGCTACACAAAAATGTGAGCTGTTATACAGTTGTTGGTCTTCAGCTGTCCCAAATTGTACCTCCATATAAGAGGAAAAAGACATCAATTTTATGGGAGAGCATGTTTAATTCTGAGATCAAATTGGGTCATCTTGTAGTCAGTTCATTTGTAAGATGATCATAGCAAATGGCTCTCAGTAATCTGCTATTGGGAAGAACATTACAAAGCTACCAAAATATCTGAATCAGCTAAAAAAATAGTTCCTAGTAGTAAGGAGGATGTGAAGACCTGTTGGTACACAGAGGGTACTTATAGATAAATTTTGGATCAATTTATATAGAACTGCTTAATTCCAGGTAATCAGGTAATACATTTATTGGAAGCTTTGAATTATGCATTGATAGTACTATGGAATTTTCTTGTCCTTGATGAGTGGGCAACAGTTTTTTCTCACTAGAAATATGTTACCTTTAGTATTTCCAGTTACCTAATGGAAGAAGACCATAAAGGCAGAATAGAGGTTATATGAGCCATTTCTGGCATAAGCTAGAAAAGAGTCACAAACTACTTCTAAGTGTAAAAAAAAAATACTTATCCTATGAAATAGAATGTTATATAATTAAAACGGAAGTGAAATATCCTGCTTTGAATTTTTCACATGCAGATGACATTTTGTTTTAAATTGCTGCCTAAAAGTAATGTTGCTGAAAGTATATTCATACTGTGTTTAGCTGTGGAGTACAAGATGAGTATATTAGAAGAAAGTTCAACAAGGTGCTATTTAATAATGAGCTAAGATCAAGGAGAAAATTCCTTCCTGTGATCTGTTCTTTAATTGATGGGGATAATCTGAGATTTGGTATTTGAGTACTTCTATCTACTTAATTAGGGTGATTTTTTTTGGAGGAAACTGGATCTTTGAAGGAAGGAAATGTGGTAATGGAAGGATTGGCTAGGTCATTGAAAGCATTATAGGACAAAGTCTGGATCATAAGAAAAGTTTTTTTTTTGAAGAAATTTTCCATAGTCTTACTGGTACACTATAGTTGTACATAATGGTGGGATTTGTTGTCACATATTCATATAAATTGGCCAATATTATTTCCCAGTATTTTCCCTTTCCTTTACTTCTTCTCCTGGTCCCTTCCTCTATTCTATTGATCTCCTTTAATTTTCATGAGATGCTTTCCACCTTTCTTTTCCATTTTTCTCTCTAGCTTCCACATATGAGAGAATACATATGACCTTTGACCTTCTGAGTTTGGCTTATCAAAGTTTAGAGCAAGTAGGGAATAGGTGGGGATGAGCCACATTAGTCAGAAAGAGGCTGTGACCTGAATTTAGCTGAATGAAACACTAATTGAAGAAGATGAAGGAAAAATAACTATAGGACTCTTTGTCACTGGGGTTTATATGGCCAAAAGTATAGCTTGTTGAATTATTACTGTATATGCAAAATTCTGCTAGTCCTGAGAGTAGGGAGAAAGAAAAATAAGTCAAAATTCACTCATTAAAAATACTTAACTTCATTGTCATAAATGACTGGCTAATCAAATCATGGCAAACTAATGGAACATTATATATCTCTCAAAATGACCAATATTTAGACCATATGCATACACAGAAATGTGAATATAAAATACTATCAAGTATAAAAGCAAAGCAAATAATGTTAAAAATAATGCATCTATTCTAATAAAATTTGAAAGAGAATTTGGAATGAAAATTTGCATTTATATTTAAATGGATTTTTTCTACAAAGGTGCTGAAATATATGATACAGTTAGCTGGAAGGAAACACTCTTACTGGAGAGGTTTCACATAGGAAACACTAGGGGAATAACACAAAATTTGATTCAATATTAAACTTGCACAATACAGGCCCCCAATGCTAGGGAAATCAGGGAAGGGTGGTCAGTAGTAGACCTTCTGTGGAAGATGAAGAACTTGAGGCAAGACTTGACAGTCAGGTAAAACCAGAATTAGCTGGAATGCGGGAGGAGAACTGTCAATGTAAAGGCACAGTATAAGTGAATAGGTAGATTTGGCAGTGAGAGTGGCATATGTGCCAAGGAGAGGTGTACATCAGCTAAGTGGGAAGCAGTTGAGGGGGGTTAGGCAAACCAAGCCAAAACTAGAGGCACCTGAATCTTAGTTAGAATGGTATAGCTTAGGAGTAGATTTTATTTTTCAGTAGAATAGTGATGAATGATGACTTTTGCAGTAATCTATAGGCTTGACTGCAAAGGGTAGCCAGGCACGGAAGAAAGAAGTCTAAAATGATTCTCATGGGGGAAACCAGAATTTGACTTGGGAATTTTACTGTAGGACAGATAGAAAATGATTTTAAAAAAACATTTAAAGCCTATAGAAAAGTTACAAGAATTGCACAATGGTCACTCATATACTCTTTACCTACATCCACAAGTAGTTTGCTGAGAGTTTTTACAATGAATCAGTAAGGAATTTTGTTAAATGCTTTTTCTCCATCTATTGTAATGATCAGATAATTTTTCTCCTTTATTGTGTCAATATAGTAAATTTAAATTGAAGCTTTCAAATGTTGAGCCAGCATTTGAAATTTTGAGCCAAAAATCAACCTTACTCAGTCATGATATTTTATTGGTCTTATGTATGACGGGATTTATTTTGCTATTTTTGAGGATTCTTGAATTGATATTTATGAATATACTGTTCCATATGTTTTTTTGGTAATACTTTCATTAGTTTTGGTGAAAGGATTTGGTTGGCTTAGGAAGTGTTATTGCCACCTCTATTTTCTTATATGTCAGCACTTCTTCCTCAAATGTTTGATAGTGTTGACCATTAGAATCATCTGGACTTTTGGGATTCTCTTTGTGGAACTTTTTAAAAATTAATGCTTTGATTTCTTTAACTGACACAAGTTACATAGATTTTAGATTTTTTTCTTCCTTATTGAGTCAGATTTCATAATTCATGTTTTTGAAAGAGATTTATCCATTACATCTAAGTTTTACAATTTATTGGTGTGGAGTCATATATAATATTCATTTAATAACTTTTTAATGTCTGTAAGATCTGTAATATCCCATCTTTCAATCCTGACATTGATTTTTTTTATTTCTCTAGATTGCTCTTGCTTGTTTAGGGATTTATCAAGTTTATTTTTAAGAACCACCTTTGACTTGTTTAATTTTCTTTGTTGCTTGTTTCTGTCTTCCTATTTACTTACTTTGGGATTAAATTGCTCTTTGTTCCCTAGTTTCTTAAAGTAGAAACATATATCATGGACTTTAAATCTTTCTCCTTTACTAATAAAACACCTTATTGAATCAGCAATTGTGATTTTTTATTATTATATAGTTTAAAATATTTTCCAATTTCCTTTGTGATTTATTCTTTGAACTAAAATTATGTAAAATTGTTATTTAATTTTCAAATATTTAAAGATTTTGTTAACATTGAATTTTAACTGATACACTATACATAAAAATGATACATATTAATGGGGTACCATGTGATGTTTTGATACATGTATACATTGTAAATATTTAAATCAGGTTAAAAATCTATCTCGCATATCATTTCGCTATGGTGAAAACTTTCACAATCCTTTCTTCTAACTTTGAAATGTGCAGTACCTCATTAATACATTAGCATTTCTAATTTAATTACATTGTTTGTATGTCAGAGAACATTCACTGTAAGATTTCAGTCTTTTGAAATTTGTTGAGATATATTTTATGTGCTAGTGTGTGACCCCTACTTATGAATCTTCCATATACATGTGTGAATTGTGATGCACAGTAGTCAGTAAATATCAGTCAGGTCAAGGTGGTCATACTATTTTTTTAATCTTTCGTGCCCTTACTGATTTTTTTGAATACTTGTTCAATCACTTACAGAGGGTTTCTAATGAATCTGTCTAATTGTCCCTTTACCCTTGTCATGAATTTTAAAACTCTTGTTAGTTACAAATGTTTGAAATTGGTTTGTCTTCCCAAAAGATTATCTTCTTATGTAATACTATTTGTTTTGAATTTTACATTGTCCCTGTTAATATATCTATGCTGCTGACTTATGTTTACAGTTTTTATGGTATATCACTTTCTATCCATTTATTTTCAACCTATTTGTAGTTTAAGTTTAAAGTGCAACTTTTGTAGACTGCATATTATTGTTTTATTTTTTATTCAGTCTGATAATTTCTGTCTTTTAGATTAAGTGTTTAATCCATTTACCATGAATATAATTATTGATATGTTTGAATTTAAGTCTACAAAATTGCTATATATTTTCAATTTTCTTTTTTATCATTATGTATCTGTTGCCCCATTTCTGATTTATGTTAGGTTAGATACATATTTTTTAGTATTCTATTTTGTGTCTTCTATTGGCTTTGTAACTATAATTCTTTTATTATATTTAGTGAATACGTAAGAGCAGGGGTTACATACCATGGCCTCTAGAACCAAATATAGCCCATAGCCCAAGCCCATTTTAGAAATAAAATTTTATTGAAAAATAGTCACACATCTGTTTGCATATTATCTATAGCTGCTTTTGTGCAGAGTTAAGTAGTTGCCACAAAGACTGTGTGTCTGACAAATCTTAAAATAGTTGTTACACAGCTCTTCACAGAAAAATAGTGCTTACTCCTACACTAGGGCTATATGCATCCTTAATTTTACAAAGTCCATACACATTCAATATTGTACATCTGTATATTTCACCCTGGAACCATTTTATTTACTGATTTTCTCTTCCAGCTGATCACTTCATGAATTAAACTTCCCAGATCACATGCCATAATTGACATTACACACTCACACTTTTTACTTCCACTTCAAAAATGTAATAACCTTCCAACAGTGTAAGTCTGTTTAGGTAGCATTCTATCTATCCTTCATGTTTTTTGTTGTTGTATCTTATACATGTATTATGAAACTCCCTTACACAGTTATCATTTTTTAAAACCATTTTCTACACAATTATAAGAAAACACAAATTATGTATTTTTTATGTATTAACCATTACTTATGCTCTATTTCCTTTCTGAAAATTTGAATTTACTTTTGATATCCTTTCTTTACAGGGGTAGATCATATTTACTATTTCTCATGGCATAGGTAGGATAAACATAAAACCTCTCAGTCTTTATTTATGTGAAAGTGGCTTTGTTTCACCCTCAATTTTGAGGATTACTTGCCTGGATATAGAGTGCTTGATTGGCAGCTTTATTGCTTAAATATGTCATTACTTAGTTTCCTGGCCTCTTTTCTTTCTAAAGAGAGACCATTGGTCAATCTTATCATTGTTCTATATATAATATGTTCTTTTCACTGGTTGCCTTTGCGGCTCTTTTTTTTTTTTTTTTTTTTTTTTTTTTACAGAGCTCTGACTTTCATGTGTTTATTATTTTCTCCATATTTATCATTCTTAGAAAAAGGTGAGAATCTTGAATCTTTAAGTTGATATTTCTCATCACATTGGAGAATTATCTTTCAAATAATTTTTCTGTGCCTTTATCGGACTCCTCTTTTTTGCAATCCCTGTGACACCTATGTTTGACTGTATTATATTGTCCTTAAGGTCCTGAGATTCTCTTCGTTTTACTTCAGTTATTTTCTGTTTTTAGGATTGGAAAGTTTTTGTTGATTTGTCTTTGAGATCACTGAATCCTTTTTCTACCCTCTTCTATAAAATCATCCACTGAAATTTTCATTTTAATTATTATATTTTTCAGTTTTAAAACTTCCATTTGTATCTTTTTCTAGTTTCCAATTCCCTTTTGGTATTTATTTGATCATTCATTCATTCATTATGGCCATGTTTCTTTATATGTTGGGTTATATTTGTATTAGTTCTTTGAACATATTTAATAGCTGCCTTAAATACTTTATCTACTATATTCCAATATATGGGCCATCTCCCGGTTAGTTTTTGATCTTTTTTTCCCTTGATGTGAATTACTTTTCTTGTCCATATCAAATGATTGTTTTATTGTGTACTAGAACTTATTGATAATATACTACAAACATACTAGATTCAGTTATGTTACTCTGAATGGTGTTGGTGTCTATTATAGTAGCAATTCAATTATTGATCTGTAACATTTGGAGCTTGGATTTAAACTTTATTAAACTAGATCTGTAGAAATCCCAAATTATGTCCCAGTCACCTATAACATATTTAAGGCTCAACCTCCAACTGTTTCTCTCCTGTATCTTGTCAGGGCTTAGTTGTGGGCTTTGCTATGAAGAGTCTGGCATAGGCCCTATGACATGTTTTTATTTTTTTAGTTTTTGTCTGAAGACAGGCCCTTTCTGGAGTCTTAGCTGGATACCCTAGTGTTAACAAGGTGTACCCTAACATTGCCTGTCTTTTATTATCACTATTCTGATAATAACCCTGTAGTGGTCACTCCCTGATGATAAGCCTTTGGTATTTTGGCAGAGCATGTTTAGTCCAGTCCTCAGTCAGGCACTCATGGAGAACTCTCTCATAGATTTCATGGGATCCCTTCTGTGAAATTCCTTTTACTGAAAGTTCTAGCTATTTTTGCAGCCTTGAACTCTGATCTCTATAGCTGCAGCTCAGTGTGACTACTGGGCTCTGTCAGGACTCTAACTCACCATGCCATAATTGGGGAATTGGACCCACATGGAGAGCTGAGTTGATTGTGGGGCTTACTTCATGAGTTTTTCTTTTCTCTGAGATCACAGACTTGCACTGCCTGAAAACTGTTGCTTCATATATATTTTACCTTTATTGTTGGTTACTGTGGGAGAGCTGGTCTCATTCCAATTATTTTGTCATAGCCTGAAGTAGAAGTTTTCCTGTTACCCCTGATATCTCATCATGATGTGAGCACTTTCTTGTTCACTATCATGAAGAAGATGGGTTAAGCTGACCTGGGTACTGATTTCTTTCTATGGAAAATGGTATTTAGGAACTACTTTTGAATTGTGATTTCATTCAGATCCATTCAATTCAAAATCCAGTGCCACATAGATCTTCTTCATCTTTTGCCATTCCATATTTTAATCTCCTTTTTCCTGTAGTGAGAACCTTCATTTTCATCAATACAATTGCACATGTTTTATCCTATAAGTTATTTAAAGTAGTTTCAGAATGACAACACCAAAACTCACTACCTACAACAAATTCAATAAAATACAAGATATTTTATGATTCCCTTAGAATTTATTCTATTAAAGCTGTATGGTTGAGTTCTGTGTGTAAAAATTGCTTGAATTAATTAATTTATTTCTTTCTGTGATCATGTTAATTTGATGTATAAGTAAGGTAATTTTCATCTGTTTCTGCAAAATTTGCTTTTTTGTCTTCTTAAAAATTTAAATAGCATAACATTTTTATCATTGGAAATTCAAAATCATAGAGAAAAGAATAGATCAAAGAAGTAATTCCAATACCTATCCTTTCTACCTGGTCTCACACATTACCCTATTTATAAATAATTTATTAACTTCTCATATTACCTTCCTTTTATTTTGCACAAATCAATGTATGTATTATTCTGCCTCTTTCACACACAATGTAATGAAGTATTTACTTTTTAGTTCCTGCTTCTTTTTTCATTTTATGTTGGAAATCAAGGAGTTGGGTTGTTTTGGTAGTTTTTTTTTTTTTTTACTTCAGTAGTGTGTTTACTAAAGGTTCAAATAACATCAAAATAGAAAACACTCTTACATTTTATTTCCCAGAGTTGTCATTAAATTTCAAATAAATTTTTACCTATAGTTTCTTTTTATTTATTTAGTTAGTTTATATATGACAGCAGAATGCATTACAATTCTTATTACATATATAGAGCATAATTTTTCATATCTCTAGTTGTATACATGGTATACTCACACCAATTCATGTTTTCATATATGTACTTTGTATAATAATGATCATCACATTCCACCATCATTAATAACCCCATGCCCCCTCCCTTCCCCTCCAACCCTTCTGCCTTATATAGAGTTCATATATTTCTCCCATGCTCCTGCTCCCTATCTCACTATGAATCAGCCTCCTTATATCAGAGAAAACATTCAGCATTGATTTTGGGGGGGATTGGCTAACTTCACTTAGCATTATCTTCTCCAACTCCATCCATTTACCTGCAAATGCCATGATTTTATTCTCTTTTATTGATGAGTAATATTCCATTGTGTATATATGCCATTTTTTATCCATTCATCTATTGAAGGGTATCTAGTTCCACAGTTTAGCTATTGTGAAATGTGCTACTATAGACATTGATGTAGCTGTGTCCCTGAAGTATGCTGGTTTTGGAAATCCATATGCAACAAAATGAAATTAAACCCCTATCTCTCACCATATACAAAACACAACTCAAAATGGATCAAGGACTTAAGAATACAACCCAAGACCCTGCGTCTAATAGAAGAAAAAGTAGGCCCTAATCTCCATCATGTGGGATTAGACCCCAATTTCCTTAATAAGACTCCTGTGGCAAAAGAATTAAAATCAAGAATCAATAAATGGGATGGACTCAAACTAAAAAGTTTCTTCTCAGCAAAAGAAACAATCTGTGAGGTAAATAAAGAACCTACATCTTGGGAGCAAATCTTTACCCCTCACACATCGGATAAAGCATTAATCTCTAGGGTACACAAAGAACTAAAAAAGCTAAACACCAAAACAAAACAAAACAAAACAAAAAACCCAATCAACAAATGGGCCAAGGACCTGAACAGACACTTCTCAGAAGATGATATACAATCAACAAATACATGAAAAAAGGTTCATCATCACTAGCAATTAGAGAAATGCAAATCAAAACCACTCTAAGATTTTATCTCACTCCAGTCAGAATGGCAGGTATTATGAAGACAAACAACAACAAGTGTTGGTGAGGATGTGGGGAAAAAGGTAAACTCAAACACTGCTGGTGGGACTGCAAATTGGTGCAGCCAATATGGAAAGCAGTATGGAGATTCCTTGGAAAATTGGGAATGGAACCACCATTTGACCCAGGAATCCCTCTCCTTGGTCTATAGTTTCTTTTGATATATATGGCATCTAACCAAAATTATATATATTTTCAAAGTTGAAATCATACTTCACATATGTCCTCTAACTTGATTTGTTACCTCACATAGTATCTATATCTGGCCTCTACATATAATTCATACTTTTAATTACTATACAGTATTTCATTGTGTGAACTTTACAATTAAGTCTGTGGTATATTTATGGTGATTAGAATTTTATCCCTTAGTTTTGCTATTTCAAAACAATGCTGCAAGGAACACCCTAGTACATAGATTTTAGTGTTCTAGAAGAATAAATATTTTTGTATGATAGATTCCTAGAAATGAAAGGTTGTACAAGAAGAACAGCAAACCATATACTGAAAATCTCTGCTTATTCCATTCAGTTAGGCAACAAAGAATGACAGAGAGAAGAATGTGAGTTAACAACTAAGTTGGTTATTATTTAACATTGACAATATCGGATATGATTGAAATATTAAAGTCTTTATGACACTGGTTCTTTTTAAATAAGAATTTATACATAATTGGCCTAATTAAATAGTTAATTGAAAAGTCATAAAGTCCAAAAATGATTACATGTGGTGATCATGTCCAGGTCTGTAACATCCAAATGTAGAAGTTGCCAAGCTTGATATCATGTTGGATTTGTTAATGTCCACAGGGTTAAACAATGAGAGAGATGTAAGAATAATTGAGCCTACTATTAATTTGAATTCTGATTTCACTCATCCAAAAGAACAGACAAGAACCTCAGTGCATATGTTCCTTCTTGCACTGTTGTTTTGGAATGGAACGATATTGTATTTGCTGGAGTGGAGAGGAGCTTTGAATGCCTCTTATTTCTGCCAGGGTTAAGTCTATCATAACCCAACTCATGTAGGCATGTCAGGCTAGAGTGCATCTCATGTGGTTCTGCTGACTTCTACAGGTGTAATTTGCCCTAAACGAAATATGTGCTCTGAAAAAGTACACCTTTAATGCCTACTGTAGTTTTGTCCTTGGGGAAATCTGACACCCAAAGATTTGCTAAAATATGCATGAAACCCCTAGTCTGTCAGAGAAATACTCACTATGTAGTTTAAAACTTTTGTTCATATTACTAATTCTTACCCTCTTTCTTGCTTCCATATTTTTATTTAAAACCATTATAGAGAAACATGATATTTTGTGAGGGTTTTACCAGAATCATTCTCCTCTAAAAGAAATGCTTTGACATTTAATGAACTTTCCCCAAGTCAAGAGTCAAGCCCTGTTTCTTTCTGTGGTATGACTTAGGAGAACACTGTATTTTAAGTGTGTGCTCCATAAATGGCTTCAGACAAGAAACACATGGTTTTAAGAGGTTCTTGTTAAACTCTTGAGATGAATGACATGTATTGGGCATCACTACTTTGTGGAGAAATAAGACAGTGATTGCCTAAAATGAAAATCTGCTAAGGAATATCATAGGAACATGAATTTATTAATTTATCAAATATGCAGGCAGACTATATATTTTTTTTTTTTTTGCTGGGTACCTCCATCTTGTCAGAAATAGGCAAGACATGCCTTTTTCTCCCAAGGAACTCAGTCTGTCATAGGGGAGAGGGAAACTCATATGCATTGGATGCTGCTATATGCTAGCTACTTTACAAACACTGTCTCCTCATATAAAAGTGATGAGGTATACAGCAGTTAATTTACAGATAGGGAAATATACGTAAAATATCTGCTCTAATTTTAGAGATAGGGAAAAAGAACCTTAGAGTGGCAAAATAATTTGACTATTTCTACATAGTTTAGAAAGTGGCAGAGGTAGGATTTGAACCTGGATTTATCTGATTTCTGAATCCTGCTCTTAAATACTCTGCCATGATGCACCTTTGTGTGTACTTAAAATGTGTCATTAGATGTCAAAGCATTCGGCTTCTTTTATAGAAGAGAAAACTTCAGCTCAGGGAGGGTGAGCTTAGTTGAGGTCCCCAATTATTAGGTGGAAAATCCAGGTTTGACATCATTGGCTGATTCCAAAATTAATGCTTTTGTCACTACACCATAGATACAACTTATTTACAATTATTATACAAGTTATAATATGTAAGAATCATGTAAAAGACATATATATATTTCAGATGAAGGAGATATTATTTCTGGCTGGGGTAGGGGATCAGGGAAGGCTTCGTGGGTGAGGTGTCATTTGATATTGAGTGTGAAGGCTTGACTGGGAATAGTGATGTGAGACAGTATTCTGAGCAGAGGGAACATCTGGAACAAATGTATGGATGCATAAAGTGCAAGCTATTTTTGAGTACTAAGTACCCCAGATTGACTGGAGTATAATAGAAGATTCAGCTAGTTAGGAAACATATTTGCACAGAAGCAAGTAGCTAGACAAATGGTGTCTTAAATATCTCCCTTGTTTAAAAAATCATAGAAAATATAGTGAGAATCTAAAAAGGAAGTATGGGTTGAGATGCCTCAGTTGGGAAATCAGGGACAAAGCTGGTAGCATATCCTAGTCCTTGGCTAGTGTTTCACTTCACGTGCTTTCCATTTGCCATACTAGGACGGCTCAATCAGCTTTATTTTTAGTTTTAAAATTCTTAGATTTTATTTTGAATTGAAAAAAATTACTCATAAGGCAACCCTCTCAATTACAAATCAGAATAAAGCTTGTTTATCTGAATTCTTCGCTCTTCCGTTTTCAGGAATTAATGATTTAAAAGAATAGGAACTTGTTTCTGGTCTTAACATTACCAGCAGGTGGCACTGTAACACATTCCTTCTATAGCTCTGAAGTAGCATTTCACCATCCTATGGCTGCCTTCACTGAAATTAGCAGGAATAATTGCTTTTATAATCACCGTAACATGATTGTCTAAACTTTGCACACGTCTCCTCAGTACTCCTAACCTTCTCTAAGATTTGCTAGTTTTTGAGAGCTACTCTGCTTAGGATTTCACTGAACTAGCTCTGGATCTTTCCATTTTTCTTTAAGGAGGTGACTGTGAGGCATAGCTCTAGTTACTTTTCAAGCAGTTCTTCAATGTTAAGAAGTCAAAGCTGAAGGTATGGAAAAGTTATGAAGTTGAAAGATTTTACCTTTGGCACTCCTCACCCTGCAGCCACTCTGTTTTAAATATCCTTGCTTCCTTATTGGGCATCTAGCCCTCCCAGCTGAATAATATCTAGATGATTCACAATTTTCTTGACCTTTACTCAGATCCTTCCAGTGCTTTAATGGGCCATGGCTAGTTTCATCTTTAAGCCAATACAGGCTAATATATTGAGACAGCACCGAGCATTTGATGCTACTGGACACACTCTCTTTATGATCCTCTCTTCTTTTGCTCAAGTGATGCCACTTTATACTAGATAGTTCTATATTTTCCTGGACATTTTATTTCAGTCTCCATCATTACTTTATTCCTCTGCCTGTACCTTAAAATTTGCTTTCCCCCAGAATTTTCTCCTTGATACACCTTTTAAGAAAACATGCTACACTCTCCTGAAATTTCTACTCCCTTGGCCTTAACGATCCACCCTGCATATTAGAATCACCTGGGGGGCTTTTAAAACTCATCTGTACATCTCATCCCCAGATTTACTGATTTATTTGAACTTGAGTGGAGCCTGGAGATCAGTAGGATTTCTGCTTATTTAACTCCTTGTCTATAACGAGGAATGAGAACCTCTGAACTTATGAGGTTTTTAGATCTAGGTTCAGCAATCAAGTCTTCATGTCTCTTCTGAGCTGCATTCACTTATTTTTCTGCCAGACATCTTCACTTGGCTGTCCCACAGGTTTGTTGAACTTGCTTGTTCAAAACATAAAATTTAATATCCTCCCTGCAAATTTCACCCTGCCCTTTGTGTTCCCTATCTTGGTTAAAATGATATCATTCTATTATATCCAGGATATGTAGTACAATCTTCAAATCTTTCCTAACTTATCATATCTAGTAATCTTCAAATTCTCCTACTTTGAATTCTAAAGTATCTTCCAATCTAACCCTCTTTTCATCCTATCTTTTGCTGACCTAGTTCAGATTTTTATTGTTTCTCTCCTCAGAACTGTACAAGCCTTTGACCTGGTCTTCTGACCTTCAGCTCTCAGCCCTGTCTATATTCCTGCTCATTTTTCATAAGATTTGCAAGTTGTGTTTTTACTTGTTTGTTGGAAGTTATAGATATGCAGCATTTATTCAGTCATATAGATATGTAAGCATTCATTCAGTCATCTAATAAGCATTTGTAGATCAATTACTTTATGCAAGACATTTTCCTATGGAACTTAACTCCTTTGGTTCACTACTGCATACAGGATAAGGTTTAAATGTCCAGTGACATACAAGCTGTGGCATATAAAATCCTTTTTAGTTTTTTTCTTCTTTTTTATTTTATTTTATTTTTTGCATACTGGGGATTGAACTCAGGGGCACTTGACCACTGAGCCACATCCCCAGCCCTATTTTGTATTTTCTTTAGAGACAAAGTCTCACTGAGTTGCTTAGCACCTTGCTTTTGCTGAGGTTGGCTTTGAACTTATGATTCTCCTGCCTCAGCCTCCCAAGTTACTGGGATTAGATATTCAGTGCCCCACAATATATTAGGCGCTGTAATATTTTATATAAATATAATGTATGTGATATTGTACATATAGGTATATACATATGTGTATACAGTTATTATGCATATGCTTCCCAGTTTAAGATGGGCTTAAATCCTGATAAGCCCATCATAGATCGAAAATTTCATAGGTTAAAATGCATTTAAAATAGCTAACCTTCAGAACATCATAGCTTAGCAACACAGTGCAGTAGAGGATTGGTTGTTTACCCCATCACGACATGTCTGCCTGGGAACTATGACTTCCTGCCATTGCCCAGCATCATGAGAAAGTATCATACCACATACTGCTAGCCTGGGATAAGATTTACATTCAAAACTTGACGTACGACTCCCAAATACATATTGTTTTTGCACTACTGGGAAGCTGAAAAATCCTAAATTGTACTACCCTATGTTGAGGACAGTCCGTACATAAACCATTTTAGCCCCAGGCTCCTCAGCTGCACCTCTCATAGACCACAAACAAGCCATCTTGAGTTATTTGTCATTCTGAAAAAAGAACTGTTCACTTTCCTAGCTCTGAGCATTTTCTTTTATGCTTTTATTCACTTACAAATTACTTCCCACCTTCTCTACCTTTTGATAGTACTATTCATTTTTGAAGATCCAGTTCAAACATTATTTTCTCTGTGTAGCTTTGCTTGAATGGCCCCCACCCATGCACCTGTTCCAGGCAGAATTGTCTTTTGTCTCTGTTCCTGTAGTAATTTGTTTGTACTTCTATAATAGAACTGGTCATATTGTGATTTAGTTATTTATATGTCTGTCTTTTCCAGCATACCTGTGAACTTCTGGGAGGCAAAAATTGTTTCTTTAAATTTTCTGTACCTAGTAGACTGCCTTGTTCATAGTAGTTGATTGATAACTGTTTTTTAGATGATTGAGTAAGTACTTATGGATTGCTGTTACCCTAGCTGACTTGAAGAGCAGAACAATTGAGGTAGGAAGCTGTCTAGCAAACACAGAATTACTAAGTATTCCACACATCAGAGTTTGAAATTATGGCCAGAGCAAAGCCTGCCTATTCTTAGATTCTGCTGTTTCAAATAGAAGGATTTACCAGTGTTATCAGGGCCTCTGCACCTCATCCTCATCTGAAGAGCCCACATTCACATAGACTTTATGGTTTATAATGAGATTATAATGTATGAA
This sequence comes from Spermophilus citellus, assembly GCF_964194105.1. NCBI lineage: Eukaryota > Metazoa > Chordata > Mammalia > Rodentia > Sciuridae > Spermophilus > Spermophilus citellus. The sequence goes on from NC_138190.1 coordinate 103,164,903, forward strand.
CACAACACACTCAATATCGTCAGTGCTCAGTGACTTGGCTTATTTATGACTCATGTGGTATGATAAACTAGCTAAGGACAGAGATCATGAGCAAGCAAGTAAGATTTGTGGGATAGGCGAGAGCAAGCCAAGTACTTTAAAAAAAAATTTCTTAAGGGAAAATACCATCCATGTGTCCTGGAATTTCAAAAGGCCTCAAGAAAATGCTGGGTAAATGAACAGGCAATAAATATCTCTTTCTGCAATATAGGTCACAGGATCCCATATTTAAACTTATACATTTGCTGAAAAATATTAGACAAAACAACTGTGATAATAGAATTAGTGATAAACAGGTCTTAAGCCCTCTGTAGTACAAATATGTGTGACACTGTTTCCCCTTACCCAGCATACCCAGGGGAATGACAACATAAAGGAGCTAGACACCCAATTGTCAAGGGAGTGGGAGAGTCTGATTTTATCAGAATGCTCCTATATTGGCCAGGTCTAAGTTAACATTTTTATGGAGTGTTTGTAGTTTTTCCTTCCTTTTCTTTTTCTTCAAAGCATAGTCTTTCAACTCTTGGAGCTCTTCCTCATTCATTTCAAAATCAATCTCTTTTTCTCTCTCTCTCTCTCTCTCTCATACTGAGGATATAAACCAGGGGTGCTTCACCACATCCCAGCCCTTTAATATTTTTTTTTATTTTATTTTAAGACAGGTTCTCATTAAGTTGCTTAGGTCCTCCCTAAGTTTCTGAGGCTGACCTTGAACTCAAAATCCTCCTGAGCTGCTGGAATTACAGGTGTCTGCCACCATGCATGGCCCAATTTTGCTTTTGATGTCAGATCTTACACCTCTGTTTACTTCTTTCCATTTGGTTCAATTTTCAGGTGTCATTCTCAAATTCTTTTTGTTTTACCACTTTGCTTATTGGCCAAAGCTGTTGCTACTAATATCAATTTACTTGAAATTAATTGCATTTTTTTCTTCAATAGCTGACCAATTAGTAGATATCTAAAATCTGTTTTTGAGCTTAAGAAATATACCTTAGATACTGATTGTATCTTGAATGTCATGAAAACTAAAGTGCTACAGCAAAGGGCCCTTAGCACATATTTGTTTAAAATCCATTACCTAGCTTTGGTATCTTTGCCCCTTCCTTTTCTAGTTGTTCAAGTTCTAAAGTAGTGCCCTTGAATGACACTGAAATTTGGTTCGCCTACTCATCCTGATGATTAGAAAAATGAGCAGGAAACATATCACTTCTGATGAATGTCATGACTGGGATATTATATAAAAACATTCTTAGAGGCTTTGACAATTTGTTGTCAGAATGACATTCGTTTTGGCAATTGTCTAGTCTGAATAGGGGCTTTCCACTTCCTCTTAGAAGATCTGAACTCTGACCCAGGCTTTTGAGGCCCAGGCTATTAGACTTACCTCTCCTGCATACCAGACCAAGCTCTGTGTTTATGTATTTTTACCTTCCATTTTTTTCTACAATAGTCCTTTCATCCCCTGAATTTTATGATCTGGCTTGCCATACTCTCAGACCTCTCATGCTTTTATATTAATAGCGAGTTTTATCATTAGACTTCTTGGATCCTCCCCCTCACATTTATGTGTACCCCTTTTGTTGCTCTTAGTAAGGGCTTTGTCTATCATTTTCACATTCTTAATTATTTATGCTACTTTGAATGTCCATTCAGGAAGGCAAGAAACCAGGATGGATCTTTTGCATTGCTTTGCATAAAATTAACATGTTGATTTTATACTAAAGCCCAGGTCACAGGTTAATTTGCATAAGCCTGGCATTCAGGAAGCTCAGTCTTTACCTTGTCAAAGAAAATGAAATAATTCAGGACAGCTGAAACCAAGTATATTCAAGCCATCAGAAAAATAGAGGTGGGCAAAGAAGTGCCACGGGGTAGAAATGTCTTATAGCTAATACTCACAAAATCTTAATGTGTTAACGGACCATAGGAATTTTCTAATTCATTCTCTTCCCAGTGTAGGAATTCTGTTGCGTGTACACCACACAGGTAATGTTCCAGCGACAGTTAGACCTTTCAGAACAAAGTGCCTAGTGAAAAAAAAGTGCCTCTTTAACTTGGAAAAGCTTTTAATTGTTAAGAATCTGAAATCTGTTCTTTAGTACATTTCAAATAATGGATCCTTGCTCTACAGCCTGAAATCCATGTAATCCATTTTAATCTTAATTTGTAATCCATGAACAGTGTTGAAACAGTATGCAGAATTATATGTGGGTTGTGTGTGAGTGTATTCCTGTGTCTGTGGCTTTCATTAAATTTTCGAAGGGGGAATATGATCCTCAATCAGGGCTGACTTCATAAGTATATGACTTGGACATTTAAACAGAGTCCCACACTTAAAAGGAACCTGTACTTGGGTTAATGCATCACTGTTGCCATCGTGAAATTCTTAATACTTTTTTGACATGTGACTGGAGAAAAATTAGTCTTTGGGGGCTGAGGTTGTAACTCAGTCGTAGAGTACTTGCCTAGCACATGAGAGGCACTGGGTTTGAGGTTTGATCCTCAGCACCACATAAAAAAACAAATAAATAAAATAATTAAAAATATTAAAAGAAAATGAGTATTTAGATTGTTCTACTTTCAACGGGACAACATTATCCTTCTGCTTAGGTTCTGACCCTGCTTGCGTTTCTAAACAGTTTGTCTTCTCAATTTATAATGAAATGAGAGCAATCTTTGCTTCCTTTTTCAGTCCTCTCTAGTTTCTTATCTGCTCTGTGCCAAAGAATTTTAACCTGGTATTCATGTCCATTTATCTTATTTTATAACTTTTCTAATTCATCTTTATAATATTTCAAACTTTGAAACCAATTTAAGCACAAAGACTGTTTTGAGTTTAACTAGAGAAAAATCAACATCTTTTATTAACACTAGAAAAGTTATCTTTTTCTTTTTGAGTGTCTAGAACTTGAGTGTAGTGAGTTCTGTCAGAGAAAAAAAATATATTCAGATATATCCAATTCAATTTTATGAAATGCTATGTTATCTTACTCTATATGAAATCATTTAAATTGATCTCTCTTTTGATTAATCAGGGTCTTTCCCCCTCACATATAATACTCTTTTAATAGATTTAATATGCTTATGTATTATCATACCAAATAATGCATTTGATTTATAACATCATACTTAGAAAAAAATTACTTTAAAATTCTAATTGCACATTTTATTTTGGCATTTTATTACAATAAAGTCCATAGCCCATTAGCAATTTTATTGGAGAAGTATACCAAGTAAACTAATTGATGACCCTGGACTCTACTGTGGGAGAAACACAGATGGCAGCCACTCTGGACATGTGAAAAAGGGAAAGAATAAACTCTAGGATCAAAGTTTACAAGAGCTATAACTATTTGGCCTTGGAATGAAGAAGTTGAAGGATGACTTGAAAGCATCTTTAATAGAGAAGAGTTGTCTTCTGTACTCAAAGAGAAATAGGTGATTTAAGATTTAGGTTGACATTTGAAGAGATTTTCTTTTAAATTAAGAGAATCATGTCCTATGTAGGTTAAAAATTCACTTACCTAAGGCAAAGGCCTCAACCAAATAATTTCCTGAGATTCCGTCAAATTCTAAGTTTCCACCCTCAGGCTTAAAATTCTGCATCTCTGGTATACCAGGGCTGGTATGGGCTCTTTTGCTGAATTGCCTTTCAGCTTGGATTTTTTCATTTGTATTCTTAATTATGTGTCAGACACATGTCCCTCCTGGGGAAGAATGAGAATGGAAGGAAAGGGTACTTTGTTCAGTGGCCAGAATGGCTATCCTTGAATATCTGAGTGGGCATTGTCTCCTTCGACTTTGTCAACTGAGAGGGTGTATAGTTATTTTAATTTGTTGGCACTGCTCAAAATATTTTTGCATCTACTGTTTAATAATTTCTTTCAAAACCCATGGTATGATCTACATAATTCCAGTTTGGTACTAACATTTGAGTATGATTTGTTTCTTTATTTTGTTTATTTAGCTGTGTTGGGGATTGAAACCAGTGGTACTCTACCACTGAACTTTATCCCCTGCCTTTTTTTTTCTTTTTTTTTTTGAAACAGGAGTTAACTAATTTTTCAAGGCTGGCTTTGAACTTGTGATCTTCCTGCTTCAGTATCCTGAGTAGCTGGGATTACAGGCTTGTATCACTGTGCCCAGCTTGATTTCTTTCTTTAAAAAAGGCAACAAGAACAATGAAATAACCAACATATATTTGCATGCATATCTTACTAAGTAAATCAATGTGATAATATATTTTAGTAAAAATCATGTCATAACTATAAAGCAAGAGAAGATTTTTTTGGCTTGCAACCTAATGGGACACAAAAGCACAATTAAAATATAATATAAATAAAAATGTTATAATAATATAAAACAGTGCTAGTGGGTAGAATAGATGGCTGGTATCCAAAGGAAAATATTAATTCAAAATTTAAAAAAAAACAGAATAGTCACATTAAGCTATACATATATAGCCAATTAATAAAAATAGAAGTTATAGAATCACGGAGTATTAACTCTTGAAATCCCTTAGAGATTGTTTTGTCTAATGCTCTTATGATCACCTATATCATTCTCATATTCATAATTCATCCAAAATATCATTCCAGGAAGACTACCACTGGACTCCTATGTACAGCTTAGTTTCCCTAGCACCTGGGTCAGGGCCTAAAAATAGTGGGTATTCGGTAAATATTCATTGAATTAATTAGGTTATGAATGTATTTAGAGGATTTGGAAGATTCTTCTAGAAGTTAGTGTTTCAAATTATTATCATAAGTGTTAGTAATTATTCAAACTTGGGTAGGAAGAGGAAGTAATCTGGTTATTTGAGCATTCTGATTATTTTAATTTCAGCTCAGTGAGAGTTTTCTAGAAACAAATATATATACATATCATACTTCCTCATATATTAAAGAATATTCTTTTTAAAGGCTATTTTTGCGATTTGAACCAATATAAAATTTAATTGTTTTCTGCTGGTGTAATTGATAATTACTATGTAAAATCATTTGTCCTCGAACTACTTCGGTGAGAAGCTAACCATGCTTGGGAAGAAGAGAACAGATCTAAGGAAAAGAAATGCTCTGCTATCTACTCAGCTTTCACTCTATACGTTTTGGGATCTACACTTGCCATATCCTGCCCTAGTGTATAATCTTCCCCACTTTCCTCCCTTCCCACCATAGCTATGCCCATGGGGTATAGACATGACCTACCTAGGCCACAGCTGAGAAATCATATAGGCCAATAGCTGGCAGAGAACTCTGGATACCCTGACTCTAAATTACTATCTATAGTACTGTGGTTATTTTTTCTTTCTGAGCTTTAGTATTTTCATCAGGAAAATAATGAGGGATCTGTGTGTGTTCCAGTCTTTTTTTTTTTTTTTTGGATTGTGTTACATACATTCCTAGTGGTTCATTGGTGGTGCTTTGGGGCTAATACAGGAATGGTGAGGGAAGAGAAAGAGGGAAATGGAAAGAATGAGGAGGACTTTAAATATACCCACTCTACTTCAACCACAGTGAATTTACTTTTGTTGGATAATTTATGCTTTCTTGAAATTGTTTGAAAACTATATTCACTGGCATAGTGAAAGTACATAGTAGATCTAATTTAGTTATTAAAGTAGTTGAAATGATTCCACCTACTTTTTCATGGTCCTGTTACAGCTTTGGTGTTGCTGATTGGATTAAATTGATCATGTAACAACTTGATCAATTGCTGTTAGGATCTGTCTTGTTGGCCACCTGCCTGCATCTACTCAGGTCAACTAAGCAGTAGCTTCAGGTTAAAGATGTGGAAATTATGATCCCTTAGTAAAAGAACAGGCTAATTTTCCTTCTTTTGTTGATTGAATTTGGGAGGGGCAAGAAACAGTCCAGGCAGGACTACATGGAGTTCTGTTAATAGACCTTGTTCCCCTCCCTGGGCCTGGGGCTAGACTTTCTATAAATGATTGCTTGCCTATTTACTGAAAGTTAAATTGATCCAAGTAACAGAGTCACCCCCAGAGTGAACATTTTATCATCTAACCTGTCAAACTCAATTGATCCTTCACTATTAGAAGACTGATTAATTATCCTAATAGGCTGACAGGAAGATATGTAGTAGCTAGAGATGGACCAGGAAAGGGGAAAATAGGAGTCTGAAATGTTTCTTTTTTTTTTTTTTTCAGGTATTCACTGGCATGAAGTTCAAAGTATGTTGGATTTTCAGTGGATATACATGATTTTTTTTCCCTTTTAGATTTTGTTATGATTTAGCATTGACTGTGTATAGCATTTTCCATCTGCCCAATAGTTAGAGGTTATGTTAATGGTCACCGCTCTCATTCCAGCTTCACAGATGAGGAGCCAGAGGACCAAGGAGGAACTAGTAAGTTGGCCCAAGGTCACATTGTAAATCAATGATAGAGGTGAAGTCTACCAATATCAAATTTCAACAACCCCTCATCTTGTCACTGATTCCATTCTTCTTCTGCAGGGACACTGCACAATACCAATAAAGCCTTCCACTAAGCCATTTTGGGGCCTTGATTACAAAGTGCCAAAGTGGGGCTCATGCCCTGACCTGACCTTCAGAGTCACGTAAATTTGTATCTTGATCTTAGCAAATGCCTTAGGCTTCTTTTTGAAAACTTGCAGGAAGGATTGATTGGTAGTGAAATTGTTGCAACATTTTTCATATATAAAACTTAAAAAGTCAAGTGTTGAGGTATGATAAACAGACTCTTCTAAAATTATTGTGCCTTAATAAAATGCATCTTGGCTGCCTATAGGATGGATTGCATTCAGAGTTCACATGACAATGCATACTCTGATTTGCCTGAAAAGTTGGGGAAGCATCATGTTTGGAGTTGACAGGCAAGATGGCTTTTATTTTCCCCTTCAGTTCAAGATTAGCATTCTTTGGCTCAAAAACATTTAAAACCACTTTAAAGTGAGCTTAATGAGAAAGGAAGTGGGGGAGAGAATAAACAGGATTAATTATTACTACTGGAAATTCAAACTTCTAGATTTATTTGTTCAATATATATGAAGTAAGCATTCCTTTGTTTGCCAGATAACATGCAAAGATAAAAGGATATTACCTTCTGATTCTTTTAACTGATAGAAACAGAATAACCTTGAAAGTCCACTCAGGCTTCAACCTTAATCTTCCTCATCCGAGAAGATATCCATGACTAATTGAATAGTAGGAAATTCTTCCTGTTCCATTATAGCTTAATCATGATTTTTTTTTCTTTCTGTATAATAGCATTGTTGTTCTGTAATGTGGGGACCTGTTTAGTCATGCTGGGAAACTAAGTAAGAGAAAATAGAGTCCTTGCTCTGGAGTAGTAACCACTTGGGTTTAAATCCTATAAATGCAAAAGGAAACAATCTATGAAACTTTGAGTATATTATTGAATTTCCACTACCTTTTCTATAAAGTTTATTAACTTTATTAAGAATCACTGTGAGAATTGGATAAAATACATAGGAAGAATACCCAGGTTCTTGGTATATGATGCTTGATGCTCGAAAGATGTAATTGTCTTCTTGTTGTTGATGCTGTTACATTATTTGATCAAATTTTTCTTAGTTATTGATGACAAAAATGAATATGGTAGCAGTCCCAAGGGAAATTCTGCTCTTCTGATCTGAGAAAATGTTTTGTGTATTTAAGTTTAAAGGGTGGAACCAGGCAGTATGTTTTATTATTTCTCTTATTTCACTTCTTTCCTCTTCTCCATAACTAATAGTTTCCTATAGTTTTATTTGGTGTTTAGGGTGTTATGAAATATTATGTCATTTTATGAAAGGTTATTTACACAGAGAAACCAGATGTAACTGAGTGCACTTACAAATACTAGCTTTATTTTTCACCCTTGGCAAGGAGGGACCTTTAAAACGTAAATTTAGAGCATATTAAATTTTGTTTAAAATGTTAGGACATACTTTAAAAGGACATGAGAAAAGTAACTTTGTTTTGATACCAGGTAATTCCTCAGGAAGGACAACCCATTTTAATCCTATTGATTTTTAAAGACCTGGAAGTTTAGATAAATGTTCTAGAATTTGCTTATTCTGGTCTTCAAAGGTTTATAGCCTGGAGCTTCCTTGGAAAGGTAGAATCACTAAATAGAAGAAGTCCATATAAATAAAGTTCCTGTTTGGCTCCCAGAGGGAGGTTGCACTCTATGTAAGGTATTAATTGTCTTTCAAAACTCCCCCACTTTTCATCACAGTGAACAAAATATCTGACAAGAACACCTTATAGGAGGAAAAATTTATTTTGGCTCATAGTTTCAATCCATGGTTGGCCAAATCCATAACTCTGGGCCTGAGGTGAGAAGAACATAACATCCTGGCAGAAGAGTGTGGTGGAGGAAATCTGCTTAGTTCATACACCCAGAAAGCAGAGAGAGAATTTGAGTTCAAGGAACCAGGGATAATAGAATCCTCATGGCACGCCCTCCAGTGACCTTCTTCCTCAAGTCACATCCTACCTGTCTATAGTTCCCATCAATGAATCTATTTAAATTATTAATCCAGAAAATGGATTAATCCACTGATTAGGTTACAGTTCTCATAATCTATTTCACCTCTGAACATTCCTGCATCATGTCACACATCAGCTTTTGGAAGATGCCTCATATCCAAACCATAATATATGCCATCCCTTTATTTTTGATGGTCTCTTTGTTTATCCTGAGGATTGAGCCCTGCTAGCTGATGGATGAAACATACTCCCAGAATTGTTGATCAGGCAAGACAGAATTTAGAAGTTGGGCCTGGACTATCTGAACTGAAAAACCAAGGTTCTCAAGGAGTTGTTAGAACAACTGATGCTTCTCAAATTTGTTTCTAGATGTTATGGCTTGAATAATGAAAATACCAATGTCAATAAGTACTACAGCCAACACTTATTCAGTATTTACTATGTCCCATATTCTGTGCTGAGCACTTGGCACATAAGACCCCTTTTAATGCTTACCATAACCCTATGACAGTTGTTACATAAAACAGAAGATTCTCTGGACTAAAAATGTTGGGGAAAACTAGGTAAGAAAAGTTAAAGGAATTTCTTTAATGAAGGACTCCTCAAAGCCTTTAATATGTGAAGAATTCCAAGGAGGCTAGAAATATGCTGCTTATCCAAGTGTATTGGAGCATGGAATTTTTTTCCCCCAAAGAGGCATCTGGAAAAATGGAACACCCCTTGGGACAAGCTGTCTTGTGAGTGCTTGTGAAATCTGTGCTTATTAACCTTGGAAATTGAGCCATGTTCTCTCTTTGCCCTGGCCTTATCATGTCCCCAAGGAACTCATAATAGCTAATCATAGAACAACTTATATGTTTATATCTGTCCCCTAGAGTCCCTAATCTACCCACATCTAAATTACCATTATCTCTTACTTATAACATTGCAATAAGCTTAAAACTGGTTTTTCTGCTTCCCTTCTTTTTAAACACTTCTGTCTATCCTGCAGCCAGAGTGATCCTAAAACCAAATCACACTGTACTATTATTCTGAAGAAACCCCTTGAAAACTTTCCATCACACATAAGATAAAATTTGAACTTCTCAATGTGGCCTAAACAATTGTGCATGCCTGAAATCCTGCTCATCTTCATCCTCCCCCAGGGTCTCTCAGCTTAGGCAAAAATGGAGTCAAGGGAACTCTCCTGGTATCATTTACTTATCACTTACATTCAAGTGCCACAGCATTGCCAGTACAGCTTGGATGATTGTTTGTGCTGTTTTGGTTTTATTGGCAAACTGACTTCACCAGGATATACTAAAGACTCATTAATAGATTACTACCACTAACAAGAGGAAGATTCAACCTAATGAGAAGAGTGAGTGACTCATTAATGACTTGGAAATTAAGCAGTCTCCATCTAACTAATCAATGCTAAGTGACTGACCTTCGTGGAGGCTGCAGCTCATTAGTAGAATACACACAGATGGTAATGTGCTCAAAGGTATTTAAAATATATGTGAAAAGAAATACATTAAAAAGGTAAACTTATCCCAACTGTCCACAATTGGGACACAGTTCCCTTGTGGTATCTGCATGTAATTTGGTGTATTTATTTATGAGAATGAATTTGCCTGATAAAATGTATGGTTTTTTAAAATATAGATCATGGATTATGACCAATGTTCACAATAATTTGCTTTCATTAAAAAGTCTATAGGAAGAATTGACTTATAATAATCACTTGCTGTATTCAGTAACTCATTTATCCAAGGATAATTGCCTTGTGGGAAAAATGCATTCCAAGTCTAATGCAATAAATGTTTATTTGGAATTGTATTTGACTATTTCTTCTTTTTCTTGTCAAATGCTTTCCCAAATGTCACCTGTTAATAAATTATCCCAGAATCTCCGAGGGCCTTACTGAAGATGTTTGTACTGAAATGTTCTATAAATATGCTTGAGTTCTTTGACAGCAAGCCAGTGGTGACATCAGAGATGGCATGACTATACTTCAAATAGGACAATGCATACGACCGCCAACTGACTAGCTCTATTCTTATCCCCCACTTGCCAAAGCTACTGTGAAAGCCTCAAATGGTAATGCATAGGTAATTTGTAAATCTTGTATCTCCTTTCTTTCACCCAGCCAATCTGTCTTTCTAAAGAGGCAACTCGAAGATTGCAAAGCATTTTAATAACATTATACTTTCATATATTTTCTTTACCTTGCCTGTTTTTTAAAATGTCTTTCATTCTTTTTTGTTTGTTTCATTCTCCTCCTCAAAAATCCCTGGTTCTAACAACTTCAGTGGAAACAACCAGATGAGATATTTGATTCCTGGAGCTCCTTTTTTTTTCCATTCAGATAAGAAACTCCCCAAGAGCAAGACCTTTACTTCTTGTTTGGTGAAGTACAACATTTACTCATAGCTCTCTGGCCTGATAAATGGAATTAGGAAATGTGTCTTGGAAAAGAGCCAAGTGCTGACATGAAGACATCCAGACAGTCTGTTTTGCATGCCTTTTGCTTAGGAGAGTGGTACTATGACAATACAGTGGCCTCAGGTCATTTGTAATTGGTTAAGGTCCAGGGGTAGAGGGATTTAAAAGTCTAGAAAGCAAAATGTAAGAATGGAAGTTGGCTCTTTTGAATATTTCTCTAACCAGAATTGGTAGATTATACTATCTGCAATTAGTAGAGGTCCTAGATGTTCCTCAGCTTTTAATTAATAAGGCTGAAGAACAGAATCAACCACGTTAATAGTGCTTCACAATGGTCTCTGTGTATATCACACCTCTAAAAGCAGATGCTGTCTTTTGTTGCTACAGGGTCTGGCTTCTTCATGTATCTGCCTTCTGGTCATGCCTCTGCTAGTTTTTCTACTGTATCATCCTCTTCCACTTCTATACTTACTAGGTTCTTTTTTTAAAAAACCTCTGCCATGTTGGATGCTCAATGTCACCTCAGTGGTGAAAACAGGCTCATTTATACCTCGGGACATATGGCCATTTTGGTTAAACTCCAACGGCCTTAGTGTATTTATTTGCTGGAATTTTGCTAGCTTATTATTAAACGACAAACAAGACAAATGAATAAAACCTCTGGGTAAATTTACAAATTTTAGTGACATTTCTCTCCATTAAGTTTTGACCTTAATAAGACAGCAAGGACCTTCATATAATAAAACAGTCCATGCATTTCGTTTTAGCTTTATAGGCAGAGGAACACCAGAAGCATTTTCTCTCAGAACCAAAATGAGTTGTATACATCTGTGCTGAGTCGCTAGAAAGGAATTAGTTTTGCCAGTGAGTTGAAACAAGGATACTACTTCCATGTTCTGAGATCCTAAATTCTGTTCCAAAATAGATAAGATTGGGGCTATGCCTTTTTTTCAGTGGTGGTCTGTTTTGAATTACCTATTTGAATGGTGATGACACATTGAGTAGTCAGAAGCATTTATCCAGACAGAAAAAGGAACTGAAAATCTAATCTTGTCAAGTTCTAAATGCCCCCATTTTACAGAGAAGAAAGTTAATGCCTAGTTAGCAGTACAGCCAGGCTAGGGACACTCCACAAGTGAGCAGTGGCAACTTGCTTTTTTGCTTGTGTCTTACCGGTTAGCAGGTTATTATTCTGAATATTTATTTTAATATGATCCATTCCTTGCTTGAGGGGAAGTCTCTTGAATTAATAGTGCCTCATCTTTACCTTTAAAAATGGGCAAATTATATTAGTTTAGTTTATTCACTAATTCACTCAGCCAAAATAATCAAGACACTAAAAGAGATGAATAAGATATACTCCATATATGGAGATACATACATGTTATCTTTTGCTGTTAAAAAGATACATACAAAAATATGATAAAATTTCGTTTGAGTTATAGAATTTAGGACAAAGTACTATGGGGAATTGTATTTTTAACAACAGAGGAAGGCTTTGCCAGAGACTTTTGAGTACTTTTAAGGAAAAAAATATATATATATATATATATTTTTTTTTCTGAAACTTTTGAAACAATGCATGTAAACATATAATTTCATTATTATTCAGTGTTGATAATGCATCATGTCCTCACCTTTCTACAACTGGACCATTGAAAGAATTGGCAAGGTTGGTGAGACCCTTCTAAATATCTGCTTCTTCTTTCTGTGCCTTTCCTCACTTTGTCTCTTCTACTTAGAACAAAATCTCTGTTTCTATACACATCATGTTTATTATTTAGGTTCCCACTTGAGAGGTCAATGAATCTGTATTTAGGCTGTTTATAGAGGGTCTTAAATGCACATAGGATGTTAAATTCTTAAGTTACCTAACCCTTACTTTAAAGCCACTTGTCAAGTACTGGCCATTACTCAGGGATTTACTGTATGATAGGTCACCTTGACTGAGGGACATTTGCAGAACGGGTCTGACACATAGTGATAACTTGGCTAGACTAAAGCACACAGATGTGTGAGCTGTTCTTTAATCATATATTTAAATTCCCTATTTTCAGTGGATTCCTTTGGTTATGAGAATCACCTTGTGGCAGAAATGAATCCCAGTTGTCCTTTTACTAGGGGAAATTTTATTTTTTGCAAATGTTAACTAAGTCATAAAACATTTAGCCATTTAGATTTTAGGGTTGGAATTTGGACTCCTTTTCCTGATTTAGTTCTGCCTTGCTAAAATAGCTCCCCCAATATTAGAGAAGCTTCCATATGTCCTAATTAAGTGGCCAAAGCTTGGCTTCTGTGGATTGATTATGTAATGCAGACAGTAATGGCTCATAATGATTCTGAAAGAACTGTCTAGCCAATCTTGCCAAAACTAAAATTGCCTTTCATTTTTAATATCCCCAACTGTTCTTCCCCTATTGGGGATAATAAATGTATTTGCATTTGAGTGGAACCTCATATGTAGCGCTGTGGAAAATGCCACTTCTCTCTATGATTTTACAGTTCCTATGTAGCCCAGGTATGTATATTGAGGGCAAATCTGCATAAACACTTGCTAAATCCTGTGATTCCTACAAGCCTTTCTCTTGCCTCTTGGGGTTTATCAATAGGAAACTGGTGAAATGCTTCTGTCCTTGCATCCTTATTTGAGAGCAGAATTCATTATCAGACCTTTGGTCTCTTCAGACTGATTAACACCTATGGGCTAAAGCCACCATGTATATAGCAGATAGTATAAAAAGAGCACATGAACTGACCATTTACTAGTCCTGTTTGCTAATGTTGCTAAGATCAAGTAAATGCTGTGACCTGGAATTTAAGTATCTTTCCATTCTGGACTGTTCTGTGGGTAGCATCTATTCTAGTTGATATTACTGCTTACTTTTTTAGGCCTAAGGTATCTTAACTTTTCTTGTCCTGCTGGGCACTTAGTTCATGGTCCTTTTCACCATCCCAGTTTCACTTTTGTTCTAACCTGAAGAACTTTTTGAGGATGGAAGTAAAATTTTGAATATTCAGGAGGAGAGGAGTAATGATTGTGGTAAGGATCCTGAGAAAGGTAGAAAAGGATGTGATCTGAAGCCTAATAAGAGGGGTATAAAGGGTAGATACCTCTCTTTCATTTTAATGGTAGGGGAGGAGAAAAAGATAAGGTCATTCACAAGTTTACTTAGTTTTGGTGACTGGTGAGGTGACTTCCATTTTGTAAACTAAGTAGAAGATAAAATCAGCCTGCTAGTGGGAAAGATGTGGAAGAATAAAGCTTTAGAAAGTGGCTAAAATTTGGAATAGACTCTGCTTATATAGTCTCTTTCCCCAAACTAATTGTCTCTACCGGTAGGGATTAGACCACCTGCCTTGAAATGATTCTACCACTCAGTGACCATATTAAAAATCTTCAAAGCTTTCTCACTGAACTGCTTTAATGAACAACATGTCTCTATAGTCCTATCCCACAACAATAAGACTTGGTGCCATTGTAAACTGATGGATCCAGCCACAGTTGGGTTCTTAATGTCACAGAGTAATCCATTTATGTGAACTTGGTCTGCTACTTCTGCCATTACAAACCATCTCTACCACACCCAAGATGTTAGGTGGTGATAGTTGGGCTTGATTGTCTACAATGAGATGATCCCATTTCTTGGAAGCTTATGCTTCCAAGATAAGTATAATATTTAGTGCTAATTGCTGAAAATGCCTGAGTCTTTCTCTGAATTCTGAGGGAAGATGCTCTAGAGCCCCATGTAAAGAAAATATATTCTCCTTAGTTAACCAAGAGGGAGAGCAGAAAATATAATTTTCTCTGAAGTCTGCATTCCCTTGCCCTTTTGAGAGAATATGTGTTTCTTCAGTATTCCTGTAAGTACCATCAACTGAGGAAGTAGAATCTTCTATCATAACAGAAGTGTGTTCATGTGTAGCTAGTGGTCTATATGAAATGAATGTGATAAAACTAAGGAAAGACCTTGAAATGAAAAAGGGTGGTATTTGGGATCAGAGGACTTGTGATGAATCTAATGACTGGCCTAGCATCAGAACCATAGAATAGGGGGGAGGGCAAACAGTAGAGCAGATAGATATAATAGGTCAGATGAAACTATTTTCAGAAAAAAGGAATAATATTGAGTTAAAGTATTTGAAGGACAGGAATGAAAATATAATAATAATTAGGGATTATTGTGTTTCAGACACTGTTCTCAGTACCTTATTTGTATTAACTCATCTAACCCTCACAAATAGCCCTGTGAAATAGGTACTGCTTTCATCCACTAAGGAGCAGGGAGTTTAAATAGCTTGCTCAGGGTTACAGAACTAATAACAATAGAGCCAAAGTTCAACCCAGGCCTTTAAAAAAAAAAAAAACTATACACTTTTTTTCAATATTTATTTTTTAGTTGTAGTTGGACACAAGACTTTTATTTATTTATTTATTTATTTATTTATTTATTTATTTAATTTTTTTTTAGAGCAGATTATGCTAAGTGAAGCTAGCCAAGCCCTAAAAAACAAATGCCAAATGTCTTCTTTGATATAAGGAGAGTAACTAAGAACAGACTAGGGAAGAAGAGCACGAGAAGAAGACCAACATTAAACAAGGATGAGAGGTGGGAGGGAAAGGGAGAGAGAAGGGAAATTGCATGGAAATGCAAGGAGACCCTCGGGGTTATACAAAATTACATACAAGAGGAAGTGAGGGGAAAGGGAAAATAATACAAGGGGGAGGAATGAATTACAGTAGAGGGGGTAGAGAGAGAAGAGGGGAGGGGAGGGGAGGGGGGATAGTAGAGGATTGGAAAGGCAGCAGAATACAACAGACATGAGTATGTCAATATGTAAATCAATGGAAGTGTAACTGATGTGATTCTGCAATCTGTATACGTGGTAAAAATGGGAGTTCATAACCCACTTGAATCAAAGTGTGAAATATGATATATCAAGAACTATGTAATGTTTTGAACAACCAACAATAAAAAAAAGGAAAAAAAAGGAAAAAAAGACTTTTATTTATTTATTTTTACGTGGGGCTGAGGTTTGAACCTAGGGCCTCACACATGCTAGGCGAGTGCTCTATCGCTGAGCCACAACCCCAGCCCAAACCCAGGCTTTTAATTATGAAAATAATAAAGAAAGAGTCATCCCTGTTTTAAAAACAGAGGTTAAGTAAATGGCCCAAGGTTAAATAGCTAGTGGACTTAACCTGTTAAAAATCTCAAGTGTTCTGTCTGTAAGCTATTGTTTTGTTACTGGAACTTGATACTCAAAGTATCAGAAGCATTGGCATCACTTGGGAGCTTCTTAAAAATGCAGGATTCCAGGAAACTTTGCAGATCTGCTCACTCTGAATCTGCTTGTAGTGATTTGTATGCATATTAAAGTTTGACAAATAATGCCACCAGTTTACAGGACAGAAAGGTGCAAGTACCATTAATCTAAGGCAGAAATTATGTCCAAATTATTCATCTAAGACAAAGTAAGGCTGATAATTGGTGGGGGTTCAAATAGGAGGAAACATGGGTTTGAGTAGTTGACCAGACAGCATTAGAAACATTACAGTTCAGAAGTAAGGAAGTGTGATTCTACAGAGACTGAAATTCTAGGCGGTAACTTCATCACAGAAGAGTTCCCGAGGAACTGAAGTGTGTAGGCAGGCTAGGACAAGCAACTAGACTCTGAAGAGATCTCTTATTTATTTGCCAAAAGGCAGAGCTGGTTCTGAAGTAGGTCTGATTTCTGTAGTGCTTCCAGCAGTGAGGGTGAAAGGATGGATTTTGCCCATACTCTAGTTGACTTATCAGCTTTTCTGTCCTTGGAGATTACAGATTTCACTGCTTTTAAGTAAATTTAATATATTAATCAATCAATTGATCTCTCTCTCTCTCTCTCTCTCTCTATATATATATATATATATATATATATATACACACACACACACACACACACACACACACATACATTTAATATGTATATATTTGATTTATTAAACAGTGAAATATATGGATGTGGAAATATAGATTCTGGATTCAGTAATTAAATTACTTGTATTAGAGGTCACATCACATTGTGTTTCAATGATGAGCTCCCCTAATATTTAAGATAAAATTCCATTTTCAGCAATGTTTAAAATGTAACATGGTGGGAACATATACAATGTTAGTGAGGTGCCCCTGCATAAATCAGAATTGTTTGCCTAAACAGCTATGTAAAATGATCTGAATGTTTCCTGAATTCAGGATAAATAAGGTTTTGGTATATGCCACCTTTAAAAAAAAAAAGACAGAAAAGGTAGTTTCTGAAGAACACACTATTCTTGACTTTAGGCCTCTTTCAGTTCTGCTGCTTCAGTTTTTATTCTTCATGGTCCATTGAACTGAACTTGTGACTTAAAGTGGTTCACTGAACTGAGATTTATTGCAATTTGGGGAAGGAAACAGTGAAATAAAAAGGCAGTTTTGTTATTTTTGTGCAAGGCCTCTTAAGTTACATTTCACAGAATGCATGGTGTCAATTACCTCTCTGACTTCACACATTCGTCTACACCCACCCACCCACTAATTCATCTATTCAGCCAATATTGTCAATGTTCACTATGTTAGGATTTGGGATTCAACAGTAGACAAGATAAATAACAGTTTCTGCTCTTGTGGAGCATATAGACTACTGGGAGATGCAGGCAGGTTAACCAGGCAGTTCTCAGTAGAGTGTCATAAAGAGCTAGGATGCTTGAACTCTAGGATGTCATGGGAACATGGAAAAGTAGTTTACGATCCAAACCCACTACAATTCATAGACATAAATTATATTAGTGATCTATTGCTGCACGAGAAATTATTCAAGATCAGTGTTGTAAACAGTCTTCATTTGTCATTCCAGTTTCCCTGGGACAGGCACTTGTTACTGATTTAGCTAGATCCTATGCTTCAGAGTTTCTCACTGGTCACAATTCAGGTATTGGCCATGGCTGCAGTCATTTCAAGGCCTACCTGGGGGATGATCTACTTTTATGCTCACTTACATGATTTTTGGCAGATTCAGTTTTTTATGGGTTGTTGGAATGTAGGCATCAGTTTCTTGCTGGCTTTTGGCCAGAGGTCACCCTCAATTACTTGCTACATGAGCTTTTCCAAAGGGCAGCTTATAGCACAGCAGCTGGCTTTGCCAAAGTGAGAAAGGGAGAAACAGAATGACATTAAGATAGATATCATAGTCTTTCATAAACTAATCTACAAGTGACATCTCATCAGTTTTGCTGTATACTTCTTCTTAGAAACAAGTCTCTAGGTCCAGGTGCACTGACAGGGAGCAGCCCACACAAAAATGAAAGATAAAAAGGTTATACAAAGATGAGAATATGAGGACACAGGGATCATTGGGAATAATTTTAGAAGCTACCTACCACAGAAATATTCTCCTACACAGAGATGTGAATTGAACCTGTTTAGGAGCTCTGTTGTACTGCTCTTGGTCTCATTCTTAAACAAACTCAATTTGTCACCGGGCTCCTTTGCCTCCATTCCATGGGTTACTGTGATTAGCAAGAAAACTACTCTATTTATTAAGTCCCCTTTGTTTTCTATCATCTCAATAATAGTAGTTGAGAGGCTCAGGAAAAGCTTTCCAA
Source organism: Spermophilus citellus (assembly GCF_964194105.1). Lineage (NCBI taxonomy): Eukaryota > Metazoa > Chordata > Mammalia > Rodentia > Sciuridae > Spermophilus > Spermophilus citellus. The sequence goes on from NC_138190.1 coordinate 103,183,468, forward strand.
ATGCAAAGATATTTGAGCAACTACAAATTCTATGCCAGCTTCATGGTATGTATCTAAGATTTCTGGTAGGCCTGATCTCTCAGACACCTGTTTTAATTACATTCTTCTGGTTGCAAGAGCTCATTCAAGATACCTTTAAAATGGATAATTTATAACAGGCATATTTGTTTATTGGGATCCAAGTAAATCTTGAAAACTGGCTCTCAGGAAAGAAAGGTATATTAGTTAGGGTAAGGGTTACACTTGCTCTAGAAGACTCCAAAAATAGAATAGGTTAAGTCAGATAGGTATTTCACTTTCACTCTTGTTCATTTTTCCTCCCACTCCTTTCTCCTCTTCTCTCTCTCATTACAGTATAGCTAGTCTATACTGGTTGGGCACTAGTGTTCCATGAAGTAGTTCAAGGATCCAGGTACCTTTCATTGTTGTTCTGCCATCTTCTAGAAGACAGATTGATAAACTATGGCTGACCTTAGTTGAACTGTGTCATGTATCCTGCTTTTGTAAGTAAAGTGTTATTGGAACACAACCATGGTCATTTATTTATTTTTTATTATTTGTATCTACTTTAGCACTACAACAGCAGAACTAAGTAGTTTCAGCATAGTCCTCATGGCTAACAGTGCTTCAACTATTTACCATTTAGCCTTTTACAGAAAAAGATTGCTAGCCCCTACTCTAGATCATGGTCCTTGTGTGCCTGTTTGCTACCATGTTTTTACTCTAGACTCTGGGAGGAGAAAAGACCAAGAGTTCAGATAAAAGGATTTTATTAAAAAAAAGTGATAAGGTGTGTGCGTATGTATAAAATGTTTGATTATAAGCCATTGATGAAAATTTAGTGATATGGCCCCACCTGGCTATAAGGGTGGCTGGTAAATGTCCTTAATTGAGTGGCTTTGTGATTAGATTACACTACGATAAGAGGATAATAGATACTGGTATACAAATATTATCACCACTTGTCAGTTAAATGATATAAGGCACTGAGAGGTGAACTTACTTCCTTAAGGCCACAAAATTGCTAAGAATTGTTTTCTGATAAAATTTTTTATGTGAGGCAATGCATATTTTAATTGGCTAGATTCAGCTATTCCACAATACTTTAAAACTTAATATATACAACAAATACAATTTTTATAATTTATTTTTATTCATTTTAATTATACATAGTATTGAGCTTCATTTTGACACAATTATGCAAGCATGAGATATAATTTTCTCAAATTCAGGCCCTGGGACTTCCCTTTGACCTCCCCTCCTCCCTTCCTCTGTTCCTTTTCTATACTGATCTTCCTTATATTTCATTTATATATATAATTTTAAATGAGTGCCTTGTGGATATAAATGATGGTGAAATCCACTGTGGTGTATTCATATATGTATATAGGAAGGTTTGGTCAGATTCATTCCACTGTTCTTCCCTTATTCCATCCCTCTTCCCTCACCCTCAATCCCTGTTCTCTACTTCACTGATCCCTCTTATATATTAAAAATGCATATGATTTTATCTGCCCATTTAAAATACAGACATACACTTGAAAAAAAGGAAAATACAATGGAGTTGAGCTGCTAGAGGAACATAAACAGTAGTACTTGAGTTGTGCTGTATAGAAAATGGAAACAAGTAGACTATTCAGAATCCAAGGCAACTTCAGAGACCTGAATTTCATGACAGGTGATTTTTCAGCAGATGTACTTTCTCTTTTCCTGAAAACTGACTTTCTAATATTCTACTTTGGTATAGCTTTTCTCTGTATCCCATTTTCTGCTTATTCATGTGTTTTCTTCACAATTTTCTCTTGACCATAATTTCCTCATGACTCTAGTTTTACTGAATGGCATTTCTTGATTGATTTTTTCAATCTCACTTCTCAAGGATCTCTTTATTCATTGCCACGTTTTCACAGTATTATCTTGTTAACATTCCTAAAAGGGAGAGTTATTTTTCATTAGAGTTTCTGCTATATTTTTGCAATGGCTTCCATGAATCAGGAATTAGTTTTATTTGGTTATTAGTGATTGTAGATGTTGGGCTCACTTGATGGCTTTTAGGACTTTTTCTGAGCGAGGGAGTAGAGATAAGATAGGCAGTTAACAAGTTAACTATAATGCTGTGGTCATAAAAGCTGTAGCTCCTCTTAAACACCTCATATGGCCACTGTGTGAATCTTCTTTATCTGTCATAATTAAATCTTGTAAGTCTGCTCTTACCTGTGAATAAGCCAAGTATCACTCATTCTTGGCATTAGTAATTAAAAAAAAACAAACAATTCTTTAAAGTATGAGGGTTCCCCTACTGTACATATCAGCTGGCAGTTAAAATTTATTGACGGGCATGAACCTATTGATGACTTTAGATGTAACAGACTGAGTAAAACCTATGCCTTTCTTAGAAGTTCAAGAAACCTGAGTTCATAACATTTCATTTAATTCTCTTACCATAGCAGCAGTTTTCACCTCAAAACTCTCCCCCTTTGTAGGAATGAAGGTTTACAGTGTGATAGGCACTGTGCCAAATGTTCTACATCCATTATTTAATGCTTACACCAATGCTGCAAAGTAGGTACTAGTATTAATTACAGTTCACCCTTGAGGAAACTGAGGCACAAAAAGGTCAGGTGTTTTCCCCCAAGTCACATAGGTAGGAAATGGCAAAGCCAGCATTCAAGTTCAGGTGGTTGGATCCCAGAGGCAAGTACTTTACCACCACAGGTCATAAAGCACTCCAGTATCCCATACCCAAATTTCTCGAGTGACAGAGGTCATAATCTCTTTTCTATGTCTTCTCATGAACTACTTTCTACAATGCTTTAAGAACTCTTTATTCATCAGCTACCAATATCTCTGAAAAAACTATCAGAATCCATCAAGTAAACTATGAATGTTAAAAAAAATAGTGATACATTTTCATGATGAATTTTAAATCTTCATATGGAGCCATAAAGGTCCATTGGCTAAATTAATGTGCTCCTAGGGTGGTCTAAGTAATTATTTACTGTCTAGCATAAACAGTTCACATTATGTTGGTAAATGCAGATGATTGATTTTCTTAGCACAGGTTATTCATACAACCACAAATATTCCCAGTTAGTAATGTCTTTTGTGTGAGTAATATGGATTTTAAGTCTTTTCTAAATTCATGAAATTTTACAGTAACTATGTAGTGTTACATCAATATATGATTGATGTCAGAATGGCCTTTCCTGGGATAGGAATGCTGACAATTTAAAAAAAAATTAATTCTAATTAGTTATACATGACAGTAGAATATACTTATGCACTTTGACAATTTTTAAAAAAATAATTAGACTATAAATGCAGCAATTAGCTTGCAAACTTTGAATGCACTTCTCTTTCCTATTTGCTCCCACTTCATTCTACTTCTCTTTATAAATTTGTTAAACCCATCCTTTAATACCTGGTTCAAAATGCACCTTCAGGAATTCAGTCCCAATTAGCTACAGCTAAACCATCCTCCCTCCCAATATGCCCTTAGCTTCTGTAGACACAGTTCATAGAGACATTTGCTTTTGCTGACATGTTTGTTGTAATTGGTCTTAAGTCATCTCATGTATGTTTGTTTTGTCACATTGTGTAGACTGAATTGTCTTCATGATGTCAGAAGGAGCCTTTGCAAACAGAAGGTGAGCAGTAAATGATGTTCGCTCTTTGTCCTTAAAGAACAAAAGCATCTGCTTGCTGCAGGTCAGGACTTTTGGAATTCTCTCTGAATACAGATTTCCTTAATCACAAAGACATGGCAGAAAGAGGGCAAAGAAAACACTTAGGATTATTACAATAAAAAGCATAAAATAAAACAAGAATTGATAATAAAATCCTCTCCTATTTGATTTTCTTCAGACCTGCTCTGATTGCTTCAGACTGACTAAGGCTCTCCAATAGTATTTTGAAAATAAGTGATAAAATCTTCTAACATTCATTTTTTCAAATGAATATATGGAGATCTAATTGATCCGTACTTAGAGTTCCCATTGCACTTTGCAGAAAGTGATTGTGAGCCATATATTTACTTTTATGGCCGGGTGAAAGAGTGGCCAAGGAAGTGGAGTGTGTGTGGGGGTATCTTCTCTTATAACACTGGCTACTTTCTGCTGTGCTTTATGTGATTCCTGATTTGTCAGCAAAAATCTGTCACAAGAGTTTATCTGTATAAGAGAAAAAGTCAACCCTTAGAAATGAAGCAAGGGAAATGATGAATTCAGTGTTTGCTTGAACTCATAAATTATGAAGGAAGGTTGACAGACCTGCATTTGGTATGATTGGAGAAGTTTTTTAGAAGAGATCAGTGAAATTTATAGGTATTTAATATGACACATGCAGATAAATGTGCTCCAAATTTATAAGCTTTGGGGGAAATGTCCTCATGATCATAGTTCTGTGTCATCCTGATCTCTAGCTACATCCAAAAAATTAGCCCAACTATTTATAAGGACATTGGCCTAACCTAGGAATGATTTAAGGAGTCAAATCTGCTGGGGCTTATTCTTGCTGTCTTTAGACTAGTATAAATTAGGTTATCTAATGCTGTCCTTCAACCATAAAGGCACACTAGTCAATTGACCATCAGTAGGATTCAGGTTTATATAGTTTACTATAAAGGGCTGTTTGTTTGGACCTTCTAGTTTTTCTCACCTGGTTTCCTTTGTGGTCAGCACAACTCTATGCCTGGTCCTGTGCTAAGAACAACTTGTGTTTTCTGTTTACCACTGAACGTTTTCCATTTTATTTGGGAAAATATATTTTTTATGCAACTAGTAATAAGATAGTTAGCAGTTTATATGGCTGTAACCCTTACCAGAGTCAGCTAAGGACAGGATGGCTTATCCTCCTGGCTATCGCCAACACCTAAAAATGTGTGTGTGTGTGTGTGTGTGTGTGTGTGTGCATGCGCTTTATTAATGTTCTATAAATGAATATTTCTGAGTTGTTGTCCAGAGCCAAGGTGAAGCTAATTTCAGTAGTCAGAATGGTAATAGCTAACTAATATTGAGCACTTTCTATGTACCAGGAATTGTATTCATCACTGAATACAATTACTCAGTCATAAGAACTCCCCCTAAGGAGTTGTTATTATGTACCTTTAGAAATATGAACACCAAAGCCCAATTGATCTTTGGACAAATGAAGTTAAGCCATTTGCCCAAAGACTCACAGCTATTAGAGGTTACAGCAAATTGGATTCAAACCCATGAGAAATGTATAAACTTTGGCCCACCAAGTGGGAAAATCAGACTTCAAATTTCTTGACTTAATCTCAGTTCATTTTAGAATAGACCTGAATCAAAATTATGTGAGAGTGGGGCATGGTGGCACATGCCTGTAATCCCAGTGGCTCCCACAGCTAAAGCAGGAGGATTGTGAGTTCAAGCCAGCCTCAGCAAATGTGAGGTGCTAAGCAATTCAGTGAGGCCCTGTCTCTAAATAAAAATACAAAATAGGGATGGGGATGTGGCTCAGTGGTCAAATGCCCTATATTCAATCCCTGCACACCACCCCCCAAATTATATGAGAGGCCTGAGAACTTACTAGTGCATCAAATTTTCTTCCAGAAAATGTGGAGACCACTCCTAACTTGGGGATGAGAATGCTGGTGCTAGAAAGAGTCTTCTACATCATGGTGATATTTAGGTCAAACAGTTCTTTGATAATTCTTCATCAAATTCTATATTTCCTCTGTTATATTTTCCTGATGTCAGGGATTAGATCATGAAAATTATTTCTTGCAGAAGGAATTATCATTTATGAAATCTTGAAGTGGGACAGACATAATCAATGAGCACAGAAGTGGCCAGTTTGGTTGGGGAGTATTAGGTCTGAGTGGCTGAGACACTATTTGAGCTGGGGACCTGATTGGTTATCTAAATCAGATCTTCCACAAACTTGGAGTGAGTGTGGTGTGACAGTATCATGAAAGAAGAAATAATAAATGGAGAAGATTTTTTTACTTTCAGTAAGGTAAATCTCATGAATATATTAAAGATGGGCTCTTTATTGGATTCTCTAAAATTATAGTTGGTATTCTAAGGAAATTCCAGAGTATAGTCAGGCACTAAATGATACTCAGAATATGTTCCCATAGAACACAGAATCTATGAAAAATTCAAAATAAGAGATTTTGGACCAAGATTACACAGATAAATTTGTAGATAAATGTAGATGTAGATATACAGGTAATTTAATGAAATTGGTTATTAAACTGAATATACTTATATAATTATAGGTTATTTAGATTGAATATATTGTACTACAATTAGGTGTGTTAAAGCCTTTAGTCACTAATTACAACTTAATGTAGTAACAGTGTAATGCTCATCTCTATCCCCTTCCTTTTGAAGCAACAATTTACGTAACAAATTGTTCATATAATGGTTAATTGTCTGACTCCCCTGTTAGACTCTGTTAAGATAGCCCAATTATTTGAAGAAAATGATTGTTGAAATACACAAAGATTTATGAAACCCAGAGAACCCTAGGCAGTTGGTTCTCTTTACTTTTCTAGTGTGGTGGTGGTAAGGTCACCACATTTGTAGTTTTTTCTGCAGAAGCAGTGGAGTTGGAGGAGATGTGCTGGGAGGTGATGCTATAACCAAGGGAGGGGAACTAGCAATTACTGAATGCCTACCCTGAGTCAGGCATCTTATTTTCATTGTCTCATTTAATTGGCACAAAGACCACACTATTTGTTGTGATTGTACACTTGAGATTGAGATAGATTAAGTGACATGTCCAGGTTTACACAGCTACTTAAATTGAGAAGCACAGAATCTAATAGTGTGCAATTCTGTGTCCCAGCTTCCCCTTTGTTTGCTTCTTGGTTTTCCTAAAAGCTGGCTCTTTTTTGGGGGGGGGATACTGAGAATTGAACTCAGGGGTACTTAACCACTAAGCCACACCCCCAGCCCTTTTTGGTATTTTATTTAGAGATGGGATCTTACTGAGTTGCTTAGCAACTCGCCAAGTTGCTGAGGCTAGCTTTGAACTCATGATCCTCTTGTCTCATCCTCCCAAGCAGCTGAGATTACAAGCATGCACCACTGTGCCTGGCAGAAGTTGGCTTCTTGCTTCCCAGGTTTTTGCCAGGAAAGTGACTTCTCAATTTGGAAATCGGGGAAAATTGGGGAAGAAGATGCCATTATGTATGCTTTGGTGACCACTAGCTTTTCTAGTTCTAGAATATGACCATCTCATGAGTTGAATGGATATAATATTATTCTATCTACTTACTCACACTCCCATTTGCTACCTAATATCATAAATTCACCCTTCATTCCTCTCTGGTTGCAGAAATAGACCCCCTGGTGGGGCCTGGCTGAGGATTATTTGTGCACCAGGAACCAAGAATGAAGCACTTTAGTCAGGTTTTTTTTTTTTTTTTTTTTTTTTTTTTTGAAATTTGAGCCCCAGTCTTCAAGTGCACCTGGCTTTGCTTTAATGCAGATTCATATACATTAATGCAGATACATTATTATGAAGAAAGAAAGCTGCATATATACCCTTTCAGAAGGGAGAAGGAAGTCTTTAGTATGGATGTGTAGGAACAGTGAGGGAACAAAGGTCAACCTAAGAACAAAATAAAGACAGAGGATGCTTGGGGGAAAGGAGAGGGAATTCCACTAAGACTAAGAATTCTTCAAAGGCTCAGATTATGTCTTTTGTGTTTTAAATTTTCAGCATCTAGTACAGCTACTTGCATTGCATATATTAAATGCTTAATAAATGTAGTATTCCAATGTAAAATTCTAAAAAATCCCCCAAACACCCAACTTGTAAGTACTTGAAAGGAAACATCCTTTTGTTAATAGGAATCTTTTAAAATAATTCAGGCTACAAGAATGAAGTCAAGAATGTAGTATAGTGGTCCCTTGGGGGAAAAGCTATGTTTAAGAGATAGGAATACTGGTAATAGTGCTATAGAGCCCTAGATTTCAGTTCTAACTTTGCTATTAACTAGCCATATGCCTGTGAATATCGCTTTAACTATAACCAATTCCCTCACTGTAAAGAATAGTGGGAAGGATGTTTCTCAAATATTTTATTCATATAAGTTTATTGTTTTATGCACATAATAAAATACTCAATATTTACTTAGCTTCTGACTATTAGCCAAGATTCCTGTATATCTTCTCATTGAATTCTCCCACAGTGTTGTGAAGCAAATATTTTTATGTCAGTTTTACTGATGAAAATAAAGCTCAGGTTAAGGGAATAATTTGTAGTCCTGCTAAGTAAGCCTTTTGACTCAAATCTGGTCCTCAAAATCTGGTCCAAGTTGTAATTACCTGTGTGTAAATAATGCTTCCCAAGTGCTTGAAAAATCACTTGTTCCCTTAAGTCCTTAAACATCTCTCTTTCAATTGTATTTGACTGTTAATTTACTCAGCAAACTCCTTTCCAAATTTCAAGCCAGCTGAAGTTGACTTATTAGGAATTTCACATTCTTGAGGTCTTAATTAATGAGGCTTGCTTTGATTCTTCTGCATTGAGCCTTGGTTTTTAGTGAAGAAAATGCATATGCCCTGCTGGAAGCTTATGTAGATTATGAGGATTGTACTTTTTAGCTTAGCTAGAAATGGAATCTGTGTGTTAATTGAGCTCTGTCTATTTTAGCTAACAATGGAAAGTGCACCTGGCTTTGCTTTAATTCGGATTCATATACATTAGTGCAGATATGGCATTATGAAGAACGAAAGCTGCACATATACCCATTTAGAACATTTTGTCTTCTTTTTCTAGAAAAGTGATTTAATACTACCAGTGACAAAATATCAAAACTACTACTGGACAGTTTATCATCTGATAAATTATATTCCCTTACCACTTCACCCCCTTGGAAATGAGTCTTCAAATGTACCCTCTTTCTCCAGGGCATGACACACTGGCTACGTTTTCATACTTTAACAAAGTATGAAGAGACTTTGGCAGATATTACTGAACCTGTCAGATTTAACTGCTTGTAAATTCAATTAGTTGTGGGGGAAAACAGCTCTAGAGTATATATCAAAATTCAATTAGTCAGCAAATTGGGGTTGTTAGCCTACTCTTTGGGGTAATCTATCAAAAGGGAAAGGGCACTTGACACCTACGATCAACTAATTAAATGCATTAGGTCCCGATGGGATAGTTTTTAATATTCACGACCTGTTCAGTTCTATTTGGCCAGAAAACCTGGAATGAAAGTGTTCCAGCAGTAGGCATTATATAAATAAGTGTATAGAGTGACTAATTAAGGTACGGTTAGAAGGTGTTTCTTTGCCCCCTTCTTAGAATTTATTAAAAGAGCATGAATCTAAATGTTGGATACATTTAATAACCTCTTTAAAAGTTGCTGGGATGATCATTTTATTGTATACTAAATATTGTTTTATTTTTATTAGTGCAATATATCATACATAATAGTGGGGTTCATTATGACATACTCATATGTGCACATAAAGTAATTTGCTCAAATATATGAGTACTTTTTCATTATTAATAACTTTGCTATGTTCATATATGAACACATCACCAGTGAAATTCCACATCATGTACAACTACAAGAATGGGATCCTAATTAGAATAAGTTAATACTCCATGTATGTTTGTCAAAATATACTCTACTATCATGTGTATCTAAAAAACCCCCAAAAGTAAAAATAACTTATTAATCACTAATGAATCTACTTATATTTTTAACTTATTATATTACTGATTATTAAAAAATGGGTTTCTCATTTGCTAATAATATTTCTTAAAAGTTGTGAATGCTATTTAGAGGAACTATTCTAATGGAAAGTGAGTAAACCAGCAACTACAAACATTGATGAGGGTGTTCTTTCAAAGTAAATATGTTATTCCTTTGACTCATGACTGACTAGATTTGTCACAGACTTAATGTAATTCACCTGTTTCAAGGCTGCATTTTGTTTTATCTGGATTCCATCCTACAGTAGGACAAATATGTTGAGAGCCACAGACAAGTCAAGATGGCGCCTGGCACTTTGCCAAGAGGAGTGGTTTGAGAAGTAACGCCGCCATCGAGCCATTAAGATGATAGATTCCTTAATGACTGACAGCTATGTCTAGATTATGTCAATTAAGTTAAGCTGTGTGTAATCATTAAGATGATGAGGATTCCTTATTGGTTGACTGCTGTATCTAGTTTATGTTAATGAAGATAAGCTGTGCTTAATTAGTTAAGTATATATACCTCTGCTGTCCTGCAATAAAGCAGCTCCTGCTGTATCAATCTTCACAAGTTCCTTTTCACTCGCCCCCCAGTTATTTCGCCCAGCCAGACTGCGGGACAAATACTACCATTCTTGTTTTGTTTCTTTCTCAACAATTGCTGCCCTCACTGGGAATTCCATCAGGGAAGGACTTATGTCGCACCATAGGAAAACCCTAAAAATCCAGTAACACTTCATAGCAAGTAGAAGGCCCATGGCAGTTGGAAGTTGTCTCTATGGTAGGGAATCAGAACTGAGCATTTGTTTCAGCATCTTATTTGGGAGCTATGGGTGGGTTCAATATTTTCAAAGTGCCATGTGTCTGTCTTTGGCAGTTCATTCCGGCCTTTAGATCACCCTTAATGGACTCTAAAGGTGCCACCTTCTCCAGCACCTCTATCACATAACCCTAATGCAATCAGTGCCTTCTGTTAGAGCAGGGTTTCATTACCTGATGTTTATGAACTTAGGTTGGAACAAGTCCATCTTCGTTTTCACTAGCTTTTATGTGTTGTCATTCATGTAATCACACAATTCTTTTAATCTTTCTTTGTAATTTTTATTTCTATTTAGTTGTCTTTGTGTAACCTTCATCTTGTAATCTTTTTTTCACTTGGGACTGGTTCACCTTATTTTTATGCCTTCATGCCTTGTTTTTTTTTTATCTCTTTATGTTTATATAGACAATTGAGCCTCCTCCCTCCTTAGTATTTGTGGTAGGGCCCTTTGTTAGATGCTGGAGAGCAGTACCTATCAATCTCTGTAATGGGGAGACCTTTGTATCTGTCAAAGATGCACAGAAAGAAATATTTGTCAAAGATTCAAAGATTTATTTACTCCAACAATGGAGTAAATAAATCAAGGGTGACATAAAAATAAAAACCTGTTTTTACTTATCTGATTTTTAATTAGTACATGTAGCATCAAAGTTTGATCTGTGGATGGTAGATATATTTATTTGCTAGATAGTGCAACAATTTGTTCCCTGCATAACATAACCTATTGGACTGTAGAGTGATGTATGAAGCAAGAAAAATGCTGTAAAACACACAAAAAATAAGGAATTGTTATCACCTATGCAGGGAATTGGAGAGCACTAACCTTCAAGTTATAATCAGTTTCAATTATCCACTCATAGATTGTCTGCGGCAGGTTTTCAAACTCAAGTTAGTTTCTCTTTGGATTCTAGAACACTCCTGGGCTGTCTTCCCAATTGGTATGTGCTTGGGGAATAGAAACTAATTTTAATACTAGCCTACCAAATTTAATTGAGAAGAAATATCTGCTATTTAAAACTTTTAAAAATTAAAAGATCAATAATTGGTTTGGATTAACTGCCCTTTCAGTTTAAATATATGCAGTGGACCTAAATATTATAGGGAAGATCTATATAGCATAGTGATTGAGAGTTTATCAATCACTATGATAGATTGAATTTAAACCCCAGGTACATTACATTCTGGCTCTATGACCATAGGCATACAAACCTGTTGACTAGACCCTGCTATTCCAGCTCAGAAAGTAATGTTTTCCATGGTGGGTTCTTGTTGTTGTCTCATTTATTTCAGTAAATACACACATACACACACACACAAATACAAATACAAACATGTGTATATATACATGTATACACTTATTCCTTAAACTACTTAATATTAAGTTTAACTTTACCTTTATGTTACTCTCACCAAATTTTTTGTGTATATGTATATGTGTATTTGTATGGGGGCTGGGAAGAAGCAGTTCAATAGGATTTAATAAGGACAAACCCAATCCTAAGATATGTTATGAAATATAAGAAATATGGTAAAACAACACCTATATACTTCTATCAATAAAACAAAAGGTAAAATCATTACTGAATATTTGTGTAAGAAAATAACAGAAGAATTTTGGGAAAGTAAAATCAGTTCCAAGAATTCATCTATGTGATGAGTGATGTGATAGAGGATAGTGTTCTGAGAAAAACTAAAATGTAATTAACAGGAAAATGCATAGACAGGACAGAGGGCACTGACCTGGCCTATATGGGAAAAAGTTTTTTTTTTTCCCTGAATATTCTGAATTTTAACTATATATAGAAGGAATTTTTGAGGTGAAGAGAGAGATGCCATGGGTAAGGGGAGATTAAATGTAAGTATGTTTGTATTCAAATTAATCTCTAGAATAAACATAGTCATAAAATCTCTAGAATCCAAATTTATACTCTAGTACTGTGCAAAATATTTTCTGAGGAATGAAGGAAACCTACTGGTTCCATTTGAAGGATCTATGGGATTGGCAGATCAACGAGGGAGACCTTGACAGCTTTGAATGTCTAGTAGGTTTGTTTACAAGACAACCCTGTGATATGGCTGTTGTCATACCACAAAAATAGCTTGAATTTTGAAGATTGTTTTTGAAGTTATAAATGATCAACTGCTGAAATGCTGGCTTATAAGACCAGATAGTGTGATCACAAGTGAAGGGAGAATAATCCAGGAAGTTCCTCTCTTCTCCCTGAGTTGTTATTAGCTGTTTGTCATCAGCGGTATCATAAGTCTGCCTTTTCCTCAGGGTAGCCTGCCATTTTTGTGAAGTGAGAGCCAATTTAATTGGGGTTTGTTTAATAGATTGACAGGGTTGAGGGGAAAATGCTTGCCACAGGGAATAAATTGATGATTGATGTGTTTTTGTCTCCAAGGCTAAAAATGGGACAAAATGGAGACAAAAGAATGAAGAATTAAGACTTGGATTTAAATGAAAGTTTGTGTGCCTCTTCAAATGGTTCATTTCTGCAGGCTGCCATGTCTATATGGACAAAATGGGAAAATGATGCCTGCCCCCCCCCTTCTAAAGTCTGCATGTTCCCACTCCTTAAATAAATATGCGATCAAATAAAGGGAAAAATATTACAATATAGCCTCAACAAATAGGCAGTTGGAAGTAGACCAGTAATTTAAAAAGTCTATTCTCACTTAATGAACATTTAAAACGCCAGTAATTTATTATATCATTAAGAGGATTGAGACTGCATCATTCCCATGCTGGTACTAAACATAACAAGTATAGTTACTCACAAAACTTTAGTTAACTAGCCTTTGTAGTAGCATTTGATCCATGGGTATCTATAAAGTTCCTCTAACACCTTTATTCCATATTCCATTGAGAAAGGACAAGGAGAGGTAGATACTGACTAAAACAGAAAATGATTTTTGAGGTAGTTGGTTCAAGAAATTTTATTGAGAGGGATATTTTTTTACAGGTTCATGGGCAAAACTTAATCCCAGTTTGCTAATGGCAAATTAGGTATGTTTGGGTCAGTTTCTTAGCTTTCACCACTGGTGCTATAGAACACAAATGTCCTACTTTCCTACAGAATTATCCCTGGTGTCACTATCAGAGAGGAAATTATGGCTTGAATGGGCTCAGGAAAATTTTAAATTAATCACTGAGGAAGGCTGGGAAATATGTCCTCTTATCTTTCTGTTTAGGACAGTTCTAACCTGGGTAAAGAATAGTGTACTAGGTGACCCTCCAAGGCCAATTCCATTTCAGTGATTCTGCTACCTAGCCTTCCTGATAGTTCTCTACTTGTACTTTCATATTAAAAATGGGGGAAATACAAAGCAATTTAAGTGAGTTGTTATTAACTTGCCTGATAAAACACCTGCATACATCAAGAATACAAAGCTTAAGTATATTACTGGAAAATGTTTAAACTATAATCTTTCCCACATTACTCTTGATTCTCATTTAACCCTCAAAAGTGGGAGTTGGTAATTAATATTAGAAACTCAATGACTCTTTTATTTCTTTTTTTAAAGAATTTTTTTAGTTGTAGGTGGACACAATATCTTTATCTTATTTATTCATTTTTTTATGTGGTGCTGAGGATTGAACCCAGTGCCTCACATGTACAAGGCAAGTGCTCTACCACTGAGCCACAATCCCAGCCCTCTTTTATTTCTATATTCATAAATATGCAACCAGAAGCAAATGGAGTTTGTTATAATTATTTTTTTAAAAAAATCTATTCTTCTGTATAGCATTACACCTTTTTATATGTATGAATATACAGAGGTAGATGTGTAATAAGTTATTTCAGTTGAGGTATATTCATCAAGGTAGGCTCAACTATGCTACAGTAACATACAATACCTACATTTTAGTGCTTTAACCCAGTAGAAGTTGATTTATCACTCTATAAACTTCATCTGTGGGTCTAGGTTACTTTTTAGAGGGCTTGTTTCCATACATTGCTTTAGTGATTCAGATTGCATTGACCTGGTAGTTTTAGCCTGGTATCTGGGATGACACATGCTCACTTTCCCCCACAGATTATTAGAACTAATTACTTGACCCTGCTCAACTTTATGGGGTGCAGAGAGGAGCTGAGAAAGTGTCATATGTGTTTCCAAAAGAGGAAGATATGATATAGGTGAAATAACTAGAAATGTCCAAATAAGTTGAAGTAAATAGGTCTGCCTAATAACATTTTGACTCCTTTCATAGTTTTGACCAATGGATTTGTACAAAAGAGGAAGGTTGGCCTATTAATTTATACATTTTTAAATGGAATCAAGCTGAGTTAGCTAGGGATTTGGGGAAGCAGTATATTTGCTCAATCAATTAACACTCACCCGTGGTACATGCAGCTTTAATTTTTTCTAAAAAAGGATGTACTGCAGGATTATTTTAAGTCAAGAGTCAGAAAATATTTTCTGTGAAAGAAAGACACTAGTAAATATTTTTAGTTTTGTAGGCTGCATAGTCTCTGTCACAAGTACTTAACTCTGCTATTACAAGGTGAAAGCAGCCACTGACAATAAGTGAGTGAATGGACATGGCTATGTTTCAATAAAATTTTATTTACAAAAGTTGGTGGACTATAATTCCCAACTTCTGTAAATAATGAGACTCCTTTTTGAAAAAGAATGTTCAAAGACTTTTTTTTAACAAAGTGTTGAGTAAGAGCAAAGGCATTTGGAAACTAAGTTGTTGATGGTCCATCAGAAAAAAAAACAAAAACAAAAAAAACCAGAAGGTTATCAAAACATCATGTTACCACATTAATATAACTTTTGTTTTATGTACCAGTTAAGAATAAGTTTAATTTAAAAAGAAAAAAAACTGCCGTGAAATGGTAATTCCATGGAAAAATAGTCTTTTTCTTTATTTTATTTTTGTGGTGCTGGGGATTGAACCCAGGGCTTTGCACATGCCAGGCGATTGCTCTACCATTAAGCTACATGCCCAGTCCTAAAAATGTTTAATTTATTTATCATTTTTCACAAGTGATTTATATTTTGTGTCAAGTTATATGTGAATCTGTCGGGATGCTTTTCGTTACAAGGAACAGAAAAAATTCAAACTGGGTTTTGTATTACTAATTTATTGGTTCAATTAATGCAAAAGTTTAGACATAGTCTCGATATGTTGTTCCATAAGAGCTCATTCCCATTTTTCTTTCATTTTCTTAATTCTACCTTTTTGGTAATGTTAGCTTTGTACTCTGGTTGGCTATGGTTGCATGAGGGCTATTGGCATGAATTGGGGCTGCTTGTTTTCATATTCACTTATCAAAAAAGAGAATGAATATTCTCTCCTTTAGCCATTGAATAAAACCACTGTACTGTTTGTTTCATCTATCTATAAACAAATGAATCTGCGAAGAGAATAAAATTATTCTGATTGGTTCATATCAATCATGGTGAATTGCTGAAGCTAGGGATGAGGTCAGGTTCACCAACCTGAAAGACAGAATGAATGTTGAAAAAGCAACCACATTAACTTTTACACTGAAGCTTTTTTTAATCACCATTTCACATTGGAACGTCTTGTAGTATGTATGTATTTCTATATACATATATATGTGTATGTATATATGTATGTGTATATATGTATATGTGTATATCCATGTGTATATATACATGTATACATATGCACATGCATAGAGGTTGGAAGGTCATACAAGAATTTTTATTAGCAAGAACTTCAAACCAGGGATCTTTAAATGTGGGTAGCATAGTGTATCTTTTTCAGAAAGGCATTTAAACACTGCATGGAATATTTCACTTGCCTCAGGGAATGGTAATCACAAAAGTCATTGGCTATGGTATGTGTCACTCCTATATGTGTGAGTAAGTTTGTTGTCAGAGGAATACACAGAGAATGGTAAGCTGATATCTAGGGTATCTTGAGTTATACCAAAAACCTAAATTTAAGCTCATTTTTATATCCAAGAATGCTGTGTTTGTTTTGGTTGCCATGTCTCAATAATGTATCCCATAGTTGAAGAATGTCCAGAAAAAATTATCATAGACATGTCTGCTGTAAAATACAGAAGAGAGGCAAACCACATTGGTGAGTTTTATTAGTGTTAGTGATGTAAAAGCATCCCAGTGTTTCTAATATAATTCAGAGAGATACAACACGGACTGCAATCTTGGAACTTTTCAGTCTGGACAAATAAAGATTGAATGAATGTCATCAAAGCCTGTAAATAAGCATATTATGCACAAAAACATTCACTAATTTCTATCATATTAGAACCAAAGGACACATATTTAAACTCAAAACAATTGTAAGGCAAATGAAAAGACATGTGCCTTCATAAGTTGAGAAATCAGTTCATAGATGTCCTCTAGGATTTAGTAGTAGTTGAGTACATACTTTCAAAAACAAAGTTTATATTAGTTTAAGACTTATCCTTCTACAGTAAAGGATGAGGGCAAATGAAAATATTTTCTAGACGTCCTTAAACTTGAAGTTTAGTAGCAATGAGAAAGGCTTTGCTGTACCTTTTATCATGTAACAAAACTTGTGCTTTCTTCTAAAAATCTACTTTATGTGCCTGCTGCACCTGTTTATACCTAGTTTTCAAGCAGTTCAATTTTAGAACACTCCCACCCCTACTGCCTGATAGACTGGGAAAAATTTAAAGGCATGTATATAAATAAAACTGAGTGGAGTACCTCAAAGATATGACCAAAGAACTGCACATAACAGTGCAGTTTTACAAATAACTTTCTTGAAGACTCAAAATCTCATTCCCAATAAAAATCATCAAGAATGATTCTTCAATTGAGTCTAGATTTTCACATAAATAGGTTTGAAATTCAGACATATGCTTCAATAAGCATGATTATGTGGGATTTGGGGAACATTACCATCTAGTTGTTCTTTTTCCCCTCTGTGGACAGTAGTCAAAGCACCATGTCTTTAATAGCTATTCTTGACTGGATTTCTGGCAATAGCATTTTGTTGCTTTGTTTAGTGCCCTATCCAGCATCAATCTTTCCTACTCCTAATCCTGATAAAAAAGATAATTGTTCATTGCAGGGGTCAGCAAAGATTTTCTGTAAAAAGTCAAGTAGTAAATAGATTTATAGATCATAGGTCTATTATAACTACTCAACTATCACTGTAGCATAAAAAAAGCTATGCATGACACAGAAACAAATGAGCTTGTTGCTTTCAAGTAAAATTATTTATGGACACAGAATTTTAAATTTCATATCATTTTCATCTGTCAAGAGATATTTTCCTTATTATTTTTAAGGAAATTTTAAAATATGAAAAAACATTCTTAGCTCATGGGCAATTCAAAACATGGGGTAGACTGGATTTAGCCAAGAGGTATATTTTGTGAACCCCTGGATCACAGTAAGGATATCAAGAGGGAGAAAAGATCTATGTTTTTGGCTTTTCTCCACTTCTTTTACTTGCAGTGCTCCTATAGGACTATGTGACTATTAGCCTTGATTTGTGCCAGTTATGTTTTATCACCTGGGGTGGTAACTGTGTCCATGTTTCAAAATATAAGTGAATCTTAAACAAACTTGTTTCTCTGATTACTTTTCCACATAATATGTTTAGAAACTGTGTTGTAAAGTATAAAGCATATTAAATATTTTCTCCATGCATTCTTTTATGATAAAAGACTACATACGTCTGCACATAGTATATGAGTGTGAGCAAAGAGTAACTTCTAAGTATGTGTGTGTATATATATATATATATATATATATATATATATATATATATATACATACATACATACACACACACACACATACAATACGTGTACAAAAGCCAGCAGAATCTGACAAGGATGTTCTATAGTAAAAAGCTTATATGGTAATGTAAAGCACAGGATGTATTTTGATGACATTTTTGTTGCTAGAAGGCTTATTATCTTTGATGTCAAAAAGACATTAACAACCCATGACTTTAGTCTCAGAAACTAGGGAGGCTGAGGGCAGAGGATCACAAGTTTGAAGCCAGCCTTAGCACCTTAGTGAGGCTCTGCCTCAAAATAAATAAATAAATAAATAAATAAATAGGGCTGGGGATGTAGTTCAGTGTCCCTGTCTTCAGTCTCTAGTACCAAATAAATAAATAAATAAAGTTGAATTTATTGGTAATAAAAATTAAGGAGAAATAAGACCAAAGCCTTATAGAGATTTCTTTGCCATGCTATAGAAAGATCATTATTTCTTTCTCAGGCTGATATTCAGCCAGTATGAACTGGTATGGGCATACCAGTTACTTACCAGAGACATCTGTGTTTTTCTCGTTTTACAATGCACTTTGTTGAAAAAAAAATTCACATCCAACAAAATGCAGAATATTTGAGTGAATATCTGATGAGTTTGACAAATGTCATCACCAAGTCAAGGTAAAGGACATTTCCCTCAACCCATCAAATTCTTTGTAGTTGTTATGCCCTAACCCTGGGGCCAAGACAACCTCTTATTATATTATATTAGTTTTTCCAATTCCAAAATATATTAATAGAATCATATAACTGAAATCTACTTTTGATTGAACCCGTATCCACTCTGTTTGGTAATGCCTATGATTCACCTTGGACATTTAAATGTATATTAATCAAAGCTACCAGATTGAGTCTTAATATGGAGCATAAAAAAGCTAAAGTATGCAGTATCATCACCAATTCTAGAAACAATAAAAGTAAGTATGATTAATTTCCAGAAGCACAGGTGATAAAACACAAATATTGTCAATGTTCAGAACTATTGGAGAAAAATATAAACATCTTGTTACTGACTCCAGAAACTCTTATAAAATATAACGTCTCACAATGAAGCAAGAAATTCCAGCTTTCCAGAGGAAAAGAAGAGCCAATGTACCTGACAGGGATGGAGTGCTATATAGTTAGACTGTGTAAATTAAGAATGGGGGTTTTAATGGCCATGTAGTAAAGATGAGTCCTCAGCCTTTGTGAAGTGAGGTTTTGGAATTACAGACCCCTGAGGATAGCTGTATCCTTGAATTTATAGCCCTTAGTAAAAGAGTGAATAAAGGAAATGGAAATCCTACCCACTGAGAAATGGCAAGGAACTTGGCTTTTTGCCTGAGCTATAGATGGAAAAAAATATCTCCCCCCAAATTTCTAACCATGTGCTTACAATTTATTTTTGCTTGGAATTTAATTTTACATTCCACTGCAACTTAGAAAGTAGCATAAAATTCAGATACTGTAATACAATATCAAATGATGAATTAGCTAGCTCCCCAGGGATTCTCAGCAGAAGCAAACTCAAAACAGCTCTTGAGGAACATACAATAAGGCTACAATGTATTGTTACAGAAAAATTAGCCCTTCATAAGACAAATTCAAAATAAAATGTTATTAAACACATGAAAAAACAGTCTAACTATGATGAAAGTCAGTAGACACAACAAATAATAGGATTATATCCCCAAGAACTGGAGAAAGAATAAGGTACAGGATACAGAAGAGAATTAAAAATTAATGTTTATAATACTGATTTGAAATGGAATTGAAACCCTAATAAATCGAATCAAAGACAATGAAAATAGAACTAAATGATTTATAAAACAAGAAATAACCTTTTAGAATGAAAACTTTATCATTTATGGGCTAATGATTAGATGATAAAGAGAGGAGATTAGTAAACTTGTCAGTGGACTTGAGGGAATCATGTAGAAAGCAGCAGAATGAGAGAAAGAAAGGGATGGTTAAATGTGAGAGTTTGACAATAAAAAGAATAATTAGCATGGAGGAGAAACAATATTCAAAGAAATAATGACTGATGATATTCAAAACTGAAAAAAGACATGATGCAATTTAAGAAACTCAGCAAGCATCAAGCATGATAATAACAAAGAACTCTGTGTGTAGACATCTCATAATGGAACTGGAAGAACCCAAAGCAAAATAGAAAATGTTATAACTCACCAAAAGGTTTTTTAATTTGATACTGTTCTACTTACAGATTCCTGGTTTTATTTCTTGAGCTTTTGGGGTCTTGTTAAGGAAGTTGGTTCTTGTGGCAGTATATGAAGTGTTGACCCTATGTTTTATTCTAGTATTGAAAAGTTTATGATCTAATTTCTAAGTTTTTGGTCTATTTTGAGTTTACTTTTGTGCAGGGTGAGAGATAGGAATATATCTAGTTTCATTCTTATCCATATGGATATCCAGTGCTCTCAGCACCATTTGTTAAAAAGCCTGTCTTTCTCCAACATGTGATTTTGGCACCTTTGTCAAGTATCAGATGGCTGTAAGTATGTGGGTTTGCCTCTGTGTCATCTATTCCGTTGGTCTCCATGTCTATTTTGATGTCAATGCCATGCTGTTTTTGTTACTTACTATAGCTTTGCAGTATAATTTCAGATCAGATATTGTGATGTCTCCAGCATCACTCTTATTGTTCAGGATTGTTTTGCTTAATGTAGGTCTTTTACTCTTCCATATGAATTTCAGGACTGTGTTTTTCCTAGTTTTGTGAAGAGTGCCATTGGTATCTTGATAGGATGGCATCAAATTAAAAAGCTTCCGCTCAGCAAAGAAAACAATTAAAAGCATGAATAGTGGGCCTACAGGTTGGGAGAAAATCTTTACCAGCTACTCTTCTAATAAAGGATTAATTTCCAGAATATATAAAGAACTAAAAAAAAACTTACCACCACAACAAACAAACAGCTCAATCAATAAGTGGGCAAATAAACTAAACAGACATTTCTCAAAAGAAGAAGTAAAAATGTCCAAAAAATATATGAAAAAAATGTTCAATATCCTTAGCATCTAGGGAAATTCAAATTAAAACTACATTGAGATTTCATCTCACTCCAATTAGAATGGCAGTCATCAAGAATACAAATGATGGATGTAGGAAAAAAGGTACATTCATATATCTGTTGGTATTGCAAATTAGTACAACCAATCTTGAAAGACGCATGGGTGTTCCTCAAAAGACTAGGAATGGAACCACCACATTATTCACCAATCTCACTCCTTGGTATTTATACAGAAGAATTAAAATCAGCATATAGATACTACAGGGATACATGCACATCAATATTTATAGCAGCACAATAGCCAAGTTATGGAACCAGTCTAGGTGTCCATCAACAGATGAATGGATCAAAAAATATGGTGTATATATACACAGTGAGGTTCTACTCGGCCATAAAGAAGAATGAAATTGGTACATTTGCTGGCACGAGGATGGAACTGAAGAATGTTATGCTAAGTGAAATAAGCCAGACTCAGAAAGTCAAAGGTCAAATGTTTTCTCCATTTGTGGAAGCTAGAAAGAATTGAGGAATTAAAAAAAAGGAAATGGGACCTCATGAAAATGGAAGGGAGAATAGTGGAGTAGAGGAAGATAATCAAGGAGAAGGGAGGAGGAATAGGAAAGGGGAGGAATTGTGGAATGAAATTGTGTTTTGTGCATGAATGAATACATCACAATGAATGCCACTTTTACATATATCTGTCATAGCCCTGCTGGCTGGGCAAACTAACTGGGGGGTGACGAGGAACTTGTGTAGATTGATACAGCAGGAGTGGGAGCCATTTATTGTAGGACAGGAGGGGTATATATACATTCCACACAGCTTATCTTAATTAACATAAACTAGATACAGCAGTCAACCAATAAGGAATCTCCACCCTTAATGGCTCGCTGGCGTACTTCACAAACCACTCCCTCTGGCAAAATGCCAGGCGTCATCCTGACTTGTTTACAGTCCCTAACATTTCCCCCTTTTGTTTAATTTAAATAACGACCATAGTGGTTTTTACACAAACACCATAAATAATCTGCTACAAGCAGAAGGGGAGGATACAAAATGCCACAATACCAAGCCAATTGATGGCTCCATGCAAGAAGCCCTTGGAAAACTTATACCAGCAATGACACCGTTAGCAAAGATACAGTTTGTTGTCTCAGTCCAGGCAAAGCAGTGTCTTAATAGATTAACTCACAGTCCAGGTAAATCACAGTCCAGGTAAGTTCACAGTCCAGGTAAGTTCTGCAGACAGCTAGCTTAAATCACAGTCCAGGTAAGTTCTGCAGGCAGCTAGCTTGATCCGAAGTCTAGTCTGGTTCTCAGCAACAGTGGAAATTCTTCCACCCTCGTCCTCACTGGCACTGGGACGAAGGTAGGAACTCCGGCAATGCTGGCTAAAGAAAATCCTGTAGCATTCCACTAAGAAAACAACCTTCTGAACAATTTGGTACATTATCTCAAGGGTTTTTTTTTTTTTTTTACATTTGAAATAGGCCTTAATAGTGCTCATTACTCATTAGCTTCCAGGTGTGGGAGAACCATTGTAGTTCCTGGCCTTGGAAATGATCAACCTTCAGGGACACGGCCGTCTTCTGCCTGCAGCATCCCGGGCAGCCCCAGATGGCCCAGGAGAGAGTCCGGGGAGTTTTCCGGACTCAAACTGCCACTGGGCACAGGGAGCAAGAGCCTGCGAGACTGTGCCTCCGGGTCAGGTTTGGATTTGGGCTCTCACAGTGGCCTCCCGCTCCCTGGGCGGGGCGTGGGGGAGAGCTGGTTGCCGCTGCTTGGAAAGTCCTTGCTGCGCCGAGACTGGCTCGCACATGTGGCAGCCGCTGTGCCGATTCACGCACCCTCCAGTAACGAAAAGTATTCAGTAATAGCCTTTTGTTGCAACTTTTTCCTGATAATCCTTCCTCCTCTGAACTTTCTTTTTCTTTCTGACTAGAGTTCCTGGGCTTCCATCAACACATGCCCTAATTATTCTTGGTTCTACTGGGGTGCCTCCTTCCCTTAGTAATTTACTTCTCAACCCTTCCATATTTTCATCATAAAGACAATACAACATTTCAAAACAAAACAAGACACAAACATACTGTATCAATGTTCTCCATTTTCTCAAAATGGCCATTTTTCCTCTCGCCCTATCTGCCTAGGGATGAGCAGATTTGCTCCCGTCCTATCTGTAGATGGGCAGGTTTTTTTGTTACTTACCCCCGAGTGTCCCGGGGCTCCCCGTACAGGACACCATCTGCCGCAGCCCGGCTGGCTGGGCAAGCTAACCAGGGATGATGAGGAACTTGTGTAGATTGATACAGCAGGAGTGGGAGCCGTTTATTGTAGGACAGGAGGGGTATATATACATTCCACACAGCTTATCTTAATTAACATAAACTAGATACAGCATTCAACCAATAAGGAACCTCCACCCTTAATGGCTTGGTGGCATACATCACAAACCACTCCCTCTGGCAAAATGCCAGGCACCATCCTGACTTGTTTAGAGACCCTAACATATATCTTTAATGTACCATTTTTGGGGGGAGGCTACCAGAGATTTAACTCAGGGGTACTCAACCACTGAGCCACATCCCCGCCTTATTTTGTATTTTATTTAGACACAGGGTCTCACTGAGTTGCTAAGCACCTCGCCATTGCTCAGGCAGGATTTGAACTTGCAATCCTCCTGCCTTAGCATCCTGAGTCACTGGGAATTCAGGCATGAACCACCACTCCTGGCCTATAACGCCATTTAAAAAAAAAAGCAATAAATAGAAGACAAGTACAGCAAAGAAAGGAGAGAGGGAGGATGGGAAGTAAAGTGGAAGTACTGCGGACTGAAATGGAGCAAATTATATTACATGCATGTACGAATGTCAAAAAGCACCCCACTATTTTATATAAAATCACTAATAAAACATTCAAAATTCACTCAAAAGAAAGGTCACAGGGGCTGGGGATGTGGCTCAAGTGGTAGCGCGCTCGCCTGGCATGCGTGCGGCCCGGGTTCGATCCTCCAGCACCACATACAAACAAAGATGTTGTGTCCGCCAATAACTCATAAATAAATAAAATTTTAAAAAAAGAAAGGTCACATCATTTATAAAGAGCAGTAAATAGACGAACTAAAGACCTAATAACAAAAATAATTGAGGACAAAAGAGAAAAGAACAGTATCTTTTAAGTGCTGAGGTAAACAACACTCTAGAACTTCTTTACCAAGTCAATGTCATAAAAGAGTTTGAGCAAAACATGTAAATTTAGATGAAAATTGAGCAAATTTACTATTCTTAGATACTTGGTGAAATGACTATAAATATATGTTAGAAGAAGGAAAATTGAATAAATGAGTGAAATGCTTGAAGTAATGGTGAACAGTGAAATTGGTAAATATAGATAAATAGAAACAAGAAACAACATTACTGATTAAATTACCAGTTATAAATATATTTTGAATTGTGCCTCCCCAGTCATATGTTGAAGTCCTAAGCCCCAGTACCTCTGAATGTGATCTTACTTGAAATTAGTTATGTTGCAGATATAATTAATGAAGATAAAGACATTTCATCTTGTATAGAGTGGACCCCTAACCCAATATGATTTTTGCCATTATAAAAAGGAGAAATTTGGACACAAACACAAAAGGAGAATGCCATGTGAAGATCGTTATGCTGCCACATAACTAGTTATAGTAACCATCACAAACTAGAAGGCCTGGATGAGATCTTTTCCTAGAGCCTGCAGAAAGATCATTGCTCTGCATACATCTTGAGCTTCAGATTTTCAGCCCCTGGAACTGTGAGACAATAAACTTCTATTATTTAAGCCTTTCTATCTGTGGTATATTGATATAATGGCCCTACAAAACTAATATAAAAGGTAAAATATATTAAATACTTGAAAATCACAATAGGTAATTATAACTAAGAGTTACATTTTCTCTAAGGCTCTTGTATTATGATCTAGGAGGAAAAACTAGACATGATCAACTTTAGACTTTGAGTCAAGGATGCATTTTAAAAGTTAAGAAGTACTCAGCAAAATATTGTAAGTAAAATGTCTATATAGACATCTCCTCTCCAGTAGAGGAGAACAAAAGGGAATTGTAAAATCTTAATCAATTTAGCATTAAGTAGGAAGTGAGAAAAATGGGAAGGAAAAGAATGATAAATAGAACAGAATACAATGGGAATATATATTCAAATATATAACTTCAAAACACAAAAAATGTTTATTTGTGAAAGGCATCAAAGCTTGTTAATTTTTTAAAAAACTATGTAGTATTGGCAAGGAATAAATGTAAAACACAAAGGAGTTGAAAATAAATGATTAAAAAAAGATGAGGAAAGGGCTGGGGTTGTGGGTCAGTGGTAGAACACTTGCCTAGTATGCATGAGGCATTGGGTTCAATTCTTAGCAACATATATAAATAAATAAATGAAAATAAAGGTTCATCCACAACTAAAAAATATGTAAATATTAAAAAAGATGAGGCAATCACCAAGCACAATAAAGCTCCCACTACAATGGTGATGTAATATTAAGGAAATTTAGTATTTAAAGGAAAATGCCTTATTAGTAATGAGGAACATCACAACTTAATCATAAAGGACAAAACTCACTTGGAAGATATATTTTTATACAACTTTGCTTCAGATATATAAAGCAAGATTTGAAAGAAAAACCAGAAAACATCAATATTTTCATACTTATGTTTGAAGGTTTTTACATATTTCAGTAATTGATGGAAAAAGCAGGGAACTGTTACTGCAGATGTAGAACAAATTTGATCTAATGGACATATCATATATAGAATGCTAGGTCCAGTAATTAGAGAAAATACCTTCTTCTTTTAATTTATACATAGAAATACTTCCAAAAATTGTGAACTAGATCATAAGTCTCAAAAATTCACCCAACAACTATATAAAAACATTTTCTCTCGCCACGATAGCAATAAAGATAAAAGTAGTTTAAAAATGTCATGAAGTCTTTGTAAATTTTGAAATTGTAAAATATTCTAAGTCATTAAGAAAAAAACCTTATGGGAAATTATTTAGAGTTTAACCATGATCATGCTGTGCTGCAGTCTGGCTGGGCACAATTCAGGAGCCACTTGTCAAAAGAAACAAACTTTATTTTTAGAACACACACACCAAACCACACAGCTCCTCAGGAAAAACTCTCAGAGCCCAACTGCCACCACCGGCTTCCCACAAGCCTCTCAACCTCCCCCACTCCTCCTGCTCTTGAGGCTGATTGGCTTGGTCGCGTGGGCAGAGCCAAAAAAGTCCCCCAATGAGCAGCTCCGTGGTCTGAAAGGGCGGGGAAATAGCCCAATGAGTACCACCACAGAGGAGCCAATCAGTTGGCAGCTAGAAGTTTGCTGGGGCCGCTGTGAGCCAATCATTAGCTGGCAGCTGGAAGTTTGCTGGGGCCCCTTTCGACTGTGGCTCTCAGCATCTCCCCCTCTCTGTTTAAACAACAAGCATGTGGCTTAGGGACCGTGCCTGCCTTAGGTTGTCCAATACTACATATGGCCCTTACCCATCGTCGGATGAGCTGACCTCAAGGCGTCAGCCTCCTGTCTTAGGTTGGTACCACTGCAATTGGATCTTACCCATCATTGACTACCGGTCCAGTATACAGCCACACCTGTGGATAGGTCTTTGTACCAGCAGGGAGGTGAGGTTCTTTGCCTCACCTCTGTTGGCCTCCAAATTTTAGCTGAACGACCATCACAAGCAGAAGGGAGGAGGATACACCAAGCCAATTGACGGCTCCTTTTGGAAAACTTGTACCACCGATGACACCATCAGCAAAAATACCCCAACACTACCACAAGTCGCTGCACCAACAGATAGTTCACAATGCATACAAGTGAGTTCACAATGCATACAAGTGATACATAGTCCAGGCAAGTTCTGCAAGCAGTTCAGTGATGGCTATTGCAGAAGCTGTAGATCGGTTTTATCTTTGTCTTCACTGGCACTGGGATGAAGATAGAAATTCTGGCAATAATGGCTAAAGAAAAAATTATGTAACATTCCACTAAAAGAAAACAATTTTCTGAACAATTTACATTATCTTGAACAGAATTATTAAATATAATTAAAAGAAAAGGTGAAAGTAAACAAACAGATCTGTTAACCTTTTTTGTTCACATATTAAAACAATCCTCAACAGCTGTTTACCCAATTTAAATTAAACCATTTAAATCACATGAATAAAAAAAATATCTGGATACAATTTTTCATGAGCGCTCATCATATATGATATATGGACATACGTACATACAAACATACAACATAAAACACAAGTGTGCACACATAATATAATACATACAACACATAACATAATAGTAAAGGCCTTATAACATTTTACAGGTGAAATCTCCATTGCAATGTTTAAAAACTCTATAGTCAAAAAATAGAACTGATCAGCAAAACATTAACCTAGGTTTCTATGAGCTCAAAAAACAAAATAGAACTTCATGATGTGGGAAAGTGTAATAATAAAATAGATATTGGAAAAAGCATCCTGGTTCTGTCGCAGATGTAAGGATAGCCAAACTGGAGTTTTGGATATCAGTTGTTATGTATTTGAGCCAAATTATCTTCTTTTTGGTCTGTAGAAATCGCTTTAGTTAATCTTTCTGGAATCCAAATCGGCTGCTGTTCTCCCTGTGGAAACACATAAACAGACCTCCGACTCCAGACAATCACTGGGTCAGGACTTAGTTAATCTCTCTGGAATCCAAATCGGCTACTGTTCTCCCTGTGGAAACACACAAACAGACCCCCGACTCCAGACAATTACTGGGTCAGGACCTTTCCATTGTCCTGTTAGAATATCCTTCCAAAATACCTTGGGCTTATGTACATTTTTTGGACACATATGCCTTTCTGCAGCACTAAGTCCTGATGAATCCAAATTTAAAAAGTTTAGAGTTAAAAGGGTTATTTTAAGTTTATCTTTGGGGAATATATACCCCTTCCCAATTCCCTCTTTTTGCTTTAAGAAGTACATTTTAATAGTTTGATGAGCTCTTTCAACTATGACTTGTCCCTGTGGATTGTATGGGATTCCTGTTATATGAGTAATGCCAAATGATGAGCAAAATTGTTTAAAAGAGGTAGAAGTATAACCAGGGGCATTATCTGTTTTTAACTGTTTTGGAACGCCCACAGTGGCAAAATTTTGTAAGCAATGAGCTATAACATCTTTAGTTTTTTCTCTGGCATGAAGGGAGCACATCAAAAATCCAGAAGTATCAACTGTAACATGCAAATATTTTAATTTTCCAAATTCTGGCAAGTGTGTGAGATGTCCATCTGCCAAATATGGTTAGGTATCAGTCTCTAGGATTGACTCCAAGATTAACTTGTGGTAAAAAGATCAGACAATTTTGACATTGTTTTATTATTTGTCTAGCTTGTTACTTAGTTATTTTAAAATGCTTTTGTAAAGTATTAGCATTGACATGGAACTTTTTATGAAAATTTGTAGCTTCTTCTAGTGTAGAGAAAATATGTATGTCATGTGTAGTTTTATATGATAAATCATTGCCCAAACTAAGGGCTCCAGGCAATCCTGTATGTGCCCTGATATGTCCTATAAAGAAAGGATCTTTTCTGTCCCAGATTAGACTTTGTATAGTGGAAAGCAAAGAGAAAACAGTAGAGGAAGGGGAAATCCTACCAGCATCTTCAATGGATACTATAGCATTAACTATATACTGACTATTGGAAAATAAATTAAATACAGAATCTTTAAACATCACAAAGCTTGTAATACTGCATTAAGCTCTACCTTTTGGGCTGATTGTTTGGGTACTAAAAATGTAAAAGTTTGATCAGCTGTAACTATTGCTGCTGTACCATTATTTGACCCATCAGTGAATATATTTGGAGCATTCATGATAGGTATTTTTCTTGTCATTTTTGGAAAAATTACAGGATGTGATGACCAAAAAGATAATAAAGGATTAGATGGTAAGTGGTTATCAAATGAAACATTAGATTTGCACATGATTATTGCCCAAGTATTTAACTCATTAGCTAACTCATCAATTTGATTCATAGTATATGGAGTAATAATTTTATTGGGAGAAATTCCAAACACTCCCTTTGCTGCTTTTATTCCTTTGAGTATTAATTGTCCTACAGCCTCAGGATACCTAGTAAGAATAGTGTTAGGAGAATAAGATAAATGTATCCATAATAATGGACCTTCTTGCCAAAATACTCCTGTAGGAATATTTTTTGTTGGTAGTACAATAAATAATAAAGGCAAACTTATATCAATTCTATCCAAATGCATATTTTCCATATAGGTTTCAATGATTTTTAATGCCTTTCTTGCTTCAGGCATTAACATTCGGGGTGAATTTGGATCTGATGGACCTTTTAGGATATCAAATAAAGGTCCCAACTCTCCTGTTGGTATACCTAGATAAGGCCTTATCCAATTTATGTCTCCTAATAACTTTTGAAAGTCGTTAAGTGATTTGAGTTGATCTACTCATATTTGAATTTTTGGTGGACGGACCATGGTTGAATATAATAGAACTCCTAAATAATTAATTGGAAAATTTAATTGTACTTTATCTATTGCTATCTCTAGATTATAATTTTTTAATAAGTTTGTAAGTGTGGCATAACATTATAGCAATGTGTTTTTATCTTTGTGTGCTAATAATACATCATGCATATAGTGAAATATTTGTAGTTCAGGATTTTGATTTCTAAGTGGCTGGATTACTTTGTTAACATAAATTTGACACATAGTTGGGCTGTTAGCCATCCCTTGAGGGAGTACTTTCCAGTCATATCTCTGATCAGGACCTTCATGATTCAGTGCAGGGATAGTAAATGCAAAACATGGACTATCCTCAGGATGAATTGGAATTGAAAAAAACCAACTTTAATATCTGTAACTAAAACATACCAGGTTTTTGGCAAAGCAGACAATTGAGGAATCCCCGATTGAGCTGGTCCCATAATAACCATCTCATTATTAATGGCTCTTAAATCTTGCAATAATCTCCATTTACCAGATTTTTTTTGATGACAAAATGGGAGTATTATGGGGAGATACAGAAGGTTGTATATGTCCTTCCGCTAATTGTTGTTTGACCAGGTCATGGGCTGCTTGTATCTTTTCTTTAGTCAGGGGCCACTGAGGAACCCATACTGTTCTTTCTGATTTCCAAGTAACTTTTATTGTCTCAGTGGCCCTTTCTGAAAATCCAACCCATGTCTGTCCATTCCTTGATCTATTTGTATTGGTGCTGCTATACCTTGTTCTTGTTTTTCTAATATTTTTCCTTTCCTAAAACCTTGTCTAGCCATAATAGTGGGTGCATTTTGGTTGATGTTATTTGTTAATGTCAAACCTAATTGATCTAGGACATCTCGTCCCCATAAATTTACGGGAAGATGATCCAATACATATGGCTGTATAGTTCCTTTACAACCTTCAGGACCCTTCCAATCTAATACCATTGCACTTCTATGGGGATTAGTCACCACTCCTAGGCCTCGAAGTGTTTGAGTGGCTTGTTGTAATGGCCAATGTTTTGGCCATTCTTGATGAGAGATGATGCTAAGGTCTGCACCTGTATCCAGTAGCCCATTAAATTCATGTCCTTCAATATTTAGTTTTAGCATGGGGCGAGAATCTAAATTTAAAGAAAGCATAGCCCAATCTATACCTGTGGAGCCTAATCCCTTGGAACCTCTTTCTACAGTACGACTGGAAAATTTATCATGGTATTATTAGTAACTGTGCTATTCTATTTCCTGATGAAATTACGTATATACCCTTTGGAGAACTGGCTATAATTTTTATTTCACCTTCATAATCGGGATCAATTACCCCAGGACTTATCATAAGTCCTTTTAGAGTAGAAGAGCTGCGTCCCAATAATAAGCCTACTGTTCCTTTGGGAAGAGGTCCTTTTACCCCTGTGGGAATGATGTGAACTCCCATCTCTGGAGTTAGTACTGCTCTGGCGGAGGCGCAGATGTCCAACCCTGCACTCCCTCTGGATTGTCTGATGAGGGATCTGATGGACAATGTGTCCTGGGCACTACACTGATGGGGTTGCTGGGTTCCTCCAGTGCTCCATATATCTGTGGTCTTGGGCCCTGGAGCATTGGGCCCCCCTGTCCATTTTTTGGCAATGGAGCCCAATGCCTTTCTCCACGATATTGTGGATAAACACCTGGTCCTTGTTCATTTTTTGATAATGGAGTACCCTCTATGGTGGTTTGAGAACAGCATTCATTAGCCCAATGTCTCCCTCTATGGCATCGTGGGTAAATACCGGGTATTCTACTCCTTTGATACCTAGTTTTGTTAAACCCTCCTCCTATGGGGCAATTACTTTTAAAATGTCCTGTTTGTTCACAATTGTAGCATGTTCTTGGCCTGGTATCGACAGCCTCTTTTACTGCAGCTGCCACGACTTGCTGTTGTTCATTAATGTCTCTACATAATTTAATATATGTGTTTAAATCTTCATGTTTCCATGGTCTAGTGACTTCTCTGCACCAACGATTCGCTTTCTCATAAGCCAGTTTTTTTTATTAATGGCATTGCTTATTCTGTATTCCTCAAAACTCTGGTAGCTGTTTGAATAAGCCTATCTACAAATTCAGCGTAAGATTCATTAGCTCCTTGTATTACTTTAGATAAGTGACCTTGTAAACCTCCATGTCCTTGTAAAGTCTTCCATGCCCTAACCGCATTTGCAGCAATTTGTGTGTATACGCCAGGATCATATGCAATTTGTTGCTGCTGATCCTCATAAGGTCCCTTTCCTAACAACATATCTAGATTTCTCTGAGGATAACCAGCTGCTGCATTTCACCTAGCCGTCTCCTTGCAAAATTCCTCATTGGCAACCTTCCATAACAGGTATTGACCTCCATTTAGCACAGTTTTACACATATTAGCCCAATCTGCTGGCGTCACATTCAAGTTGTTAATGGATTCGACCATGCTTACAGTGAAGGGTGCTTGAGGACCATAGGTTGTTACAGCCTCTTTTAGCTGCTTCACTGTTTTGAAATTTAAAGCATTGTGAATTTGCTTCCCTCCTGCCTCAAATACAGGGCATGTTAATATTTGAGATCTTGTCTTAGGATCCCAACTATCAACTGCGGGGGTTGGGGGCCTTCAAGCATATGGAGGTGGCCTTGTTGGTTGGACACTTACGTCCTCTCATGATAGAAAGGTGTTAGTGGCAATCTCCTGTAGAGGTGGCGCTGTTGGTTGGACACTTATGCCCTCTGCTGATAGAAAGTTGTTAGTAGCAGTCTCCTTTTGTAACTTTCCCCCTGATGGTTTTTTCTGCTTTACACTTTCTTCCTCTGTCTGACTAGCTTGAGAGATCTTCTCTTTTAATTGAATTTTTTCCTCTGTCTGACTAGTTCGAGAGACCTTCTCTTTTACTTGAATTTTTTCCTCTGTCTGACTAGCTCGAGAGGCCTTCTCTTTTACTTGAATTTTTTCCTCTGTCTGACTAGCTTGGGAGACCTTCTTTTTTACTTGAATTTTTTTCTCTGACTAGCTCGAGAGACCTTTTCTTTTACTTGAATATTTCTACTATAACTATAATACAACCCAAGAAGATAACGCCAAACAAAACTGAAACAGAGTGAAACAAAATTGGAACAACAAAAAATCATTATAGCCTTTCTATCCTCCTGAAATGTCCATCCGTCCTTTCTCCCTATCTGTTCCTCAGATGTGAGTGGTTTTTCTTCCATCTTACACATCTCCAGGGACAGGCAACTTAAATCAAAAGTGAAGCAAAACAAAAGAAGAATCTTAAAATGGCTACCCATCCTCTTGCCCTGCCCTCAGGGGCGAGCAGTTTACCTTATCACTTACCCTCAGTCGTTCCCGTGCGAGCCACCAAATGCCGCAGTCTGGCTGGGCACAATTCAGGAGCCACTTGTCAAAAGAAACGAACTTTATGTTTAGAACACACACACCAAACCACACAGCTCCTCAGGAAAAGCCTTCAGAGCCCAACTGCTATCACCGGCTTCCCACAAGCCTCTCAACCTTATGGGAAATTATTTAGAGTTTAACCATGATCATGCTGTATTGGGAAACTTATGAGATGCTCCTAAAGCAACATTTATAGAAAAAATTCAGCCTCAAATGAATGTGTAAGAAAAGATGGAATACTGGCATCAATAAACTGTGTGTACTTTAAGTAGCTAGAAATGGACCAACAAAGTTGGCCCTTCCCTAAAGAAGGAAGGAAATAAAGTTGAAGTAGAAATGAATGAAATAGAAAATAATAGCAAAGATCATCAAAACCAAAATTCAACTCTGAAATAAATAACAAAACTACTAAAAAACTTCTTATAGTATTAATATCAAAAAAAGAATTGATACAATAATGGCAATAGGAAGAAAGAAGGAGATACTACCATAGCCATAGTTGAATTTAAAATCACAATAATAATGCCTTCAATAACCATGTAAATAAATCTCTGAATTAGACAAATGGACACATAATAAAATTTATTAAAACTATCTCAAGGAATATAGATGACCTGAATAAATCTATAATCATGAAAGAAAGTATCAATAGTCAAAAGTCTACATACAAAAATTATCATTAGAGCTAGAAGATTACATAAATCAGTTTATCCAATTTTCAAAGAACAGATAATCCCTATTTTAAAATATAAATGTTCAGAGAATTAAAAAAAAAACTTAAGTAATTTCTAGAGTGTAATATAATCTTGTCATTGTATCTATCTACCCACCACACAAATACTTGAGAAAAATAAATTACAACATTACCTCACTTATTATGTACATGGAAGCAAAAAACCATAAATGTAATATTGGCAGATTAAATTAATTAATGAAGTTGATTAATGGAATATATGCAAATTTGGACTTATACCAGAAATGTTTAAGAATGATAATTTGGGTCTATATCAGAAGTATGTAAGAATGGTTTAACTTTAATACAAATATTGATTTTTTAAAATTAGAGTTTTATAGCTATATATAGTGGTTAAGTCATCCTGACAAACTCATACATGCGTGGAAGTCAATTTCAATCATGATGGTCCCTTTTTATCTCCTCCTTTTTCTTCCCATCCTCCCTCTCCTCTCCCATTCTCCTTCCTCTACTCTACTAGACTTCCTTTCACTCTTCCATTAATTTGTATCTGATTGTTTCTTTATGTAATCTTATCCTTTCATCTCCCTTTATTTTATTCTAGCTTCCACATATGAGAGAAAACATTTGACTTTAGAGTTTCTGTGTTTGGCTAATTTCACTTATCATAATATTTAAAAACCCCAAAAAGTTAATCATAAGAAAGCCAGCAATTTAATTATAAAGTAGATAAAAGATTTGAATAGACAGTTTACTAAAGTAGGTCTACAAATAGCAAATAAATGCATGAAAAGTTGCTCAATATCATTAGGCAATAGAGAAATAGAAATTAAAGCCATGATGAGATTCTGCTACATAGCTATCATAATAGCTAAAATGAGAATTTAAAAATACAGTATCAGCACTGTATGGACACTGTTGTTGCCCAGAATTCCCTGCCACCCGCTGTGGCCAACTTTATGGTGGTGTTCTGCATTGCTCTCCAGGCTTGAACACTTGGGCTTGTCTCCTTGGAGTGATTTACAGTCAAAGTTTTAAAGATATCAGAAAAAAATTATGCTCTGAGAAATAGAAAGAAAGTATTTGGTTATAAGTGTCTCTGTTTTCACAGAATTATTCCAGCATTTATGTGCAAGATGTTGACTTCACATACCATGATGGCACTTGTGGCAAGTCCATCTATGGGAAGAAATCTGATGATAACTTCACCTGAAGAAGATAGGTCTTGACATCTTATCCATAACAAATTCTAGAACAAACACAAACAGTTCCCAATTCTAAAATCATTTTTTATTAAGTAATGTATTTTAATTAGGTATATATGAGAGCAGAATGCATTTTGATTCATTACAAACAATTGCAGGACAACTTTTCATTTCTCTGGTTGTACACAATGTAGCATCACACCATATGTGCAAGCATATATGTACCTAGGGTAATGATGTCCATCTTATTCCTCCATATTTCATACACCCATGCACCCTCCTCACCCCTCCCTCCCCTTTACCCAATAAAAGCTCCTCCATTTTTCCCATGCCTCCCCACTCCCCATTATGGATTAGCATCCACTTATCAGAGAGAACATTTGGCCTTTGGTTTATTGGGATTGGCTCACTTCACTTAGCATGATATTCTCCAACTCTATCCATTTACCTGAAAATGCCATAATTTTATCCTCTTTTAATGCTAAGTAATATTCCATTGTGAATATATACCACAGTTTCTTTATCCATTCATCAAGTGAAGGACATCTAGGTTGCTTCCACAGTTTAGATATTGTGAGTTGAGCTGCTATGAACATTAATGTGGCTGTGTCACTATAGTATGCTGATTTTAAGTCCTTTGGGTATAGACAGAGGAGTGGGATAGCTGGGTCAAATGGTGGTTCCATTCCTAATTCTCTAAGGAGTCTCCATATTGCTTTCCATATTGGTTGCACCAATTTGCTGTCCATCAGCAATGTATGAGTGTGCCTTTCCCCCCACATCCTTGCCAACATTTATTACTGTCTGTATTCTTGATAACTGCCATTCTGATTGGCATGAGATGAAATCTTAGAGTAGTTTTGATTTGCATTTTTGTAATTACTAGAGATGTTGAACATTTTTTCATATATTTGTTGATTGAATGTATATCTTCTTCTGAGAAGTGTCTGTTCAGCTTCTTAACCCATTGGGTTGTTTGGTTTTTGGGTGTCACGTTTTTTAAGTTCTTTATATATCCTGGAGATTAGTGCTCTATCTGATGTGCATGTGGTAAAAATTTGCTCCCCAAATGTAGGCTCTTTATTTACCTTATTGATTGTTTCTTTTGCTGAGAAGAAGCTTTTTAGTTTGAATCCATCTCATTTATTAATTCTTGATTTTATTTCTTGTGCTATAGGAGTCTTGTGCAAGACTGAGTGGTTGAATGGCAGGCATTAGAAAGTGAAAATGAGTGCAGATATCATGGAGGCCATGGAATATTCTGAGTACAGGAATACCAAGACCAGAAAGACAATTGCTATTGTTGACAGAGGGCAACTCTAATTCTTTAGGCATGTGTTTTATCTTAATCACCAGGTCATTCCTTTTGTAACTCAGGAGAGAACTTATCTACCCTATGTATTCGCAGTATTTTGTAATCTTTGTGCTCTTGCTGTAGTTCTTTGAGTTTTATATTATTTTATAGTCTTCTCCAAGTCTTTCTGGATTGCTGAGTTAAGTTTATGACTATGAAATAAAAACCAAATAGCATAAATAAATAAAAATATAACATTAGTGCTAGCAAGAATACAGAGCAAAGAAATTTGCAAACATTGTCAGTGGGAATATACAGCTATTCTGGAAAACAATTTGGCAGTTTCTTGTAAAACCAAACATGCTATTCCCATACAGTCCAGAAATTGCACTCTGGGCATCTATCCAAGAGAAATGAAATCTTACACCTACACACAAACCTATACACAAATGTGTATATCAGTTTTTTTTCTAATAAACTCAAATTGGAATCCACCCAAATTTCTATCATGGGTAAAACATATTGTGGTATATCCACATAATGGGATACTACTCAGAATCAGGAAAATATTGAAATTTTAATTCACACAGCAACTTGGAAGAGTCACAAAGGCAGTATGCTCAATGAAAGAAGCCAGCTTCAAAATATTATGATTTTATTTATGTGACATTCTCAAAAATATGAAACAACAGTGACTAGAATTTAAGAGAGAGAGGAAGTGGCTACAAAGGGACAGCATGAGACCTCATGTGTGAGAGTGATGGAACTGTTTTGTATCCTGATTTTGGTGGTGGTTATGTGAATATATATATATATATATATATATATATATATATATATATATATATATATATAACTTATAGAACTATACAACAAATTCAGTTTTACCAAAAGTTAATTTAGAAATTTAAAAATTATGGTATAAAGCAGAGGATATGCAATGCTAGCATGATGATCATACCTCTAAATTTGCCTCAAACAACCTGTTTATGCCTTTATCCAGGAATAATTATTATTGGTGTCACTCTCAAAATGTCTGGTTTAAATGGTAAATTATATGTTTACCCTAAATAAGAAGCCATTCATTTTCATTTCATTTTAAGGTATGCAAGCAAGATTAAAGAAGATATTCCTTTTGTTTTTCACCATTCATATATATTAGAACAGAACTTGCTAGTATACTCACTTTCCTCTGGGGAAAGGAGAAGAAAGAAATGGTTTCAGCTCAAGTAAATATGACAGAATTAAAGATAAAATGCAAAAATAAATACAAGGTAAGTCTCTCTGGAAAGAAAAGTGATTTTTGATTAACAGTTCATATCTGTATTAGAACTTGATCAGTTATTGGGGTAAATAGGTGATTGGAAACATTGGTAGTCCTCTTGAGTTGCTAAAAAGTGAAATGGTAGGCGCTTATGTTGCCTATCCTCTGGCTTTTCTTACTGAAGCTACCCCATTCTTTGGTATTCATGAATGGCATTCGCTAAAGAAGTCTGTGCTTGGCAATTATATGAATAATAGCCATCCTGAGGAAGGGAACCACTATTACCCTAATGTGGAGAGAGAAATTACAGACATAGTAGCCACACACAGACTAGAATATATTATTGCCACCCACTGCATTAATGGGAAAAAAAGCATGTCATTAGTGTCAAGTGCTTCCCAGTGTAGGTTCTCTTTAGAAAAATGACTCAGTGCAAGAATGTAACTTGCTGGTTGTCTTTGGGTGGACAAAGACAGTTTGATTAAATAAAATTCTTATGTTAAAACTTCAGGGACACAATTTATTCTAAAATCCATTTGCAGAATGCCTTAAAGACATTTTCCCAGGACTAAGATTTATTTTCAAAATACCCACTGCCTTCAACACAATGCAAAGAAGGCTCTTCCTTACATAAAAAAGCCAGCATCGGGGCTGGGGATATAACTATATCGTAGAGTGTTTGCCTGCATGTATGAGGCCCTGGGATCAATCTCCAGCACTGAAAAAGAAGAAAAACAAGCCAATATCTTACCCCCCCTCCACCTCTTCTGGAAAAATAGACATGGTTCTTGTTTTGGCTGTCATGATGATCTCTCACTTTTGCTTTCTTATATTTGGGCCTCTTTTTCTAAAAAAAACCCCTTTGTTAAGAAATATTTCACATATTATATGATTTATTCACTTAAGTTGTACAGTTCAGTGGTTTTTAGTTTATTCTCATGTAGTGCAACCATGACTACAGATTTTAGAATATTTTAATCACCTTAAAAAAACCTTGTTCCTTTTAGCTATCACCACATTCTCTCTTCAATTCCAGCCCCAAACTATTATTAATTTGCTTTTTGTCTCTATAGATTTCCCTATTTTGTGTTTTTATATGAATGAGATCATATAGTATAATTTTTTGTGAATGACTTCTTTCACTTAGCATAACATTTTAAAAGTTCATTCCTATTGTAATGTGTCATTTGATAGCCCAGTATGTGGATATACTACATTTTCTTTATCCATTCACTTTTTGTTGTACATATGAGTGGTTTCTATCTCTTGGCAATAGTGAATAATGCTACTGTAAACATTTATGTACAAGTTTCTGTATGAACATATATTTTTGCATTTATTTTGTGTATATAACTAGGAATGGAATTACCAGGTCATATGATTAACTTTTATTAATCACTTAAGGAGCTTTCAGGCTAATTACCAAAGTACCTGTACCATTTTATATTTCCATCAGCTGTTTATGAGGATTCTGATCCATCCATATCCTCTCTAGAACTTGTTGTCTGACTTTTTTTGTTCTTTTTTTAATATTTATTTTTTATTGTAGTTGGACACAATATCTTTATTTTATTTGTTTATTTTTATGTGGTACTGAGGATAGAACCCAGGGCCTTGCACGTGCTAGGCAAGTGCTCTACTGCTGAGCCACCAACCCCAGCCCTGTTATCTGACTTCTTGATTATAGTATTGGGTGTGAAGTTATATCTCATTGGATATACATTTTCTTGATGAGTACTGTGTTGAACATCTTCTCCTGTTCATTTGGCTAGCTATATATCATTTTTGGAGAAATATCTATTCAGATAATGTGCCCATTTTTAACTAGATAATTTGTCCTTTTGTTTTTGACTTATTAGAGTTATTTATATATTTCAAGTGCAAATCCTTTATCAGATAAATGAATTGCAAAAATGTTTTCCCATTATGTGGGATGTGTTCTCACTTTATTGATGGTGGCCTTAGGAACTCACAATTTTAAATTTTGATTAAGTACAACTTTTTCTTTTGTTGCTTGTGCTTTTGGTGTCATAAGTAAAGATACTTGTCAAAACAACATGATGAAGATTATACTTTTATATTGTCTTCCAAGAGTTTTATAGATTTTGTGTATCCCTTTAAGTTTTTGGTCAAATTTGAGTTAATTTTTGTATAGGGCACGATGTAAGGGTAAAAATTCTTTGTTGTATATGTGGATATCTAGTTGTCTCACATTTGTTGAACCACTTTTACCTGTTGAATGATCTTGGCATCATTCCTAAATACCACCAGCTGATAATACAGAAGGTCTCGGATTTGCATTGCTCTGACTTAGGTTTTTTTTTTTTTTAACTTTATGAAGGGTTTATCTGCATGTAACCCCACTGTAATGTAAGTTAAGGGGCCTCTGGGTTTATGAAGTTTTGACTTAGGATTTAAAAAAAAAACACTTTATAATGAGTTTCTTAGGACATAACCCCATTGTTAGTTGAGGAGATCTGTATATGTATGGATTAATTTCTGCACTCTAGATTATATTCCATTGATGTATAGGTCTATCCTTGTGCCAGTACCATACTTTCTTAACTTCCATTGTTTTGTAGTAAGTTTTCAAAATGGGAAGTAATGAGTCCTCGTGCTTTAGTCTTTTTTCCCAGTATGTGTTTGGTTGCTCTTAAAATCCCATATAAAATTTATAATAAACTTGATGATTTCTACAAAGAAGCTAGCAGGGATTCTGATATGGATTGTACTTAAATGATTCAAGTAATATTGTCATGTTAGCAATGTTAAGTCTTTTAATCCATGTATTTAGAGCATTTCTGCATTTGTTTAGAGCTTCCTTAATTTTTTCTGTAATAATTTACAGTTTCAGTGTATAAATTTTACACTTCTTCTGCTAAACTATGTATTTTATTCTTTTTGTTGTTATTATAGATGTATCCTGCACCCTTGCTTAACTTGATAGTTCTAATAGATTTTAATAGGTTATTTAATATTTTATGTCTATATTGTTATTATCTCTGAATAGAGCTGAAAGAGTTTTACTTCCTCTTTCCAAGCTATATGCTTTTATTTTTTCTTTCTTTTTTTTTTTTGTCTAATGACCATGGCTGGAACTTCCAGTACAGTATTGAAGAGGAGTGATGACAGTATAAACCCTTGCCTTGTTCCAAGTGTTAGGGGAAAAGCATCTAGTCTCTTACTATTAAATACAATGTTAATGGTGCATTTTTGTAGATGTCCTTTATCAGATTGAGAAACTTTCCTACAATTCCTTGTTTTCCAAGGTGTGAAATTTTGTCAAATGCTCTTAAGAATATTGAGGTGATCATGTTATTTTTTGTTTTTATTCTATCCACATGAGGTACTGGAACAATTGGTTTTCATTATTATTTCATATTAAGCAACCTTGTATCCCTGGCATAAATTCCACTGGGTCATAATGTATAATTCTTTTATATGTTGCTGAATTTGGCTTGCTAGTATTTTGCTGAGGTCATTTGGTACTCTGTGTCAATTCTATTCCCTCATACTATTGAGGAAACATTGCTATTATAGCATACCATTTGTTTCTTTTTCTCATTATAATCTTGACTTAACAGGATAGAATTCTCAGTTCTGGGCCAACTGGATAAATAAAACAAACCATGATTACCTCTGTTTCATTGTGTTAGTCCATTTATTATCAAAATGTAAAGCTGCTTTTAAAATATAGGATGAGGAAATCTATTTTAAAAATTTAAAGTTTATTTTATGAATTGAATTGTACCTCTTTTGCTTATTTCCTACAAATTAACTTGTATTATTTTTTATATTTGATATAGAAGTGAATTAGATGGTTATCCTTTGTAGTATTAGTATTGCAACAGTTAAAAGTAATGGAATTATTTAGTAATGATTGAAACCAAATGGTCCTAGGTTCATGTATAAGGAGTTAATGTGAGAATCTATGTCCATAATTAACTACCTATGACTGCTCAATCAGATTTAGTTTATTTTCTACCCCCCTTAACATTGCTTTGGTTGTCCATTTATTGTTAAGCATATTTTGCTTGTTACCCTTGACTAATTCATTTTTCCTCTCTGATTCTGTTTTCTGGGTAAGTATGCAGTGCAGCTACATGGTTTGTGGTCATGTTTTGCATGTTCTGACTTCTGGTGCCCAAAGTGATAATTAGGCCAAAAGAATTGAATATAGTTGAATGGCAATCAGTGGCCAGGAGTGTGTTTTTCAGGATAGAACTTTGTGTAACTGGTAAGTGGGGGCATTTTTTCTCAGACACTCCTATACTTGTGCCAGGCTTCATAGCCTGGTATGCATATTGTGGCCTACTCTGTCTAAATTCACTACTATTTTCCATCATATACCATTCGCTGTACTCAAGGTGGCTTCTTCCTTATCCTAGAAACACACTGAGTTCTTTCTTCCCTCCACATATGCCATTTTCACTTAGAATTAATTCTCTATCCTCTTTTCCATACTACACAAAACCCTGCAAGGCCCACTCTGGTCCATGAAGTTCCCACTAATCTCCTCTGAACTATAGCACTTATGATGGTGACCATAGATTTATAGTAAAGACATTTTTTGCATTGTTAGCTTTTGTTTCATATATGTTACTATTCTCTTCAATAGTTTATACAGGGAATAGATTATATAGGAAAGTACTCATCATGTCTCATGTTTCTTTTTTACTCTCAGTAGTATAGGACAGGTGCTCAGTAAATATTTCTGATTGATTAGAAGGTTCATTTGAAATTTTATTTCAGTGCTTGAACAACCAGAAGCACCAAGAAAGAGCTATTCCCCAAATTACTTTTCCCTCCTGTGATTTTTCACTCTTCAGTTAATAGTCAAGTGTTGTTTAGAGATATGAAACCAAAACAGTATATTCATTGTAGCTGTTATACAGGTCTAAGTCCCCATATGAATTTCCTGGTGCTGCTCTCTCTTACAAGAATACCACAACATCAAAAACAAAAAATGATTTCTTAAATTATTAAAAAATAGCTTTTGACCTCTTAGAGAGTTTAACCTCTGTTCAAGATCAAGCAAATAACTTCAAAATTATATCAAATTTTTGCCAAGAACCTTAAAGATCCTTGGAGAATGGCATAATAATAATGCTGGTAGATGTAGCAATTGTGATGTTAGAAATCTTGGCCTACAATGCATTACTATACACAGAACATGGACTCTAAAGCATACCAAAGCAGTGAATGGTTATCAGTGGTGGAGGGAGGATAAGATGTCAGAAATGGTATTAAGGTTTTGGCGGAACTCGGAGTTCATTCAAAATTTTGAGTCAGTACAACTTGGCAGTCAAGGTCCAAGCAGTAGTTCAGGTATAACAGAAATCATAGAAATCCTCAAAAGATCAAAAAGAAGCCTTTAAATTAAATCAATGTTTGTTTCATTCGGACCATTTCATTTACTTCATATTTGAGCAAAAGTCAATCTCAGTTTAAACCTGCTCAAGTCCATGTAAAGCCAAGATAAGCATCC
Organism: Spermophilus citellus; assembly: GCF_964194105.1. Taxonomy (NCBI): domain Eukaryota; kingdom Metazoa; phylum Chordata; class Mammalia; order Rodentia; family Sciuridae; genus Spermophilus; species Spermophilus citellus. The sequence goes on from NC_138190.1 coordinate 103,226,652, forward strand.
CAATCTGCTTTGAGTAGGGGCTAAGAAACCACTGGAAAAAGATGACCCTTGTGTTATAGCAAAAGAACATTCTGACAGCAGAATAAGAAGAGACTGGTGCAACTATATGTATATACATGCATAATATATTGTTAATTGCAATGCACAACTTCTGCTTTGTAGCAGACCCAATGACTATTGATTTTGATACTGCTGAAATAAGAAGTTATTCATGCATATAGGTTCTGTCTGGTGCAATTCAAAACCCAATTAACTTCCAATAAATCAGAAAAAAAGAGGAGGAAGGCAAACCTTGATTTAAATAACCAAGAATCATTACAGCTTATTAAGACATTATTTTGGCATGAGAACCTAATCTGTTTTAGTATTTCTTCCAGCCTAGAAAAATCTACTATATGACAACAAAAGTCATGTTAGAAGGGGTGAATAGATGACAGTTACCAGTAATACGTGGCAGGTAATACCTGGCAGGAAAGATGTTTAAGACTTGATCTTTCAGCAAGTGAGATATCTATCAACTTTCCCAATTAATGAGAAGTTTCTTATTGTACTTGAATACCAGGCAAAGTCAGTATATTCTTGAATCTACTGTCTTGCACTTTTTCTTTCTCTTCTTACCAGCCTTCTTATTCTTCAACTATCTTTGCTCATGTGTTATTCTTCCGCCTCATTGCAGATATCTTTTTGTTTCCTAACAATCCAAACTTATTTCATCCTTCAAAGCTCAACACAAGTCTGACTTTCCCACAAATCACTGGTTATTTCTGTGCACACTGAGTTCTGCTTGTTCTGATCCTTTGGTTTCCTTTGGCAGTAATAGATCAGTCAACATCCAGTCACTATTTTATTCCATAAGTTATATCATTCAACTGGACTTCAAGTTGAATATTGAAATTTACTCATATTTTTGTCTGATGCTTCCACTGTACCTAGTGCCACCTACAATTTTACAACTATTACACATGTGTGTGCGTGCGCACACGCGCGCACACACACACACACACACACCCAATATGCTTAAGAATAGGATCACTGTAGAATGTATTGTCAAAAACCAGGATACCTTTGTGAGTATAAGAGATGACAATAGTAATTATACTGTACTTCATTGAAAAATTTCCAAAAATAGGATGAGCTGTTAGATGGGTGGAAAGAGGATAGATGAATAGCTGTGTAACAAAGCAAGACCAATAACATAGTAAAGGCAAATTTTTAGGTGAGGTTCCTTATATAGTCATTAAAAATTTTGGATATTTGAAAGTTTCAAATATAATTATGAAATATATTCAAATATAATTATGCTTCTCCACAAAAATGGAGATATATGGTCAACCCAGGCTTCGAGTTACTGTGTACCATTGATCTCAGAAAGAAAAACATGAGCAGTCAAGCAGAGAAAAATGAATGAATATAATGCAATGGAGCTAAGTGAGTGAGCATGGTATAAATTAATAGATGAATTTAAGACCTACAATTGGAAATCTGGGTCTAACCTTACAAGTGACATTCCATTCTTCTGAAACTGAAAGTTATATTGTTGGATTAGGAGTTTTAGTTCATTACATTTAAGATGAATTGTAAGACGGAGCAATAATATAAACAGAGAGAAGAACCAGCAAGGATTCTGCATTATATTAGTCCCCAACCTTGCACTATTTGTGTAGCCCCAGACCTTTGTGAAGCATATGTCCTTGGGAAGCAGGCGTTTTGGTTTGTTGACTTCAGTAGCAGCAGTTGGCTTATCAGGTGGTAAGGGTATAAACAGTTCATTGAAAATCCCCAGGAAATCCTGGCTCTTTTCTTTGTTATTTTGCTTTACATGGCACATGTGTTTCTGAAAAGAAAATGTGAAATTTAATTATTTTGAAAAACCAAGCTTTAATTTCCTAAGATATAACCAGTTGGTTCTCAAATTTTGCTTTATACTGTGAACATCCAGGTTCACATCCACTGCTGTCAAGGACCCAACCCCACAGTTCAGACTTAATTGAGTATTGGTTGTGGCCTGGGCATCAGACTATTTTAAGTCTCCTTAAGTGATTCTAAAGTTTGAGAACCACTGATCTTTCTTAGAGATGCTGATGAGACTTCAATTTGAAGGAGCTCTTGACTACCTTCATAAACTTCAATTTGAAGGAGCTTCTATATGAGGCTGGGACATTTATGTTGGGGGAGAATGTTGGGTCCATAGAGAGGGTGTTCCTGTTTCTGGGAGAGAAAAGCTAGGAAGAATTGTGTAAACTTTTGTTCCATGGACCAAAATTTATTTTCTTAGTGCTTCTAAGAAACACTTTATGTGTCTTTTGTCATACCTCATAAATTTATAAATAGTAAAAAGTAATAAAATTTAATCATTGCATTATGATAATACACCCCTAATATATTTATCTCATATATTTGCAGTTTCTTTATCGGGTTTTCACAGATGAAGGTACACTTGTTGTTTTAGAGCATTATATACCTAATTAGGTCATGTAATACAATACACCTGTCTCCTGTAATGACTAAGGTGAAACATGCTTGTTGAGGTAGTGAGTGATATTGTACTGTCCTGTTTCACCTGTTTGATGGAAGTATCTCAGGAAGTATATTTTACCAGAAACTATCAGCAGAAAGCAGATAGTAAACAGTCTGTTGTAGGCACCTATATTTTTCTCTTTTCTCAATCAATAAGCCCATCACTACTTACATTATCTATTGCTTATCTCTTATTGCCTGTAACAATGATATACACATCCTCTTTGAAGAGTCCTTGTATATAGCTGCATGTCATCAGGGACCTATACCTTGAATGGTTGGGATACTTGTCACATAAGGATGTAATTGGGTAGGCAATGTATTTGATTTGCTGAGCAGGGTCTAGGGACTCTGGTTTCAAAATTCATAATTTATTTCATGTGAAATATCAACTGGACTTATATTATGATGATTATAAACTTTATTGGGATCTCAATTTTAGACCACAAAGTTGCTGTTATATTAGTGTTTGTTTTACATTATCTTTAATCTGCTTAATGTGTTTGAATTGTCTCTTCTAAGTTCTAAAATAGTAACCTGAGTTTTAATGGAATTGGGATTTGTACTTGATAAATTAAAGTTTTGATATTATAAAAACCCATTTATTCTTTCTACATTTCCTCCCCCTTTCTTCTTGTGGCTTGGTTTAGAGGTACTGCTCTAAACCTAGTCCATTATTTACTGGGAAAACTCTTTTAATTGGCCTTGGCTTTATTCAATCTAACTGTAATAATATGATTTTTATATAAAACATTCTATCATGCTTTACCATATGGTGTACATCATTTATACATAAAAGCCACTTGCTGTTCTACCTTTGGAAATCATTAGAGAATCTCAGTAAGGATTTTCTAGCCATCTGCTTCTTTTTCAAACCTTGTGTTAATGTAGACATCTGCAGTGGTGACTCTAGGGTTATTCAACTGCAGTGTCCAGTTAAATGTCCTTGTGCATAGCTCTCTAGAAATCAGGCATGTATGAAGATGTTATGTCTATGGATTTGATATCACTATGTTGCAAAGTGATTTTTTTCAGTTTTACTGGATGGAAAGGGCACTTACATCTATCTCACACGCATCTCTCTTTGCAGTAGGGTATCTCTTTCTTAGAAAATCATTTAAGATCCAAACATAGGAATAGGTCCTAGAAGGGTGTACCTGTAATCCCAGCTACTCAGGAAGCTGAGGCAGGAGGATTGCTTGAGTCCAGAAGTTTAAGGATAGCCTTGGCCACATAGTGAGACCCTGTCTCAACAAACAGATAATGAATAAAAAGTAAACACACACACACACACACACAAGAATCACACTGGTTTAATTGATCATATTTTTAGTCTTCTTTAGATTGTTGGAAATAATTTACCTTGAAATTTCTTTCCATTGAAATTCTCCCAGTTCATTCATATATCTGTGTATAAATATGTATTTGACAGTAAGTGGAGGTGTGAGAAAAATAAACCAAATGTCTATAAACTGCCAAAGTCCATAAAAGGAAACAAATATTCTCTAATACTATATTATGAATCAATGGGGGAAATGATTCAATTTACAAAAATAGAGTTTAGATTCAAATTTTCTAAAACCCACACACTGCACAGGGTAATGAATATTTGTGTTTGGATTAATGGTCCTCATATTTTTTCCTCATTTTTGTTGGTGCATTATAGTTGTACATATTGATGGATTTGTTGTTATGTATTTGTGCATGCATGCAATATAACAATACAATTTGGACAGTATCACCCCCCAGCATTTCTCCCCTCCCTTCCTCCCACCCCTTGATCTCTTTCCTCTATTGATCTCCCCTTGATTTTCATGAGACCCATCCCATCTTTATTTTACTTTGTCCTCTCTAGCTTCTTCTACATGTGAGAGAAAACAGGACCCTTAACCTTCTGAGTTTGACTTATTTTGCTTAACATGATGGTCTCTACTTCCATCCACTTTCCTGCAAGTGACATAATTTCATTTTTCTTTTGGCTGAATAAAACTCCACTGTGTATATATACTACATTTTCTTTACCCATTCATCCATTGATGGACACCTAGGCTGATTCCATAGTTTGGCTATTGTGAATTGTGCTGCTATAAACATAGGTATGCATGTATCACTGTAGTAAGATGCCTTTAACTCTTCAGAGTAAATACTGAGAAGTGATAGATCTGGGTCATATGGTTGTTCTATATCTAGTCTTTTGAGGAGCCTCCATACTGATTTACATAGCAGTTGTATTAATTTACAGTCCCACTGGAGTGTAAAAGTGTTTCTTTTCCTTCACATCCTCTCCAGCATTTAATATTGTTTGTATTTCTGATGACTGCCATTCTGACAGTGTGAGGTGAATCTCAGTGTAGTTTTGATTTGAATTTCTCTTGTTGCTAATGATATTGAACATTGTTTCATGTATTTGTTGGCCATTTGTAATTTCTACTTTTGAGAAGTGTCTGATTAGTTCATTTGTCCATCTATTAATTGGGTTATTTGATTTTTTGGTGTAAAGACTTTTGAGCTCTTCATTTTTTACAAAAGACTACCTCCTATCTAAAAGTTCAACTATTTCATTCAAAGGAAAATGTATAGTGATATATGAAGTGGACCTATTGTCTGTAACCTTTATATGGATTTGTAATTATATCTATGCATTTTTATTTATAACATTCATAAACATATTATACTGAAATGAGATGTAAACTGGGAAGTGAAGAAACAAAACAAGAACTTTTTGTTTTTGTTGTTTCAGCACTGAGGATCAGTAAAATGAGTTAACATCCACAAAATAATGACTAAATTATTCAGTTATGAGAGTAACCTTCACGAGCTGTAGTTAGGAGCATCAATTTTAAAATTCAATACAAGAAAAATTGCTTTCATATAATGAAATAATATTACAGATAAATAATGAGATTTCCTGTAAATCTGTAATTCAAGGAGCTTTGCACAGCTATTTTGATCCACTGAGTCAATTGGTAAGAAACAGTAAGTGGTAATTTTCTCATTTCATCCAGAGATTTTTTTTCATTTTCTCTATCACTAAATACAGATCTTTCAACTAAATTATAGGCACAGGGTAATATTCAGGGTGGATGAGGAGACAAAGCAATTTAGTGACAGTTTTGTGTGATTAAAAACTGAAGCAAAACTCCTGAGCCTGATAACCACAAAATCTGTTTATTGCCAGCATAATCTTGGCAGTGATGAGTTATGTTCATATTATTCGATGAGACAAAAGAAGGGTCAACTTTTTTCAAAAACATTTTTCTTGCTTTATAAGCATTTGAAAATGCTTACTGTTATTTCCTCAGGGCTTTCTTTGACCTTACATGTGGGGTATTTTCTGAAGTAAATAACTGTTGGATGTTTTAGTGACTAAAAAGGAAGTACCAGGCATCTTAGTCAATCTTTACACTTCACTAAATGTTGACTGTGTTTGCACATATATAACTTAATTATGTTTCCTTGGTTAATTGTAAATCCCAAGTGCAAGGATCTCCTTCATTTATTTAAAATTTCACAGTAGTTCTAGGTTAGTTCACAGTAGGCACTCAGTAAATGCTTATTTAATAATACTGAAAATGTACTGCTTAGTGTCAGTACAATGTGAAGTCCACAGTCAGAAAGCACTCAGTTGAGATATATATATATATATATATATATATATATATATATATATATCAATGGACCTTTATTTTATTTATTTATATGTGGTGCTGAGAATCAAACCTAGTGCCTCACACATGCTAGGTAGGTGCTCTACCACTAAGCCACAACCTCAGTCCCTCAGTTGGTATTTTATAGTAAACCAAGTCATTCAGTGCTTTGAGATTTTTGACTGATGATAAATATTCCAAAGAGAACATATTCAGGTTAAGTGATCACTATTTCAGAAGGTGCAGCCAACACTTTGGCCCCAAATTGTTGATGCTTGACTGTTTCTAACCCCTGAGGAAGATCTTTGACCCACAGAGATAGTCTTTCTAGAAGGAAGGAAAACTGCTTTTGACATGGTTGCAGAATCTGGTAGCAAGATTTCACTTTTAGATTTTCAAAGGAAAGTAGGGATTGTGGAAGTAACAGCTGAATTTCAAAAAACTGTGATTTTAGTTGAACACATTTCAATGACAATTCTAGTGTCTCTTCTGGATACAGCTGACCTGCTTGGAATAAGCCAATTTAAATGATGCCTGCTATTCTGCTAATAATTTTTGTAGAAATATAGATAAATAAATTACTCTCAGTTTAGAATTCTGCTTGAGACCAACTCAGAAGGCTGAGTAGTAGCTGGCATGGTTCATTAGAGGATTTAATTGACCTTGAAATGCAATGAGATGTGTTTATTTACTCTCATTTTGAGGCACTCTGTTTAATCTAGGTGCTTCTTTTCAGTGTTCTTACCCATACAATAATATATTTTTAAAAGTTATTGTTACTCTTATGATCCCTCTTTGAGGCCACTTGTTTGCTTCAGACTTCTTTCTGTCTCTTCTGATTTTAATTTCAAAATCTTTTTTTTAACATTTTTATTATTCTCCTACAAAGGTAATTGAAATTGGTTTAGAGAGCTTTTTAAAGAACATTTTCCAAGCTCAGAGTTTACCTCCCTCTGGTTGAAAACCACAGTGGAGTAATGGAAGGAAAGTAAACACTTTGGCTTATATTGTAATAATTACCACTTTAAAATGTAAAAATTATCATTAATTCAAAGAAACTTCAAATGCTCTCTGGTCACAAGGCATAAAATTTTAGGACTGCAAGAGAGTTCCTGTGGTCATTTGGTACTTCCCTGAGACTTCTGGAAACTTAATAGCCTCTGAGCTTTCCTTTAGCTTGAGGCGCAAAAGGATCCTGCTGTTTGCTTCATTGGGCTTGAAAATAGTGGGCAAAGAAAATCTTGTGCAAACACAGTATGCAAAGTCTTTCATATACAGCTAACTTTACAGACTTCCTTTTGATAGAAAGTACTTTTTCCAGTGGTCAGGTAAACCACAGGTCATGCTGAATCAATGGCACCCTTTTTGTCAGCTGCCCCTAAGGACCCAGGACACATATTTGTAAGATGGCTAACAGGTTTGGAGATAGAGGCCTTGACTAGAGAGCTGAGTGCAGGAAGAAAGTAGGAAGAGTAGAAAGAAAGCAAGGAGCTTTGGTCTCATTAAAGCCTACCCGCAAGCAGATAACAAGCTAAGATAACCACAGAGCAAGTGCAAGCTTCCTGGGTTGGGATGTTTTCTAGTCTGAAGACCACCATGTAGGACACTGAATGTATCAACTTGTTTGCTGTACACAGGGATCAATGGCTGGGTGGAAATAGGTGGGGCCAGGAAATAGGAGAGAATAAGACATTGGTAAATGTGGATGGGGAAAATGAGGCTGAATACATTTTGAAGAATCTTTATCATTTTGGGTAGAAAAAAGGAAGAATGTCTATATTTAGAAAAATATTTTCTCTAGGTTACTTTTAAAAATATTCTGGAAAGCAAGAAATACACTCTTTTTTTCTTTTTTTTTTGCAAATTTCAGTTGGAAGAGTTTGGTCACTGAAAGGCTTCTGAAAGCACAATGGATTAACCTGTTAAATTTGAAGTTTTTAATTCTGTGAATATTTCAGGGAATTGACACAGGTGCATTAAAATATGTTGGAAATCATAACCTAAAGCTTGTATATCCTTTGTTATCATTAAGAATACAATATAGATTTTCCTATAGATAGAACATTGGGCAAATATGATATCTGAGATGCTGGGACAAAATTGTTTAATTCTTTTCTGTGACCATCATCAGGTAACTTATTTTAATGTTTTCAACTGCAAATCTACTTATTTATTGCTCAGACTAGCTGTGAGACTAAATAGTATTTGCTGTTTGTTTATCCATTTGTTCTGTCACTTATTAATTTACCAAACAATATTTACTGAGGTCCTAATACATATCCAGGGAACTTCACAGTACATTTTATTCATTCCATTGATACTTATTGAGTAAGTACTCTGTACTGTTAAAACAGTAAATGTACATATAATTATAAACATAATATGAAGATCTCTTTTTCCAATCTCTCATACTCTCCATGCTTTTTAAAACTTTACTTTGTACTTCTTTATCTAGATTCCATTATTATAATTAACTTCAAAATTTCAGATTTTGTCAAGTTATAAATTATACATAAATAAATGAGACAATATATGTGGAATCAATTTAAAAAAGTTTGGACAATGTGTATATGTGGAGTGATGTTAGTATTATTTGTGGTCACTTATCACCCTTGATGGGACAATGATAAACAGCTCATATAGAAGTGCATAGTGACTAGATTCCCCACCTCCTCTCCTAGAAGGCTGTATGGCAATAACTGAGTGGATCAAGAAGAATGTGATAAATGGGGGGAAAAGTTTCCCTGACCTCTGGTTTATGATACAATTTTCCTAAGGCTGGTCTACTTTTGGACAGTGTAATTGTTTTAAGCCTTAGAAGTAGGCTTTTTTCCCTTTCTTTCTTTTTAGTTGTAGATGAACATACAGTGTCTATTTATTTTTTTGTGTGTGCTGAGGATTGAACTCAGTGCATCATATGTGCGAGGCAGGAACTTTACCACCAAACTACAACCTGAGCCCCTAGAAGTAAGCTTTCTATTTTTATTTTTTAAAATATTTTTAATTGTCAATGGACTTCATTTTATTTATTTATATGTGGTGCTGAGAATCGAACCCATGCTAGGCAAGCACTTTACCACTGAGCCACAACCCCAGCCCCAGAAGTAAGCTTTTTAACTGTGACTTTTGATGGTGCTGCTATAGACACCCTCTGACTTTCTTTTACCTGTTTTATTCTGTAAAGTGTTTTTTTTCTTTTTATAAATGGAAGTTTCATCTCTAGCTCTCTTCCCCTGGTTTTGCAGAGATGAGTTTTCACCAGTACTTTAGTTATACTGGAGTAAAATGCTTGCAGGGAGCCCCCACTGAATGGTAAATGCTTCAATCCCCAGAGTGTAGCTCAGTGCAACACTGCAAGCAGTCAGTCGTTTTTCATTAAGCAGTGATTTGATTAGATAAAAATAAAAGTTGCTTGAGCATTCATTTTTGCAGCAGTGCATAACAAATTTATGCAAATTCCCATGCCACTCATCTGTATGCAAAATATAAATTGTGATTACCAAGCCATGTGCACCTGTATTGAAGTTTAATCAGGTACAAATATTAATGAAAAGAATAAAGCTTTTAACAAAAGTCACAGCTGTTTGAGGTTTGTAATATACTGCAATGAGAGCTTTAGTGTGTTAACAACAATTTTGGTGTTTTCAGATTAAACAAAATCATTTTTAAAGGAAATCCCAAACATGGCATTTCTGTAGTGGCACTTGGGGAAGCAGAGAAACAAAAATGGGCTAAATGACTTGGCTGACTTGATAGCCAAGGTGTGGCCAAAATGTTTGAAATATATAAACTCAGGAGGAGGGCTTTATTAAGAATTTTATTATATTCTCATGGACAGAATAGTTCTAGGCATAGTAGACATTTAATTCTTAGCATGGTGTATAGCACATCATTTAGTAGATGATCAAAAATGTTTGTAAAATTATTTCTTCATTCATGTTGTTTGAATAAATTGTTTTAAATATTATGAAAGAAATAGTGTGCCAACTTTCAAGTCAATGAAAGTCTGTCCTTTATATTACAATGGTACGGAAAAGAACAAGAATCTTCATTGAGTCCTAACAGCTGTGCTGGACATATTATATAGATTCTTTTAGTTTGTTCTCCTAACACATCATGAAGCAATGGCTCACTTTTAGAAATGAAGAAACTGAACCTGAAATAAGTTTAACATATAGCCACAAATTACATAGCTAGTCTAATTCCAAAGTCCTGGTCTTTCCTCTGTGTCACAGAATCCATAATATTCCATTTAATATCAAATAATGCATGGGCCCTTCTTGGAGGTCAATGGTGTATCTTTTGATGGGTAGTATGAAATTTATCTAAGAAGTTGAGTCAAAATTTGAATCCTACAAATACTTGACACTAAAGTAGTATGAATTCCTAATGTCAAGGAGATACAATCATTGAAGTCTGACCTTTGCCAGTGTGTTCCTTTTAATGGTATAGTATTCATTTACATTTTCTGGTCTTCAGAATAGTGTTCTAAGTACCAGTGGACAAGAGAGAGGCTAAAGAGAAATTTTCACAATGCCTATATCTTATAATTTGTGGTTGTATGGAATGAGTCAGAACCTATTTTCTGAATCTTGTTCTATAAAATTGAACACAATCCTATCTTCATTGATGGCAGGCCTGAAAATTAAAAGGTATAGTTTAATGCTACAAATTTTTCTATGCTGTTGAAAAATAATGAACAAGGACTCTAGTTCCATCCTTATTCAATTTCGGGGTTAGAACAGAATGATAAATGGGTAATTTGAGGGCTTAGGTCAGATGTGGCTTTCATATATTTATAGGAACAGTCCATCGGAGTGGAGAAAAGTGAGAGAATGAGGCTTAAGATATTCTGTAGGCCACAGTGATTTAGGGAATTTAGAAAACAAAAATTTTCCTCTTCCACATCTATGTCATTCTTTATGTCAAAATATGGGTCTTATTTCTAACTCCTTATCCAGGCATGTAAAATGCACATTGTCTGACTTCGGTTTACCCCCTGAGGGATATTTTCAGGAAGTCTTGAGAAAAACTAATTTTCTCTAACCACATTAGTATACTTAACCTCTCCTCTTTTGTTTATACCGTTTTCCCTTTTTCTAAATTGCTCTCCCTCTATACTCCTTTGTCCTTCCCATACCTACATATGACTCTTTCAAGGTCCAGCTGAAATCTCATCTTCTCCACAAAGACCTCCTTGAGACTTCAACTCACAGCAGTCTTCCTTTGTATTCCTGTGACATCCTTTGGTTCATTGTCTATAACTCCTCCCTCCTTCCCTTCCCCTCTCTCTTGCCCTTCCTTCTTTTAACAAGTACATCTTGCTTGTTGGCTAAACAGTACAATACATATTTGGTGAGAATATGATAGTTGTCTCAAAATACCCTGACATTATGGAGGTCACATTAAATGCATCAGACAACTGTAGGTCAAAGAAACAACCGATAGCTTCTCTGAAGTCAAAACAAAACAAAACAACAACAAAAATAAAACAAACAAAACATGATTCTAGGAAGATGGGTGACAAAGGGTCTTCATAGACTAACTTGAAGTGGTTAAGAAATGTATTCCAAGGAGGTGATAATTCAGCTGAGTTATCATTTAACATTAGCAGTTTGAGTTATTATTAACTCATTTGATGCTACATTTTTAATTCTATTTATATTTCAATGTAATTGACACAGATGAATTAAAACAAGTTAGAAAAGTGATCTAGAAGCTATACTTTATATCTTTTCATATGTACATGAAATATATATACATATATTTTCAAACACACTAATCATTTACATATTATTTTTCTCAAAAAATAGAACTCTAAAAACATAATGTTTATTTCAAAAGTTACCATAAGTGGTATATTTGTTGCTCAAGTTAAGTTTTTTAGATGTCATACTTTTCAGGCATTAGGACATTAACATTAAAAGAGCTTGGGGTAGAGCCTGTGAAGAGCCTGGAGAGGGCTGGGGTATAGCTCAGGTAAATTGTTTCCCTAGCATGCCTAAAGCCTGGATTTTGATTTCTAGCACCAAATGATGATAATGATAACAACAACAATAATAAATAAGTAAAAAAAAATCCTGGAGGCATGGAAATGACATATTGAAAGGTCTGTGACAAGAAGAAAAGTGTACTTACATGGCTCATTATTTTTTGCTTACACACTCTCTCCTCATACATACTATACAATAATTTTAGGTAGGAGTAATTTGTTATTATTTTTATATAATACTTTTCAAAGGACTTTAATAATCATTGAGCCCAAACTCTAATATGCTCTGAAAGGCTCAGTGGTTTGGTGAAGATATATGGGTCTCCTGTACACACTCCACTCCATGCCCAGTGTTCTTTCATTGAAATGATTCTTTATAACTTTGTAAATAGTGCATTTCTGGAATAAGCCACTGCATGTGGGAGATGGTTGAGAAATGCTTTCATTTACAGCTGGTGACTGTGATCATCTGTAGAATAGAAGAGAGCAGGAAGGTGTGGAATCAAAAAGTGTTTCATTATATGGAAAATTTTATAGGACAAAGAAGTACATGTTAGGGAGGAAATCTACATTTGTAAAGGGACTTGCTAACTAAGCTTTGGAATGCATAGAGTAAAGACTCGATCTTTGAAGAAAATCTGTGTGAAATAAAAGATGAAGGATATTATAATGATTAGAATTCAGAGGGTCTTAGATTTTATACTATTTCAAATAATTTTCTTGAGGTTGAAAGATAAAAAAAGATAATAATTTGGTAGTGGCTCCATTGGTATGATAGTTTTAAAACATGGTCCTCAAATTCTTTGACATTCCAACCACCAAGAGGTATAGATTTATTTCCACTTGAATTTTTTGACAAATAGAATACAGGCGAAGTGACCCTGCCAGTCTCTAGCCCTAGCACTTAGAAAAATGATAGTTCTTCCTTCCTTTCATTATGAAGTTCACACTTAAATCCTAGCTATCATGTTTTGGGAAAGTAAAGCAGCCCATGGAAAGAAAGACCCACATGCCTAGCCCATAGGTAAGAACCATGGCCTCTGACCCACATCTCTGGGTGAACTTTCCAGAATTGAATCATTTTCAAAGTAGACCCTACATTCCTTCATTCAGCCACTCCAACTGACACCTTATAAACCAGAGACAAGCTGCTCCTGCCAAGAAATGCCAAAAGTTGCAGCTTTATTTGCAAAGTAAAATGATCATTGTTGTTTGAAGCAACAAGGTAATGGAGTGGTTTCTTTTGCAGGAAATGATAATTAATATATTTGAGGAGATTGTTCAGATTTGCTGAACACTGGAAAGTTTGAAAGTTCTTGTTCTTACGTAGGGTCCTTCATTTACAGAAGTTAAAGATAAATCAAGGAAGCCAAGAACAACCCAATAAACTGAAAAAACACCAAAATAATTGCATCAATCAAAGGGAGCGATTATAGGGTCATGGGGAAATACAGCAGCATGGATTTGATTTAGGATGAGTGGGTGGGAGACACAGAAAAACTAGACAGCAATGTTGTGATTCTTGGAGAGTAAAGTTAGGAAATGAATGAAAAGGCCTAATTTATTTAAGAAGTTAGGAAAAATAGGATAGAGCCAAAGACCAGGTCTCCAGCAGAGATGTAAGTCCCGAGGTCCTTGAATATCTGGTTGCACCTGGTGGCGTCTCTTCCTCAACCTGACTCTGGCGTGAAGTTTGGCCCCTACATGCCTAGCCCATCTGCTTCCCTATAGGGTCTTGACACATATTATGCCAAACACCTTGGGTACACCAAGGATTTCGGTTTCCACAATCTTGTTGAGATCTCAATCTGAGCCCAAAAATTTCCAAGAAGATGGTGAACAGAGTCAATATATTGCAAAATTGCATATCATATATGAGGCTAGAAATTGAAAGTGGGATTTAATTATACACACATATGATTCTCCTTCATTTACACACAATGCCAATTTTTTCAATAAACTGTTTATGTGGTGAGGATAAATTGATACAGCTTAGAGTCAGAGTTGAAGACAAAACAGGTCTAGAGAATAATCATTTTTAGCTTGGAAAGGTGGAATATATATATTCCTTTGAGCTTTTGGGTGAAATTGTCATGCCTAAGATTATGAATTAAATAAGAAATTATACCATGTCCAATACCAAATAGTTCCTGCTTTTGATTTAGATTTTCATTTTAATAGGTGAAAATACATAATTGACTAATACAATTGAGACATGAATAGTGTGTAAATGCATTCCCCATAAACAAAATGGTTTCATGTTTAATGGCTAAGGTTTCATGTTTGATTAAGTTGGGCCTAGGATAAAAAATCATTTCATTTGTTCTTAGTTCAGGAAAGTTTACTGTTATCCTGATATGCCAAAATAGCCTGGTTAGGAAAAGGCGATGGAGGGTACAATTTTTGAGAGTATTTTGGAATAATTGATTCTTCTGAGAATTGAAAGATATTTATGCTTTTTTTGAGGCTTGCTGGCTAGTGTGGGTGCTATTCTAAATGCAGTACTTTACTGATTCCAGACATATGCCACATTCATTTTATCCAGATGATGAATGACTTATTGATAGTCTAGGCTTTGTACTATTTGAGAATCCAGTTCTTTTAATAGCCATTACGTCATTGAGATGACACTTACTTGTATAGATGTTATTAATGGTCACTATTCAGCTTTTCATTTGCAATGAAGCCAAAGGGCAGTTGGAGGGGGATGAGGTCAGAGTGAGTCACTGATTCCTTGAAGTCATTTGTGTGTTCCCATTTGAGGATCCTGTGAAGAAACAGAAGCCAATTTAAGCACACCACACTTTGGATGAGTTTTCATTTGAGGAGCTCCAGAAACTCCCACAAGTCAGATTCAGTAGAGTTTTCAGGAGATTGCCAAAGACTGTGCAGTGTGTCTGGCAAGAATGTAAACAACAAGCAGATGTTTCATCAGAGTGGAGCCCATTCTGGGAAACTGTTCCTGGGCAGTCAATGAGAGATCTGGGAAGAAGGTAGTTCAGAACAAAGATAAGAGAACTGGACTTGGGCATGCACTTACCTAAAAATAGACTTACAAATTTTAGAGTTCTAAGCCTCTATAGGAACTTCAGACATAGTTGCTAATTAACCTCTTGAACTTTGCATGAAAATTCTGCTTGGCACTCTAATCTTGTGATAACTTCCTGCTACTGTGGTAATGGTTTGATTTGTTCTTTTTTAAAACACACCTCTCTATGTGCTTCTCACAGTTTATGAAAATCCAAATAGTTAGAAATTCATAGCTGCTTTCATCACCAACAGATTACATGATCTTTGATAAACCCTTCATCTCTCTAGGCTTACTTTCTTCACATATAAGAGGAATAAAGTAGAGAGCATTTTAGATCTATTCCAACTTATTTGGACACAAGCTGAAAAAGCATGAGCTGAAGAAACCAATATTTATAAATTATCTCTCTATCTCTGCTTTCTTATGAATATGTTAAAAAATGTAGAGCTCTTCAACTGGCAGAATAATCACTTGAACATTAAGATCTCTGAGGCTATAATATGCATGTGTACCATTGCTCAGAGACATAAGTATTCAGTAAATATTCATTGAGTACAAATTATATTCTAGGCACTGTGCTAGGAACTAGAGTTAACCCAGTGAGGAAGACATATGTGGTTCTTGCCCTCAGGGAGCTCTGTGTTGGGAAAACACAAATATTAAATACTTTAATTAAGTAGTATAAATATGATTAATTGCTGAGAAGGACAATAAGAGAGAGCCTGGGCTGGCCTAGTGAGGGTTAGAGGTCAGGATGAAGTCATCAATGACTTCTCTGAAGAAAATGTATTCTCAAGCATTATACAATCCGGTATGAAAAAACCTCATATGATAGATTTGATTATTGAACTTGTTGTTTTTGCTCCATTCTATGACTGTAACTCCAGGCTACAGATTCTAAATCCTCACTATTAGTCCCTTATACATTTGAGATAGAACATGGAAATGGCTTAGAGAAAGACGTATCTGTGAACAGAAGCAAAATTCACAAAGACCACATTATGGCATAGTGTGGATGGATATCTGCATGCAAGAGTTAATGTGAATGCATACTTATTTTTCATTTACCACAAAGAGTATTTTTAAACTGTGATAAAATTTTATGGATGTTTGTGAACTGGGTCCTGAAATATGGAATAGTATAGTGACTTAAAGAGTGGTCTTTTGAATAACATTATGTTCAAAACTTGTGCAAAATTTCTGAGAAATATGAGAATTAATTGAAGTAATCCATGGGAAGGGTTTGGCATAGTGTCTGTTACCTAGTAAAAGTTGACTAACATTAGCTATTGTTGCTATTAGTATTTAGCAAAAACAATAACAACTTCCTCATTCCTTGTTTTTCTGGAAGTAATATATAAAGAAATTTACCAAGTAACCATTCCTCCTTTTGCTTCTTACCCAAATAATGGGTGTTCACTTGACCAAGAAAAAAGAAACAAAAACATCTGGGGATTACAGGAAGATGGCAGTAGAAAAGGAAAAATTCCTGCTATGGTACTGTGTGAGAAGAGGCTGAAGGTAACTCAGAGTGATGTCATAAATGTAACTGTTATTTAATTCTAACCTTAAAAGCACTGAAATTTTTTATATTTAAAATAATGTATTTTTTTGGTGGTGGTGACAATGTGTCTCTCTGTGTTAGATCTAATTGATATTAAAAAATAAAGAATATGTTGGATCATAATTTATTGGAATTGCTTAAAGCAATAGTCACTTATGACAGGGGGCCTGATTTCTTTTCTTGAATTCATAGCTTTAATATATCTACCTAGTACAAATTTTGCATATATCACATTCTAAGTATGTAATCATTCATAATGAGAATGATGATCTATTTGAGTTATGGCACATGGTTTAATGGTGATTGTTACTATCCTATAAATATTTAGCATTTAGCTCAGCATGCTTCTTGCTAGATATACTGTGGGTCTCTATTAGGAAAGCTTAAGTATAAATGTATTTTCTTCCTCAAAGGAAATGTGGGTGCATTTTCTTGGAATTTGTAGACTCATAGTCACCTTCATATTTGTAGCTTTGTTACTAAAATGTTTGTTTTCAGTGCCTTATCGAACATAGTTCTGCATTTCACTCTTAAACCCAGAGAAATATTTCTTTTAGAAGTAGTATCCCAGCCCTTCAGATTTTACTCTCTTTCATGCCAACACAGAACCTATGTTCAAGTCTCGGACATTCCACATGGATCATGGTCATTATCACTGTCAGTCATAACTGTGTTCATGTGCCCTAAATACATGGTATTATTTCTCCAACTCTTGTAGCTTAGATAAGTATATCCCTTCATGTAAGTCCTACACAAAGTACTTATTGAGTATTCTTGAGTCTCACTGGACTTTTCTACCAAATTATAAGTTTGGAAAAATGAGGCTCCCTAACATTGACTTTTTGGGAGAGTCCCCACCCTCCAGCACACAGCTGAGCACCTAAAGATACCCGCAAGTACATATTGACTTAAATTCTGTCTTCTGACTCAATTTGACCTTAGAAATTCAATGGAAGATAAGAGGGGAACAATATACACAGAGCATTTGTGTCATCATTTCCTCACCACTTTAACAGGTGGGGAGAGGGTGAAGGGTGCATTTCAAATCCTTACCAGCCAGATCTACAGAGAGCTGTCCCTTTCTTCTGGTCACCAAACCACATGTAGGACCTCAAACAACTGGGTTTGAGGTACTCTGTGGTTATGGGGTCAGTGAAAACACTATTTAGGGTATCTGAACACTTTCCTTTGGTCATCACATCTCAGGATTTCAAGATAGCATAGGCACTGATGAATCAGAAGGCGAGAGGTGCTGATCTGACTTGATTGTGCAGTGAACTCGATTTTTGTGCATTTACAAACAGCAGTTCTGAGGGTAAGTTTCCCTGAAGACTCTATATTCTTTGACCTAAAGTTTCAGAAGCATAAACAACAGCACTGTATATGTGTTTGTTCTGAGACTTCCAGAAATGCCTCTAATGTGTGAATATATAGTTTAATTTCCCTTTGTTAGGTAAGAGGCACTTGAAAATAAAACACATGCAGCTGTGAGATATTGAAATATTTCACACACACACATGTATTTGAAGCCTGTTTTCTAGAGAATTTTACTTGTCAGCAAATCTACCTAATTCTTTTTCAATTTCTCTGACTTGACTTTACCTTTTCATGTTGTCGTGGTTGTGACTATTTCCTCAAATTGTATTTTATTTTAACTTAAGGAATAAAGAAGTTGAGTTATTTGAAAGCACTTTGTGGGTGCCATTTGGTAGTAGTGGATAAATGGAAAGTTAAATGACTTGCTCAGAATCCAGAAGAAAGTCAGTAGTGGGACCAAACAAGACTTTTGTCCTTTTGGCCCATTGCTTCTCAGATCCACTCCATTACTGAACCTTTTGTCAATAAAGCAGTCTCTCAGTGTTTGACAGGAGACAGTTAATTAATCAAATAAAGAGAATGCTTATGGTAATTATAAAAATGTTCATCTCTTTCATATTTCCCCCCAAATGCATTTTAAATATGTAGATCAAGGAGATGATTTTTTATAATACTGCTGTTAAATGAAAATGTTGCCACTGGGTATTGAAATATAATTTTTAAAATTGGTAATCAAAACTCCTGTTAGCATTAGAGCCCATTTCGTGAGAAGCTCATAGTGCTTTAAAATTAACAATGATTAAATGATGAACTGACTGTAGAGGGGGCACTTATAAAATTGTGGATATAGAGTGGGTCAGTTGTAGCAATTTCTCTACCAGGTTAGGAAGGCTCATTAATGGACCAAGAGGACTGGAGAATTCATGAAGGGTAATATCACAGATGATTACTCCCATTACAATGAAATTAGTAGGTCCAATGGATATTATAATATGGTATTTATAATTCTATTGTGCTATATTATTGTAGAAGTTAGAACTTTTTGCTGTGAAAATAGTTTAGCAGTTATAATGGGTTCTTTTAACACAATACCTGTGTGCAGTGGCATTTTATATGAATTGTAAGTGTTAACCAGTGGAATAAGATGGATAAGAACTGCAAAGGAGGTTTTCAAATTTTAAAAAATTGTGTTATGTCAAACATGAGCTCCATTAGCTAATTGGTAATATGACAGAATTGTTTCCCTTGAGTACTTGAGAGCCCAACTGAAATGTAGAAATGCTTAGGGTTTATCCAGCATGAAGCCCACTGTATTGTGCAGTCTAAGTGATTACAAGGTTAGGAAACCAAGGCACAACCTACAGCCTGCAACAAATCATTTAAAGTTGCCATTACTAAAAACTCACTTAATGTTTGTTTTTTTTTCTTTTCCAAAATTTATGTGTTTATTCCAAAACTAACCAAATCTCTGAAATGATAATAGCATTTGTAAGAGACACAATAGTATTTGTAAGAAACACAATAGTCTGGCAAGTGATTCTAACAATAATTTCTTCTATTTGGGGTAGCAAGGGGAAGTGACAGGTAAGTATCCTAAAGGTCCATCTTTTCTTCTTTTTTTCTTTGTGGTGCTGGGGATTGAATCCAGGGCCTTGTGCACATGAGGCAAGAAATCTACCAACTGAGCTATATCCCCAGCCCAACAATGTTGATCTTTTCATCAGTCTCATGGCAGCCCTGAAATGAAGGCAAGGAGTATTATCCCCATTTTTTAAGTTGGGACACTGAGGCTGCAAGATGTTGTGACAGAGTCAAAATATGAAGCTGGATTTTCTGTCTACAAGTTCACTGCTCTATCTATAATGTATGAATGATAAGGATCACAGAATTGTAGTTAAAAGTCTCAAGTCAAATTTAAGTCAGGGCCTCAATTGAGAGACATTTTAGATTTGTATTTTCAAATACCTTAAACATGCATTGTTTAAAATATGTTGTCTGCTACCCCTAAGTACTCCCTCTAGTTAGTAGGACTAAACGCAGGGTCAAACTACTAGACAAGATTTTACAAGGATTACTTTGTATTAATTCAGAGTAAGTAGGCCTTCATTTAAACAAATGCATTATAACAAAACCCAAACTTGCAATCTAGATGATATACTGAAGATTTGCTTTAAATATGGAATTATATTTGCATGCTTTAAATCATTTTTCAAAATGGATTCTCCATCTCTAGAGAGTTTGAGGGAAGCCTTACTATTGTAAAACAAATTCATCTATACTACCCAATAGTCATGCAAAAGTGACAAATAAGTTGCTGTTCAAATTAAATTATAATTCCTGCTGTGTGATTTTTTTGTATATTTATGGTGATAGAGCACTCTTAACCTAATATTCATCCATCAACATTTGACATCTAGATCATTACAAACAATTGAGGGTATTTCTATCAAAACAGTATCAAACAGGTTTACTTGCATGTGCTTGTACTGGGATATACAAGGCAATTTGTTGTTTACAAGGAATGTAAGTCCCCCAAAAAAGAGATGCTTCCTGATTCTTTGCACCCAACTTACACCTTGCACAAAGCAACTTTCATTTAACTTGCCTCAAAATAAAACCTGGATATCATAGAAAGGTCTCTCATGAAGATGTTGGATTTTAGGTTGATCTTGATTTTATGTGAATTCAATTCAGCACCTATAAGGTATTAAACCTATTTTCAGAAAATACCCAATTGATAATTATTTTGAAGATGGGATAAGTCTTATTCATTGAAGAAGTGTTTATTTACCACACCTCATGTGTCAGGTACTGTTATAGGGACTGAACTTATGAAACTTTTTCTTTGAAAATGGAAAAAAAACCACTGCCCTCATGGAGCTCACATTTCAGTATGGGAGACAGAAGATTACCAAGATAAATAAGTAAAATATATATTACAAAGTGAGAATGCTAAAAACAAAACACTCAAGGAAGGGCTTTGAAATGTCTGAGTGAACCTTTACAATAAAGGGGCAAGGAGAGACCTCACTGAGAAGGCTTAACATGAAGACAGTTGAAAGATCAAGTCATGAGGATATCATGGAGAAGAATATTGCAAGTAGAGGGAACTTTAAATGCAAAGGCCCTGAGGTGGGAGCATGTCTGGTGTATTTGAGGAACAGCAATGAGGCCAGTGTGTTCAGAGGGGAGGGACTGAGTAAGCATAAGAAAAGATGAAGTCATAGAGATGACCAGCTAAGTTCTGATAAAAACCTTGATCTTTTGGAGACAGAAATCTTAAAAAGAGAGAGACAGGAGTGTGGAGGTCTAACTGAAATTTTAATAAGAACATTCATGTTGCAATGTTTGCAAATGACCAAAGAGAGCAAGGAAAGACAGAGACCAGTTAGTAATCTTGATGTGAAGATATGGTATTTTTATGTGGTAATAGGTAATAGGTAATAGAGTTCTTGAGATTTTTCCTGATGGATTGAGTATAGGATACAGAGAACAAAAAAATCAGGGTGTTTTGAGCTGCATGACTGGAAGTATGGTGTCTATGCTTAGTGAAATGGGGAAGGCTACAAGAGGAGGTTCAGATTTGACAAACATCAGAGCTCTACTTTGAGCATGTTCAATTTGAGGTGCCTACTCAATATGTAAGAGCAATATTATGTAGCCTCTAAATGTACGAATTTGGATTTGAGAGATATTCTAAGTGGGTATATAAATTTGAGATTCACAAACAAATAGATGGTATTTAAAGCCATGAGCTAGGATGAGATCACTTAAGGAATTAGTATACTAATAAAGAAGGAAGAGGTCTTGTAACATAAGAAGTTGCAAAATAACATGCATGGGAGCTGGGGTTGTGGCTCATGGGCAGCACTTGCCTAGCTGCGTGAGGCACTGGGTTTGATCCTCAGCACTACATAAAAATAAATAAATAAAATAAAGGCATTGTGTTCATCTACAACTAAAAAAAAATTGAAAAAAAATAGCATGCATGGCTCATTTGTCCTTTCATTGATCATGACTGAATGTTTTCCCTCATTTGGAAGAAAGAAAAAATTAAAAATGGGGACTCTCAAGAAATTAGAAGGGAAATCAGTAGAGTAGAGGTAGGAGACCAAGGGGGAAAGAGGAAAGGAGGGAATGAGAAAGAAGAGTGGAATAAAGTTGACTAAATTATGCTATATGTATGTATGAATACATCACAATGAATTTCACTTTTATGTAAAATTATAAGGCACCAATGGAGAAAAATATATATTAATATTCATTTTTTTAGAGAGAGAGAGAATTTTTAATATTTATTTTTTTTAGTTTTTGGTGGACACAACATCTTTATTTTATTTTTATGTGGTGCTGAGGATCAAACCCAGCGCCCCACGCATGCCAGGCGAGTGTGCTACAACTTCAGCCACATCCCCAGCCCCTAATATTCTTTTCATTCATTCATTCATTCAGGAAGACCAGACCAATAGAGAAAGGAGAGCAGGTGGAGAAGAAGAAAAAGGGAAGTGCCAGAGAATGTATGGAGCAAATTATGTTATAAACATATGAATATGTTGCAGTGAATCCCACTAGTATATATAATTATAATGCTCTAATAAAAACATTAAAAATAACATTCATATAATTATCTCTTTTATTGAGAAAAATTTTCTAAAAAGAAGAATGGAAGTATATATACCAGAATCATCTCTGGGTACTAAGAATATTGGTGATTCTCATTTTATTCTTTTATGTTTTCCCATATTTCCCATATTTTCTTTAATGAAAATGGATTACTTTTATAAATATAAAGCAGAATTAAACAATAAATACTACTAAGAAGACTTTTATCTAGTCATTTTCTAATGTCTAAAATATTTATTTGTGCATATGCTCCCCCACTCACATAAACAAATACACACAGAGGAAACATAACCACAAAGGGTTATTTGAATAAAATTACATATGACATGATTAGGGCTTGGCATCAAGGACTGATAATACAGACGTTTTTGTCCTTGCATAGAATTAAATTAATACAACTATGATAAAATACATCTGGACAGTAAAGAATAGGAAGGACCTGGCAACAGTTAAACCTAACAAAACTACATCCAACCAGAATAGATTGGAACCCTTAGGGCTGAGCCCAAATCGCATCCTTTGGGAAAAGAGAAGTGATTGAACTCTCGTTCCACACTCTTGTGACATTCTTTTCCCTGGAGGCCTTTTTGCTTCTTCTAGCAGCTTCCATTCAGGGAACAGGGTATCTGCTAGTTCAGTGAGCTACGATTAAATGTTAATAACATACTCTTGGCTAATTTTTCACACATAGGAAAGCATATCATCTTATCATGTTGAGTTTTGAGTTTTAAAGTTCAGATAATTCCTATTTTTTGACACAGAAACTTGAAGAGTTCTCTGTATTCTCTCCCTTTTTCCATTTGATTATAATAAGGATTTCCTTCCTCCCTTCCCTGGTGGTGACTCAGACATAGCTAAAGGGGACTTTTCTCAAACTTCTTTTTGGAAAAGAGAAAAAAGTCAGTGTTTGGCCTGAGGTCAAACAGAGAATATTTTAGCTAAGATGCAGGGTGGTTGATGCAGTTATGAGTGACTGAAAATGGAATTGTAATGGAAAAGATATTTGCATTTTGAGCTGTAGCATTTGGTGCTGTGAATGTTAGCACTTTGTTAAAAGGGTATACATGCATGGTCAGTTTTCAAAGCAGAACGTTGGAAAATTGGTACAGAAATTTATTTTGCATATAGCTGCCTTTCCATTAAGTAGTAAGTGTAATCTTCTACCTGATGATATGATGATTTATTTCACTTCTTTCTTTTCTTCCTAAGAGCATGCTGACTGACCCAACCCCCAAATTTCATCATAAAAATAAAAAATGTTACTCTGTCTTGTTGATTCCAAAGATCAGCATGCTTCTGCCAATATTGTATTAATTGTGGTAATTTTTATCAAAGTCAGAATAACAGTAGAATTTACATTCACTCCCAGCCTCCTGCTCTGACATATATACCACATACATGTGAGCACACACACCCCAGTGCACACACAACACATGTTAAAGGAAAAAAAGACTTTTAACTTTCAAACATTAAACAAAGAGATTGAGTCCCAAGACAGCCCACACTTGCATATGAATTTTGATCAGCAGTGTAATCAAAGGCATCAGGTTATATTTGTTCAACTGTAAATCTTTATGTGTTTGTTCTCATGGTAACCAGTGTGACAGACATTGAAGTCAGACAGATCTTGACCCAAATTTACTACTTGGACAACTTGAGTGAAGACATTTATTGCTTTAAAGTCTGTTTCCTTGCCTACTGTGTTAGAATAATACCTTGTTTTTTAGGGCTTTTGTGAGGATTAAACAAGAAATTGTATATAATATGTCTAGGACGTATAATATGTCTAGGACATAATAATTTGAAACATATGGCATATTAAACATTTTATCTCTTATTACCATTGTAGTTGTTATAACCCTATTTCTTTGTAATACAAGTATTTCTTTGTAATGCAAGTATTCTCTTGAATGAACCAGAGACTTGAATAGTCAAACAAGCCCTATGACAGGAAAAAGGTAGAATTTCTAGGGCAAGCTACCCAGTGGAACATCAGTTGTAACTAAAACAAATGAACCAAAGGAGGAATTTGAGAGAGAGCTAGAAGAATCTGTCATTTACTTAATAAGTTAAAAAAAAGTTAGGAGGTTTGCCTGAGATGAAACAGACATAAATATTATACATTGCCCCTGAGAGTATAAGAGCCAAGCCACAACTAAAATTTGTTGTCAGACCAAAGGTGAGAATAAACCATTGATAACTTGGCCTGAACATCCTACACCCATTTCCTCATTTTGTCTTTGTTTAGGTACTATGACTGGGAGGAACAACATAGTTATTAAGAGCCTGAGATTTAGAAACACTCTGGGGCCAAAGCCTAAGTATTGCCTAAGAGCTACAGATTTTAGGAAATCCACTTCATCTTTATATGTAAAATAGGGATGATAATAATATTATCTGCCACATAGAATTGTGATAATTGATTTGTCTTTGGTAAAGTGTTTTGAAAAGTGCCTATTGTGCCGAAATTCCTATACAACATCATTAAATAAAAACAATGAAAGGTACTTTGAAAATAGATAATTAGTAGGCTTCACCTAAGGTCAAAGAGATAGGATTCTATTTCAATGCTTTCCCAATACCATCAGCTTTTAGCAAAGAGCTTCCCTTTAAAGCTAATTGCCAAATTGCTGGGATCTTATATATTTAGTTGATTGCAGTTTGTTTGTATATGTGTGTACATGCATGTGTATGTATGTATGTGTGAAATTAGATTCCCCTCTTCTGTTTTTATTAGAAATGCACATATAAAAATGGATGTGGTCTTTGAGTACACAAGGGAAAAATCCAAAGAAGTGTTTCTTTTTAAATTTTCTGAATTGGTCTTGGATTTTATTTATTTTTGTTGCTGTTGTGATGATGATGATGATGATGATGATGATGATGATGATGATGGACCTGGGATTAAACCCAGGGGTGCTTAACCATTGAGCCACATCCCGAGCCCTTTTTATATTTTGATACAGGTCTCACTAAGTTGCTTAGGGCCTTGATAAGTTGCTGAGGCTGACCTTAAACTTGTGACCCTCCTCCTTCAGCCTTCTGAGCTACTGGGATTACAGATGTAAAGCTACCATGTCCAGCTGGTCTTGCTTTTTAAAAAAAATATTTATTTATTTATTTTTTAGTTTTTGGCGGACACAACATCTCTGTTTGTATGTGGTGCTGAGAATCGAACCTGGGCCGCATGCATGCGAGGCGAGCGTGCTACCGCTTGAGCCACATCCCCAGCCCCTGGTCTTGCTTTTTAAAAGAAAAATACTGCTGAACTTTTGCTTAAGAAATTATGAATACAGTAGTATTTCTGAAATTTACTACTCTTTGCTTTTCTTGGTCTGGAGTTAAATTTATACTGGTAAACACATATAACTGAAGGCTACCACCTCCTACTCCCTGTAGTAGGGCAACTGTGAATGGAGAAGTGTGAACAACCCTTAGAAACACATATTTTTGAATTATAGAGTCATATTAGAGTTATGACTTAGAGTCATTTTTATGACTTGCATTTTTGATTTAATTCTGATTTGTGTGGAAGAACCTCATGACTATCCTATGAAAGATATTTTAGAAATAACCACTTACTTGTAATAGTGAGACTAAGAATCCATACTTTCTTGTGTTTATCTTTGCAGCTTCAGTCAAACTAAAACTGGGGCAATGTCTTTTGTAGAAATAGAAATTGAAAGTACTTGCATCAATGGTATCGATCTTGGAGATCTACTCTCCCCATTCTTTCCTGAAAATATGTATCTTCTCTTTCTGAATGGCAGTCAGATATATTCTCCAAAAAGTGTTGCCCATTCACGGCATATCATCTAGATTAATTACTTCAGAGCTCTATAAAACTAATTTCCAAATATTTGGTGACTTACCAAGGCTATTCAGGTTCTGATTTTTAGCTAGGCCTTGTTCTTTTTATAATAGTTGGGGTGAGTATGTTGTGAGAAATGACCTTCTGCATTGGCATGGTCAGAGGAATCTTGGTGGCTTAGCACTTATTGGTCAGTTAACTGGAATTCAAACCAGTAAAATTCTTTAATCAAGCATTTGTAGTAGTACTCATAAATATGTCAGCGTTTTATTAAAGAAAAGGAGTTAGATGCCTGTGATCCTAGTGAATTGGGAGACTGAGACAGGAGGATTAAAAGTATGAGGCCAGCCTCAGCAACTTAGTGAAGCCCTGTCTGAAAATAAAAAGTGCTGGGGACTTAGCTAAGTGGTAAAGCACCCCTGGGTTCAATCTCCAATACCAAAAGGGGGAGATTAGGGGAAAGACTGGACTCAATTTGCCCTACTGTGATAGGGAAAGCCTGGATATCAAGGATTCTAAGCCCATATTTCAAAGCTTAAATAATTTAAAGGAAAAGGTAGAAATAATATTACCTCTTATTTGAATAATTCCTGTCTGGCTGGCCTGCCTGCCTCCTCCTCCATGTTTCCCTCTCTCCTTCCCCTCCCCTGCCCTCCTTGCAGTTCTTATCAGACATAGAACAGATTCTATTTTCATTGGTTTGGGTATATTTTTCCCATAGTATAACATCATCATTATGAATAACATTGTTGGACACTTATTATATACTAGATATTGTTCTAAGTGCCTTGCATGTGTTGACTAATCTTCATAACTGAGGCAATTACATTTAATATTGTTGCTGAGGCACAGAGACACAACGTGCCCAATGTCTCTGAACCAGTAAATAGTCTAGCCAATATTCAGACCTAGAGGATCTGGCCCCAGAATCTGTGATTATAACTGCTGTGCTATCAGTTATCCACTTCAAAAGGTAAATATGAAAAGATGACACAAATAAATCATTATTGTCAGTCAGGACAAGATCCATTTTTTTACTTTTGCTTTTAAGTAGAGCACTGAACAATTGACAATCTCTCAGGTGACATATGGGTTACCCATGTTATATGTTTAAAAGGTGGCTGGCCAGTGCTTGGAGTTTAGTCTGTTGACTTATAACTAGTGTTATTGGATGTCAAATGAGTGACCTTGGCAGGTAGTATTTGGATTGAGAATATTCACTTGCCAGGTATACCCTGTATTTTTTCCTTTCCTTTTTAAAACTACCCAGGATTCATCTAGAAGTTTCTGTAATGTGAGATGCATTTTATATTTTTTTCTGAATACCTAATACATTTCAGGAAATTAGAACCAGTGAGTTTGCGGGGACCATTCATCAGCTGCAACATCAGATGCTGATTTTTCACTGACTTGCAGGCTCTTTGCTTTACCATTTCACAGCATACGAGAACTCCAAACCATTTTTGTGGCTTGGAGTGTCCCTGGAAGTTGATTCATGTTCTCATTGCAATTTCTTTTACATTGCATTTTGGCATAATGCCTTTGACTAAAAGGGATATTTTTTCTAATGTCTTTGATTTAATTTAGAAACAATGAAACTGATGTTTTCCAACTTATATCCAAAACAGAAAATACATGTAGTTAAGAAGACAGGGATTTCTAATGAAAATGCTGACAAAGTCTCATTAATGCTAAGGTTTTGAACATCTTGCCATTCAGTAAAGTAGTATTTTTGTGTCCTGTAAAATACCAAACTTCTGCTTGCAACGAGCGTACTTAACACCTTTTGGGTTTCTATTCAGCTAAGCTGAATGCACCTGGGAATGAGCAAAACTTCAGATAACACAGGCAAAAAGTATTAAACAAGACATTTTTACTTGAAAACTATTTTCTAAGCATGATAGAACCCAGGATGCAAATTAAAAACATCATTCAAAAACATGGTGGCAACATGTTTTTGAATGGTGCAAAACCTGCTCACAGGTCTGAGAGCCAGCATTGGGGCTGTAAACTAAGAATGGTTAAAAATTAAGAGTTAAAACTTATAACAACACATGCCTTTTTCAACACTGGAATATAACACCACCTAACTAGTCTCCCTACATCACCCTTTTCACCCACCCTAATTATTTCCTATAATTGCTACCAAAATCCTTCTTCAAGAACAGCTCAAATGATGTCTCTCCCTGACTTAGAAACAATTTTCTACACATTGTACCACATATTCTACTGAAAAGGATTTGAACTTCTTTATAAATGTTCATGCAATGTACCCTCAAACTCCTCTTAGTAAGCTTGATGCCAGGGACACTTTACCACTGAGCTACATCCTCAGCCCTTTTTATTTTTTATTTTGAAAGAGGGTTTTGCTAAGTTGTTGAGGGTCATGCTAAATTGCTGAGTCTGGCCACAGTTTCCTGACTCACTTGGATCACAGGTGTACACAACTGCACCTGGCTCCAAACTAATCTTTTAGCCTTCTTATATTTTCATCCCGATATATGTCATACCTATATTCAGTGATTCTATACTGGAATTGATGGCATTGGGAATTCTATTGGTGTGTTTTTGTCATCAAAATCAGTGAAGGATAATATGGATATTTAATGATTAAGAGTGAGGCTGTTTAGTGATTCAGAGTGAGTCTGTCAAGCCTTAAAACAGAACCCTCACTATTTCAGAATTATCTGACCAAAACTGCCCATAGAAGTCTTGTTTAGAAACCGGAAGTTTCTAGCTAAACCTGGTTGTTTTGGGGTCTCCAGAAACCATGTATGCTTCCCCAATAATACCTCTTTGCTTCAGTCTTCCCTCTCTTTGCTAAACTTCCTCTTTATTCAGGATTGTTTGTCATATTCTCATCAATATTCAGAGTCTAGCATTTCTATTGCAGCCTTTCTTGAACTCTACCTAGAAGTTTATTCTCCCTCTATTATGGTTTAAATGTGGTGTTCTTCAAAAGCTCACATGTGAGACAATGCAAGAAGGTTTGGGTTATAGCCTAGCCTTAACCTAATCAGTGAATTAATTCCTGATGGGTTTAGCTGAGTGGTGACTAGAGGCAGGTGGAATGTGGCTGGAGGAAGTGATTCACCTGGGGCTTTGCTCTGCTACACTCTTCTACCATAATGTTCGGCCTCACCTTGAGCCCTGAGGAATGGAGCCTGCTTTCTGTGGAATGAGACCTCTGAAACTCTGAGCCCCCAAATAAATTTTTCCTCCTTTAAAATTATTCTGGTCAGGTGTTTTAGTCACAGCAGTGAAAAAGCTGACTAAAACACCCTCTTTCCTATCAGAGTTGCTGAACATACTGTGGTGTAGTAGAAGTACAAACATGAGGATCAAGATCACATAAAATGTTACCACTAACTAAATGTATGACATGGGGCAAATGGTTTATCTTCTCTGGGCCATACTTTATTAATTCAAAAAATGAAATGATAGGATTGAAATTGACATTTCTTAAGGTTCCTTCTTGTTCTGCTAATTTGCTGTAAATCCCTTTTCACATATCTTCTTTTATTTTCATCAGTCTAGGATTGTTAGATCTCTTAACATAGCATTTTGTATATGATGTGCATCAAAAAGTTGTTGATCTGACCAGTCCAGAGAACTTTATACTCTTTGCTTTTTGTCAGAGATGACACTGGCCATTGATTGAGCAAATTCATTATACTTAATCCAGTACCCATGTATGTATGTACGCATATATTTATGTATGTATGTATGTATGTATGGGCTATGGAAAGGGCAAGGATGGTTTTGCTAAAGTCACTTAATAAGTTAAGTAAGAGCCAATCATGGATAATTAATGTTGGGGTACTTATTAGCATTACCTAACATTTATAGAAAACATCACACATTAAATGAATTCAAAAGAATGTAGTAGATTCTGGTTTTTGTAATATGCAGAAAGACCTTCTCTGACAAAGAAGCAATAATTATAAAAGATATATCACGTATGTTTATAATCCTGTGATCTGAAGCAGGCTGTTTGTCTTAAAATTAGAAGTTTTGTAGGCTTCAAACGTGTTCAACTGGCACTTGCTTTGATATAATAGTTCCCTTAGAGATTGACTGGAATCACATCCATGCTGTCCAGATGTGCATTCACAGCTGTGATTCTGCATTATGATGTACAGGCACAATGCAAAGTACCTTATTTGCATAATCTTTCCCAGATGCAGGGTTTTTCTTAAGCCTTCCTCAAGGGTTGTCACTAAACCTGAGCATCAAGGCTTGTCTTCTGTTTGAATTTCAGAACTACCTCAGCTGTTAACTTGGTGAAGCCAATCAGGTTGTCAGCTGATATTTCTCTAGTGTTGCCACTTTCATTGAAAGATTTGGATACATGCTGAGTCATTGCTTTCCAATTTTTTCTTTTAAGAAGTCATATAAATGTATTATTTGATTCTTATGACACCCAGGATTTTACCCCAAGAGCCAATCTACTTTGAGGCAAAGAGTTGAGTTTGGCTCTGGTTACCATCTCCTTCTAGGAGGTGATGAAATTATCATAATTAGTGACTTTTTGGATTCATAGGGCTCCTGTTTTTTTTTTTTTTTCTTTTCTTTTGTACTTGCTTCCCAAGTAACCTAAGTCTTTTCTGCACATCATGGCCAATGTTTTAGAAAATTAAAGATAGCACAAGAATTTCTATTGCATGTTTAGAGCCTATGTATATATTTATCAGAGAGAGAGACAGAGAGAGAGAGAGAGAGAGAGAGAGAAATCACCACTTTATAGCTGGAGAAATTGTGGCATATAAGGATGAAATAAATTATCTAAGGTAAATGTCAAAGTTAGAATTCAAATTGAGGCAATTTTTTTCCAGAGTCTATGTATTTAACCACTAACCTACAATGGAATAATTGAAATTGTAAAGTGGGAGATACAAAACAGGTAACCAAGGACGCAAGACTCTGAACCTCTCAGGCCATTTCAATCACAGTCATCCCACTTTTCTCTTTTCCACATTGAATTTTACTGTGAACTATTGCTTGAAGAAAGGATTCCTTTGCTAAAAATGTGAAAAACTGAAACTATAGTCTTTAGGGAATCCTAAATGACTAGGTCTCCTGGGGGGCAGTGTTGAAAACTTGATTCTTGGAAATAGATATTTTATTTATTCATCTATACAGGAAGCATGCAGAGATTTACTCAGTTTCTGGTTGTTTGCAAATTTATGGGCTGATAAGCAGGTGTGTAGCTGTGGTCTCTAAAATTATTGGGAAAGACCAGGATGCTATTGAATATGGCAAAGGATGCTTTACATAAAGAGATAAATTTATGGATTTCTCTCTTATCAGTTGGTATGATTGACAGTGAAGTACTTTAAGAGGAATTGAAGGTCAGGGAAGCTTACAACTCCAACTGGGAGTGGGACTGAATGTCTAACTCTGTACCTATCATCTCCGTGTAGTAAATAGTATTTTTTATCTGCATAACACATCCTTTCCCTGTTCATGCTGTGTATTTTTCTTTCAACCCCTCCAACATGTCATTTCAGGAAGACATATGCAGCCAGACACGGGGTGCATGCCTGTCATCCCAGCAGCTTGGGAGGCTGAGGCAGGAGGATAGTGAGTTCAAAGACAGCCTCAGCAAAAGCAAGATACTAAGCAACTCAGTGAGACACTGTCTCTGAATAAAATACAAACTAGGGCTGGGGATGTGGCTCAGTGGTCGAGTGCCCCTGAGTTCACTCCTTGGTTACCACCCCCCCAAAAAAAGAAGACATATGCAAAACTTGAGAATCTATACAATGAAACGACACCTGAAATTCATAACATTGAGTCCAGTGTCAAGTCTAAGAGGCAAAGAAGGTTTCCAATGGAGCCAAAGATTCTAGGCAGCTTCTTTTCAGCTGGAGTTATATTCTAACCAGAGGAATTATCATTTTAATTCTAGTCTTTGGACTCAATAGAATTATCACATTTTATCCTGGAGTGCACAGTCCTCTTCAATTTTATACAAGTCAGTGGATCTAGAGTGTTCTATGGGTTGTTGTATTTATTATTTATTATTTCCCTTGTTGTTTGCATCAAGAATAAGCAAAGTTGTCTCATACACACACACACACACACATTATATATATGTATATACTTTAATTTTGAAGGATAAGGTGTGTCATATACCTTTAGCTATTGGAAGTTCAGCCAGTGCTATGGAAGATATGAAATGAAAGTACTGAAATTCATAACCATAGATATGCATTAAAAATGTAAAGGAAGTAATTTTTTTTCAAGTCAGGAGTTTAGTTTGATATTCTATGTATGGACACTACATGTTGTGTTCAATGAGTAATAAAGAAATCTAAGTGAGAAAAATGATAGACATTAGTCATCCTATGTTTTAGGTAGCCATTTAACTTCTGAAGAAGTTTAATGGAGCATTAATGATCTGCACCACCACTACCACCACTATCATAATGACAACTACAATTTAGTATTTATTCTTTCTCTCATACCATTTATAATATCATTTGATTAACATAGAAATCCTAGTAGTTAAATTCTATTGTGAACTAAATTTTCTGGATGGGGAACTAAGGATTAGATATTTTAAGTAACTTTCCTAAAGTCTTACAACTAGTAAATGGTCAGATTCAAAGCCAAAACATATGACTGAAGTACATGTACTTAGCTATTATGCTCTGCTACATTCTGTTTTAGAGAGAAGTTTATTGAGAAGCTTCACCTAACTTATCACCATACAAAGGAAATTAGGTTTCTGAAATGCAGATAACTCATTCACTATAAATTCTAAGGCAAGTGCTGTGTAGGACATCATGTATATTTTGATCTTTTGTTTTTTTAACCTAAGGAGAAAACACAATATCTCCATGATCCCTTCTTCTTTCTCCACTGTCTTTAGGTTTTTCCTTATTGAAAAAGCTGCATCCTTAAGGAACTCTGAGCTGTAGGGCCTTCTAAATTTACCTTTTAAACTCAAGTTTTAATCAGTGTAACTTTACTCCCCCACACCTTTTATTTTACCAAACATAACTCCCCTCCAGAGGAGTGTCAACACCAGAGATGTTGGGCAGAAGCCCAGTAGGGGGTGACTGCAGTGTTATTTATCAGTTTATAGGCAGCAGAATAAAGTATATGTGATAATTGATTTACTTTTCATCAGCCTTTGAGGCTGATAACTCAATTAGCATGTCAGATACTGACTATATACTTCTTTCAAAAAATCCTCAAAGGTGATTTTTTTATTTCATATTAGATAAGGTGTGAGAGGTATTTTTTTGTTGTTGCTTATATTTTATAAAAGGTTCTTATTTCCTTTGACTATTCTCAACAGAGGAAGTCATGTTACCTTAATAGCTGGATTTCTTTCTTCTTTTTAATCTGAGTGTTTCAAGAAAGAATGGTGATATTTTGAAGCAGGCAGATAAGGAAATAAGAATTTTAAAATCTTGGGAGAAATAATTTTGATTCCCTTTTCACCAGCTGAGAGCGAGCAAGAGAGAATGCATTCATCTGGTTTGCAGGGCTGCCTATGCTTAGTAGCACAAATTGCTGGATTGGGGGAAGGGCCAGAGTGTTGATGAGCAAAAATATGATCCAGGCCTGAGTTATGACTTTAAGACAGTGGATTTTGATTGGGCATAATCATCAGAAAAAAAATTGAGCATACATGCTTCTGCATACATATTACGTGCATAAGAAAACACAAAGAACATCAGAGACATATAATATTTTATTCCTATACCCTGTGGATCACTTTTATAACTGCAGGGTAAATGCAACCCACTTTGAAGACCACTGACCTAGGAATTATATCTTGTGTGACCTGGGCAAATCCCTTAGATGATTAGAACTTCAATTTTCCATATAATATGACAGAGATAGACTAAAGTACATTTTCATGTTTCATTTTATATTTATTATTTGAATGCCCTTTTCCTTGGAGATTCCCATAGACTTATTTCAGGATAAGATTTTAGCTGCTCCTTGAGTAGCAGTTTGAGACAGCTTATTATTGAAGAATGAGAATAATATTTGTTCCAATTAGATGCTGTCCAACAGTATTTGCACACTTGTATTTATATGCCTGATTATTTTAATATGGCTAAAATACAACTTACTAAATTAATGTAGTATCACAATTTGTTTCCCTTATAATTTTTGCTGTATTTCCACTCAATCATTCCCTCATGTCCTTTGTTAAACCACTTAGAGATATGCATTGATATAGTGGTTTTAACAATGGAATTTATTTTGTTCAGACATAAAGCCCTTCTACAAAAGATAGTACCAAAATTCAATAATTCAAGCTGTCAGTTATTTGGTTAAGTGATTAGTGGATAAAGATTGATTCTGCCATGTTAAAGGTAATCTGGGCTTTAGCAGACTTGTTTGTGAGATCCATCTCTGCTACACTTTCCAAGTTTAAATCACAGAGACATATAATTCTTAGTTTGCCTATAAAATATGAAAGCCTATGTACATATTAAATTTCCTTTTCTAAAATCCTATGAAAACAATACCCTCTGTACCATAGACAAAAGGGAAATCTTGTGTATTTCAACATTTAAACAAAAATAGTTCAATTTTTGTTGATTACATTAATAGGTTACTTTTTAGTAATGTTTTGAGATGGTGAGACTAATCCTTATTCTTCACATGTCCACTATAAAGACATTATAGAAAAACTTCAGGATGCCAATGGGAAATAAAATTTTCTAGTCTTTGAAAAGTGAAAAATATTTGGGTTTACAGAATCAAGAAAACAACTTAATATGTGTACCTGTTCCTTCTCATATCCATATAATAATGTTTTTATAGTGTAGTTTCCTTCTGTAATAATATTTAATAATCATGTTTCCTTGATTAATTTTAAGTAATTTTCATTAGTGCCTATTAAATGAGCATTAATTAGTTTACCATTCAGAACCCATTCACTTTTCTTTTGAAACCATACCTTTATTTCAGCTTTGTAGGTCACCCAGCCCCACTCTTAGCCTATATGTGTATGGTAGAAACATGATCTAGTTCTAAGCCAACTAGTTATAGTCTTATGTTCCAGTATGCTTCAATGATTAGTTGAAGGATGGGTCATATGACCCAAGAAGAGCAAATGAGATTTTAGTGCACACTTCTGATAAAGAGATTTGTACTCTTAAAATCTTTTTTTTTAAAGAGAGAGTGAGAGAGAGGAGAGAGAGAGAGAGAGAGAGAGAGAGAGAGAGAGAGAGAGAGAGAGAGAGAATTTTTTAATATTTATTTTTTAGTTCTCGGCGGACACAACATCTTTGTTGGTATGTGGTGCTGAGGATCGAACCCGGGCCGCACGCATGCCAGGCGAGCGCGCTACCGCTTGAGCCACATCCCCAGCCCTTGTACTCTTGTCAATGGACTTGAAGTTGTGTACATGTAAACTCTGGAGTTGCTATAGCCATCTTGCAACTATATCAGACAAATTTGAAATGGATAAGAACAAAGGCTAAAGTCAAAAAATGAGGGATGTGTTCTTGAAAACACTGTTTGAGTCATCAATACAGATCTTCAAGTCACTTAAGAATTTTATTTTCTTTCACTTGCAACTACAAGGATATATTTTATTATTTCTGTCTAAACCCAGTGTAAGACCCAGGCTTTATATAGCCACTCTCAGTGCCCAGTCTTTCAACATGGGGGGAGGAAGGCAAGGAAGGAGAGAGAAAAATGGAACATGGTTAAACATTTTGGCCTGGATTAGCAGAATGAGTTTAAATGAAGCATATTTCTTCTCTTTGAATGGTAATTTATTTTACATTTAGTAATGCATTATTCCAGGCACTGTACTAGATACTAGATATTCAGAGTTGAAAGTTAATATAACTCTGGAGTTTACAGGGTAGTGTAGGTTAATTCCAACATACACACAAAAACACTTGTCAAGGGAATGGGAGCAAGTCTAAGAGACATCTGACCAAGATATCTTAGCTATGTCATCATAGCTGAGACCTGAAACTTAAACTCTGCTCTACAATATGAATACTATTCAGCTAAGTGGAGGAGGCCATTGCAGGCAAAGTAAATAATATGAGGCATATTCTTCAGGAGTTTCTGAGCTTTGATTTTCTTAGGTAGCTAATGGTAGTGGTGATAGGGATTTATATAAAAAGTAGAAAAAAGTTTTATGTATGACTGACTAGTAGTCCTTGGGTCACTAAAACAGTAATTAAAGGACTGATACTCCTATTTAGAAATGATGTCAGTGCCTAGAATGATAGAGCATAAATTTAGCTTCTCCCTAGAAGGAAAACCACATTATTTGATTGTGGGTTTTTGCCTCCAGTGGGTTATTAATGCAACACAGAGTATGCCATAGATGTGATCCCTGTTCTCAAGGATGGTAGAATCTGAACTGGACTTACTTTGATAAGAGGCAAAAGAGTAAGATTGAGGCAGCAAAATTGACATATTTCCTTGATATGTCACCAGATATATACCTCATTTGCAAGTTGTGGGCAAGTGTGTTGTATAGAATTAAAAAAATAAAAGTGTGTAATTTGAATAGGGAATAGGGAAAATTTCTGAAGATTATTCAAGTGTGTGGTGTAGTGGCTTTCAATTCTAATAAAGTGATGCTTCAACCTTCTCCCTTATTATGCTCTATTATGTTCTTTTACTAGCCATGCTTTCTAGACACTCCCACCAGCTACCTGCCAGTCTTCCTATTCCATTATTGCCCTGCTAGTTAAATGGCTTTAAATGTGTACTGAGTGTCAGCAGACTCTAGGTGCCCTGAAGGAAGAAGAACTCTGCCTAGGCATTCATTCTAAATTAAGCATAAAGGTTAGTGCTCAATTGTGAACATGCTCAAATCATATTTTCAAAATACCTTACCATCTTATAGCTGATTCAAACAGCTAAGTGTTAATGCTACCCAGACTCTCATTTACTTCAGTATAAGCTGTTTACAATCAGAGTCAATGATACTTTAGAAAAGAAAAACAGCTTATAGTTGTAGATGATCAAATGATAAGTGTCTGTTAAAACACACAGTGGACTTGTGTTTGGGGAATTTAAAAATGTTTAAATCAAAGAGAACATAAAAATAGTAATAAGGAAATATAGCCTACTATGGCTCACGGAAAATAGGTGTGTTTACATTTTGGAAAATTTCCTATTTACAAAATCCAAATTGAATAAGACATATGGGCTGATTAGTTGCATTTCTGAAAGATCTAGTTGAAGAAGATCTGTTAAAATAACTAATGCATCTTCCAATTTTAAGTGTTGGCTTTAGTAGATTATGAACTCTCTGGTGAGATGGCTAGCAAGGAAACAAAGGTCAAGTATTTAAACTAATGTCAAATGAAAAATGAAGATGAGCCATCCCTGCAATTATAATGTGCTAATAGAGGAAAAGATTCAATTTGTGATTAGCAAAGCATCTGCATTCAAGAAAGCACTTGCATTTTGAAGGCTGTAGAAGGGAATCTTTGTATGTGCAATAGCAAAAGACATGACATGCTTGGGGCTGAGGATGTGGATCACTGGTAGGGCACTTACCTAGCATGCACAAGGCCCTAGGTTCAATACTAGCACCATTAAAAAAAAAGACATAATATGCTTAAGTGGGCCACATAATTAGTTAAGCCATATTTTTAAAATGGTGACATAAGTGAGTTTGTGGAAAGAGAGAAGGATATCTCTTAATAAATAATTTGGTTGATCACAGTAATGGGTATGTAGGGGAGAGTTGGAATGCTGAGAGAAAATATGCGCCACCATTTACCTTGGACGTGGGAGCAGAAATCACTCCATTGGAGTCTGCCCTATGTTCCTTTCCCTTGTGTTTCCTTCATTCTTATATGTATTTCCTGGTTTATTCATTGTAAATATATATCATTATCATTTATGATGTGCATACATATCATAATATAACAAGAAGAAAATAAAAAGTACGTCAGGTTACAAAGTTGGAGGAGTCTTTGCAGTAGTGCATAGTAGAGAGTAAATGACACTGTTTAGAAAGAGATAAGTTCTGGCCACATTCTTGAAGTCTTGGAGACTTCCCATTGTACATTCTGAAAGGCTCATTGTGGAACAATACCTTTAGACACTAACCTAAGAAATAGGGACAATAGGGTTACTCTGTTGATTTTAATAACAAGTTAGATGATTGACCTTCGGCCAACCTCTAAGTTTCTGTGCCTTGGTCTCCTTGTTGAAAAAAGAGGATAATTCTGTAACACTGGCTGCCCTAGTCTTACATGAGATGTATTCAGGATTAATTACATTAAAGAAGTGATCAGTGGAGCATATTAAAGCTCCTCAGAGGTGAGTACCAGTAATCAGTATGAATAACAATTCAAATGTCAGCCATAGGACTGTAATAGGGTTCATTTTAAATGGATTACTTTTTGAAAATAGGGCAAATTGTATTTTTTTAAAAACCTGAATATTGTGCAGTAGTTTTAGATTTCCAGAACAATTAAGATAGTACAGAGAGTTCACGTATAACCCTCAGTTTCCCTATTCTAATATAAATATGGTATATTTGTAGAATATAATGATGAACCAATATTTATGTATTAAGTAAATTTTGTGGTATTTAGATTTTCTTAGTCTTTACCTAATGCTCTTTTTTATGTTTCATGATTATAGCTGGGATATACCATTTCATTTAGTCATCCTATCTACTTAGGCTTTTCTTATGGTGTTGGCTTCTCACACTTTCCTTAGTTTTGATGACCTTAACATTTTCTAAATAAGATGTGACATTAACTCTACCATCTTAACAATTTTTAAGTGTATAGTTTAGTGTCATTAAGTACATTCATATTGTTGTGCAGCTATCACTAACAAAATATTTTTCACTGGGAAACCTAAAACTGTACCCATTATAAAGTAACTGCTCATACACATCCCCTGGCAACCACCATTCTTTCTGTCTCTATGAATTAGAATAATTTAAGTACCTCATATAAGTGGAAGCATATCACATTTGTCCTTTTGTACCTGGTGTATTTCATATAAAATAATGTCCTTCAGGTTCATCCATGTTGTGCCATGTGCCCCAATTCCTTTCCTTTTAAAACCTGAATAGTATTCCATTATACACACACACACACACACACACACACACACACACACACACACACACCCATATTTTGCTTATACATTCTGCTGTGGATAGACACTTGGGTTGCTTCCACCCCTTTGTTATTGTTTGTGAACAGTGTTGCTATAAGTGTTGGTGTGCATATATCTGTTTGAGCCCCTTCTTTTAATTGTTTTCAGTCTATACCCAGAAGTGGAATTGTTGGATCATATGGTTATTCTATTTTAAAATTTTTCATGAACTATCAATTGTTTCCACCAATTTGCATACCCATTAGCGGTGCTCAAGAGTTCTAGTTTCTCCATATTCTTGTACTTTTTCCTTCCTTCCTTCCTTCCTTCCTTCCTTCCTTCCTTCCTTCCTTCCTTCCTTCCTTCTTTTCTTTTCTTTCTTTTTTTGATAGTAGCTACCTTAATGGGTATGAGATGGTAGTGGTATTTGATTTGCATTTCTCTAATGATTAGTGATGTCAAATATCTTCACATGTTCTTGTTGGCCACTTTTGTATCTTATTTGGATAAATGTATATTCAAATGCTTTGCCCATTTCATAATCAGATTTCCTACTTTTTGTTGTTGAATTCTGTGAATTCTTTCTATAATCCAGGGATCAATCCCTTATCATGTATGTGACTTACAAATATGTTCTCCTATTCCATGGGTTAGAGAGAATGCTAATTTTAGAGGCTTGAAAATGCTTTCAAATGAAATACCAAACTAATCATACATTTTCATTTTAAGCATATTTTACAGCCCATAAACTTATTGTTAATGCTTTATCTCAACAACACATTCAACTTAAAATGACTTAGAGATATTTGATTCAGAAAAGACTTTCTATGCAATGGAAGGAGAAAAAAGTGAAGAGTAAATAAAAATGAAATCATACTGTTTTCCTTTGGGCAGATCTCTAACCCATAAGAATTATCCCTAAGACATTTTTTTGGCATTACATCTTTTTCCTTTGTAAAATATAACATTTTAACTAGGCAATTAAAATAGATTTTCATTTACTGAGAAGATAGCAAGTTTTTACCTTTCTAAGAATCATTCACCTCTCTATGAGTAAGAGCGACCAGATGTCTTCATATCAAGTTCAGATTTCCCAAACGTCTTCTCAGGAAGAAGGAATTTGTCTGTGTGAAGCAGGCAGGGAGCTCAGGATACAGATGGTCACCAGTGAGTGTCTCCAGAGATGATCATTATACTACTTCACCAACCATCCCATCCTACCTCTTCTATTCCTCTCTGTTTTTTCTCAAACCGGTTACCCTTCTAGTTTCCATTGATTTCTTCTCTTCCTTTTAAACAAAGAAATCCTCTGAACTATATACCTAGTGTCAGTGCTAGGATTAGACCTATGACTTATAACTTGTTATTAGGAGGGTGCAATAGATAGAAATGTGCTTTTTGACAAAATTCGAAGATGATAATTATATGGGAGTTTTCCAGCTTTCAAGGTTTCTTCTTGGAATTACTTGATGGTCTGGGCCCATGTGCCAGGAAACACTAAGATAAACATTTGCACACCATGTATGCTAATGTTTGTATCACCTTCAGGGTATGTAACCACCTTCCTCACCACGGAGAGGCACTATCAGATATAATTAGGTCTAGCAGGGCTAAGATCTAGAAAAGAAAGAATGCCTAGGAAAGATATATTCAATATGAAAATATTAGAGTTCTACCACTGATGGGATTGAAAGTTTGTACATTGTCCAGAGCATCCTGCTTGCTAATAATGTATAAGGAAGAGTGGAATATTTAGAATAATGAAGCCAAACATATTGCTTGGTGCTGTGCATCCAATGTTTCATTTAATACTCTCAACAATCCTATCAAGTAAATGTGACTACTACCCCCATTTTACAAGAAAAGGAACTAGGTACAGGAAAGATTATGTGGCTTGCCCAAGATTATATAGGAAAGATTAGGGAATAGATATGGCCTGTCTGACTCTATAACTCTTGCTTCTAACCCGAATGATTCTTTTTTTCCCCTTTATTTTAATTCTCTTTCTTAATAGTGAGTGACTGGAGGGTAACAGGGAGAAATAAGGTGGGAATGAGGAAGTATGGTTCCAGAAAAAAAAAAACCACAAAACTAGAGTTTGTCTAGTGGGAGGAAAGTTAGATGGCAGTTAAAAAGACCCCTGAAACAAAATATTTGATACTTTATTTCTCAGTAACTCCTATATTATCTTCAATATGAAGAAAGTGAAATTGATAAAAGTGATTTTTCATTTCAAAATGAGAATGAATATGTTCTTCTCCTTCTTATAAATATAGATTAGGTGGTTGTAAACTGTAGCCCACACACTAGAAAACAAAGTCAGGCAGCAATCTATATGTGGACTTAAAAATACCAAAACACTAAAATATGAACATCAAACAAATGCTAAAAAACAATATTTGTACTTTGCAGGATTGATTGCCTTATGTTATTTCCGGGGATACCTAAAACATTTATCTGTTTATCCAGCTGTTTAACAACTGCCAATGACAGCCTCTGTTTGTGAAAAGTCACTATACTTTGAGAAATTCAGAGATAATGCTTGTGCCTGTATAATCACAGGGCAGAGCTCAAGCTAGTGTTTTCCACTCCAATGTCTATCACCTAAACATGGCCCTATATGCAGAGACAGAATAAGCTACTTTCCAGAATGACTAGGAAGAGAATGTCTGTTTAATTCATGGTGTTCTGTTGGTATTATTTAAGGTTTGTGGGCTTCCATGTTCCAACATGTCTCATTGGGAATTAGTTTAGTATTTTAAATATAGGGTTCCTCAGGCTGGGACTATGGCTCAGTGGTAGCACATTTGCCTGGCATGTGAGGGCATTGGGTTTGATTCTCAGCACCATGTGTAAATAAATAACATAAAGATCTATCAACAACTAAGAAAAAATTTAAAAATAGGGTTCCTCCTAATAATACTGCATTTCTAAGATTTGATATTCTTTCCCCTTCTTTAACTCTATGGAACACCTTGGGACATTAGAAATTGGAAAATAATAGTAATGATGCTGCAAACTCAGCCCTAGGTGAATAACATGTGGCTATTCTTCTCTATCTGCCATGAATTTTGCATTCTGACAAGGGTTTGACCTTTGGAGAAGCAGATTTCTCTTGGATTTCTCCTGTGTTACATTTTTATCTCCCAGGTAT
Organism: Spermophilus citellus; assembly: GCF_964194105.1. NCBI lineage: Eukaryota > Metazoa > Chordata > Mammalia > Rodentia > Sciuridae > Spermophilus > Spermophilus citellus. The sequence continues at coordinate 103,269,385 of NC_138190.1, forward strand.
TTTGGAATCTATTTACCTGTGCTAATGACTTGCCATATAAACAGGTCAGTCCTTTCCTGACTTACTCTCATCTGCATATTCTATGGAAGTCTATTTAGTATGGACAGAATCATGCTTGTTTTTGGAGATTCTTTTCCTAGAAGATTTCTATAGAGCAAGATTTCCACATAATTTGCTATGTGTCAAAATGAAATGCAGTCCCTTGAGAAGTTTCCTAGTAAGGGCATAGGAGGAAATCTCAAAGCAAAACTTTTTCTACTTTTCTTAGATTTTATTTTGTTAGCCAGACACTCCAGTTTAATTTAATTGGCATTTTTTTTTCATTTTTCCACTTCATTGAGCCATGCCTCATAGATATAGGTAACAATAATTAGCACTTAATGTGAGATAGATATTGTGTTTAAGTGTATCACATGCACTGTATTTATCATACCCCTAATGCATTATTAGCTCGACTTAATGGATGAGGACATTGAGGTTTAAAGTGTTTAAGAGACTCATCCAAATGCTTGCATCTAGTAATATGGAAGCTGAGATTCAAATCCAATCTGTATGACTATAAATCAGATGTTTTTAAGCTGATTCATTAATATTAGTATATAAGTTCAGGCATGACAATATAGAAATTCCAAAATATGATGGTTTAAATAATATAGATATATCCTTTTCTTTGATTTAACAGTTTGAATGGGGTAGCCCTGCTCCATGAAATCATTTAGGGGCCCATATTCCTTCCATCTTAGGACCATACTGTGACTTAGAAATATTCCTTATCTGTATAGTCAAACCTGGATCACTATTGCCTATGGGAAGAAATAAAGAAGAAAACAGATATATGGAGATCAAGAATATTTTTTCTGAGGATGTGAAACAGAAGATTAACAAATCACTTCTATTTGTCTCCTTTTGGCTAGTCACATAGTCACACTTAGATGAAAAGGAAGCTAGGAAATGTAGTCTCTAAATAGGCAGGCCTGTGTCTAGCCAGAGTGCTATGGTCTGAATGTTGGTGACTTCCCTAATTCATTTGTTGGAACTAATACCCAAGTGATAGCATTAAGAGGTGGTATCTTTAGGAAGTGATTAACCTTCAGGAATGGGATTAGTGCCTTTATAAAAGACATTCAAGGAGCTGGTTTGCCACTTCTGTCATGTGAGAATTTAGAGAGAAGATATCATCTTCAAAATGTAAAGTAAGCCCTCACCAGACATCAAACCTTCTGTCACCTTGATCTTAGACTTCCCAGACACTGGAACTACAAGCAATAAATTCACAGGTATAAAAGTGACCCAGTCTGTATTATTTTTATAGCACCCTAAATGGATTAAGATGTAGAACTTGGGAGATGTTCTAGTTCTAAAAGGAAGAAGAATAGAAAAAGTTTCAAGGACAACTAGCACTTGGCCACACCACCATAATGCCTGCTGTCATTCATCCTTTTCCAACATATAACAAGTTAAATAGAGAACATCAGTGCAAGATTATTTTCTGTAGAAAAGAAAGCAGCCTGAAGTAAAATATTGTGATTATGTTTGGTATAAAGGTTTAGAAATAGGGAGATTTATATAGTAACCTGTTGACTTAAATATTCATGCTAATATTTACTTAGTAATTTTATAGCCCTTCTTGTAAAGTAGGGTTTAGGAAACATTATTTTTTTGTCATTTTAATTTTTCATCAGAGAATTTTAGTTATACATAGCAGTTGGGTTCATACTGATTTAATCATACAGACATGGAATTTGATTTCAGTCCCTGTTTCCCATATACTTCCCTCCCTTTCTCCCTCCCCCATTCTCCTTTCTCTATTCTACTGATCTTCCTTTCACTTGTTTTTTATTTAAATATTGTTGTATTTTTTAACCTTTATTTTTGTGTGGTGCTGAGGATCAAACCCAGTGCCTATACATGCTAGACAAGTGCTCTACCACTGAGCTACAACCCTAGCCCCACATTTATTTATTTTAGAAAAAAATTTAAAAAAATTCTGAGTTGTCAATGAGACCTTTATTTAATTAATTTATTTATTTGTGGTCCTGAGAATGGAACTCAGCACCTCACATGTGCCAGGCAAATGCTCTACCACTGAGCTACAACCCAGCCCTTCGCTTGTTTTCCTAGACTTTTTTTTTTTTTAGTTGTAGATGGGCACAATACCTTTACCTTATTTATTCATGTGGTGCTGATGATCGGACTTAGTGCCCCACACATGTGAGACAAGTGCTCTACCACTAAGCCAGAATGCTAGCCCCCTATTTATTTATTTAAATATTTTTTTAGATGTGGATGGGGTTATGGCTCAGTGGTAGAGCACTTGCCTCTCATTTATTTTTGATGGGTACTTTCTACATATATAAAGGTGAAGTTGATTATTTAGTATTTATATAGTAGTAAAACTTTTGCTCTATCTATAGCCATTTTTCAGTGGTTCTTCTCTCATAATATTGACAACCTGAACCATCAATTAATCTCTTTTTTAGGCTATTATTCATATATATATATATATATATATATATATATATATATATATATATATACTCACATTTTCTTTGCTGAACATCTCACACAGTTGAAAAGAAGAACTTGGTTCTTGGAATATTGTGAAAATTTTGCATAGCATTTTTCTTAGATTTCTGCATGTCTTTGTCACAGTGTGTCTAAGTGTACAAATTGGCTACTGCTGAGGTCAAGGGTTAGGAATAGGTTTCAAGGTTTATAGCAAATCTGTTTGAATCCCAAATATAAATGGAATGTAGAAATTTTCCCATAGCAACTGTAAAGACTTTGGATTGATAGAAGAGAGTTCCTCACCTTATATGAGAATATATGGTCAAGAGGCTTCTAGGAGTATTAGTATTTTCCAGACTTCCTTACTTTCTTCAGGAAATTTTCATTCTGGTAATAAGGAATTAAAAGTTCTTCTACAGCTTTGTTCAAATGCAAATACTTCTTCAAGAGAAATTTAAAAGTCTTCCAAGAAACTGAATTGAGTAGGAGAACAGAGAAAATTAACTTACATACAGTATAAAATGTTTCTCTGAGAGTTCTCATTTGAGTATGGATGTGTCAGGGTAGGCAGGTAAATGTGTTATTTAATCTGAGACGAGGAAACCTGTCCTCTAAATAGTCCTCCAGAATTTTGGCAGGGTATATTAGTTATCCTCTTACAAGTTCATGAGAAATGTTTTCTCTGGAAAGAGATTCCTAAAACTCACCAGTCCTTAGATGGAGAAGCCAATCCAAGTTGCCCAGGTTCAACTCTTTGAAACCACAATGAATTATTTTCTTAATGCAGTGAGATAAGAAGGTATTCTGCTTTTATTCTTCCCCAATCCCAAGACCAATTTCAGAATTCATATTTATTTATTGCAATTCAGCTTAAATGTCAAGGCTGCCTTTTTAATTGGCAATGATCCCTATTGAATTTTTAACTTATGCTGAAAAGGTGACTGCTGGTGGCTGTTTTTACAAGGTGTTTGGTGTTTTATTTTGGTTTAAATCTGTTTTTATTGCTCAAATATTGTCAGAAGATGCATTATCTCTACCAGGATTTCTACTGCTCAATGTGCAGGTTATCTTCACTATGACAGCTCTGTATCTTCAATGTCAGATACACTGCTCCCAAGTCATACTAGATTTACACATTCTATTATACTTCTATTGAACAGCTCTTAATCTGTTCAGAAGAAAACATGCTACAACCAGCAAATTTTATCCCCTTGCATTTAATGGGAGAATTTCTTGGCAAGGATGGACAATTGTATTAGAAATGTTCCAACTAGATGTGGCCAGTTTTTAAAAGATTTTGAAAGGTTAACTATATAATAGCCAAATTCTGGTTAATACTTTAATTTTGCCATGAACCCAAGTTCTAAACCTGTTCTATTTACTGACTCGTCCCCTTTAATAACTGCCAATAATTCCTAGGAATCTTGCCTAATATAATCCCTGTTTTAGTCATTGGAAGACAGATTTTATTTATAATGGAATTTCATGCTGAAATTGGTTGGCAAGACACACATGTACTTCTTGGGATAATTTTAATGCATAATCTTATATTGATTATATTTCAAAGGATGCATTTTTACTTGTGGTGCTCTTGGATTCATGCAGTAGTAGGTTGTAGTATAACGATGTTCAGAATCTATTGAATGATTTTATCTTTAGAAATATATATTTGAATTTAAGAGGGAAGGAGGCAGCATTTTCTTCTACAGCTTGCATTCTGAGGTAGGTAATGTTTAATATGCAGGCCATTTCATTTTTCTTTATTTTTATTTTTTATTTATTTTAATTAGTTACACATGACAGTACAATGACCTTGACATATCATACATTTGAATCAGATAGGATATAATATCTCATTTTTCTGAGTGTACAGGTCGCATTGCTTTTTTTCTCACAAGATAGTTTGAATATGAAGTAACAAGAGATGAGGACACAGGATATTCATTGTTTCCTGTTTTGTACAATGGGGATATAATACCTCCCTTGCTGAATTATGGTGATGTTTAAATGAATATAAAGTTTGTTAAACATGTTCAATGTGTAGTTAATGATGGTGAAAGCTTCTGAGTAGAAAGTAGACTAGAATTATCAAAAATCAGCTGTTGTATGTATTCTCATCTTTCTCTCTTGCTCTCCCATTCTCCTTCTCTTTGTTTCTTCCTCTCCCTCCCTCTGTTCTTTTTCTCTCTCCATCTTATCTGTTTTTTGACTTTTGCTTCCCTTTAAATACAATTGCTAGGGTGTTACAACTTATTTTTTCTTTACACTGAGTTAACTTTATGTCTTCATTGACATCTTTAGCAGACATGTGTAATTATTATCAGGAAGGGAAAGAGATGGGAAAAGGATAAGAGTAGAATTAATCTGAAATAACTTTCATATGTACATATATGAATATACCATAGTGAATCTCACCATCATGCACATCCACAAGAAATTCATTTTAAAAATAACTTGATTAAATGGTAGAAAGATCAATAGAGCAGAGGGAAGGGAGTGGGGGTGGAAAGGGAGGGAGAGGTACTGGGGACTGAATTAGAACAACCATGCTTTTATAATTATGTGAAAATGGATTCTACTGTCATGCATAACTAAAAAGAACTATTAAAAAAGAAATCTTCAGGCTGGGGTTGTGGCTTATTGGTAGAGCGCTTACCTTGCATGAGTGAGCACTGGAGTTGGTCCCCAGCACCACATAAAAATAAACGAATAAAATAAAGGTATTGTGTTCATCTACAACATATATATATATGAAATCCCTTATCCATGAAGACCCTCAGAAGGGCAAAGCTGTAAGCAGAGCAGAGGAAGAAATTGTGGGGAATTGGAAGAGGAAACAAAAATGGGAACTCAACTTTTATGTTGATAAGATAACTTATTTTTTGAGCTTCTTTTATGGTCAGTGCTATGCAACAAATGGAAGAGGTACTGTGAACTCTTGAAGTGTTAAGTACTTGAGACTTGAAAATATCAGATAATAGATATCAGGTAATATACAACAAATCCTAAGATGTTATAATTATAGTTGACAGGTGTGATATCCTTATAGTAATTTAATGTATTGATTATTTCTCTGGCAGAGAAATTACTATCAGATAGCTGGGCTTTGAATAAGAGCACTCTCTATCTTTTCCCTCCTTATTCAGATTATTCTTCCTTCTGCCCTCAGTGTTTTGACCTTGCTGTCACAAGATCTTCCCTTTTCTTACTCTAGCTGATGCCTGCTGTTAGCATTTAAAATGCCTTTGGCTTTACAATGTACCCTGTTCCTATAGCTCAGCATTTTCACCTTGTTTCAGCTGCTATAGCCCTTACTTCTTATCTCTATCAAAAGGAAGACTGAACCTACAGAGTGACTGTGGCAAAGGAAACTATGGAAGCTGGTTTGATGTTATCTCTGAGAGAGCTTTGCTTAGTTTGCAGAAACAAATGTCATGCATGCCTCCATGTTGCTTAGTATGATTTGTCACTTGGGATTCTCATTTGATATGAGACCCTGCCTGGCTCAGCTCCTCATCAGAATGCACTACAATTTGTTCACTTCAAACCTACCAGGAACAGAGGGCATTCACTTTGACATCTGCTATTCGGAAGCAGCCCATTAATACTGCAGTTGATGTGTCAGGTGCTTAATGAAATACTTTTTCTTAGTTCTTTTATCCACAATCAGATGGCCTGGTTCAAGGTCAGTACCAACCTTAGGCTATTTTTCTTTTTGCTTTTTCCCTTTTGACAGTCACCATATGCCCTGCCTATTTCCAATCCACACAGACTCTGCTCAGACAGCGGTAAGTGTGGAACAAAGATTGGGATAGGGCCAGTCCTAAGGCTATTCCAGGACTTCAGCCACTCTCAGAGCTGCCTCAATAAGCTATTCAGTGATACCAAGTCCTCTGTTCCTCCCCCAATCAAATTCTGTTCCAAAATACTTCATTTCTACTAATGTAAATGACTTTGAAACTGTTTTAGAGTTAAAGATTATCATATGGCAGATGCTACACCAAATAGTATGCATATATTGTACGTACAAACATTATCTCATTTACTCTCTATATAACCTCTGAAAAGAGTAGAAACTGAGGCTCTAAAATGCCTGCTCAGGGCCACATGGCAAGGCAATACAGAATCTAGCTGCTAGAAGCTTAAAATTTAACCCCTCCTATACTACCACTATTTAAAAATACTTATTTTTTTCAGGTAACAAATATTTATTGAACACTATTTCATAACTGTAGCTATGCTAGATATTGGAATATAGACAGTAGTCTCCCACTTATCAGTAAGGGATATGATGCCAAATTAACAGTTGATACCTGAAAACCACTTGTAGTACTAAAGTCTATAATACTATGTTTTTCATATATGGACACACCTATGATAAAATGTAATTTATAAATTACATACAGTAAGGATTAGCAAAGGTAACTAATAAAATGGAACAATTGTATCAATATATTATAATAAAAGTATGTGAATGTAGTATCTGTTTCAAAATATTTTACTTAGACCTTTTCTCTTAAGGGAAATACTTTTTCATTTCTCTTTGGCATATCTGAATCATCAGCATTGCTACTCTTGTGCTTTTGGTTCATTGTTAAGTAAAATCAGGTTTACTTGAACAAGAGCACTGCAGTACCATGATCATCAATCCCATAACCAAGATGGCTACCAAATGACTACTGGACAGGTATGTGGTCTATGCAGCATGGATACATTGGACAAAGTGATGATTCACACCCCAGACAAGATGGAGTGGAACAATGTGAGTTTTCATCAGGCTTTCCAGAATGGTACACAATTTAAAACTTATTAATTGTTTATTTATTGAATTTTCCATTTAATATTTTTGTACCACAATTGAATACAACTAAGTGAAATCATGGAAATTAAAATTATGGTTAAGGGGGGGTCTACTGTATCTTGTCTTGTAGATATCAAACATGATGGGGGAGAAAAGCAAACAGATAAATGAAATGTCATAAAAATGTAAGATTAGAGACATACTAATTGTTCTGAGTAAATCCAGAGAGCATGCTTAATCTAAACCAGAAAAGGTTATTTAATCTATGAGACTTCATAGGATTAGTAAGAACCTTCTTCTCCTCCCCCTTTCTTCTCTTCCTCCCCCTACAAACACACATATCCCTATATCCTTAGGTTGATATGTCTTTCTCCTTTGTACTTCCCTTGCATATCTCTATCATAGCACTTATTCATTACTTAATAACAGTCTATTGAGTACCCACTTCTCAGAATGAGGAGCTGGAGAATGATGGAGGGTCCTGTCTTATAGGAAAGACCTTTATTAGGGGTGACACGTCTCATGCAGTGTTGTGATTACTGTGTGTACATTTCTGGTTCTCTCTTGATACTCTATGCTTCTGGAGGTAATGGACCATGTCTTACTTTTCTGTGTAACCCCAGACAAGCAAACCCAAGAGGTTGGGGGTATTGGCCAAAGCATTGTTGAAGTGATGAATCAATGAGTCTGTAGATGTCAAGAGTGAAGGTTAGGCAATAAGGGGAAGTAAGGGAGTGAAGAGCTAGAAAATCAGGAGATTATTATCAGAAAATAGGAGATTGACTTTTCAGATTTGGGCAATTCCTGATGAGTCTATGGAAGACTTACATGTAGGAGTAACTGGGTGGAATAGAAGGGAAGGCCACTGAGTTGAGTAACTCAAGAACCTGTGAGGCTAGGACAGTTGCTCTTGAACTTGGGTGTACATCATAATTAGAGAGCATTTAACAATGAGGCATGGGATCCTACTCTAGGAGATTCTGACTCAGGAACTCCGAATTGGTTTCAGAAAAATGGTCATTTTTAATAAACTCCATAGTGATTTAGATGCACAGACCCAAAGGTGATAATCATCACACTAGAATAATAGAAATTTGATTCATTTGGGTTTTGCAAAATTATGTCAGTATTGAGTGGAGAGGATTCTCATGAACCAGGTGCAATGGTCCTGAAGCAATCTTAGAAGTGACCAGATATCAGTAGATGGCTGTGATGAAGAGGGGAAGAATATGCTGGAACAGAGGGTATCATTTTGGAAAAAGAAGGGTCTTACACAACGATGAAGGGATGATCAAATCCTTTCACTTAAACAGGATCTGTGTAGAATTTTAGGCATTAGCTTCTAGTTTAGAGTGCTTTGTTTGAAAGGAAATCACAGGCATCATAGATTGCTTAGATTTGAAATCATGACAGGCCTCATCTGTTCCACCTAGATGTGCAATCAACCCCAGCCTTAGGAAACAAATTCCCCAGCCACATTTCTGAATTTCAGAGAGAGACCTTTGGAAAATATCTTTAGGAAACCACTCTAAGACGGATCTGACTTTGGGAAGGAAGATGTGGATAAAGCCTAGATTATTTTTCTGAGGGTTTTTGGAACTAGTAGTGTATGCAACAACAAATGAAAGCCACTGGCTCAATAATTATATGCAAAATATTCCTGTCTTACCTACTTAGAAAGAATAAGTTTCTCCTGAAAATAGGTTGTGGATTTGAAAAAAATAGAAGTTATTGGATAATAGTTTCATTGGGTTCTGAATATTTGAGGTTTGTGGTATCTTGACTCATTGTGGTTTTGAAGTAAAGATTACCAAAAGTTTTCACTTAACCTCTGATTTTTCTGTAGGCAGCTGAAACTCCCAAACTTAATAGCCTTTTCTTAAGCAATGGAAGACACTTTTGGATGGGTCAGTTATTTTCATTATAGCATCATCATAATCATTTATAATGTTGGAAGATCTTTGAATGTTAGATAAGTTTACATTTAATTCTGACCCTTGATAGGGTTGTGTTTCAATAGGCAAAGTAGGTGACTGTCCTTCTTTCAGTATCCTTCTCTGTAAAATAATAGTCTCTTTGAACTATCATTAGTATTAAATTAGATGATGTATACACGTGCACAGAGCACATAGTAGGTGGCTCAATAAAAATTGACTCCCCTCCCAGCTCTTCTTTAGATTTTCTTCCAATCTCTCTGAGTAGCAAGAGAAAATTATTTAAAATTAGAACTATAAATCTGACTCTATTTACTATGTTTAAAAATTGTCGTCCCTTGTCCATGGGACAATGTTAATTTCTAGCTTATATTATATATTTTTTACTTTGACAACTTTAGAAAGTTCTTGAAAGAGGAACACAATTGATAGCCAGAATGTTGATTTCTGGAATGGATTATGAGGAAATGCAGCCACTAAAGCTTCATTCTTCTGTTATTTGCTAAATATCTAGCTGGTGACTACAAGGGATAAATATGCCTTGTGAATTGCAATGTGACTTTGGCATACGACTCTGGTAATCTAATTTTCAAAACCTGCATGTAAATTCCAGATTAGAAAGTTACTACTTCTAGTTCAGTTAACAATAAACAAACAGAGCTGAGATATCTCAAATGTTTCGTCCCTAAGCTTATCTTTGAGTCACTAATTTATATGGCAAAGGGGGCTTATGTTTGCAAAGCCATCCCCTTAAGAGCTGAGGTTAAACAAGTGAGTGGCATAAGCTGTAAATGAATTGAAAATTGCCTACTGTTCCAGCCCACTGCAATGGTTCCTGTTTTGTAATGAGCCCTAGTTGGCGAGGTAACTCATGTCACCAGGAGGAGCTCTCCACAGACTGCTCCATTTGTCACTGCTGTCTGAAGGACACAACCTGCTGGGGGAGCTGGCACTTTGCAGAATTTTTATGGTGCTGTATGCTTGTGGTGGTCTCTCTTATCAAAATGTAATTCAATAATAAATACAAAAACACTGATGTTTAAATAATTCTATGGTTGTGACAACCTGACCAAAGCTGGGAGAGTTAATGCTAAACACTGGGATATTAACTTACCTATGGAGCAGGTTGGGTGAGGGGAAGAAAAGGATGGATGCGGGGAGAGAGTCTCTATTCATGATGGAGTGTTAATCTGCATGGCCATTTGTCTGAAATGCTTTCATCTGTGCTGTGTGGCTCAATGTAGTGATTTTTCAACTTGGTGTCTTTTTATTCTCCATGCCCTCACTCTCCTTTTTAAAGAGAGACCAAGAAGCATAAAGGGTGACCAGAATCATTACAAGAATTTTGTCGCGGTAAGCAGGAGCCAGACTTATGGAGTGAGTTTAGCTGTTTCCTCTCAGAATGGTGAATGGTTACAAGAAGATCACTGGGACAGAGATCAGTTGAGAAATGGATCAATAAATTAAATATTTTTTTCACAAGGAAAACTGCTTTATTATTTTATGTTATAAAAGTAACATGTACTCATTCTAAGAATGTCAAGCAGTACAAAAATTTATAAAGAATCTGTAAAAATCATCTATTATAATTATCTTCCTTCTCACATTAGAGATAGCATTTGTTAACATTTTGGTATATCTCCTTCTCTCTGTAAACTTTGCACAGTGGTTTATTTTTACCAGAATAAATTTCTGGAAGTGTAATTCACATTTTAGGAGCTTGTGATTTTTACGTAAAAACGGCCCTTCACAAGGCAGTGCTAGTTTCCACTCCAGCACCAGTGCATGAAAGTGCAGAAAGAAGCCAGTGGTCACTATTTATTGCATAATGACCACATGTCAGTCACTAAGTGACTAAGTACATTGTATGTACTAACTCATCTAATCTGCACAGTAATCCTATTAGGTGGGTGTTACTAATGTTGTTTTGTAGTTGGGGATGCTAAAGTTTAGAAAGGTTTCAAGAACAGTCTTGAGGTTGAACCAGAATGTTGATCAGCCTTACCATAAGAAAAACAAATAGCTTCTTTCAGTTTCTGTACCTATCTCAGCTGGACCCAAGGAGAAACAACAGCAAAGGAAAGAAGTAAGATCCTAGTGGATAGGCAAAGAACTAGGTGAGTCCCAAGCAGCTGTGAGTCTTCAAATGTAGGAACTCTAGGCAATGATGTCCTTGCATTTTGTTCATCACAAAATAAACAGAACAGAACTTACTCTGCAGTGCTAGGCTTTGTGACCTGAATATAAACCAACAAAGAGAATAGAAATAGAGACAGATATAGATACACCTATGTACTTTGCACATATATACCTGGAAAGAAGTGCCCCATCTCTGCTTGATTTCTTCTCACTTTTTTCCACACTCAGACCAGAATACCAGGAATAATAATAATCTCCATCAAGTGAGGTACTCCTGAAATTTTCCAGTGTTAAATTGGAGTAGGTGTATAAAGGCTCATAAATACAGTGCTGGATAGAGAATTGAAGATCTTTCATTATAGTCTAACACATTTTATGAAGAATCAGGACATGTAAATGACTTTCTGTGTGACCTTAGGTCAGTCCCTTCTCTTTTCTGAGCCTCAGTTTCCTTCTTTCTATGGATGGCAGAGGGACTAAATCTAATCTAAATGCTTTTTGAGTTGTAAAAGTCCTATTTCTACTTTTAAGCAGTTCCTAAATGCTCAAACTTTGAATTTTCCTCCTGGACCTCTCTCATTTTTAATTTTCCATGCCCTCTCAAGACTGATTAACCTGTTACTGATCTAATGTAGCTAGAAATTGTCATGTGGGTGATAAAAAGGTGAGTCACTTCATGAAGTCTATCAAATGGGAACAATTAGGCAAGCCCTTATGGTCCTAGATGAGAGCATATCTTTGAATTTTCAGTATAACAAAGGACCTTCAGTATGATTATTCAAGTCTCTCATTTTTACAAGAATGACTGGGACACCGAGATATTAATTGATCCCCTTACCTCCCAAAGTTGCATAGCTGATTAGCAGCAGTTACCGGTTAAAAACTATACCTCTTAAAGCTTTATCTAGAGTAGGGTTTCCCAAAGTCTGTTATATTCAATGTAAGTCTCTTAACTTACTATAGGTGGGAGTAGGGGCATGGGAAGGATGATTCTGAGGTCAAATAACTTTGGGAAATGTGGTCCTGAGTAGGGAAGCCATGATGCACTCTAAACACTCTAAGAATTCCTACAATATAGAATACTTCTAAATTTTATGTTTCCTCTAAATTTCTCATATACACTGAATGATATTAAAGAGGATGATAGCAATATTAGTTTCCATTTACTGAATTCTCCTTTTGTGTGTAAGGCACTGTTTCAAGTTTTCATATTACATTGACACATTTAATCTTCATAACATCCCTGGGAGGGTTAAAATCACCCCCATTGTTTTTCAGAAGAGAGATAAGCTACTTTGTTGAAGATCATACAGATAATATGGGACTAAGGTGACATTTTAGTCAAAGCAGTTTGGTTCCAGAGCCAATATGCTCAGCTAACTTATAGCACCTTTTTTCACATGTTGTGACTATTAATGTTCAGTGGAACCAAGGTTTTACAAAAGCATGCTGGGAAATACTCTTCTGAAATTATTTCCAATATGCATACTAAAATGTGTTTAGATAAAATATCACAGAGTTATAGAACATCAAAATTAGAATGGACATTAGAGACCAACTCTGCAAAGGAGGAGTCTGAGATCAGAGGAAGTCTTTGGGTCTGGATGTATGACATCTGGAAATGGGAACCAAGATCATTGATTGCTAATTTGATGATCCTTATTTACTAGGAATTTTTGCAAAGTAGAATGAAAAGAAATCTTAAGTTTGTTCACTGTAAAGAGTGTTGGGCATCAAGGGCCAGAAGCATCCTCTCTTGTCCTCCTATAGCTCATAGAAGTTGACAACAGGGTACAGGAGATAAGGAGAAGCAACAGGGTCTGTAGGTGGGAAAGGCAGCTATTTGTGCAAGGTGATGCAAGCACCTTATTTTTTAGTGTTTCTGGCATAGACTGGCCCATTTTTGTTGAATAAGAGAATGAACATACTACTTAAATACTTGAGTATTTTATGGCTTGTAGAGCATTTTCATAGTCATTTTTAGTGGTGTGGTAGGAGAATCAAAGCAAAGATGCCAAGAAAGTGGATCCTGCAACTAGAATGGGAAATGTAGCTATAAAAACAAAGAGTGGATGATAGTTGTGGAGTTTAAGAGAAGAGTCCTGGAGTTATTAGAATGAAATTGGTGATTTGGGACTTGGCCATGGTAATAAGATTGCTTAATCTTCATTTTACTTTAATTTATTTAAAGGATACTTCCCAACTCCAGCAAAGAGAAAATTCTTGAGGGATATTTTAAACTATCAGAGGCTTTTAAACTGATTTCCATCATTTGATGAAGAATTTGCTTTAATAAATACCGAAGAGAGGCAAGATCATAAAATAGCTGTCACTAAATCAGTCTTGTATAATTTCTCTTGGTCAAAATTCATTAAAAGTCTTAAATCACATTGCCCCATTCACTGGTGGGGTTATTGATACCTCAGTTCTTTATTCAGGGTGATTGGAGATCATATCTCATACTTCACATTTTTCCATCTGAGGAACCAAGGCCATAATGGGAGTGATCACTGAGTAGTTCTGTTGTGCCCCTGTAAAGGCCACATGTGGGCTTATTAAATGTTTTAGGTGGTGGGCTTCTTTTATTTTCACATTTAGATTTGCTTTTTACTGTTCATAACTGAAGCTGGGAGTCAACTAAATGACATGTTTGCTCTGAAAAGCTGAGAATCTGATTGTCTGCCTCTAGATTCTAAGTTCATGGGGACAGGGGCAAGGTGCATGTCAGTCTTTACCATTATGTCATCAGTGAGAAGCATAAGACCTAGAATACAATATGTGCTTAGGAAATAATTGTTGAATAAATAAGCATTCTGAAAGTGAGTTATAGGCAGAAGTTGTGTACTTCTTTGTAGATAACTCAAAGTAGATAATCAATATTTGTTGATGATGAGTTTTGTCATGTTAATTAGTTCATATTTGTAAAGACCTAACCCACAGAAGCTAATTAGTTGTTGTTTATGCTCTATAACTGCTACTTGTGCAAGTGTCCCAGTTGGATGGTATAAATTATATATATTTTTCTAACCAGAATCTCTTAGTGACAGTACATATTAGATCAGTGACTGTCAATTGAATTGGAGTAGAAGGAATGTAATATCCTGTATTTGGATTTTCAAAATAGCAAATATAAATCATCTTCCTCCAGCATCGCCATTATACAGATTAAGAAACACAGGGCCAGTGAGTTACCCTGAGCACCTGAGTGGTTAATGGTGCTTTTGTAACACTGAGAAAATCTGTTGTTTCCTACATTAGTGTTTTTAGACACCCTCCTGTAGCACTAATCAACAGCATGAGGATTTGCCTTGGAGCTGCAACTCAATTTCCATGCAGGAATCTATCTCAGGGACGCTTCATAAAATCCTTGATGGGCCATAAGCCATTGACTAAATTACATGTATACCAGGGGCAACTGTGTTTCAGGAACTCCTACCAATGATGAATATATTGACTTCTTTCTAAGCTCAAGAAGTATTAGAAGAGGAATATGATATTACCAGGCGTTTCCTGTGTACTTTTTGTATAGCATAGATGATGCTTTCCAGGAGTTGGCAATTCCATATTGTAGTTATCATGAAAGTTTCTGATACCTTCAGAGAACAACACATTCTAATACAGTAATGTTGGAATTGTGGCACATGTTCACGCGTGTAGAAATGGTGCTGAGGTTCAAGGAGGGAAGGATTGCTAAGTTAACTTGTGATGACAAAATAGTGGCTTTTCAGAATAGACTTCAGATTCTCTTTTTGCTGCAGCTCTCCACTTTCCATTCACACCTCTTTTTAACAAGTTCTGTGCTTAATTAGATAAGCAGTGCTCCTATCTTTACCACTAACTCATTTTGTTGATTTCCTACCTATCAGGGACTCTTCAGGGAGGAATATGGGTGATGGGGTTCATAATATGATAAATACATGGATGCTTGCACCTTGGGTTTAGAGACTTTGATACATGATATTATGGAAATAGGCAAGCTTACTTGGAGTAAAGCTTTTTAAAAATGACAAGGCATGTTTTGATATATGTAGAGGGATTTATGCTGTCCTTGATATCAAAATTTTATGTTTTCATAAATATGTGTCTATTTGTACATAGTATTTCCATAAGGGAATAGGTGGATGGAAGTGTTACAATGCTAAAGATTTCCCCATTGATAAGAATTAATGCATATTTAAGCTCAAAACAGGCAACAGGGTGAAGTGAGATGCTTTTTTTTAACCTGAGTTAAAGAGTAGTTTCTTTGTAGCCATGTTCCCTTTCCTCCTTTCTCTATTTCGATTATTTTGCATATAAGATATCTGTTGTAGGCCTTTCTCGCTCTGCTGGGGGGGCATTTATTTGTGGAACTCCAGATGTTGCCAGATGTAGCATAATTCATGGACTTGATAAAAATATGGCCTTTATTTTATTCACACTAGTACTTGCAGATGAACCTGCTTCATAGGAAAGCATAAGATAGTTTGTAAAAAGGGATTGGGTGTGAGATTCCCATCTTTGGAGTCTAATGTTTCAGATTCATGGTTTAGAGCATGGTAAGTAGAAGAAAATATGCCTCTTGGTTCCTTTGTGCCTTCTCAGACTGGTTACATCAGGGCTGCATGCCACAGAGTCTGTGTTGATGTCATTGGATAAAAATTGGTTTGTTTTGGTCACAGAACTAGATTTAGGAGCAAGGCAACTCTGAAGAAAGAGCCGGTTTCAGCAACCTCACTGCTGAGCAAAGCTGAGAAGAAATCATTTGTTTTATGAAGGAAAAAAATCTCTGAAGCAGGACCTCTCTACTCCCTCACTTTCTGTGAGTTCACAGCTGCATTTTCCTAGCCTGTAAATCTCAATTCTTCAAAATCTAAGGCTGTTATTGCATGTCTTTTTTTCTTTCACAATGTACAAATCTTAGCAATAAAAAGTGATGGATTGGGTTATTAAAAAGAGAGATATTGTGGCCTTTTAGGGCCCCACCTTGAGGAACTGTTCTGTTATTTGGATCTCTCCAGGAGTTTAAATTCCCTACTTGTGAACCATTAGGTGATAGGACATGTATAAGTTTGTCTGCTATAAAATTACTCTGGTTACTCTGGGGACTCAGACCTACTTTTGCTCCTGCTGCTGGGACTTAGTCTCTATAAATAATTTGTATAAACAAATTGCTCCAGTTTGTGAGGAACTTGTTAAACTTGTCCTTCCTAACTGAGGGGGATGTCATCTTCAGGATCTTCACTGACTTTAATGGGGAAAATGTATTAAAACAGATGACAACCTGAAGTTTCTAGAATGGGTTCAAAATCCAGGCAGATATTCCCAACAAAAGACTAATGAGGAAGTCTTCCCTGCATGAGAATCATTCCAGGGAAGGCACTGAACTGAATTCCTACTTTTCTCCATGTGCAGATGACCTTAGCTATGAATCTCACTTCCACTAGTTCAAGGTTGGTTCTTGCAACATTTGCAGGGAGAACACTAGGCTAGGAATTAGGAGACAAGATTCTAATTTCATCCCTGACATTAGCTCGCTGAGTAACCCAGAGAAACTTACTCTTTTGTTTTTTATTTTACTTGTTGATGAAATGAAGGGTACATTACCTGGCTCAAACTATTTCACAGAAGCATTGTAAGAATGCTGTGAAAAAATGAGTGCTCTAAAACCCTTTAAAAGTTGCAAATAAAAGTGATATTCAAACTAAAGGTATTTTGAGCATATTATTATTTTTGGAGCTCTTTAGGAATAAGCTCTGTCATCTTTTTCCTGAGAAAGGTGAGAGTCACAATTGATATGACCTTCTCTGAGAGATGTTATGGGGGAATAATAGGTAGATAATTATACAAAACAGGGGAAAGGAATTAGAGAAACACTGGATCATTTTGGAGTGCCTTGAGAAGCTTAAGAGAACAGGAGTATTCATGGACTGGTCCCAAGGTTAAAGAAAGCTACTAGAGCCCTGACTAGTATGCACTGTGCAGAGATGAGAAGGAAGGTACTCCCCTTTTTGCTTCCAGTGAAGAGTGCCTCAGAATCCAGTAGTGATGACTTCTTCTGGAGGACTAGATTTGCCTTAGTATGTAGAAAGTGACAGTGTGGGGAAGAAATCTTCACAAAGGAGGCCAATGTTTAGGATAAAGCTAGGAATGCAAAAGCTTTTGAGAAGAGCATAATTCTTTTCTTCTCTCTTCCACAGATATTTAAAATCCCTTATCTCTCAATAATGGCCAAATATCATTTAGCAAATCTGGCTAACAAAGTTATAATGCTTTCATCAGCCCCCAAAGTAGTGTTTGCTACAACAGAAAGACAGTATTTTCAGAGGAGTTTGTACTTCTTTGTGATTTGGTATAAGGAAATTTAACCTATGTAATAAAAGTGGGATATTTGACTTGTGAGAACTCAGCCTCCTTTGATTTCCTGCTGTGTTGCTGAAGGAAGGGTTGGAATGGGAAGAACAGTATTTTCCAAAGTGTGTTCTGTGCAATACTAATCCACAGGTAGTTTTTTGTTTGTTTTCAGAAACAGACAAACATATCAGGAAATTCCCCATATTATGTTTCCCTTTTGGAAATTTGCCATGCATCATAGGACAGTGAACACTTCGAGCAATTTAATGGTAAAGGAACCTGTTTAATTTTGTTCATCCCAGGGTTTTGTAAATGTATTTCCTTTTGGAAGACCCCTTTTCACATAATATTAATCAGCATTTGTCTTGGAAGGCCTTTAAGAGGCAGATTCATTTTCTAATATACCCATGATTCAAGTGATTACAACAGATAGCAAAGCTTTAAGTTTTTAAGAGTCAGTATTTCTGGATAGCCTTCTCCAAAATTTAAATCTTTGCAATAAGACAAAGATACAATCAGGTCAGTGATGTTTTCTGTCTTAATAAGTTACTAAACTTACTAGGATAATTTCAAATTTTTCCATTATGAGGTAGCCAAACAATGAAAATAGTTAATACTTATTGCATGCTTACTGTGAACCACCATGCTAAGTGTTTTTGTTAATTCTAAGTCTGCAAAATAGGTTAAATGACTTCCCATTTTAGAACCCAGGGAACTGAGGTCTAGAGGTTATATAAACCACCAATGTAACAGAACTAATAAGAAGCAGATTTGGGGCATGAATTCTGATCTTTTTAACTCCCAAGTCCATGATTTAGATTTAAAACATTTAATGTCAAACTCAGTTTTTGAGCAGAAAATGGTACTTCAAAAATCTTAAAATCTCTATCTGAATAATATATGTGTTAAGATGCTAAGTCTTAGCTAGGTGCAGTGACACACACCTGTAATCCCAGAGGCTCTGGAGGCTGAGGCAGGAGAATCACAAGTTCAAAGCCAGCCTCAGCAAAAGTGAGGTGCTAAGCAACTCAGTGAGACTCTGTCTCTAAATAAAATACAAAATAGGGCTGGGGATGTGGCTCAGTGGTCGAGTGCCCTTGAGTTCAATCCCCAGTTCCATTCTCCCCCTTAAAAAAGATAATAAGGCTTTCAGAAGGTTGGTTAACAGAGATGGGTGGGGGATTCCATCTGCATCACCAGAGACAGTATACACAGTATTATGGATGTCATTGACCTAGACAACAGCTGGCCAGAATAGCTTGGTGCACTAAGGGTCACAAGCATATACTAATCTTTAGATTTGCAACATATTTTTCCCACTTACTATGTTCCAAGTGCATTTCTTACCTTTTTTTCCCCACTGCTGTTGCTACAGGCCATTTCTTTAAGACCCTTGGTTGGGGGCTTAAAATACAGTGTCCTTGAAATGAGTAACTTTAATTGTTTGATGTCTCCTTAATCTCATTAGAGCCTTATCTATTCTTTTGTCATTCCTCTGGAGAGGTATCTGAATGATCCCTTTAGTGGAGAAAATGGAAATGCCTCTATATGACTGTAGACCAAATTGGTCCAACTGAATAAAGTTGACATCCACCTAATTATAGTTTGCCATTATTACACATTAATCATATGTCAGGCATGTTCTAAAGGCATTACATAGGTTAATTCATTTAAACTTCACACCAATTCTATGGAGGTGCTATTCTAACTTGAGATTACTGAGGTTCATGAGAGTTTGTTACATTTATAAAATTACATAACCAGTAAGCTATGTCTAAAACCCAGGTCTGTGAAATTCTAAATCTTAATGCTATTAATCTGATATTATTATCAGGCTTGCTGCACTTGGAATAATCTTCCCCCAAGCAAAATCTTGCCTTTGTTGTTAGAAATCTTACAGCTACCTTACAGCTTTGCTACTCTGCTCAATCATGATTATGTTTGATGGTTCTCCAAATTGACTAAGTGTGCATCAGAACTTATGAACTAGAGAACTTAAGAAAATGTGGACTGATAGGTCTCTAGGACACTATCCCTAGAGCTTTTCAAATAGGAGGTCTTACCTTGTGATGGAGGGATCTGAGAATTTGTATACTTGACAAATTCCCAGGTCCAGAGAACACACTTTGAGAACCACTTACCTACTGCTATCACTCATTTAACCAACTCTTTTTTATAAGCTCATTTTCTCTTGAGCTACATTGTGATTCACTCTTTAATAAAACAAAACTAAATGTTTGCATTTTGACACATTTAAAACGTTATCTAAACATAGGCATCTCCAAGTGGTTTTTTAAAAACTAATGTCATTGAATTTTCTTGAGCACTAGTAGATTGGCATACAGGTATGACTTCAAGAATTTACTTCCAATTAATCTCCTTAATGCTTTATACTCCTCCCCTATTCAAACCATTCCTTAGAGGCTTCATGTGCTATATTATATGATTAAAGAAACAGTAAGTTGGTTCATTCCTCAGCACCACATACCAACAAAGATGTTGTGTCCTCCGAGAACTAAAAAAAAAAAAAAATATTAAAAAATTCTTTCTCTCTCTCTCTCCCCCTCTCTCACTCTCTCTTTAAAAAAAAAGAAACAGTAAGTTGAAGCATATTTACTTCAAGAATACTTAAAGATAGGCAGTATGCAGATGCAGTGGTGCATGCTTGTAATCCCAGAGGCTCAGGAGGCTAAGGGAGGAGGATCCCAAGTTTGAGGTCAGACTTAGCAGCAATTTAGTGCGACCCTAAGCAACTTAATAAGACCCTGTCTCAAAATAAAAAAAAAATAAAATGGGAGAGGCATGTGGTGCTTAACCACCATTAAGCACCCTGGGTTCAATCCATGGTACCAAAAAAAAAAAAATGTTAGGCAATATGGCTTGGGGACTGAGTACATGTACTTTGTAATAAGACAGACCTGAGTTTAAATCTCAATCTTTCAAAATAACTAGCTATGTAACTGTGATCAAGTAAGGCAACATGTCTGAGCTCTATTTTCTACCTGTACAACAGGGGATGATAATATCAACTTCATGTGCCTATAAATACAATTATTCATATATACTTCATAGCCTAACATGCCAATTATTACAAAAAATAAGCCAAATAAATAGTAGCTAGTTTATATTAATGGCTGCTGAACTTTAATCTTCACACCCATACTACATCAAAAAGGTAATGCAAGGAATCCATCACCCTTTGTGCCCAATATATCTGAAGAAAGAATCATTAAGAATTTTGGTGTGTGTGTGTGTGTGTGTGTGTGTGTGTGTGTGTGTGTGTACCATTTGTTTTTTTTTTTCTGGTTGTAGAACATTACGTTTATTATTTATACCTGGCTCAAGGCATTAGAAAATAGGTATCTATATTTCTCCCAATTGAATTAATTTCTTCAAATAACTAGTCCTAATAAAAGTTGGAGACTCTTTCTTCTCCTAGAGTATGCAGATATTATGTGTTACCATACATCGATTGTTAAAGGAAAATAGATAGTATGTTCCCTCAGAATCGAATTTATAATATGGCTGCAATTTTGAACACAAGTACAAATAGATCATCAATATACAAATGATTAAGGCACCACAGTTATTAAAAATAATAAAACAATGCTTTATTATATGGCGATTCTGGGTTGAGAAGAATCTTGAGAAGCTCCACCTGAACAAATTCCCTTGCTTTTTTTTAAATTATTTTATTGTTGGTTGTTCAAAACATTACATAGTTCTTAATATACCATATTTCACAGATTGATTCAAGTGGGTTATGAACTCCCATTTTTACCCCGTATACAGATTGCAGAATCACATCAGTTACACTTCCATTGATTTACATATTGCCCTACTAGTGTTTGTTGTATTCTTCTGCCTTTCCTATCCTCTACTATCCCCCCTCCCCTCCCCTCCCCTCTTCTCTCTCTACCCCCTCTACTGTAATTCATTTCTCGCCCTTGTATTATTTTTCCCTTTCCCCTCACTTCCTCTTGTATGTAATTTTGTATAACCCTGAGGGTCTCCTTCCATTTCCATGCAATTTCCCTTCTCTCTCCCTTTCCCTCCCACCTCTCATCCCTGTTTAATGTTAATCTTCTTCTCCAGCTCTTCCTCTCTACCCTGTCCTTGGTTACTCCCCTTATATCAAAGAAGACATTTGGCATTTGTTTTTTAAGGATTGGCTAGCATCACTTAGCATAATCTGCTCTAATGCCATCCATTTCCCTCCAAATTCTATGATTTTGTCATTTCTTAATGCAGAGTAATACTCCATTGTGTATAAATGCCACATTTTTTAATCCATTCATCTATTGAAGGGCTTCTAGGTTGGTTCCACAATCTTGCTATCGTGAATTGTGCTGCTATGAACATCGATGTAGCAGTGTCCCTGTAGCATGCTCTTGTTAGGTCTTTAGGGAATAGACCAAGAAGGGGAATAGCTGGGTCAAATGGTGGTTCCATTCCCAGCTTTCCAAGAAATCTCCATACTGCTTTCCAAATTGGCTGCACCATTTTGCAGTCCCACCAACAATGAACAAGTGTACCCATTTCCCCGCATCCACACCAGCACTTGTTGTTGTTGGACTTCTTAATGGCTGCCAATCTTACTGGAGTGAGATGGTATCTTAGGGTGGTTTTGATTTGCATTTCTCTGACTGCTAGCGATGTTGAGCATTTTTTCATGTACTTGTTGATTGATTGTATGTCCTCCTCTGAGAAGTGTCTGTTCAGGTCCTTGGCCCATTTGTTGATTGGGTTATTTGTTATCTTATTGTCTAATTTTTTGAGTTCTTTGTATACTCTGGATATTAGGGCTCTATCTGAAGTGTGTGGGGTAAAGATTTGTTCCCAGGATGTAGGCTCCCTGTTTATCTCTCTTATTGTTTCCTTTGTTGAGAGAAAACTTTTTAGTTTGAGTAAGTCCCATTTGTTGATTCTGGTTGTTAACTCTTGCGCTATGGGTGTCCTATTGAGGAATTTGGAGCCTGACCCCACAGTATGTAGATCATAGCCGACTTTTTCTTCTATCAGACACCGTGTCTCTGATTTAATATCGAGCTCCTTGATCCATTTTGAGTTAACTTTTGTGCATGGCGAGAGAAAGGGATTCAGTTTCATTTTGATGCAAGTGGATTTCCAGTTTTCCCAGCACCATTTGTTGAAGATGCTATCCTTCCTCCATTGCATGCTTTTAGCCCCTTTATCAAATATAAGATAGTTGTAGTTTTGCGGATTGGTTACTGTGTCTTCTATTCTGTACCATTGGTCCACTCGCCTGTTTGGTACCAGTACCATGCTGTTTTTGTTACTATTGCTCTGTAGTATAGTTTGAAGTCTGGTATCGCTATACCGCCTGATTCACACTTCCTGCTTAGCATTGTTTTTGCTATTCTGGGTCTTTTATTATTCCATATGAATTTCCTGATTGTTTTATCTATTTCTACAAGAAATGCTGTTGGGATTTTGATTGGGATAGCATTGAACTTATAGAGAACTTTTGGTAATATCGCCATTTTGATGATGTTAATTCTGCCTATCCATGAACAGGGTATATTTTTCCATCTTCTGGGGTCTTCTTCTATGTCTCTTTTTAGGGTTCTGTAGTTTTCATTGTATAGGTCTTTCACCTCTTTTGTTAGGTTGATTCCCAGGTATTTTATTTTTTGGGGGGATATTATGAATGGAGTAGTTGTCCTCATTTCTGTTTCAGAGGATTTGTCGCTGATATACAGGAATGCATTTGATTTATGTGTGTTGATTTTATATCCCGCCACTTTGCTGAATTCATTTATTAACTCTAATAGTTTCTTTGTAGACCCTTTTGGGTCTGTAAGGTATAGAATCATATCGTCTGCAAATAGTGATAATTTAAGTTCTTCTTTTCCTATTTTTATGCCTTTAATTTCTTTCGTCTGTCTAATTGCTCTGGCCAGTGTTTCGAGGACTATGTTGAACAGAAGTGGTGAGAGAGGGCATCCCTGTCTTGTACCAGATCTTAGAGGGAATGCCTTCAATTTTTCTCCATTCAGAATGATGCTGGCCTGTGGCTTATCATAGATTGCTTTAACAATGTCGAGGTATGATCCTGTTATCCCTAATTTTTCTAGAGTTTTGAACATAAAGGGATGCTGTACTTTGTCGAATGCTTTTTCTGCATCTATCGAGATGATCATATGGTTCTTATTTTTAAGTCTATTGATGTGGTGAATAACATTTATTGATTTCCGTATTTTGAACCAGGCTTGCATCTCAGGGATGAATCCTACTTGATCATGGTGTATAATTTTTTTGATATGTTTTTGAATCCGATTCGCCAGGATTTTATTGAGGATTTTTGCATCTAGGTTCATTAGAGATATTGGTCTGTAGTTTTCTTTCTTTGAAGTGTCTCTGTCTGGTTTAGGTATCAGGGTGATGTTGGCCTCGTAGAATGTCTTTGGAAGTTCTCCCTCTTTTTCTATTTCCTGAAATAACTTGAAAAGTATTGGTGTTAGTTCCTCTTTAAAGGTTTTGTAAAGCTCTGCTGTATACCCATCCGGTCCTGGGCTTTTCTTAGTTGGTAGTCTTTTGATGGTTTCTTCTATTTCCTCTATTGTTATTGGTCTGTTTAGGCTGTCTATATCTTCCTGACTCAATCTGGGCAGATCATATGACTTAAGAAATTTATCGATGCCTTCACTATCTTCTATTTTATTGGAGTATAAGGATTCAAAGTAATTTCTGATTATCTTCTGTACTTCTGAAGTGTCTGTTGTGATATTGCCTTTTTCATCCCGTATGCTAGTAATTTGGGTTCTCTCTCTTCTTCTCTTCGTTAGCATGGCTAAGGGTCTGTCGATTTTATTTATTTTTTCAAAGAACCAACTTTTGGTTTTGTCAATTTTTTCAATTGTTTCTTTTGTTTCGATTTCATTAATTTCAGCTCTGATTTTAATTATTCCTTGCCTTCTACTTCTTTTGCTGTTATTTTGCTCTTCTTTTTCTAGGATTTTGAGATGATATATGAGATCGTTTATTTGTTGTTTTTTTCTTTTTTTAAGGAATGCGCTCCAAGCAATGAATTTTCCTCTTAAAACTGCTTTCAATGTGTCCCATAGATTCCGATATGTTGTGTCTGTGATTTCATTTAACTCTAAGAAGATTTTAATTTCCTCCTTAATGTCTTCTATGACCCATTGATCATTCAGTAACCTATTGTTCATTCTCCAAGTGATGCATGATTTTTCCTTCCTTCTTTTATCAATGATTTTCAGTTTCATTCCATTATGATCAGATAAGATGCATGGTATTATTTCTACTCCTTTATATTGTCTAAGAGTTGCCCTCTGACATAATATATGATCTATTTTTGTGAAGGATCCATGTGCTGCTGAGAAAAAAGTGTAACTACTTGATGTTGGGTGGTATATTCTATATATGTCAATTAAGTCTAGGTGGTTAATTGTGTTGTTGAGTTCTGTTGTTGAGTTCTATAGTTTCCTTATTTAACTTTTGTTTGGAAGATCTGTCCAGTGGTGAGAGAGGTGTGTTGAAGTCTCCCATGATTATTGTATGGTGGTCTATTAGACTCTTGTACTTGAGAAGAGTTTGCTTGATGAACGTAGCTGCACCATTGTTTGGGGCATATATATTTATGATTGTTATGTCTTGTTGGTGTATGGTTCCCTTGAGCATTAGGCAGTGTCCCTCTTTATCCTTTTTGATTAACTTTGGCTTGAAATCTATTTTGTTTGATATGAGTATGGACACTCCTGCTTGTTTCCGCAGTCCATATGAGTGGAATGATTTTTCCCAGCCTTTCACCTTCAGTCTATGTATATCTTTTCCTATCAAATGCGTCTCCTCTAGGCAACATATTGTTGGATCTTGTTTTGTGATCCATTCGACTAGCCTGTGTCTCTTAATTGGTGAGTTTAAGCCATTAACATTTAGGGTTATTATTGAGATTTGGTTTGTTCCTCTAGTCATATTTGTTTATTTATGTTACTAAACCTGATTAGTTTTCCTCTTTGATTACTTTCCCCCCTTTACTGTCCTACCTCCCACTGTTGGTTTTCAATGTTATTTTCAGTTTACTCTTCCTGTAATGTTTTGCCAAGGATTTTTTGAAGAGATGGTTTTCTAGCTGCAAATTCTTTTAACTTTTGTTTATCGTGAAAGGTTTTAATTTCATCTTCCATCCTGAAGCTTAATTTCACCGGATACACGATTCTTGGTTGGAGCCCATTTTCTTTCAGTGTTTGAAAAATGTTATTCCAGGATCTTCTAGCTTTCAGAGTCTGTGTTGAAAGATCAGCTGTTTTCCTGATTGGTTTACCCCTAAATATAATCTGCTTCCTTTCTCTTGTAGCTTTTAAAATTCTCTCCTTATTCTGTATGTTGGGCATCTTCATTATAATGTGTCTAGGTGTGGATCTCTTATGATTTTGCACTTTTGGCATCCTGTAGGCTTTTAGGATATGGGATTCTGTTTCATTCTTCAAGTCTGGGAAGTTTTCTCATATTATTTCATTGAATAGATTGTTCATTCCTCTGGTTTGGAGCTCTGTGCCCTCCTGTATCCCAATGACTCTTAAGTTTGGTCTTTTAATGTTATCCCATATTTCTTGAATGTTCTGCTCATGGTTTCTTAGCAGTCTTGCTGAACTTTCTATGTTCTTCTCAAGTTGAAATACTTTGTCTTCATTGTCTGATGTTCTATCTTCTAAGTGATCTATTCTGCTGGTAGTATTGTCAATTGAGGTTTTAAGTTGGTTTATTGCTTCCTGCATTTCTAGGATTTCTATTTGTTTGTTTTTTATTACTTCTAACTCCCTGTGAAATTGATCTTTTACTTCCTGGATTTGTTTCTGTAGTTCCTTGTCAATGTGATCTTTCATTGTCTGATTTTGCTATCTCATGTCTTCCTTGAGAGTCCAGATCATCTGAAGCATGTATATCCTGAACTCTTTATCTGACATTCCATCTGTTGCAGCTATTACCTCTTCTAGAGTTGAGTTGACCTGCATTGCTTGTGGTCCTTTCTTTCCTTGTCTTTTCATGTTGCTTGCGTTTCTTTCTGCTTGGTGAAACTGTTGTGTTTTTGAAATTTTTCCCCCTGTTTATTTATGTTGCTCTTGTATATTTGGGATATCTCTCTTGTAGGGTGGGTAGTGGCTGTGATCCTCCTCTAATCAGGGTGATCTATCCACTACGCTGGTTGGTCATAGGTCTGCCCGCCCTGCGGGCACGGGTGGCTGCTCTACTCTGCCCCCACTCCAATTGCGGTGACGTTCCTACCACGTCCTCGGATCGTTAGTCCTGATCCGGATGTGGGCGGCAGCTCTTCTCCACCCCTACTCCAATTGATGTGACGTGTCTACCACGCTGGTCGGCCTCCAAGCCTGTTCCGCCGGTGGGTCTCAGGTCTGCCCACCCTGCGGGCCTGGGCGGCAGTTCTGCTCAACCCCCACTCCCAGTGGGGGTACCTAACTGCCTCTCCAACGGGTCTCTGGGCTCCTTCCGGATGCTGGCGGCGGCTCTGTTCAACCCCCACTCCAACCAGTGTGACGTGACTGCCTCGATGCTACTCGTCCACCACACTGGCAGGCTGCCGAGCCTGTCCTGCCAGTGGGACGCAGGACTGCCTACATTGCAGGATCAGACGGCAGCTCTTCACGGCCTCCACTCCAAGTGGGTTGACTTGGCTACCCTGCCGTCGGATCGCTGGTCCTGTTCCAGGCGTGGGCGGCTACTCTCCTCGGCCCCAGCTGCAGTTGGGGTGTCGCGATACCACACCGGAGGGACCCTTAGCCTGCTCTGGGCACAGGAGGCAGCTTCACTCTGCCCCCCAGGCCCCCGCAGCACCCAACAGGACCCGGACCAAGAAGCAGTCCCTGTAGGATCCCCAACCCTGAGCCAGAGCCGCTTCGGGAGCCAGGAGCCGGTCTCTCCGATCCCTGCCACGTTCTGCTAGGAGAAGGCTCCTCAGAGCAACCGCCGCGGGTTCCCCAATCCCAGGCCAAAGCAGCCCCGGGAGCCCAAGCCTGGCCGCACCAGACTCTCCCTGCTCAGTTCCCAAGCCTGGCCGCACCAGACTCTCCCTGCTCAGTTCCCAAGCCTGGCCGCACCAGACTCTCCCTGCTCAGTTCCCAAGCCTGGCCGCACCAGACTCTCCCTCCTCGGTGCACGCTCCGCTGGGAGCAGAGCCTAAGACCCACTTCCCGCGGGCTCCCCAGCTCCGGGCCAAAACTGTTCCAGGAGACAGAGTCCCGCTGCCCCTCGTCGCAAGTTTCACTTGCGGCTGGCCTCAGCTCGCGGTCCCCGCAGGCTCCGCGGCCCTGGGCTCAAGCAGCTACGAGAGCCAGAACCCAGCCTCTCCGATCCCTGCCACACTCTGCTTGGAGCAGGCTCCACAGAGGTACCCTAGCCTCAGGCCCAAGCAGCCCCGGGAGCCCGGGCCTGGCCGCTCCAACCTCTCCCAGCTCAGTGTACGCTCAGCCAGGGGCAGGGTCAAAGACGCAGTCGCTGTGGGTTCCCTAGCCCCGGGCCAAAACTGTTCCGGGAGTTAGAGCCACGCCGCCCCTCAGCGCACAATCCACTTGTAACTGGCCTCCGCCCAGAGTCCCCGAAGGATCTCCCGCCCTGGGCCAAAGCAACCCGGGGAACTAGAATCTGGCCGCTCAAAGTCCGGCGCCCGCCTTGCCAGGGGTGAGGCCCGAAGAGTATTCTCCTCAGATTTTCCAGTCCCGAGCCTGAGCGATCTGTCTGCGTGACACAGGCAAATACCAGCCTGGAATCACCTGTTCCGTAGTTGAATGAGCTGAGATCAGTAGAAAACAGGGATGATTGCATCAGCTCTCCATGATGGCGGCTGCTGTCCTCCTCCGTGTTCCGACCGGTGTCGGGAATCGAACTGGACCGGTTCTCTCCTCTGTTTCAAAGCTGGAACTCAGCGCTCAGCATGGCCAGTGTGCCACTGGCAGGAGCCTCCAGAATCCGCTTCGCTGTAATCCCGCTCTGGTACCTCGCGGCTAATTAACTAGGGCGCATCCCAGACTCCATCCAGGGGCGGTCCGCC
Source organism: Spermophilus citellus (assembly GCF_964194105.1). Classification (NCBI taxonomy): domain Eukaryota; kingdom Metazoa; phylum Chordata; class Mammalia; order Rodentia; family Sciuridae; genus Spermophilus; species Spermophilus citellus. The sequence goes on from NC_138190.1 coordinate 103,298,147, forward strand.
GACCAGGTACTGCTTCCCTCCGTGCGGAGAAATCGCCCGCGACCAAGCCCCTGCAGCTGAATCCCGCGCGCTGGAAATCTGTCCTCTAGATTCTGGAGCACCTCAATTTCACTGGGGATTCCCACCAAGGTAGCCTTCAGCTGTTTCACCTCGTGTTTCTCCCGCACAGTGGCGCAGCGCACTGGGGTGCTGCACTCCCTTCGCCGCCATCCTCTAGAACCGTACCATTTGTTTTTGACCTATATAGGTGTTGATCTAATTAGTTAAATATAAACTCACTGACAGACACTACTGAATATGTAATAACTTTTTGCCATTAAGTAGTATTTGCGTTTTCATCAACAGATATTAAAATTTTAACTTTTGACATTTAAAAAGGATCTTGACAGTTTAACAACTTGGGAAGCACTGATTTATCTGAATAATGTATTAGTCCACTATCTGCTAGCAAAGAGCAGACCCCCTGAAGGAGAGATCTCAGATCAGTTTTGAAGAGCAGAGGAGACAGAGGACGTTCTAGAGCATAGGATGTTGCTTAAGGAGGACATGATCTAGAGGGCTATTATACTAGGAGTAATATGAGAAACTAAGGACTAGTGTGAGGACATCATTTGGATGGTAGAAAGGCAAAAAGAGCCATTGCCCAAAAATTTCCAGAGAAATTATTGGCCAGATTATCTGTTCTTAGGTGACTGAGGGTTTCAAGAACAACTAACAACATGAATGGTGTATACAGTCTTCAAAAAGTACTATGGGAATTCACTGGGATAGCAGAGCCTTTCTTCCTGTGGGACTTGGGTGCACAGTGCAGGAAAATGCACTGTTGCTTTACTCTGATTACATTATCCAGTCAAATAATTCCAAAATGACCAGCAAACGGCCCCTGAAATAGGAAAGAATTGGTGGCAAGAGTAAAATATAGAGTCAATTTGATAGAATAATTAACTTCAGGGATTTAGGCTCTGATCGCTACTTACACTGTGTGAAAATATTGCTGAATAAGATGCTGAGCAAATGCAAATTGTCATTAAGAGGACTGTGGTTGGTATCATTAAATTATATCCATTATTCAGATAAATGTTCCATGCCTTCTTACTAGTCTGCTTTCTTTCAACTTGAGCATTCAGTTGAGGTGGTTTTTTTTGTTGTTGTTTGTTTGTTTGTTGTTGTTGTTGTTGTTTTTGTAAGAAGAAGAGGGCACATGGTTTTCATCTTGCTGGAACTTGATAGATGCCATGAATATTTATAAATAGGCATAGAATTACATATATTTTCCTAGTCTAGAAGTGCCTGTTTAAGCTTGCAGTTATTATCTGGCACAGTTTGGTTATAGTAATAGTATATGATTTGGTAACAGTTTGGGGTTGATTCAAAGTGAAAAGGAACAATTCTCTTTTATGTTTTTATTTCTAGGAATAGCTGATTTCGGTTTCATGTAATTGGTACTCAAAACACAGTTATCCAACCCTTTCTTTATAGTTTCCGTTCCACATTTCCATTTTCATTTCTACTCACACTCATATAGACCATTTAAAAAATGTATCTCTGTAACCACTTAAAAAGATCTACAATTTTTTCTCAATGGATTTTGCAATGAATATTTAATCTCAAAATATTTTCTTCATGGAACCTCAGAGCCCAACTAATTACTTTGTACTCATACTTACCCTTCTTACCATCCCTTAATAAGGGCTCACCAAATACAAACTCATTATCATCAGCCTAAGGAAAGCAGCATTAGAAAAATCAATCCACTTCCTGAGAAAAATTGTCATTTAATGTATTGTAAGGCTGGGTAGAACTTATTTACACTTGATCTGTTTTTAAAAGTATTTGTTTATATAATTTAAAAAAAGTTTATATGACTATCATCTATTTACCTAACATAATTATTTTTGTTGTGGTGGAGTCCCATACAATTTTAAACTATTTCAGTTGGTATACACACATAGCTTCATTTGTTTTCTTAATTTAATTAACACATCAATATTTCCATGTTTGTCAATAGTGTTCATGATTCTAATTTCTAATGGCTGATTGATATTCTATCTTGTTGTTCTAGCATAAGTTAACTTAGTCATTCCCCTTATCTGTTGTGTTTTTATTATCTGTAGTATCATTTATTCATTTTCTATTATTATAACTGAGAAAAGTTTGACTTTATAGCACTGTCCTCTAGAATATCCATCTCTAGGTATATCTACTCAATTGTTCCATTTCTCTTATTTCTACCTGGGTTGCACTGAATTCTGCTATGTAAAGGATGACCACAGGTGAAAGATTTTTTACACATAGAGTATAATGCTGCTAGGGACCACCAACAATCTTAGGATGTTGCTAGAGTAAGGTACAATTGTTTCTCTATATTTTTTCTGATTTCATCAGAGTGCATGACACTGGTTTGAAAACTTTGGGGATCTAGATTGATTGGATCAGCTTTGTTGTAATTAGCAATTTTCAACAATGACTACCTAGACTTAACTTTGAGTTTCATGTTGATCTGGTCAGTAAAAACAGAGTAGAATGTTGGAAATACGTAAAAAGATGTTAACATGTGGGACATCGGATGGAATTGGTATGCTGCAGTAGTCTTCATTGAAGTGGGCAAATAGAAGAAGCCAGAAGACTCATTTTGATGGCCATCATGAAAATACTCAGGAATAATGAACAAATACTTCATAGGACACCCTGGTGTTGAGCGGTGAATTTGAGACATGTTTCACAATATTTAGCTCTGTTCCCTTTACATCTTCAAGTTAGCAAATATTTAGTAAGTAGACACTCTAAGGCCATGTGCAAAGTACTGTGGGAGATATGGTGATATATTAAACTGGTTGTGATTCCTTCAAGATTAAATTCTAGTATGGTGACAAGACATGAAAAATTAGGTAACATGGGAGATAAATACTTCATGGCAGTAATAGAAGAGGTGTCATGAGAAGAAACATTATTATTTGACAAATGAATGATACAGACAAGTATACTAGGAGTTTCAAGAAGATAGAGTTGAGAGGCATGCTGAATATAGCACCTTTTCTCCCATTGTACTCTCTGCCTGAAATTTCCACTTCAGATCTCTCCCTATATGTAAAATTCCCATTTACCTTTTGAAATACAGTTGAGTCATTGCCTATATGGTGCAATCTTCATTAAACCACCAAGATTTAATCATTATCTTTCACAAGCCCAAACTATTTGAAATTCACAAAGTGTCTACAAAAGCACACAAGTACATTGCCTTAATTACTTTTTATGCATTGGACTTCCCCAGAGATTATCATTGGAAGAGGCAAGTTAATATTAATTTATCTTTTTGTCCCAAGAATCTTATAGTTGGACACATAGTGTTCAATACATTTATTTAAGTGAAATAAAATTAGTGTATAGGAGAGAGCACTGGACTTGAAATCTGAGTAATAATGATGATAATAATATTAATATTAATAATAATTATTATTATAGTGCTGGGTATGGAATCCAGGGCCTTGTGAATGCTATATAAGTGCTTTACCACTGAACTATACCCCCAGCCTGTCAAACTCTCCCTGGCTTAGTACATGTTTGTTTTATCTGAAGTAAGTGCCATTAAATCTCCTTTCACTTAATAAAATGATCTCTAAAGTTCTTCATAGCACTGAAAAATATGCAGTCTTAAACTGGGAGTGGTCATCATAGATTTCCTGTAACTGCTGCTCATAATAAATAAAATAGCTAAACTTTACTATATATAATGCAAATATGTTATTTCCTTCAACCCTCAAAATAACCCTGTGTGGTAAATGCTAAGATAACACTCATTTTCCAGATGAAGAAACTGAGACTCAACAAAGTTTAGTAATTTATTCAAGTTCACATATCTATAGAGTGTTGAGGTAGGGACTCTGGCTCAAATCTTTTTGAACATAGAGAGTTGTGTTCATAATAGCCATCCTACTCATTCTCAGCCCAGGCAACAAATAAAAATCACCACAGAGGTTTTTTTTTTTTTTTTTTTTTAGAAATTATGATGGCCAGGCTCAACTCTCTGAAGATTTTTATTCACTTGGTCTGGGGTAAGGATTGAGCATTGACAGCATTTATAAGCTCCTCAGGTGATTCTCATGTGTCACCAGGTTTGAGGACTACTGCTTTATATTCTGCAGCCTTTGAGGCTGCAGCTGTGCCTTGTGAAGTGGGAGGGTTTAAGTGGGCAAGAGAAAAGACATGCTGGATAGGAATTATCTTTTAAGCATTAAGGTGATCACAAATATCTGGATGTGTCTCTTTGTTATATCAAAGCTACTTGGAGCTGAGTGCATATGCCAGACTTTACCCCAATGCAAATGCATTTGGGAACAGTTTCAACATAATTTCCTCCTCCTTTCAGAAGGAGATGGCTTCTGTACTGGATAGTACTGTGTCTTCTGCCACCACATTTCTGCCAGAGGTCAATGGGACAAACTATTTTCTTTCCCGGGGACAGCAGGTTCTCTTTGCCCCATACATTGGCCTGCAAACCTGTCAGTTTTTAAATGACAGTTTAAATCTAGAATTAATGAATCAGATTATCTGGTTGAGAAAGCTGGAATAAAAATAATTCTGAAAAAGGCAAGGAATGGCCTCCCCTTATTTTGTGGTATAACACTTGTCATGGGGCTGGCTTTACAGTGCTCTTGAAAACATTCCTCTCTGGCCAGTGCACTAAAACAAGCAGTTTATTGGGGTTTTGGCAGATGCTGTTGTTGATGATGGGGGTAGCTTCCCAAGGACAGTATGGAAGGGTAAAGAGAACTGGAAAGAATTTGGTTGGAAATCAACTGCTGAATAACTCCTGTGCATTCTGAAGGACTCATTGCTGTAGAGTTTTTTAGGAAAGGGACATCTTGATTAGGAACATTTGAGTCCTTAAATTATTTGTTTTTTGTAAGCATATCACTTAAATTCTGCTGGAAATATACTTCTTACAGGCAATATTTTTGCTGGCTTATCTACTGACTTAAAAATACAATTATCCAGTTTGAAGGGCCATTTAGGAGTTTTGGGGAATGGGCTAGTGAGGAAGACATGAAGCTGTGGGTCTCAGTAATTTGATGAACAGTATCTTGGCATGATTGCCTCTAACTGGCTTACTTGCAGAGGCTTATAGTTTTATAACTGAAAGAAGATCACTTTGGGTCAAACCCAGATTCAGAACTCAATTCATTCCTTTTTATTTGGACTGCTTGCTCACATACAAATAAACTGTGGTAAATGGTATTTGGATTTGGCAATTCTTTGTACCTTGCTAGAATCTATCCTGAAGCATTTGCCCCCAGTTTCTCTATAGCACCCACACCATTGATAGTTAGGTATTTGACCAAAAAACAGGGCAAGCTTTATTGAAAAAAATAAAAAGTAGTATGGTCCTGAGAAATGGAACATTAATATCCTTATCAACTAATGGTCAGACCCATCCTGTGCAATGAAAGGAGAGATAGTCCAGATACTCTTAAGATGCTGGCTATTAGGTAACCATGATAATTATGAGAGGCAGAATATCCACAAAGAGTGAGAAGGGTCCCTGGAATTAGGCAAATTCAGAGTTTGAATCTTGGATTTACCATGTGCTTATGCTGATGAAATATACTAGCTTTCTGAGAAGTTTTGTCACCTGAATATATTGGTAGAATTTAGTGAGATAATGCATATGATGTATTTAGTAAACAACAAACACCCAACATATGCTAGCTAATACTATTGGGCTATGATTTTATCATTTTCATTGCTACCACATTTTTATCACCTTCACTATAGATGCTCAGTGTCACCCTAGACTCCATAACTTTGCACCACAGCCCCAGTGAAATGTCCTGCTTATCCTAAAGAGTGAGTCCCATGATCTGGACTTCTCTACCCTAAACTTAACCTGGTTTTGATTTCAATTCCTTTGGACAATGTTTCCTATTACAGGGCAGTTGACTCCACTACTTACTAATGAGGTAAACTCTTGTGAGCCTTATTTCTTCAACTACAAAATTAAAATGATGACATTACCTTCTGCCTGTGGTTGTTGAGAGGATTAACTAGGATAATCTAGTAAAGGGATTAAAACAGTGCTTGCTCATGTTTGTCAGTGTTGGCTGTTTATATTTCTGTGTATTTGTCAAAACAGGATAGTGATGAAATTTCCAGAAACAGGCCAATAGAAAAAGGTTGATGTGAAGTTCCTTTCATGGCAAAAGATCCAGAAAGTATACAGATAGTTACATATAGCAGTAAGTAGCATTTAGTCATTATTTCTTTGTTTTCTTTTAATCCCCTGTTATTCCTTCCTAACTATTCCTAGCTACAAATCTACTTACTCACCAAGGGCAAATAAATTATCACACCTCCTTCACATTCCTAGGTATTTATGAGAATACTAAGTGAAGGGAAGGTCACTTTCCTGGAAACATCATTTAGTGAGATAAGACTATAGTCCTGTTGGAGGACTACTCCTGCAAGGCTCTGGTGATGCTTTGGAATACAGTTTATTGTGAAGTAGTAAGACCTTGGCTTCAGTTTAGAACAAAATATCTCTTAGATGGGAGAGGTTTTTTTCCTTTGAAAATGCTCAATATAAAGTAATATGAACTCATAAAAATTGATTGGTATAGCAGAGTATAAGAAGTGAAAATCCCTGTTTCTTTATTTATAGGGCCACCCAACTAATCCCAACTCCATAGGTAATCACTGTTAGCTATTTGTTGTGTATCCAAGATTTCCCCCATTTATTTATAAATTATAATATGTACAAAATAGAAGTCTATAAGTATTATAGTATTTGTTTTACCTCTCATATAATAGTATTTCTTGAAAATTTATCCATGTTTATACATTCAAATCTATCTTTTTAAACAATTGTGTAATATAAATGGGCTTTTGGTTTCCATCCATTTTAAATGTTTTATGAATAAAACATTTTAAATGATGATACTTATAAGTTAATTAAGGTGTATAAGTTTATATAGCTATTAGGAGGAAGAGTCAAGATTTAGACCAAAGTTTGGTGACTCCAGAACTCATGATATTAATTGCTACACACTGCTTTTGTTTCCAGAAGCTAATTACTTTTATTCTAGTTTTCTAAGTAGGCAGTATTTACAAGGTAACAATAAAATCTCAAAATTAAAAGAGACCTTGAGAGAGGTTATTTATTCTAATCTCGGAGTCTACTAATAACCAGATGGTTCCTCAGTAGTAAATACCATTCCCAAAAACATTATTTTGAGTATTTACATTAATTTATTTGCACTTTCAGCAATAGAAGGTCTGGGTTGTTTAAACAATAGTTCATCTTTCATTCTTTATATTTCACCATTTTCTCATATGATGCTTATTACCCTATAAAGTAATGGGATAAACAATTATTATGCTCATTTCTCTAATTAGTATATTGAATTAAGTTTATAAAATCATTTGTTTAAGATCATCAGAATAGCAAGCAAAAGGTGTTCAGACTTTACTCTGAAGATAGGGAAAAATCACTGAAGGCTTTTGAGCAGGAGTGAAGTCATGAGATTTAGGTAGATAGAGGGCATTAGGTGGTAACATCACAACTATAAAGCCATGTCAGCCATTCAAACATGAATAGAAAAGGAGCATGGATAAGGGCCAAGGTTGTGGCTCAGTGGTAAAGCACTTGCCTAGCATGTGTGAGGCACTGGGTTCAATCCTCAGCACCACATAAAAATAAACAAATAAAATAAAGGTATTGTGTCCATATACAACTAAAAAAATATTTTAAAAAGAAGCATGGACAATCCTGATGACCATTGGGCTATAAAGGTAAGGATGGGTACAAGAAATAATCAGAAAGACAATATTGCTAGAGATTGATGACTAGCTGGAGATGGGGAACTGCAGAGAGAAAAAGAGGTAAAGATCACTCCAAAGATATTGGCTGGATTGGTTTGAAAATGACTATTTACATATAAGAAAATCAGTGTGGGAGAGAAGAGTAGTTTGGATCAGTTATTGCATGTTAATTGTCAGATATCTAATTATAAATATACAACAATACTTAGAAAATCTAGCATTGGAATGTCCGTTAGAGTAGTTCTGAAGTTGTGTCAACAATCTTCTCTTAGAGCTGTTCACAAACTCAGCATAGTTTGTTGATGAAGAGACCTTATAAGTCATCTACTTTGAATTCTTCATTGTATACGTAAAACCAATGTAAAGGAAATTGCCCAGGGCCCCAAATAGTTCCTGAATAGTGATAACAAATAAGATCATCTGAATCTTAGTCCCTTGCTCTTTCCTTAACAGTAGAAGTTATGACTGTTAATAAACCACTGAGAGTTTGGCCAATATTTTTGATTGTATTACTGTTAACAAATACTAGCTACCTCTCTCTCAGGGATGATTATACTTCTTCTTCCAATTTACATGAGCTTTGACCACATGACTTACTTTGACTAATGAAATGTAAAAAGAAGTGATATGCAATATTTTTGAGAAAAATTTTAAGATGTAACTTAAGTGTAGAAGTTAAGTGCACAATTCACCAGATTTTCATTTCCTTCTGCCATGAGTTCATCAAGATTCTAGATGGAAGTAGCTTTTTCTCCCTAAGTATCAGACTTAACATGATGTAGAACAGAGACACATCCGACCTGTGATGGGATTATAATATGGATAAGGGACAAACTTTGTTGTAAGTTTTTAGGTTCATGTGTCAATGCAGTATAACCTTGCCTGTTCCAAATGATACAGCCTATAGTACTTTGAAAAGTTGATTCAGTGAAAAACATTTGAAATTTTGGAGGTAAACAGAAAAATCCAGACTTCATATTTCTTATGAAAAATAGGAAGAGCTGGCAACATTTGTCCTACTTATATGCACAGAATGAATTGACTTCGGCTGAATAGCAGTTCTCCCCTTAGAATCATGATCAGAGTGTGTACTTTATACTCCATATGCACTATGCCTTAATTGTACCTTATGCCAACCCACATTTTTCTTTACTTATTTATATTATCTGTCTGGTCCTCATAAACATTTGAATTTTCCAGTCTGGCTTTATAACCTATTTTCTCATTTCTCAGGGAGAAAATTCTACAGACAAAAAAGAACAGAACTAAAGACAGAAATTTAGGTAATACCCACTTAAAAGAGTGAGAAAAAGAATCAGTGATGAAAGAGATAACTGCTTAGAAAAAATAAGAAGAAATCCAGAATTGAATTGTAACCAAAACAAACACAAACAAGGAAGAAAAGAGGAAGGAAGGATGATTAGTATCAGGTAAAACTACAGAGTTCAAGAATAAAGACAGTGGAAAAAAGCAGGTCACAGACAATAATTGTAGAGCTTTGGTGATTGTTGAATGTGAAGGATAAGAAATTAAGGAGCAAAGAGCTTCTCAGAAAATGGAGGTGTTGTGATAATTTTTTTCCACAAGTATGGCATTGAATGGAAGGAACAAAGTAATTGGTCTCTAAAATGGCAGCAGAATCAAAACAAAGTTTTTTTTTTCTTCCTATTATTTGAGGAGGGAGGAGCAAATGGTTGCAAGGCAGAGTAGCAAGGAGCCAGGTGGTTGAGGGAGCTATGTCTGGGAGGTATGAATGGAGAATATACCCCTGAAGCATTTAGTTTTGGAAATAAGGGATAATAGACTTTGATTCATGCCTCCTAACATGGACAATGGTGTCTTAGATTGTCATCAACAGTGACTCAGAAGAGAGAAGTATCTGGGTCCTATTGTGGGTGGCTAAGAGGAAAACAATGACCTTGTGTAGAAGTTCATAGAAAGTCTACTGTCTCTGATTACAGTCTTAAATGAGGAGTAGACAGGCAGTGAAGGATCTGATAATGGAGACTAAGTGCTGTTCATACCAGGAATCTGAGCCCTGTGCTCAGATGCAATCTTGGTGCCATTCTGGCCCCATTCTTTGTTAGTTCTACAATTGCACTAATAAGAAATGTCTCTTATCTTCCATAGGTTAATGAGTTTTGGGAGGGAAATTACAGAGCTTACTATGATGGCAGGAAGGGCAATGCAAATGGTCCAGTGAGAAACTTGAAATGTGCCTAAAGGCTTTGAATTTCATTTCATGAGGCAAACATACTGCTCATCAAATAGCATCTTCTGAAGAAGGAATCCAGAATTACAAAATATGCTAAATTCAATAATTCTTAGGTTATGATCCTAGACCCCTGGAGGCCTTCTAGTGTTATGCATTCTGGGCCCTTAAACTGTCAGTGTTTACAATATGAAAGTGTCTATATTTTTGTCACTGACATGAAGTAGGGACTTATTTATACTGTATTAGCAACTCATTATCATGCTTGAGTTTGGGTAATAAATGACACCTGATATATAGACCTTTGTTGTCACATAGCAAAAAGAAATATCTGCTGTACAACATGATGCTCATAGATCCAATGCTGTCATTCCTACCATGACCATAATGAGAGTATTGCCAGGGACTTTCCATTGGGGTTTCAGTGGAGAATGAAAACAAGATGGTACAGTTTTGTTCTGTCTTAATAAAAGCAGCAGTATGTATCTCAGTATACCAGTAATATATGTTTGTAAAGGCATGCAATGGGGAAGGGACTTGGAGATAAAATCTGATAGTAGTTGGCTCATAGGATCATTTGCCCATGGAAGGAATTGCAGGATAGCAACAAAATTATAATCACTGTCCAAGGACTTACTTTTCAATCCCTTTAGTGGGTTCACTTTTCTGAGTGTTAAATGTGGCTAGAATATAAAGGAGGATGTTAATGGGGGTGGAAAGTGTTCTAAGGAGGGAATGGGTGGGGGGAAAGAACTAATTCTTGGACTATAGAGAATGATTAGTTCTTAGCTCTGTATAACTTCTTTATTTTGAACATATCTTTATTGTTTCTTTTCTCAGTAGACTACACTATGCACAGAAATTAAGAAATTTCAGTCGGCAAGGCCCATGTTCTGTTTAGCTTATTCTTCTGACAATGTCAGTGACACCGAGGGACACACTATTTCAGAACTAGTTTATTTCTTATGATATCAGCTGTTTTCTTTTATTACATGAATATTATAAATGACATACTGGTTCATACTTTTGTAGTTGGCTTCATGGGAGGCTAATAAAATGCTATCTGAGGAGTACTATTCATATGGGGAACTCAAGGATGAGTAGGAACTAATTAGTGGTGGTGGAGTGGGGCAGGGTGGTAGAAGGGATTGCACCAGGAAAGAGCATGTACAATTGCCCTGGTATGGGAAGCAACAAGGATAGATGGAGATTTGAAGGGAGATCAGTGGACCATAGTAAGCAAGTGGGAGAGTGATATTAGGTGGCATTGAAGAGTTAGACAAAGACCAGAAGCATAAAGATAAACTTTGTGGGACTGAGAGTCTTGAAGGAAAGCAAGTTCATAAGTAATGTTTCAGGTATACTATGAAATCTTACTATTTCAGATTTGTGTTTACTTCACAGTCACTCTTTTGACCATTTATTCAATGAGCATATATTAAATGTTTACTATATCCTTGGTACTTTGTGCAACTGAGATATATACCTCTCAGATCTATGGAAATTATGTGTTGCTACCTATAATGTGGTTACTTTGTTAGCCCATTGCTTATAATAGTCAGGTTCAGCTCCCTTTCATTATTATCACCTTGGGTATAATATTGCTGATTTGGAGAATAGGGCCAGGTGTCAGTAACTTATGCTTCTAGAAATTCTGAAAATATTTTCCAGGAGTGTCCTTAAACTCTTGGTGGGAAAGACTAGACGAGAGATAATAACTGAAGCTGTGTCTTAATGTAAATGAAGCAACATTTGGGAAGATGTTAGTTTTAGTTCTCACAGCTGTTTTCTCTTTATCTTGGAGATTTAATGAAAAGTCTGATTGTTATTTTGAAAGTTGGTGGATGCCACTTCCTTTTCTATCTAACCTTCCTTTATTTATATTATATGTTCCCCTCTACTATTTCCTTCCATTTTTTCCATTTCTTTTATTTACTTATCCCAGCCATGTCTCTGAGTATTGGTACCAGGAATAAAAACTCTTATAGGGAATTCATATTGGTGTTCAGGTGAGCTAGCCCTGACCTAGGAATGAACCTTTGCAGGCATCTTTATTTTGGTGAACAAATAGTTTTATTGCTAGAGGAATTAAGTCAATATCAAAGAAAAAGTGCTTTTTCCTTTGGATACCTACTTAAGAACCCTTCTCCACCTATTTCTGGCCTTCACTGATGTCACCTTTCTCTGAACTGTATAGTATATTCCTACTATGCATTGAAAACTATATAGTTTGCCTGTTGGCCATTTATTCCATTAATTTCAATTTCATTTGCCAGCATTGATTTTGTTTCCCTAGCAGGATTGCAGACTCCCTCAGGAAAGGCACTCTGACCCTTCTTATATTCTATCACCCTTAGAGACAGGCAAAATGGTAGGTATATAGTTTAACCATTCAATGAATATTGATTAATTTCATGCCATCTTATTGTACAAAGCAACCTAACTTAAAGGAAGCTTTTTAGAATCCTACCAGCCTTTAATTGATTATTAGAAGACAATATATTTTTTACAATAATTCTACTGTCACCCTCATTCATTTCTCTTTCTGCTTTTAAACTGTATGGATTTGGATGAAAAACTACTTCAAATTCTCCTTTGTGTGATAGTTCACATTATGTAAGGATGTTTTTGTATTGTCTCTACATTAGGAAAAATGAGGTCCAAGAAATGTTTTAATGAGTGGCTATATCCCTTTTGGATTCTTATATCTTCTGAAGTAGCCTGAGAGGAAGAGAAGACAATAATATGTGAGGACAACAATTTAGGGAAATAGGAATATGGTATAAATGAAAGGGACAGATGTCACATGAGACCACATATTAACTCCATCAAATCTTTGGATCACTGTCACTAAGTGGCATGTGCTGAGTAGGGAGCAGTGTGCAAAGATGAAGATATCCCTTGGTATTGGCAGCACGTTCTTGGGAAACCGAGAGGACAGATGACAGATTGAGTTGCTGATGTTCTATCAAAAATTTTCATGAAATTAATTGTAGAGAAAGAGAAAGAACTAAGAAAGCAAAAGGATAGGAAAAGGGGTGTATTAGTTTCCTATTGCTGTTTTAACAAATTACAACAATCTTGGTGGCTTAAAACCACACAAGTTTATTATTTTACAGTAATGGAAGCCAGAAGTCCAAAATGAGTCACTGGAAAAAAGCAATGTGTGGACAGGGCTTCATTGTTTTCTGAAAACTGTAGAGGATAATTGTTTCTTTGCCATTTTTAGCTTCTAGAGGCTGCCTGCATTCCTTGACCCGTTGTTTCTTTTCATCTCCAAAGAACTAACTAGTTAAGCCCTGGTAAAAGCATACAACTGAAATGGGAGATATGGGCCAGAAACACTGAGAGCCAAGGCCCTTCTGAGGTTGTAAAATAACTTTTAAATTTTATGAGAGATAGATGCTTAATAGCATAGTTATGTGATTTTAAAAATAATTGTATAATTTCTAATTCATATGAACATATTAGCACTTATAATGTGTTTGTGGCAGAGTGAATTTAGTAGTGCTGTGTTCTGTGATGTAGTATATGATAAAATCTATTAAGAATATCATGACTGTCCTTACATTCCTAGTTCCCAGTTCCACTTACATTCCTAGTTCCTTGCAAAGCTAATTGTTTAATACATATATTATCTTCTGCTTTATAGACATCTATTTCATTCTGGAATAACTCCCAGATATAGTAAGAGATTAACAACAATAACTAGAACTTAAACAGAACAATTAAAACAATGTACTGTAATACAAGTAATTTAAAACTTATAGGCCATGACAGTATAGCTTAGTGGTAGAGTGTTTCCCTAGGTTCAATACCTAGTATTGCAAAAAATTATGAATCGTTTATTCTAGAGTTTTTCATTTGACATTTTAGGATTGAGGTTTACTAACTGAAATATCAGAAAGCAAAATTGTGGATAAGCAAGGACTACTATACATGTAAAACAACACAATGTTTGGCACATACTAAGTATTTAAGAAGAGCTATCTCTTATTGATAATAATCTTGTTAATACTAATATTAATAAGTAAAAAAAGATGATACTTGTAGAGATTGAGATAAACAGAGGGATCAAGGATGACTCCTAGGTTTCTAGTTTTTTTAATTGATTTAAAAAATGACAGAAGAATGTATTACAATTCTAATTACACATATACAGCATAATTTTTCATATCTCTGATTGTATATAAAGTATGTTGACATCAATTCATGTCTTTATATATGTACTTTGGATAGTTTTAACAATGAATTCTATGGTGGTACTGCTCATTGATATGGAGAAAACTGGGGGAGGAACAGATTTAAGCATGAGCCTGGGGAATGGTTTATATGTTGCTGAGTGTGAGATGCCTGTGGAATATCAACATAAAAGTTTCAAGATTGGTAGTTTTCTATGAGTCTGGGGTTCACAGAATTATGGACCAGGGGTATACGTTTGAGGGGAGCTAATATTCTGATTTTTAAGATTGTGGATCTAGATAAGGTAACCAAGAGAGATTTAGAATGAAAAGGGAAAGAGGCTCAGAATCAATCCCTGGGACATAAAGGATAAGGAAACACAAAATAGACTAAGAGGTATAGCAAAACGGTAGGAAGAAAACCTACCTTTCATGGCAATATTTTTTTTCTTATATATTTTTTTATTGATTATTTAAAACATTACATAGCTCATGATATATCATCTTTCATACATTTGACTCAAATTGGGTTTTGAACTCCCATTTTCACCCCAAATACAGATTGCAGAATCACATCTGTCCTTTCATGGTAATTGAGACAGAAAAGTGTTTCAAGAAGAAGGGAGTAATTGTGTAAAACAAAGATAGAAATATCCATTGAATTTGACCCTTTTAAGAAGTTTGGTTATGAAGATGCATAGAGAAATGGTATGGAAACTGGATGGGTCATCAAGGAAGGAGCTCTTGTATATAACATGGGAAATTTTGTTGTATGTTTGTATGTCAGTAGAGATGATCCATTACAGAAAAAGAAATCAAGGAAAACATGATGAAATGGGACCCAGAGAACAAACACAAGGGTTGACCTTTGACAGAGGCAGGGACACTTTATTTCTGTGAGCTAAAGTGTATCTTCATGGAAGCCAAGACCAGGCCCCAGAGCAAGATCACCCCTCCAAACTACAAGGGAGCCAAGGCTCTGGCCCTGCCCTGGCCCTGGCCCTGTCCCAGTTCTGCATCACCCTGCCCACCAGCAGACCCAAACCAGAGCCCAGCCTCAGGCCTAGGACTGCCCTGGCTGATCAGCAGACCCACACTGGAACCCAGGCCTACCCCACCTCCATCTTGGGACACTGAAGCCATTACTAGAGCCCTCCCAACGCAGTAGCCACCATCTTGGGGCAACAGATAGGGCCTGGAGGCAGATGCATCTCTGAATAGGCATCCCCATCTTTGAAAGTAGTTGCATCCATCTGGGGATACTCCCACTGCTATCTTGAGTTATCTCCACTATTGCTACCACCAGGCATAGTTGCAGTAGCATTTATAGTGGGACACTGGACAGTTGGGGTCTAGAAGCCCAACACCAAGGTGAGGTACAGGTAATCTGCAGGGACACTATAAGATTATTGGGTAGAAACTGTAGTATCTCAGATCCACACTGCAAGAAAGTAAGACACATAGACAACATGAAAACACATTGGAGGAAAGTGCCTCAAAGAAAATAAGATACTACAATAATAGAATCCATGGACAGCACAGTTGATGAAATGTCATAGAAGGAGTTTAGAATGTACATGATTAAAATTATCTATTAATTAAAGAATGACCTAAGTGAGCAAATACAAGCAAAAATTGATCACTCCAACAGAGAGATAAGAAAGCAAATACAGGCAATCATTGATTACACCAACAAAGAGATAATGGAGCAAATACAGGCAGCAAAAGACTACAAGAAAGAGATTTTTTTTCAGAATTTCTATCAGAAATTCTTGAAATGAAGGAAACAATAAATGAAATAAAAAACTCAATAGAAAGCATCACAAAACAGAACTAGCTCACTTGAAAGACAGGATGTCAGATAATAAAGACAAAAAAATACTGTCTTGAAAATAAAGTTGTCCACGCAGTGAAGATGGTAAGAAACCATGAACAGAATATCCATGAATTATGAGATAATATCAAAAGACCAAATCTAAGATTTATTAGGATAAAGGAACGCACAGAGATTCAAACCAAAGGAATGCACAATCTCTTCAATGAAATACTATCCAAAAATTTCCCAAACATGAAGAATGAGTTGGAAAATCAAATACAAGAGTCTTACAGGACACCAAATGTACAAAATCACAACAGATCTACACCAAGCCACATTATAATAAAACTGCCTAGCATATAGAATATAAATAGAGTTTTAAAAGCCACAAGAGAAAGAAACCAGATTATATATGGGGGGGGGAACCAATTAAGTCTCTGCAGGTTTCAACAGAGACCCTGAAAGCTAGAAGATCCTGGAATAACATATACCAAGCTCTGAAAGAAAATGGATACCAACCAAGAATCTTATATCCAGCAAAATTAAGCTTCAGATTTGATGATGAAATAAAAACCTTCTATGATAAAAGTTGAAAGAACTTACAACTAGAAAGCCTGCACTAAAGAACATCCTCAGAAAAATATTCCATGAGGAGGAAATGAAAAACAACAATGACAATTAGCAAAGGGAGGTATTACACTAAAGGAAAAACCAATCAAAAGAGAAACCAGGTCAAGTTAAATAACAAAAATAAATAAAAATGACTGGGAAAACAAATCATGTCTTAATAATAACCCTGAATGTTAATGGCCTAAACTCACCCATCAAAAGACATAGACTGGCAGATGGATTAAATAAAAGACCCAACAATATGCTGCCTTCAAGAGACTCATCTCATAGGAAAAGACATCCACAGACTGAAGGTGAAGGGTTGGGAAAAACATACCACTCACATGGACACAGAAACAAGCAGGGGATTCCATTCTCATATCAAATAAAGTAGACTTCAAGCCAAGTTAATCAAAAGGGATAAAAAGGAAATTTCATACTGCTTAAGGGAACCATATATCAATAAGACATAATAATTATATATGCCCCAAATGTCTACATTTATCAAACAAACTCTTCTCAAGTTCAAGAGTCAAATAGACCACAATAATTCTGGGTGACTTGAACACACCTTTTTCACCACTGGTTAGATCTTCCAAACAAAAGCTAAACAAAGAAACTATAGAACTCAATAATATAATCAATAACTTAGACTTAATAGACATATATAGAATATTTCATCCATCAATGAATGAATATACTTTCTTCTAGCAGCACATGGATCCTTCTCTAAAATCAACCATATATTATGCCACAAAACAACTCTTAACAAATACAAGTATCATATGATCATCTCAATAGATGCAGAAAATGCATTCAACAAAATACAGCACCCCTTCATGTTCAAAACACTAGAAAAACTAGGGATAACAGGAACATGCCTCAATATTGTAAGCCCCAGGCCAACATCATTTTAAATGGAGAAAAAAATGAAAGCATTCCCTCTAAAAACTGGAACAAGATAGGGATGCCCTCTTTCACCACTTCTATTTAACATAGTTCTTGAAACTCTACCAGAGCAATTAGACAGATGAAAGAAATTAAAGGGATATGGATAGGAAAAGAAGAACTCAAATTAGCACTATTTGCTGATGACATGATTCTACACATAGAAGATCCAAAAAATTTCCACCAGGAAACTTCTAGAACTAATAAATGAATTCAGTAAAGTAGCAGGATATATAATCAACACCCATAAATCAAAGGCATTTCTGTACATGAGTGACAAATCCTCTGAAAGAGAAACTAGGAAAACTACCCCATTCATAATAGCCTCAAAAATAAGGGGCTGGGGTTGTGGCTCAGTCGTAGAATGCTTGCCTAGCACATGCAGGGGCTCTGCATTCGATCCTCAGCACCACATAAAAATAAAATAAAGGTATTGTATCCAACTACAACTAAAACAAAATATAAAATAAAATAAAATACTTAGGAATCAACAAAAGAGGTGAAAGACCTCTACAATGAAAACTAGAGAATGCTAAAGAAAGAAAATTTTTTTTAAGAGAGAGTGAGAGAGGAGAGAGAGAGAGAGAGAGAGAGAGAGAGAGAGAGAGAGAGAGAATTTTTTTTTAATATTTATTTTTTAGTTCTTGGCGGACACAACATCTTTGTTGGTATGTGGTGCTGAGGATCGAACCCGGGCCGCACGCATGCTAGGCGAGCGTGCTACCACTTGAGCCACATCCCCAGCCCTAAAGAAAGAAATTAAAGAAGACCTTAGAAGATGAAAGATCTCCCTTGTTCTTGGATAGGCAGAATTCATATTGTCAAAGTGACCATACTACCAAAAGCACTATACAGATTTAATGCAATCCCAATAAAAATCCCAATGACATTCCTCATAGAAATAGAAAAAGCAGTCATGAAATTCATCTGGAAAAATAAGAGACCCAGAATATACAAAGCAATTCTTAGCAAGAAGAGTGAAGCACAGGATAGCATCCCTATACCAGATCTTAAATTATAGTACAGAGCAATAGTAACAAAATTGGCGTGGTTTTGGCACCAAAATAGACTTGTAGACCAATGGTTCATAGTAGAGGACACAGAGACAAACCCACATAAATATAGTTATCTCATACTAGAAAAAGGCACCAAAAATATGAATTGGAGAAAAGATAGTCTCTTCAACAAATGGTGCTGGGAAAACTGGAAATCCATATGCAGCAAAATGAAATTAAGCCCCTGCCTCTTACCATGCACAAAACTCAACTCAAAGTGGATCAAGGACATAGGAATTAAACCAGAGATCCTGTGCCTAACAGAAGAAAAAGTAGGCCCAAATCTTCATCATGTTTTTTCAACAATCATATTGGATTAGGCCCCAACTTCCTTAATAAGAATCCTACAGTACAAGAAATAAAATCAAGAATCAATAAATGGAGGGGCTGGGGATGTGGCTCAAGGGGTAGTGCGCTCGCCTGGCATGCATGCAGCCCGGGTTCGATCCTCAGCACCACATACAAACAAAGATGTTGTGTCCGCCGAAAACTAAAAAATAAATATTAAAATTCTAAAAAAAATCAATAAATGGAATGGGTTCAAACTGAAAGCTTCTTCTCAGCCAAAGAAACAATCAGAGAGGTTAACAGAGAGCCTACAAAACGGGAGCAAATTTTTACCACATGCACATCAGATAGAGCACTAATCTCTAGGATATATAAAGAACTCAAAAAAAACTTAACAGCAAAAACCCCCCAAATAACCCAATGAGTAAATGGGCCAAGGAACTGAATAGACACTTCTCAGAAGATGATATACAATCAATCAACAAATACATGAAAAAATGTTCAACATCTCTATCAATTAGAGAATTGCAAATCAAAACCACTCTAAAATTTCATCTCACTCCTGTCAGAATGGCAGCTATTATGCATACAAACAACAATAAGTGTTGGCAAGGATGTGAGGAAAAAGGCACACTCTCATACACTGTTAATTGGTGCAACCAATCTGTAAAGCAGTATGAAGATTCCTTGGAAAACTGGGAATGGAACCACCATTTGATCCAGTTGTCCTACTCCTTGGTGTATACCCAAAGGACTTAAAAACAGCATACTTCAGGGACACAGCCACATAAATGTTAATAGCAGCCCAATTCACAATAGCTAAATTGTGGAACCAACCTAGATGCCCTTCTGTAGATGAATGGATAAAGAAATTGTGGTATATATACACAATGGAATATTACTCAGCATTAAATGGAATAAAATCATGACATTTGCAGGTAAATGAATGGAGTTGGAGAATATTATGCCAAGTGAAGTAAGCCAATCCCCCAAAACCAAAGCTGAATGTTTTCTATGACATGTGCATGCTGATCTATTATGGAGATGAGGGGGCATGGGAAGAATGGAGGAACTTTAGATAGCGTAAAGGGAATTGAGGGGAAGAGAGGGGGCACAGGGTAGGAAAGATTGTGGAATGAGATGGACATCATTACCCTAAGTACTTGTATGAAGACATGAATGGTGTGACTCTACCTTTTGAACAAACAGAGACATGAAAATTGTGCTCTATATGTGTACTATGAATTGAAATGCATTCTGCTGTCAAGTAAAACAAATGAAAATAAATTAAAAAATAAAATCTATTGCACAATGCCTTGCTGTTATGTCTATTGCTGATAACCAAGACTTCTGCCTGTTTGCATATAGAAATGACAGTTTCAACATCTCAGAGGCAAGAGCCTTAATGGAATTAAAGGCTTTAGTGAGAAAGTGGCATTGAGACTGCCCTGTACTAAACAAAGTTATCAACGTCATTTTAAGATATAAAAATATTTGGTTAGGTTAAACCAACTAGCCTAAGCATACATTTTATTTCATGGAAGGGTGGGAGGCAACTTTGATTGTAATACCGGTAAAACAAGGTGCTTTTTATTTTAGCAAGTGTACTTCATTGAAGAGGTTCTGAAAAATGGGCAGATTTAGCTCCATGGAAATTCATTGACATCATGGAAATTCATTGACATCACTGATTTGGTAGCCAACATTCCCCCAGTACATGTTGTCCCTATGACATATATGCTTAAAGGAGAGAATAAAGTGTACCTGCTCATTATATTTATCTCAAAAAATGTGCTTCTACATTATAACAATAACCTGTAAGTGCTTTGTGATTTATGTTTTTTGTATTATGCCACTGTCTATGCTCTCAATACAGTGAGCTGAAGGCTTTAGGTATAATTCCCTTAAAAACAAGTCCTTTTTGTTTAGGGCTGATTTTCTCCCAACATCTGAAATGCTTTTTGCCTATTCATCTCTGAATATAAATGTGAGCTTTGTGACTTTTCAAAATGCCTCAAAATTTCCCATAAACACTTGTATATTTTTAATTATTTTCCCAACTGTTTTTTATGCAATCAGTAGAAATCTGGTTGATCACCATTTTGCCCTATGTATTCTAGATTTTTAAAGGTTTGGTAGGTATTAGATATGAAAGGTGGAATATATTATAAAATCTTCAATTTGTCATTTGAAATAAGTACTAGAGAAAGGTATATGTTTTAGGCTCTTTCCATAGGTCTCTTAGCCTGGTTAAAGTTTAGGAAGTTACCTGGCCAGGAAATAAATGCATTGGTTTTGAACATGTCTTATTATTGGAACCATATGTTTGTTCTCCTGACTACTGAGCCCAAGTCTCTTGTTTCTATGAATTTCCAGATTCCTGGCTACTTTCCTGACTTTCTCAGATTTAGCCTTTTTTGGTTCCCCATATTTGCTTTGTCTGGTCTGTTATACTCTGTCCTATGTTCTTTCAGCCTTGTGTGTGCTTGCCTGATTTAATTCATCATCTTGTCTCAAATTATGAAATAGGTATGCCTTCTGCTCTTGAGGCCTGGACTGATGCTCATCCTAGAGCACTTGCTTACTACCCTCACCATGTTACATTGTAATCCCAGCACCAAGAGCTGGTCAGATTTAGTACAATAATTCTACTTTTCATAGAATCTGTGGTAGAACAGAGAGAATGCTATGCTTGATGTTTGAATCTCTGAGTTTAAATTCTGGCACTACCAATAATGCACACAATATCTATGAGCCAAATGTCATAGCTTCTTTGAATTTCAGTTTCTTTTTAAAATAGGAACAATACTTACCTTATTCATTTTCATAAGGATTAAGTATGATATAATATATAAAGTGCCTAACATGATAACTGGAACATAGTTGTTAAAATTTAATTTCATATTCGGATCCTCTGATATTCTCTTAGAAATTTGTTTCTTTTTATGAGTAAGTATTTAATTTATTTCTGTAATGAACTATAGCCCATAAGTAAAATGTATGAGTGACAAACGTTTCCCAGGCAAAAATCAAAATTAAATTATAACAAACTCATTTTAACAAGGTCCCAAGTTTCCCAATTAATTTGTTTTCAATTCTTATGTATTCTGATCACCAAGTGCATTATATCTCTTCTGAAAACCATTAATATGACAACCTGTAAATTTTTTGCGAAGAAATTGAATACCTAGAACTGAGCAAAAATATAGTGATTTTAATAATGGATTATTTGATTGTAAATGATTATTTGGTTGTAAAAATTTGTCTTATCCAGTAAATTATTTTATTCAATATTTTGTCCACTAATATGACTTTTCTTCAATGTGCCATTCATTGGAACAACATCATATTATTGCATTTCAATGCATATATTTTTTGAATAAGCAAGGGATGAAGTATGCTCTTGGATTATTGTTCTATATGATTCAAATGACATGCATCACATGATCTAATCATAAAGAAAATGAGAAAGGGAATGGGCCCTTGATAAATATTTAGTGCATGAACAGGTACTTTATATATATAACTTTCTGTTCAATGCTCAGGACAATCCTGTGAGATAAACATCACTGTTCCCGATTTACAGATGTGAAAACTGAAGTTCAGAGAATTTAATGACCTGCCTGTGATCATGAAGCTGGTTTAGAGTAGAGCTGGGCTTCAAACTCTGGTCTTCCTTACTTTAGTTCTCTGTACTCTTTTCATTATAGGAAGTAAACTAGTCCTGTCTCCTTATACCAGAAGGACAGAGGAGACTATTCAAAGGTCATTCTGTGGCTAATCCAACTCTTTGCAATGAAGAGATGTGACTGAATGTAAATGGATAGGGTGATGATGGGAATCAGAATGGGCAAAGGCTGAGCAGGTCATATTCAGAGGTATGCTTTATTAAGACAAAGGAGATTGAGTATGAAGAAAAAGAGATGGGAAAAGGGAAGAGCAGTGAATGAATCAGACTGAACTTTTCCATGTGCATGCATGCATGTGGCAAAGTGGGTCCTAGCATTGATGTATCCACAGGACACTAATTAAAAAAAGAGTAAAATGTAAATGGATTGAAGAAGGATTGAGTGGAGGGAGGGGTGTGGGGGCAGGTGGGAAGTTTTGGGGACTGAATCAGAATGGGTTGAATTCCACACTTTTGTGATTATGTCAAGGTGTATCCTAGTGCTGTATCATAACTAAAAAAGAAAAAAATATTTACGGACATTGCATGTTAGATTTGTGGGTAGGTACAACTCACCTGCCTTCCTCAAAAAAGAGAAAAGGGAATGGCCATTGTTGAGAAATATATCACTATGTTATATGGAATGGTGTTATTGTTTGGATGTGAGGTGTTCTCCAAAAGCTCATGTGTGAGACAATGCAAGAAGGTTCAGAGGTGAACTGATTGGGTTATGGAAGCCTTACCTCAATCAGTGAATTAATCCCCCAATGGGATTAATTGAGTGGTAACTGAAGGCAGGTGGGGTGTGGCTGGAGAAGGTGGAGAATTGGGGACGTGGCTTTGGAATATATATTTGTATCTTGCAAGTAGAGATCTCTCTCTCTACTGTCTGATCATCATGTGAGCTGCTTTCCTGTGCCATACTCTTCTGCCATGATGATGTTCTGCCTCACCACAAGCCCTGAGGGATGGAGTTAGCTGACTGTGGACTGAGACTTGTAAAATAATGAGCCCCCAAATACACTTTTCCTCTTTAAAATTGTTCTTGTCAGGTCTTTTAGTTTCAGCAGTAAAAAAGCTGACTAAAACAAATGGTATCTGCTAATCATTTTGATGTCTTGTCATCCCTGTCTCATTCTTACTAGGTGAGAGTAGCAGTGTTTCTAGTTAAGGTGTATATGTGTGGTATTGTTTTCATTTGGAAATAAATAACGAATGCTTTAATCATATGCACCAAGGAAATTGTATAGGATTTTAATATGTATATCATTCATCCTATAGATAACTTTCTCAGGAAAATTCAACCATCAGTTTCACCATTTTGGTAATATATAAAACATGCATAATGTTATAGAGTCAGAACTCATATTTCAACTCTTCCATTTATTATTTAGCTGACTATGGTCAATTTACTTAGTCTGAATTTCAATCCTTTCCATCAAATATGTCTAAGACTGTCTTATAGGTCTGCAATGAAGAAGTGAGGAAAATATATTTATAGGTTCTCTTATATTATTACAATGTCACATAGCAATGAATGGAAGCTAGTTCTATTAAGAATAATGACAAACTCCTGTATAAAGTTTCATTATCACTGTACTGCTCAGATACAGTTTTGCATGGCAGCTATCATTGTGTATGTATACATGTATTATACTTCCAAATCTAGACTAATTATCTCTCAAGGACAGGGAGAGAGGATCTAATAACTACTTTTGTGTTTTAGGGCCTTTAGTGGATGTTTATTTTATGATAGTTACTCTTAATGATTACAATTTTTTGCCTAATAAAACAATTCATTCAGAGCACCTCATACTTATTTTACATTCTAATCCATACACTGCAAAAGCTCATGAAGACATTACAACAGTCATTAAACTTCTTTTTGCCTTCTTATTTCTTAATTTTGTAGCATAACTATTTGCAATGATTATCCTAACAAAGTTATATAGGTCTTTGAATTGATTTTGAATATAATTCTAAATGATTTTTTACTCATGTTTCCCTTTAGGTATTCTCTCTATAATTAGTGAAAATTACAGATGAATATATCCCTTTCATTATGCTATATAGTTTGACTAATAGTAGTTTTCTGTAAGAGTAGTTTGCCAAAGATGTAGTTCTTCAAATGTGGGGATATTTTGCTTGAACCCAGGGTCTTATGCTTACTAGGCTCTTCCACGGAGCTACATACCCCAAGCCCAATAGCTAAATTCAGAATTTTCTGGGAAGTATAATATTTTTAACCTAAATAGCCAGCAGTTGGTGCATGCTAATTATATAACATTTTATTTTAAGTCATTTTCACATTTAAAATAATTCTTATAACTGTGAGATAGAACATCGTTACGATACCCATTCTACAGATTAAACCACTAAGCCTAAGTAACTTACCCAAGGTCACCCAGCTAACATGTAAAGGAGCAAGGATTCACACACAGATAATCCAACTCTTGAATATGTTCATAATTTCAATATTATACTGCCCCTTAGTCTATCTTGGTGCTAGGTCTTTTTTAATAAAACAAACTATAGATACAATTATTATCAATTCTTAAATTTTACACATTTATTCTGGTCCTTTATCTGATTCACAGACCTTAATTAGTATTTTTCCTTTGTAATTCATCCTGCTTCTGTTAGTTGGGAATTAATATAGTTTTTACCAACCATCAAAAGCCATTGCAGGTAGCTCTCTTCATATGTCATCTAATTAATATATCCTTCTTTGTTCCTGAATTTAAAAAGACTTTATTTCTTCACATTTTCTGATTTCTTCTTACTATTCTATTTATGTATAACTGAAGCTACCAGAAGTCTATTAGTCTCACATAAACATATTATTGGCTTGCATTTAGATATGCAGTCAAAAGACAGCAACTTTTAAATTATTTTAAGAGCATTTCACTTCTTCTGTCTGCCTAAATATGAATTCATCTGCTTTTTAAGTGTTATTTGAAATTTCTATATACAGTAATACATTAGCAATTGAACCCCAATTTTTATAGTCCTGGCTATGTAATGCTTGGGATTGTACTTATCATATGAGTTTTAAAACAAACATATAGGTATTCCTCCAGTTTTGATGACAAAATGTGTTTACAGAGTCATTTTAAATGATTCCTTTGGTTTCTAGAAACTAGAACATTAAACATATCTATTGAACTTCACTTGCCTCATATTAATCATTGTGATTTGTTTTACTTATATTTTAACAAATAATTGTGGATAATTATGGAGCCCACGGAGATTATGATGTTTCCAAAATATTTTTTAATGTTGCTAATATCTGATATATCAAAATCCAATTGTTCATTGTGCAATATTTCATTTTATCTACTTTAATACTGTTTTTCCCCTATACTTGAGACTCTATTTCTGGTATGTCCTCTTGAGTATAAAGATTAACAAAAAAATGGAAAGATTTTCTGAGGAGGTGGCAGTTTCTTTGGAGAATACAATGTATGAGATTGACAGCTTTCTTTTCTTTACCTTTACAGAGATTTTCATGAAGCAAATTGCTCCTTTCATATGAATAGGTTAGAACTCCTTTTCCTTAGTTGTTCTGACTATATCCCAAATTCAATCTGGAACATTTGAGTTTGACATAAATTCTTATGGAAGAATTTCTTCTTGAGGGTCACTTAAAATACTGATTTTCCCTTTCCTTTAAACATACAGAAACAATGCATTTTTTCCTCAAATTGATTGTCATTTTGCTAATTTGATTCTGACATGAATTTCATTGTTTATACATGGGCTCCACATAGGGTTAAAAACAGTTGATTTTGTTTCCCTGACACTTTCATTTTAATCCATTTTTTCTTCTGATTTCAAAGAAAATTTATATTTAGGGAACTTTAATATATGAGAATATGAATGGTAACTTGTATAGAAAATATACTTCAGATATTCTTTTAAAAATGTTTTTACTAGTACATTATAGTTACTAATAATTTTGGGGTTTATGTTTTCTCTATTTCAATGCCCATTACTTCCTCTTTCCCTCCCCTCCTCCTATACTCTGCCTGGCTTCCTTTCTACTCTCCTGGTTTTCCTTCTACTTATTGATAGTTTTTAAAAAATTGGTGAAAAAAATATATAAATGTGGAATTCACGGTGGCATATGCATATATGTACATAGTATAATTTGGTTAATTTTATTCTATAGTTCCTCCCTTTTCCTGTTCTTCTTCTTTCCCCCTTCCTTTTGTCCACTGATTTCCCTTCTATTTTCATGAGATCCCTCTTTTCCTCTTATTTTCTCTAGCTTCTGCATATGAAAGAAAACATTAGACCCTTGACTTTCTGAGTCTGGCTTATTTTACTTAGCATGATGTTCTTCAGTTCCATCCATTTACCAGAAAATGCCATCATTTCATTGTTCTTTATGGTTGAGTATAGCTCTAGTGTGTGTGTGTGTGTGTGTGTGTGTGTGTGTGTTATCACATTTTCTTGATCTGTTTATTTGTTGACATGAACCTGGGCTGGTTCCATAACTTGGCTATTGTGAATTGTGCTGCTAAAAATAAGCAAAAGAATTAAACAAGTACTTCTCAAAAGAAAAATACAAATGGTTATGATAAGGATGTGGGGGAAAAAGATACACATACATTTTTGGTGGGACAGAAATTAGTATAGCCACTCTGGAAAGCAGTTTGGAGAGTCTTCAAAAGACTAGAAATGGACCTACTATATGACTCAGCTATCCCACTCCTTGGTATATAGCCAAAAGAACTAAAATCAGCATACATCAGATGCTTTTTATGAATACAAGATTCTTCCTGCATTTTTCTATCATATCAGTTAATTGTTCCTTGTCATCTAACACTTTCTACTCACATTTTAATATGTAACTTAAGTACTGTTCACTTTTTTTACCTTTATTTTGTTTATTTAGTTTTTTTTTTTTTTTAATGTGGTGCTGGAGATTGAACCCAGTGCCTCATGCGTGCTAGGCAAGCACTCTACCATTGAACCACAACCCCAACTCAGTGCTGTTCATTTTTGAATGGTGAGACTAATTTTCATTGAAGTCACAAAGAATTTACTATCATTTTATGAAATTGTTTAACTTTATTAATCCTAAATTGTGTGGTGTAAAATCTTCTAGTTCTTTAAATGAAAACCAGCTTTCTGAGTCATACACTTAGAGACAGACCAGCTGGGTTAATTAGAAACAGCTAGAATCCATATGGTACCACAGGATTCCTCTACTACAGGCTAAAGAGGCCCATCAGAGAGGTTTCCCCAGAAGAGACTTGGTCAGAAACTGTTTGTGCCAAGAGTATAGTAAGAATTCCTTGAGAATGGTTCAGGGAAGTTAGTTGGAGTAGAGGGTTTTCTGTTGGCAAAAAAGATTGTTAAATAAGAGTGTTTTTTCCCCCTTTGGTACTGGGGATGAACCCAGGAGTATTTTATTACTGAGCTACACCCCAACCCTTTTTATTTTGATACAGGGTCTTGCTAAGTTGCTTAGGTTTTCTTTCAGTTGCTGAGGCTGGCATCGAACTTGCCATCCTCCTGCCTCAGACCCCTGAATTGCAGGGATTACAGGTGTGTGCCACCATATCCAGCTTAAGTCACATTCTTAAGCATTGAGACTTATCTAGTGAAGATAAACTAATATTGGGAGTGCCAAATCAGTGTAAAAGGGAGAAGAAATCTCTGATGTTAAGAAGCAACATTACCATGTTCTATTTGCAAATGTATTCTCCTTTGTTCTCTTTATTATAAAGAGATTATAAAGTATTATAAAGAGTATATCCATTTTTTCTTGTTTGATTGGTTTTGGTAATATATTGGATTTTCTTTATTCATAAACTACAACTGTTATTTTAACTTGTGAGTTTGCTTTGCTGCCATTCACAAAGGAACCATGAATCTTTCAGGGACAGTGGCTGAAATAAAGACTTTATCTCTGCAAGTAAATGGTTTGTTTAGACTGCATCCTAACTGCTCCCTAATGCCAAGCCCAACTCTTAAGTAGTTACTGAAGGGTTCATTAAGAAATGTTCTGATCCTATCTTGTGCATAAAAGTTACCATCTATTTCCTACTGCTTCTCTGTCATACTACTCTTCTTGGTTATTCAGTGTATTGCTGCAAACTACTTCTACACAATTGTGATTTGGTTGAATGAGAGACAGAACTCCCATGGTTACTCAGCCCCTTACTTGTTCTATTTGGAATTATCCTCCCCCCACTTTTATGGTCATTTATCTCTGAGATGGTTTTAAGATTATATTGTGTAGCTTGTCCTTTGACTCCTTGTCTATATTATCATTGAATTTCTAAAGATTTTATATGTTAAAAGTGTCTATTTTTGGTTTTATTATCTCTTAACTACTCATGGTGATGAATCACCTAAAATGACAACTGAAAAATAGCTTCTCTTGGGTTTTGGGGAATGTTTTGTAATTCATAATAATATTAAAGTCAATTTGCATTCCCTCAACACCCACTACTAAATGTCAGACAGAAAAGGCTCTAAAACTGTGTGGGGAAGGCAAGAGGAAATCATTTATAAATATTTTTACATACTATGAAATGATTAACTTATAATTACTGAGAGTTGTTATTCTCATCCATAGATGCAGATGTAAATAAACACTTCACAGCAATTTGTTGATGAATAAAAATATAAAGAACCCAAAGAATTGGCAGAATTTCATATTGATTAGTAAGTTTTTCTCTTGGCTGTTTATCATACAGTCATTCAACATGGATTCTTATTGCTAACCATCCATATATTCATGGGCTAAGTCAAGTTTATAATTGAAGCTTGGGTGGTCAAAGATAGTTTTTGCTGTCATTCTCCACCCTGATCCCTGCCCGTCAACCAAACTAAGCCTCTTTTGGTGTTTCTCTACCTCATTTTCTTCTCCTCTTCTTCTTTTTCTTCTTTTTTTTTTCAGTGCTGGGGATTGAACCCATGGCCTTATGCAAGCTAAACATTCACTTTACCTATGAGTTATAATATCCTGGCCTGTTTTCTCATCATTTTACTCCATAAATAGTTAACTGTTTTTAGTCTTATTGTATTAGGGCCCTACTTACTTGTTGCTGAAAATGGAGAGTTAAGTAAAAAATCAATCCCTATTGATTTTTGTTATTGACTTTAAAAATGAAGAAAATTATGTTACTAGATTGATCATAGATAACATTAGCTTAATCTAACCCTTTCAGTTTATAAATCTACTCCTCCCCAAACTAAAAACCACCTGTTGATACATCTGCTGATATTCATTACTGATACATTAAATTGTTACAGGATTTTGGATTATTTGTAAATACTTTCGGAAACCTAGGTAGGGACCACTAAATCTGAGACTCAAAGAGACTAAGCATTTTCTCAAAGTTATTTAGGTGTTTTATGAAGCCAGAATGTTTGAGGATTGTGATTCTCTTTGTAAAAAGTATTTCAATGTTAAACAGGTGGATTCTATATTGTCTTATTGGCTAAGAAGTTAAACCTTGTTAAGTTTCTATAACATAGCCTCACCCTTCATGGCCAAGTTCATCTCTTCAGTATCTGTCCCATATAGTTCATATTTGTTACTTTCTAGGTGTTTGATGTGTTTTTGTAATGCCATTCCAGTTAGACTTGAAATTTGTTGACTATGTCCTATGCATTTTAATACTCACAGTTCCTAAGCACTTTGTACAGGGCTAAGCATACTAAAAATAATCAAATTGAAAAAAAATCCAGTATCTCCCACTTGTATGGAGTTGATATTTGTGCCACTAATACTGAAACCATTGCTACAAAGTCATTATTAAAGGAGTTGCTTTTTCTTCTCTTCCATACCTATCCCAAATGAAGTCTTACCAGAAATGCTAAGACTGTATTAGAAAAAGTCTGTCTATGGATTAAATCCTTAGCCAAAGTTTCAAAACAAAAGAACTTGCCATAAGTTCTACTGACTTCAATATCCTCTCCTATAGCCAGATATACCATTGTAGTATCAGTCATGCTTCTTTTCCTTGTGGTAGTGGTTAAATTGAGTGAATGTTTCTATTTTCAAGCATGTAACATTAAGGGCTCAACTGAAAAAGGCTAATGGGATGATCTATCCTGTTTGATAGTGTTTATTTATTTTTATTTATTTATTTTTACCAGTCAATATTTTTCTTTTATTTTGGCCATTGAAATAGAGTCTGCACAAAGAATTTAAATATCTCCATAAAAATTGGATAAGCATCAATATCATTTTTGCCAGTAGAAATATTTTATAACTAAAAATTCAAGCAAATCTACTGAAATACATTACAACTAAAAAGAGATTTAATTAAGTTGCAAAATGACATAATAAAACTTGAAAAGTTATGTTCTTTATAGTATTATAGAATACTGGTGTACAGAATTACAAATCTTGTTCATAGTGATGTACAAATATCTCAAAAATGAAGAACAAATGTTTACTATGCAGGACATCTCTGAAAATATTATAGAATGCCACCAGGAAATATGAATAAATATTGAACAGAAAGAGAACCTACCCTATTTTTTAGGAAAAAAAATGAATATTGAAATAGTAAAATTCTCCCCAAATCAGTCTTTAAATAGAACATACGTTCAGTCAGATTTCAGTGGTATTTTTCATGATTAAATGACTTTAAAATGTATTTAGTTGCATGTGTACTGTTTTTACATATATATCATGTAAAGAGCAAAAGAAAAGCTCTTGACCTAACTAATATTTTATCTGTTTACTGTCATGCAATGTGTCCACCAATTTTCTGGTTTATTAAACACATTAAGAAATAACCACATTGACCTGTAGGCTATGTTTAAAAATGAATAAAGCATCTTGTATATGGGCTACTAATTTTAATCTATACAGGTAAAAGAAAACTTATAAATTATAGCTCTTTCTGATTTTGGTCTCTCTAAGGAAATGTGTGGGACATAATAACTCCATGTAAATTTAATGTCACCCTTTTCTCTACTTAGATTTTTCGAAGTATAATCTGACATTGATTATGTAGTGTTAAACAATATGTCCATATAGCTTTTATTCTCACTGCCAGTATTCTTACGCTTTTAACTTGTGGTGATCTGGTAATTAGGAGATTTCACACACAAACAAACCAATGTGCTAAATCAGCGTATCCTTCCTTTAAACATTAATAATAGAATAATTTTATCAAGTAGTAGGGATACACTTTCACAATAACAAGCCTAAACCTAGGATAATCAATTAGTGTAGCTTTTTCTATATGAGTGCCATGGTCACTAGTTCTGAAGGATATTGGTTAATAGGTGCTATATGTAAAAAATGAAAATATCAGTGATTAAATTTCAGAAAAACATATATATGCATATAAAGGGGTTGAACCCTGAAGTAATAAACCACTGAGCCACATCCTCAGCCCTTTTTATTTTATTTTGATACAGGATTTCATTAAGTGCTTAGGGCCTCCCTAAGTTACTGAGCCTAACTTTGATCTTGCGATCCTCCTATTTCAGCCTCCTAAGCCACTGGAATTACAGACATGCCCCACTGTGCCTATTTTAATGCATGCCTTCTCAGAGCCTTTAATATTCTAATGTCCCTTGTGAATTTTCAGGAAATGGATATATAACAGACAGTATTTGGAATTTTTTTTCATGTAGAGTATCTCTCAGAGCTAGTGACTAGTGTTCCACAAAGCACATTTTGGGAAATACTATGTTAGATTAAATACCATACTAGGTATGTATAGTCAGAATCTGGTTCATCATCTTCCAATATTATTTCTCTGACCTTGAAGAAATTGCCTTTATGCCTCTTGTGGTTCCTCATTTGTAATATAGATATATGAGGAAACACACACACACACACACACAAATATTTATGATGTTTAACTAGATCAGATTCAAGGGTGGGATATAATTTATCTGAATCAAATATGAGGGTTTTTTTAGCCCTCCCAACCATCTAACATCTTTGAAGTTTGAAATTATTTTAACATGGAAGTAGCATGTTCCTTATCTGTGTTATGATGGAAAGTGAGGACCACTGGACTGGATCCTCTTTTAAGTTCACTTCCATCTCACACATAGAATATGTATTACTGATAGCCAGTCACCCTTAAGTTTTGTATGGCTGTATGAAAGGATATTATCGTATTTTTTGCTAATGTTATATTCCCTGATAACAGAGTTGGTCAAAAATTTTCTGCAACTTTGAAGCAGTTATAAGCATTTGCCATTAATCATCCATTTTAGAAATGCTTTTGCCTTAGTTCCTAGAAACTAAGCCTGACTATGGTTCTTGTGTAAAGGACTTATTGAGGTAATAATCTCAAGAAAAAGTGAAGTTAAAGAAGCAGAATAGGGCAAGAGAAGCATCTAAGTGAGGGTATGACATCAGGAGAAGCATAACTGGTTACACTGGGGTTACATGAATCACATCACCAAGTGTATCCTGTTAAGAAGCAGGTGGGGTGGACTTTAGTACCCCTGCATCTGTCAGTCACTGATGATGTGTTGTCTCTTGGATGAGGGGTATAACCTCCATATTGTATTCAGGAGCTATGGCTTTTGTCAACTTCCTAGAAAGGTTCAGTTGTGAGTCAGTAGTAGCCAAAATTCACAGAATCTAAGTGACAGGTGCATACCTTCTAACTAAGGGACTCTAGGCAGGGTACCAATAATGTGTGCTATTATTTACTTGTGGGGAATAAAAATTCCCTTTGGTTTCACATCTGCCTGGAATAATTTAACAGATACATTCCAAAAGGCAGTTATTAAATGTAATTCCCATTAATTGAGAGTCTACTATTAGTGAACTGTATAATACTAGACATGATAGAGGATATTAAGATAATCAATAGTATGTTTACTCTTAAAAAGCTTACACTTTGTTGGTATGATGAATAATATGTATATAATATTGGGAAATATTATAAGTAAGGATATGACCATGTTTTACACTAATAGTAGCAATGATATCAGAGGCAGCATCCTTCAGTGATCAAAATAGAAGAGTTTTGGCAAAGATTCAATGTCCTTGGCAATCTTTACTAGTAGTTGGATAGTGGGTCATTAAAGGTGGGCAAATGTATGAATAAGCATCATGGAAGAACGTGGGACTTGAATTTAGCCCACAAGGACTAGTTAAAAGGAATGTGGCAGGTAAACAGTGGTGGAAGAGTTTATAGGGTGAAAACCCCAAGGGAACATTCTAGGACATTATACACTACATGAAAAGCATGGCTTAGCTGGATCAGGTGATTTGTGTTGTGAAAGAGGATATTAGTATAGGAAGGTACTGAAATGTGAAAGAAGTACACAAATGGGCAGAGGAACCTGAATTCATTAGGTAATGGTGAGTTACTGCAAGTCTTAGACCATGAGAAAATTATCTGATTAAATGGTGTTTTAAGAAGGATCATTTGGGCAATATGAAGTTGTTGGAGCTGTCTTGATATACAATTTTTAAATTGGCGAATAGAAATAAATCTCAGGAAATAGTTTATTTAAACCATTCATATTAGTGGCTTTATTTGGGATACAGTTACCTAACTCAGGTCTTGTGCTTGATTACATTCAGATTTTAAGAAACAGCCTTCATTATTTTTTTAAAATGTTTCATTAAATGGTGGAAAAGAAAAGACTTATTCAGAACTTTCAGTTTGCTTTTCAAACTAAATCCCAGGGATAATTATTCATAATCATTCCTAAGTCTGTGACTTTGTTCCATGAGTCACCATCTAGATTTTAACCACATGTACAAAAAAAGCACAATGTACTTCCATACAGGATATTTGCAAAAGCATTCAGAGAAATGCTATGTCTTTTTCTGTTGATTTCCTGTGTGTATGTGTGTGTGTGTGTGTGTGTGTGTGTGTGTGTGTATAAATAAATAAATTCTAACAGCCCAAGGACACTTTCCAATAAGAGTACATTGAAATAAACAGCATGTGTGGAGCACCCACTGTATGCAGAGAAGCTGGAGGGTGGGGGCTGGTTACAAAATACAATGTTTTTGCCTTTGGGGATGCTGTGGTATAAATAGAATAGAATGTTTGAAAAAGAGAATGTTTTAAAAGTATATGAAAACGTTTGTAAAGCAATTTCTAAAGGGGGATAAATAAGATATATAGTGAGAATCAATGCCAAAGGCTAGGAATAATCACAAAATAGGATCAAGGCATGAGGAAGTCACAAAACTCTAATTTTCTGACTGGGCTATTTTATTTCTCACATTGGTGGAGGATAATAAGAGGAGGCAATACTGTGTTTTTCTTCCTAGATAGTAATTACAGATGCTGAAGATTATACTATCAGATTTGAAAATATCCATTCTATGATTGTAGCTCCTCAGTGTTAAATCATCACATTTGTCTAAAAGAGCCCAACTCTTTTGTGAACAATTTATGTTCTGTGGCAAACTTTCCCAACTGACTCTAGAAACATGAAGTGAGCCTCTCTCCTTCATGGCAGCAAGTCCATTCACTCTGGGTTATCAGGACTAACTTCTGCCCTGGATCATAAAGAAAATACTCATCTTCTTAACTCACAGTGGAAATTGTTAGATTGAGTTTCAGACACAGGTCCAGAAAATATAATGAGAGCTAGGATTCCAAGGTGGTGGATGAGATGACAGAGTTTGAAGCTGCCAGTTACACTAGTTAAGTTTAACTGGAATTGCAACTACTAACTGAAATGGGTTAGGGATTAAGAGAATGGAATTGACAGGAAGGAATGGGTAAAGGGATGGCAGTCTAAACCAGAGTGAGCTAGAATCCAAGGCTACACAGTGAGAAAATTATGATTTATGGTGGGAAGAGATAAAAGGTCAGTACCACAGAGGTTAAGCCAAGGCTACAGGCAACAGTCCAGAGCCCAGATTTCTTCTAGCAAAGTGTCACACAGATTGAAAGTGTCTGTATCCTTGAGCACACAGTTAAGAACACAGGTTCAGGAATCAAAAGTCTGAGTATAAATACAACTCTGCCAACTACCAGCTGTGGTACTCTGAATACACTCCTTAACTGTGCAAAGTCCTCATTATTGATGAAAGAGATAGCATTTTATCACATGGATTTGTGGTGAGTTAAATGAGGTAATGTGTTAAATATCTGACCCAGCTCCTGGCATGTAATAAGCACTCAGTGTAAGGTAGCTCTGATTATTATTACTATTGTTGATGTTTCTTTTCCTCTAGCACAAGGTCATTGACATGATTTGGAACAGCAAAACAACAGAATGGTGTTCCAAGAAGGATGAGCCAAGTAGTTTTGGATAACATTTTTAAAGAATGTTCTTGAGACAGAAAATTTTAGTTACCTGGTATTCAAATATTTATTATCTCAAAGTCCAAAGCCTTTTAGGTGCTGAAACTCATCTGCGTATATGATACATCAATAAGACAGTATTCATTTTCATAACAGAGAAAAAAATCAGGACAAATTCTGCAGAGCTTTCATGAAAAATGGATGACAGAAATTAGTCTCTAACAAAAAGGGAATGGCTTGATAAGGATTTTTTTCCACATGACCTTGACAGGTCACTGATGGTTGAAATGACTGTAAATGTCTACATTCATTTTTGTGAATTCTCACATGTTGAGTATATGCACTCGATCTTGGAATAATTCCTTATACTCCTTTAAGCTACCCCCCACTCCTGCCATGCTTAGCACTAGTGTCTTTTACACAATAGTAATATGCACTCATATACTGATTGATTCAACTCAGAATAGATTTTTTGTAGCCTTTGAAAAACTTACCTTCAGAAACTAAATTAATATATGCATTTTGTAGCTTAGCAAGAATAAAAAAAAATTAATAGCTTTGATTCACAGATAGATAAAATATAAAGAGGAAATGATTTCTGTAGTACTGTATAAAGACTTATAATCTGTAGTTTAATTTATTCTAAACAGAAAGTGAAATTTCAGATTTCTCTCTCTCTCTCTCTCTCTCTCTCTCTCTCTGTGTGTGTGTGTGTGTGTGTGC
The DNA here is from genome assembly GCF_964194105.1 of Spermophilus citellus. Taxonomy (NCBI): domain Eukaryota; kingdom Metazoa; phylum Chordata; class Mammalia; order Rodentia; family Sciuridae; genus Spermophilus; species Spermophilus citellus. The sequence goes on from NC_138190.1 coordinate 103,334,687, forward strand.
GCGCGCACTTTTAACTATTTCAGTGACTTGAAAATAATTCTGTCAGTTTGTCAGCTTTCTCTACTTGAGTAAAGTTGGTTGCCTTCTACTGTTTACAAGGCAGGCTAAGAACATTCCCACAATGTTATATTAATTTTTAGAATTTCCATGTGTGACAAATCATTATTATTTTCTTTAGCTCTCCTCAAAACTTAGAAAAAAGCACTAGTTATCTTACAGGTCATTGAATGAACAATTCTTTAGTCTCTGAAGTCTAGAAACCCCACTCCCAAACTGACTCCTAAATATTTGACAGGTCATTTTTTATGGAATGGTTGAAAGGTCATTGGTCTGTTTAGTGGTAACAGAAAGATAGCTTGGGGCTTATAGGTTTAGGACTTAAGATGTTAGACCGTAGGTGGCAGGGTACTGAAAAATGGCATTATCCTCTTCCTGTGTAAATTTCTTTTTGTTGTTGTTTTGTTTGCTATTTTTTGGTGCTCCAAGAGCTGGAGGGTGAAGCATTACAAAGATATACTATATCCCAGCAGGTTAGCAATTCTCAAACATTCTTCAGTTCACAGATACAGCAAATCACCTCCCATACATACTTACTATCCCCAAATCTGACTATCTACAATGAAATCCTTCCCTAGAATTAATGGGAAGATTGGAACTACTTTTATGGGATTGCAATAAAGTAAGAACTGTTTCTTTATTAAAAGTTGCTAGCACATTTTCTTGCTAGAAACTGATATTGTATAGTCATGATATAAACATAAAAGTTAGAAGTTTGCCTGTGAAGGGTTCTTGCAAGATGTGTACCAAGAGCCCCTAGGATACATTTTGAGAACCGAGAATCAGTGGAGAATGGATGGCTTGTAGAGCACTTACTGCCTGCATTGTAGCTCCTAAAGTCCTCCCACAACTCAAATTAATCAGAGCTGCCATATGGAATGTCATTGCTTTCCTTCTCCCCAACCTGTACTTTTTGTCCCTAAAGTACCTGCTGCCAGTAGTAGTCATAGTCGTACATACTCAAAAAAATCTTTATTCTTTTAGCTAATTGTTAGAATCCTGCAGTTTTAAGGAAAAACAACCAGCACTATATTTAGAATACTCTCACCAATATTTCAGGCAGCAATATTCTCAAAATTTTTAGTCACTTAGTACCTATAGTCTTCCCTTCCTTAGGACCTTTTGGGTCCTAAGACTAAAGGAAGAGTCTAGACTTTAATGTGGTTAATACTATTAGTAATAAGGCAGACATTAGTATGATGATTAAAAATACAAATCAAAATGCTCATTGGTTTAAATGATCAATATTACAGTTTCAAAGTTTAAGATTCGTTTGTTCCTTGGAGGTAGGCACTATGTTACTTGGTACCCGTAATGTCTAGAAGAAAGTTTTGAACACAGTGGATGCTAAGAGGAAGTAATAAAATGACTGTAACTCATGTTAAGTAAACATTTTGGGGGGATACTTATTGAATAGGCTTTACAGGTTTTTCAGAAATATAATAGGGACTTGACCTCAACTGCCAACCTCTTATTGGCATGAATGTCCCAAATTTCTTAGTTCAGACCAAATTATTAATTTTTTCATTGAACCATAAACCAAGCTAAGTTAAAACAAAATCTTGTGAAATAAATTCAAAACAAAATCCAATTTCTGTATTTCATTAAAACTATTATCTACAAAAACCTGAATTACAATTATCTAAAACTTGAATAGCATTTACCTCTTCCAAAGAAGTCACCAATCAACAGAAACTTACAATTTTAAATATTTTAAATAAGTATACATTCACTTTACTCATCTGCTTTGTCTTGGTTTAGTATGAAGCATGTCTTCAGTCTAAAAAAAGGTATTGCATTTGAAAAAAAAATAATACCTTATAAGCTCAAATGAGAATAACATAAATGCAGTGGCTTTACATATAGAGACAAGAGCAAAAGCCAAGTTTTCCCCCAAAGGATCTGAAAATATCGTCAAGAGTCAATGACCTTTCATTTAACCTTTGAATAGTAAGAGCCATTCTTTAGCTAGACAGCTGGCTAGAAATAAATAAAAATGGGATTGCAAGGAAGACCAGAGATTAATGTCTTTCACACATTGCTGAGACTCTGAAACAGTAATATGGTACTAAATTTATAGAGATAATGGCTTGATTGACCTACCCTATTCAATTCTTCTCCCATTGAGGTTTTGTTCAAATGGCTTTTAAATTTATTTCTAATGAGGCTACTATGGTTCATGCTATATCATTAATATGTTTTTCCTTTTACCTGGAATACTGTGTCAACCTTTGAGAGTTCTTTGTTTCTAGATGTTTCCCTGAAATATCCATGGTGCCTCTACTTGTGGCTATTTATTTATCTGTGAATCCTGTGAGGCAAGAAGGCCAAGAGTGAAGGGACAGGATAAAGTAAGGGCTTTTAGTTTTCTAAAAGAGATATAAAACAACCTGAAATTGATATAAAACACCTCTAATCAAGTGCTAAGTTATATGCTAAAGCAAGGTCAGAGTGGGGAAGCCAGGGAAAATGAAAAGAGCATAGACTTTGGAATCCTATTGACCAGGATTCAAATCCAATCCCACCACATAAGGTCTCTGAGCCTTAGTCTTTCACCTCATAAGGTGCTTATATAATGAGAATTTCCCAACAGGATTTCCATGTGGATCAAATGTGTAAAGGTACCTAGTATAATCTCTAGATCCCAATTTATGGTATGTGCTGTGATTATCACCAACACTACTAGGAAGCAAGCCAGGGAGCTATAATTTGGGGGTAAATCAAGTTATTTGATCTGGATGAGAAGGGAATTTCTTCTAACTTGTATAAAGATAGCCAACTTCTCCATAATGAACATAATGGACCTCTGAAAATCATACCCTGTCTGCCCGGCACAACATATGTAATATAGTTTAATGACTGTAACTTCAGGCATCAGCCTAAAACTACTTGGAGGTAATATTGCTTTGCGTTGCAATTTCAGTGAAGTAGACAGGCAGAATAGAGTTCAATTTTACACTCTGACCTCTTGGTCATTACTTAAAGCCACAGAGTCATTTTTAATCTTTGCATTTTCCTCTTTGCAAGTTGTTTCTAAGACAGACAGCATGTCATATGCTAACTAAATTTCAGATTTTAAAAAGACATTTAGCCCTAGAACTCCAGATGATAAAAATCTATTTAATGGAGAATGTTCTTTTGCTGCTGGCTTGATCAATAAATTACATAGATTGATTAAGTCAGGCTGTCAAGACTAAGGACTCTCACAAATGTTAGCCAATGGAGCTGACCCATTTATCAGAGAGTGAAGCTGGAAAAAGGCAGTCTTTGTCCTGTAATTCCATAATGAATATGAACAAATAACTCATTATGACAAAACTCTATCTACCTCCTGGCTCCATTTCAAGGCAAAGTAGGTATGGTGGGAAGAAATCCCACCATGTTATTTTCACTTGATTACTTGATTTGTGTTTTCCTCTTTTTTCCCTATGGTTATCTTTAGCCACCTTTGTCTTTCACATGTCACGTGATGTTCCTTTTGAATTTCAAACATAGTGACAACTATTTACCTTGCATCTGAGTTGGTGATATGTGTGACATAGGTCACATAATAGCACACACTAAGGATGTATTACATGATCTTGCCTTCATGAAGTATCACAAAAATAATATGTAATGGGAAAATAAAAAGGACCCATGAAGTAGGAGGAAGTTAGTTAAATTGGAATCCTGGATCAAAACAAAATGACACCACTACCAACTGCTGTCAAGTGCTTAAGACTCCCGGTAGTTTCCAGATGCTATGCTCCTCAAACCCTAGCTATTTTACTTCTTCATTTTCTTTCCCTCTGCATAGACTTTTTTTTTAATTATTTTATTGTTGGTTGTTCAAAACATTACATAGTTCTTAATATACCATATTTCACAGATTGATTCAAGTGGGTTATGAACTCCCATTTTTACCCCGTATACAGATTGCTGTGTCACATCAGTTACATTTCCATTGATTTACAAATTGCCTTTCTAGTGACTGATGTATTCTGCTGTCTATCCCATTCTCCACTGTCCCCCCTCCCCTCCCCTCCCCTTCTCTCTCTCCATCCCCTCTACTATAAATCATTTCTTCCACTTATATAATTTTTCTCCTACTCCTCCTTTCCTCTTATATGTAATTGTGTATAACCCTGAGGCTCACCTTCCAATTCCATGCAATTTCCTTAACTCTCACTTTCCCTCCCGCCTATCATCCCTGTTTAATGTTAATCTTCTTCTCCAGCTCTTCGTCTCTACCCTGTCCTTGGTTACTCCCCTTATATCAAAGAAGACATTTGACATTTGTTTTTTAAGGATTGGCTAGCTTCACTTAGCATAATCTGCTCTAATGCCATCCATTTCCCTCCAAATTCTATGATTTTGTCATTTCTTATTGCAGAGTAATACTCCATTGTGTATAAATGCCACATTTTTTTAATCCATTCATCTATTGAAGGGCTCCTAGGTTGGTTCCACAATCTTGCTATCGTGAATTGTGCTGCTATGAACATCGATATAGCAGTGTCCCTGTAGCATGTTCTTGTTAGGTCTTTAGGGAATAGACCGAGAAGGGGAATAGCTGGGTCAAATGGTGGTTCCATTCCCAGCTTTCCAAGAAATCTCCATACTACTTTCCAAATTGGCTGCACCATTTTGCAGTCCCACCAACAATGAACAATTGTACCCATTTCCCCGCATCCTCGCCAGCACTTGTTGTTGTTGGACTTCTTAATGGCTGCCAATCTTACTGGAGTGAGATGGTATCTTAGGGTGGTTTTGATTTGCATTTCTCTGACTGCTAGCGATGTTGAGCATTTTTTCATGTACTTGTTGATTGATTGTATGTCCTCCTCTGAGAAGTGTCTGTTCAGGTCCTTGGCCCATTTGTTGATTGGGTTATTTGTTATCTTATTATCTAATTTTTTGAGTTCTTTGTATACTCTGGATATTAGGGCTCTATCTGAAGTGTGTGGGGTAAAGATTTGTTCCCAGGATGTAGGCTCCCTGTTTATCTCTCTTATTGTTTCTTTTGTTGAGAGAAAACTTTTTAGTTTGAGTAAGTCCCATTTGTTGATTCTGGTTGTTAACTCTTGCGCTAAGGGTGTCCTATTGAGGAATTTGGAGCCTGACCCCACAGTATGTAGATCATAGCCGACTTTTTCTTCTATCAGACACCGTGTCTCTGATTTAATATCGAGCTCCTTGATCCATTTTGAGTTAACTTTTGTGCATGGCGAGAGAAAGGGATTCAGTTTCATGCATATGGATTTCCAGTTTTCCCAGCATCATTTGTTGAAGATGCTATCCTTCCTCCATTGCATGCTTTAGCCCCTTTATCAAATATAAGATAGTTGTAGTTTTGCGGATTGGTTACTGTGTCTTCTATTCTGTACCATTGGTCCACTCGCCTGTTTTGGTACCAGTACCATGCTGTTTTTGTTACTATTGCTCTGTAGTATAGTTTGAAGTCTGGTATCGCTATACCACCTGATTCACACTTCCTGCTTAGCATTGTTTTTGCAATTCTGGGTCTTTTATTATTCCATATGAATTTCCTGATTGTTTTATCTATTTCTACAAGAAATGCTGTTGGGATTTTAATTGGGATAGCATTGAACTTATAGAGAACTTTTGGTAATATCGCCATTTTGATGATGTTAGTTCTGCCTATCCATGAACAGGGTATATTTTTCCATCTTCTGAGGTCTTCTTCTATGTCTCTTTTTAGGGTTCTGTAGTTTTCATTGTATAGGTCTTTCACCTCTTTTGTTAGGTTGATTCCCAGGTATTTTATTTTTTGGGGGGATATTGTGAATGGAGTAGTTGTCCTCATTTCCATTTCAGAGGATTTGTCACTGATATACAGGAATGCATTTGATTTATGCGTGTTGATTTTATATCCCGCCACTTTGCTGAATTCATTTATTAACTCTAATAGTTTCTTTGTAGACCCTTTTGGGTCTGTTAGGTATAGAATCATATCGTCTGCAAATAGTGATAATTTAAGTTCTTCTTTTCCTATTTTTATGCCTTTAATTTCTTTCATCTGTCTAATTGCTCTGGCCAGTGTTTTGAGGACTATGTTGAACAGAAGTGGTGAGAGAGGGCATCCCTGTCTTGTACCAGATCTTAGAGGGAATGCCTTCAATTTTTCTCCATTGAGAATGATGCTGGCCTGTGGCTTATCATAGATTGCTTTAACAATGTTGAGGTATGATCCTGTTATCCCTAATTTTTCTAGAGTTTTGAACATAAAGGGATGCTGTACTTTGTCGAATGCCTTTTCTGCATCTATCGAGATGATCATATGGTTCTTATTTTTAAGTCTATTGATGTGGTGAATAACATTTATTGATTTCCGTATATTGAACCAGCCTTGCATCCCAGGGATGAATCCTACTTGATCATGGTGTACAATTTTTTTGATACGATTTTGAATCCAATTCGCCAGGATTTTATTGAGGATTTTTGCATCTAGGTTCATTAGAGATATTGGTCTGTAGTTTTCTTTCTTTGAAGTGTCTCTGTCTGGTTTAGGTATCAGGGTGATGTTGGCCTCGTAGAATGTCTTTGGAAGTTCTCCCTCTTTTTCTATTTCCTGAAATAGCTTGAAAAGTATTGGTGTTAGTTCCTCTTTAAAGGTTTTGTAAAACTCTGCTGTATACCCATCCGGTCCTGGGCTTTTCTTAGTTGGTAGTCTTTTGATGGTTTCTTCTATTTCCTCTATTGTTATTGGTCTGTTTAGGCTGTCTATATCTTCCTGACTCAATCTGGGCAGATCATATGACTTAAGAAATTTATCGATGCCTTCACTATTTTCTATTTTATTGGAGTATAAGGATTCAAAGTAATTTCTGATTATCTTCTGTATTTCTGAAGTGTCTGTTGTGATATTGCCTTTTTCATCCCGTATGCTAGTAATTTGGGTTCTCTCTCTTCTTCTCTTCGTTAGCATGGCTAAGGGTCTGTCGATTTTATTTATTTTTTCAAAGAACCAACTTTTGGTTTTGTCAATTTTTTCAATTGTTTCTTTTGTTTCGATTTCATTAATTTCAGCTCTGATTTTAATTATTTCTTGCCTTCTACTTCTTTTGCTGTTATTTTGCTCTTCTTTTTCTAGGATTTTGAGATGATATATGAGATCGTTTATTTGTTGGTTTTTTCTTTTTTTAAGGAATGCGCTCCAAGCAATGAATTTTCCTCTTAAAACTGCTTTCAATGTGTCCCATAGATTCCGATATGTTGTGTCTGTGATTTCATTTAACTCTAAGAAGTTTTTAATTTCCTCCTTAATGTCTTCTATGACCCATTGATCATTCAGTAACCTATTGTTCATTCTCCAAGTGATGCATGATTTTTCCTTCCTTCTTTTATCATTGATTTTCAGTTTCATTCCATTATGATCAGATAAGATGCATGGTATTATTTCTACTCCTTTATATTGTCTAAGAGTTGCCCTCTGACATAATATATGATCTATTTTTGTGAAGGATCCATGTGCTGCTGAGAAAAAAAAGTGTAATTACTTGATGTTGGGTAGTATATTCTATATATGTCAATTAAGTCTAGGTTGTTAATTGTGTTGTTGAGTTCTATAGTTTCCTTATTTAACTTTTGTTTGGAAGATCTGTCCAGTGGTGAGAGAGGTGTGTTGAAGTCTCCCATGATTATTTTATGGTGGTCTATTAGACTCTTGTACTTGAGAAGAGTTTGCTTGATGAACGTAGCTGCACCATTGTTTGGGGCATATATATTTATGATTGTTATGTCTTGTTGGTGTATGGTTCCCTTGAGCAGTATGCAGTGTCCCTCTTTATCCTTTTTGATTAATTTGGCTTGAAATCTATTTTGTTTGATATGAGTATGGACACTCCTGCTTGTTTCCGCAGTCCATATGAGTGGAATGATTTTTCCCAGCCTTTCACCTTCAGTCTATGTATATCTTTTCCTATCAAATGCGTCTCCTGTAGGCAACATATTGTTGGATCTTGTTTTGTGATCCATTCGACTAGCCTGTGTCTCTTAATTGGTGAGTTTAAGCCATTAACATTTAGGGTTATTATTGAGATTTGGTTTGTTCCTCCAGTCATATTTGTTTATTTATGTTACTAAACCTGATTAGTTTTCCTCTTTGATTACTTTCCCACCTTTACTGTCCTACCTCCCACTGATGGTTTTCAATGTTGTTTTCAGTTTCCTCTTCCTGTAATGTTTTGCCAAGGATTTTTTGAAGAGATGGTTTTCTAGCTGCAAATTCTTTTAACTTTTGTTTATCGTGAAAGGTTTTAATTTCATCTTCCATCCTGAAGCTTAATTTCGCCGGATACACGATTCTTGGTTGGAGCCCATTTTCTTTCAGTGTTTGAAAAATGTTATTCCAGGATCTTCTAGCTTTCAGAGTCTGTGTTGAGAGATCAGCTGTTATCCTGATTGGTTTGCCCCTAAATGTAATCTGCTTTCTTTCTCTTGTAGCTTTTAAAATTCTCTCCTTATTCTGTATGTTGGGCATCTTTATTATAATGTGTCTAGGTGTGAATCTCTTATGATTTTGCACTTTTGGCGTCCTGTAGGCTTCTAGGATATGGGATTCTGTTTCATTCTTCAAGTCTGGGAAGTTTTCTCGTATTATTTCATTGAATAGATTGTTCATTCCTCTGGTTTGGAGCTCTGTGCCCTCCTGTATCCCAATGACTCTTAAGTTTGGTCTTTTAATGTTATCCCATATTTCTTGGATGTTCTGCTCATGGTTTCTTAGCAGTCTTTCTGAACTGTCTATGTTCTTCTCAAGTTGAAATACTTTGTCTTCATTGTCTGATGTTCTATCTTCTAAGTGATCTATTCTGCTGGTAGTATTGTCAATTGAGGTTTTAAGTTGGTTTATTGCTTCCTGCATTTCTAGGATTTCTATTTGTTTGTTTTTTATTACTTCTAACTCCCTGTGAAATTGATCTTTTACTTCCTGGATTTGTTTCTGTAGTTCCTTGTGAATGTGATCTTTCATTGTCTGATTTTGCTGTCTCATGTCTTCCTTGAGAGTCCAGATCATCTGAAGCATGTATATCCTGAACTCTTTATCTGACATTCCATCTGTTGCAGCTATTACCTCTTCTAGAGTTGAGTTGACCTGCATTGCTTGTGGTCCTTTCTTTCCTTGTCTTTTCATGTTGCTTGCGTTTCTTTCTGCTTGGTGAAACTGTTGTGTTTTTGAAATTTTTCCCCTGTTTATTTATGTTGCTCTTGTATATTTGGGATATCTCTCTTGTAGGGCGGGTAGTGGCTGTGATCCTCCTCTAATCAGGGTGATCTATCCACTACGCTGGTTGGTCGTAGGTCTGCCCGCCCTGCGGGCACGGGTGGCTGCTCTACTCTGCCCCCACTCCAATTGCGGTGACGTTCCTACCACGTCCTCGGATCGTTGGTCCTGATCCGGATGTGGGCGGCAGCTCTTCTCCACCCCTACTCCAATTGATGTGACGTGTCTACCACGCTGGTCGGCCTCCAAACCTGTTCCGCCGGTGGGTCTCAGATCTGCCCACCCTGCTGGCCTGGGCGGCAGTTCTGCTCAACCCCCACTCCCAGTGGGGGTACCTAACTGCCTCTCCAATGGGTCTCTGGGCTCCTTCCGGACGGTGGCGGCGGCTCTGTTCAACCCCCACTCCAACCAGTGTGACGTGACTGCCTCGATGCTACTCGTCCACCACACTGGCAGGCTGCTGAGCCTATCCTGCCAGTGGGACGCAGGACTGCCTACCTTGCAGGGTCAGACGGCAGCTCTTCACGGCCTCCACTCCAAGTGGCTAGACTTGGCTACCCTGCCGTCGGGTCGCTGGTCCTGTTCCAGGCGTGGGCAGGTACTCTCTTCGGCCCCAGCTGCAGTTGGGGGTGTCGCGATACCACACCGGAGGGACCCTTAGCCTGCTCTGGGCACAGGAGGCAGCTCCACTCTGCCCCCCAGGCCCCTGCAGCACCCAGCAGGACCCGGACCAAGAAGCAGTCCCTGTAGGATCCCCAACCCTGAGCCAGAGCCGCTTCGGGAGCCAGGAGCCGGTCTCTCCAATCCCCGCCACGTTCTGCTAGGAGCAGGCTCCTCAGGGCAACTGCCGCGGGTTCCCCAATCCCAGGCCAAAGCCGCCCCGGGAGCCCAAGCCTGGCCGCACCAGACTCTCCCTGCTCGGTGCCCAAGCCTGGCCGCACCAGACTCTCCCTGCTCGGTGCACGCTCCGCTGGGAGCAGAGCCTAAGACGCAATTCCCGCGGGCTCCCCAGCTCCGGGCCAAAACTGTTCCAGGAGACAGAGTCCCGCTGCCCCTCGTCGCAAGTTTCACTTGTGGCTGGCCTCAGCTCGCGGTTCCCGCAGGCTCCGCGGCCCTGGGCTCAAGCAGCCACGAGAGCCAGAACCCAGCCTCTCCGATCCCTGCCACACTCTGCTCGGAGCAGGCTCCACAGAGGTACCCCAGCCTCAGGCCCAGGCAGCCCCGGGAGCCCGAGCCTGGCCGCTCCAACCTCTCCCAGCTCAGTGTACGCTCAGACAGGGGCAGGGTCAAAGATGCAGTTGCTGCGGGTTCCCTAGCCCCGGGCCAAAACTGTTCCGGGAGTTAGAGCCACGCCGCCCCTCAGCGCACAATCCACTTGTAACTGGCCTCCGCCCGGAGTCCCCGAAGGATCTCCCGCCCTGGGCCAAAGCAACCTGGGGAACTAGAATCTGGCCGCTCAAACCCGGCGCCCGCCTTGCCAGGGGTGAGGCCCGAAGAGTATTCTCCTCAGAGTTTCCAGTCCCGAGCCTGAGCGATCTGTCTGCGCGACGCAGGCAAATACCAGCCTGGAATCATCTGTTCCATAGTTGAATGAGCTGAGATCAGTAGAAAACAGGGATGATTGCATCAGCTCTCCATGATGGCGGCTGCTGTCTTCCTCCGTGTTCCGACCGGTGTCTGGAATCGAACTGGACCGATTCTCTCCTCTATTTCAAAGCTGGAACTCAGCGCAGCCAGTGTGCCACTGGCAGGAGCCTGCAGAATCCGCTTCGCTGTAATCCCGCTCTGGTACCTCGCGGCTAATTAACTCGGGCGCGTCCCAGACTCCATCCACAGGGCGGTCTGCTGACCAGGTACTGCTTCCCTCCATGCGGAGAAATCGCCCACGACTAAGCCCCTGCAGCCGAATCCCGCGCGCTGGAATTCTGTCCTCTAGATTCTGGAGCACCTCAATTTCACTGGGGATTCCCACCAAGGTAGCCTTCAGCCATTTCACCTCGTGTTTCTCCCGCACAGTGGCGCAGCGTACTGGTGTGCTGCACTCCCTTCGCCGCCATCTTCTCTCTCTCCCTCTGCATAGACTTTGGCCTTAATTCACATAGTGTTGCACTAAGATTAATCTCTGCACCTTGACTTCTGCCTAGTATTTTCCACCTTTACTTCCAGGCCTTGATTTTGACTGTAATACCTGAATTCCTTAATGGCTTTGAATGATTTTAGGAAAAAAGTACTGAAGTCTCCTTTCTTGACCAAATGCCAGTGCAGGTCACATCAATGGTCTGTAGGTCTACAATTATAACTGACAAGTTTTTAACACACTTTATGGAAAGGCCCTTTAGTTGTACTTCTTAGCATTTAATCTGATAAGGTTAATGGTGACCCCTAAAATCTTTTTAATAACCTAACTATCTGTTTACTAATAAAAGTTAGAATGACCATTATGGGTACCATGGTCATATAAGTACTGGGGACAGAAATAAAATAAAATCATATATATATATATATATATATATATATATATATATATATTATCACATGTATATATATATACTTGTATATTTATGCATACATACTCATACACTTATAGGTGTTTGTTGAAATGGTAAAGTATAATTTGAAAGTAGTTTGAAGAGGCTGAAATGTAGCTCAAGGATAAGTGAAAGCTGTGTCTAGATAGGCTGATGTAGACTTGAACATGGAGGCCCTTTTATGCTATATTAAAGACCAGGACTTTATCTTTGGATATGTTGGTGAGCTGCAATTTATGAGTTTCTTGCCCTGAAAAGGTTATTGGTTACCATTATGTACTAAGTTGTGCCCACCACAATTCATATGTGTAGGTGCTAACCCCCAGTTCTTCAGAATGTGACTGTATTTGGAGATAGGAACTTTAAAAGGGTATTTAAGGTAAAAGAAGCATTTAAGGTGGGCTTGAATCCAATCTACCTGATGTATTATAAGAAAAGAATATTAGGACACAGGCACTGAAAGAAGACTAAGGGAAAACACAAGCCAAGGAGAGAAGCCCTTAGAAGAAGCAAATCTTACCAACTCAAGACTTCTTTATTGCAGAGCTGTGGGGAAATAATTTACTGTTGCTTAAGCCACCCAATCTGTGACACTTTATTATGGTAATCCTAAAAATTGAACGTAATTATTAATAATATAATTCCAACTTTAAAAGTTACTATTTGAAACAGATTAAAATACATGAGAGACTAATAAACACCACAGCTACCCTCTTTTATGCCTGAGTTCTAAGCCAGTTGAGAAATAAAATGAAGCTGGGAGATAGAGATGGCAATAATACCTTTAATACTACAAGGTTAGTTAGTTGGAAGATGTAGCTAAGCATGCAGACCAAATAGACTTCTTTATACTCTATACCTCAGACTGAAACTTGGAACAGCCCAGTCATGGGAAATTTGAATCTGTAAACAGAGCACACTTACTCAGATCACTGCCACCCACTGATAAAGCCCTGCTCTGTCCAGTTAAGAAATGTGGATCATTTAATCACCCATGAATACATGCAAAACCTTTTTTCTTTCAGGAGAGGGTGAAGAGGGGTATAATCATTCAGATTTAGTACAATATCCTGAGGAATGAAAAATTTCACTATGTTCTGTTAACATAAGATAGGATTTCTCATCGGTGCAGTAGTACACACCTGTAATCCCAGAAGTTTGGGAGGCTAAGGCAAGAGGATGGAGAGTTAAAAACCAGCCTCCACAAAAATGAGGTGCTAAGCAACTCAGTGAGACCCTGTTTTTAAATAAAATACAAAATAGGGCTAGGGGTGTGACTCAGTGGTTGAGTGCCCCTGGGTTCAATCCCTGTATCCCCCAAAATATGGGATTTCTCAAATGAGATACTAAACTAGAACTTCCTCACAATTTACTTTCCATGTCTCTTCACCTCAGAAACATCCAATGACAGATTAGAGATCTAAATCTTAGGAGTAAGTTAAAAACAAGGGTAAACTACTCTCAGGACACAGTGGCCTCATGCTCTATGAAATAACTTTATTGTCCCCAACAGTTTAGCTGTGTCAAATGCTTATGGAACTTTTGTTAATTTCCAAAGTATTTTCCACTGTGAAAAATAGATGTCTTTGGCTTTCTGGCCCATCTAATAAGAAAATAATTCCAGGAACTAAGATTTAATCACTGCACTTATGATGAAAATTAGGTTAGCTTAAATATTATTTCATAAGCATCTTTGGTCCCTCAGTAGTTTAATTCCTTCGTTGAGAAAGAACATGAATGTTTTATATATATATAATTATAAATATATAATATTTTTTGTACTTGGGATTGAACCCAGGGTCATTCAATCAATGAGCCACATCCCCAGCCCTATTTTATATTTTATTTAGAGACAGGAACTCACTGAGTTGCTTAGCACTTCGCTTTTGCTAAGGGTGGCCTTGAACTTGTGATCCTCCTGCCTCAGCCTCCCAAGCTGCTGGGATTACAAGTGTACACCACTGCACATGGCTGTGGTTCATATTTTGAATTGAATAACACTGACAAACTAAGACTCTGAAACTTGAAATTATTATTTCTTACTCTGGGTGTCAGGGCTTGTCTTAATATGAAACCATCCTTCTTGAAAACTCTGACTTCCTTTAGCTTTTGTATTCCTTAGGACTCTTAAATTTGGGAGAAGCCTGTCATTAAGAACTCTTGTCATTTATCTGTAAATACCATGATTTTATTCTCTTTTATTTCTGAGTAATATTCCATTGTGTATATATGCCACATTTTTTTTTATCCATTCATATACTGAAGGGCATCGAGGTTGGTTCCATAGTTTAGCTATTGTGAATTGTGCTACTAGAAACATTGATGTGGCTGTGTTCTGATTGTATGCTGTTTTTAAGTCCTTTGGGTATATACTAAGGAGAAGGATAGTTGGGTCAAATGGTGGTTCCATTCCCAGTTTTCCAAGGAATCTCCATACTGATTTCCATATTGGCTGCACCAATGGAGAAGATAATGCTAAGTGAATTTAGCCAACCCCCAAAAAACAAATGCCATATGTTTTCTCTGATATAAGGTGACTGACTTACAGTGGGGTAGGGAGGGGGAACATGGGAAGACTAGACAAACTCTAGATAGGGCAGAAGGGTGGGAGGGGAATGGAGGGGGCAAGGGGTTAGCAATGATAGTGGAATGTGATGGACATCATTATCAAAAGTACATGTATGAAGACACGAATTGGTGTCAACATACTTTATATACAACCAGAGGTATGAAAAATTGTGCTCTATATGTGTAATATGAATTGTAATGCATTCTGCTGTCATTTGTTTTTAAAAAATCAATAAAAAAAGCTCTTTTCATAATGCACAGGGGATGTTAGCCAAGCAATCAGCTACCATCCTTGAATTCTAAATGTTGCCTGTTAATAGGCATTCACTTAATCTCTAAGCTGTGTTATAGAGAACCTTTGGCTTCCCGCATTGTGCTTTTCTTTTCCTTTCAATTTTTATACATTAATCAATTAACTTCAGAGGCCAAGCAGAAATAAAGAGAGTCCCTCAGGCTAAAGATAGTCCTCACTCAGAAACAATTAATAGGTCTTACATTCTTTGCTCTTGAGCTTTGAAAACTTACCGTGTTTCTGGAACATATACTAAGACAGCAATGCAGGAAGAAAGTGGCAGAGAAACTACTTTAACCTGGGGGAAAGGGAAGGCAAGAACATTCAAAGTGGCATATTTGATCACTTATTCAGAGTATTTCTGGAATGTTCACTCATTTGGATTCAGAAATGTACTATCAGGTTATCTTCTTTCTACAGTAACCACATAACCTGTCTATTATTTATAATGGTGCCTTTCCAGTGACTTGAATAAATTAATGAAGTCATGAGTATCAAAGGATACTTATGCAAATATGAAGATACTTCTGACCTGTGATTCATACAAGGAGTGAAAACATTGAAATACACAGGAAAAGTGTTTTGCAATTTTTGAGCCACAACTCCTTAGTGGGTGGTAGAATCAATTCAGTAGATTACAACTAGCAATTTAAAGAAATTGAATGAAAGGGAAATAAAAAGTACTGGAGTATATTGTACATAGGAAGGAATTTTTGGTTAAATATTTGTTTTATTTATGTGTGTATATAAGTATATATTGGATCATGAGTAAAATATATCCCTTAATATGAATTATAGTCAAAATAGCTTGAGGTTGGCAAACTACAGCCCATGAATCAATTTTGGCATACCACTGCTTTTTGTAAATAAAGTTTTATTGGAAAATAGCTATGCTTATTCACTCACATATTGCCTAGAGCTTCTTTGGCAATGTGAAGGCTGAGATGAGTAGTTACCACAGAGACTATATAGTATGCAAAGCCTAAAATATTTAATCTTTGAGACTGTACAGGAAAAGTTTGTGGACCACTGTATTGGAAGTTATTGGAGACCTTTAGGCACAGGGAATGTGGTTTTTGTGCTTTGGAACAAAATAACAGCAAATATAATTCCTGAATAGTTGGGAGTTTTATTTCATTTCTTTGAATACAAAACAAACATTACTAGAGTTTGAATACTTATTTATAAGTGGAGTTGAATTGAGTTAGTGGTGGATAATTTCAAATTTGAATCCCAAATTTGTCTTTACTGACCATACACATACTCTGAGTAGTTGGTTGATATCATCTGGTTTAGCATTTAGCAGAGATTCCCTACCTTTTGTGAATTTTGCAAATACTATCCAAGAAGATTCTAGCAGGTGATGTATCAAATTTATAACATTTATATGTTTTTTTTTAAACTTTATATTCATGAGACCAAAAACCCAAATGAAAATGCAATTAGAGAAGTTAGGGATATAGTTCAGTGATAGAAAAAGTTCTTAACCTGCACTAGGCCCTGAATTCAATCTTCAACATTACCACTACAACAACAATAAAAAAAGAGTCAGAAGATTCAGTTGGAGTCAGGTAAATAAAAGTCATACTATAGAAAGGTAGACATGATACTAGTTGTGTGCAAGGAATAAAATAGTGAAAGCAGTATCTAATTGAACTGTTCTTTCACCAATTGTTGAGTATTGAAATTATTCACCAGCAAGAAAGATTGATTCTTATACTCATTTATATTTGTTTAAAACTTCTTTGTTGAGCCACACATACAAGCATGATTGATGCTGGAAATGTGAAAATCTACCTAATTAGAGCACAGTATATGCAGATGTGATAGGGAGAGGATGACAGTGGAGAGGTTGGTACATGAAAAGATTCTGTGAACCAAACTAAGGAGAGCTTGGCTTTTATCTTGAAAGAAATGGGAGACTTTCAACTAGAGGAGACAGATAGTCAGATATGTTTTTGAGATACATACTTTGAAGGTTGACCAATATTTGAAGAGGGTAGAGAATGGAGGAAGGAAAACTAGTTATAAGGATATTCTAGTTATCCAGTTGAAAAATAATGAAGAACTGGGACTGACTCAAGGGTATTGATATAAAATATATTTAGGAGGTGGAGAGGAATAAGAGATTAAACTGGAAGTTAAGTAGAGTACTCTAATGGAGGGGCTTTTACACCACATTAAAGAATTCAGTCTTATCTTTAAAGACACTATGAAATGAGTAATGGGAAATCACTCTTATGCAGTGAAGAAAATAGATTCAAGATAGATGAGCCCAGAAATAAAGAGATGCATTTAGGAGATTATTTTCAGGAGACGTGGTTGGTAAGGCATTCAAAGTGAGACTGAGCATATTAATAAGATTGAGTTACTCCTATCTTCTCTTGGATACAAGTGGAATAATCCAGTTGTAAGAGTATACAATTTAGCTATATTGCAAGTTTGGGAAGATATTCTAGACATTTTAGTGGGATACTGGACTGATGTAATATGCAATGCTCTGAAATTCTATATGTGGATATATTTTTTTAGAGAGAGAGAGAGAGAGAGAAAATTTTTTAAAATATTTATTTTTTAGTTCTTGGCGGACACAACATCTTTGTTTGTATGTGGTGCTGAGGATCGAACCTGGGCCGCACTCATGCCAGGCGAGCACGCTACCGCTTGAGCCACATCCCCAGCCCCAATGTGGATATATTTTGAAAGAGACTAATCCTTCTGCTAGAATAGGTTATCCTTCAGGGGACACTCCCCCATTAGGATATTAAATTACCTATACCTGTTATAAAGAGAGCAAGAGAAAACATTGGACCCATTCCTTCCTTTTCATTTTTGTTTGAAATCCAATAGCAAGGATATTTGCAACAACAGCAATTGACTATAGAAAAGAGCTTGATAACCTATCCCCATGGGGCATCTGACATTGTGACATCATCTCACATATATAATTGTTATTAATTTCATCCCCAAAGAAACATAAGTGCTGTTTCTGAGGCAGTAGAAATTTGCATAAATTCAAGATCTCCTGTGAAGCAGTACTGTTCCAATTAATCTTTGCAAGGGGATGGGATTATAGTCATCTGTGAATTACACTGCTAATTAATTTTTACACAAATCAATTTTATTTTGCCAAATACACAAGTCAACCTTGCATAGCTCTGAATACTACATGTATCCATGGCCTTAAAAAGTCTCCAATCAAATCCTCATTCTATTCTTTCTTGAAAAAGAAATAAAATGTCCTGTAGTCAGGCATTTTCTTATCCTTATATGTTAACTTTGATATTTGAAAGTGTTTGAATAATCTTCTTTCCCTTTTTGAATATATGCCTAATATACAACATTCATTTCTTTTAACATCAAATATTATATCTTGCATAACACTGTTGTCAACTTTTCTTGGGCCCTAGTCAACACAGATGTCAACTTTTCTTGGGCCCTAGTATAATGTTTTGGCCAATCAGTAAATTTTTTAAAAATGTAAATTTATATGATTGGAAAAATATCTTTTGTATCTTTTTTGTCCCTCACTCAGAGCTCCAAGAGGCTACATTAAATACATTTTAATTTTATACAGTTTACTAATATTATCTTAAATTGATGACTAATACATTTATGGGGTATAGTGTGATACTTTGACATATGTATACAATGTGAAATGATTGCATCTGGCTAATTAACATATCTATCACCTCATTTGTTTTTTTGTTTTTTTTGTGGTGAGATATTTGAAACTTACTCTCTTAGCTATTTCAACATATGCATTTCTTACTATGCTCATCCTGCTATTGTAAATATATATTATTAAAGGTCACTTCCTTGTTACAAAATTTTTCTCCTATATTAATAACTACTTCATGATTCTCTGTAGAATTTTCTTTTTTTTTTTTTGTCTAAGACTGGGATGGACTATTTCTAACTAAATTATTAAATTACAGTTTCATCCAGAATGAGAACTAGTCAAACTTTATCAATAAAGCTACAAGAATATCAGCCAATTTCAGATATTCAAAGACAAAAAAGGGGAGAGAGGTTTAATTTATGAAGCCTAGTTTCTATTCTTCTGATATTATTGCTTCTTATTCTTTCTACCACTACTACCCTGGAGCATACTTAAAGTAGTTGTTGGAAAACATCTATTTCACTAGATGCAATGTGACTAGTATTTTTATTTACTTCTGTTTAGATGAGATTATTATAAATAGAATATTTTTATAGGTTTCCTTTGGGGTTCTCATGGACCTCTGAGATGTTATACTTTTTCCACTATATCTTTAAAAAGACAGTGCCATTGCAACCATTTTACAATGGCTTCTCTGAAGAACACTACACATTAAAAGAAGCTTGGAGCCAGCTGTCAATACTATGAATAAGAACATTTGCTATTTATTGAGTGCTTACAATGTGCCAGGCTCTGGGCTAAGCACTTTATGTCTATTATCTCATTTCAGCCTCAACTCCATGAGGGGA
Source organism: Spermophilus citellus (assembly GCF_964194105.1). Taxonomy (NCBI): domain Eukaryota; kingdom Metazoa; phylum Chordata; class Mammalia; order Rodentia; family Sciuridae; genus Spermophilus; species Spermophilus citellus. The sequence continues at coordinate 103,353,828 of NC_138190.1, forward strand.
TTACTAATAAAGCTTGGTTTATTAGATAGTATAAGTAAATTGTTATTATTTCTACTTGTAAATAGAAGTGGTAGTGGAGTCACTCTATTGCTTTGGCAGGTATTCTTGTATTTAACTATGAATAGCAATAATGACTGTCATGTATTGTGTGCTTACTATGTGCTGGGCACTATATTAAGCATTTTATCTGGATAATAACAAAATAGATACTATAAATTTCCAGATGAGGAAACTGAGATTCCAAGAAGTTCAATAACTGTATCAAGGCCATTGTATAAACTGGGCAACTGGGATTCAAGCCTGTTTAGCTGACTGTAGTGTGTGCTATCAACTCCTACCTCCCTTTGCCTGCCTGCCTGCCTTATGTAAATAAAATAAATTTATTTTGCTTAAGGTTTTGAAGGCTGAGAAGTTCAGGGTCAGGCAGCCACAAGTGATGAGGTCGTTCTTGCTGGGGGGACTTTCTACAGAGTCCTGAGGTGGTGCAGCCCATGACACGGAGAGAGGGCCTGAGTGATCTCTGGCCTCACCTTTATGGCCTCATTTAACCTGTTACCTCACAAACATCCCACTTCTAAATACCGTAGTTAGATTAAGTCTCCATCCTCTTACTACTGCACAATGGGGATTAAAATTTACCATAATTTTAGGTGATATTTTATTTTTTTGGTGTATTATAATTAACATAATAGTGGGCTTTATTGTTACATATTTATTTGTACTTACATATAAAATAATGATAAAATTTTGTCAGTTTAATTCTCCACTTTTGGAGGGGACATTCAAACCATAGCACCATCCAAAACATAGCCTTACTACATTTTGCATTCTTTGGAACTTTCTTTTCTACTTTTGGGCAAAATTGTCAGGGTGGCATTATTTTTTCCTGTGTGTGATTTTTCTCTAGATATTTTGTTTTATTGATTCTACTGGTACTGTTCTATTCTGTCCTCCTAACAGAGAAAATTGTCTTCAGGGAAACAAGTCTTTTTTATTTTTATTTTTTTCATTTCTAAATTGTCAGTTGTGAGTATGGAAGCTATTCATCTACCTTATGGAACACTTTCTCTATATATAAATGATGCTAGCTCCAGGTCCCAGGTTCTTTGTAAACATATGCTGTCATTGTGAAATTAGCCCAATTGTGTGACCAACCCCTTTTGAACTTTCTCCTGTGATTCTAGACAACATTTTCAAATCTCCCCAATAGAGAAACATGGGGGAGAAGTGAAACTAAATAACTATTTATATAAGCTCCAAAATGTTCATAATGGAAATAAACATGATTTTAAAAGTTTCAGTGTATAAAAAGATCCCTTAAAATATATGTCTCTATTCATAAAAATCTCACTAAGTCAGACTCATTAATCAAAAAGTTAGTTTGTTTAAAAATATTTTTTTGGTACTGGGATTGAACCCAGGGCCTTAGGCATGCTATACAAGTGCTTTAACACTGAACTACATGCCCAGCCCTAAAAAATTATATACTCAAGTTTTCTACTAAGGAAAACATTCTTTTATAATAAATTAACCTTTACAACTGCTTTAAAATTTAGAAAGAAACATGCAGATAGCTTTTTCATTCATCCAAATTACCTATTTTCTTTTCTAATTTTATTTTTATTTTTTATTTTTAGATTTATATGACAGTAGAATGTGTTTTGGCATATTATACATACATAGAACTGGAGACTATCATTCTCAGTAAAATAAGCCAAACCCTCAGAACAAATTATCTATTTCTTTTCTTTCTTTTTATTTTGTGGTGCTGGGGATTGGACTCAGGGTCTTGTGCATGCAAGGCAAGCACTCTACCAACTGAGCTATATCCCAATCCCCAAATTACCTATTGCCACATTATAATACAAGTCTGGGACAGGAAGGTAGAAATCTAGAACCAGGTACTACCTCTTCTGTCTTATCCTTAATTTCTTCATCTATACAATAAAAAATGGTTTCATTGACATTTAATGTCCTTTACAACTCTTGACATTTTTTCTTTACCATGGATGATTTCACCCTGAGTAACCTTTCTATTATTTTAAAATTCTAACTGATTATGGTCCTATTTTTTTTCCTCAAATTATCTTCATGCCATTTTCTAGTGTACTGTGCCTAATCCTAAATTCCCCTGTGTAAGAGGATTGGAAAGTCCTTGGAAGATTTCAAATAAGACACACAAATGTGATTAGAATGCAAACTGAAACATTATAGATGATAATAAAATATTGGTGTAGATGATTTCTTCTCTTCTAGTTAATCTTCATCATTCATGAGAACTTTTGACTCTTATGGTAATTAACAACTTGAAAGAACACTTTTGTATGCTTTGATCAAATCATTTAAAATATATTGTGAATGACAGATTTATAATCTCAATTAAATTGTAAATTCCTTAAAAGCAGAGATTATGCTTTTGTCATATTTTGGATTCTCCACAGGATGCCTATCATTCTAAGGGACTCATATTGGGCATTCAGAGCATTGTTAAATTCTATATGTTGCTGATAACCCCTATATAATTTTGTGTTATATATAATATAAATATATAATTTATAATTCATTTTTATTTTTATAATTTATATAAAAATTATAGAAACATAAATTGTGGCCAAGATGATACAGAAAAAATTATTTCACCACTAGAAATAGATAAAATGCCGATTTCAATATTTTAATTTATATAGTTTGTCCTTAAAGTATTAAATGGGTATCACTAGATGTTGGAAAAGACAAAGGAAATCATAGCTAAAGTGGTGGGTGGTAATTGACACTGCACAGAATTTGAAGAACTTAGATTAAATGTGTTTTATCTTAGGGTGTGGGAATCTAATGCCTCACAGATTATAAGCAGGCAGTTGAAAGCTTCCTGGAACCTGAAACCTCCACAAAGTCAAAGTTTTCCTTAAAAATGATCTTGTTTTACAATTTCACCAAAATCTATGACCATGTGGACAGTCCATAGAGTCATATCTTGGGCCATGGAAGAAGCCCATGCAAGTGGGTCCCTGAAACCAAAGCTCCATTAGCTTATGTGGTATGTCTGTCTCTGGCTATTTATCAAGGTGATAAGCTTAGTAAAGGGCAAGGAGCTAGACTTAGCTTCCCTATCTAAAGTCCAGGGCCAGAAAATGAATTGCTACCAGAAAATCTCTGTTGGCTGACTTAGGGCCTTACAGATAATTCATTACTTAATTTAGGTGCTAGGTTACCTTAGAAGAAAACACTCCCCCTGAGTTATAGAAATGTAGAGCCAATAATAGATGTAAATATTGTTTTGGAAATGATGACTCTTATCACTCAGAAGCATCTCTGAAATCATTCCAGAGGAGGCCATCACATCCATGGCCTATTCATGTCTTCTACAGGAAATGTGCTCAGATATTCATGGAAGATGAACTTATACATAAAATTTATAAAACATATGAGAAACTTCAACACCAAGAAAGATACTCCACAGAATCAACAGATGGGAGAATTCACATCCAAGCAACCAGAGATAGTGGAGCAATATAAAAGGGATGTCAAGTAAGACATTTAAAAATGTATGTGTGTGTTTAGATACACATGCATACATATGTATATAGAAAGTGCCCAATTTATGATGGTTTGACATGTGATTTTTTAACTTTACAGTGGTACAAAAGTAGATACATAAAGTAGAAAGTAGTACATAAATGAGAAAGCATATTTCAAACTTTGAGCTTTTCCCAGACTGTGATAAACTAAATTGTGAGGTTTGTGATGCTTGGCAGTTGTTAAGGTTGCAGCTGACAGCCAGACATGTGATCATAAGAATAAATGTACAGTGTCCTATGCTGCCAGCATTTGGGGGGGGTATATAGTATTCGATAAGTTATATAAGATATTCAACACTTGACTCCAAATTTGGTTTTAGATGATTTTGCCCAAATATAGGCTAATGCAATTGTTTGAGCATGTTTAAGGTAGACTAGGCTAAGCCATAATGTTTGTAGTTTAAATATATTAAATTCATTTTCAACTCAATGATGTCTTCAACTTAGGATGTGTTTATCAGAAACTAAATCCATCATAAATCAAGAAGCATCCCTCTCTCTCTTTCTCTTCTTCTCTCCCTCTCTGAAATTTAGAATGTGCACAGGATTATGGGCAGGAAAAATGGGGTAGAACCTGTTTTTTTTCCTCAACAGGGAAATCTAATATTCACTAAGTTGGGCACTTTCTATATGAGTGCCAGAACAGGTTAGTTCCAATGGTAACACCCATTCTCTACCCATGAATCAGGTCTACTTCCTAGACTGGTTATTGATGCTGCCAGGACAGAAGAAAGTGAATAAAAGAAAAAGGCATGTTAATTTCAAGCTCCATTTAGAAATACACTAGAAAAATCAATGGCTGGTAAATAGAAATCGGCAAAATTGGCAGGAAGAATTTTTATACCCAAGCATAGAAGGAGCCAGAATATAAATCTGCACACTGACCAGATAATAACCAAATAAAATGTTGATGATACTTGAAAGGCACTTGACAAGGCTTTTTTCCTAATGTTTTAGTGCACTGAGGAATGTCTGCCTCTTAGATTCACTGAACCAAGGTTTGGTCATTTTAAATTTTGAGATTAAAGTTTTGATTAAATTTGTCATTAGTTTTCTTTAGGCTCACTGATTTCACACAACTGAAGTAGTCAGACACTGAATCCTAATAGGAGTGATTAACCAATAACTCTAGAGCTAAAGGTATTTAGGAAATATGTATTCTAGTGGGGTATATGTATAGAAAACTTTGTTCATCAGGCTTAAAGATAATTTTTATGGTGAATTTAAACTCACTGTCATAAATTATTCAGTATTATATCTGAGAAATGGAGCTCTGTACTATGGTCGTCTTAGCCCATTTTAAAATAAGAGGATTTCCAACTTTGTGATGCCGAAGAGAATTATTTCCCCCTTTCCTTTCCTAAGCCACTCCTTGTATTAACCTGGAGTACATTTTGCTCTTTGAAATGTACCCTGACAATTTCTGCCCTCATTTTTTTTTGTGGTACTGGGATTGAACTAAGAGGCACTCTACCACTGAATTACACCCTTAGCCCTTTTTGTTTTGAGAAAGGGTCTTACTCAGTTGCCTGGCTTGGCCTTGATGTCAGTATGTGCCAAATAGTACAACAAATCAAGGAAAGATATACATCTAGAATGTAACTGCATGTGTGAGATATGGAGTGGGGGTGGGTGGAATGATGCAATTTTGACATACTATACTATACTATCATTTACTTATTTACATTTTTATAATCTAGCTTTTCTGCTAGAGTATAAGTTCTATGAAGACATGGATCATATCTGTCTTATTTACTGTTTTATCTCTAGAAAGTCCACAACAGTGCAGGGCTTATCATAGTGTGTGTGTATACTATACATTTGTTTTTACTTGAAATATTCCAAGCTAAGAAAACTTCATATTTAAGAAGGCAGAGAGATTATTCTTTTTCTTTCACCACTTAACAAAAGCGAGATGTTTCTTAATGCTAATATACGTTCTTGAAACCTACATATAAAATATTTGATTAGTTGTAAGGCAAAGTTGGAAAAATGGCATTAATTATTTTGACATTTTTAATTATTTTTCCTATCAAGGAAATTAAAACTACTGTGTACACACACACACACACACACACACACACACACACATCTGTCATGTGTCTTGCTTATATTCTAGAATTTAACTTCAGATTGTTTCTTGTTGAGATTATTGGGTGTCACTTTTTGGAAAAGATTTTAAATCAGCTTTATTGAAGAAATTACCCATGTAGCTATTTAAGGGAATTCAGAAGCCACTTGGGAATAATGTCTGAGTTAGATTTGTAATGCAGACATCAAATTTGTGCAACTGAGCCATCAACAACTTTAATCAATTGAGCTGTCTCTGCACACCGGACATGTTTTCTTGAGATATTCCCAGGAGTATAGGAAATGAAGTAAGTTCAGTCTATGAATAAACAATATTGTTTACTGGAAGAAAGGGCAAAAAGTTCATACAGAAGTAATGGGCATGTAGAGGGTATAGCTCTGTGTCAGAGTGCTTACCTAGCATGCACAAGGCCCTCAGTTCAATCCCCATCATAGAAAAAAATTAAAAGACTCCGAGAAGTAGTGGGTATGTTCCATACATGGATAAAATAAGATCCTGAACACTTTTTGAAAACTTTAGTCAAAATCTAGGCTTCTACACATCATTGTCTAGTGTTGGGGGTGGCTAGTATGAAACTTTGTGGAATAGGATAATTATGGTGTATAACCATGGAATATTACACAGCACTAAGAAATGACAAAATCATGGAATTTGCAGGGAAATGGATGGCACTAGAGCAGATTATGCTTAGTGAAGCTAGCCAATCCCTAAAAAACAAATACCAAATGTCTTCTTTGATATAATGAGAGCAATTATGAACAGAGTAGGGAGGAAGAGCAGGAAGAAAAGATTAACTTTAAACAGAGACATGAGATGGGAGGGAAAGGGAGAGAAAAGGGAAATTGCATGGAAATGAAGGGAGACCCTCATTGCTATACATAATTACATATAAGAGGTTGTGAGGGGAATGGGAAAATAAACAAGGAGAGAAATGAATTACAGTAGATGGGGTAGAGAGAGAAGATGTGAGGGAAGGGGAGGGGGTATAGTAGGGGATAGGAAAGGTAGCAGAATACAACAATTACTAATAGGGCATTATGTAAAATTGTGGATGTGTAACCGACGTGATTCTGCAATCTGCATTTGGGGTAAAATTGGGGGTTCATAACCCTCTTCAATCTTATGTGAAATATGTCAAGAGCTTTGTAATGTTGTGAACAACCAATAAAAAAAGGATAATTATGGATTTTACATAGATATGTATCTGCCAAGTGGCTTTACACTGCCCTTACTGCTTCTTCAGCATATGTTTTTACATATGGCCAGACTGTATGAACTATGGTTCAGTGTTTTGCCTCTAGACCTTAGCACTTAGCACCAGCTCTAGGAAATTGGACCAGTCAGAAATGATAGTTTCTTGCACTAAGTGCCAGGTTGTAATAACCTTCCCATTGATTTGGCTTTCCACTAACTCTTCACTGTCTCTTTGACAATTCAATGATTTTCTGAATTTCTTGTATGTAGATAAAATTATAATAACCATGATTTATTCAGTACTTTGTATCCAGCAGGCATTGTGCTCTGTATTTTATACCTTACTCTTTTAATCTTCACTATATCCCAGTGAAATATATATTCTAACTACAAATATTGTGACAATACAGAAACCTGGGTACAATGACATTAAATAGCTTGCTCAGCCTCACTTATGTTCTCGTCCACTATGTTGTCAGCTTTATTTTGATTTCCACCAAATCAGCATAGAGTATAGAATACTTTTTGGAGTTTGGTTCTAAGCAATGTTACACATATACAAAATGTTAATCATAGGTAACTTTAAAACATTTGTGATTCACAACCTTACAATTACAATGCAAGTAATTTTAGAGGCTCCCGAGAGGTCTCTTTGTTCCTCCACAAATCTTTATTGATGCCTAAGATCTTAAAATTTAGAAACATTTTATTTTGGCTTGAAGCTCATTGTTCCTTGTTAAAGGGTGGATATTTCTGGAAATCCAATTATAAAAAAATAATGGGTATTATCACAAGTGAATTTTATCAGCTCTCTTTTCTAATGAATAAATTATGACGGGAACAAGTTCAGAAACACTGAGGGTTCTAGATACCTGAAATTGGTAACCAAACAGTGCCGTGGGAAGTATGGCAGAGGAAGACAATAAATTTACTCAAATATCAGTTGCATCTTGATTTCCAATTGCATTAATAAATGTTTTTAATGACATGGTGTTTATTAGGAGTTGTTTGTAAAATTATACAAAACATTATAATAGAAAAATATGGCATGCTATAATTCATGTTTTTATTTTAGATTTTCTATTTTTATTGAGTTGTGCACATTCACAGGTAATAACTAAATACTTGTGTAGTAATGCATTTACTAGTTGAAATTTAGAGTGCAGCATTGACCTAAATGGCAAGTAGCTTCAGACTAGTGACAAATTATCCTTAGTCCTATCTTTTCTATTTCCACGTTTAAGTTCAAATTTTTTTTAAAAAATCAACTATATTAATTTGCAAAAAGAGTCAAGTAGGACTAGTGGGAAAAATGCAAAGGTGAACAAAATGTAACCTTGTTTCAGGTAATTGATGGCTCTTTCTTATGTGCATTTCTTGCCATATTTATAAGAAAGCCAAGTTTCTTTGTGTCAGCTAGCAATTTGTTTAACACATAAAAGTTTCATTTTCAATTACAATGCGTTGGTTCTTTGTTGCATTATGTGAGATTATTTTGTTAAGTGAACTTTATATTTACTTTGCAATATGTTCTATAGTGTTGAAGTCTTATACTCAATGTCCCCCAGACACATCAAGTTCCCCAAGTCCAGTGCAAATTATGATACTTGTTTATATTTGTATGATATATTGCCTTTTATAAATGTAGCCAGTTTGCTCTAGTCTAGTCTAAGTAGGTAAGATGTTAGCTATCATGAATTGTTTCATGATATGATCTGATTTTTTATGTCTCAGACACATGATTTAAGTAGATCCTTTTCGGTGAGGTGGAAGGGAAGTAGAGACTTGCAGTGAGAAACACTTGAAATTGCAAAGGATCTTGGTTTAGTGAGGGTTCTCTAGAGTTGTGCACATTCAACTCTGTTCTATAGGAACAGAACCTACACAATTTTTATATGTGTAATTATGAAAGGTGATTTATTAAATTGGCATATAGGATCAGAAACTGGATGGTCCCACAGTGGCTCTCTGCAGGCTGAAGAGACAGATGAAGCAGAAGTTGCTCATTTCAAGAAACTGGATGGAAGGGATGGGGTTGGTAATAGGAAAGATGATAGAATGAATCAGACATAACTTTCCTAGGTTCATATATAAATAAACAACATGAGTAACCCCACATTATGTACAACCACAAGAATGGGAAGTTACACTCCATTTATGTATACTGTGTCAAAATATATTCTACTTTCATGTTTAACTAAAAAGAACAAATTAAAAAAGAAAATAAAAAGAAATAGGAGCCTCAGAACAAGAGGGATAAATGGTGCAGCCGCAGTTTGAAGCTGAAGGCCTGGAACCTCCCTGTAGAATGACTGGTGAAAGTCCACATGGGATGTACTTGGGCAATGGGAACAGCAATAGATGCACCTTCTCAAGAAAAATGGAAATTGCATTTCTTGCAGCATCCTCCTTCTTCCATATTTTGTTCCATCTGGGTTCCCAGCCTATTGGACAAGGTCACCCACATTGAGGGGGATGAGGAATTCCATATACCTATCATCTCTGAAAACACCTTCACAAGACACACCCAGAAATTAATATAATCAAGTTGAAAATCCAGATTAACCATAAAAGAGTTTGTCCAAGACAGTTAAATCTGGACTGAATTGCACCCAGGGAATTCTTTCCAGGTAATAGAAGAGAATGGCCAACTTTGCAATCAATTAAAGTAATGTGAAAAATACAGGAGTAAGTGAGTAGAGTGAGTTGATTGCTTGGTAATCAAACTATAGCACCACTCATTTTCTCCTGCTGAGTTCGTGAACTCTCTTTTGCAATATTTTTTCTTTCTCTCTGCTACCCTCCTTAAAGTGATTTCAGTGAATTACAAATATGCCTATGATCTTTTCTGAAAGTTAATATTGGGTTTATCCTCAAAGAATACCTGGTACAAATTCTGGAAGAAAACCTGAGAATTGGAGACATATGGTCCAGTAAGCTGGTCAGATTCTCCCATGCCAAGCTACTGAGTGAAATTTCTATAGGACAGCCTTCCTTTTCTAACTCCCAAGACAATAGAACCTGTAGAAATAGTTTCAATTTAAACTATAATATGTTTACTCTTTTTGGATTATGTGATTTATTTATTTATTTTTAATTTTTTTATTACTTACACATGACAGTACAATAATCTTGATAATTCATACATTTGAATCAAATGGGGTATAATTTCTCATTTTTCTGAGTGTACAGGTTGCAGAATCACATTGGTCATACAGTCACCTATATACAATTTATGATCAAGAATCAAGAATCAAATAACATTTATTTTCTATTCACTATGTATGAAACAAGTTACTACTAAACCTAAATATGAAACTTGATTCTAGTGAGCATATAGCTCCTAGAATGTTCTTTGCATGAAGCCCTGGACAAGTAAGAATGTTCCATACATCCATTATTTTCTAGGAGGATGACCCCCACCCAAATTCCTGCTCATTCATTTGTATCATCCTAGTTTACCACTTTGATCCCTTTACAAAGCAAGAAGTCAGAACTTTGTGGCACATTTACTACAGAATAAACTAATTATTTGATTTGATTTTGTAAATTCTATAGTCACTGTAGTTTATATGTCTTCATGATTCTTTCATAAAATATTAGAAATAACACACTTTTATGGAAATACACTGTCTTGCAATTTAAAAAATTCTGCCACAATTCTATAGTTTTTTTCCCAAATCAAAGCCCAATAAAATAAATAATTGTACAAAGTGCCTTCAACTTCTGGTTCCTATGATTGATTATTATAATATTTAGTGATTTATATTTTACAATATTAGGACACAGACCCATTTTGAGTTCGACATTTTTAAATAATGACATCATTTCACCAAAGGGTTATCAAAAGTATACAATCATTCAACAAAAGTGCAGCTGTTTTACATTCTTTTAAAAGAAACTCAGAGTTAGTCATTCTAGTCTTACAAACTTTTTTTTACATAAAGCAAATTTTCTTGTAGAAATAAAAGTTTATCTTCTTATTTTAATATGGCACTTTATGAATTAAGAATAAAAATGTTAATTTGTAGCTATTTGCTCTCACCACCCAGAGAATATTTTAAATAGGTGAAAAATGAGATACATCTTTCTTTTCAATTATGCCCTTTGCCAATGAACATGAGAGTCATAATTTCTCTATTTATAAATGTTACTGGATTTAATTCTGTAAAAGAAGTAGTCATTTCTCATATTTATCTGTAAATTACATTGAATCTTGTTGTAGTCACATTAGGAAGTAATGATTTATATGCGTTCTAATTATTTATCTGCTTAGATAAGCATAGTCCCATTTTAGAAATGTTATTGAATTAATACTGTAATACATGTAACAAAGAAAAATAATTTCCATAGATTAAGCTCTGCTTTTCTGCAATATGATTGCTTTGCATGCCCTGCTCTATAATATAGGTATATGCAGGTACTGAGCTGGTAATTTATTATAAGATTTAAATAGACTCTGGAAAGAGTATATGGAAAATGCTTATCTACTGAAAAATAGTTGTTTTCCTGCATAGAAACTCTAAGAAAATGAAACCAAGTAGTTAAAATACCTGTCTTATTTCAGAACTAGAGATATGATACAACCTGAGGTGTTACTGGTTGTTCTTTCCTTTTCCCATGTGGAATACTGGAATGAGAAGGTGTACAGCAGGTATACACTCAGGCAAGCTTGTAATATGGTTAAGAGAAGGCTGTGAGATTTATTTTGAGGACTTTTCCTAAATTTCCTGCTTAACCAAAACATAGACAAACTGAAAAGCAAGTGGTCTTAAAAAGTGAGAGGTATGGTTCTGGGATTGTGGCTCAGTGGTAGAATGCTTGCCTAGCACATGTGAGGCACTGGGTTGGATCCTCAGAACCACATAAAAATAAATAAATCAATAATTGTATTGTGTCCATCCACAACTAGAAATGTTTTTTAAAAAAGAAAGATACGATAAACACTTTTTAAATGCCAGTTTTATGAAAAAAATTAATATTAACACTGAAGGAAAATGTTCTAGGGTTGGGAATGCAGCTCAGTTGTATGTTGCTTGTCTACCATACCCAAGGTCCTGAGTTCAAGTCCCAGTACTGCAAAAAACTGCAATGTTTGAAATTAGACTTGGTCTATAGGTATATAGCTTCTGTCTATGGAATACTGAAAAAACATGAATATACCTTTTTAAAATAGTGAAAACATTACTGTTTATGAGATTTAAATATGCTTTATATATGCCTTATGGAAATGTGCAGATATAATACACAAAAGCTGAGGAAATACAAAGGAATAATAAAATGTTGAGATCCGACCTCAAGCATATTGTTCAAGCATTATAAAAAGAATTTCAAGTATTGAAAAGACATAAATTAGTGTGAAAGTATGAGAAAAACAAATTTGATTAGGTGATATATTTTCTTCTAAATAAATTACTTCAATTATTAATCTAGAAAAATGGTTGCATTTTATTGAAAGTTGTTTGGTTATTTATTGTTGAATAACAAGTCATAATAAAACCTATAACTTTAATAACAGTTTATTATCTCTGTAGTTCTTTTGATCAACTAGGCTCAGCTGGTCAGTTGTCAGTTGTGATTGTATGGAGCTACTATCAGATAGCTGGGTCTAGAATCATCTAAAGGCTTGATAAGGATGGATGACAAGATAGCTTCTTCATCCATGTATCTAGAACTTACATTGGGGTAGCCTGACATTTCTTTTTTCATGTGACCATTTCACATAGCAGCTTGGACTTTGATACAACATTCTAGTTGCTGAAGTTATTTAAACTTTTAATATTTATTTTCTTACAAGCAAATGTTTCCAGAGACAAGAAGTAATAGCTTCCAGTTTTGAATTGCTAGGCTCAGAATCTGGTAGAATCACTTCCTTACATTCTATCAGTCAAAATGCTCAGAGTTTGCCAAAACTCAAGGAGAGGGGATCTCACATTTCCGTGGGAAAAGTGTCAGAGAATTTGTGGTCACCATTAATCCACTGCAAAAGTTATGCATGATAGAATGCTTCTTATGTTTTCTTTGTTTAAATAGCATGGAAAGGAAATAAAAACCTGTAGAGATGTCAGTAGATCTACATATGCAAAGTGAACAGTGTATGCCTCCCTAAATCAATTCTAGATGTCGCAGTACCTGTAAGTTTGATATTAGAATCACCTTCCCCCCTCAAAAGTGCCATGCACATCACATTTATGAGTCAGGTTCTATTTGTAGGCTCTAAGGTTGCTGGCTATTTAAAGAAGAACCTTTACTAAAGTGAAGAAATTTTAAAGTCATTGAACACACAATGATAAATGTTATCTCTCTCTCTCTCTCTCTCTCTCTCTCTCTCTCTCTCTCTCTCTCTCTCTCTCATCAATATTTTCTTATAGGAATATTGGGTCCCAGTTAAGACTTAATTCAGGTTGGTCTTAAGCCTTGAATGTAAGCTCGTATTCTTAGTTTTGGATTTTGAAAGTTATTGAGTATGGCAGGAGGAGAGGTTGGCAAAAGAAATCCTTCAGGAGAAAGGACAATCGGATTGTCAATGTGTGTTTTACTTGGTTTCCATGGAAACTAGTTTGGATAGTACATCTCACTGTGTGTGTGCTTCTGTGTCTCCATGCACAGATCTTTAGAAGGGGGTAAAATGATAGTAGGATGGTATTAATACATATTGGAAAGACCAGTACAGGTCTGGTGGAACAAAGGATATTCCTTGGGTATGTTGGTGTTGATTGTATGCTTCTGGTACTCTTAGCCACATAAACCTCAAGTAACATGACCAATGAGAAACAAGTAAGTGTAGGTAAGCTAGAATTCACATCTAGTTTGCAAGTGACTGAATTTAAAAGAACATGTCCAATAAATATATGAAAAAATACTTAAACTCTTTAGCCATCAGGGAAATGCAAACCAAAAACTACATAGAGATTCCATGTTATGCCAGTCAGAATAGCTATTATTTAAAAAACACTGGTGAGGATATGGATATAAGATATGTACTATTGGTGGGAATATAAATTCTTACAGCCACTATGGAAATCATTATGGAAGTTCCTCAAAAAACGAAAAATAAAATTACTATATGATCCAACTATAGCAATCCTGGGAACATACCTGAATGAATCAAAAACAACATACTATCACATTTACTATCCAAAGTACATGTATGAAGACATGAATTGGTGTCAACATACTTTCTATACAACCAGAGATCTGAAAAATTGGGCTGTGTATGTGTAATAAGAATTGTAATGCATTCTGCTGTTGTTTATTTTTTAAAAGTCAATTTAAAAACAGCATACTAAAGAAAGTGCCCTGCATAACCATGTTTATCAGGACACTATTCACAACAGCCATTATAGAAGCAGCCTAGATGCCCATGAAAAGATGAATGGATAAAGAAAATATGACACATATATACATAATGGCATATTATTCAGCCATAAAGAAGAATGAAATCTGACATTTTCAGGAAAATTGATGGAACTTGATTTTATCATGTTAAGTGAAATAAGCTAGACTCAGAATGATAAGCATTGCATGTTTTATCTCATGGGGAATCTAGAAAAACTTAAGAAAAATTAAAAGATGACATGACAGTCATCTTTTACTTTTTTTTAATGGAAGGAGAAAAGGGTCAGGGGAGAGGAGGGTAAGAGGATAATAGGGAGGGTAGGTATAATCAAAGCATATTATATACATGTATGGAAATGTCACAGTGAAAGCTATTAATATATACAATTAATATATGCTAATAATTATAATAAAAATAATAAAATGATAATCAAAGTTTTGTAATCCTTATTTCAAATAAAATTCAAGAAAATAAGTCTAATGTTGTCCTTCTTATGTGTTGATTTCATGTACCTTGATGGAAGATTTGGGCTTTTGTCTGGAATTAATTTGAAAATATAATTTAAAATATTATTCTTCTTTATACCTCCCTCATTACTTTACAAATTTATAATGGAAAATATGATCCTTGCTAATGTTCATACTTGCATGACCAGAAGTAGTATGAAGAGGCAAGAGCTTAATGTATCTGTATCCAGATACAAAAATGACCTTAAACAAATGGCATAATAAAATAGAAAAAAATGACCTTAGAAATCACCTTATATAGCCAGTGCCAAAACCAAATGTTTTTAATAACATTCCAAATTTTGTCTCCATTTAATTTTTTTTTAGTTTTCAATAAACCTTTATTTTATTTATTGATGCGCAGTGCTGGGAATTGAACCCAGTGCCTCACACATGCTAGGCAAGTGCTCTGCCACTGAGCCCCAGCCCCAGCACTCCATTTTCTTTCGGTTAATCTTACAATCACCAATTGCTTCAGTGAGTGCTGTGAGAGACAGCAGGATAGAGAACTACCAAAATAAAAAGGATTAGAGTCTGAGATACTCTTTACTCTAATTGGTCATTCTCAAATTAATGTTGAAAAAATTAATTCCTTTATATCTCAGTTTTCAGCAAAAGGTTTTACTTGGAAGCTTTTTCTATAGAGGTTAAAGCATGTAACTGCTAGAGTACTTGATCAGAGTAAATAAAGTTTGTCAAGGAATTAGAAAGAGAATAGATTGGGCTAATATGTGTAAAGCTGTGCTAAATGGAGGTCAATACCTGTTATGGAAGGTTACCAATGAGGAATTTTGCAAGGAGATGGCTAGGTGAAATGCAGCAGCTGGTTATCCTCAGAGAAATCTAGATATGTTGTTAGGAAAGGGACCTTATGAGGATCAGCAGCAACAAATTGCATATGATCCTGGCGTATACTCACAAATTGCTGTAGATGCAGTTAAGGCATGGAAGACTTTACAAAGACATGGAGGTTTACAAGGTCAATTATCTAAGATAATACAAGGAGCTAATGAATCTTATGCTGAATTTGTAGATAGGCTTATTCAAACAGCTACTAGAGTTTTTGGGAATACAGAACAAGCAATGCCATTAATAAAACAACTGGCTTTTGACCAAGCGAATCGTTGGTGCAGAGATATCATTAGACCATGGAAACAGGAAGATTTAAACACATATATTAAATTATGTAGAGACATTAATGAACAAGGGCAAGTCGTGCCAGCTGCAGTAAAACAGGCTTTAGATGCCAGAGACATTAATGAACAAGGGCAAATTGTGGCAGCTGCAGTAAAACAGGCTTTAGATTCCAGGCCAAGAACATGCTACAATTGTGAACAAACAGGACATTTTAAAAGGAATTGCCCCATACAAGGAGGATTTAACAAAACTAGGTATCAAAGGAGTAGAATACCGATTATTTGCCCACGATGCCGTAGAGGGAGACATTGGGCTAATGAATGCCCTTCTCAAACCACCATAGAGGGTACTCCATTATCAAAAAACGAACAAGGACCAGGTGTTTATCCATGATATCATGGAGAAAGGCATCGGGCTCCATTGCCAAAAAATGGACAGGGGGGCCCAATGCTACGGGGCCCAAAACTGCAAATATATGGAGCACTGGAGGAACCCAGCAACCCCATCAGGGTAGTGCCCAGGACACATTGTCCATCAGATCCCTCATCAGAAAAAACAGAGGGAGCGCAGGGTTGGACATCTGCGCCTCCGCCAGAGCAGTACTAACTCCAGAGATGGGAGTTCAAATCATTCCCACAGGGGTAAAAGGACCTCTTCCCAAAGGAACAGTAGGCTTATTATTGGGACGCAGCTCTTCTACTCTAAAAGGACTTATGATAAGTCCTGGGGTAATTGATCCCGATTATGAAGGTGAAAAAAAATTATAGCCAGTTCTCCAAAGGGTATATCAGTAATTTCACCAGGAGTTAGAATAGCACAGTTACTAATAATACCAAGCCTACATGATAAGTTTTCCAGTCGTGCTGTAGAAAGAGGTTCCAAAGGATTAAGCTCCACAGGTGTAGATTGGGCTATGCTTTCTTTAAATTTAGATTCTCGCCCCATGCTAAAACTAAATATTCAAGGACATGAATTTAATGGGCTACTGGATACAGGTGCAGACCTTAGCATCATCTCTCGTCAAGAATGGCCAAAATATTGGCCATTACAACAAGCCACTCAAACGCTTCGAGGCCTAGGAGTGGCGACTCCTAAACACATTGCTATAATGTTATGCCACACTTACAAACTTATTAAAAAATTATAATCTAGAGATAGCAATAGATAAAGTACAATTAAATTTTCCAATTAATTATTTAGGAGTTCTATTATACTCAACAATGGTCCGTCCACCAAAAATTCAAATATGAGTAGATCAACTCAAATCACTTAACGACTTTCAAAAGTTATTAGGAGACATAAATTGGATAAGGCCTTATCTAGGTATACCAACAGGAGAGTTGGGACCTTTATTTGATATCCTAAAAGGTCCATCAGATCCAAATTCACCCCGAATGTTAACGCCTGAAGCAAGAAAGGCATTAAAAATCATTGAAACCTATATGGAAAATATGCATTTGGATAGAATTGATATAAGTTTGCCTTTATTATTTATTGTACTACCAACAAAAAATATTCCTACAGGAGTATTTTGGCAAGAAGGTCCATTATTATGGATACATTTATCTTATTCTCCTAACACTATTCTTACTAGGTATCCTGAGGCTGTAGGACAATTAATACTCAAAGGAATAAAAGCAGCAAAGGGAGTGTTTGGGATTTCTCCCAATAAAATTATTACTCCATATAGTATGGATCAAATTGATGAGTTAGCTAATGAGTTAAATACTTGGGCAATAATCATGTGCAAATCTATTTTATTATTGCCCTTTCCCACATCATAAAGTTCTATTTTGTTTTTTGAGCTCATACAGACCTAGGTTAATGTTTTGCTGATCAGTTCTATTTTTTCACTATAGAGTTTTTAAACATTGCAATGGAGATTTCACCTGTAAAAAGTTATAAGGCCTTTACTATTATGTTATGTGTTGTATGTATTATATTATGTGTGCACACTTGTGTTTTGTGTTATATGTTTGAATGTACATATGTCCATATATCATATATGATGAGCGCTCATGAAAAAATGGATCCAAATATTTTTTTTATTCACGTAATTTAAATGGTTTAATTTAAATTAGGTAAACAACTGTTGAGGATTGTTTTAATATGTGAACAAAAAAGGAGGTTAACAGATCTGTTTGTTTACTTTCACCTTTCCTTTTCATTATACTTAATAATTCTCTTCAAGATAATGTAAATTGTTAAGAAAATTGTTTTCTTTTAGTGCCTTCTGGAATGTTACATAATTTTTTCTTTAGCCATTATTGCCAGAATTCCTATCTTCATCCCAGTGCCGGTGAAGACAAAGATAAAACCAATCTACAGCTTCTGCAATAGCCATCACTGAACTGCTTTCAGAACTTTCCTGGACTATGTATCACTTGTATGCATTGTGAATTCACCTGTATGCCTTGTGAACTATCTGTTGGTGCAGCGACTTGTGGTAGTGTTGGGGTATTTTTGCTGATGATGTCATTGGTGGTACAATTTTTCCAGAAGGAGCCGTCAATTGGCTTGGTGTATCTTCCTCCCTTCTGCTTGTCATGATCGTTAAGCTAAAATTTTGGGGCCAACAGAGGTGAGGCAAAGAACCTCACCTCCCTGCTGGTAAAAAGACCTCTCCACAGGTGTGGCTGTATACTGGACCGGTAGTCAGTGACGGGTAAGATCCAATTGCAGTGGTACCAACCTAAGACAGGAGGCTGATGCCTTGAGGTCAGCTCATCCGATAATGGGTAAGGACCATATGTAGTATTGGACAACCTAAGGCAGGCACGGTCCCTAAGCCACATGCTTGTTGTTTAAACAGAGAGGGGGAGATGTTGAGAGCCACAGCCGAAGGGGCCCCAGCAAACTTCCAGCTGCCAGCAAACTTTCAGACTGCCAGCTGATGATTGGTTCACAGCAGCCCCAGCAACATCTAGCTGATTGGCTCCTCTGTGGTGATGCTCATTGGGCTGTTTCCCCGCCCTTTCAGACTGCCAGCTGATGATTGGCTCACAGCGGCCCCAGCAACATCTAGCTGATTGGCTCCTCTGTGGTGATGCTCATTGGGGGACTTCTTTGGCTCCACCCATGCGATCCAACCAATCAGCCTCAAGAGCAGGAGGATTGTGGGAGGTGGTGAGGCTTGTGTTTGGAGGAGAGGCTTGTGGGAAGCCAGTGGTGGCAGTTGGGCTCTGAGGGTTTTTCCTGAGGAGCTATTTTGTTTGGCGTGTGTGGTTCTAAAAATAAAGTTAGTTTCTTTTGACAAGTGGCTCCTGAATTGTGCCCAGCCAGACTGCGGCAGGCAAAAAATGACAAATTTGTGAAAAACAATTATGTTTCTGGAAATACACATACGCTTGGATGAACTAACAGCACTAAATAGCAACTTTTGAAAGAAAAGCTGAATAAATTCCCATTGAAAATACATTTCATTGTTTTGTCCTCACTACTTACCCATTGTTAGATGTGCCCACTTTCCCTAGAGCTGGAATGAGATGAAATAGATATACCCCCAAATAGATATACCCCCAATTCAAAAATTTAGTTTAAGGAAGGTGACCTACTAGCCTAGAATATTTGCAAAGATAATTCAATTTATGTGCATGAAAACATCCAATGTTATTCTTTTGGGGTCATTTAGAAGTAATCTTTCCCTGCTGTTTTAAAATGATGTCTGACTCAGAATACTGTCTTACTTATAATTTTAAGAGATGTGCCTGACTCCAAAGAAGACTCCTGCTTTTGAATCAAAGGGGTGATTGTAACATCATGGTTTGACAAGAACAGCCCTGATTTTTACCTTTTGTCCCAGCATAATTTTTAATCCCCATTCAATATCAAAAGTGTTCTAGTTGAATGATCAATTATGTGGTCACCCTATTTATATACTAATCCCAAAGCATTAAGGCATTGATTAAGCACCTAGCTGTTCATGCTGTTTTGTGGTACATTAATTATACTAAGAAACAGCAGAGACAGAACTGCTGCCCTCTTGGAACTTCGTGTCTAAGAGACACAGAACTACTCTGAACACATATATAAGAGATCAAATGCATTAAAAACAGTAACTCAGAGATCAAAGAATTTATGTCATATTCTATAGTAGTACATGTATTTTCAGACTGTGAGGAGGGGGAGAACACTCATTGAGAGAATTTAGGAGTTTTGCATATGGGAAGGATGTGATTTAAAAAAAGGCAGAATTTATCTGGAATGGTTTTCTGAAAAGGGCTATTTGTATTTTTTTTTTGTGCTATGTAATTCTATGAGTTGCTTTTCATAAGTAAAAGGGGAAGTTGGCTTGATCTCCACTGAACAATTTTTGTCTACTTATTGTACCAATGGAAATTGCTTCCAAATCAGGGATGAGCCTGGCTATGGGAATTTTATAACAAAAAACATTTCTCCATGTTGCTATTAGGCACTTTCACTAATACATCAATGTGTGAGGTAAAGAAACATATGCTCAAAATGAAAAGCTTTCTCCAAAAGGCTTATGGTGCCAACATATTTCCTTGAACACACTTTTTTTAAAAGATTTTTATCTAGTCTGTCACCTCTGACATTGACTGAAGAGTGAGTTTTGAAGCCACTATATGTTCTTTAGGCCAATAAGACTCCTAGACTACCAGTAAGTTGTAGAATGTTTTGGAAAACAGCTGTGGACCAAGATAGGCTACTATTCTGTAGTTCTCTTCATAATTTACTGGCCCTTGGTCCTAGAGTTATTGGGAGAAGGATGAAGAAATGGCTGTTAATACCCCAGCCAAAGAAGGATAGGGGAATTGAGGTTAACATTGGCCTATGAGGCTTTGAATTTATACACATAAGAAATGAGTATCATTGAAGATTGATTTTGGAAGAATCCTTCAAACTCTATAGGAAGGAGTTACTTGTAATCCAGTAGAAGTCCTATCAGGAGGCTCTTTCTCGTCCCACCTACCCCACCCAGGGCTGTTACTCATACAGAAGGGAGTTGAAACCCCAGCCTTAACTTGAAGCTTATCAAGAGATTCTGGTCTTCAAGTCATAGGATCAAGATGTATTTGAAGTTGGTTGAAGGTATTTTATCTTTCTGTTTCTCTTGCTATTTAGTAGATCAAGTTATTAATCTGTATTGCAGTACTGCATAAATATGAACTGGATATAGTAAAAGCTTTACTACTTAAAACTACCAGATATTAGAGTGTTTGCAGAATATTGATCTTTCAAGGGGAAATGAGAATTCTTGGCTAAACTCAAGGCCTCTTCATCAGTTCTAACTGCAATTCTTTTAAAACCCCATGACTGATTATACCTCTGGAATATTAGTCATATGATTTCTTCTTCTTGGAATTTCTTTCTGCTCCTTGTCTACCTTGAGAATACCTATTTACTTCTCTTTTGAGACATCTCAAGCATCATTACCTCTTTGAAGAGAATATTGAACTCTTTTCTAACCTTCTCATGCCCATCTCTTAGAAATATGTGATCTCTTTCCTTTATTTGTGTATCTGTCTTCCCCACTAGATCATAAGATTCTTCAAGGAAGAGAACTAGCAGAGGATGGAATGGAAGAGAGAATCAAGATGTAAGCAAGTGTGTTAATAAATAAAAAGAGTGGGAGAAGGGTATCAAACACTAAATCATGCTGTTGAGGAAAATTAACCTCTCAGACCAAAATTTCAAGTTTGCTCCAAAAGATGGCTGGACTGTCTAAAATCAGCCCACATTGCTAGGCAGAAAAAACTGGCAGTTTCCTTAATTCTTTGATCAGAACACTTATTCCTTTGAGATTTTAAATAATAACACTATATAAATGAAATTTTAAAGGAGACATTTTTAAAAATTCCATGAAGGCTTTTAATGGTCAAATATCCACAAAACTTTTCTTGGATTCTTTGTTGTAATCTCTGAGTTAAACATTTTCTTTTGTTTGTTTTTATTTTTCCCTGCAGGCACTCCATTGATGATAATTGTAGGAAATACATTTAAGAAAATGAAACTCTTCTGTTAGCACTATAGTCAAAAAAAACATTTCATATTTTTGGTGAAATGTTTTAGTGTGATAAAAGATTGGTAAGAAAAAATATACTTGTTTATTACAAATATTTTGTGTTTTTTTTCCTCCAGTAGGAGTATCAGTATAAATGCAAACCAATCTGAATTAGATAGCGTAAGTGGTAGTATTGCAATTCCAATTGCTTGTCATTACATGGGATATTATGGTTACAGCTGACTCTACAGTACTACCTGAGACATATATTTTACATTTGCAATCAACCTATTATAGATGATCTGTGAAAATTGGAGAGAGCTTTTTATGATAATTGGAAGATGTTTTTCTTGAAGTATGTAAGGCCCTTGAGAGAGCTTGAATTACTTGTCTGTAATTTTGTTATAAGCTTTAATGCTATTTATTTAACTTGAAGTTTATTGCTACTGAATATATTTTCCTGTGTCTTCCTATTGAGTAACATACATTCTGTATTCTCAATAACATTTTTATTTTGAATATCATTATAAATTTTATTTTGCTTGTTGTTTTCATCTTCAAAGAGTTATCTTCCCTTAGGACATGATTCACAGATAAATTAAACTACATCTGGATTTTTAAATTAAGAATATAAATAGCAATGCAAAAGAAAGCCCCTCTTTGATTCCACCTGGCTCTTTCTGTGTTCTGAGAAAACTGGATCTAACATTTCAGGTACAGACTGTGAAGTAGGTGATGTGTGCCACATTTTATGCCCCACACAATTATATTTTCTTGTATGTTTCCCTCTTAGACTTACAGTCTTTCTCTGGAATAGCTGATTTCCTCCCTGTTCTCTGAATACCTTGTGCATATTTGTACATTATGGTCCTTGTGTACACACTCTCTCTGACTAAAATGTTTTTCCTCCTCTTCAAAATCTACCTAAATTCTCTTATGTCTCACTTTGATAAGATGCCCCAGTTTGTATTTTATTGGGTTAAAAAAATATCAGCCATAGCCCAAGTTGGTTTTTCTATCTTTCTGCCTGCTCATTTCACTTATTGGTTAGACCTCTATGCTACTACCTAACCATACATAATGACATCTTGCTTTTCTAGAGTTCAGAAATATGGGGAAACCCACCTGAAATAGTGACCATAAAGTTCCTGCATTGTAGGTACAGATTTTACTAAAAGACTTAATACACAATTTAATTCTAATTCTTAGTGAACTTGATTAACTTGTTTCTAGTTTATCACATTGACAAGACACAATCAGCAAAACCTCATTTCCTTGTCTGTTAGGTGGGAATTATCTTCATGATTTCATCACATCATTGATTGTAAGATATAACACTCTATTGGGTACAAAGAAATAAAAGACACTACCTCATGAACTCTGTTACCTGAGTTTGCTAACACTTAGAATTTGTATTTTATACTTATTAAAGAGTGTTATTTATGATTTAAACATGATTTTGTTTATCACATCACCCTTTAAATTTACCTGGTATATGGGATTAAATACATGAATGCATGTTTGAACATTATTTTATTTTTTTACTCTTTGGAATCTTCTTTTCATGGTCACTTGTGGAGCACAGTGCAACAGACCTGAACTTGAACTCTCCCATGGCCAAGTTGTGGGTTATAATGTTGAGCACATTACTGAAGATGCTGGGCTTTACTTTCTTCACCTATAAAAATAGGGATGATAATTCCTACTTCTCATCATGATTTGTACCAAATGTCATCATACAATTGATGTGGAAATGTTATTTGTTTTTCATGAATGAAGTTATATTTTAGTCTCCTAGAACTTATCTTTTTTATATATCTTTATTTTATTTTTATGTGGTGCTGAGGATGAAACCCAGTGCCCCGTGCATGCCAGGAGAGCACGCTACCACTTGAGCCACATCTCCAGCCCCTTGTCTTATTTTTTTTTAAATTTAGTTTTCTTTAAAATATCTAATATGGTACATGTATAAATTTACCACAGTGAATCTCACCATAAGGGCATGAATTTAAGAAAACCTGCAAGTAAATAGCAGAAAGATTAGTAGAATATAGGGAATAGAACAGAGGAGGGAGGAGAGAAGGGAAAGGGGAAGTACTGGGGACTGAATCAGAGCACATTATATTCTATGCTTTTATAATTATGCCAAATAAATCCTAATTTTATTTATAACTAAAAAGAACTAATGAAATAAATTTTTAAAATATCTAATGTGTTTGATTGCAATAGCATATTTACACATATTGCCTTACAGTCTGGGGATTCATTGTAATTAGGAACTTGTGCTTTGAAATTAATTAATAATTTATTAATTCATGATTGTATATGGTTCAAATTTTATATACATTTTACTTAAATTAAGGAATACTAGTTATCCTACATTTATTTATAGTTAGAGAACTTAATACCATGTCATGAACACTTGAAGTAAATTACAAGCATCTCTATAGGGCAGAAGAGCAGTTTATGTTACCTACTTCCTATTCTGAAAATTATTCAGATTTCCCTGGGTGTTTTGTAAATGTCTGATGATCTCCTAAACAACCTCCATTATTGCTGCCACTAAAATATATTCAAAATTGCTTTCCTTAAAACAAAGTAAAACTTAAAACTTCTATTTTGTGGAATCTAAGGAAAGCTGAGTATGTTATATTGAAATTCTAGTTTTGTACCAAGTAGGCTCAAAAGGTTTTTATGAAGGGTAGCAAAAAATTAGTCAATTGGTAGATTTAATTCTAAGGCAGCACAGATTTTTTAAAAGTTAATATCATTAAACTTATTGTAAATACACTGCTTGAACTGATTCCTTTCTTTTGAGTCATCAGTTGAGACTAGGTACAGGCCACTCCAAAAATTGGGAACATAAAGACAGAATGGTTTTTGTCTGTGTCGGTCTCAATTTCTTCCGTCTGTTAGTCTTTATTCATGTTTAACTTTCTTCTACATTTACCGGGTGAAAAGAAATATAAAAATAAGTAAAACATTGTCCATCTCCTCACTTTCCAGATGAGAAAACTGAGGTTAAAAGAGGCAGAGTGATTTGCTTCTCTTAAAGTCACACCATTAGTATATGATAGAGCTAGAATTAGCAACTATTTTCATTTTCTGCCATTATATTCCAAAAATATTAATCAGGCATCTAATTGCAATGGATTCTTCCAAACCCTACCTCATCTGGTTTCTTTTTTCATTTCTGGAAAGAAACACAAACTGAAATTATAAGCTTGTAAGTTGCACACCTTGATTTCAGTTACAAGAATTCCTATACAAGCACTGTTTATATGGAATGAGATCAAAGAATTATAGCAGCAGAAACATGCAATGGTTCTTAAAGACTAATGTTGGAAATTGCCTTATATCCTATTGGCCACAGCAAATCGTATGACTAAGGGTAAGATATGGAAAATGACAAACCCCAAAATGGTGTGGCCAGGGAAGAGGGAATGAGGAAGAAGGCAACACATTGATAACATTGATCCTTTCCTAATACATTCTTTCCCAGTGACAGGTCAGTACCTAGAAAGGAAGCAAAAATCATCCAGTGGTAAGACATCCCTAGGAAGGAGATATCCATCAAGTCTAGAATGGCAGTCTTTGGGAAGAAGCCAAACCATTGATCCTTCCCCAAATAAATCCTTTCGTAGTGACAGTTCAGAGGGACCCTGGAGGAAAGATATAAATACTGAATGCTGACCCCAGGCCCTCCATTCTTCTCCAAGTAAAAATACTGCCCAGTAAAAACAAATCTAAAATTTTCACAAACCTGTTTCCTGAGTGCCCAAACTGACATGCTCTGTCAATAATTAACCTATATGAGCACAGACTCCTGCTTTGGCCAGTGGTTAATTTTCCACCAGGAAAGTGAATCCATCAGATGTGTGATTTCATCGCTGAATAAGGGCTTTGCTGATTTGTGAACTTTGCACCAGGCTCGGTCATTTTGTGCTAACACCAAGACTAATCTTATTTGGGCAAGGAGATATTCTTTGCAGGTAGAGGGAGGAGCTACAAAATCCTTTGGCAAAGGACATGAATTCAAGGATAAGTGAAAGATTGGAAAAAATGGTGAAGTCTAGTCACCATGGATTTCAGGGAGACTGGAAAGCTTCCAAAACTGTTTATTTAAAATATTTTATCCTATAAGTGTATTTTCCTAGAAACCATGTTATTTCTGTTCATCATATTTTCAAGGAGAAAAAGGGATTTCAACCATTTCCATGTGAACACTACTAACATTAAGTCCTTTTGTTATTTGTTTATTAATATACCCTGCTTAATGACCCAGGATTTGTGTAAGAATTTTCCAATTTTCAAGTAAATGGGAGGTTGGTTGTATTTTACCAGGGTATATATTTTAGGAGCCTGCTTGATTTGATAGGGCTGTATCAACATCTGGTAACTTTTCTGTACCTGAAATAACTTAACTGTCCTCACTGCCATAGTGATATTTTAATGAATCCTCTCTATAAGCGATATAGTGAGAATGGGGACATTGAAACAAAGACCTGGCTTCAAATCCCTTGTCATTCACTACCAGTGTGATCTATCACAAGTAAATAAACCACTATGAACTTCATTTTCCTTCTCTGTAAAATAGGGGTTACAGTGCCCATCCTAAAATGTCATTGTAAGGATTAAATTACACAATGTGTGCATAGTTCTTGTGATATGTTAGGCACTGAACAACACTAGTCCTTCCCATTCCCAAGATTGCTTAAATTTTCTGATACTTTTTTCCTTGCTCTGTAATATATATGATAAATACTATCTATTCTGTAATATATGATTGAAGAACTTCCTGAACTTTTTTTCTTATTATTTTTTGGGTCTTGAGAGCATTTATTAGCTGATCTATTTTATCATCAGATTCTGGACCCAGGATTAAGCTATGTTTACACTAGGCATTTCCATGATCTGTTTTCAGCCTTTCTCACCTGGTGTGAATGTCATAGAAGTCAAATGGCTTCTTGTTTTCTGGAAGGAGACTTCTGAGTCCAAAAGGAAATTGAACTCTGCCTTCCTAGCCACCTCTGAACTTCGACATAACAGAGACTGAGGAGGTGGAAAAAAATTCTTAGAAAGTAAAGTACTTTTTGACACAGTAGATTAAACAATAATGGAAAAAGTTCTGAGATGTTGCTTTTCACAAATTACCACTGTTAACCTCCAAATTACATCAACTGAGACAACTCTCTTGTTCTTTGAACTCTGACACAGATTGAGTGAGCTCTCATTGGGAGTGAGAAAAAAATATTTCTGTAGGTTAGTAGGAATTGCTCCATTTTGAATCCTATTCCAACCAGTAAAACTTAACTCGGAAACTTTATCTGGATAAGAAAACAACAACAATAACAACAAAAACAAAAAAAAACCCAAAAAATTCCAATGCCTAGATATCTTATATCCTATTAAAATTCACTCAGCTTTAAACCAAATGGATTATTAGCACTGACAGACACTATACTTCCAGACTAGAAGCTATGAAGTTAATGAATAATAATTTGGGGGGTATGTTCTGTTTTCCTATGTGTATGTGTATATTCTAGAAATATTGCTAATGCTATAGATAACTCATTTCCTAGCTTTGTCAATGCAAATAAATATAAGGCTAAGTTTAATTTTTTTAAAATTACAAATCTAGATGCTTTTATATTTCATCCATGCTATTCTAGTGAGAAAGACAATAAATAGGTAAAACATAAAGAAAAAAACAGGTTATATACTATGGTTAAGTGCTCAGGAGGAGATAAGGTGATGATAAGTTGATGATAAGCTTATATATATAAGCTTTGGGATGAATGTATATATGTCTGTCCATCCCAAAGGAACTGAAAAGGCTACCCCTTAAAACAGCATCTTCAATGCATTTTAAAATTGCTGTGCATTAATTTAAATTAACAATGGGAAATTAAATACTGCTGAGCAAATTATTGATGATTTGAAACATAGCTTCTTTGGCTAAAGAGGGAACATTAAAGGTTAATGGTAATTAATATAATACCCAATGCCTTTTAATTCTATTACAGATTTGCTTCTAACTTCTGAATATTTAAAAGGTAGAAAGTAAGCTATTTTAAAACCTCTGATTTAAACAAGGCTAACCAATTGTGCTAAAAAATATTTCATCAAATGTCATCAGTTCAGAAAGCAATGCACTAAGTTATTACATTTATATATGTTGAATGGATGCTATTTCATTTCCTTTCCACAACAATTCTGGATTCATCCAAGATGAGAAGTTATTTAAAGGGGAAAAAAGGTTTCTAAAGTATATCTCCCTTAGACTTTCAATGAAGATGAATTCTGGAAAGAGCTAGAAATGTCAACACCACAGTAAAATCTAAAGAATTAACTTTCTTGGGATCTGGTTTAGCTGGCTTGAAACTAAGAAGAAAGACTGGGTATCCTCTGGGATTCCTGGGCCCTTGGAAGCTAGCTATATTCCTAGTATATTTCAGATAACAATAATGAAGTACAGAAAGGGTAAGTAGTGTTCTGTTCCAGACCATACAACTAGTGAAGGTTAAAGCTAGGATTGAAATTTGAATAATTCTTGCTCTAAGCTTTCACTTATAGTTTGGGTTGTTACATTCAAGAGAGACAGAATTTTGGTAAGAAACTTACTTAAAACTGCCTGAAAAATTTGGCAGTTCACAAATGTCCTTTTCTTCATATATGTATACTAAAGTACCACTGACTATTGGCCATTGCTGAAATCAATGGTAAGTTTTTCCTTTCTTAAAAGTTCTGATCTATGGTGAAGAAAACTTTTCTGAATGTATATTAAGTACTTGAATTTCCTCTTTGTGTGAAGTCAGCATAGTAAACATGGAATTGTAGAATATGATAAAGTGGTATCTGAAAGGTTTTCTTTTCCTTTGGTTCCTAGTTTTATTTTTTTTAATAATGGGAAACACTGGGAGGGATGCTATTAAACTGATGTACTTTCAGATTTCCTTTAAATCATTGTAGGCTTTTACTTCTAAGGTTGAATCTTGATGTTTATTAACTCAGGAAAGGGAAAAAAGAGAAAGACACAGCCAAGTAATATTAGCAGGAAAAAAGTCAATAGAATGACAGACAACAGAGATTTTAAAAGATAATCAGAAGAGAATTGGCAGCTTCATGCCAATAAAATGGAAAACATAAATGAAATGGATATATTAATAGAATATGTTTTTATCAAAATTGTCTGAATAAAAATTTGAAAGCCTTCACAAGCCAATAGGCTTAAGCATATTGAATTGGTAATAAAAATTACCCCTCCCCAGAAGACTCCAAGCCCAGAGGAGTACATTAATTTACCGGCAATTTTTCGTTAACTTTCAAGGATTAAATGATATAAATTGCATTAAAAGGTGCAAAAAAAGGGGGAAAAGAGAAAGGCTACTCAATTTACTTTTAGAGACTACTATTACCTTTGTCATAAAACCATGAAAGGAAGGACAGAATAAAAAAGAATGTAAAATCTTAGCAGTTGGAGAGGATGAGTCAGGAGGATCACAAGTTCAAAACCTGCATGAACAATTTAGCAGGGCCCTCAGCAACTCAGAAAGACCTTGTCTGTAAATAAAATATAAAAATGTCTGGAGGTGCTGGGGATGTGGCTCAGAGATTAAAGATCCCTGGGTTCAATCCCCAGTACCAAAAAAAAAGGAAATGTTAGGCCTATCTTACTTATGATCTTACTTATGATGTAGGTGAATTCTAGACTCTATCTAGTCTGTCTATTCCTTCCAAGCTCCCCCTCCCTTCCCCACTATGAATCAGTCTCCTTATATCAGAGAAAACATGCAGCATTTGGCTTTTTGGGATTGGCTAACTTCATTTAGCATTATCTTCTCTAACTCCATTCATTTACCTGCAAATGCCATGATTTTATCCTTTTTTATTGCTGAGTAATATTTCATCGTGTATATATGCCACATTTGGGGGTGGGGCTGGGAATATAGCTCAGTTGGTAGAGTGTTTGTCTAGCATGCACAAGGACCTGGGTTCAATCCCCAGTACCACCAAAAAAAAAGTAAAAGATATTGTTTCTTAAGCATATTTCAAATCTGTTAAATTCTTTTCTCTCTTCACTACCACAATAGGCCTTCCTACTCATCTCTTCACATTTGTTCTTCCAACAAAACATTGTCATCCTCAAATGTAAATCAGATCATTTCATTCCCAGATAAGAACTCTCTAAAGACTTCATATGATGTATAGAATAAAATGCAAACCTCTCAGCATGTTTTACAAGTTCCTATACCATCTCCTGCTATTCTCCTTCTGACTGTCTCCATTCTATACATATCAAACTTCTTGTTATTTGAAAAGGTAAATTTTCTTGTTTCTGCCTCAACTTCTGCATTTGCTATTACCTGTGCTTGAAATATTCTTCCTCCAGCTGTTTACATAGATATTTCCTTCATATTAGACTTTTGCTCAAATATCATCTCATTGGAGAGGCCTTCTTTACTTCCTTATTTCTTAATTCTTCTTCCATCCTGTCTTCTACTTTATGTCCCCTTAACCGTCTTTAGTTTTCTTCAGAGTACTTATCTATATCCAAAATGATCAGTTTCAAATAATTTATAAATATATTTTCTTTTTCCCTTACTAGAATGAAAGCCACAGGAGGACAGATTTTTCTTATCTGTTACTATATTCCTAGCACTAGAAGAGAGTTGAGTAGGCATTAAATATATTCAATTAATGAATCTAGTCCAACCCTCTTCATGTCCCAGATGAGAAAACTGAAGGCTGTAGAGGAAATATGAGTTGCTCAAGGTTACCTCTTCACCTGGGAATAGAGGAGCCCTTTCTAACTTGAATTACAGTCCAGTGCTTGTTATGCTAACACTATACATCACTATCTGCCTTCAGGCCCATAATTCTAATTTCAAAACATAATCCCTTTCTCTTCCATGTAGAGTAGTATAAATTTTAATTTATGAAAATATTTATGAAGAATGCTGCAGGCAAATCAATATGATAATGAGGGTTAGATATGGATACTGTATTGCTTTGCAACTTTCCAATATTGCCCATGTTCCATTTTAGGGGTACTTTCCTTTCAGAGGTAGAAAAATAATTATTTTTTATGTTTATGTCTATTAGCAAATATAGTAAAGCATGATAAACCCATACATCCTGGGCTGATGACCTTAATTTATCCCAAATAAGTTTTCAGTCACCTGGTCCAGATAAAGGTCATATTATTTACCACCAAACAAAGTAATTTTATAGTAAAAACAAATACAAAATAGAAGGAACACACATAGCAGGGGCATGTGTGTGTACATGAATATGTGGTACAATTTAATAGCACTTTATCCAAGTACTGTATGCCTGTGTTGGTGGAGATAGAAAGAAGTGGCAGACAATTCTTTCCACCAAGGATTGTAAAAAATACACTCTTGGAGGAACCATAAAATAGTTCTGATGCACTATAGAAGCAAGGCAGGAGAATGAGAGTAAGACTATATCTACCAAGGACAGTGAGATTCAGAACAAGAGAAAAATCACTATAAGGTAGAGTTAATCTGATCAAGCAACACAGAGACTATGCAATACAGGACTGTGTGTGGCCTTTTTCCTTTTTGTGGCAAGATTCACAGCGTATTGATATATCATTAAAAATAGTTTATTTTGTTTGCATTCAGGCTGAAAGCCATCGACCACAAGAGACAGAGTTTTCTAAGGCTTTAAAATAATTCTTGAAAGATAATAAGGTCTGGTAGTTGCCTTTGATTTTCTAAGCAGAAACACTGTGTTCAAGTATCCTTTGTCTGTCCTCAGAAGTGGGAGTAGGGATGTTGTACTGCCGCTGTGGAATATTTCACAAGGTTTCATCAAAGTTTTAGAATATCAGTTTTTTTTTTTTTGTGGCATATCACTTCAGACCCCTGAACCAACTGGACGGGATATGTTCTGTTTTGTTTGCTCTGGGCAGCCTGTATCTCTGGATTGTCTGTTTCCTGTCAACTGCCACTGGAGAGAGGCTGATTAAGTGTGGTTGATTTGTGGATGGAATTTTAAGCAACAGTAAGAGTTTCTCACCAAACATGCTTAGGCCTTTCAGGCATCATCCTACAAACTCCATTAAAGGTAATGGACACTGTTTGGTGAGGGCAGCTCAGCTAACCTCAAAGTATCTGAGGATGGCTAGAAAGGTGATTCAGTACTGTACAAATCCCATCAATCTCTGCAGGAAGTTGGTCTTTTCTACCAGCTGCAAAGTCGAGTCTTCAATTCGCAACATGCAAAACACTAACCATGTTTCTTCTTTAAAAATGTATTAGAAAAAAATTATGTACTAGAATATTAAGTTTGTTATAATAAGGACTATAGGGACTTTAAAAATAGATTTTTTGGCTGCTGAGAGTAGAAATTTGGTTTAGAGTGATAAATTTTCTGCATTTATTTATTTCCTTGAGCAGTGTGTGCAGCTAAATGAAAAATACAATTGGATTTATTTTAAAATGGGACAGGAAGACCAGAGAAGTGGTTCTCAAAATAGGGACTGCAATAGGATCACCTGGGGAGCTGGTTAGAAGTGCAGATCCCTAGGCCCCATACAGATCCTGCTTAATCACTCTCTGAAATTTGGGCTCATGGATATTCATTACAAACAAAAATGAACAAGTGTTTCCTATACACTCTAAAGTTTGAAAACATTGGAATATGCATTGTGGAGTCATAACTTAGGACAGGAACAAGGTTGATTAGAAAGGGTTAAGCAGAAAGTTCGTATGGGAATGGAGAGTTACCTAATTTCTGATTTAATTTTTTGCTTCATATGCATCCCAATGTTGCTTCTAAGAAAAAAAATGCTGTGTCCAATAAAAGAGGACTAGGTACATTGTGGCAGACCCATGTAATATTGCACAATCATTTATAATTGATCTTATAGAATGACATATAAGTACATGTGAAAGCTATTTATTCTATATTGCTTATTGAGAAAAGCAGTTACAAAATGTATACCATGATTGCTTTCCAAAACACTATCTAGTTTTAGGCAAAGAAATATTATCTGGATGAACATATAGAAGGGACTCAATGGTATAAGGATTTTTTTTTTGTGTGTGTGTGTGGTGCTAGGGATTGAACCCATGGCCTTGTACATGCAAGGCAAGAACTCTACCAACTGAGCTATATCCCCTGCCCTCAATGGTATAAGATAACAGGTGATTTTATAGTATTTTTGCTCATCTGTATTTCCTCAATTTTCAAAAATGAACATCGACTACAAAAGTAATACTGAAATTGTTATAGAAGAAAGAAAGTGTCCTCTTATGACATAACATAAATTTTAGTATTTTAGTTGAAGGAACCCCTTTAGTTCTATACTATCTACTATTTTAGCACTGCATATGTTACTATTATTTAGAATAAAAAGTGGTTATTTGCTATATAGCATCATCACAGGAGAATGGGGAGCTGAAGCCCCAAACCTTGGTTCTTATGTTTCAATGAAAGAAAATTTTAAATCCAAAAGCCATGCATGAGAACTTCATAATAAGTGAAAGTAGAGTGAAAGTAGAGTGAAAGTAAAGCAAGGCTCAAGCAAAGACGACTCTTATGATAGACTGGGATCAACTTCATTACTAAGCGTATAACAACAAAGGAAACAATGCTACTTCCAATTTATTACTGTTTGATGCTTGTTTTGAAACTGGGGACCACCTCTGCACTCTTTGCCAGTCAGGTGTACAACTCCTCCTTTATGTCAACTGGTGGAGATTTTGACCTTAGTTCTTCCTCTTCAGAACTGTCATGGTGGCCATCCCATTCAGGAGGGCTTTAGCTACAAGTCAATCCTATGTTAATGATGGGGCTGGGCTCAGTGGCCTGTCAGAAGTTACCTTATTGTGCCTGCACTACTAAAGTAATATTCCTTCTAAGATATTTGGAGACTCCTATGGCCATAGCTCCTAGCTTTACCCTGACCATAATGGACCCTGACAAGAGTGAGTCCCATTAATCTTTGTTTTTTGATATATTTCCCCAATTAGCTCCTTTTGTTTCTATTTTCTTACTTTCATAGTGTGTGTACTGGTGTGTTTTTGTACAGGTTATCTGCTACAAGTTATTTAGTTATCTGTCTTGGCAGTAACTGAAAGTATTCCTGTGACCATGCTATGTATTCTGCTGCTCATTATTAACTACAACCTAACAGTAATATTACTTTACAAAACAAAAATCTATAGAAGAAGTTACATGTAAATTGAATTTTAATAATTGAATGCTATTTATAATGAAATGGAAGAAAAGTAATTATTGTTTTTGTCCACCTTAACTTCATTGAAAAGTAATGCTTTCCACTATTGTGTTTGCCTATTTTTAAATATTTTTATTGAAACCCCCAATAAATGAAAATATCATGTTTAAAACAACTTTTTTCAAGGAAAGAGATAAAAGGTATAGCCTCAAAAGCTGCAATAGTCAAAAGCCACATGGGTCTATTGAGCACTTGATATGCAGCTAGTCCTATTTGACCTGTGCTATAAGTGCAAAATATACAATTTCTTTTAAAGCCTTAGTACAACACAATGATTACAACATATATCATTAATATTTATGTTGCACACATGTTGAAATAATATTCAGCATATATGAGGTAAATTAAACATACAACTACAATAAAATTAACCAGTTTCCTTTTTTACTTTTTAAAATGTGATTGCTCGACAATTTTATTATTTATTGATTATTTTGCATTACTGGAGACTAAACCCAGGGCTCCATGTATGCCAAGCATACACTTTGTCACTGAGCTACAACCCCAGACTTACTAGGTAGTTTTAAATCACACATGATACTTGCATGATTTATCTATTAGACAGTGATACTTGGGACTGGACCTCATGTTTTTGAAGGAAACCATATGGATGACACAGCTTGCTTGAAGGTCACATGATGCTGCTGAGCATGGGGCCAGTTTGTTTTAGAGCTGAGCTTCTCAAAGTGTGGTCCCTGGACCAGCAGCATCAGCATCACTTGACAAATTATTAGAAATGCCCTATCCCAGACTGATTGAGTCACAACCTGGGTTTAGCAATATGTATATATTTTATATATACATACATATATATATATATATATATATATATATATATAATTATATATATGATTTTTCTTCTGAGCAACTCTTGGTGATTATGACAGAAAATACTGACAAGGGCTGATTTAAAGAATCTTGTGGTAAATCTTCCAGTAAATGTAAAAATATTTGCTTCTAGTCTATCAGCTTTGAAAATCTGGATTTTATCTTTTGTTGTTTGCTTATATCCATAACCCAGTTGCCTCAATATAAGTATTATGATGGTGCTGATCATTAGTGATATGATACCTTCTATGACATAACCACCAGGTTTATATATATATATATATATATATATATATATATATATATATATATATATATAAAAGAGAGAGAGAAATAATATTATTTACCTTAAAATGTTATGAAAAACATCTATTCACAATTTCCCTAGGAATTTAAACGTGCATTGTTAAAATACTTAACCTACATTAAATAGTATAAAATGTTAAAATAACCTATACAGTTATTACTTTTACTGAATGTAGGCAAAGGACAAGGCCTGGTGAGTAAGCATGAGAAGAAAACGAATCAATTCCTTTATTAATTTGTTCAGTCAACATATATTTGTTGAGCTCAATGGGCAGGAAGTTCTCTCGATTTAGGTAGTTTAAATGTATGCTTTGTTTTTATTGGTGCATTATAATCATAATAATTGGGTTCATTGTGACATATTCATACATGTACATAACATAATTTGCTCTATTTCAGTCCCCAGTATTTCTGCCATTTCTCTACTCCTCCCTCTGCAGGTCCCTTTCTTCTACTCTAATTGTTTTTCTTCTACTTATTTATCTTAATTGGTGCATTACAATTATACATAAAAGTGGTATTTATTGTTTTTTATTTATACCTGCATATAGCATAATTTGGTCCATTTTTCTCCCCAATTCTTTCCCTTTCCTTCCTCTCTTCCATAATTATGGATTTCCTGCCTCTATTGTATTGTTTTCCCTTCTATTTTCATGAGATGACCTTTTGTTTATTCCTTTATCTTTCCATATCAATCTCCTTTCCCTGCCTCCACATGGCTACTCCTACTAGGGAATTGGTGGTGCTACTAAAAGGAATCCAGAGAATTAGCTAGTGTATGCAAGTATGGCCAGACAAGGATGAGGAAACAGCATTTCTCATAGCCAAGAAGCCATATTCTCAAAATGAAGGTGTTGATTAATTAAGAAATGAATTTCAACTTTAGTAATCCTAACAATGATCATGCAGTTATCATAATAGGAACTTTTTTTATACAAAGGCCTTTGTAGTTTCTTTTTTTAAAATCATGAATGTTCATAATGAATGTGTTTTAGTATTGAAATGTGATCTGGATTTTAAAAGTTAATGGACTCTGTGCCATGTCCTATCCTTAGGCTGTAGATAAAAAGGTAGGGAAATCCTGTATTTTCTCTCCTTTGATATAGGTGACTGCCTAGCTGGGTGGAGCTTACCCTTGGTGGAGGAGGGAAGGTTTCAGTTTTTTTCTTGGTTTAGTGAGCTCTAGAAATAGCCTGTTAGAGCCCTTCTCAAATAATGCTGGTGCTGTATTCTCCCTTTGTGAAGTCTTTCACCCTCACCTGAGAGGACTGTTTATTTGAACCCCCAAACTCAGCTCACACACATATTGTTAAGGCTGAATAAGCCCTGAGAACTGATCCAAATCCAGAACACTTGAACTTCATTGAGCAGCTAACAGCAGTACTGGGGAACTTGCTAAATCTAAAGATTCCAAGAGCTCACGCCAAAAGTTATAATCCATAGGTCTTGACTTGGGCTCCAGGAACATACATTTTTTAAAACTCTATTTTATTTATTAATTTTTATGTGGTGCTGAGGATTGAACCCAGTGCCTCACATGTGCCAGGCAAGTGCTTCACCATTGAGCTATGACCCTAGCCCCAGGAACATACATTTTTAAAGGGCAAAAAATGGCTCTGGTCTAAGCCATGGGTCTTAGCTTTGGCTGCACTTGAGGAGGTCCTGGAAAATTCAAAAAACATTGATGCCCAGGCCTTATTCCCAGATAATATAATCAATATTTTTAAAAGCTTCCCAATGATTCCACCAAGGAGCAGGTGGAGCCCCCCTTACTATAAGGCATCTGGGCTTTCTAAATAGCTTTATTTAGGGATTGGGGAAGCAACCCAGGGGCACCCATGCCTTGCCAACATCACTGCTTTGACAAGAGCAGAGGAAAATAAGAGGAGGAAGGAGACAATAATTAAAAAGTCATTGAGAAGTTCTAGAAAGAAGCAGCAAGAGAGAGGACTAGATAAGAATTTTCTACTAAATTTACCTCTTAGCATCCTAATGATTACTTCCCTTTTTGTGGATTTTTTTGTTATATTAGTACTTAAATTATATTAAAAACTGAAAGTATCTGAAAACAAGAAAAATATCTGTAATCTTATCATATAATCACATAAACTCTTAGCATGACATACACAATCTATTGTACAACAGTATTATTATTATAACTATTCTATAAAATACAATATAAATCAGTGATATATATATATATATATATATATATATATATATATATATATATAATTATGTAATCTTAAAACATGCTAATGGACTACTTTTAGATATTCTGACAAGAAATGAACCTCACAACCTCTCCTACATGTATTTTAGTGGATGGTTAAAAGTCTATATAGTACATTAGAATATTGATGTAGAAATATTTACCTCTGTGCATTTAGCATCAGGTAGATCACTTTCAGAACTCGTCTGAAATGAATTACATCTAAAAGTATTGCTTCCTAGATGTGCTAGTTTCTAGGGTAAAGAGAAAAATAAGAGAGGATTTACCTCCTGGGAATTAATAGTTTCCTGTTGCAAGTCAGCTCTGATTTTACTTTAAAATTTCACATAGGGAGATTTGAAAAGAAATAAAAACTCAGTCCTTTCTAAATTAAATAAAAATCATAGGGGTGGGGACCAAGTATAATTGCTTGGTAGTTGAGAACTACTGGTAAAGCTGTTAAGACAGTTAAATA
This sequence comes from Spermophilus citellus, assembly GCF_964194105.1. NCBI lineage: Eukaryota > Metazoa > Chordata > Mammalia > Rodentia > Sciuridae > Spermophilus > Spermophilus citellus. Next base: position 103,391,731 of record NC_138190.1, read on the forward strand.
CAATGTCACAGAGCTGCACTAAATGTATTAATAAAATGTTATAGGAGCACTCCCGAATTTTAAAGGAGAACTTTGTCAATGTTTGGAGAAGATTTCATCCAAAAAGTTAAATTAGACAAGCATCAGGAGGGTATCACAACTTGTCTCTTTACCTTGCTTTTCTGATATCTCTGTTTACTCTCCTGCTTTTATTTTTTTCAAATTCCTCATTGCCAGGAATTTGAGTTATGGTATAGAATTCTGCCTCTGTTGAACCTTTCTTCCTCATTACAGATACTTATTACTCTTGGAGCATATTTTCTAAAAGAAGCAAATAGAAATACTTGGTTATCTTGTGTGTATTGCAAGAGTTGCATTCTCATTCTTCTTTGTCTTGCTGAATGTCCCTGAAGCCCACTGATGTCTCTTAAGATTTCTTTGGCATTGACACATATCTTCTTGGTTATTAACTTAGTTTTCATAAATAGAATTTATATTCTTTCTCAAATTTATTACTTCTTCCTGCTTTGTCCGGATATCAAATTATGATAGTGGACAACTCTGTTCTCACCAACAGTAATCATATGTGTAATCAGTGAATTCCTCTTCTTTTTCAGATGTGATGTCTCACTAGATTCCCCACAATTCTCCCTATCTGGAATATCTGGCTAAAGATTGAGAGGATGGGGAGTCTAGAACAATTTTTTTTTCTGAGGCTTTGCACCAGTCTTGTTTTCAGTCCCTCTCTAAACCCTGTCTTTAGAGGTACATGATGTCTTGAATGCCTGTGCTTTATAGGAGTTGCATGGAGGAAAATAAACTTATTTCTTATTGAGTTCCTGACTCACAAGCTTGGGTTTTCACAATTGTCAACATGATGAGATAGTTACTAATTTATTTTTCCAGCTTCCAAAATTTTGTCAGCATTTCTTCATTTCTATTATCTGCTTTCCCATTTTCCTTGTGCATACTTAATTCAGTCATGTCAATTTTAAGGGTTTTGGAGAAAAGAGTAGGACAAAAGTGTGTTCAATTTATCACTTTTACTAGGAAGTATTATTTCAAATTCATAAATATGTTTCAACCTAATAACAGGGATCAACTTTATCAATACTTTTATATACTAAGGACCAAAATATAAAACATAACTTATCATTTAAGTTATATAATTGAATGCATGCATTAACATAACTCATGAATATGTATATTATTTTTCTGTTGATTTTTTTCTATAATTTTTTATTATTTTAATTGTGTATGTTTATGAGGCATACTGTGATAATTATACACACACACATACACATACACATATGGGAAGGCATTATGCCGAGTGAAATAAGTCAGACATAGAAAGATAAATATGGCATTTCTCTCTCATACATGGAAGCTTAAAAAAATTCCATCTGAATATATAATTGTGATGATTAGAAGCTGGAAAAGGTAGAGAGAGGTTAGTTGTAGGTGAGTGGATACTTTATCTTATTGTGATTCCTTTCCACCCAGAATCTTGACCTTTTGATTTATGGTAACCTTGATAGCTCTGTGGTACCTTCAAATAACATATATTAAATTAATATATTTTGGATAAATAGAAGAATAAGTCCTGCTGGTCTTCATGCAAACTTTAAGAGCATCACTTCAGACACAACACTGGCATGATGATGCAAAAAAAGTTGAGTTTACAGCAAGCTATAATAGTTTGGGAGTGGTTAATGAATCCAGAGAATGATTTATGTGTCATGCCAGGATTTTATGCATTTCAATTCCATTCCCATATCCTATGACAAGCCCCCCAGTGAGTAAATCAAGATCTTTATGCTTCCCCCAAGAAACATAGTAATAATAAATTCAATATTAGGCAAAATAGTATAGATAATACCAGCCTAACTGAGCACTTAAAAAATATTTAATCTGTGGTTCTCAATTAGATTCTAAAGAGAATAAATGACACTTCAGGGACTCACCTTTTCTGACCTTCTATCTTTTTCCTAACTTACTCAATGAAACAGGGTTGGAAGAAGGAAATATACAATTGTAGGAGATTTTCCTGATAGTATTTTGTGAATGATATATTTTGAAATAAATTGCTTTTAAGTCAACTTTTTGGAAGTCACTTAGCTTGAATGCCCTGTCAGTTAAAGAAGATGGCAAAAAGATCTTTTCACCGAAAAAATATTAAGAACTTGAAGATTATGAAAAGGAAGGAATGGGAAAAGAACAAAATTTGATTACTACCTTTTTTTTAAAGAGAGAGAGAGAGAGAGAGAGAGAGAGAGAGAGAGAGAGAGAGAGAGAGGGAGGGAGAGAGAGAGAGAGAGAATTTTTTAATATTTATTTTTTAGTTTTTTCGGCGGACACAACATCTTTGTTTGTATGTGGTACTGAGGATCGAACCCGGGCCGCACGCATGCCAGACGAGCGCGCTACCGCTTGAGCCATATCCCCAGCCCCGATTACCTACCTTTTATTATTAGAAATTTCATAACTTTTAAAATGCCAGAATAGAATCAGAACAGCTAGGACACATGGAAATGAGGATAAAGAGTTTTTTAGAAGGAAAGTCAAAGGCTGGGGGGTGGGTATGATTAATAATACAATCACAGAGGAATAGAAGTTATTTTTCTATGTCTATTAATCCCATTCTTACTTCTACTCCCAAATGTCAAAAGAATACACTTACAACAAATATCATATCAATATGGTACTGTATTTGAGAAAGAGCTTAATATAATCAAGAAGAAATAATGTAATAATCAAACATAAACACATTCATGTAACAAACATATATTAAGTCTCTATTCTACCATGGTATTTAGTTAGGCCAGGTTGGTAATGCAAAAGTTAATTATAACCCTTGGCCTCATGGAACTAATAAGTAAGGCATACAAATAACTAAGTGTAATACAATGTCATAGGTGCAAAAGTTTAAAAATTAGCTGTAGTGGTGGCAGAAAGGCTGTCAAATCAGCTTGAATGTATCATGAAGTCTAAATAGAAGAAAAAAAATTGAGCTGGATAACGAAGCATGTATGGGATTTTTAGGAAAAAACTAGGAAAGATCTTTTAATACAAAAGGAACAGTGTTCATAAATATGTAACAGTAAAATGACAGATCAGTGTCAGAGCATTATTAATAGTTCTCAATCGCTGGCATATGGGGATTGGGACAAGTGGTATAGGAGTTTTCATTGTTGTATAACAAATAACACAAACAAAGCTGCTTTAAGATACATATTTATTATCTCACATTTTCTGCAGAGCTATGATCTATCTAAGATTTTTCTTAGTGATCTTGTGAAATTATGATCAAGTTGTTGGCTGGGTTGCATTCTTGTGTGGCTTTTAGGAGCTTCTTCAAAGTCCATTCAGGTTGCAGAACCGATTCACTAGTGGCTATAAAATTCACGTTAGTTTGAAGATCCAGCACCAAATATAAGGAATCTCAAAAGTTTCAAGTCTTTCACTGCAGGGAAGGCCTAAGCCCATTTTTAATGGGCTTGCCTGGTCAAGTCAGCCTATCCAGGATAATCTTTCTTTTGATTAACTCAAGGTTGGAGACCCTAATTATATCTTCAAAATTCCTTTACCTTTTCCATGTAATGTAACACAGTCATGGAAGTGATATCTCATAACCTTTGCTATATTTCATTTGTGAGAGGGTTCTAGTCATATCCAAAATGAGTGAGGATTAAAAAGAGAAATTTTCACAAGTGCTTAACTCATGGGAGGACATGGCATTTTTTTCTGTGACAAATGGGAAGATAAACCAAACAGTAGAGGTTATATGTAGCATTTTAGAGAGTATGGATATTAGTTTCTAGCCAGTTGGGAAAACTGGTGAAGTATTATAACCAAGAAAATGACATTGACCTTGCATACAGGCAGCTTAGGAGTTGTCAAACAGAAGGGGAAATTCAGTGCCGAATTTCTGCTTGCTTCTCTGTTGGTTTATGGCTCTTTAGGTTCGTTTCGTATTGGCAGCCCCAAATTCCAACTTCTATCTCCTCATTACAGTGAGACTTCCGGGAGTCCTAGACCAATACTTCTTTTTACATTTATTTTCTCTACTGTTACTAGATGAATGCTTCATGGATAAAAGCAGAGATGAATGTGGAGTCATATAGTCACCATATAGTCATTCCTTTCTATCCAGAATCTGGGCCTCTTTCAGTTATGGTTTCCTTGATATCTCTGGTACTTTCACTTATTGTATTTAATTTTTACCTAGCTTTTGTAGGCATCTTCAATCTGATGTAAGCTACTCTATCATGTCCAGAGGTAGCAAACAGTCTTGGAATTGTAAAAAGTTTGTCAAGTTGGTGAACCAATAGTTTAAAGTCAATGTCTTGTCTTGGTCTTTTATATTACCAGAACAGCGATCTTTTGTTTTAGTAAACCCATCCCTGTCTTCATCTCTCATCTCTGAAAAATCCAGTAGGCCATTATTGCATACTTCCCAGAAAAACAAGAATTATTTCAATGGCCCAAAACACAAAACTGTTTGCAATGTTAAGAATAACCTCCCTCAAAAAATCTCATCGAATAGCAGGATTCTGCTAAAGTAAGGGCACAAGCCTTTCATAGCAGAAAGTAGCCCTTCATCAGCAAAAAGGCATTCTGATGGTGGCACAGAGACATTCTCTTAATATATGAAAGCTAACGCATTACTAAGAAGAAATAGACAAAGATCATTTATTAAGTATTTTAGAAGTTGGAGAGCATAAAAGCAGTAATATAAATAACTTCCTTTGTAATTATTACATGCTCTTGGAACTCATTGAGAGGTTTCAAGAACAATGTCCAACTAAATTTAAGCATAGTTTTAATTTCACATCCAGTATTTTTGTTTGTCATATTGTATAATTATATTCCTACGTTTAGTTTATACTGAGAGAGTTTATCTGGGTTTTAACTTTGAATACTCTGCCTTGTAAGGATGTAATAATGATATTTTCATTATGCTAATATGCCTGTATCCATGGAAGTTTATAAATAAAATGGATTTTTCAAAAGTTTAATATTTTGCTCCCGGTTCACTTCATGAGGCTTTATTCAGAATGTAAGTTCTGAATGAAAGAAAGCTAATCATTCCTGCCATCAAGACTTATAGAATGTAACTGAAAAGATGCACAAAATTACATTTTCTGGTTCACTTTATTGGATTTATACTTTTTATCTGATACAATTGCATATGCTCACTTAATAAACTTAAAATTTTCTCTCAAATAATAGCTTCCTGAATGAAAATTTATTTAGTTAAAATGAACAAAATTATGCAACACTGGAAACTTAAGGGTTTCTTTTGTCGATAAATGGAAACTAAATTGAACATGATCTAAACATATTTGCTTATATTCCTTTTATCTTTCTTTTTTTTTTTTTAAGAGAGAGTGAGAGAGGGGAGAGAGAGAGAGAGAGAGAGAGAATTTTTAATATTTATTTTTAGTTCTCGGCGGACACAACATCTTTGTTGGTATGTGGTGCTGAGGATCGAACCCGGGCTGCACGCATGCGAGGCGAGCGCGCTACCGCTTGAGCCACATCCCCAGCCCCCTTTTATCTTTCTTTACTCCCTCCTTTCCTTGTTACTTCCTTCACATATTTCTTGTTTTTTCTTTCCTACACAAATTTCAAAGACGTGTAGGAAATATAGTCATGATCAGAAAATGAAACTACATTTATTCAAAATCTATCACCAAATTCTAAGTCAGTTAAATTCTGTTTGGAGAATGGTCTTATATAGATTGCTGTTGCAGGTTGCCTGACATCAGTTGACACAGTCATTGTCTGTGTGCTGAAGGCAGCCAAATGGAGCAAGTATACAATAAAGTACTTAGATTAAATGTGCTTGGCCAAATATATAAAGAATCCATAAGTGGACTAAATCTGTCCAGTCTGAAGAGATTGAAAGAGGAAGGAGTAGCTACATGATAGCTATCTTTAAATATTTTAAGAGCTGTCATGTTGAGGAGGAATTAAATTCATTCTAAAAGGTCACACAAAGTAGATACAGGATGAGCCATAAGAAGCTACAGGAAGAAAGAATTCAGCTAAATATAAGAACAAACTTCATAATAGCCACTGAAAAAAATAGCAATATGCCTTCCATTTATGAGAGAAAGATTCCTTAAATCTCTGAGTATTGCTGAATTTTTCTGTTAATTTAAAGACATACCATTTTTAATATAAGAAAGAATTATTTAAGAGCTTCTTGTTAAGTCTATTAAATCACATCTCTAGTAAAAGAAATAACAACCTAGAGTTCTTTACTCAGTGAAAATATTCTCCAAAAGAGGAGATAGAAAGGGCAAATACTTGGGAATGACATTGACCAAATTATATTATTATTTTGTGTTCATGTATGAATATGTAACAACAAATTCATTATGTATTATTATAATGCACCAATAAATATGTGGAAATGAGTGTATCCTATAATTTCTAGGGTAGTCACAGAAAAATATTAGATAAAGAACTGAGGTAAAAGATAAATAAATAATAAAACCAAAAATATTAATCAAAAAGAAAGAAGAAAGATAGAAATATTGACAGATATGAAAAGTGGATGGTTGATTTAAACCCAAATATACCAGTAAATATAGTCAAGGTAAGTGGACTAACCACTCCAAATTAATAATAATATCAAATTTGATTTTGAAAAACTAACACTGATTACAAAAGACACAAAATTAAAGACTGAACTATTCAAGGAAAAGATCCAAAATATATATACCATGCAAAAGAAAGCTGTTGTACTAATATTAGATCAAGTCAACTAAAAGGGAAGATGTATATACTATTAAGAATAAAGGTATATTTCATAATGATGAAAAAAACAAGTCAATCTAGCAGGAATAAAAAAGAAACAAACAATCTTAAATATTAATTTACCTAATAATGTACCTGAACATGCAGAAAACAAACCTTGATAGAATAAAAACTACAATTCTACTATTTAAATTTATTTTTTACATATGACAGTAGAATTCATTTTGACAGATTATACAAACATGGAGTATAACTTATTCAAATTAGGGCTCCAGTCTTGTGGATGTACCTGATGGTGAGATTCACTGTGGTGTGTTCATATATGTACAGAGGAGAGTGTGTCAGACTCATTCCACTTCTTTCCTTTTCCTTCTGCCTTCTCTTTCCTCCATTCTCCTTTGTCTAATCTATTCTTCCCATCCTCCTTTATTGGGAGTTAGCTTCCTCATATCTGAGAGAACATTCAATCTTTGTTTTGGGGGGGGATTAACTTATTTCACTTAGCATGATAGTTTTCAGTCCCATCCATTTCCTGGCAAATTCTATGCTTTCATTCTTCTTTAAAACTACAATTATATTTTCTATAACTCTCTGAAAATCTGAAAAGAAAAGAATTTAAAAAATTTTTTAAAGTATATGAAATATCTCAGCAAACAAATATCAAATTAAACTGATTGATGCATATTACACCAAACAACTATGCAATATACTCCTTTTTTCAAATGCACATGAGTGTTTACCAAAATTGAACTTCTGAGGGTCCATATGGAAAATATTCATGATTTTCAAAGATATGTAATCATAAGTATCTTTCTTAATGCAGTATAATTAAACTAGAAAATACCTAAACGTTTGGAAATCAAGCAAAAACATTTAAGAATAAAATATGGATCAAAAAATTATAAAGATAGAAAACTGGGGTTGGGGTTGTGTCTCAGCAGTAGAGCATTCTCCAAGCATGTGTAAGGCACTGGGTTCAATCCTTAGCACACATAAAAATAAATAAATAAAATTAGGGTATTGTGTCCAACTACAACTAAAAAAAATATTTTTAAAAATAGAAATCTTTTAAAACTGAATTTATAATGAAAATAAGATTCTTCATATTAATAAAAAAGTAAAGAAAACTTCATTTTAAAAAATGGTCAAAGATTTGAAAAGATACTTTTCAAAGCAGGATTCCCATAGCCAATAAGCCTATGAAAAAGTGTTTAATATTAAATTACTGATAAAATGCAAATTAAATCATAATAAACCATTACCCATACACTAGAATAAACAAAATTTGTGAGAGTGAAAACACCAAGTATGGGAGAAAAATTAAAGAGCTAAAACTATCAGAAATTGTTAGCAATGTAAATTTGCATAAGTACTATGGAAAAACTTACAAAATTTTTGAGTGAAAGTCGTGTGCATATATCTCATGACCTGAATCAAGTTTTACTCCTAGCCAAGAGAAATAAGACAATACATGCACCAAAATTCAGGAGCAAAAACTCCCATAATATCTTTATTCATAATACCTAAAAACTGCTTCAACAAATAATGAAAAATAGATTGTAGGATGGGAGTGGTGGCACATGCCTGTAATCCCAGCAACTTGGGAAGCTGAGGCTGGAAGATCACAAGTTCAAAGCCAGTCTTAGCAACTTAGCAAGACCCTAAGCAACTCAGTGAGACTCTGTCTCTAAATAAATTACAAAAAGTGCTGGTGATGTGGCTCAGTCATTAAGCACTCCTGAGTTCATTCTCTAGTTCCAAAAAGAAAAAGAAAAAGTAAATCGTAGGAGCTGGGGTTATAGCTCAGTTGGTAGAGTGCTTGCCTCGCATGCACAAGGCCCTGGGTTCAATCCCAGCACCACACACACACACACACACACACACACACACACACACACCAAAACACACAAAACACTACAAAATAAATTGTAGTCTGTTGATCTAAAGGAATACTACACAGCAACGGAAAAGACTAAGTGCTTAAGAACATTGTAGATAAATCTCATAGGCATATATTATAGAGCAAAATAATCAAGATGTGAAAGAGTACATCTTGTATGATTATATGACATTCAAAGCAGATGACTATTTGCCAATAAAGTTCAGAGTTACATTAGGGATATTCTCACTGAAAAGGGGAATAATAGAGCCCTCTGGAATGCTGGTAATATTCAGTATTATGTTCTATATGGCCACTACATGCATTAATACCTATATATAGTTAACCATTTATATGCCCATCTAGCTGTACACTAAAGATCGTGTTCTTTTCTGAATATATGTTGATTCAAAAATTGTAACAGGGGCTGGGGTTGTGGCTCAGTGGTAGAGTGCTCGCCTAGCATGTGCAAGGCCCTGTGTTCAATCCTCAGCACCACATAAAAATAAATTAATAAAAAACAAAATAAAGCTATTGTGCCCAACTAAAACTAAAAAATTAAAAATTAAAAAATTGTAACAAAAGCAAGATTCAAGCAATAGAAGGAAGGAAAAGAAATGCAGACAAAGCAATACAAACAAAATGAGAAAGCTTATCTGGATATGTATATTCACATTGCAAAATAAATGCTTCTTTAAATGAAAGCAAGATTTACTGACAAAAACAGAATGAAAAACTGCCATGGATTATCAGGGTATTTATCTATAAACAGAATGAGGCACTGCATTTTAGGAGTGGATGTAATTGAAAACATTTTGTTTCCATTGTGTGGTAAACCAATACCCTTTCTTATTGTATGATTTTTCTTTCTAAGAAATTCTCTCTGGGTTTTAAGATGGCATTAAGAATACCTTTTTTTAGTTTTTTTCTCAGCAAGAGAAACAATAAGAGAGGTAAATAGGGAACCTATATCATGGGAGCAGATTTTTGCTCCTCACACTTCAGATAGAGCCCTAATATCCAGAGTATACAAAGAACTCAAAAAATTAGACAATAAGATAACAAATAACCCAATCAACAAATGGGCCAAGGACCTGAACAGACACTTCTCAGAGGAGGACATACAATCAATCAACAAGTACATGAAAAAATGCTCACCATCTCTAGCAGTCAGAGAAATGCAAATCAAAACCACCCTAAGATACCATCTCACTCCAGTAAGATTGGCAGCCACTATGAAGTCAAACAACAACAAGTGCTGGCGAGGATGTGGAGAAAAGGGTACACTTGTACATTGCTGGTGGGACTGCAAATTGGTGTGGCCAATTTGGAAAGCAGTATGGAGATTCCTGGGAAAGCTGGGAATGGAAACACCATTTGACTCAGCTATTGCCCTTCTCGGACTATTCCCTGAAGACCTTAAAAGAGCATGCTACAGGGATACTGCCACATCGATGTTCATAGCAGCACAATTCACAATAACTAGACTGTGGAACCAACCCAGATGCCCTTCAATAGATGAATGGATAAAAAAAAAATGTGGCATTTATACACCATGGAGTATTACGCAGCACTAAGAAATGACAAAATCATGGCATTTGCAGGAAAATGGATGGCACTAGAGCAGATTATGCTTAGTGAAGCTAGCCAATCCCTAAAAAACAAATACCAAATGTCTTCTTTGATATAATGAGAGCAACTAAGTACAGAGCAGGGAGGAAGAGCAGGAAGAAAAGATTAACTTTAAACAGAGACATGAGGTGGGAGGGAAAGGGAGAGAAAAGGGAAATTGCATGGAAATGAAGGGAGACCCTCATTGTTATACTAAATTACATGTAAGAGGTTGTGAGGGGAATGGGAAAATAAACAAGGAGAGAAATGAATTACAGTAGATGGGGTAGAGAGAGAAGATGGGAGGGGAGGGGAGGGAGATAGTAGAGGATAGGAAAGGTAGCAGAATACAACAATTACTAATAGGGCATTATGTAAAATTGTGGATGTGTAACCGACGTGATTCTGCAATCTGCATTTGGGGTAAAAATTGGGAGTTCATAACCCACTTGAATCTAATGTATGAAATATAATATGTCAAGAGCTTTGTAATGTTGTGAACAACCAATTAAAAAAAAAGAAAAAAAGGAAAAAAAAGAATACCTTTTTTTCTTTTTTACTCCTCTAGGTCTACATCTCCTTATTTCTCCATTCTAATCTTTTTCTTTCCCTAGTAATCTTTCAGCATTTGGTTGGTTGATCATATTTTCTCATCTAATATCCTGAACTATAAGAATGATTTGAGGGCTGGGGATGTGGCTCAAGCGGTAGCGCACTCGCCTGGCGTGCGTGCGACCCGGGTTCGATCCTCAGCACCACATACCAACAAAGATGTTGTGTCCGCCGAGAACTAAAAAAAAATAAATATTAAAAATTCTCTCTCTCTCTCTCTCTCTCTCTCTCTCTCTCTCTCTCTCTCTCTCCCTCCCCTCTCTCACTCTCTCACTCTCTCTTTAAAAAAAAAAAAAGAATGATTTGAATCTAAATCATGTGTAAAGCTTTCTTTTTTCTTTATGTTTAATGCTCTGGAATTGTCAGCAAGAATATAAAAGTCACAGTGTTTTGAAGTAAGTCACAGAAAATAAAAAATATGTCAACTATGTTATGCTAGAATATTGAAATGTCAGTAAAAGAATAAGATTGACACATTTTTTATTTTATTACCTTCAGGGTTTACAATGTTCTCTGTTAATATTATTATATAAAAGGGAGCCATAATACCTGGTAAAGCAAAACGAGAAAGTATCCCTGATAAAAATAATTAGTTGTTTCCTAGTTTATTGAAAGGAAAAGAGAAAATCTGAAAAGCTCAAAGTCTCATTTTTTGGTTGTCAGGGAAAATGATGAAAATTCTCATTAGGTTTCTGATGTTGTGATATTTGAGAGGAAACTAATTCTTAGCAAAAGAGGATTTCTTGGGTCAGAAGTGGTCCTGGAACATGGAAATGAAACTGCAGAAGTGTAACCCTACTAGCAAGGTAAGAAATTAAACACCAGGATTTGTAAAAGAGTGTGCCAGTTGAGCTGAGCCAATAATTGAAAATTGCATGACAGGAAAAAAGACTTAGAATATTTCTCCAAAACAATGAATGGAAACCTGAATATTAGGAGTTTTTGACTGTATTCTATACAAGATGAAGCTGCTTCTTAAGTCAGAAAAGGAAGAAGGATCTATGATGTTTAGAAAGTATCTTTCAATGATCTGTATTGATTTGCCACAGTGATCATTTCTGATATTTACCAGAAATACTAGTTACTTCCCTAGTCAATAATACAGAAAAGATTATTTTAGGACTCCAAATGAAATTTGTGTAACGTTTGTTAGAAGAGCAATAATTTGGGAAACCAACAGGATAAACATTAACTTTAGGTTTTTCCATAGTCTGATGCTGTCTGTGTTTCCAAACTGAAATTTAGAGATTATGTAATATACTAACTCTATCAACACTATGCCTTTTATTTCAGGTTAACCACCTCAGGAGAACAGAACATGTGCTTAGGCCAGGAATGGTTTTTCCTATAATAGTAATGTTGGGCTGCACACAGTAGTGCATGCCTGTAATCCCAGTGGCTCAGGAGTGTGAGGCAGGAGGATTGTGAGTTCAAAGCCAGTCTCAGCAATTTAACAAGGCTCTAAGCAATTCAGTGAGACCCTGTCTCCTAAATAAAGTACAAAAAAGGGCTGGGGATGTAGTTCAGTGGTTAAGTGCCCATGAATTCAATCCCCAGTATCCACCCCCAAAATAGTAATGTTGGTTGTGTTCCATGAACATATATTATACCTCAGCTATATCTCTTAAAGACTTCATTTCTTAAAGACATCATTCATCTATGTATTCTCTAAGATTAATTTCTAATCTCTTTACTTGAAAAAAAGAATTTTAAAAATTAACATAGAATTCACAATACCAGAAAATTTGCCCTTTTAACATGTACAATTCAGTAGCTTTTATTATTATTCCTAGTGTTGTGTAATCATCAGTACTTTCTGCACTAATTCCAGAATATTTTAATTATCTCAAAAACAAATATATTATCACTCATTCCCCATATTCATCCACCTTCTTCCTACTACCCTCTAGAAATCACTTATCTATTTTTTGTCTTTGTGATTTTTTTTTGGTGACATTTCAAGTAAATGGAATCATATATAGTCTTGTCTGTTTGGCTTATTTCACAGCATAATGTTTTTAAGATTCATTGTTGTTATAGTATCTATCAGTACATTATTTGTTTATGGCTAAATAATATTCTGTTGTATGTATGCATCACATATTGTTTATCCATTTAGTAGTTTATTAACATCTGGATTTCATCCACTTCTTGCTATTATGACTAATGTTCTATAAACATTCTTTCATAATTTTTTTTTGTATGGACCCATGTTTGGCTATATTTGGGTATACACCTGGGAATAGAATTGTTGAATCATGTGGTAATTCTATGTTTAACCATTTGAGGAACTACCAAAGTCTTTTCTAAACTGGCTTACCAATTTCCATTCCTACCTAACATATGAAGGTTCTAGTTTCTCCCACAATCTCACCAATATAATAACAGTCTTTCTGATTATAGCCAAACTGGTGGTTCTGGGATATTTTTTATTTTATTTTTCCTTTGTTTTTGTATTTCCATGCTAACTAATGGTGTTGAGTATCTGTTCATGTACTTACTGGAGAAAGATCTATTTGGATTCATGGCCCATCATAATATTGATGTTATTTTTTTACTACTGAATTATAAGAATTCTCTATATATTTTGCAAACATGTTCTTTTTGTTAAAGAGAGAGTGAGAGAGGGGGAGAGAGAGAGAATTTTTTTAATATTTATTTTTTAGTTATCGGCCAACACAACATCTTTGTTTGTATGTGGTGCTGAGGATCGAACCCAGGCCGAACGCATGCCAGGTGAGCGCACTACCGCTTGAGCCACATCCCCAGCCCCGCAAACATGTTCTTTATCAGACATATATTTCATGAACATTTGATTCCATTCTATGAGTATTCTTTTCTGTTTTCATAAAATGATTTATTAGTGCCATATATTTCTAAATAATAGTGGGGTTGGTAAGTGGATGGAACTGGAGAATGCCATGCTAAGTGAAATAAGCCAGACACAGAAAGTCAGGGGTCAAATATTCTCTCATATGTGGAAACTAGAACAAAACAAGGGGAAAGAGGGGTGGTTCTCATGAAAATAGAAGGGTTATCTTTTTACTTTATTAATGTTATCCTTTGAAGCATTGAAATTTTGATTTTTGATGATGTACGATTCATCTATTTTTCTTTGGTTTCTTATGCATTTGGTATCCTACTAAGAAACCATTACTTAATTCAAGATCATGAAGATTTACTCCAATGTTTTCCATTAAAATGTTTACAACTTTAGTTCTGATATTGAAATTTTATATATATTTTAAGTTGATGTTTTAAATATATGGTATGAGGTAGGTGTCCAAATTCATTCTTTTGAACATGGATATTCAGTTGTGCCAGCACCACTTGTTGAAAAAAACTACTCGTTCTTAAATATCCTTGTTACCCTTGTCTAAAATCAATTGAGTATGTATGTTTGAATTTATTTCTGGACCTTCTATGTCATTGATCTGTATGTCTATCCTTATGCCAGCACTACACTGTTTTCATAATGGTAGTTTTAGTTTTTGATAATGGGAAAAGTTATTACTCCTACACTCTTGTTTTTCAATATTATGTTTGATATTTTAGGTCTCTTGAAATTCTATATGAATTTTAAGTTCAGCTTGTCAATTTCTACCAAAAATCCAGCTATCATTTTGACAGGTACTGCCTTGAATCTGTATATCAATTTGCAGAGTATGACACATTCTTAATATCAAATCTTCTGATTCATACATACAAAATTTCTTTCCATTTATTTAAGTCATCTTAATTTCTATCAATAGTTATTTAGTTTTTTTTTTATTGTTGGTCGTTCACAACATTACATAGTTCTTAATATATCATATTTCACAGTTTGATTCAAGTGAGTTATGAACTCCCATTTTTACCCCATATACAGATTGCTGTATCACATCAGTTACACTTCCATTGATTTACATATTGCCATTCTAGTGTCTGATGTATTCTGCTGTCTGTCCTATTCTCTACTATCCCCCTTCCCCTCCCCTCCCCTCCCCTCCCCTTTTCTCTCTCTACCCCCTCTACTGTAAATCATTTCTTCCACTTGTATAATTTTTCCCTTACCCCTCCTTTCCTCTTATATGTAATTGTGTATAACCCTGAGGATCACCTTCCAATTCCATGCAATTTCCCTTTTCTCTCCCTTTCCCTCCCACCTATCATCCCTGTTTAATGTTAATCCTCTTCTCAAGCTCTTCGTCCCTACCCTGTCCTTGGTTACTCCCCTTATATCAAAGAAGGCATTTGGCATTTGTTTTTTAAGGATTGGCTAGCTTCGCTTAGCATAATCTGCTCTAATGCCATCCATTTCCCTCCAAATTCTATGATTTTGTCATTTTTTAATGCAGAGTAATACTCCATTGTGTATAAATGCCACATTTTTTTATCCATTCATCTGTTGAAGGGCATCTAGGTTGGTTCCACAATCTTGCTATTGTGAATTGTGCTGCTATGAACATCGATGTAGCAGTGTCCCTGTAGCATGCTCTTATTAGGTCTTTAGGGAATAGACCCAGAAGGGGAATAGCTGGGTCAAATGGCGGTTCCATTCCCAGCTTTCCAAGAAATCTCCATACTGCTTTCCAAATTGGCTGCACCAATTTGCAGTCCCACCAACAATGAACAAGTGTACCCATTTCCCCGCATCCTCGCCAGCACTTGTTGTTGTTGGACTTCATAATGGCTGCCAATCTTACTGGAGTGAGATGGTATCTTAGGGTGGTTTTGATTTGCAATTCTCTGACTGCTAGCGATGGTGAGCATTTTTTCATGTACTTGTTGATTGATTGTATGTCCTCCTCTGAGAAGTGTCTGTTCAGGTCCTTGGCCCATTTGTTGATTGGGTTATTTGTTATCTTATTGTCTAATTTTTTGAGTTCTTTGTATACTCTGGATATTAGGGCTCTATCTGAAGTGTGTGGAGTAAAGATTTGTTCCCAGGATGTAGGCTCCCTGTTTATCTCTCTTATTGTTTCTTTTGCTGAGAAAAAACTTTTTAGTTTGAGTAAGTCCCATTTGTTGATTCTAGTTGTTAACTCTTGCGCTATGGGTGTCCTATTGAGGAATTTGGAGCCCGACCCCACAGTATGTAAATCATAGCCAACTTTTTCTTCTATCAAACACCGTGTCTCTGATTTAATATCAAGTTCCTTGATCCATTTTGAGTTAACTTTTGTGCATGGTGAGAGAAAGGGATTCAGTTTCATTTTGATGCAAATGGATTTCCAGTTTTCCCAGCACCATTTGTTGAAGATGCTATCCTTCCTCAATTGCATGCTTTTAGCCCCTTTATCAAATATAAGATAGTTGTAGTTTTGTGGATTGGTTACTGTGTCCTCTATTCTGTACCATTGGTCCACCCGCCTGTTTTGGTACCAATACCATGCTGTTTTTGTTACTATTGCTCTGTAGTATAGTTTGAAGTCTGGTATCGCTATACTGCCTGATTCACTTTTCCTGCTTAGCATTGTTTTTGCTATTCTGGGTCTTTTATTATTCCATATGAATTTCATGATTGTTTTATCTATTTCTAAAAGAAATGCTGTTGGGATTTTGATTGGCATAGCATTGAACTTATAGAGAACTTTTGGTAATATCGCCATTTTGATGATGTTAGTTCTGCCTATCCATGAACAGGTTATATTTTTCCATCTTCTGAGGTCTTCTTCTATATCTCTCTTTAGGGTTCTGTAGTTTTCATTGTATAGGTCTTTCACCTCTTTTGTTAGGTTGATTCCCAAGTATTTTATTTTTGGGGGGGATATTGTGAATGGAGTAGTTGTCCTCATTTCCGTTTCAGAGGATTTGTCGCTGATATACAGGAATGCATTTGATTTATGCGTGTTGATTTTATATCCTGCCACTTTGCTGAATTCATTTATTAGCTCTAATAGTTTCTTTGTAGACCCTTTTGGGTCTGTTAGGTATAGAATCATATCGTCTGCAAATAGTGATAATTTAAGTTCTTCTTTTCCTATTTTTATGCCTTTAATTTCTTTCGTCTGTCTAATTGCTCTGGCCAGTGTTTCGAGGACTATGTTGAACAGAAGTGGTGAGAGAGGGCATCCCTGTCTTGTACCAGATCTTAGAGGGAATGCCTTCAATTTTTCTCCATTCAGAATGATGCTGGCCTGTGGCTTATCATAGATTGCTTTTATAATGTTGAGGTATGATCCTGTTATCCCTAATTTTTCTAGAGTTTTGAACATAAAGGGATGCTGTACTTTGTCGAATGCTTTTTCTGCATCTATCGAGATGATCATATGGTTCTTATTTTTAAGTCTATTGATGTGGTGAATAACATTTATTGATTTCCGTATATTGAACCAGCCTTGCATCCCAGGGATGAATCCTGCTTGATCATGGTGTATAATTTTTTTGATATGTTTTTGAATCCGATTCGCCAGAATTTTATTGAGGATTTTTGCATCTAGGTTCATTAGAGATATTGGTCTGTAGTTTTCTTTCTTTGAAGTGTCTCTGTCTGGTTTAGGCATCAGGGTGATGTTGGCCTCGTAGAATGTATTTGGAAGTTCTCCTTCTTTTTCTATTTCCTGAAATAGCTTGAAAAGTATTGGTGTTAGTTCTTCTTTAAAGGTTTTGTAAAACTCTGCTGTATACCCATCCGGTCCTGGGCTTTTCTTAGTTGGTAGTCTTTTGATGGTTTCTTCTATTTCCTCTATTGTTATTGGTCTGTTTAGGTTGTCTATATCTTCCTGACTCAATCTGGGCAGATCATATGACTTAAGAAATTTATCGATGCCTTCACTATCTTCTATTTTATTGGAGTATAAGGATTCAAAGTAATTTCTGATTATCTTCTGTATTTCTGAAGTGTCTGTTGTGATATTGCCTTTTTCATCCCGCATGCTAGTAATTTGGGTTCTCTCTCTTCTTCTCTTCGTTAGCATGGCTAAGGGTCTGTCGATTTTATTTATTTTTTCAAAGAACCAACTCTTAGTTTTGTCAATTTTTTCAATTGTTTCTTTTGTTTCGATTTCATTAATTTCAGCTCTGATTTTAATTATTTCTTGCCTTCTACTTCTTTTGCTGTTGTTTTGCTCTTCTTTTTCTAGGATTTTGAGATGAAGTATGAGATCATTTATTTGTTGGTTTTTTCTTTTTTTAAGGAATGAGCTCCAAGCAATGAATTTTCCTCTAAGAACTGCTTTCAATGTGTCCCATAGATTCCGATATGTTGTGTCAGTGTTTTCATTTAACTCTAAGAAGTTTTTAATTTTCTCCTTAATGTCTTCTATAACCCATTGATCATTCAGTAACCTATTGTTCATTCTCCAAGTGATGCATGATTTTTCCTTCCTTCTTTTATCGTTGATTTTCAGTTTCAATCCATTATGATCAGATAAGATGCATGGTATTATCTCTACTCCTTTATATTGTCTAAGAGTTGCCCTGTGACATAATATATGATCTATTTTTGAGAAGGATCCATGTGCTGCTGAGAAAAAAGTGTAACTACTTGATGTTGGGTGGTATATTCTATATATGTCAATTAAGTCTAGGTTGTTAATTTTGTTATTGAGTTCTATAGTTTCCTTATTTAACTTTTGTTTGGAAGATCTGTCCAGTGGTGAGAGAGGTGTGTTGAAGTCTCCCATGATTATTGTATGGTGGTCTATTAGACTCTTGAACTTGAGAAGAGTTTGCTTGATGAACATAGCTGCACCATTGTTTGGGGTATATATATTTATGATTGTTATGTCTTGTTGGTGTATGGTTCCCTTGAGCAGTATGCAGTGTCCCTCATTATCCCTTTTGATTAACTTTGGCTTGAAATCTATTTTATTTGATATGAGTATGGACACTCCTGCTTGTTTCCACAGTCCATATGAGTGGAATGATTTTTCCCAGCCTTTCACCTTCAGTCTATGTATATCTTTTCCTATCAAATGCGTCTCCTGTAGGCAGCATATTGTTGGGTCTTGTTTTGTGATCCATTCAACTAGCCTGTGTCTCTTGATTGGTGAGTTTAAGCCATTAACATTTAGGGTTATTATTGAGATATGGTTTGTTCCTCCAGCCATATTTGTTTATTAATGTTACTAAACCTGATTAGTTTTCCTCTTTGATTACTTTCCCCCCTTTACTGTCCTACCTCCCACTGTTGGTTTTCAATGTTGTTTTCAGTTTCCTCTTCCTGTAATGTTTTGCCAAGGATTTTTTGAAGAGATGGTTTTCTAGCTGCGAATTCTTTTAACTTTTGTTTATCGTGGAAGGTTTTAATTTCATCTTCCATCCTGAAGCTTAATTTCACCGGATACACGATTCTTGGTTGGAACCCATTTTCTTTCAGTGTTTGAAATATGTTATTCCAGGATCTTCTAGCTTTCAGAGTCTGTGTTGAGAGATCAGCTGTTATCCTGATTGGTTTACCCCTAAATGTAATCTGCTTTCTTTCTCTTGTAGCTTTTAAAATTCTCTCCTTATTCTGTATGTTGGGCATCTTCATTATAATGTGTCTAGGTGTGGATCTCTTATGATTTTGCACTTTTGGCGTCATGTAGGCTTCTAGGATTTGGGATTCTGTTTCATTCTTCAAGTCTGGGATGTTTTTCTCGTATTATTTCATTGAATAGATTGTTTATTCCTTTGGTTTGGAGCTCTGTGCCTTCCTGTATCCCAATGACTCTTAAGTTTGGTCTTTTAATGTTATCCCATATTTCTTGGATGTTCTGCTCATGGTTCCTTAACAGTCTTGCTGAGCTGTCTATGTTCTTTTCAAGTTGAAATACTTTGTCTTCATTGTCTGATGTTCTATCTTCTAAGTGATCTATTCTGCTGGTAGTATTGTCAATTGAGGTTTTAAGTTGGTTTATTGCTTCCTGCATTTCTAGGATTTCTATTTGTTTGTTTTTTATTACCTCTAACTCCCTGTGAAATTGATCTTTTACTTCCTGGATTTGTTTCTGTAGTTCCTTGTCAGTGTGATCTTTCATTGTCTGATTTTGCTGTCTCATGTCTTCCTTGAGACTCCAGATCATCTGAAGCATGTATATCCTGAACTCTTTATCTGACATTCCATCTGTTGCAGCTATTACCTCTTCTAAAGTTGAGTTGACCTGCATTGCTTGTGGTCCTTTCTTTCCTTGTCTTTTCATACTGCTCGTGTTTCTTTCTGCTTGGTGAAACTGTTGTGTTTTTAAATTTTTCTCCCTATTTATTTATATTGCTCTTGTATAGTTGGGAGATCTCTCTTGCAGGGCGGGTAGTGGCTGTGCTCCTCCTCTAATTAGGGTGATCTATCTACCACTCTGGTTAGTCGCAGGTCTGCCCACCCTGCGGGCATGGGTGGCGGCTCTACTCTGGCCCCACTCCAATTGTGGTGACGTAACTACCCCGCCCTCGGGTCCTTGGTCCTGATCCGGATGTGGGCGGCAGCTCTGCTCCACCCCTACTCCAATTGGTGTGACGTGTCTACCACGCTGGTCGGCCTCTAAGCCTGTTCCGCTGGTGGGTCGCAGATCTGCCTACCTTGCGGGCTCGGGCGGCAGTTCTGCTCAGCCCCCACTCCCATTGGGGGTACCTAACTGCCTCTCCAACGGGTCACTGGGCCTTTTCTGGATACGGGCAGTGGCTCTGCTCCCCCCCCCTACTCCAACCAGTGTGACGTGACTGCCTTGATGCTACTTGTCCACCACACTGGCAGGCTGCCAAGCCTGTCCTGCCAGTGGGTCGCAGGTCTGCCTACCTTGCAGGCTCAGACGGCCGCTCTTCACAGCCACCACTCCAAATGGGATGACTTGGTTACCACGCCGTCCGGTCGCTGGTCCTGTTCCAGGCGTGGGCGGCTACTCTCCTCGGCCCCAGCTGCAGTTGGGGTGTCATGATACCACGCCGGCGGGTCACTTGGCCTGCTCTGGGCGCAGGTGGCAGCTCCACTCTGCCCCCCAGGCCCCCTCAGCACCCAGCAGGACCCGGACCGAGAAGCAGTCCCCACAGGTTCCCTAGCCCTGGGCCAAAGCAGCTTCGGGAGCCAGAACCCGGCCTCTCCGATCCCAGCCACGCTCTGCTAAGAGCAGGCTCCACAGAGCAACCACCGCGGGTTCCCCAGCCCCAGGCCAAAGAAGCCCCGGGAGCCCAAGCCTTGCTGCTCCAAACTCTCCCAGCTCGGTGCACGCTCCGCTAGGAGCAGGGTCAAAGACGCAGTCTCCGCGGGCTCCCCAGCCCCGGGCCAAAACTGTTCCGGGAGTCAGAGCCCAGCCGCCCCTCAGCGCACTTTCCACTTGGAGCTGGCCTCAGCACGCAGTCCCCGCAGGTTCCCCAGCCCTGGGCTAAGGCAGCTTCGGGAGCCAGAACCCGGTCTCTCCGATCCCAGCCACGCTCTGCTAGGAGCAGGCTCCACAGAGCGACCCCTGCAGGTTCCCCAGCCCCAGGCCAAAGCAGCCCCGGCAGCCCGAACCCGGCCGTTCCAAACTCTCCCAGCTCGGTGCACGCTCCGCTAGGAGCAGGGTCAAAGACACAGTCCCCGCGGGCTCCCCAGCCCCAGGCCAAAACTGTTCCGGGAGTCAGAGCCCAGCCGCCCCTCAGCACACGTTCCACTTGGAGCTGGCTTCAGCACACAATCCCCGCAGGTTCCCCAACCCTGGGCCAAAGCAGCCCAGGGAGCCAGAATCCGGCCGCTCAAAGTCCGGCGCACGCCTTTCCAGGAGCGAGCCCCGAAGAGTATTCTCCTCAGGTTCTCCGGTCCCGAGCCTGAGCTATCTGTCTGCCAGACGCAGGCAAGTACCAGCCTGAAATCACCTGTTCCGTAGTTGAATGAGCTGAGATCAGTAGAAAACAGGGATGATTACATCAGCTCTCCAAGATGGCGGCTGCTGTCCTCCTCCGTGGTCCGACCGGTGTCGAGAATCGATCTGGACCGCTTCTCTCCTCTGTCTCAAAGCCAGAACTCAGCACTAAGCACGGCCAGTGCACCGCTGGCAGGAGCCCCCAGAATCCGCATCGCTGTACTCCCGCTCCGGTACCTCGCCGCTACCCAGCGCGCGCCCCAGACTCCATCCGCCGGGCGGTCCGCCGACCAAGCTCTGCTACCCTCCGTGCGGAGAAATCGCCTGCGCCCGAGCCCCCGCAGCCGAATCCCGCGCGCTGGAAATCCGTCCTCTAGATTCTGGAGCACCTCAATTTCACTGGAAATTCCCAACAAGGTAGCCTTCAGCCGTTTCACCTCGTCTTTCTCCTGCACGGTGACGTGGCGCACTGGGGTGATGCACTCCCATCGCCACCATCTTCGAGCCCACCGTTATTTAGTTTTTTAAAAATTTTAGTTTTGGTGGACAAAATACCTTTATTTTATTTACTTATTTGTATGTGGAGCTGAGAATCAATGCAGTGCCTCACATGGGCTATGCAATACTCTATCATTGAGCCACGACCCCAGCCCAATAGTTATATAGTTTTAAGTGTGCAATATTATACTTATTTTGTAAAATTCATTTCTATTACATTCTTCTTACTTATAGGTGGAATGGTTGCCTTAAATTTTTTATATTTTGCATTGCTAGTGTATAGAGATATCACTGGATTTTATGTGTTGATATTGCATCTTGCAAACTTGTTGAAACACTTAATTCTAATAGTTTTTTAGTGGATTACCTACAATTTTCTACTTAAAAATGTCATCTTCAAATGGAAATAATGCTACTTTTTCCTTTCTAATATGAATATCTTTTATTAATTTTCTTATGTAATTGCCAAAGCTAGTAACTTCAGCATAATATGAATAGAAGTAGTGAGGGCAAATATCCTTTTTTGATTATTTATCAAACATACTTGCAAATTTTTACCCTTTGATATATATGTAACTTCATTCCATCCTGATCAGAGAAAATACTTTCTATATTTCTGTTCCTTTAAATTTATTAGAATTTGTTTTGTGACATAACATATGGCCTATATTGGAGAATGTTCTATGTGCACTTGAAAAGCATATGCATTTGCTGTTGCCTAATGGAGAGTTCTGTAATTAAATATAGTTTGAGTTGGCTTTATATGCAAAGCTATACTGCCTTGTTGATCTTCTCTCAAGTTGTTCTATGCATTACTAAAAACAGACTTTGAAACCTCTAGCTATTGTTATTGAATTATCTATTTTACCTTTCAATCCTTTCTTTTTTTTTTTGGTTCATATATTTAAAAAAATTTTGTAATTATAGATGGACAGCATGCCTTTATTTTATATGATTATTTTTGTATGTGGTGCTAAGGATAGAACCCAGTGTCTTACATGTGCTAGGCAAGTGCTCTGCCACTGAGCCACAGCCCAAGTCCTGATTCATATATTTATGTTGATAAATGTTTATACTTGTTATATGTATTTAATAGATTGTCATGTATATCCTTACAAAGTATCCGTCTTTGGTTCTAGTAAAAATTTTTGTCTTAAATTTTGGTTTTAAAAATGTCAATATTTCTACCCTTTTTTGATTACTATGTGCATGATATATCTTCCATTTTTACGTTCAATCTGTTTTTGAATATGAATTGTCTCTTTGACACACATACTTTATATCCATTAATCCAATATATGCCTTTTCATTAGAGTTTAGCCATTGATTTATTTTATTTTAAAAAACTTTTACTTGTTCTTTTTATATATACATGAAAGCAGAGTGTATTTTGACATATTATACACTCGTGAAGTATAACTTCCCATTCTTGTAGTTGTACGTGATGTAGAGTTGCACTGATAGTGTGTATTCACATATGAACATAGGAAAGTTATGTCCAGTTCATTCTACAGTTTACCATCTTCTCTCCCTTCATTCCCCTCTGTCTAATACAATGAATTTCCGTTGTTCCCTCCCTCTCCCAACCCCCACTTATTGTGTGTTAGCATCTGCATATCAGAGAGAACATTTGAATTTGGTTTTGGGGGACTTAGCCATTGATTTTAGTTTCTACTCAACATAATTTTATAATTATTGTGCTATCTAGTTGTCTTTAAATTTGGATAAAACAAAAGTGTACCAATATTATCTCTTATATTTACATATATAGTTTCTATTAATGGTACTCTATTTTTTCTTGGGGATTCAAGTTACTGTGTAGTGCTTCTTCATTTCTTCCTGAAGAAATTTCTTTAGAATTTCCTTAAAAACAGATCTCTTAATGATGAATTATCTGTTTTTGTCATCTACACATTCTGGCCTCTTGAGGCTTCTGATGAAAAATCGGCTGCTTATCTTATTTAACATCCTTTAAACATGATGTATTGCTTATCTCTTGCAGCTTTGAAAATTCTTTGTCTTTTGGCACTTTGATTTTAATATGTCTAGGTATAGATCTTTTAGAGTTGGTTGTATTTTGAGTTCATCAAGCTTCTTGGATATGTAGCTTAAATTTTTTGCCAAATTTGGCAAAATTTTGGTGATTATTTCTTCAATGTTGTTTTTGGAAATTTCTCTGTCTTTCCTGTCTTTCTGAGACTTCTGTAATGCATGTTTGTGTGTTCATTGGTATTTTATGGTTTCCTTATGTATGGTTAAATTTTCTTATACACAGAACATGCAATTTTCACCTTAACCATTTCAAAGCATGTAGTTTGGTGGTATTAAATACAGTCATAACATACAACCATCTCCACATGGCTTCCATCTCTATAATTCATCTTGTAAAACTGAAACCGTATGCCCATTAAATAAAATAACTTTCTGTTACCCACTCCCAGCCCCTGCTAGCCATCATTCTCTTTGTCTCTGTGATTTTTGACTTTTCTAAATATCTCATATAAATGTAATTATCCAGGGCTGTGATTTTGGCTCAATGGTAGAGAGCTTGATTGCCTAACGTGTGAAGCACTGGGTTTGATTCTCTACACCACATACAAATAAATAAATAAAATAAAGGTCCATCAACATCTAAAAATTTTTAACTGTAATTATATAATATTTTCTTTCTGTGACTAGCTTATTTTGCTTAGAATGATGACCTTAAGGCTTATCCTCATAACACATGACAAGAATTTCCTCCACTTTTCAGGCTGAATAATATTCTATTATATGTCTATACCACATTTTATTTGAGATTCTACTTTTAATTATTTGGGCCATACACCCAAACTTGAAAAAATAGAAATGATAATTTTATTTTCAAATTTTTGAGAAATTATTGTACCATTTTCTACAGTAACTCTACCATTTTACATTCCCAACAGTACACAAAGGTTCTAATTTCTCCATGTCCTTTCCAACATTTATTTTCTTTTGTTTATGATACTAGTCATTCTAATAAATATGAGGTGGTATTTCATTATAGTTTTAATTTGCACTTTCCTAATGATTAATGATGTCAAATATTTTTTTCATGTTCTTATTGGCCATTTTATATATTTTTGGAGAATTATTTACTCAACCCCTTTGCCCATTATTGAATTGGAATTCTTTCTTTAAAAATGTTATATTTTAGTTGTAGTTGGACGCAATGTCTTTATTTATTTATTTTAATGTGATGCTGAGGATCAAACCCAGGGCCTCACACATGCTAGGTGAACGCTCTACTGCTGAGCTATAACCCCAGCCCCATGGAATGCTTTTTGATATTAAGTTTTAGGATATTAAGTTTAGAATATATGTGATTCATAAATATTTTCTCTCCTTTTTTGGGTTACTATTTTACTCTGTTGATATTAATGTTTGATGCACAATTTAATAAACTCTTTTATTAAATCCCATTTGTCTAGTTTTTCCTTTGTTGCTTGTATCTTTGGTATTATATTCAACAATATATTCCACACGCAAAGTTGTGAATCTTTTGCAATAGTTTTTGTCATAAGATTTTAAAAATAATTTTATACTGTACAGAAAAGTCTTTGTTTAATTTTACTTTTGTGGTATTAAATGTAGGTCCAACTTCATTTTTTCATATATTCTCAGTTTTCCCCACCCTACTTGTTAAAAGGACTGTTTTTTTTTTCCTATTGAATGGTCATGGCCCCCATGTCAAAAATCACTCAACTATATATTTAAGGGTTTATGTCTAGGTTTTCAATGAAATTACATTGGTCTGTATGCCAGTACAATACTATTTTTATTTTTATTACTGTTGTTTTATAATTAAGTTTTGGAACAAGGAATTGAGAGTAACCAACTTTGTTCTTCTTTTTCACGACTATTTTGGCTATACAGGGTCCCTTTATATTTCTTCATGCTTCTATGTTACTGTTTCTCCAACTGGATTATTTTGAAATGGCCTGTCAATGTTTGCTCATTCTGTTTTCAACCTACTTAAATATGTTGTTGAACTTCTCCATTGAATATTTTGTTTTAGTTATTGTAATTTTTTAAAATTTTGAAATCATTTTACCATTTAATTTTTTCCTTGTGGTTGTACATGATATGAGTTTATACTGGTTGTGTGTTCCTAGGAAAGTTATATCTGATTCATTATACTATTTTTCCTATTCCCATCCTCTTCCCTTCATTCACCTTTGTGTAATCCAATAAACTTCTATTTTCCCCTCCCCTCCCATTCATTGTGTTAGTATCCACATATTAGAAAAAACATTCTGCCTTTAGCTTTTTGGGATTGGTTATTTCGCTTTGCATATTAGTCTTCAGATCTATCCATTTTCTGGCAAATGTCATAAAGTAATTCCTCTCTATGGCTGAGTGATATTCCATTGTGTATATATACCACATTTTCTTTATGCACTCATCTGTTGAAGGTCACCTAGATTGGTTCCATAGCTTAGATATTGTGAATTGAGCTGCTATAAACATTGATGTGGCTCTGTCACTGTAGTATGCTGATTTTAAGTCCTTTGGGTATATACTGAGGAGTGTTAAGATTCAGAATTTCTATTTGATTCACTTTCATCATTTCTGTCTCATCACTGATATTATTTGATAAGGCATGGTCCTTGTATCCTTCTATTAAATTCTCTGGAGATGGGACTTTGGAAGAGCTCTGACACATTCACTTACTTGCCTCTGGCAACTGCCAGGCTGTTTGTTTTCATATTGTGGTCTCTTGTTTTTCAATGCTATTGCAGGGTTGGTGAGGGTCAGTGGGAATAGAACAAGTTAACATCAAGCTATGAAGTTTGATGTTTTTTATTAAGATTCAGTTGTGGGGGCTGGGGTTGTGGCTCAAGCGGTAGCGTGCTCGCCTGGCATGCGTGCGGCCTGGGTTTGATCCTCAGCACCACATACCAACAAAGATGTTGTGTCCGCCGAGAACTAAAAGATAAATATTAAAAAAAATTCTCTCTCTCACTCTCTCTCCTCTCTCACTCTCTCTCTAAAAAAAAAAAAAAGATTCAGTTGTGGGCTGGGGATGTGGCTCAAGCGGTAGCGTGCTTGCCTGGCATGCGTGCGGCCCGGGTTCGATCCTCAGCACCACATACCAACAAAGATGTTGTGTCCGCCAAGAACTAAAAAATAAATATTAAAAATTCTCTCTCTCTCTCTCTCTCTCTCTCTCTCTCTCTCTCTCTCTCTCTCTCTTTAAAAAAAAGATTCAGTTGTTTTTCTCTAGCAAATTCTTCCTAGGTTTTTGCAAGCCTTTGATTATAGAGGAGAGGATTTTTGGAGGTCCTTACTTTTCCATTTCCTCTCATATAATCTCAGGGAGAACTTTTTGACTAGCAAAGAAGCCTTAATGAAATGCAGTACATGAAAAAATTAATGAGTTAGTATCTAAGAACCTACATTCACAAGTATAAAAAGCTCATTCTGGTGATCATTATGGTACTTCCCAGCTCTAGAATTTCCTCAGATATTCCAGGATAGAATTGAGGATCAAGAGGATCAAGATAGATGATAGGATTTTAATAACACAGATCTTCTGCCAACCAGTGTATTATAAGTTGGTGTGAAAGATGAAGATGATCATTTTTGATCCCTTAAAAACAAATGAGCATCAAATGTTTCCTAACCATATTTTGTGCGTTCAACTCCATGTGAGAAATAGTTGGTGAAATGAAAAAAAAAATATGACAGCCTGGTTACTACCCTCTTGAAATGTTTAGAATCCTGTTTCAGAAACATGTCCAATATTTGAAGTAAACCTACAAACATTATAAGGATTATGGCTGAATTACTTGATATGCACCAAATATGTTGTTGAAGTTCAGATGTACTTCAGTTCTGACTTATCTAAATTTATAGACTATGTAGACATAACTCTGAAGATTGTTTTTGTTTATGATTTCTAAAATCACATATTTACCTTTTCACACTATTGCTTTCTAAAACTTTAGTATAGCCCCAATTCACATCACCTCTGGGTATGAAACTCTAATGCAGTGTCAGTTTTTTTTTTCAATATTTGTTTTTTTAGTTTTAGATTGATATAATATCTTCACTTTATATTTATGTGGTGCTGAGGATCAAACCCAGTGCTTTATGCATACTAGGTGAGCACTCTACTACTGACCCACAACCCCAGCACCCGCCCCCCCCCCCCGCCGCAGCTTCAGTTTTTGATGTGATGATTAGATTGGATTGATTTTGGCCCATCTAAGCTATATATTGGAGGCATTATAATCTGATTGTGTTCACTTGAAAAGTATATCTTGTAAAATAATATGAGCATTGTACTCTATTGAAATGACCATTTTTTCCTTTGTGAACATCATGCATCACAGTTTATGTGTCACATCACAGAAAATATTTTAAGAAGTATACACCTGAAAATATTAGGATTAAAGCTATACTCATTTTTTTAACTGTTGCTTGACATACAGTTACCTACCTCATTTACTTTTGAATTTTTCTATTGCTCGGGGTTCTTTGTGACATTGCTAGTTAGGAGCTCACTAGTAATATTACACTCAGACTTAGGGACATAATTTGATTAAGTACAAATGAGTTTTCCTTTTCTGTGTGTTTGGACACTGCCCTCTTCACTAAGGTGCACTGGACTAGGACTCAGCCTTGGCTTCATCTTGAACGAGTTCTGTGACTTTGGAATGGCAATATAACTTTCCTGAACTTTGGATTTCTTATCTGTAAATGAAAACATTTGTAGTAGATAATCTTAACTTTAAGGTTGTGTGACTCTAACAACATAAAACAAGAGAACTGAGTGAAAGAATTTGACAAACACTGAAAGTTCATTTCTAATGTTTGGATAAAGCTAAAATATTACTCTTCCCAAGCCCATCCCTATTCCTGGCTCTCTTACAATTTAAATCTTACCTGATTTGGGAAGTCCACTGCAGTCTCTGTCACTTCTACAAAGTCTTCCCTCACCATGATAGCAAACCTCAGTAATATCATTTTTCAATTATATTATTTATTATAATCACTATACTTAGTGTACTATATCATTTTATGTTACTTATTACTTTTAGTGGTTTTGAAGACATGCATGATGATTTATGAACATTTATATGCTCCAAAGCACATTACCCATTAATTAATTTGTATGCATGATATGTTCTAGATTTGTTGAATGAATGTTTAATGGATGAAGAGAACTTATTAAACTTATTGACCTAATTCCAAAATTCAAAATATTATTGAATTTTCCCACTTTTATTTTACAACAAAATACATAATTTTGAAGAATTTTAAGAAATCTAAAATAAGATTTGGCATTTACCTTAAATATTAATCCTTTATCTTCTATTCTGCATTTTTTCTCTCCATAAAATCAAGAATATTTCCTTTTTAACTTGAATGCCGTGCCATGGAAACACTTCATTTCCTTATATATTCTATAGAATACAATGCTATTTGATGAGAAAGTATATTACTAGCATGCTATTTTCTATTATCTTTTTAGGAAATATTATAAAATGACTGTCACCACTCAAGGGAGTGTTTGGTTACTTGCAACCACCAAGACTAGTTCTCTAGTATTTTATGGAATTACATGGTACTGTTCCTACCACAAGTCATATTTCCAGTCTTCAAGTGTGAACTAGAGCAAATGTAAACAATATTCAAATCAACATTTCCTTAGATTTATTATAGATATTTGTCCAGTTTGTCCCAGTTCTTAGAGAATTTTCCTTTAAGTGCCTTGTCAGTCTCTTTCTTATTCTGCATAGAGAGGATATTGAAACACAGTGATTCTTAAATTTGAAATTCATCTGGATCAGGAGACTTCAAGGAACCTTTTAGTTTTATTCCTTATGCTTAGGAGTCATGTTGTTTCTCTGTCAGGTTGAGACTGTGTCACTCTTAGCAAAATTAGTTAACCCAACAAAATCGTTTTCTCTTCCTTTTCTGCACCAGAATAAAACTCCAGGGAATAAACAAAGTTGATATTGCTTGAAGAAATTTCAGAGCTTTCCACATTCCAGAACTCAAGTAACCAAGGAAGTAAGCAGTGGCCAAAAATATACTGGCTGGTAATTAGGAGTCATTTGAGGGAAAGGAACTTAAACATGTGCTATGTGATGTTACTCTGTAGAATAGCAAAGTCCTGGGTCAAGTTGATATTTTAAGATAAAATGGGAAAAATTAGGTTGCTTTGTGTGGGTTTGTGAGGTGGGTGTTAGTGAAGGTGGTGAGGGGAATGGGTTGGCAATACTTAGGCAGGATTGATGATAATAATACAGACAATCTATTTCTGGTAAAGGATTTGTTAAAATAAGCTGGTCTTTTCTTAGAGTTACTCCTGCTTCATTTGGTTAAGGAAACAGTAATCATTCTCATTGGTGTATTGGGAAAAAGATAATTTGCTCCTTCAGTTTTACTAGAGAAAAAGGTGAACTATCCTCCCAAGTTGGTTTATAGGCAAAATAAAGGATATGCTTTCAAAAATTAGTGCATCTTGTTCCTGTGACCCCTTAGGCATTATAAGGAATCTCAAAGTGTTATAAATGGATTTAGCAATTGTAACCCTAGCATAGTTAATGGAATTCATGGCATTTTTTCCCTGTGGTCATGACAATTTAAGCCATACAAATAGACTTCTTATTTATACTTTCATTTTTTCATGGGGAAATTTCTCTTGATCCAATATAATCATTATATATTAAGTTCTAAGCCCAAGAAAACCCTGTGCAATCCCACTGCAAGGAGGTACTTTCTATGCCTCTTGTTCACATCTATATTCCATCCCATCAGTGTTTACTGGCCCAGTTGGGCTTTCTCTAACATCATCTCCCAGAACATGGCTTGCCAATGTCTGCATGCATTCTCATTTCCAGAATTCCAGCATCATACCTCAAGTGTCATTTGTGCAGCCCAGGTTTTCTTATTACAGTGTTTATTGCTGTCACTGCTCCATCATTTCTTATTTATGTGACTCAACTCCAGGTAGTTTTTGCTCAATCTCTGGCAGGTTGTTAACCAGCATGTGTGTTTGGGGCAACAATTCATTCATCCATTTTGACATCCACACCTGACATCTTCATTAATGACCAACAAAATTTCTCAGATTCCAGATCAGTTTGGTGTCTCTATATTCGCTTTCACATCCAGCTCTTTAAGGCAAAATATATTTCATGTAAATGTCACTTTTTTCAAATTTTTCACATGTTCTATAGCAGAACCATATGTCTTTCAGAAATGATGCCCTTTTAGGTCTGTATCCAAACATAGCTTGTCAATGACCACAGACAAATTCTAAGTCAGCTTGTAAGCTTTTACACTTTTTCTGAAATGTTTTCTTTAGGGCTTGTAAACTTCTTCCCATGTTATTGCTTACTAGCTGTACCCCTGTGTTCTTTTCTTGTCATTAACTACAACCACCTCACCACCTTTTTATTGCCCTTTCAATTCATCACATTCAGCTGAGCTTTTGCCTCAGGGGAGTACTTCCTCCCTGTGTCTGTTTATTGGGTTTGAGGCTATCTCTGTCACAGAAATTCCTCTGCCTTGGATTTTTTTGTTTGCTAAGCTTTTAGAATATCAGTTATATCCAGTTATTTGGATAGCTACATTGATAAAGAAATAGTATTGCTAATTTTATATAATTAAATATTTATATTCTGATGCTATGAGTTACTTACTTAAAGATGAGCACTGAATCTCAGGAGAGGTATATGGACAGGTAAATAAATTGTAGCCTGGTCTGTGTGACTTAAGAGCTATTGTTTTTCCTTGTTTTCACAGTTGTCATGGTTACTAGAGTCTTAGGCCAGAGGCCTGACTTGGGGATCCCAATGGACCAGTCTCTGCCATTTGCCCCAGTTGACCAAACAGGTGATGAGTGGTGGTGAAGGTGGCAATTTATCTCTGTGTGGCTACACTGGGGAGAAAAAACAGAAGTTTAGTGACTGAAAATCTGTCTTTCTGAGGTGTTAATAAAAATCTTGGGATTATGTAAGCAAGGAACAAAATGGTGAGGGACAAGAAGCATACATAATCATATACTCTTGGTTAAACTGGTCTAGTTGATCATTTTCTCAGGATTGGTCATTCATGATTTTGCTGGTACCTGGAAACATGATTACCTACAAGGCTCACTGTTCCTGGAACTTGAGATAAGTTGAAAAAGAGAGATGACTCAAAGATCAGGCTAGAGGAACAAATGGAGATGCTTAGGACAATGACTGGGTCCTCCTTCAGATTTGGGGTAATGACTGGAGACTTCTATGCACTGCTCTTGTAGTCTGGCACAGGATGAAGTAAAAACTAATGGTTGACAATCTGTTGATTATGATGTACCTGTAAATCTTAAAAATACCTTTACTTTTCTATTGACATCTTCAGCCTTGAAGGTGGGATTAGGTAAATGTAGAACTAATCAACATTATAGTACCAGTTTTTAGATGAATATTTCATAAATGATTAACATGTCTACATACAGAGCTGAGCAGGAATCTGACCCAAAGTTTAAGGTAGCAAAAGGAGACAGATATAATATAAAGTCAAAGATGTCAGGCTTTTATCTGCTTTTAGTTAACATTGTACATCTACAGTCCCAAGCAAAGTGTCAATGGTTTTACCAAAAACAGCATTAAGTCTTTATTACAGAAATGTTATTGCATGATCCTTAACATTTAGTGAGTACTTCCTGTATGGTAGGACCTCTATTAAGGGTTTACATAAACTATGTCATTTGATACGCTAAGTGTACCTTCAAAGTAGATTCTGTTTTTATCTCTCTTTTATAGACAAGAAACAGAGAATCAAGAGTGTAAATGACTTTGGGACATATAGCCATTAAATGATAAATATTGGCATCTAGGCAGCATAGATTCAGAATCCACATTCCTCAAACTTCACTCCGTATTTCTTCTTATAATGATAGCTAATATATATTATGTACTTATATGAGCCAGATATACAGTATCATTAAATGATATGCAGTGTCACACAAGTCCCCATGCATTCATTAGTTCATTAATTCATTCCACCAGTCCTTTGGAGATCAGGTAACCTTATTAATTTTCTTTTACAGATGAAGAAACTAAGTCTTAGAGAAAATAAGTATTGTCTACAAAGTGATTCAGCTAGTAAGTAACAGACAGGAGTTTAGTTTATATGCTCAACAACTATGCTATACTGTAGCAGTCAAGAATTAAAAACTAAAAATAACTGAAACTGAACTATAAATTCTAATATCTATAAACAAAATCATACCTTTAATCCTGCTGCTCGTGGAATGTATTAAATAGAAGATATTTGGATATATCACCAATATCAATAATTTATATGTAGTTATTACTGGGATTAAAAATGAGAGGAATTCCCAAGTAGCAGGAAAGAAATACCTTTCTTCATTAATAAAACTGGTTTATGGGGCTGGGGTTGTGGCTCAGAGGTAGACTGCTCGCCTACCATGTGTGAGGCAATGGGTTCACTCCTCAGCACCACATAAAAATAAAGATATTGTGTCCACCTATAACTAAAAAAAAGAAAATGGTTTACTAAAGAATGTCAGATAATCTTGTCAGAGATAGCATTAAGGTGGGGTAGAATAGAATGTCATGTGTAGTCCTAGGAAAAGTGACTATCTAAAAATGTGTGTTCTGGGGGATACACTAACAACAAAAGAAATGGTGACAAACTGTAGTTTTGATCCTTGCAAAATAGAAATATAAGTGTTATTTTGCACTTAAGGAAAATTATTAAATTTCCTTTTTTATTGGTTGTTCAAAACATTACAAAGCTCTTGACATATCATATTTCATACATTAGATTCAAGTGGGTTATGAACTCCCATTTTTACCCCAAATACAGATTGCAGAATCACATCAGTTACACATCCACATTTTTACATAATGCCATATTAGTAACTGTTGTATTCTGCTACCTTTCCTATCCCCTACTATCCTCCCTGCCCTCCCCTCCCCTCTTCTCTCTCTATCCCATCTACTGTAATTCATTTCTCTCCTTGTTTTTCCCCCATCCCCCTCACAACCTCTTATATGTAATTTTGTATAACAATGAGGGTCTCCTTCCATTTCCATGCAATTTCCCTTTTCTCTCCCTTTCCCTCCCACCACTCGTCCCTATTTAATGTTAATCTTTTCCTCCTGCTCTTCCTCCCTGCTCTATTCTTAGTTGCTCTCATTATATCAAAGAAGATATTTGGCATTTGTTTTTTAGGGATTGGCTAGCTTCACTTAGCATAAACTGCTCTAGTGCCATCCATTTCCCTGCAAATTCCATGATTTTGTCATTTTTTAGTGCTGCATAATACTCCATTGTGTATAAATGCCACATTCTTTTTAATCCATTAATCTATTGAAGGGCATCTGGGTTGGTTCCACAGTCTAGTTATTGTGAATTGTGCTGCTATGAACATCGATGTGGCAGTATCCCTGTAGTATGCTCTTTTAAGGTCTTTAGGGAGTAGTCCGAGAAGGGTAATAGCTGAGTCAAATGGTGGTTCCATTCCCAACTTTCCCTGGAATCTCCATACTGCTTTCCAAATTGGCCGCACCAATTTGCAGTCTCACCAGCAATGTACAAGATTACCCTTTTCCCCACACCCTCGCCAGCACTTGTTGTTGTTTGACTTCATAATGGCTGCCAATCTTACTGGAGTGAGATGGTATCTTAGGGTGGTTTTGATTTGCATTTCTCTGACTGCTAGAGATGGTGAGCATTTTTTCATGTACTTGTTGATTGATTGTATGTCCTCCTCTGAGAAGTGTCTGTTCAGGTCCTTGGCCCATTTGTTGATTGGGTTATTTGTTATCTTATTGTCTAATTTTTTGAGTTATTTGTATACTCTGGATATTAGGGCTCTATCTGAAGTGTGAGGAGTAAAAATTTGTTTCCATGATATAAGCTCCCTATTTACCTCTCTTATTGTAGAACTCAATACCACAATCAATAACCTAGACTTAACTGACATATATAGAATTTATCAACCATCATAAAGTGGATATACTTTTTTCTCAGCAGCACATGGATCCTTCTCAAAAATAGACCATATATTATGCCATAGGGCAACCCTCAGTAAACATAAAGGGGTGGAGATAATACCATGCATTTTATCTGATCATAATGGAATGAAACTGGAAATCAATGATAAAAGAAGGAAGGAAAAATCCTACATCACATAGAAAATGAACAATATGTTACTGGATGATCAATGGGTTACAGAAGACATAAAGGAGGAAATCAAAAAATTCTTAGAGATAAATGAAAATACAGACACAACATATCGGAATCTATGGGACACAATGAAAGCAGTTTTAAGAGGGAAATTCATCACCTGGAGGTCATTCCTCAAAAAAAGAAAAAACCAACAAATAAATGAGCTCACACTTCTTCTCAAAGCCCTAGAAAAGGAAGAGCAAAACAACAGCAAATGTAGCAGAAGGCAAGAATTAATTAAAATCAGAGCGGAAGTCAACGAAATGGAAACAAAAGAAACTATTGAAAAAATTGACAAAACTAAAAGTTGGTTCTTCGAAAAAATAAATAAGATTGACAGACCCTTAGCCATGCTAACGAAGAGAAGAAGAGAGAGAACTCAAATTACTAACATACAGGATGAAAAAGGCAATATCACAACAGATGCTACAGAAATACAGAAGATAATTAGGAATTATTTTGAAAACCTATATTCCAATAAAATAGAAGATAGTGAAGACATCAATAAATTTCTTAAGTCATATGATTTGCCCAGACTGAGTCAGGAGGATACTCACAACTTAAACAGACCAATATCAATGGATGAAATTGAAGAAGCCATCAAAAGACTACCAACCAAGAAAAGCCCAGGACCGGATGGGTATACAGCAGAGTTTTACAATTTCCTTTTATAAATTTAGTTGATTTTTTCCTGTTATCCTGTAAATGGAGGAGAGTTGAATTGCAAGCCAGATCCTAATGATATAATGTTCATTTGTTTTAAAAGTAATATCTGTTGTTAGGAGATTATGTACTTCAAACATTTTTAGTTCTTGATTTACTTTTCACTTAATATCGTATACTCTACATCTCTAGCTTCAAGAGGATTTTGATTTCTAAATATTCATGCCTTATGTATAAATGTAATTATGTATTTTCAAGCACATATAAAATTAATAAATGTTTCATTATATAATTTAACAAAAAAAGGTGAAGGAGGTGAGCAAAAGAAAAGATGAAGCAGGTGATTGTATTATTATAATACCGCTTTTCCTCCCATCTCTCTCCTTCTGTTAGGGTCTATCTGTACCTATTTGTCAAGGAGATATTTGTACACTGAAGAAACATGATATTTAATAGCAGAAGCTAAGAATGATGTAGAGCTAGTACCTGATGCCCAAAGAGGACAGGCAAGGTTGGGTTTACATAATGGGAGGTATAAAGGCCCTGGGTAGTAGAGGAATATGTGGCATTAACTGTGAGAAGACCAATAAAGAGAAAGGAAAAAGGAAGAGATAGATATTATCTACTTCAGAACTTTTATCATTGTTAGGCATTATTTATTTCTACTTCTGAGAACATTCAAATTATCTGGAAGAGTTAAAATACTTTACAATACTAGAGTTTGGATTGTGAAATTTCTACTTTTTAACTTACTGGTGTTAGAAGGGGTTTGGTATTTCCTGCCAGAATTCTCTTGGAATCTTCCACTGGCACAGCCCTAGAAATACTAACTTTGAAAAATGGCATTTGGCTGGCAGTCCCTGACATAACCACTCTTGAATTTCTACTAAAATACCTATGAAGACATAGAAAAATGATGAAAACTCACAAGAATACTGATAACTCAGAATGGCAGTGAAATTATTGCCATAGACAGGGAGAAATTTCCACTAGTTAAAAATCAGTAAGCAATGAATTGAAAAGTGCAATTCATGAGCTTCCCATACTATGCTGCTAGAAATTTGGTAAGCTAAACATTGAAAACATGAAACTAAGATATGTTCCCATACAGTCTAAATCCTGGTTCCAAAACACTGTGTGGTAGATATATTTTACATTGCTAGCAGACTGGATTCCCCCTCCCCTGCCAAATATTTTGCTTTTCTTCCTATATGTACTTGGCAACTGGAACTCCTAGAAAACAATGAAGAAAAGTGGCAAATGGAAATGGCTTTGGAATTTCGAATATGAAGCAGTAGTGAATCTTTTTTTTTTCAAAATTCAGTCTCCACAAACACATTACTGTAAGTAGGAACAGAGAAAGAACCAGTAGAAATGCATACCAGGGATTCTAATTTTTGTGTGTGTATTGCATTAGTTCAGGTTTTCAACAAAGAAAGCATATGGGTCAGGAAGAGGATCTAGTCTTCCATCAAAGAAGGTACATTAGATAAATCAAGTTAGACACTGAGACATGTTGTCCAACTGTATATCTGAGAAAGGAATATACCTAATAGCCAGGTTGAGCTTAGTTTAGAAAATTGTTTTCTCCTAACTATTGGCTAAAATGGGATCAAGATAGATTGCAACTCCTTTAAAAATAAGCAGTAAAGAAAAAAATTATAGAGCATTCAGAAAACTTGCAAACAAGCTAAAAGCAAGATCATTCTGCATATTTAGACGTTTCTGAAAATGAGTTTTAAAGGAATCAGAAAAATATTAGAATTTTTTATTTTGGCTAAAATGCATGAAGACATAGCTTTTTTGAAGGAGAATACAAAGTGGCAGATATTCATAACCTTTTGTGAGGTCACAGACTGTTTTTAAAATTTGATGAAATTTCCATATCCTTTCCCTACATAAGACAAATTTATAAATTTGCTCATTTTTTTTCCATTCGGTTTCTGGTGTTTGATATATCATCTTAAACTTGTCTGTGAACTTCAGTTTAAGAGCTTTTGCCATAATAAAAAACATAAGTGAATATGCTAAGAATGAGACTTTTGAAAATGAGAGACCAAACTCATGAGGGAGAAGATAATAACTCTGAAGATAGCCAGTATAATTTGAAGTATTGCTAAGGGAAAAATAAATATAACCATACACACACAATACACACACACACACACACACACACACGTGTGTGTGTGTGTATGTGTGTTTTAAATCATAAATGCCACTTCAAATTGTATCTCTGTACCACAAATTTGTCATGCATAACCATATATTTTTGAGCACACAAATATAGCTATTAGAAGTTATAAATAATAAGAGGTTATAAATAATAAAGAAGTAAAGCAGAAAAAGGTAAATATGTTGATATCATAGAAGTTGAGAGTAGAATAGTGGTAATCAGAAGCTGGGGGTTTGGTGATTGGGGATAAATTACAGGTGGGCAGGAGGAATAAGTTCCAGTGTTCTGTACTTAGTTAAAAATAGTTAAAAGACAGGATTTTGAATGTTCCTAACACAAAGAAACAATACATTTGAGACGATGGACATGCTAATTGCCCTGACTTGATCATTACATATTGTATAATGGTATCAAAATATCACAGTATACCCCATAAATATGTACAATTATTGTATGCCAAATAAATTTACTTTATAAACACAGAAAACAATAGTGCTTAAGAACTCATTCTGTGGAATCAGGGCAGCTCTGCCACTTATTAGTTATATGAATTTGGATAAGGTAAGTAACTCATCTGAATGTGTTTCATGTATCTGAAACAGGAAGATTCATAGCTATGAATCAATGGGCTCTTATGAAAACTAAATGAGATAGTTGATCTAAAATGCTTACTGGTGGTTAGCAGGCTTTGTGACTAATAATATTGTTGCTACTTATTATTATGTGTGGTGGGATTCTAGATGATTTTTAGTTTTTGTTATTTTTCTATATTTTCCAAATTTTTACACAATGAGCAGGTATTACTTTTGTAATCACAAGCCATGTTATTTTAAAAATAATTGTACACAAATGGTATGTAGTATGCCATAAAAATATGGAGAGAAGCACTATAGGGTCATAAAAAGTACTGCAATGCAAATTTTTAAAACATTTTTTTTCTGATTTGGGGCAAGAAACATGTACTAGTTATAATAACTCATTTCATTATAAAAGGTTGTCTTATTTATTTGTTCTTTTTAGTTATACATGACAGTAGAATGAATTTTGGTAAATAATACATATGCATAGTATAACTTATTCTAGTTAGGATCCCATTCTTGTGGTTATACATGATGTGGAGTTACCCTAGCCATGTATTAAAATGTAAGATAGGAAAGTTATATCTGATTAATTCTACTGTCCTTCCTATTTCCTCCCTTCCCTTCATTTCCCTTTGTCTAATTCAATGGACTGCTATTCTTCCCCTTTCCACACTCCCTTGTTTTGGGTTAGCATCCACATATCACAGAGAACATTTGGCCTTTGGTTTTTTTGAGATTGACTTATGTCACTTAGCATGATATTCTCTACTTCCATCCATCTCATTCTTCTTTATTGCTAATATTCCATTGTGTATACATACCACATTTTTTTCATCATCCATTCATTCATTGAAGGGTATCTAGATTGCTTCCATAGTTTTGGCTATTGTGAATAGAGCTGCTATAAATATTGATATGGTGGCGTCACTGTAGTATGCTGATTTTATGTCTGTAGGGTTTAAATTGAGGAGTGGGATAACTGGGTCAAATGGTAGTTCCATTCCAAGTTTTCTAAGGAATCTCCATCCTGCTTTCCCTAGTGGTTGCACTAATTTGTAGTCACATCAACAACATATAAGAGTAAAAGTTTGTCTTATTTAAATGGCATATGAGCTATATATACTCATTTTAGAGCATTGGTCCTCTACAGAAGAGTATAAAAAGTCAAGTTTATCTTGTTTTGGAAAATGATAATTGGTGTTTTTTATGTACACTTTTTTCCATCTATGTTTTTGACCTTGTTGAGATGATATCAAATTAAATTTCCACATCCTGCTTTTTTGTAAACTAATATTTGGGAGAACTTATTCATGCAATTGAAACCTTCCAAAACATTATTTTTAATAGCTGTTTATGTGACTCAGCCATTCTGTAATTGATATATGCCTATATTGTTCGTGATGTTTTTCCATTACAAATAGGACTTTTTATTTGTCACTATTAAAACTCTGCATTTTAAACAGATTTTTGAACTGGTGGTTCATATCCATTTACTTGTTCAACTTTAGTGCCTGTCCCATCCCCAGTAGCATTTCTAGAATGACTACCTTTACCATGAAAACTTTATGAGTTTTCTTAATTAAAGCTTGAGCTTCTTCAGCAATTTTACTTTCCTACCAAAGACATCACGAAGAGGATAAATAGACTGGTAAGCCTTTTCTGTGTCTTTCCCAATGCTGTCTTGAACACTTCTTTCAAGTCCTTTGTCTGTACCTCCTGAGTCATGTTTTCCATCATTTTTTTCCAGATTTGATGGACCTATTAGTGCTGAGTATAAAAGGTCTTCCATATCTGAATGTTGCATATTTTTTTTGTAAGGGCAACACAAAACAGATGCAGCAAATAACCATAGGTAGTCTTGACATGAACATGAACTTCAATCATGGTCTACCATTTTTTTGACCATGTCACACATTTTGTCATGGGTAAGATCCATGCAATGAAAGTCAGGCAGTTTTTGCCCTGAACTTCCTTAGCAATTAGCATGAATTTTCTCAATGCAATTTCATCATTCTGCATATTGGCCAAAGCTCATTTCAGGCACATGACTTTTGAGGCCATCAGATGCAATTTTGGTTACTTGAGTGTTCATGACTAATGTTTTTCCAATATTTCTTATATTGAACATAGCCAATGCTTTCATATCATACCAATCTGTCTTAGAAAATGCATCAGTCACTTTCCTGTTAGCTCTCTTCTTGCCACCTTTCAAAAGGCACTTGTTCTTGCCAACCTCCATGATGCTTTTCATAAAACTAAAAGCTCTTCATGATTTTGTTATGTTTGATGTTCCAACAAACATACATGTAAATGATGCTTTTTTTCTGAATTTCATATCATTTCCCTATAATTGATCCTTAAAATGAGAAATATTAGGTCAAAATGAAGCATATTTTAAATAAAAAGCATAACATTCTTGATATATCATGATGCTTTCTAAAAAGGTTTTTAGCAATTTATAATCCTCCTCCAACCACTTCCTTAACTCTCCTGTCTTAGCATTCCCTTAGCAAAATATTTAACAATAATTCTCTATTAATTTAATTTAAAAAAATTTTAAGTTGTTTTAACTTCCATGATTTTGCCTATCCCCTTGAATATCTATTTTTTAATACCTATATTTTATTTATTTATTTTTATGTGGTGCTGAGGATCAAACCCAGGGCTTCACACAGGCTAGGTGAGTGCTCTATCACTGAGGCACAATCCTAGCCCTGAACATCTATTTAAAATGATTATTGCCCAATTGTAGTGCCTTCTCTATGAATTGTCCATATGTGACTTTTGCCATTTTGGGAGATTGTTTCGTAATTGTTAGTTATTCCTTTGTTACTTGGAAAAAAAATCTATATAATCTGAATGCATTTGCATATTTAAAAAAAGAAAACTTTGTTTAAAACAGTGCAATATGTATACGGGGTAAAAATGGGAGTTCATAATCCATTTGAATCAAATGTATGAAATATGATATGTCAAGAGCTTTGTAATGTTTTGAACAACTAATAATAAATAAATAAATAAATAAATAAAAGTTTATAATATTTTTGACCAGTGAGACTGGAGATCATAGTTCTCTTATGGCAGCCAGAAAATGGAAAAAAAAGTTTCACAGAACAATATCTAAATGCTGGTCCTGAGAGATTTTGTAATTTCTCACCAAGGCTTTCCTTCAAACATGTGAAAATTAACATATTATCTGTTTTAATCCATAAATATACTCTTCAGCAATAGTTTTCACTTGAAAACTGTGTCATACTTGCTGAGCCAAACATTTTTTTTTTCATTTGTTCTGTTCTCCTTTCTTAGTAGACCCAGAATGGACTGGATACTTTCCAAGACTGAAATTAAATATGATCTTACAGGATCTCAGTTCTTGGAAATTTTGTGAATGTGTATGTAACTATTGTGACAGGGCAAGAATGTAGTCTAGCAAGAGGATAAAATTCTCAATTAGGGTGTCCCTGGCATTCTTTTCTCAAGTTTTTTTTCAACATTTTCATGCATATATTCAGAAATAAAACCTCTGGCATTGCTCTTACTGAGGCAATTTGCTTGTGCTCTTCCACAGACTTTCTCAGTCTCTGTGGTTCCTACAAATAAAGCCCAAGTTTGTTCATTGAAAGCATATTCTACACTAAGGTTAGCTAATGCTATGTTATGCATTCCTTGATACTATGCTTTTTCTTTTCATCCATTTTCACATGCACCATTAGTTTTCTCTTATTCTCCCCGACCTTTAGTAGTTTCCTGTACCAATTCTTCCATTTCATTCCCTGTTGAATTTATTTCCCTTCTATTCCAAAAGATAAAGCTAAATATCCACAAGAAGAATCCATCCAAGAGTATTTTTTGAACTATGGGTTATGACCCATTAGTGGGTTGTAAAATCAATTTAGAAGGTTGCAACCAGCACTTCTAAAATGACATAAAATAGAATATATCAGAGTATATCACATATAGTAAGGCAATTACCTTTTCATGAAACAAACATAGGAGTATACGGGGTCCAATCTAAAATGTATTTTATTCTGTGGGTCAAAGTAAAAAATGTTCAAGAAACAGTTTGGTAAAACACATTTTAGGATGACAGACATAGATTGAGACTCAATTTAAGGGCTTGAAAGTCAGGTAGCTGCCCTGGGTGCCAATTGGTATATTTGAAGACATTTCACAGATACAAAAATATCACTAAGGCTATAAACAGATGGAGAACATTGCATTTACTGGACTCTTCTCTAGGACAGAAGTGCATGTGAATAAGGTGGATGACTTTGTAGATATGGTTGTATATCTTAGAGCAGCAGGCAGAGAGACTGTCTTGCTTCTAATGAATTGTACATCCACATACTTCTCCATCTGCACATAGTGTTTGGTCCGTCTTCTCAATAGATGTTGAACCATTATTTAAAGAAATTTGGGGGCACCAAATTATTAGCCTGCTAAGTTGCTCATATATCTTGGCTCAGATCTGTGTAGTCCCAAAATGAGAGAAACAATTGCTATTGTAAGAAATGAATATTTGCTGGTTAGGATAGCAAGATTTGTTACCCATAATCCTGCAAGTTTCAGTGACTTAGCACAATAGAAAATTACTTCCCCTTCATGTAGTAATCCATTGCAGGTGTGAGTAAGTAAGGGAGTAGCTTGCCTCCAAAGGTGATTCATGAATCCAGATTGCTTCTATGCTGTGACTCTTTCATAAGGCTTTCAGAATCTCTTCTCTACCCAGCCCAAGGATGGAAGATAGTGTAGAAGTCATACCCACTTACTAAATATTCCCATCTGGAAGTGATACCCATCATTTCTGTTCACATTCCACCAGCACAAACAAGTTACTTGGTCACACCTGGATCCAAGAAAGGACTTGGAAGTAAAGTTCTCATTTCCTCCCCCTAGCACCATCGCATGTTGTAGGGTGGGTATAGATTTTGATGAATAACTATTTTTTTTTCAATCACGATAAGTTATAGTAGTCACAAGAATCCTCCAGAAATTCCCAACACAGGTTTGGAGAATAAATCACTTCTCCTCTTACCATTTCTATGCTCTTTTGCAAAATGACAGGTTGTGTTGACCATTGGTGCATACATACTTTTTTATTAATAAAAATAGGCCATTTCATTTTCTATCTTACTTAGGTTGTCATTGGGGCATCTTTACATTTAGCTGAATATTATTTTTAGTTTAAAATGAATGTAGTTGGCAAGCATGAAGTGTATAAGGTAGTAAATCCTAAATTGTAGGCAGCTACCTCATTTATTCAGCTGCTGAGTTCCATTTGGTTGACCAGACAGAGTACTTTGCATTGTATGATTTGTGATATCTGGATGCAGTAGAATGGTTTTAAGTTCTGATTAAACAGAAAACTTAAAAAGATTTAAATGAAAAGCCAGTAATATCAAAAACATTACAATCTGGTTTAGATAAACAGTCACCTGAATGAATTGAATATAAACATTTATTTGGGGAAGAAAGCACTTGTATAGAAATTGCTCTTATGATTATTATTTAAGCTTATGAGTACCAAAATAGTTCATAATTATGAATAACAATTGTTGGCAAGTGTGCTATTGCTTTATTAGAATTCTTGCCCAGAATTGGTATGGTGCTATTACTTATTGCTTTATTTTTCTTCTCTGATTATCAGAACAAAACAATGAAATTGAAATCCTCTAATAGCAATTAGAATTTTCATCAAGGTACCTGTCAACATGTGGCTATGGAAAATTGTGTTGCTTCTATGTGAAATGTAATGTGAAAATATCTTCAAAATAATGAATTTAGGAGATTTGTTGAATGAATACTGATAAAATGACTTTGCTTCACTGAAATTATTCTAACATTAAATTTATATAATTAATTATTTTCTCTTTTTTTAATTTTGTTTCCTGCTCCAGGTTAGTGAGCAAGTTAATTAAATGCTAATATTAAATTTACTTGAGTATGCAAAAAAGAATAGCCATCTACACTGTTGTTTACATGGCACAGTAGAAGTCTGTTTAATGAGAGGTATGGACCTGTGGGTTTCTTGGTATAATCTGACTCTCTGAATGTTGATTCTTATTTAACAAATGACCAAAAAAAAAAAAAACCAGCCAAAAATGGTCACATATGATATAGAATGTACTCATTTCACAAATAATTGATCAATAACCATCCTGAATTTAATTATTATTTTACATCAGTGTTTTCAATATTTTTAACATTGAAATAATAGTTCTATGAATCTGAAACATTTCACATGAAAGGATCCTGCATGGAAATAAATTAGGA
This sequence comes from Spermophilus citellus, assembly GCF_964194105.1. Taxonomy (NCBI): domain Eukaryota; kingdom Metazoa; phylum Chordata; class Mammalia; order Rodentia; family Sciuridae; genus Spermophilus; species Spermophilus citellus. The sequence goes on from NC_138190.1 coordinate 103,436,728, forward strand.
AACTGCTGAATATTCTCTCATAGATGATAATCATAATGCATGTTAGCATTTTAAGGGGTTTAAGAAATTTGTTATTTAAGCAGCCTATTTGACTTTTTAAATCTAAAGATCTTTATTTATTATAGTCAAATAATTTTGTTTAATAAGTTTTAACTCTAATACTTCGATGTCTCCCAAACTCTTTTTTTCTTGTAAGGGGGGAATAATAATAATCCTTACAGTTGATAAAGGGCAAAATTGTTTTCATTTGCAATACTGAAGTTGAAGTATATATTGAAAATAACATCTCACAAGTTTTCAAACAAAAACTGGCATAAGCATGAATGCATAATAGAATATTATTTGGCCATAAATAGATTATATTCTGACACATGTTGTAACATTGATAAAGCTTGAAAACATATTAAGTGAAAGGAGCCAGTTACATAATTCCATATACTATATGATTTAATTTATACAACACGTCAAGAATAAGAAAATCTATAAAGATAAAAAGTAGGTTTATGATTGCTTAGGACTAGTCAGCGAGAAGGCTAGGAGGATGACAGCTAAAGAACAGTCTGTGTCTTTCTCGTAACTAAAGTGTTGGAAAGTTAGCTGTGGTAATGATTACACATATCTGTGAATATACAGAAAACATTGAATTGCATACTTAAAATAGATGGATTGTATGGTATGTGAATTATATATTAAAACTCTTAAAGTAGTAATCACCACTTGATAAATATTTTAAAAATCTGCTCACTATTCAATGGTGTTTAGTCTAAATTATTAATAGCAATATCATTCACTTCAAAATTGATATACCATGTGATTATTTTATAGGCTATGTGTAGATGGATATTTGTTCATGGGTAGATACACATATTTTTACTTAAACTGGTTTGCAATTCCATGTAAAGTTTTGCCAGTATATTTTCCAAAAGTTCTAGAAGTAATATAAAATAATATAAATATGGTATTATCTCTGATTTGTGACAATTAAAAACAAAATGAATAACCTGATAAAAGACATGGGAAGAATTTGGGACTCCATATTTTGTTGCAATTGTTGAAGAAAGGAAGACCACTTTCATATTCTGATTTTTTGTTTGTTTGCTTTGGTTCTTATCTCATGGGGTCTTTTATCTCAGTCTCCTTTGCTAATTCCTCTTTTCTTGAATCTCATAACATTGGAGTGCACCAGGACTTACTCTTTGGACCCATTCTCATTTCTATCTGTATTGATTTCCTCAGGATCTCATCTAGTTTTATGATTTTAAATATTGTTGTGTTGATTACTTCATAATTTGTATCTCCAGAATTCTCTCCAGAACTCCAGATTGCTATGACTGATTTTCCATACTCATCATCTCCATTTGCATGTCTAATAAATATCACATACTTAACATATCCCAAACTAAACTGATCTTTCTTCCAAATCCATCTACATATCCATCACATCTTCACTTTCAGTTAATGGCTAATCTTTCTTGTTTCTCAGGTTAAAATCTTTGAGTTACCTTGATTGATCTTTTCTTGTACTTAAGGTATGCTGGAGCCTTTGGACCTTTGCACTAGCTATTCCCTCTATCTATACTGTACTTCCCTAATACTTGTATGCTTTCCTCCAACACCCTGCTTCAAGTCTTTGTTCATATATCACCTTCCTTCTTAGTATGGGTTTTATCAACCATGCAACTTACAATCCCAACCACTCAATACCACTGATACTCTGCCTACTGGTTTCCATGATACCATCATCTAAATTACTGTAAAACTTACATGTTAATGTTTAACTGTCTTACTAGAATGTAAACTTCATGTAGGCAGAGATCTTTATTTTTAAAATTTGGTCTCTTTATTTATCCAGCACATAACACACTGCTAGCATTTTATAAATATTTGTTCAATGAACAAATGATAGTATGTATGCAAGTTGTTGATATTATTTTTAATGACCCTAATAATAGTTCCTCATATTTGGAAATAGCTGATGTGAATTTCCAAAACAAACAAGCAAATCACATCCTTTTATAGACTGCTTGGTATGTGTTTTCTGATTAGACCAATATGTACAATTATAATAATCACAAAGCATCTGTTCTTTAACTATATACCCTCTCCATTCATAGTCATTGCCAAGTCAAATTAAGTGCCAAAATGTAATCTTTGTCACCTACTCAAAATATTTTCAATTTTTATAACTCCTCTAATAGAAAGTAAGCAAGAGTTTTGATTTCTGGATTTTCAAAAATCTTTCTTTTTTAAATATCTCCCATAAACAGTTTAAAAAGTAAAATCAAGAACATTTGGCATGAAAGTTTCTATCATGATACTATTTAATTATCATTCATATTTCACATTTAAAAAAATTCTCAGGATTTTTTCTCTTATATATGTTAGCTTGTCCCTTAAAGTAGATGGTTTACAACCTCACAAAGAAAACAAAATGATGTATGTGCACAACTAGCACAATTAATTAATCTTGCTATGGGGATTTTAATTTCAGAATTTGGGACTTTGACTCTTATATTTAAGTTGTCAACCTTGGAGTTTCGTTAGTCTAAATTTTACATTTCATTTATGAAGATGTGCCTATTCCAAATAGGCAGCACTATCTATACATTACATGATGTCTGGTAGGAAATCCTAGCTTAGGATTCCCTTTCCTTGGTCTTATTTCAAGCAATTTCATTAACATAATATGTGATCTCAGGCTAATTATTTAATTTCTGTGCTTTGGGTTGATTTTTTTAAATTTAAGAATAAAGAGAAATATTCTTCTGTACATGTTTAGATAAGACATTAATGTGGGTTTGACAGAACATAGGTTTTTGAGTCATATAGACCTGGATTCAAATCTTGATTCAACCATTAAGTAGCTTTGGCATTTTAGGGAAGTCTTTGGCATTGATTCTTGTTTCTGTCCTCTGTGAAATGGCAATAAGACCTACTTTATAAGGTTGTGAAGATTAGAAAATAATTTTAAAAGTTCCAAGCATAGTTACCCATACTAAACTTATTTCTCTGCCTTGTTCTTCTCCATCTGCCTTTGTTCTAGATATAAATGTTAGGTGAAACGTTAAATTTTATAAATGCTTACAGTGCCTGTCATTTAGTAGGTGCTAAAAATAGTAGTTCCCTTGGATATGCTGTAAGATAATTGAGGTTACTTAATAAGAAAGGTTGTTATAATAGTGGGAAAGGAAAATGAGGAAATTAGAAAAATAAATTTTTAAAGGAAACATTGGTAAATACAATGATTATTCACATTTAACATAATGTTACATTGGTTTCACCTTCCCAAATGCCTAAAATATCCCAAAAATAAGTTTCTGCTCCATAGATAAGCCCATTATCTTACTGAGCCTACATTTTTGCACAGATTTCATGAGATATGTAATATAGTCTCATAACTTAGAAAAATGTTTACATTATCAACTCCAGTACTTTGTCCAACATATTTGACAATGAGAAGAGTTTCTATTGCTAAGTGGAATTAAGTGTATTATTTTCAAGGTTCACTGGCTCCTTGGAAATAAAAATCTTAGAGGAACATGTGTCTTTATTAATAGGAATCAGTTAATTTTAACAACTTCATGCATGCCTCCTTTTACATGCTCCTACAGAGAAATGAATAGCACATATGAACACTAAAGATAAATATTTATTAACATTTTGAAGAGGAAAGACCAGTTAGCAAGTTCATTATTATGGTCCTATTGCAGTATTTGTTTTTAACATATCTTGCCTTGATTTAGTCATGAGTTAACAGCAATGTGTTCCAAATCACATATAAGCATTAAAAAACTTCAAATAACTTATTTTCTCATTTTTCATCTTACTCTGGAATAAGATGGGTAAATACCATTTCCCCCTTTGTTTCATAAGTAGTTCTATTCCTATGGCTTTTAAAAAGATGTGTAAATATAGCTTCATAGTATGATGCATGATGATTTAGTATTTTTAGCTAAATTAGAAAGCCTAATATATAATCACATAGTACTTTCTACAATTTCACATTTGGGGGTAAGGAATATTTTCACCTATTTGTGAAAATAAAAAGATGTAAAGTAATATTTTTTAAAATCCCATTATCCAAAAAGAAATAAGTAGGTAAGAAAATAGCTGAATGAAATAGGGACTCTAAGACCTTAAGTTTTGAGATTGTGTTTCTGTTTCTTCTTTTATATTTTAAACTGAAAGAGTACTTCTTCCTTAAAGTGAATGTAGTTACCTTCTAAGTTGTAGTTAACCAAAACAAGATAAACTAACAAATACTTGGCTTCTATTGGAAAATTGTACATAAAACCTGTTTCATGAAAGTAGCTTTTAATTTTTGATATTCAACTTAACAGGTCAGTTCAACAAACATTGACTCTGAGCGGTCTACCATGGTGTTTAAGAGCATAGGTTTTACAATCAAATAGACCTGGTTTGGTTTCCCATGCCACAATTTACTGTTTTTCATAGCATTATTCAACCACTAACCATCTTAGTTTATTCAATTGAAGAATTGAATTGTGTGCTTTCAGTACCTACTTCGCAAGGATCTAGTGAGAATTCGACAGGAAAGTGTGGAGGTGTCATGTGCGCATGTGCCTGGTTATAGTAATCATTCAATAAATGGTGACTGTTAATAAAACTATATGCTGAACTTTATGTGCTGCTTATACAAAGATTAAAAAGAGATAATCCAATACCAAACCTTTAAAAACTTAAGAAAACTAGATATAATCCAATATTGATATAATCTAATATTGAGCCTTAAGAAAACTAGGAGAAAAGTATGTATTGAGACATGGCTCTAATGTAGCTAGCTTGACAACACATTCCAGTCAGTCACATTACTTAGTTGTCTACAGTGCACATTTTATAGAAAATAAATGTTATACAAGGGATGCAAATGAGCTCTACATATGTGAATGTTCAAGAACATGTGAGTTTTCCAGCCCATACCATAAAAGTCCTAATAAGGTGTAAGTTGGTCATGGTCTTATAGTACCAAATATCCTACTTATAAAATGTATTTTGAAGAAATTCCTTATAACCTTACATCTTTAGAGTAAGATCAAAATTTTAAAAAGAAATTTTACTTTGCTTCAAAGCAAAGTTTAAAAATAAAACTAGCATTTTGAAAACAGGTATGTTTTTTTAAAAAAATAAAAAGCAATTTATTACTTTTGATTGCCATGTGTTGACTTCATACAAGTAATATGGATATAGGCTATTCAAGGTTTATTTATTTGTTTATTTATTTATTTATTTTTGCATTACTATTCTTAATGTTTTTTGAGGCTCAGAAGCATCACATGAAAAATTTGGGAGAGGCTAAAAGAGCAGCCTTGAGTTTCTCCGGGTTTATTGGTCAATCACTGCTTATTACTCTATAGGTGAAAGACAGCTCTTCAGAATGAAGTCAAGTGTATATAAATAACACAAACACAATGTGATTTATTTTTATGCAAAAAGTACATTTCTGTTAATAAAGTAAATATAAAAAATAATGTTATAGTTATAGCACTGAGAGTTAATTTCTCAAAAGCAAAGAAAGTGTGGGGTGTACCATAGGTCCTGATAAGTTAAAGAACATTAACTTTGTAATGCATTAGGTAGTAGGTGGCCAAAGATAGATGTTTTCTATATAATCTACTCTCCTTCTGCATTCATCAGCTGATAGAGCTACATGAGTATCATTAGAAGAATGCCAAATCCTTCTTATGCCCAATTTACAAAATTCAGTTTTCCAATTAATTTAGCATTATATTCAGAAAGAGCCCTCTGTAAACTAGCAAGATTTGATTGCCAAATCAGTGCTTATGATGGCTACCCTCAAGCTTTTGCCAATTTCCTCTGAATCAGAAGAAAATTCATTTATTGTCTAGTGTAATATTTACATGTTGACCCTATTTTGATCTTTTCTTTAGCAATATATCATTCCTGGATAGAACATTAGGTATATTTATAAATAATGCATCTGGCCCACCTGAGTGTCTTGTAAAGGAGTTCTTAAGACAATTGTAAAATAAAAGTTTAAATAAAAAGTGTTCAGCAACTCCAATATTGTAAAAAATAGATGCTTACTTTCCATGATGTCCACATTGAATGGTCACTTTCTCTGTGTATACCTGAGTAGTTACAGAGATGAGGAAGTCTTAGCCCTATCCTGAAGGATTTAATAGTCTAGTTGAGGATATTAACAAGTGAAAAGGTTTTTATATACACTGTGGTAAGTGGTCTCTCAGAATAAAATACAGGTGCTATGGGAACCCAAAGGAAGGGCAGATAAACAAAGTAGAGAGGACTTTATAAATTGGTAGAGAAACACATTTTGTTAGATAAGTTCTAAGATAATCTGTTACAAAGTGTATAATAATATCTATACTTATAATTCATCTTTTGGCATCCTCTCAAGTGACTAACCTGTTGCCTAAGTATTCCAAATGAAAAACAGAGAATTGTTGAGTTTTCTCTCTCCCAAGATTGAGAAACTTTTATTCAGCCTCTCTGTTATAATACTCTGAATCCAAGCTAACTGACTTAAAATAAGATGAACAATGAATCAAGAAAATAGGGCCTGGGGTTTTGGCTCAGGGGGGCTGGGGTTGTGTGGCTCAGGTAGGGTGCTGTCCTAGCATGCATGAGATATTGGGTTCAATCCTCAGTACCACATAAAATAAATTAAAGATATTGTGTCCACTTATAACTAAAAAATAAATATTAAAATAGGGTTATGTTTCTAGATATAATAGACATTCATTTTTATGAGTATAAATATTTATTTTTTTCTCCATATACTTCAGCCATAATGCATGCTCTAATGTGTTCCTGATGTTCCTGATAGTACGAATCATAAGTTCAGTCATCCCAAATAACCAAGCAAGATGAACTTGACATTAGCACATCTAATATATGTTTTGTAGCAAAACTTATGATCTCCATTTCCGTTTCATTCTCCATTTCTCTTTGTTGCACTTTTTTAGGGATGACTATTTTGCTTGGATTGTGAATTGAACAGCAATGAGAATGAGAGGGATTAGCCTGTGTTCCAGACAGACAAGATTAGGCTGTAGAAATCAAAAGGTGTCCAGGGACAGTTACTCTGCAGAGAGTTGAAGGAATATTCTTTCTCTCTGACCTGAGCCAATAGGTCTACCTGAATTAATTCAGCTGGACAGCTATTTAAAAAATGCCATCTGGGTAAAATTTATTCAAAGGAAAACTGTGCTACCTTGAACACACTCTATAGATAGGCTTATATTTCACATAGCAGACATTGACTCTAGAGAAAAGGATAACCACAGTGATTTTTAATCATTAATTTAACAAATTTTCAAATCACAAGTAAGCAACATGGGGATATGCTTTTTCCCTTCTTGCCATCATTACCCATAAACCATGGATATTTTGAAGTATAGAATCAATTCATTTTAATACATATTTCTTAAATGTCTGTTATGTGAAGAAATGTAGTGATATACAAGACAGACTTAATTCCTCTCATCATGGGGCTTCCAGTCTGACAGGCAAGATAGGTATTGTCCAAGTAGTTATAGATTTGATGGCTATTATGAAGAAAAGTTTTCAAGGTTAGGGGAGTATATAAGGAAGCCTAACCTTGCTGTGCAGGAGATAGATGTAGTCCAAGTCTCATCTACACTTTGGCTTAGAGATGCAAGGGACAAAGGAGGGAATGGTGAGCCTCTATTCTTTGTCTGTAATTCTAAATATAGCTGAAATATGCCTCAAAGTCACTGGGACACTTTCTTCAGGGGATGTTGGCATAGAATAGTCTCTAGTTGAGCCGCATGCTTTATATACAGCTGTTTCCTTTCTAACCCTGGATGGTTGCTGCTCTTTACACTCCTCCCAAGATAATGGAAAGTCATTTAAGCTTAGTGCTAAACACCCTATTCCTTGTTTCTCTGTAGCTTTCTAGAGGGAGGCTTAACCCTTGCCTGTCACTTGGGAACTCTTTTGGGTATGTTATCCAAGAATTCTATGGCATTCTCAGTCCTTTACCTATGTTCCACTTAATTTCAGAAGCTTTTCCACCAGCAAGAAAGGTAAAGAGTTAAATCTGGCTTCAGCCACTTCTATAGTTCATTCATTGATAGTCTTCTTTGACAAGCAGTGCATTTTCAGTAGTAGTCACTTTTCCCTAATAGTTAAAAAAAATATCAGAGATCAGGAAAGTAATTTGTAATAAAAGGGGGTCTGTGAAATTCAGTATTTATCTTGAAACTTACAATGATTCAAAGTTTCTTTCTGGAGTGAAAAGAAGTATATAATAAAGAGGTGGGGGAATCAATAATTTTTTCTTTGCTCTACAAGTATTCTTAATAAAGCATGGTAAACTGTCTTTCAGAATACATTCAAAAGAGGACTGAAGATCTGTCTTATTGTAACCCAAGTGAAAGGCATAGAGAAGAGAGTATGAACAGTCATCCCCTACTCCAATTTACCATGGTTCAATTTACAATGATTCAGTTTTATAATGGTATGAAGGCAACATGCATTCAGAAGGAATAATACTTTGACTATTGATCCATTCCCCAGTTAGCTATACATGGTATGATCTGCACAATGCTGGGCAGCAGAGTGAGCAGCAGTTCCCAGTTAGCTTCACAATCATAAAAGGAAACAATCCATATTCTACAGTGCTGAGCTAGAATGTTCCATATGTCAAGTATATTAAACACATTTTCATTTTACAATTTTTTTTTCAATTTTTGATGGGGTTTTCAGGATGCTACCCCATTGTAAAGTTGTTTACTTTTAATTTTTTTAGACTTGGCAGATAAAAGGTTTCCCTGGAATATGTTGAATGCAATAGGTGATCTTCCTCTGGGCAACTCACTTTCCTTCTCTAGGACTCCATTTTAACTTCTATGTAAGTGAGTGTTCAGCTGTAATTCCATGGCTTTCTTCATTACTGTTGGTTTTCTATAGAGGCACCATCAGGAAGAAGTATAGTGGGCAATCATTTACCACTTATACACATATACCCATATACACTGCCCCTTGTTCTCTACTAGAAGAGCTCTGTTTTCATCTTCACATATGATTTCATTTGAGCCAAAAGGTTCATGTCTTTAAAACATGGTAAATCATTGTATTTGATGATTTTTAAGGAGTATGATTCTTTTGATTGCTTCAGGTAGCCTGATCTGTGGGTAATTCAGAAAAAAATTAGCTAATGTGAGAGGACACAGCTGAACCAAAAAAGTACTTTAACATCACCAAAGTTCTATAGGAGAAACATTTTTCTCTACTTGCATTTATCTTTGCTGCTGCTGAGTTAAGATATGGTAGTATTGAAAACTGAATAGTCTCCCTAGCTGGATATCCTTGAGTGAAGTGGGTGGAGCTGGCAGCCTAAAGCTTGGGAAGTTGTAGTTAATGAGTAGAACCTCTAAGTGTGCTAATCACTGGTGCTTTACAAATTTGCACTGAGCTAAGAAAGGCCTGTGGTCAGGAATTCTGAATAGGGCATCTCTGGACTAAGTGAGAAGGGAGCCTTTGAAGGCTTTGAGTTTGTAGGGGCGTTGCTCTTTGTCTTTGGATGACATCAGGACACGGAAACCTGTTCAGAAGACAGGATGGTACCTGATAGGCATAAAATTGGGATATGGAAGGAGGGAAACAGACAATGCTCCTAAAAACACATCCCACCTAAGGAAAAAAAAATGCTCATCTTAAGAGATTTCAAGGTGCTTCAAGGCCTAGGGAACATTCCATTTACTTTTATTTGGGATTTTTACCAAAAAGAAACTTAGAATTTGAGAAATTGACTTTATATTCTTTTTTATCATTGCAATTATGTAACTTAGTTTCCCATTCATTTTGCCAAAATGCTAAAATTTTCTTTGGTGAATATGCTTTAGTTATGTTCAAAGGATATGTATTTCTTTAGGAATATACTTTGCAGGGCTGGCATCCTGGCCATGTGACCTGCACAGTTGCTTGGTTTAATGTTCTGCTGACACTGCTTTGAAATTCTTAATAAATTTTGAACAAGAGATTTTGCCTTTTCATTTTACAGCAGGATCTGCAAATTTTATATCCCGTCCTATTCCTTGGTTTCCATTTTATCCTGATTTTTCTACATTATATGGTCCATGGACATAAGAGAGAGACAAGCAGCCATGCAAGACTTGCTAGGTCTCAGACATCCAGAATTTGTCATTGAGCCTGAATGCCAGGTTGAACTAGCTAGAAATTGAGATGGCCCTGGTATTTAGGGTTGGGAATAGAGTGTTTAACTCCCTGAGGCCTAGATTTAGTGATTTCTGAGTTGATGCTTAGGTAATTCATGTCTGTCTTATTGAATTATTTTTAAGGTGCCTCATGTGAGCTCTTTTGTAAATTTGGCCACAGAGGCAGGGTAGATAGACTGCTGGATTAGAAGGATTTATTGCTGCTACCCGATAAGGAAAGAGGACCCGGTTAGCAGCTTTCTTCCACTCTGGAATGCTATATACAGTGCAGATTGATAAGTGAATTCTGGCACATGCCTTGGGCTCCCCTTCAGGACAGGTGTTGAGGCATTATTGAGATTATTTATTGTTATTGTTTATAGCATTCTCATTAAGCCCACAGGATGAGGCATAATGTGATACTTAACATTTCTGTGCTGTGGGCATCAAGAGTGAAGAAATCTATCTCAGGCTAGTAACCTGGAGTTAAGCTCCAAGCTAACAGGCATGACAGATTAAAAGCCCATTTCACCTGGAGATAATGACACCAATAGAGTTGTTAGTTATTGAGCCACCATCAATAGGGTGCATGCTCTGAGGGATTCACCCTGAAAAATATTGGGTCTCCTTGGAATTAGCAACAGAGAAATGCAGGATATACGGAGGCACTCTGGCTGAAGGAAGTTTTATAATAAATTAGCTTGCTAGTCAATAACTAGGGCTTTGCTGATGCCTCTTCTGACCAGATGAAGAACCATCTCTCTTTTACTAGTCTTTTTAAAAAAATTCCAAAGGAAGTGTGTATATTCCAAGATCTCTCATGATAAGAAAAACATCTGTAAAATGAGTATATGAAACTAGGGAAGCCTATTTTTGTTTATTTTGTTATTTGCATCCTACATTGCCCTCTCTGGTAGCTGATTATGGCGTGTCTTCATATCTATAAGCTGCTTCTTAACATTGAATACAGGCAGAATTAGTGCGTAAGTCTTACATATTCTTGGTACTCAGAGACTTTAGTGGTCTCTTATGGTTTCTGAAATCAATCTTGTTCAGAGATAGGGGCATCCAGTTTGAAGAGTCTCCCTTCTGCAGTTATTTGGTGTTATTGATTTGAACTGAAAGAAATTAAAGTTGGAGCACATTTTTTTTTTTTTTTTGGAATAGACACTTTTTCACAGGGCTACCAGGAAGATTGTCCCCTTTGCCAGGATTATGTGGCTTGTTTGACATAGTGCCTAATTATTGAAGACTTCTCTGACATTTGAGAGTACAAACTAGGGATCATGCCCTACCAACACAGCTTACCACATGTGTTGGTGCAGCTGTGACTATCCACAACAAAGTGAACTACTACCCATCTGCCTTGAGATTTCATTCACTTTGTCTTGGTAAATTTTTGGGAAAGTCCATGTTATGCCCATACTTTCCTAATATTGCTCTCCTTGACCAGAAAGCGTCCCTCTGGCCCTTACTCCTTTTCCAAGCCCTTCTTTTGTGAGTCCTTTATGTATTCCTACCTCCATAAAGCCTTCTCTAAATAAACCCACCATCCTGTCCTTGAAATTAACATTAATTATCTTGTACCTTATAATTCCTTTTCTTGTTATTAAGTCTCTTTAGCCACATAGCTCCTTTGGGAGATATACTTACTTATTTTTCATCCCGTAGAGTACCTAAACCACTTAATAAATGCTTGATTGATTATTAATTCAGTGGAAGGGTTTAATCCCTGATGGTCTTGTTAAGAATGTGTTATCTGAGAAGATTAGTTGTTTACAGCTTCACACAAATTAGCACATTAGGCTGAACCTAGGATACAAGGCTAGGGTATTCTACTGGAAAGCGAGAGGATAGGAAAGGTGTTTAGAATAACCATCAAAAAATTGATCGCCCTTTTTTTAAGTATGAAACACCAGACAGATGTAGAGAGGTTAACTGATTTTTCACCTAGTAAGTGCCACAACCCAAATCCTCTGACTAAATGCTATGTTCTTCCTGACTATGAAACATGGCATCCTGGCAACCTTGGGTGGGTAGGTGTGGATCCTTCTCTTTTTCTGGGACTCTCTTAAAATGTAGCACCCAGGAGAGTATGGAAAAGGAGACCAGAGGTATGTTGAAGCAATAGTTATCCATACACTTAGAAATTTGAGTACTGACTAATTGCCATATGTGAATAAAAACTATAATGCTAATATCCCCTCATTTTCTTCTTTGTTCTTCTAGCAACTCTTCTCTTCCCCATTTTACTCTTCATCTGCACATTCGACCTTCCCACTCTTCTATCCAAGTACCTAATTACAGTTTTGCAAGAAAAATTACAGACGACATAATGTTATATACACACCTGGAATTTATATTGATTTTATGGAATTGTGCTCTGAGTGCCACTTTGTGTTGCATTCCCATAGCAACATCAAATAGTAGAATGGGAGAAAGAAAAAGAAACCTGAAAGCTCAGCAACTGCAGCTCCTAGAACTTGTGCATTTATGGCTTGGCTTCTCCTTGACAAGTTGCCTATTTTTATAACTTTGTTTTACAAAATAAGCATTAATTAGAATGATATCACTTCATCCTTTGATTGCTTTGCACTTGAAGAAAAGATTGAAAGGGTGTTATTTTATAGTAACAGAAAAAATGATTTTTGCATGAGAGACAGAGGAGAGGGTGAGAATTTGTAAAAGCATGCTTAGAATTCATCTCTGACCTATAGTAAAAATCAGAGCAATCCAGGGTTCTCTCACCCATCCTTCCAACTACAATGACCCTCCACTTGCAGATCTGTAGACTTGAAATAAAGAAGAAAAGCAGCCAGAAGTCAAACTGCTGCCTCAGAGTCAGATCATGATTGTGCATTTTAGTTGTCCTTCTGGAGCCTGAGCCTTGGCTGAATTTTTGTCTTATTTGACCAAAGATCTGAATTTGCCTTTCATATTTGTCTGAGTTGCTGGGTCTGATCTTTTATTTCCATCTACCCTGTAAAATGGCACTTATTTTGCTGCCAGCCATGTCCTATTGCTAGAGACTTGTGCTGTAGCATGACTTGACTTCTCTTACCATGGGTAGTATTTTTTTTTCAAGCCACCTTCTAGTCTCAGCTCAATTGTCATATCATCTGAGAGTTCTTCCCTGACCAATTTATATAAAATAGCTCCCCCTCCTTCTCCTTCATTCCTGCAAGGACTTTCTATCCCATTATTTCATTTCATTTTCCTATAAAACATATTATTAACTGAGATTACCCAATGTGTTTACTTGTTTTTTGTCAAATCACCTCCCCACTGGAATGTAGGAGTAGTAACCTTGTCTGCCTTATATTCAGCCCTTTACTTTAGCTCTCAGCACAGAACCTGGCCAAGAATAGACATTAAATAAATATTTGTTGGATTAGTGAGTGAATGAATGAATGAATGAAGTGCTTATTTAACATGAATTATGTTGGAAAACAAATACCACTGGTTTCCTAGAGAGCTTACCTTAGAATTACCAGATTTTGTAAGGTGAATGAATGTATGCTGTGTTTCTTTATTGCTTTCTGTGTCTGTAGTCCTCATTGCAGTAGCAACTCAAGAACTATTTCAGGGTTTCATGGTCCAAGATATTTCCAAAGTACTCTTCAGAGGTGGAAGGTTTAGTGTGGCTTGCCTCAGGTATGTTCCTAGTCACCTTGCTTTTCCCTAATTTACAGTTAGACAATTAAGCTTCAAAAATATTGGCACAGTTAAATCTCTCACTGTGGGCCACAGATGATTTTGAAGGTGAGTATACCTGAGAAGTTGACAGTCAGGATTTCTAACATGTGCACCCAAAGATGTAATAAGGTCAAATAGAGCTGTTCATGGTGACTAAATTATTTTAGTAATTTCTTTTAGGTTTATTGACTTCTATTTTATACTAAAAAAATGAAAGTTTTAAGAAGTACTCACTGGCAAGAAAAAGAATGTGATTTGCTCCAAGTGCAGAGAGTAGAACCCTCTAAATCAACAGTTGTTAATGACAACCACCATATAAAAGGCATTTAGTGCAGATTCTACTTCAGACCAGACACAATGCTAAATATTTTGTGTGCTTTCATTCTAAGGAAAAGAAAAGGCATTTTAGGGCTGAGGCTTTGAGAACTTCATTTTTTTAAATGTCATTAGGCATTTCCTTTTCTAGATGAACTATACCAACGTTCCAGTTTAGAGACAATGGAAGGTAGCATTTTAAAGACCCTAGTTGTATTGTTTTGAATTGCTTCTCTCCAAAATTTTTGGGATATTCCACAATCTCTGCCTCTTAGCTTCACAATTCACTCACCTATTTTGGTGACAATGAGGCTATCTACCTAATAGGGATATTGGATGGCTATTCTCTTATTTTCTCCATCTGGTTAATAGTTCATACACATTAGGCATTATTGTGGTCATTGTTAATAGTTCACATTATTTACCTGGCTTTCTGCATTCCTGAAAGTGCTAATAGTAATCAGCTTTTCTCATTACACTTCTGCCTGCCAGAATGAACATGTCCATATACCTCGGGATATGGTTGAACAGATATCAAATAATTTACTGAATCTGATAGTATTTAGCCATTGTATTTCAGAAGTCAGATCTGTATTTAAACAAGTTATAATAGTGTTTTCCAGGTTTTAGTAGATGTATGTTGAGCTTTATTTTAAAAAGTTAAAAATGTATTATCTTCACATTTTGATTAAGGAAAAAAATGAATAGTCTTAAGGCAGTAGTTAACACATTTGCTCTTCCAACCAAGAGGTTTCACAGTAAATCTAATTATTCATATGTAATTGCATCTCAAACAGTAATGATATTTGCATAATGGGAAATTGTTTCCTTCAGGAATGTCCAGTATGTCCTGCACGCATCAGGAAAACATTCTGACATCTTGGTGCTTCTTATGGACAATAATGGGGTCAATGCCTTTACCTGCCATTCCAAATTAGAAATCACCCCTGGATCTTATTGTGCCCTAAGGGCTAGTAAATAGATTCCATGCTTCTGGTCCCAAATAACATATCAGCAGTGTCCTTTACCTTCCTTAGGCCAGTCTGTATATGTGCTGAAATAGATGACAATTTTAAGTTTAGAGACTAAATTGGGTCAAAAGAGAAACAAAGTGGCCCCTTCCCCCTCTTTTATCCCCTCTTCTGTACTTCCCCTATCTCCATTCTATTGCTTACACCAGTTTTCTTTTAATCATGAGTTGAGATATTCTTATTTAAAACTTTAAAAACATGGTATCTTTGCAAATAAAATAAACATAGGGTAAGTTTCTGTCAAGTATGTTTCATTTTCCACATATATCATAAAGATGATAGGATATGTGTGTGATTATGCAATCAGACACTACTCTTTATAAATCTTAGGTTCACAGGTACTTTTGATGACCTATGAGATTTGATTGTGAACATATGTTACTTAAGATCCATGATGAATTTGAAAATGGCCCAATAACTGCTTTTCAGAATTACTATCCATTTATATTAATTCATTTTAGCCAATTCCTAAATAAAAGCTTCAGAGAAAAATCCTACTTTGTCTTTGCCTGAGAAACTTGGGTAATGATTGACTTGTCATTTTATATTGCATTACCTGCCTTTATTGCAGTACTACATTTTGCCAGGGATTAATTTCTTATGTATGGAAGAAAATGAGTAAATAACTCTCTACCCATTGCTATACCTGAATCAACATCAAAGACATGTATATGTAATTTAGGAATAATAGTTTGAACACCATGGAAGACTAGATGTCCTAGAAATCCTTTTTATAAAATGCCTTAAAATTCTGAAAGATGTAAACATTCTTTTTAGATACATACGCAATTTCACAAGAAGTTCTGGGAAAACAGGAAAGACTCCTGAGAAAATAGAGAATCTGGAAACCAGAATAGTAATATAATAAAGAAGCTGTAGTTGCCCTGGGAATATTTTTGCATCTTAGTAACCTACCCCCTTGGATTTTCATTGACTGATAAGCGACAGGAAGGGAAACCACTTTTATTTATGCTTTTCAGAATTACTATCCATTTATATTCATTCATTTTAGCCAATTCCTAAACAACATCTTCAGATAAAAATCCTCCTTTGTCTTTGCCTGAGAAACTTGGGCCCAAGACTGCAAGTTCAATCTCTCAGTGATACATCTGCATAGAAATGGTTAAGTAAAGGCTATGGCCATTAATAAGGAAAACTACAAGTAAACTAGTCTGCCTCAGCTCTGTGAGGTATGAAACTGTGAAATATAAAACTGTAAACAGAAGTCTGCCATTGTTCAGTATAGAGTTCAAATCTGAAATGTCTATATGGTCCTGGAAACTTTGAGGAGAGAAGTTAAAGTGATTCTGGACTGGTTTCACCTCAGCACTCTTGGAAGATGCAAGATGAGTTCTTTCTGGAGGCTATTATCTTGTTTGAATGTGAGGTGTCCCCCAAAAGCTCACATGTGAGATAATGCAAAAAGGTTTAGAGGAGAAATGATTGAGTTGTAAGAGCCTTAATTCAATCAGTGATTTAATCCCAGATAGTGATTAGCTCAGTGGTAACTGAAGTGGTAGGGTGTGGCTAGAGGAGGTAGGAATTGGGGCGTGACTTTGGGTACATATTTGTGTCTGGTGAGTGGACTCTATTTCTGCTTCCTGATCATAATGTGAGCTGCTTCCCTCTGCCGTACTCTTCTGCCTTGATGTTCAGGCTCCCCTTGTGCCCCAAGGAATGGAGCCAGCCTTCTGTGGACTAAGACTTCTGAAACCATCAGCCCTCAAATACACCTTTCCTCCTCTACAGTTGTGCTGGTAGGGTCTTTTAGTCACAGCAGCGAAAAAGGTGATTAAAACATATCTTGACCTAGGTTTTTCAGAATTTCCATAAATCAAACCCCCATGAATATAAGCTCAAAATTCAAAGTTCTAAAACTACATTGAAAAGAGCCACCTTGGGTGCAAGTTGGCAGAAACAACAAAACAGCAGAATCAGACCTTTAAGAACTTCAGATATTGATATTTTAAGTTCTAAATATATCATTTCTATTTAAATTATAAAAATAGAAAAGATGAATCAGAAACATGAATGAAGGAGAGGATGCAATAACAAAGATGAGATGTAAGTTCAGAAGATCTAAATGAATTTTATGGAAATGAAAAGCACAGTGAATATATTTAACAGAAAATTGGGCATAAAGAGAGAATAGGGTTAGAAGAAAAATTTGATATTTTCAGAAAGTTTTACAGAGAGAAAAACAGATAAAAGTTATAGAAATCATGGAGGATAGAATGATAAAATGTATCATATGTCTAATTAGTGTTCCAGAAGTAAAGAAAAAAATGAAACTGGGGATTGGGGGAAAAATGATGTTAAAAGAGAGAGAGGCTGAGAATTTTCTTGAATTGATGAAAGATTATATAAGAAATCATTATCCAAACATGAAATAGTAAAACTAGAGAATATCAAAACTACAAAGAGTATGAAATTTTAAAAAATAAATAAAAATCATCTCAGGCCTTCTGACTCCAAATTATATAAAGAGGAATAAACTAATTGTAGAAAAAGTATAGTATATGGGCTGGGGATGTGGCTCAAGCGGTAGCGCGCTTTCCTGGCATGCGTGCGGCCTGGGTTCGATCCTCAGCACCATATACAAACAGAGATGTTGTGTCCACTGAAAACTAAAAAATAAAATAAAATATATATATATATATATATATATATATATATATATATATATATATATTAAAAGTTCTCTCTCTCTCTCTCTCTCTCTCTTTAAAAAAAAAGTATAGTATATAGACAGCACCAAGTGAAATGGTGGAATATATACTTAATCACAATGATACAAATGAACTGATGTAACAAGTTGAAAGATAATGATTTTTATTATTATATCTTTAAAATATGCTATTTAGGACTAGTAGTATGGCTCAGTGGTGGAGTGCTTGCCTCACACGTGCAAGGCCCTGGGTTTGATCCTCATCACCACATATAAATAAATAAAATAAAGTTACAAAAATATGCTATTTAAAAGACTAAAATATAAGGCTATTGAAACATTGAAAGTAAGAGAATGGTTAAATATTACTGGGAAAATACTAATGTATCCTGTTAATATTTGCATAGGTATATAAGATATAGTAGAACTTAACATTAAGTTCTACTTTATATAAGATAAAATAGAACTTAAAGCTAATTTAAATAGTGGATGACCAAAAAACCTAACTCTTACATAATGATTCAAAATTCAGTTCACCCAGAAGTTCTCACAATTCTAAATTTATATTTACCTACTAAACCAGTCCCATAATACTTATAGTGAAAACTGACCAAATTACAGGGAGAAATGCACAAATCCTCAGCTAGAGGGGAAGATTTCAATCACTACTCAAAATAATTGATAAATTAAAAGACAAAAAATGTTGGTAAGGGTGTAGGTAAACATACTTTTTATATAATGGTCCAGATAGTAAATACTTTGTATTTTTGTATATATATATATATATATATTTATATATATATAATCTATTCAGATGTGCCAATAGAGTATAAAATCAGCCTTAGACAATACTTTAGTGAGACTGGATATTTTCAATAAAACTTCAGTTGTGGACATTTAAATTGAATGCCATATCATTTTTATTTGTTATAAAATCTACTTTTGGGGCTGAGGTTGTGTCTCAGTGGTAGAGTGCTCGCCTAGTATGTGTCAGGCCCTGGGTTCAATCCTCAGCACCACATAAATATAAAGATATTGTGTCAACCTAAAAAACTAAAAAATAAATATTAAAAAAATAAAATCTACTTTTGCTAGTTTTCAAACAATTAAAAATGTGAAAATAGTTTTTAGCTCATATGCCAATACAGCCAGTTGACCAGACTTGGCCCAAAGGCCAGAGTTTGCCAACCCCAAAATAAAAGATTAGTACAGCAAAATAAGTGTAATATAGAAAAAAAGCCCTTCTGTTTAGTAACTAGGCAATGCATATTATTCTCAACAATATATAGACTATTTACTAAAATAATTACATATTAGGCCATAAAGAAAGTATCAATATATCTTAAGAATTCATATAACAGGCTATATTCTCCTAACTAGTACCATCAATTTATAAATAAATAGAGGATTATTTTTTAAAGATATATTTTTAAAATATTTTTTTAGTTGTTGATAGACAACTTATTTTTATAAGTTTTTTAATAGACATGTGTTGCTGAGAATTGAACCTAGTGCCTCACACATGCCAGGCAAGTGTGCTACTTCTGAGCCACAACCCCAGCCTAAGTATTATTTTTTTAAAATGCAGAAAAATTTGAAAAAATTAAAATTAACATGGAAATAAATATTGTGTGTCAAAGTTCATATTGGACATTTCAAAAATACTTACAATGAAACATAAAGGGAAAAATCTACATGTAAAAACTGTGATAAATCTAGAAAATGATGCTTAGAAGTTCATAGCATTAAATAATTATAACACTAAAGATTTTAAATTAATGAACTAAGTGTGAAATTATAAAGGCTAACAAAAGAACAAAATAAACACAAAGTAGAAAGAAAGAAAATGAAGACATTAATTAATGAAGCTGAAAAAAACATAATCGGGTCAATAAAGTCTAAAGTTGGCTTTCTAAAAAGACTAATAAAATAGAACAACCTTTGGCAATATGTATTTGGAAGCAAGCAATAAAATGAGAAATGGAGAGAAAAAGAGAGACCACAAATAAAGGATGAATAAGACAGGAGTGGGGAATGTGGCTAGACATAAAGTAGCAAATAAGAAAATACTAAAAAACAAACAAACAAAAAACCAATATGCCAATATTAGAGAAAAGTCAGATAAAATGCACACTTTTTTATAGCAGGAATTGAACTCAGGGACACCTAACCACTTAACAACATCCCTAGTCCTTTGTATTTTTTAAAATTTATTTTATTTTTCAGACAGTGTCTCACCAAGTTTTTGAGACTGGCTTTGAACTTGTGATCCTCCTGACTCAGCCTTCTGAGCTGCTGGGATTACAGGTGTGTGCCACTGTGCCTGGATAAAATGCACACTTTAAAAATTAAAACCATAAATTGCCTAAACAAACCTCAGAAGAAATAGAAAACAGGAATATACTTATAATCATTAGATAAATCGGTAGTTAAAAAAAATCACTGAAATCACAGGAAAATTTTATTAATTGAAGGAACAGATAATTGTAAATTTATATAAACTCTTCCAAAGACATAAAATAATATATTCCATTGTTCACTTAAAATAATAATTTGATTCCAAAACCAGATAAATACCACAGGAAAGATGAATAGTATAAGGAATTTATTATGAGTACTGATAAACATCTTGATTTAAATATTAGCAGAAGGAGTTAAGCAGTGTATAAATATGATAATAAATTATACAAAGTTCAGTTTCATGTAATCTAAGGTTGGCTGAACATTTGAGAAAATACTAGTGTAAATCATCAAACTAACAGAAAATTATCTCAATAAATATAGTAAAACAAATAAAATGAAAACAGAATTGCAGTGCTAAACAAACTTGGAAAGGAAGTGATGATAAAATATATTTACAAAACAGTCTTCTGTAATTATCATACTCAGTGGTAAAATATTAGATGAATTCCCCTTGAAAATCAAGAACTGGATAAAATTATTCACTATCATTTCTACTCAGCAGTACTAGAGGCCCTAGTAAGTGCCATAAAACAAGAAGAACAAATGAAGTCAATTATCGGTATCAAAAAACAAATAGTCTGATACTTTATCATTTCTTTAGATGAAAAATCTGAGATAATCTACAAACTCTTAATGTTTCGTTCAACAAAAATAGTCATATTCCTCTGTATCAGCAATAAATATTTGGAAATATAAAAATTTTAGGAAGGATACCAATTTTAATTAAAAATTAAAGGTACATAGTAATAAATCTAATAAAGATGTTTAAGATCTTAATGGAGAAAATATAGGATTTTATGGAGAGACATTAGACTTAAATAAATGCAAATATAAAGCATGTTCATAGAGGACTCAGTATGATAAAAATGACAGTTTTTTCTACTAGATGAATATATTCAGTGCATTCCCCCCCCGAAAATACCACTTTTCTGTGGTACCAAGCAAGATGATTCTAAAACACAGAAGGAAAATAACTTAGAATATCCAAAGGAATGTTTATGAAAATATAAAGATAGGGAAAAGACATAGCTTACAAAACATCAAGGCATCTTTATAAATTTAATAAAATTATAGTATATAAGATAATTTTCTTACATAATAACTCTAGACCAATAAACTTGAATGGAATAAAGATACCAGGGGGGCTGGGGTTGTGGCTCAGTGGTAGACCACTTGCCTAGCATGTGTGGGGCACTGGGTTTGATTCTCAGCACCACATATAAATAAAATAAAGGTTCATTGACATATATATATATATATATATATATATATATATATATATATATGATATGCATAATATACACATATATGTATGTGTGTATATATATATATATATATATATATATATATATATATATATTAATATTACCAGGAAAAGTCTTTTTTCATTAAAAAATTCATAAGAGAGTTAACATTGAAGATTAGCTGGGAAAGGATGGGCAGATCAAGAATTGGTTATTGAGCCACTGCTTATACACATTTAAAAGATGGGTATTACAATATTACACCATGCTTAAATATAACTTCTAGGCATTTTATAGTTATAAAAATGAAACCTAAATATTTAGAACAACTTAAAGAAGACTAACTTTAGGACTTCAGATTAGGAAAGAATTTCTTTAAGTCATTTTAAAATAAAGCAAATATAAATGAAAATAAACATAAAAGATTAATTCATTTTTTATCCTGAATTCTAATCCATTAGAATTAAGATCTTCTTATCATAAAAATTCTATTAAAAGACTGGGGATATAACTCAGTTGGTAGCGTGCTAGCCTCAGATGCACAAGGCCCTGGGTTCAATCCCCAGCACCACAAAAGCAAACAAAAAATTCCATTAAAAATTAAAAGAAAAAGACTTGAAGAGGCATAAAATGAACTAATAATCAGTATCCACTATAAAGTGAAAATAGTTCCTACTAATCAACAGGAACAAATAATCCAAGAAAAAATTAGGCAAAGATTATAAGTAGGCAGTTCACAGAAGAGGAAACCAGAATAGCCAATTAATATAGGAAAAGAGGTTTCATTTGGCTTGCTATTAGAGGTGTGTAAAATTGTATTTAAAATATGAAATTTCTCCACCCACCATGTTAGTAAAAATTTAATGTCTGACCATAGTTAACTTTTGTGAAAATACATGGGAATAGGTACTCTAATAAAATAGATAGGAATTTAAATAGTTGCAACTTCTGTCAGAGACAGTTTGTCATATCTAATGAATTTGAAGATGAACATATCCTACAAATAAGCATTTCCACCCCTAGGTATATTCTCTTCAGAAATTTACATATTGATACCAAAAGATATGTAAGATACATAGAAGAGTATTTTGGGTTATAAGATAAAAGAAAACATTTAAACAATGCATCTGTCATTAACAGGAAAATGACTATAGTCATACAATGAATGAAACACTAAATAGTGAAAATAAACTAGATATAAATACATTAACATAATATTAATGTTCCAGGAAAGATAAAATGCCTGTCAAAATGTGCAATATTGGTCCATTTCTCCAAATTTTAAAGACAGGTGAAGCAACATAAATTGGTGATGCTTCCATATAGATATGCATGTTTATAAGAGTGAAAAGAAATGATAAACACAAAATAATGGTTACCTTGTAGTAGGGGAGTAGGAATAGGAGTGCAATGGTGGAAGACTATACGAAGGGCTTCAACTGCATTGGTTATGTTTCTAGACAGGTTGATGTATGGTGTGTGTTAATTATATTAATATTTTGAATATCAAAAATACTCATAATACTTTATTTTTTTTCTCGGAGCAACCAAAAGATCCTTATTGTGGTGGTGAGAAAGAGGGGAAAAGAGAGAGAAAGAGAGAAAGCAAGAGAAAGAGCAAGGGAAAAGAGAAGAAAGAGAGAGGGTGAGAGCAAAGTGAGGGGGGGGGAAGCAAAGTGCAAGAAAGAGAGAGCCTCATAATACTTTAAAAAGTAGTTTACTATGTCCATTCTACTCTGTACTACACTTTCCTCCTAAACCCCTATTTTTTAAAAAATATTTATTTTTTAGTTATAGGTGGACACAACGTCTTTATTTTACATTTATGTGGTGCCGAGGATCAAACCCAGTGCCCCATGCATTCTAAGGGAGCTCTCCACCATTGAGCCACAACCCCAGCACCCTCGTTTTTTTTGATGATACTACCAATTCTCCAGTCACCTGCACTTGAGTCCTCAGCCTCATCTTAGACTCTTTCATTTTCAGTGGCCTCCATAGCCAGTCAGTTGGCAGCCTTGTAGCATTTCCCTTATAAGGTTTCATGTTGACTCCATTTTAGCATTCTGTAACTGCCTCTGTTTGTTACCTATCATTGCATTGATTATGTCACTGGTTTTCCTGCCTTAACACGAATGGTTCTCAACCTTGGATGCCTACTGGAATCAAGTGGGAATTTAAAGAAATAAACATGGATATGTTGTGGAATTCCAGTATTTTTTTCAAGCATTTTGTATGATTCTTTTTTTTTATTGGTTGTTCACAACATTACAAAGCTCTTGACATATCATATTTCATACATTAGATTGAAGTGGGTTATGAACCCCCAATTTTACCCCAAATGCAGATTGCAGAATCACGTCGGTTACACATCCACAATTTTACATAATGCCCTATTAGTAATTGTTGTATTCTGCTACCTTTCCTATCCCCTACTATCCCCCCCCACCCTCCCATCTTCTCTCTCTACCCCATCTACTGTAATTCATTTCTCTCCTTGTTTATTTTCCCATTCCCCTCACAACCTCTTATATGTAATTTTGTATAGCAATGAGGGTCTCCCTTCATTTCCATGCAATTTCACTTTTCTCTCCCTTTCCCTCCCATCTCATGTCTTTGTTTAATGTTAATCTTTTCTTCCTGCTCTTCCTCCCTGCTCTCTTCATAGTTGCTCTCATTATATCAAAGAAGACATTTGGTATTTCTTTTTTAGGGATTGGCTAGCGTCACTAAGCATAATCTGCTCTAGTGCCATCCATTTCCCTGCAAATTCTATGATTTTGTCATTTTTTATTGCTGCATAGTACTCCATTGTGTATAGATGCCATATTTTTTTATCCATTCATCTATTGGAGGGCATCTGGGTTGGTTCCACAGTCTAGCTATTGTGAATTGTGCTGCTATGAACATCCATGTGGCAGTATCCCTGTAGCATCATTTTGTATGATTCTAATGTTCAACCAAAATGGGGAATGCTCTAGGCCAGGGGTTGGTATACTTTCTCTGTAAAGGGTAACATAATGATATTTTAGGTTTTGTTGGCCAGATGGTCTATGTTGCAACTACTCAGTTTTTCTATTATAGCTTAAAAGCAAATATCCATGATACATAAATGGATTAGCTTAGCAGTGTTTCAATAAAACTTTATTTAGAAAAACAGGCAGCAGTACCAGTTTTGGCCCAAGAGCTGTAATTGCTGAACTTTGCTATAGATCACTGTTTCTCAAACTCAAGAATGTATCAGATCACCCGCAGGGCTTCTTGAAATACAAATTGCTAAATCCCTCCCCCAGTGTTTGATGCAGTAGATTGGTAATGTAGACAAGAATCTGTATGTCTAACAAATTTCCAGATACTGCTGATCTGGAAACAACACTCTGAGAGTCATTGATCTAGACCCTTTGAGCTTCTAGTCCATTATCTACCCTGCTTTCTGGTTGTCTACTACAGCCCATGTTTTGGACTTCTAATTAAAGTTGGTAAAAGAGTGAAATAATTTGTTACTTGATAAAATATATTAATAAAGTATCAATATGAAAGCCAACATTATAGTTAATTTTGAAACTCCAAGACTAATCTCAATGATGTTGGGAACAAGGCAATTACTACTGTTATTTGACTTAGTTCTGGATGTACCAACTGCTGTGATTAGATGAAAGATTAAATAGGATGTTCAAACACTAAAGAAGAAGATACACAATGATGGTCATTTGCAATTGATATGATTATATACCCCCAGGATCCATGAGTCCCAACTGGAATATATGAGTATAAATAAATGAGTATAGTATCTGTAGATACACAGAAAATAACACTACAAATTCCATAAGTAAAATCAGCTAAATCCTAGCAATAAAGTTAAGAAATTATAAGAACAGTATGAAGAAAGTTAAAACTCTGTTAAGGTACATGAATAGATAGAAATACTTTGTACTTGGATAGAAAGATCATATTGAAAAGATGTTAAAATTTAATGTGATCACAATTAAAATACCAAGGGAACTATGGACTAGGTATAATAATTTCAAATACATAGAAATGTTAAGAGAAGCTTATAAGAATAGGTAATAAAATTAGGAAAAGGAGAAGTAATAAATATTAACTTTATAACATATTCTGTAAACTACTATAATTAAAGTTGCAGAATAGAAATACAGATCAAAAATATATTTTTATTCCAGAAATAGACTCAAATGCTAATATACATACTCAAAAGATAATATAAAGGGAGGGAATATTATATTGAAATGACTCTATTTTTTGAGAAAAAAGTAAAAATAATCCCCTATCTCATTTGTTAAACTATTATTAATTCCAGGAAGATCATAGATGTGAGAATAATATGGGTGAAACTTTAAAAGTGTTAGAAATATATATGGACCATGGGGAGGTGAGAGAGTAAGGGATCTTTAAATATAAAGGGCCTAAGACAAAAATAGATACATTAGTGGAAGTGTTAATAAGTGTCACTATATAAATTTTAACACTCTTCACTGGAAAAATATAATGAAAATGAAAAATCTGGGAAATATTTTATAATGTGACACAGAAAATTTTAATAACTTGCTTTCTTGTGAATCAATACAAGGTTATTCAATACAAAAGGAAAAAATATATGAACAAACAAGTCACTAAAGAGAAATATAAATGACTTATAAACATAAGAAGAAATCTTCAGTTACCTTCATGAGTAAATGCAGATTAAAATGAATAGCGAATAATAAGTTTTGATAGTAAACAGTATTGGAAAGTAAACAGATAATATAGTTTGAAACTATTACTAGAAATCTGTCCTAACAATCAATAGTTCTCAACTGAGGGCCATTTTGCTCCCAAGAGCAAATGTCTAGAGTCAGTGTTGATTATTCCAACTGGAGAATATGCTCCTGGAATCTAGTGCATAGAGGCTACTGGTGTTGCTAAACATCCTATAATATATAGGACAACTTCCTACAACAAAATATTATCTAACCAAAAATTATGCCAATTGTGTCAAGGCCAAAAAAAATGCTTCTAAAGAAGCATGTGCCCACATAATTTTCAAGGGTGTTCTTTGTTGCATTATTTATAAAAACAAAAGACTGGAAGCAATTTAAATGTCCATCAATAGGTATAGGGTCAAATAAAATATGACACATCTACAGAGTGCCGTTACAGAGTTCATAATAAGAATAATGTAGATAAAATAATGATAAAAATATTTATAAGATATGCTAAGAGAGAATCAGGGAACATAACAGCCTAAACAGTCTCTTCCCATTTGTAAAATAAAAGAAGTATATATAAATATGCACACATGTATATAGGCGAGAAGATCTGTAAGGATGCATAGAAATGATTAAAACTGGTCTCCTCTGGGTAATAAGTCTACGCTAGGAGACTCATTTTTATTGTGTTCTGTTGGGTATTATTTGAAATTTTACTTTACAAAAGTAGCATTTTCTTTTCTTTTTCTTTCTCTACTTTTAATTTATTTTTTATGGTATTGGGAGTTGAACTCAGCAGCATTGTACCACTGAACTGCTTTTTATTTATAATTTTGAGTCAATGTCTCGTTCTTTGATGGGGATGGCCTCAAACTTGTACTCCTTCTGCCTCCGCCTCCCAAGTAGCTTTGCTTGCAGGTGTGTACCATAGCATCTGGCCTCATTTTCATAGTTTTATTTTATTTTATATTTTGGTATAAGAGATTGAATCCGTGGATGCTTAACCATGGAGCCACATTCCCATTCCTTTTTAAATTTTTTTAAATGATTAGTTATTTATTTTGTGGGGTCTTCCTAGGATGCTTAGGGCTTCACCCATTTTCACAGTTTTAAAGAAACCTAGGCTGATAATTTTACTCTAACTTGCCTTCCAAAACTTTCTCTTCATTTTGTCTGTAAATAGAAGCTAAACTCCAGGGATAGAGGACCAAGGTAATTTTTTTCTCTGTACCCTCCACCTATAGAGGTTTTCTCCCAATTCACATATTTTTGTTTCCACTAATAGCATGTTTACTTTATTTATTTTTATTAGAGATTTATAGTTATTCATACTAATCAGGTTCATTCTGGCAAACTCATAGATGCATGGAAATCAAATTCAAATTCAGTTCATGGTCTCCCTCCCTGCCTTTTTCCTTCCCATTCTCCCACTCCACTCCTATTTCCATTCTGAACTCTACTAGACTTCCTTTTGCTCATCTATTAATTTGTATTTGATTGGTTCTTTATGTAATTTTATCCTTCCACCCTCCTTTCCTTTATTTTACTCTAGCTTCCATATGAGAGAAAACATTTGATCTTTGAGTTTCTGAGTTTGGCTAATTTCATTTAGCAGGATCCATTTCTGTTAGAAGCTGTGAATTAACTGTGGGCATGTCTGAGTCATCTCTAATTGGAGGTGAGCCCCTCAAACTCTCAGTATTATCTTACCGATTTGAGACCACTTTATTGTTTGGGCAAACATCCTACTCAAGAGAATTCTGTGATACTGTGGAAGTTTTTGGCTGAGACAGCCCTAGGTTCAAACACAACTCCCAGAGGTAGAAAGAGATACCAATGCATCCAACTAGCCTTGTGGCACCAGCTGCCTGGATGAGGAAGAATTACTGGTCAATTGATGAGTCCCCAATCAGGCCAACTTCCCCACAGCCTCTTGCTTCTTGTTTACCTGGAAGAGCCCTTCCTCATAATAAATTCCTTCGATGTGTTTCACTATAAATAAAGCATTTGTTGGCTTTTCCCTTTGTTAGGATCAGATCCATCAGGTCTTTTCCACCCGTAAAGCCTCTGCTTTCAATATATATTTTTGTGTCCTTTGTTTTACTTCTTGATATTATTTTCAGCCTTTTATTTCCAGGTGACCCACACCTCTGAGGGTTACTTATTCCCTCCCCACACAGGTTGGTGGTTGAGACATTTCCATCCATTTACCAGCAAATGCCATAATTTTATTCTCTCTTATGTGGCTAAGTAAAACTCCATTATGTGTGTGTGCATGTGTGTATATACGTATATATGCATATTCATGCAAGGGAGTAGAATGAGTGTGTGTGTGTATGTGTGTGTGTGTGTGTGTGTGTGTGTGTGTGTGTGTGTGTTATGTCATAATTTCTTAATCCATTCATACTGATAGGTATCTGGGTCTTTGGGGAAAATACCAAGGAGTGGGATAGTTGGGTCATATGGTGTTTCCATCCATAGTTTTTGAGTAATCTCCATATTTCTTTCCAGAGTGATTGTTGTACTAGTCTGCAGTCCCACCAACAATGTGCAAGTATATATTTTCCCCAAAAAACCAACATTTCCTCATGCCAGCATTTATTATTGTTCATATTCTTGATCATTGCCATTCTCTTTGGAGTGAGATGGAATCTTAGTGTAAGTTAAATTTGCATTTCCCCAATTGCTAGAAATGAGCATATATACATATATACATACATATGTATGTATTAACTTTGAGAAGTTTCTGTTTAATTATTTTATCCATTTATTGATTGGGTTATCTGCTCTTTTATTGGTGATACATTTTTTGAGTTCTTTGTAAATTCTGGATATTAATCCCCTATTGGAGGGGCAGGTGGCCAACATTTTCTCCCATTCTGCAAGCTCTCTCTTCATGCTCTTAACTGTTTCCTTTGTTGTGCAGAACCTTTTCAGTTTGATGGTATTACACTTATTGATTCTTGGTTTTATTTCTTGTGCTTTGGGGGTCTTGTTAAGGAAGTCAGTACAAACACTAATATGATGGAGTGTTGACCCTATGTTTTCTTCTAGCAATTGTATTATAAATTCTCTGGTCTAATTCTTTAGTCTTTGATCCATTGCAAACTTTTGTGCAAGGTGAAAGAGTGGTCTAGTTTCATTTTTCTACACATAGCTATCCATTTTTCCCAGCACCATTTGTTAAAAGGCTGTCTTTTCTCCAAGATTTATTTTGGGTATATTTATCAAATATACAGCTATAGGTATGTGGATTTGTCACTGTATCTTCTGTTTCATCGATCTTCATGTCTATTTTGATGCCAAAACCATGCCACTTTCGTACTACCTGTAGTATGATTTCAGATCTGATATCATGATGTTTCCTGCTTTAATTTTCTTGCTTAGTATTGCTTTGACTATTCTGGTGTCTTATTCTTTCAAATCAATCTAAGAATTGTTTTTTCTAATTCTGTGATGAATGTTATTGGTATTTTGATAGGAATTGCATTGAATCTGTATATTACTTTTGGTAGTAGTGCCATTTTGACAACATTAACTCTGCCTATCCAAATACATGGGATGTCCTATGTTTTCATGTCTTTGTCAATTTCTTTCTTCAGTGTTCTATAATTTTCATTGTACAACTCTTTTACCTTTTTGATTAGATTGTTTACCTAGTATTTAGTTTTTTGAGGTTAGCATGAATGGGGTGGTTTTTCTGATTTCTTCCTTAGCCAAATCACTTTTGGTATATAGGAAAGTTATTGATTTATGGATGTTGATCTTATATCCTGCTACTTTGCTAAACTCATGTATAAGTTCTAGAAGGCTTCTGGTAGTTTTTTTTGTCTTATAAATATGGTATCATATTATCAGAAAGCTGATAGTTTGACTTGTACTTTTCCTATTTGTATCCCTTTGATTTCCTTTTCTTATCTGATCGCTCTGACTAATGTTTTGAAGACTATATTGAATAAGAGTTGTGAGAGTGGACAACCTTGAATGGTTTCTGAGTTTAGAGGAAACACTTTTAGTTTTTCTCCATTAAGTACAATGTTGGCAGGGCTGGGCATGTAGCTCAGTTGGTAGAGTGCTTGCCTCACATGCATAAGGCCCTGGATTCAATCCCCAGCAACACAAAGAAAAAAAGTATGATGTTGGCTTTGGGTTCATCATAAATGAAGTTAAGTTCCTTCAATCCTTAGGTTCTCTGGCATTTTTAACATGAATGAGTATTTGATTTTTATCAAAGATCATTTCTGCATCTATTTAGGTGAACATGTAATTTTTGTTCTTAGTTCTGTTTAAGTGATGAATACATTTATTGATTTGCATATATTGAACCAAATTTGCATCTCTGGAATGCAACTCATTTGATCATAGTGTATTATCATCTTTATGTGTTTTTGAATGTGGTTTGCTATTATTTTATTAAGGATTTTTGTATCTATATTCATCAGGGATATCGATCTGTAGTTTTCTTTGATGCATGTTTGGTTTTGATAGCTTCATAAAATCTATTTAGGAGCATTCCCTCCCTTTCAATTTCACTGAAAAATTTGAGAAAGACTGGTGTTAGTTTTTCTGGAAACGTTTGATAGAACTCATCTGAGAATCCATCAGGTCCCTGACTTTTCTTTTTTCAAAGGCTTTTAATTGCTATTTCAATTTCATTAGTTGATAATGGTCTATTTAAGTTTTCTATAACTTCATGATGTTTTTTTAACTTTTAAAATTTGTTCTTTTAAAATACATAACAGTAGAGTTTATTTTGACATATTAATCATATATGGAATATAACTTATTCTAATTAGAATCCCATTCTTGTAGTTGTACATGATGTGGAGTTTCACAGGTAGTATATATTCATATATGAACATAGGAAGTTATGTCTGTATATCTTCTTGATTTAATTTGGGTGGGGCATATATATCTAGAAATTTTTCCATGTGTTCCAGATTTTCCAGTTTATTGGAGTATTAATTTTAAAAATAGGTTCTGTTAATCCTCTAGATTTCAGAAGGATTAGTGGTAATGACTCCTTTTTCATATCTGATCTTGTTGATTTGCATCTTCTCACTCTTTGATTAGTTTGTCTAATAGTCAATTTTATTTATCATTTCAGAGTAGCAATTCTTCATTACATTGATTCTGTGAATTTTATTCTTATTCTCAGTTTCATTGATTTCACTTTTGATCTTAATTATTTCCTGTCTTCTATTGATTTTTCAGTTAGTTGGTTCTTTTTTAAGGGCTTCAGATGGAGCATAAGCTTTTTTTGGATCTAATTTTTTAATGTGGGCAATCAGTGCTATAAATTTTCCTCTTAGAACTGCTTTCATAATAGCCCAGAGATTTTGGTATATTGTATATCTGTTCTCATTCATTTCTAAGAATTTCTTGATTTGTATTCTCATTTCTTCTTTGATCTATTCTTCATTTAAGAGAGTGTTATTCAAGCTACATGTGTTTATGGGGTTTATGTTTTCTTGCTGTTGTTTCTAGCTTCATTCCATTATGACTTGATAGGATACATTGGATTATCTCTCACCTTTTTTTCTATTTTCCAAGATTTTCTTTGTGGCCTAGAATGTGATCTATTTTGGAAAAAGTTTCATTTGCAGCTGAGAAATAGGTAAACTCAGCTGTAAATATCTGTTACATTCATTTGATTTATAGCATTGTTTAGGTTGGAGATACATTTATTAATTTTGATGACCAGTCTATTGATCATAAGGGTTTATTGTATTATTGTGTTGGGGGGTCTATATAGGATTTAATGTCATTGAGTGATTTTTCAATGTAATTGGGTGTATTGATATTTGAGGTATACATGTTTTTGTTTATTTGTTTGTTTTTGGTACTAGGGATTGAACCCAGGGGCCTCCTGATCTGCTGGGTTTACAGGTGTGTGCCACTATACCCAAGAGGCATAAATGTTTACTAAGTTTATATATTCTTGTTGGATTTTTCCCTTTACTAGGATGCAGTGGTCTTCTTTGTCTCTTCTGATTAATTTTTGCTTGAAATTGACTTTCCCCTATATGAGAATAGCTACTCCTACTTGTTTTCTTGGATCATATGCCTGGAATATTTTTTGCCATCCTTTTACATTCAGCCTGTGGACATCTTTGCCTGTAAGATGAGTCTCTTGTAAACAGCATGTAGTTAAATCTTGATTTTTTTAAAATCCATTCTGCTAATCTATGCCTTTAAACTGGGAAATTGAGACCATTAACATTCAGCATTAGTATGTATATGTGTGTATTCCTGGGTTTTGTTTTTTTTTGTTATATTTTATCTTGTCTCAATTCTCATTTAATGGATTATTCTTCTATTGAACTTCTTCTGTTTGTGAGTTTTGAGAATTGTTTTTTTAGTTGTTCTGTGTGTAGTTTATCCTGGATTGGCTTCATGAATTCTTTTTGTTCATTTTTGTCATGCAAAGTTTTTATTTCCCCCTTGAATTTGAAACTGAGTTTTGCTGGGCATAGTAACCTTGGCTGTAGGTTGTTTTCTTTTAGGGTTTGGAATAATCTCATTATAGGCCCTCCTTGATTTTAGGGTGTTAACTAAGAAATTAGAAGTGAGCCTTATTGGTTTGCCTCTAAATGTGACCTGTTTTTCTCCCTTGTGAATTTTAATATTCTTATTTTTAATGTTAGCATTTGGATTATAATATGTCTCAGGGAACTTCTTAATTGGGTCTATTTGGGGTCCAGTAAGCCTCCTGGATGTGGATGTGTACCCCATTTATGATATAGAAGATGTTTTCTGCACCTATTTCACTGAAAATGTTCTTTGTGCCTTCAGTTAAAATTTCCATGTTTTCTCCTATCCTCATAATTCTCAGGTTTGGTCTTTAGAGTTGTCCCAGAGTTCTTGTGTATTCTGGTCATGTTCTGTAATTTTTTCCTTCATTGCTTTCTGTATACACAAGATCATATAGCCTGTCTTCAATTCCTGAAGTTCTGTTTTCAAGGGCTGAGGTTCTATTTTCTATACAATCGAATCTGTTATCAATGCCTTTTGAGTGAGTTTTTAATTTGATTGATTGTATCTTTCATTTCTTAGAGTTCTTCTTGGTTTCTTTTCACTATTTCTATTTCTTTATTAAATAGTCTTTCATCTCCTGTAATTGGTGTGTGTGTGTGTGTGTGTGTGTGTGTGTGTAGATAGATAGATAAATAGATAGTAGCTGTAGATAGACAGAATGCCTTTATTTTATTTTTGAGGACAAAACTATTTCATTCATTTTAACACTGGTTATAATGTGTAGAAAAATTCCTGAGGCATAATCATTGGTCAATAAATATTTGTTAAATTTAATTAGTGGTTTATTATATAAAGGAAAATATAAATGGACAAATGTAAAACAAAAAACAAACAGGTAAAACACAGTTTCTTCACTCTGTTGTTAGTTTAAACTCTGGTGTACTTTTGTATCTTTTGACATAAACAGGTAAGGGTACATACATTTCTGAACAGAAAACAACCATGTATACAATAATATACCTAGGTGATATTTGAACATTCTATTTCTTTTGATAAAAGCTTTTCAATTCTTAAAAATCAGTTCCACTGAAATTGTAATTGCTGCTTTTAAGTGTCAGTCATTTTTAATATGTCTAATGGTGAAAGTAGTATTTGTTTTTATTATACATGTGATGCTTCAATTGTACAAGTGCATGAGACACTTCTTTAATCATATCTAGCTTCTATGCTTCTTGACTATTATATGATACTACTGAAATCCACTGTTTCAGATATTCATGAGGATAAAATAAATGCATTATTATCATGCTCCCCATTCTTTGGGAGCAACATGATATATAGTAGTGAAACTCATTAAGTTGTTTTTTGAAGCATGCTTCATCATTTGTTTTATAAATTTCATGATAAGGTCAAATTTTTTGTAAAGTTAAGAGTTATTGATCTTTTAAACCATTATGCATTCTAAAAAATTACATAAAGTGTAGGCTTGGTTGGAGGTGTGAGAGTACAGAGCCTTGCCATTCTTGGTCTTTCTAGGTAGCTTTTTACTTTCCCTACCTGATTATATTTCATAATTGTTTCCAAATCAGAATTTGGTTTGTCACCATAGTTTGGATTTCTTACTAGAAGGATAAAGTATGCTGCAGTTCTGACATCCTATGTATATAATATTCTCTATTCCTGATGCAATTCTAGCACCTAATAAAAATGGGTCATGTTTTGTTCTTCTGTGAAGTAGCCATTAACTACCCATTCAGTTTTGATTACTGTCCTTCAATGTGTATGCTTTTGCCTAAATGTAACCTCATACTTCAGAGAAAACTTCATTCTGAGTTAAAAATTACTTTCCGTTGACAGTATTCTGTCTATACAACCATTTTACTTATTTCTAAATTTAAAATCAAACCACTTCAGTGGAAGTAGATGTGGCATTTTAGGAACTTCTGGTCTATTTTGAAGGTATTTTCCTTGACAAGAGCCTCATCTAGTAATCTACATTTTGGGTATACAATAATAAAAGGTACATAAATATCCAGAACTAAGTTTTAGCATCTCAATGGAAGACAAGAATATAAGAACCAGCAAGGGGGCTGGGGATGTGGCTCAAGCGGTAGCGCGCTCGCCTGGCATGCGTGCGGCCCGGGTTCGATCCTCACTCAGCACCACATACCAACAAAGATGTTGTGTCCGCCGATAACTAAAATAAATAAATAAATAAATAAATAAATAAATAAATAAATACTGAAAAATTCTGTCTCTCTCTCTCTCCCTCTATCACTCTCTTAAAAAAAAAAAGAACCAGCAAGTTTAATTCTTACCTTTATTATTTCAGACAATTGTATTGTTTATCTTATTTCAACCATGATAAACTTAAGGAATCAAGGGGAAGGTAACCTGTTTATAATTTAAAAACATAAAATCAACATAAGAAAACCTGCCATAGTTAATCATAGTTTCCAGATGAAGAACTTTTAGTCTCTTCCACAATAATTTATAATCAGAGTTAATCACACACGTGATATTTTCAAAACATTTAAGAAAAAAAATGAAAAAGCATTTTTGAGAAAATATGGCCCACAACAATTCCATTTCTCTTACCATCAAACTTCCCCATTGGTTACCATTTTACTTATCTGTTCCTGTCTGAATGTTGCTACATGCTATGTAAGACTTGATTTTTACCTTCAAGGTATTTCTGCAGACAGTACTAAGTGAGGAATAACATTTTGTGATTAAGACAAGTATTATAGCTGCATAGAGTTCAAATGATCTGGAGCAGATCATATGGACTAGGTGATCCTTCAAGGATGGATTAAAATATTACTCTTTCAAACATAATAGTATGGGGTAATGTTGATCATAGGTTAGAGATCCCATCCTGCATTAAGGTTGAAGAAATATTCTTATATTATTAAAAATTATTCAACCTAAACTATGTGTTAAAATGTTTTCTTAAACTTATCTTAAAATGTATTTATATTATCATGTTGTAATGGAAAGCAACAGAGAGGAAGGATGAAAGTGATGTGGTTAAGGTCAAAATAGAGAAAAATAATTAAAACTTACTGCAAGTAATAAGAATAAAAATAATGAGAAAGTATTAAAAGTGTTTTTAAATGAACATTGATGAAAATGTATCATCATTTAAAGCATGCTATTTGTAAAGCAAATTCACCTAATTTTTACTAGGTGAATTCAGAAAATTCTAAATCTATCGATTTAGAATTAGAGCAGAACATTACAGAAAATTCTAAATCTGTAAATTTATTAAAGAATTAGTGTTTGTTTATTGCTTTCTAGAACAGATGCATACTTAGATAATAATCATCAAGTAGTCCCTCATATCAGTTTTAATTGAAAAAAAAACATTAAAAATACCCATTGATGCTACACAGCTAAGTTGAATAAGTACATCACTAATAATAGAGAGAACTTATACATGCTGGGATGAGTAGGTATTTTAGTCCAACCTGTAACTGTTCTCATAGATTTCAGTTTGTAATTAATTCCCCTTGTCAGAAAGATCCTACCCACATGGATTTCCTAGAATTTAGTGAAGAGAGTCAGAATGGAGAAAGTACAGGAGCCTTGGACTTGGCAATAGAAAGACAGGTAATATATAAAATTTTTTTCTTAAGAGACATTTCTCAGAATAAGTGAAGCATTTAATGAATGGCTTTAGAGCCAACAAATATTTGTCTTTTCCTGCGATCCAGGTGCATTACATTTACAGACTATTTCATTGTGTGTACCTATATTTCAGTGTTGGCATTTTACCTTAGAAACTCATGACATACAAGAGGAAATGAAAATCTGTCAGTTGATCCCCAATACCAGTCTTATAAATTCATACCAATCCATTTATTTTATATTAGTCAGTGTCACATATTTGCCTTTGGCATCTTTCCTCACAGTGTTTTCATCCCTTCTTGCTATTTGTCCTTCAGGGTTCTGCTAAAAGTCCACCTCCTATATAAAGCTTTTCTTGACTATTTGACTCCATATTCTTCTCTTGCTCTTAATATCTCTGTAGGTGTAGCACCTAGGGTATGATTACACATGATCTTACATTGTTCTCTAGAGTCTTATTCTAATGTGCTTCATCATTATGCCTGCTCCTGCAGGACTGAGCTCTTCTCTGAACTTCAGTTTCTCTATTCAGTGGGGGTGTTGGTATAGCCATCTTAATGAGATAAATCATGTTAATTGCATAGCACAGTCTGGCACATTCCAAGTATCCAATGAGTGTTAGCTATTATTGCTATATACACTATAAATGCCTAGTACTTGATGTTTTTATTAAACTTCATTTCAAGTATGCATTCTAAGAGCATGCAGTTATTTGTCTGCTAGGAAGAGCTGTAGGCTTTCTCTACAGGAGCAAAACAACTGGGTAAAATTGAAAATAAAGTCAACTAGTTGCTTTTTCTATGTGCAATTGGTAGCTCATTTGGCTGAATTATCTGAGTGAAATAGTTGGATGTTTAGGTGACTTAGCATCCAATGTGCATAATATATGCATTTCCAAAAAAAAACACTGCTAAGAAAAAAAGATGAAGACTAAAGTCATGCCTATGAGGCATTTAGACAAAATTGCCACTTAATTCAGTTAAACAGCCATTTTGACATGCATTTTAAAATCAACTGACTTTATCAGTTGATTCTGTAACTTGATTAAATTGCTTAGGATCATATGTGTACAAATAGCTTCATTCTCTTGGTCTTGCCCAATACTTGAAATACTTGAACCAATACTTACTCTCCTTATTCTCCTGATGGGGAGAATTTTCCAGTTATAACCACACTTTAAGAAATGGCATGAAATGCACATGCAATGTCTGTATCACAGGCACTAATGTTAATATGATGCATTTTGCTTAGCAAAGCAATACTCCTTGCATAGAGATCTCATTGCCCATATTTTCCCACATTGTGGTCTGCTCTGTATTCCCATCTCACATTTTGGTGGTAAGAAATACATTCCATTTCGAAATGGACTTCACTGACTATCCAGACAGTAAAGCAGGCAATTGCCCCAGCCTTAGTTCAAATGTCTTACTCAGCAGTCAGGGCTATTCAAGGGATGGCCATTTCAGTACAGGAAATAGTGCTCCAGGGATGTGAATCAACACAATTTCTGAAAAGGCCAAGTGATAGCGTAGTTTATTGAGAATGTGACTCAACATGATACATGCTTCTGGCAAATACACAGGGTAGTGGCAGTAACTTATGTATTTGAAATTTATACCCTGATTTCTTTCCAAAGGCTTTGAGTATAATGCTAAAAATAAGGAACATTTAGGTATTGAAGCAAATTAAAGACTGTTCCTTACTTAAAAGTGAGGTTTCTTCCTTTCTCTGTGCCCTGGAGCAAATTTGGCCCTAAATGAAATATTTTAAACACTTCATGGTTGGCTAAACACTGGTGGTCTCTTGGATTTTGTGCTGCCCCTGCTTTCAACTGCCCAGGAAGGTTGCCTTCCTGCACTGTAGCTTTATCCTCGGTAGGATCCCTGGGGACCTGGGTGGCCCCCTCTGAATTACATAGGGCAGTTCTCAGCTACTGTATGACAGCAAAGTACAAATGGTTATGACGTGAGTTTCTGCTTCTCAGTGAATCATTCATTACCTGCATGATGTGTCTCTCCTCGGGCAATAGGCATAATAGCACAACCCCCTCAGTAAAGCATGTCTGATAAATTTTACAGAATGTTAGTGGAAATTTTCAGTGTTTTTCTTTCTAAATGCTTTAGTTTATCTTGCCAACCAAAAAGCATGATACTAACACTATTGCCAACATCCATGAAGCCCTATGACCAAGCTCTGCTTTTAAAGGTTTGGAAAAGTATTTTGTATTGTTTCAAGTGTTTAGTCTTCAAGTGTGAAGAATTGAAGTTTCCACAGTTCTGGCTTTAATAGTTTTTCCCTGACCACTAGCCATCTGCTATAGTACAAAGACATTTCCTACAGGGATACATGCCTTAGCAAATTTTTCTCACTGCTGTCACATCAACTCAGCATTTTATGTCATCTTTCAGTCCTTATAAACTGCTTTTGAATTGACAACTGTCACCAATATGCTTACATAGCAATTTAGAGGTTACCGTAATTGACCAAGGTTAAATTTTCTACTTGTTCATTAAACACTAAGAAATTATGGGTAGTTTATAGTTAGCAACTAATGTCTTGTGCATAAATAAATTATGGTGTACTATAGGGTCTGTCTTAATAGTAATTGTTCACACAGAACTGGTTTTATTGTTTGTTTGTATGTATGTATATATATATATATATATATATATATATATATATATATACATGCATACACACACACACATATAGATACATATATATGTGTGTGTGTGTATTGACTTTACAGGAACTTTAGACTTTATTATAGTATTAATAAATAGAAAGGTGTTGACATATAAGCCTTGTCATCTTTTGTTAGCATGTGATCTCATTCTAATTATGCCTTGATTCCTCGAGAATTTACTATGATGATATTGCTTTGAAATAATTTTATTTTACTTTTGATTGTGCTTTTATTCAAGACTTTTTTTAATTTAAAAAGATGCTCTCCACACATACTAAAATGTTTTTTGAGATAATTTGAAAACAATGTTCAACAAATTCGCTGATTAAGGAAAGTTACACTTTCTCCTCAGTTTTATGCAGCTTTTCACTGAGTATGGGCATGTATTTTTCTGATATATAAACATAAAAACTAGATGGTAATAATGTAACTGTTGACATTATTTGCACTCTGTTTAAGGTTAGAAAGAGGTTTTTCCAGAGTTGAGTGCAAAATTAGATTTCAATTTCGTGAAGTCAGTTATATTTCTCTCACTTTATTACTTTATTATTTTTCCTTTCCTATATGGCTGGAGAGACAAGTGTCGACTATGCATACCTTACCATACTCATATTGTCACAGTGAGTA
This sequence comes from Spermophilus citellus, assembly GCF_964194105.1. Taxonomy (NCBI): domain Eukaryota; kingdom Metazoa; phylum Chordata; class Mammalia; order Rodentia; family Sciuridae; genus Spermophilus; species Spermophilus citellus. The sequence goes on from NC_138190.1 coordinate 103,476,449, forward strand.
GCTCATGGACAATTTATTCATACCCTCCCCTGAGGAAAGTCTGGTGACCTTTTGTACACGTACTGTTATAAGAAATGTATTTGTTCTTCCACTCATTCCCTTGTGGTTGATTTCAATGTAGGCATATTAGGTGCATATCTGGAACCTTGATGGCAAATAAGACATAGTATTTTGTTTTTCTTATGATTTAGGTGAGGAATACTCTAACATCATTATTCTCTCCTACAGTGGACTATTTTTTAAAACAATAAACCTATACTTATAATCCCAAAGAAAACTGAATGAGTGACTATTGATACCCCAACCTACCTCAAAACTAGGAAACCAATTCAGCATCTATGTGTACCTGTTGCTGGGAATAAGCAGTGTGTGAAAAAGAGTAAAGGGTCCTATTATTGACCAGGAGAATTCTCACTTAACATTTTCTAAGTTTTCTGAATCATCTTTGCATTCATGGTTGGCATCTTTAGCTCACTTAGGCTGTGTCTTCTCCTTAGAGAGATGCCATACCTATTCATTATTCTTGTACAATGGTTCTTACTTCACAATATTGGAATATTTTAAAATTAGGAGGGTGAAAACCTGACCAATGAACAAATTCCCTCATCACAAGATTGTTTCCTATTAAGTATCTCTTCTCTGAGTTTCAAATGTGAATTCTTAAAATAGTTCTAATTATGTCTATATCTCCCAAATCATTTCACAGTAGTTATAAAAACTCATTAGGTCATGATAATATCTCTCATTCTTTGTACATCTATATCACTTTATTGTATATGGCATTAGATTTCACTTCCATGCTTTTCTATTTTCTTGTGTCTACTTTTTGTTTTTGAGGAGCTTATAAGTAAACTGGGTGCAGTGGTGCATGTCTGTAACCCCAGCAACTCAGGAGGGAGGCTGAAGTAGGAAGATTGCAAGTTCAAGGCCAACTTCAACAACTTAGCAAGATCTTGTCTCAAACTTTAAAAAAATCTTGGACTGTATCTCAGAGGTAAAGTGACATTGGGTTCAATCCCCAGTACCTCCCCTAAATTATAACCTATAAGCAGTGCTTAAATTCTGTTCTGGTTCACGTTTCAGGTAGTTAATTTATGATTCCTTGAATTTTTCTGAAATTAGAAATAATTTGGCTCTTAAGTATGTGTATGCTGTCTCTAAATCATATTTGTTCTCTATTGAGCAGTCAGATATTGACAAAGGAAGGACAATCCCTATTGAATTTTATTTGCACCCAAATCTGTATTATTGGCTGGGAAATAGGGCTAATGTGTATCCTTCACTCATAATATGACCATTTGATGACATCTGCATGTATAAGGGACTCATCAGCATACACTTTAAAAATCTGGAGTCATGTCTTTCCTTGTATGGTTTGAAAATCACAAGAAAGTATTAAAATTTTGGTTGGCTAATAGGATCTTCTTATTTGTATCACACAAATAAAATGACAATATTTTTCAAATCACTTAGCCATCTTCTCCTTTCTTGGGATGTGGCTAGAGGTTGATGTTTTTGGTAATGGTAGCATTCTCTGTGATATAAAATGCAAGAATTCAAATGATAGGAAAACATTCCTGCATTCATGCTTTTTTACTTATAAGGCAGCTGAGAGGAAAAGTATCAATAATGTGCTAATCTCCATAGAAAATTATGAAATACAATCCTCAAGTCACTTTATATTCTTGCAAAAGAATATAAAGTGACTTGAGGATTATAAAAATATAACAGATATTGAAGATTTCAGAAGCACTAAAATAACAATGGCCCAAGAGAGAAGAAAGACCTTTAAAGCATATTGAAAATTATTATTCAATAAGGCAAATGTATTATTTAATACCTTCTTTGGGGTCAGTAGCAGTTAAAAGACCTGTGTTGCAAACCTGTATTGAAAGGTCAACAGCTGTTTTATTCCAGATGCAACCCGCCCCTGAAGATATTTAAGCATTTTAAAAACATCAAATTGTGATTACTATAGGGATGCTGGTCTACCCTATAGAATGTCTTGGGACTATTAGAGAAGATATACTTTAGTAGGATTATTTGGCCTTATTAACCCTAGTAAAGCCCAGTGGAAAATACCATCAGGTGTCTGAATGAACAAAAATTGGCCTGAAATTCAGTTTACAAGTAGTGGATATTAGGACAGAAATTTCTGTGCATATTCAAGGATATGATGTTACTGAGGAAAAATGAGTACTGAATGCACATTACTCACATGCCTTTTTACCCCTTTCTCTCTCAGACCTGGAGTAATTTGAGTTTCTAGACATACTACCTGTGGACCTATTTAATGATTTACTGTTTGTTTACAGAATTTTAATATATGAGTTTATTTAAGTTATTAAGCAATCTGGACAAAGGAAGATTTCATGCTGCACATGCTTGAGGATCAGCAATCAAGGGATCAGACAAGTTACTTGAGTTCCCCAAAGGGAAATGCAAGAAAAGGCCCACATGAGCCAGAAGAAGGACAAGAGTCTTAGAAGCAGACCACAATAGGAAATTGTTACAGTAACTAGAACAGTGACAGGATGCCAGAATTCCTTTCAAAGAATGAACAGGATATCAGAGCTCTTCTTTCCAACAGGTAGGAGACCAGAAGTGCTGTCCATGGGTCATCAATGAGAATGAGTTGGGGCCAGAATATTCACACTGTGTCATAGTAAGAGCGTAAAGAGCAAGGCTATAACAATTAGGAACCAAAAGAATAAAAAAAATAAGTGCATCCATTAGAATTTTGAGGGTTTGTGCCCTCCCTTCATGCTATCATGTAAGCCAACATTTTTTGAGTATACATTTTGAGTGTGGCAATGTAACAAGCCCTAGGGAAGAGAGGATTTTATAAGATAAGTTCCTTTTCTTCTACAAGCTCAGCATATAGTGAGAAAGACAACCAAGGAAATTCACAAATATAGAAGTACCAGTTGCTATTAGGTGTTTAGTAGGAGCTAAAAGAGAGCAAAGGAGAGACAACTGAACATTTTATAGCTGTGAATTGTCATTCACATATGAACAAAGCCAAAAAATGATCTTAGAAGGAGGTGTCACTGCAGTTGAATCTTTAAAATTGAGGAGAATTGGCCAAGTGAATGGGATCACTGAATTAGCAGGCATTGAGGGAGGCAAGTACATCTTCTTAAAGGAACCATAGGATGTCAAGTTTAGCTAAAACTGGGGGTGGAAGGGAAAAGATGATAGATGATGCTATAAAAGTAAACACGGGCCAGATCATGAAAGGCCTTTGTAGGCCATAGTAAAGAGTCTGGAAGTTACCTTGGAAATAGCAGGAAACTAAAGGATGCTGAGCAGGGAGTTACATATTCAAATTTGAATTTTAGGAAAAAAACAAACTGAAAACTGTGTGATAAGTACTATAATAGAGGTAAGCAGTGGAGCTAAAGAAGTACAGGGAAGTACACAGAGGGGTGCACCTATTTCACTTCATAACTGACAGGTTAAATAAGCCCACATAATTATCACAAGCATTTGGAAAATGCAGAATTATTTAAATTGATCTATTTTTTTCTTCAGAATTTGGAGTGCTTTTTAGTTTATAGGAGTTCAGGACATTTACCAGAAGGTGATTGTTGAAAGATAGTTATTTCATATACATCCATATACTGTGGCAGCATACTACAATAAGGAGGCTACCAAAATTTGAGGACAATTTTCCTACTACTTTGAGGATGACATTGAGTAAGACATTGGCTTTCCACATGACCCTTGTAGCTTTGACAGGGACAGGATCTTGATTTCTCACAACAACAGCAATGTAATTAGTGAGAATCAGGAATTTCATGCTCTCTTTGAGTCTTCTCTATTAGATATGAGTGTTTGAGATTTGGCTCTTTCCATTCTCAGAATAGAAACCACCACAAAATCCAGACAACCTTTTAATTTCCCTTTAAAATTAGCTTAAGTTTATACCAACATCAGGTCCACTCCTAGCTCAAGTAATATTGTCAGTGATTTAGCATGGGAAAGAACAGGAATAACCTGATTTTAGATATTTAATTTCTCTTTGGTTCAAGTCTTTAGCTACATCAGTGTTCATAATTTTATTTGGAATTAAAATAAAAAGTCACCATTACCTATTTTGAATTGTAGCCTGGTACTTGCTGCAGTTAGAAAATCAAACTGCTAGCTACCTTGACATTGAGAATGGAGCAGAGTCACTTGAAAGGAAAGAAAACCTCCCCTGATATTTGCACATTTGTTTTTTCATTGCCTAATGCTTGCTGACCAAAACTGCATTCAGCAGAGTCGGGAAATTGATTTTATTGAAATTGATAAGTAAAACATATGTAAATTAGTAATTGCAAAGTCATAAAATGTTTCTTAAGTTTAGACATCTTTATGCATGTGTCTGACGTTAATTGTCTCTAATGATGTTGCTGAATTGACCCTCCTATTAATATTTTGCAAGTTCAGCTGTTAATATTGGCACCCCTATGAATGTCAACAAATCACTTGCAAAGAAATAAGAGCACATGAAGCTTATGTACACAAACCAGTAGTATTAAACAAGGGAGTTTAATGTTGCTGAAGACAGTTCATCTTAAGTATAAAGGTGAATAGATTTAATCTTTGGCTGGTTATTTAAGAGAGATTGGGTAACTTAAATTTTGTTTGTTCTGAATCTCAGATTTTGGTTTCTCACAAATTTAATTGCATATATTTTGGTGTATGATTGCTTTTCAATTTGATGTTATGTTTATCAAAGCTTATAAAGAAGTATGGATAGGACTTAAGTCCCCCTATCCCCAAGTCAACATTTATTCTAAACTCCCCAGCCCTTTTTAAACTTTGAGAAAGGGTCTTACAAAGCTGCCAAGGCTGTCTTCCAACTTGTTCTTCAGCCTCAACCTCCCAAGTAGCTGGGATTATAGGAATGAACCACCACACTCAGCCCTGCGATACTATACTATACTGTTTGGCACAGTGTTTTTTGTAGCCAGAGTCAAGGCTGTCAGCAGCCAGAAGTGGGTCATTATCATTGTCAACAGTTATTCTGGTTTCAGAGAAAAAAAAAAAATATATATATATATATATATATATAATATTTTTTTCTAAATCCTTTCCTACCTTGTCTACTTTTAGATGATTATTGAAGAGAAATGAAAACATATGTTCATAGAAATATTTACGTATGAATATTCATAGCTGCTTTATTTGTAGAAGCCAGAATTGAAAGCAATTCAATTTTCTATCAATGGGTGAGTAGATTGCAGTATATTTGTGCAATAGAATACCACTCAATAATTAAAATAGGTAAATTTTGGATACACATTATATGCATTATTTTAACAGGCATAATAATGTATAAAAGAAGCCAAGTACAGGTTAGTACATACTATAGAAATACATTTATATAAAGTTCAAGAACAGGCACTAAATTGTGGTTAAAGGTCAGAACAATGGTGACTTCTACAGAGACATTGACGGAAAGGCATACAAAGGAACTTTCCATGGTAATGAAATATCATTTACCTTGATTGTGATATAAGACACACAGATTAATGCATGTGAAAAACTCATTGAACTATACACTTAAGGTTTGTCCATTTCACTCTTTATAAATCATACCTCAGTAAGAATGTAACATAAGCACACCAAGAATGAAGTTTAGTCCTCAAAATAACTTTCACATAGTACAGATGAGTAAAGCATACCTAGTCCATCACCAAGCCAGGAAACCAGAACCATGAGTATATAATCTGAGGGAGACTGAGATGGGGCTTTGAAGATGCACAGTGGAATTGATGGACTGTGCCTAGCTAGGTGATTCTAAGAGTTTTAGCCAAAAGACATCAGAAAATGGTATCAGGAAATGTGAAGTCCTTGAGGGAAGACTCAGGTTTTTATCTCTATAATCCCATTGCTTAATATATATTTTAGTCAACATTTTGTCACTATGATCAAAAGATCTGATGAGAACAATGTAGAGGAAGAGAAGTTTATTTTGACTGATGATTTCAGTGATCTCAGTCCATAGATGGCTGACTCCATAGCTTTGGTCCAAGGTAAGAGGGAACATCAAGGCAGAAGAGCCTGTTGGAGGAAAGTAGCTCAGGACATGACAAGCAGGAAAAAGAGAGAGAACACTGCTTATCAGGGACAAAATATAAGCATACACCCACAGCAACTTATCTCCTAGTCACATTCTACCTGCCTACAGTTACTACCCAGTTAATCTATATCAGTGGGTTAATACACTGATTAGATTAAGACTCTCAGAACCCAATCATTTCACCTCTGAAATTTCTTGTATCATCTAATACATTAGATTTTGGGAGACACCTCATATCTAAATCATAACAATATACTAGAGAACATGAAAAAATAAAGTGAACAGAAGAACTCAGTCAGTTGGCTCTGATGCCAGATGCACAGAACTTTCCTTGGCACCATGCTCTAGAGGACCACAGCAAAAATCCTAGGTAGTTTATACTACCAAGTAGAAGAGGCCTGTAGAAGCAGGCTAGGAGCCCCTAAAAATACTACTGATGATTATCATAAACCATTCAAAGTTTCAACCTTAAAAAAATGTCAATACAAATGCTTCTGTTTCCTATAAAACATCAGCTGTGCACATGCCTTGCTTCTTCATTCTTTTCATGTTTCTTCTCAAATGATATCAGGGAGGCTTCCCTTGACCACCTTATGTGAAATAATTACTCCTTAACAACATCCCCTGCCCCAATAGTTGGGGTCTGGAATTCAAAGGCCTATAGGTCAAAAGATTGGTTTCTAACTTGGTACTATTAGGAGGTGGTAGAAACTTTAAGAAGTGGGGCCTAGAGGTAGGTCCTCCAGCCATTGGTGGTTGTGGGGGGGACATGCCCTTGAAGGGGATAGTGTGATCCAGCCCTTTCCTTTTCATGTTTCCTCTGCTTTCCAGTCATGTGATCAGTAGCCCTGTTCCATGTGTTCCCATCATGGTGTTCACTTCACAGGCCCAAAGCATCAAGGGCAATTGATCATAGACTGGAACCTGTGATATCATGAACCAAAATAAACCTTTTCTGTTTTTAAGTTGATTACCTCAGAATATATTTGTTCTGGCAACCAAAAATTGATTCGCATCCCCCCAACACACACACACATACTGCCATCATTCTCTGTCCTCTTATCTTGATTTATTCTTCTTCATGACCCTCATGTTATGCCACTTAGTCATTGGTTTATGTAATTAGTCTTTGTTCACAAGGTTATAAACTCCCTGAGCATTTAGACTTTATCTGTTTTCACACTACCATATTCTGAGTGTCTAGAAAAGTGTGGCACATAGAAGGTGATTGATAATATTTTTGTTAAAAGTAGTATATTAAAATGTGGTGATCAAAATAAAAATAGAAGAATAAATTTAAATAAAAATTATAATGATCAGCAAAAGCAAGAAAGAAAAATAAAAGAAAATAGGAAATACAGGAAATAGTACAGGCTTTTCCTAGTGAGAGTAGAGCCTATATCTTATAAGGCTTAAGAGCATAACTACCTATGCCTAGCGTTAATATATTACACTCAGAACCATTGGTCTGTTTCCTGAAATGTGCTCACTGTAACTAATAAAACCACCAATGATCAGTAAAAGGTAAGTAAAGGCCTGGTTATCAGGCTGAATTGAGGTGCCTTCTTGTTGTAGTTTATTTCTACCACCTCGGCTGTGGAGTTGAAATAGTCTCAAGAGCAAAGGCACATGCTCCAATTTATCTTTATGATAGAAGCAGAAAGTGCTACTTTTCTATGTGTTGACATCTGTCAGAACTAGTCTCCTTTCATTCTGAAAGAGCACAATCCTTCATGTGATAGAGGATTATCCTCTTTGCCACCCATAAGCTGGCTTTGATCCTTCTTATCTCTCTTTCTGAAAGGGTGTCACCATTTCACTATTTCTCTAGCAACTTGCACAGTTCCAAACAAGGCACTCTTTTAATTTAAGTATAGTAATATTTGTCCAGACATTCACATATGACTGTTTTAGTAGCTTGAGCCTTCTCAAATTTTCTGAAATGAAATGTCTGAATATCATATTCTTAATTTAGGAAAATAAAAAGAGAGCAAATTATGATATCAGCCCAATACCTAGTCTTAGGCTTTACTATTTCTCCTATCATAGAGTCATCCCCCCAATATTTCAAGCTCAATTTTTCTTTCCAATCAGTACTTAGATTCACTCAATAAGTATGTATTGAAGTTCAAGGTTACTAACCTAAATACCATCATGAATTCATTCATTTTAATTCAATCTAACAATCACTTAATGAACTCTAGCAAACACTGTGCTAGATAAAGAGATACAAAAGACCAATAAGACCTCTCCTCTTATGGAAAAGGCTTCCATGGGGAGGCAATATATAAGCTGAAGCTTGTAATATAATAGGAAATTGAAAATGATTATTGTTTTTCACATTGATTAAATCTTCTCTTATTCTAGTACACATGCTATACTGCAGTCATGCCAAACTCTACTGGCCTGCTCATTATCTAGATAACAAGGACCTGGGTATAAAGAGAATTTTAATTTTGAATGAATTTATTCAATCATTCAACTAATATTTTCTCAGTGCCTACCATGCCAAACACTGTTCTTGGCCCTAGAAATACAGTAGCTAATAAGAAAAACAAGTTCTTTGAGATTTAAGAACTTTTATGTATTCAGTGGAAGAAGAGGGACAAAATTTAAGAAATAAGAAAATATCAGGTACATATTAATATTGAAACTGAAATACAGAAATACTAGAGGATTTTCTTTTAATTAGATAACTGATACTTAGCTGAAACATGAATTATAAGATTCAGACAAATGAGTATTGGGGAAGGAACATCACAGTAAGATGTAGTAACATCAAGGGTGCCAGATCTAAGGCAGCAAAAACTTGGCATGCTGGAGAGACAGATAGGGCACTATAATTGAACCATAGAGTTCAAGAGTAAAGAGTGGGAGGACATGAGATAGGAATCAGTTCAGATTTGATTTTGTGAACTTATAGATTTTATACTAAGTACAAAGGGAATTCCCAAGAAATTTACTGTTCAATAGGGCAACAACTCCTCACATATTTTTATTGAGCACTTACAATATAGCTAGAGCAAAATTAGATATACCAAGATTTAGTATGAAGAACAGATTGTGAAATATCTAATAATTTTATATGGACTACTATTAAAATAATATTTTTAATATATTGTTTTAAACAAAATATATTATTTTTACATATCTCTATAAACATCAAACTAAGTGGCAATTTGTAAGCTTATAAATGTGGCTCAAATTTGTGTGTCACATTATATTTCTTTTCTAATTTGTTTCTTTTTTATTGTTGCATTATAATTATATATAATTGTGAGATTCATTGTTACATATTAGTGCATGAATACAATATAACAATATAATTTGGTCAGTTTCATTCTCCAGGACCTCCTCTCTCCCTCTTTTTCCTCCCTTCCTCACCTTGGTACTCTTCCTCAACTCTATTAATCATGAGACCCCCTGCTTTTGTCACTTTTTTTAGAAGATCTTAAGCAAAGGAGTAGTATGGGATTATTTCTGGTTTTCAAAGATCACTGTTAGCTTTCATGGAAAAACAAATTGGAAGGATGCAATACTGAGGCAATACTGAAGGCAAAGGAATTAATTAAGGGATTATTACAATTGTTACAAAAAGATAATCATGTATAAGAAATGAAGGTGATAGAAAGGGTATTATTTATTATATTTTAATAGGTAGATTTTCTTTTCTTATCATTTGGATTTGGAAGAATGAGAAAAAAGAAAAGCCCTCCCCCCCAAAAATGAAGACTTTTATTTTTACCTTGAGCAACTATGTATGTAGTACAAAACAGTGGGATGAAAAAGGGAGGAAGGACATTTCTCTTTGGGGGTAGAAATTAAAAGTTCTGTTATGAAGGTATTATGTTTGTGATGCTAAACATCAAACTAAGTGAATTAAGTAGGCCATTGAACATAAGATTCTGAATTTGGGGGAATGGTCAGAGCTACAAAAATAAATTCATGATTCATAAGCATGTAGGTGAAAATACTACATGTAGGGGTAGACCATCATCCAATCTATAGTTAGAAGAAGAGGGCCAAAGACCCAGCCTCAAGGGGCATGAAATCATAGAGGTTGAACACAAAAGGGGAATCCAACAAATGAGATGACGAAGAAACATCTGGTTAAATGTAAAAAAATGAGTGGTAACACAGAAGACAAGAAGAAAAAGATTTACTCTAAGGAAGGGATGGTCAACTGATTTATGCTGTTGCAAAATCAAGTAATGTGAAGATAGAGTCATGATTATTCTATTTGCAAGCATAGCATTCATTAATGACCTTGAGGAATCTGTGGTAGCATAAGCGCCCATTGGAGTGGATGAGGCAAGAATATGGGTGAGGAAATGGAGACAGTGAACATGACAACTGTATCAAGATTTTCCCTAAAGAGAAGAAGAAAGATGGGGGATTCACTGGAGAAAGATATGACAATAAGGGGAAATATTCTTGCAAGTGTTTTATCAAAATTGGAGATACTAGAATATTTTAAATGCTGAAGGCAATGATCCTATAGAGAGAAGGGATTGATTACATGTGAGGAAAAAGACAATTGTAGGAGTGATATTTTAAGAAATATAGATGGAAGTTGATCAGAGACACATTACTCATCATAGCAGTAGAAAGCAGAGAAGTATGGCAAAAGATTATGAGTATATGGAATGGAAGAGCATGGGTTAAAATGGGAGGCAAGGGCAGGCAAATTATAGTGCAGCTGATTTGAAAAGAGTGAAGAAAGTGTGAAGTATTTTTTTTCCAAAGGGAAAAGGTAAACATTCCAGGGTGTAGGAATATCCTTGGGCAATGTGTGCTATTTGAGATTTATGGCCATAGAAAATAGTTGCTTACTTTATGTTGCCACATGCTCACTTAGTCTGACCTCTCAAGCATTGGCTTCTCCAGTATATTTCACCACTACAGTGGACTCCTGTATGTTTGCTTGCAGGCGCCCCCTTTTTCTACACAATGGTACATGTACTGTGGCTCCATGTAGGTCAGACCTACAAGTGGAAGCTGAAAAATTTTCCCAAGCTTCCTTTAGCTTTAACATATATTCTAGACTGAGTATGATAATATGATATGCCATTTCCCCTTATGTATAAGGAAAACATTTAATCTCATAATCAGTGTTTCCTATTTCCTACTTAGTCTTCTGCCATGTTGTCTTCTGTTCCAACATTATTACCTCTCCCACTTAGATCATTTCTTTTTACTTTTACACACTTCAGCCATGTTTTTCTGTTCTTTCTCATTTTTTCAAGTATCTCTGTTCCTCTTTGTTTCTTCCTTTCTTCCTCAGCTGCTTCTACCTCTTTCATTTCCTCTCAAAGACTCTTGTGGATTCATTCCATACCATATCATATATGATTATATTTTTATTATTATTTCTTTCACATGGAATATGTTGTCTCAACAAGGTACTTGTTAACAAACATTTCTTAAGAGTTCTTTACTGCAGATTGTTTTCTTAAAAATAGACTAAGTTCCATTACTAGACTATTATGGAGTTGCATTTATAAAACTACTTTCCATTTTTACCTTTAGGCATTTTTTAAATAAATTGGCATTAGTGATTCAACTGAAAATAGAGAATTATTATTGGATACTTGGGACAACATAAAGATTGGTACAGGGTGAAGACATCACTAGAAGTTTAGGAGTTTAGGTCTTGTTTGTCTTATTCTAAGATGGTAGGAAACTTACCTGAGATGATTATGGGAGCCTATAAGTATGAATCATACCATCATCAGTTTTCAGCTTCAGTTTTGTTATCAATGTTCTTATTTTATTGGTGTTCAAATATTTTTTTGGTTACCAGGGAAATATATATATATATATATATATATATATATATATATATATATATATATATATATAGGTTCCAGGGATTGAACACAGGAGCACTTGACCACTGAGCCACATCCCCAGCCCTATTTGTATTTTATTTAGAGACAGGGTCTCACTGAGTTGCTTAGTTCCTGGCCATTACTGAGGCTAGCTTTGAACTTGTGATCCTCCTGTGTCAGCCTTCTGAACACTGGGTTGATTGATATTCAAATATTATATGAAGGTTTCTTCATTGACCCTGACTCTTCTGTAAAGAAACATTCTCATTTAATCAATGGTTCCATTGACTGAAGTACAAAATTTTTTGAATTAAAAAGCTTTTAAAATTCTTGCATAAAAATCTAATGTCTGATATTTAAACATTATAAATATTGAATTATAAACGGTGCCTTTTACAACAATTTCACTAGTCCCAATGTGTTATACAAAGTTCATAAAACTATAGTTTGATTAAATAATAGTTATTAGCCACAAAAAAATCAGTATTGAATTCCAGGTATAATAAGAAGCCTGATTTTCTCTCTTCCTGCTCTCAGTCCCCACAAATAAGGCATTTTAATCCACATCATTGCTCTAGCACCTAACAATCTATCTGGATCCAACAGAGCAAATAGAAAGTCAACCTTTTCCTATTCTGCCTCTACCGAACCTTATAACAAAATCTTTGCTGTGTACTAAGCATAAGTAACTAGGTTCCCATTTTTTGTTGTTGTTGTTGTTGTTTCTCTTGTTTTTACCTTGTGCCTGACACTCTCTGGTACCACAAACTAATCTGCTGGTATCAGGTTATACTAACAATTGACCATACCTAACTGGGATGTCCTGTGTTACTTAACATTGATTCTTCTTGATGTTAGCCATCTAGTTGATTCTACTTCCTAATATTACCTTCTGCTGTGGAATGCACAGAATGCTATATAATTCAGATGAGTGTGTCCAGTCTCCAAGCTTCTGGATTCCATTCTCTGTTCTACTATATGTATAGTAATTCCCTTTAGGCCTTCTGTTGCAGTTAATTGATAAAATCACATGAAAAGTAAGTTGAGTTTTTTCTCTTTATTTACTAAACAATATACAGATCAAAATGAGAAAGGTTGGCTTTTAGGAGGCTCAAACCATTTCACCTCTAAAGTACGACCGTTTTATCTCTGTTTGATGCGTCCTAAAAAACCATTCTAACCAGAGGATAGACAACCAAATGTTTAAGGCCATTTAACCGTCAAATAAAACAGACTCAAGAATAAATATACACATCCTATGAGAAAAAACAAAAACAAAAAAAAAACAAAATCATTTGACCAGTATTGATTTTGGTAGAATAAACTTCATGGGTAAATTGGGCATCTTTTAAAATGAAGTTGGATGACTATAGCTCTAATCATGGGATCTTAATTGATGGTTACATACAGAAATGTCACAAGGACATGGTAAAGGGCTTTCTTATTACAGAGTAGGTAAACTCAGGGAGAGAAAGCAAAAGTGATTCATAGGCTCAGGTTTGCATATCAAAAGAATGAAAAAATAATGTGAAAAGTGAAGGTATTCCTGAAATCAAAATTGAGTTAGGTTGGTAATTGGGACCAAAGTAAAAGCAAAGGAGGTAAAAATAAAAGTGATGAGTTTCTGCAGAAAGAATTTGGGACGATTGCAGCGAGAGCTGTGTGAAATTGAATGAGTGCAAGCAGGAAAAGGCACAGAATGGAAATGCAAAGCATTCAAGTTCCTTCAATATGGTCCTAAGGATTCTGCCTGTCTCCTACCAATGAAAATAATAAGAGGTAAAGGGGTTTTCTGTGTCTGAACTGCTATATGCAAAAAGCATGGTAGGACAAAGGGAGATCTATTCAAGGAATAAAACATCAAGTTTACATGGAGACAGAAAAATATCACAGAACAAGTTTGAGTGCAAAAGAAAGATAAGCCTGACAAAAGAGGAGAATTAAAAGAAGAGCTAACATACTTAAGATGTCTTGAAAGCCCATACACTTCACAATTTCAGTTTTCTGAATGATAGGCAGGCACAAACTCCACTTAAATAGTACCATTGTGATCTGGAAGTTGTGCATAACATATTTTGAAATTTCTTCTTGATTTGAGGAATGAAGTCTTAGAATTCTTTCTTAAGTCACAAGGAATTGAATGTTTAAAATCACGTAAATGATGATCCATGAACTCTCTTAGAAAAAAATCTAAAACTTTACTTTTACAACTATGGCATTTGCATTGTTTACATATAATACTTGTCTTCCTATAATGAAGATTGTCAGTAGTCATTATCTCAAACCCTAAAATACAACCACAAACACCAAAGTCATTATTTATTAATCCTATAGGGAAAGGACAATTTTTCTGATGATATTCTACAAATTACAGCGTTTTAAAAGTAGAATATTCTTAAGGAAGAAAAATGGGTTCAAAAAATATATTCTATGATACTGTAGAAGCCTCACAATTTCAGATGATCTAGGTTCTGTAAATATCATTATAATATTATTTATAATTGAGATCCTATGTGAGAATTCCAAGGTTTTGCATGTCCCAAAGAGTTGTTCAGGCTGGTAAAGAAATAGATTGACTGTTTAAGATAATGGTATTAGGATGGGAGGATGTAAACAATGGGATTTCTAAATGTTCCTCTTTTTTCACTATTGTGGTGATACCACAACACATATATGATGGATTTGCTTTCATATCAGTGTTGAGTAGGAAAATAACCTAGAACATGCTTAAATTATATTTCTGCCCCTTCACTGTCTCCCAAATATACAATGCACAGCTGTTTTAAAATTAACATTCAGCATGTTATTTGATTTTTATCACTCTACATTACTATAAATATCCAGTAAAAATGAGAGTGAAATCTGATATGGTCACTAAAATCAATGAGCCAACAAAGAGTTGACAATAATTTTGACAGAAGTTTGGAGGACTTCATTATCACCCAAAATATACAAACTGAATTACCCCCTTGCTCTAGATGCTTCTTAAAATGTTCCATGTTTCAAATTCTATTTGTAGATTTGGTTTTACAGGTTGCTCTGGTTTGCACTCTGAATTTCTTATTGAAGTTTCATTGCCATTATGGTAATACTAGGAAGTGACACCTTTAATAGGTCATTAGATTATTAAGAGAGATTAATGCCACTCATGAAGGACTGGTTGCGAGTGACTTCTTGCTCTTTTGGGACTAGGTTAGTTACCATGAAAGGGTTGATAGAAAGAAAGGTCAACCCTCTTGTTTTTTCTCTTGTATGTGTTCTCTTGCCCTTTCAGCTCCTGCTGTGTTATGACACCACTCTAAATGCCACCCCTATGTCCTCCAATTTCCCATCCTTCAGAACTATGAGCTAAATAAACTTGTTTATAAACTTCCCAGTCTGTGGTATTCTGTTGTATCAACAGAAATCAGACTAAGACAGAGGTAAACAACGTATCAAAGTTCTAACTTTAAGTGCTTAGCAATTTTTCATGTTTACATTATATCCCCTTTCTTTCATACATACACACACACACAAACACACAGAGATGCAACAAAGATTTAAAGAAATATCCCTCTTTATTCTCTGTATGATTCCATAGTTTCCTTCCCCATATTTCAACTTTTCTGGAGTAAGTTTCTATTATCATTGTAATTGGTAACTGGATTACTTGGTGAGAATGAAGAAGGAATCTTTCTTCTTCCTTTGTAATATCTATCATATATAATTCTCCAACTCTCTACTTTAGTCATCTGTCCGTCCACACTTGTTATTTGTATTATTTTTCTCCTGCATTTCTCTCCCTCCATCCTTATATACTCACATAGTTGCAGAGGTCTGTCTTTCTCTCTCCCATGATAAGACTTAATAATTGTTGTTCTAATAGCTAATGTTTATTGAGTGCTTACTATGTCAGGTGCTGTCCTATGAAATTTATAGACAATAATTCATCTAATTGGTTTTTCCCCAGTTTCATTTCAAACTTTCAAGAAGGTTATAGAAATTCAGAAGAACAGAAAGGGGAAAAAATCAGGTATCTCACTCCTGAGTATTTCTTCTCCGGGGCTTGGTGAATCCTTACATATAAGATCCTTTTAAAGTTCCAGATTATCTATCTATCACCAGAAAAGGCAGCCCATTCACTATTCTGGTTGGATGTCTTGATATCTTGTTTAAAAGAAAAATATCTCTTAGCATGGTGATTTTAATATTACAAATAATCAGAAAAGGTGGAAGACTTGGATTTCAATTGATGAATGAATAGGATAAGCAGCCTTTAGACTGGATAAAAATGAAGTGAAATGGCTGGACAGGGAAAGGTTGAAACTAGCTAGCAGTTGTGTTTTGAAGTCATATTAAAAGAGGCCAATGTCACTAACATGAAAGTAACTTCTTTCTTCTTTATTAGGATTTTACAATATAGGAAGAAGATATGTTTTAACATTTCCAATATTAAGTTCTTATAGTCTATGAGAACCATGCAGTTGGTGAAATGAAAACAGAATTTGTGATAAAAACTGGAGTTTTTCTCTTAGTTCATCAATGTAATTTCATATTACTAGAATCCTACCTATATTTAATTTTTTTTGTTTTTGATGTACCTTTATTATTTACTTATTTATATATGGTGCTGAGGATCAAATTCAGTGTGTCACACATGCTAGGCAAGTGGTCTGCCACTGAGCCACAGCCCCAGCGCCACCTACCTATATTTAACATCAAAAAATTATTCTAAGGTTGAAAATTCTGAGGAACATGTACCTTTCAAGGTTCAAGGATATGATTTTATTTTCATCAAATTATGTTTACATGAAATGTTAAAAATTCATTGGAGGATGAAGATGTTGAGGAGACTCTAAATCTTACTTTTTCCCATTTTAATAAGGATCTATGGTACCTCTATTCCCAGGGCATTACTACAAATTGTCTTAAAATGGTGTTTATCATACCCCTCTTTTACATGTTGTGAAATTTCATCTGTAAAATGTGAGATGATATTATCTAAATTCAATTCACACATTTGTTCAAGGTTAAAATGTCCCTGCCCCTCAATAAGAGAGGGGAGGAAAGCTGCTTTGTTTAATGTTAATGGAAAATTCTCACCTGTGAAATAGCTTCAGAATGTGAAATTAAGTTGCCTATCTATGTTCTATGCTCATTCCCTCAGCCTTCCTCCCCCTTCATCAGTATACCCTCCCTTTGGATTCTTCTAAGAAAATATTTAGATATCATGCTGAACCATGGGTATACAAAGATATTTGGGCATGAAGTATCTTTTGTATGACACTGGGGGAAATCTGTCTTCTAAACATTGCCTCTCTGACTAGACTGAAACTTAATAAGGTGAGGGACAGTTATTGTACCTTATATAGCCTTCTATAGTATGCTTCACACAGAATAGTGCTTAATAAAGGTTTAATGATGTTGACCAGAAATAGTCAGTGTAGTTGATCAGTAACACCCCAGACTACTCAACATCATGGTTATCTTTAAACATGTCTATGGTCCACTGACCAATAATATGAACTTAAATTGGTAGCTCATAAATACAATGTCATGCCCCCCAAAAAATTGATTCAATCACAATGTGCATTTGAATAAGATCTCCCTCAGAGTTTATGTACATTAACATCTGTGAAACACTGCTCTATTACATTAAGGGTTGCACCTCACGAATTCAAACTTAAAACACTTATATCTTTCTCTTAAATCTTGTATGTTTCTTTCTTCTGCTGCTTAGATTTTAGAGCTGATAGTTACACCTTTCGAGTTCACCATACAATTCCAAATTTTGTGAGGATTAGTCCTCACTAAAGTATTTATAACTCTCTTTTTAAAAATAATCAAAATCTAATAATCTCTGCTTCTGCAGCTAACTTTATTAAAAGTATGTGAATTTAGAGGGGAGAATTTTTAGCCTTCTCACCTTTATGTTTCCTAGGCCAAAATTACCTATATTTTTCTCTAATATCAAGAATCACAGCATTATTCCCTTTAAGTAATAAGCAGAATTGTGGTAGGAGAATAGTTTCACCAGAGGGAATGATTTCTGTTTCTCATAGATATGGAATCTTCCTTATATTTTGAAGAGTTAAGGAGCAAGACAACTAAAAGAAATTCATTTTGAGATTTCAGACACATTAAGGACTTTTATCCTTACCTAATGTGGATTTTTGCTGTGCTTTGTCACTCTAAAAGCCATGATGTTTCAGAATTTAATGAGATTATATGATGTATTATCATCATTTGCGAATGTAATTATCAGCTGTGATTAATCCTACTCATTCCAAGAAGCTGTATTGGATGTTATTTTTCCCCTCTTAGTGTGTATTTGTATCACTCCTACTTTATGAACTTTGACCAAATTTCTGCAGAAAGGAGAAGGAAAGCAGCAAATCGGAAGTTTGGAATGAAGCTTTTTATGACTGACTTTATGTGAGCCTTTATGAGTGCTTGGGAGGAAACATCTCACAGAAATTCATATCACCTGGAAAAATCAATTTAAAACTCTGTGTGTGTAAAACTAACAAGTTGTAGAAGAAAAACATAATACTGGATATTTCCTGATGAATTAAGACTTATGCTTGCTTAATTTAAAATGATATCAGCTTCTTATGTGTGACTGTCCTCAGGATACTCTGTAGGCCTTACATTTCAAGGAAGACATAAATATTTAACCTAGACTTCCAGGCTCTATTAAAGAAATCAAATGGTAAGTCTTGGGTAATTACTTTATTCATTTTGGCAGAATTACAAAATTACATATTCTTCAATTACTGGATGTGTAAGCTCATTTGGAACTCTGAAAACCACTGTTTGCAAGAATGAACCAAGAACACATTTTGATATCATGTCATTCTTATATGCCAATTGTGTCACCTTACTACCATTATTATGTCTACTACTACATAAATAGGATATTTGAAGTCATTATTCCTTTCCCAGAGGAACAGGATGGGTTTGTATGTCTTAGAGTGAGTGGTTTAGAACCAAGATCCTCAATGATTAAGTTTCAATCTACCTATGATTTTAAACCCTTACCTACTCAATCATAAAACCAGTTATTATAATCATAGCCCCTTCTCAAGGGGGTTCTGTTCCAATAAAAATAATAATCTGGTGGCAAATGTCTTTCTTATTCATTTGTCCTCCAATCTCATAACTGCCTTTCACTTCTGCCAGAAACATATATCCCTAGTTCTCCAACTAGTGAAAGTCTTGGTTAGCTGCTGAAGCAGGTACAAAGAGGAGTCAGAGTGGTAGTGGGTACCAGAACTGAAAGAAGTGATTTGTCTTCTATTGCAAAGCATAACATTAGAACCATGACTAATTAGTCATTTTTTTGAAAAGTTATTCAGACTTTGGGGAAAATTAGAAAGAATAGCTCTTCATCAGGAGAAGCTTTAGGATGTTAATATATAGCCCCACAGCCTTGTTTTATAGAAGTGGAAACAGTGGCCAAAATAGAATGAGTTGTCCACACCTAAATGAAACCTAGGTCATTTGGCATGGGCCAGTGGTCTTTGTCCAGCATAAAGTCTTATTAATATTTCATTGGTCAACTTTATATACCACTGTTTGTGTCAGTGTGGGAGTGTACCACCTCTTTTTATTCTAAAAAAGCAAATTCTACCCTAATTAAAGTTCTGTTGACATAAAATAGGATTTAGGATTTAAATTGGGTGGCAATAGGGCCTGACAATCTAAATTCTTATGATAAGATTCTAAGCATAAAATCCAGCAATGCCAAAGGTAAAAATGTTTTGTGCTAAGCACAGAACCATGTACCCTAGGACTCTGCTTCTACCTTTTAAAGAAGGTGCAACATTTAATTACTATATAATTATGTTTTCCTTGAAGTGTACTTTTTTTTGACAGGGATACTTAGGATTGAACTCAGGGCATTCGACCACCCAGCCCTATTTTATATTTTATTTAGAGACAGGGTCTCACTGAGTTACTGAGTGCCTCACTTTTATGGAGCTGGCTTTGAACATGTGAAGCTCATGTATGTGCTCATGGCATAAAGGAAATAATAGGTAGACCAAATAGGTTTGGAAATTTGGTTTTGACTTAGCACCACCCTCTTTCAGAATGATGCTGTTTATATATGGAAAACATAACCTCCATATGATGAAATTAGGAAGGCTCATACATTTCCTCTTCTTCCCTCTCTCATAGGCCTCTCAATTAACAACTAAAATTCAACTGTTTGAATGTTATTGTATTATTTTAAGGCCTTAGTTTCTATACACTGTCTCTCTCACACCGGGCACTCATCAAGCTGTCCTTAATCAGTGGTAGCTCAGTATGAATGTAACAGCCCACATTGTAAACAAAAGAGGAGGAGCAACAATGATATTCCCAGGTCCCTGGTGCAGGTAAGGAGGAGACAAAAAGGATTCTAGACTGAGGCCAGGGTAAGTAGCCTATTTCACAATTTTGACTCAGATGAGCCTAGTCTCAAAGCAAAGGACAGTGTTTATCAGATATGTAAATGAATAGATGATTCCATTCATTGAGTTTGGGAAATGAAGGCTGGTTCCATACTACTAGATGTTGTAGGGAGCACCAATGAAGCTGAAGGCATTGTCCTAGGCTTTAAAACCTGAAAGGCATATCATCAGCTGGAATCATGATGCAAAGTTATTTCAAAAGGAGAGGGCAGAGCTTTGAGTGATGAGAAGTATTTAGTACTGTTTAGCTTGAACAGATTTAAAATTAGAGGAGTAATGTTATGGCAATAGTGATTTCTCTCTTTGTAAAGCTGTTTTGGTTTGTTCCTTTATTTATTTATTTATTTGAGAAAAAGGAAAAAGAAGGTTTATTGTTTTGCTATCAAAGGAGAAACACTGGGGACTCCTGTCCCAGAGGCTGTGTTTCTATGTATCAGCAGGAATAGGGGGCTTTTAAAGAAGTATTTCAAAGGCTGCATTCCTTGTAGTCTCTGTTGGAGTTGCAATTCAGTTGTTAATTCCTATGGTGGGTATATGGGGGGATAGATAACTCTGCCTAGGATGTTGAAGAAAGATAATAGAAAGATAATTCCATTTCCCCTGAGATTAGGGAAGGGGAGAGTTTAGAGAGGAGCTGGGAGAGAGGAAGAGAAAGAAACATATCCATTTAAAAAATAAGTTGTAGTGGGCTGTGGATATAGCTAAGTTGGTAGAGTGCTTGTCTTGCATGCGTTACTTTCTATATTCCATTTCTATGGAAAAATGGAGGCATCATCCAAGATGCCTGCTGAAAGAAGGCAATGTTTGGGAAGTAACCTAAAGGCCCACAGTGGCAGATAGCAGGTCACTGGACAAGGCATACACAGGGCAGGGATCATGCTAAGACAACAATAAGCAAGACAGAGTTTGTAATATTGTTTTGTTCTGTGTTAAATTCTGATACTGTGCTTTAAATGGAGGATATCCCTCTGAATATGCATGGTTCCTTACCATACTCTTACAGAAACCTCTACCTCCTACCTTAAAGAATGTTAGCTATGAGATCTACTCACTCTGAAAATCATCTGTTTATAATGATTTTTGAATTTGTTTTATTATTTTTAAATTAACTATGCTCAATATTTTCATTATTTATCTTGTGTCGTTAAGGAATTTATATTATTCTTAAAAAGTGATTTATTACATCTTTTACTTTTTTGTTTTTGTTTTTAATCAAATTGTTTTAAGAGAAGGTGGGTCTCAAGAGTAAGTAATGAATTGTATTTTTGAATGGCTTCCCTGAAAGTTAGGATACACACTATTAACCCAGAAATGTCAATCTAATATAGAACAAATAGAAGTCTTTCCCAAAATAGCACTTGGCACATTGGCAATATACACATTTCCTCCTGTTTTATTACCTACTGTGGAGTAAGGGTTTTAGTCTCATTCTGGGATGGACTTTGAGTGTTTCATTTGCATGCCTGTTATGATGATAACAGAATATAATTTTTTAAGGTACAGCTTTGCTTTTTATCATCATTTGTTTCTCTTTAACCAGACTTTTAAGTTTGCTAGTTAGAGTCACAAGGGAACTATCTGCTCTCTTTTAATGTTTATATTAGAGGATTTAATGGAAGAGAGAGAATGTCACTGTGGTAATTGGCCATTTCCTTTACTTTAATAGCATACCAGAGCAAAGTTTCTTTGAATAGCAATGCTCAGCATAAAGGCATTTGTACAGCTTCATCTTTAGTTCATCCATTCTTACATCTTCATGAGATGTCTTGGGGGGTTTTGCCAATTGGGCTTACCAAAGACTCTAGATCTGCTGTCTAGATATTTGCTGCTAGGTTTCGGCCAGAAGATAGGTGAGCTAAGAAGAAATTATCCAAAATTCTTAAGAGAATTCTAGAACACTAGAAAATTCAGAATTAGCAATGATTTCTCACATTGTTTCCAAAAGTAATTTTTAAAATATTGTTTTCTTAAAACTAAGAAAATTTATTTTCTTGTTATATTTTTATTTGTTGTATTTAGATATACATGGATCATAGCATTCAAATTATATTATTTTTAAAAATCTCTCAAGTTTTTACAACTACAGAGTAGAGACTAAAGGAAGTAGGAAGACTCTGAGAATAACTTTCTTGATGCCATAGAATATTAGCAGGGGATGGAGATGCATAAATGGTGATATAGAAACTCTGAGGGGAAAATGTTGAGTGGGGATTAAGAGTAATAAGCTTACTTGAATCCTACCATATAGGCAAGGACTTGAACTTGGACCTCAAATCTTATATTTTAGCTCTGCACTTTACCTTAGGCAATTTCAGTAGCCTCTGTGAGACTGCCTCCTCATAACTAAATGCCACCTCCATAATGTTCCTGTGAGACTCAAAGAAGATATATGTGAATGAGTGTGTGTGGATATATATGTATATGTGCATATAAACATATATACATATACATATTTAGATATATAAGGTATATATTACATAGTCAATAAATAGAAAATTATATCAACATTTTATTTATTTATTTATGAATGTTTATTTTCATGGCTCCTGAAATTTCTCCTTTTAGTAAAGTGTCTCTGCAATAATGCCATTCAGCTTTTCCCCTTCCTTCTTTTCATTGCTTTTTTAAAAAAACAAATTTATTCATATATAACTTTTGGTTTTTACTAAATTTATGAAGCTTTACAAGCATTACCATAATATAGTTTAAAACATTTCTATGTAAGCAGCCATAGGCAACCACTATCTAATTTCTAGCTCTCTATGTTTGCATATTTTAGACTATTCTTATAAACTGCATCCTGTAACATGATTTTTATGACTGGCTTTTTTTTTACTTATCAGGATGTTTTCAAGGTTCATCTATCTTGTAGTATTAATCAGTATTTCATTTCTTTTTATTTAAAGATATATGCCACAAGATATATCTTTAATTATTTTTTAGTTGTAGATGGATACAATACCTTTATTTGTTTATTTTTATATGGTGCTGGGGATTGAACAGTGTGTGTCTCATGCATGCTAAGCAAGCACTCTACTACTGAGCCACAACCTGGCCCACCATTTCATTTTTATGGCTGAATAATATTTCATTTTGTGAACAGAACACTTTTCTTTCTCCATTCATCTGTTGATGGGCAAGTGTGTCTGCTTGTTTCTACTTTTTCTTATCTGTTGGGTATATACATTGGAGTATAATTGTTGTGATATTATTATTATTTGTAGTGTTGACTACTATTTCATAATTTATGTGACAATTAGTAGTGCATTTATTCCAGTAGCAAAACAAAGTAGACTAATGTCAGATGTTCTTTAAAGAAGGATCTCTAAAAACAAAAGCAAACTAAAGTAAAATCAGTAGCTCTTAACTAAATAAAAAAAATTAAAAGATGTCTGCAGGGAACCAAATTGAATTATAAGATACATTATTTGAAGATATTTTATTCATATCAACTTTGGGAGATTTGAAAATACAGTGTTTTTGTTCTAACATCTCTAGTTTTGTCTTGTCTACACTGTTGTAAGATAGCCATCTGAATGTCAACAGGACATATTATACCTCAGAAAGGCAAAGATTTACCAGTGATTAATACAGAGTATAAATAATGGTGTCTGAATGTGGGCATCAAAGCAAGGAAGATATATCTTGTGGCATCCCTTCCGTTTTTTCCCCGGGATGCACAAATCAGCCCTTAACAGAAGGGAGGAGAGGATAAATGCTTTCATACCAGTCAATAGAATAAAATACAGTTCTTTGGCCAGGAGGTTACACAGTGGTTTTTGCACAATAAAGGAATCAGAGTTGTCTAGGTTCCCAACTGAAAGGCCATATTCAGGTTGCCCTCACTTAAAACAAAACATGAATTCCCAAGAATAAAATCATTGTACAAATTGTGCATCTACTATTGAAATGTACTTTTGTACCAACTTTGTACTAGCTTTTAGAACTAATCCTATAGGCAGAGAGGCAAGTCTAGCTTTAACTCTCTCCTGTCTTCCCACTACCTCCCCTCCACACACTCAACAGAGAATGATAAAATGTGTTATTATTTTAAGTTCTGATATATATGGTATCATAGGATTTCAACAAAGCATAAGATAGTTTTTAACACTTAGTTTAAGCAGGCAACAAAATCAAAGTTTTATATCTTTTTTGTACATTCTCATCTTCTTAGTCATTTCTCCATCCACGTCTTTTATAAGAAAGAAATGGGTTGTTCTGATTTCAACTCTAGTGGCAAAACTCATTGATGAATATGTCCAACTAAAAAGATTCAGGCAAGTCAGACAACTGTGGAGCACTGTTTCTGCAAGTACAGCTTGGTAAACTTCTTCCTCTATGAATTCATGTTGTTCAGACTGTACAGGTGACAGTGATGCATACAGGTTTGAAAATACTAGATGGTAGATTTTGATATTATCTTTGCTTTATTTCCATCTGTTACCCAAATGTAAATTAATGGGATTAAAGATAACTTTTCTTCCACATTGATTTCTTTTTTTTTTCTATTGTATTATATAGGTAATAAACATCTAAGTAAATGTTGCCTTAATTTAAAAGTGTTGTATATATTTCTTTTGTCTCCTCAGACTGTAAGCTACTAGTAGACAGAATATAGCTACTTTGTTTACTTTGCTATTACTCAATAAACTTAGTAAAATAAGTAGTATGCATATAGTGGGATTTTAGTCATATAAATGTAAGTATCTGGAATGTGATTGCTTGGGATTTTATTCTTAAAATATGTACATCCTCCATGGTAAGGTTCCATAATGAATTTAGGGAAAATACCTGTGAAAAAATGGGAAGCACAGTTCATAAAATAGTCATTTTATTAATTGACAATTAACTGTAGTTTTACTTTCAATTCAGAATGAAAATAAGTCATATTTTATTCATAAAGAGGAGGGGATATTGTTTTTTTCAAAATCAAAGGAAATAATTGGTCACTTAGATCACACTTTTTTTAAGTTTCAAAAAATTTTTTTGAGAGAGGATAGCTTTTATAGACATCAAAAAGTCACATTCTAAACACCAAAGGATACAAAAGGCTTCTGTGTGCAATTAAGATATTACTAAATAGGGAGATGAAAGCAAAGAGGTGGCATGATAGATCATAAAAACAAATAGTACAATGATATCAAGGAGAGAATAAGAACTGAGTGAGTGAGGTAGAACAAATAGCAAAGAGTCTATGAGGGAGAGAGTAGAATTGTCTCTTAATGCAGGATTAAAAAAAAGAAAAACAGATGGAATAGAAAACAGAGGTAAGAGGAAGACACTTAATAGTAGAAAGGTTGGAAGAAATTGGCTAAGAAAGAAAACATAGCTGAAACCACCAGAACATTGCATATGTTTCAGGAAATAATGACTAATCAAGAATGTAACTAAGAAAGGTGATCATCATCTATTCTTAGATAGGGTGTAACACAAAGGTTTGGCAAGAGACTCAGGGCCAAAAGTAGTGCCCCCTGACATCTTGTACCTGAAATCCCCAAAATTCAACTAGTTATTGGGTAATAGCTTTGCATTTCTATGAGTCATTCCTTAAAAGATAATTTACATTGACTGGAAGACTTAAAATACATACAGTTTTACTATATGCCTGGACCATTTGCAGAAGACTAGTTCTTTGGAATACTTTTAATTTTGACCACTGCCCAAGAGGAATGAAGTGCTTCATGATCTGTCCTGTCCAGCCTCATCTCTTCCTAAACTCCACCCTTTTCTTCATTATACTCTAGCTATTTATGAACATGCAACGTTCACTTGTTACTCTGGGCCTTTGTGTGTTCATTCCCTCTGCTGAGTGTGTGTTCCTCCTACCTTACCCTCACTTCAGCTTAAGAAGTATCACCTCTGTCAATCCTTCCTTGAGTTGCTTTCTTTTGTACTTCCATTGCAATTTGCTTTCAACTCACTTTGAGCAATATTGTTGAAGTATTTTGTGACTGATGGTTTCAGTATCTAAGTCTGTAGACCATAGTTTCATGCTCCTAAATCAGACTATTCTTATTCTATAATCACATGGTAAAATAGTACTGTGTTTCAAATTTGGGCACTGAAGTCAGAATTACTTGGGCTGGGAACATTGCCTGGATATTTCCTAGCTGTGTGGCCTTGGATGAGTTCCATTGACTCTCTGAGCCTCAGTTTTGCCATTTAAAACTCAAAGATATAAAAAAAACAATGACAACATCTAATAGTATTATGGAGAGATTTAAATAAAATAACGCATGCATCTAAAGGTACCTTAGCATGGTCAGATATTTTAAGCTTTAATCTATAAAAAATAGAAAGAAGCAGTCAAGAAAATTGAGAGCTATTTTGGGTTCCTGCACTGACTCACTTTTATTCCTGCCAAATTATTCAAGTCCCCTGTTTTTTTCTTATTTCCAACAAATGTCATTAAGATACTGGTCTCTTATGTTCTTTGTGTAGCCATTGAGTTTAAACACAGGAAGTAACCTAAATGAAGATTGGAGACCCTCTGTGAGATAGTTAAGAAATGCCCTGTGTTTCTTTGGCCATCTGAGAAACAGCCAATCTTCTTAATCATAATTGTTACATTTCTTGAGGGCTTATTTATCCTATGGAAGATATGTCAAGGCACTACACCATCTATTTTATTTATAGTTCTCTATTTTTAGTCATGTATAAGTTAAGTCTGGTTGGTCACTGGGCATGTATGCAATGAGAAAATTCAAGTATGGAATTAAATAGCCTTGGTGTGTATGACTCTATTCTTTAGAAGCACATTTTGCCGTCTTGTAGAATACATTTTTATTTTTTCTTCCTTTACTGTCCCTCTAGATGTTTTTTTTTTCTTTGTTCAAAGCAACATGAAGATAACTATACCTTCAACCATTGTGTAAAGTCTTTATGTCATGTCTGGAAGCTAGTTTATGGGAGAAGCTATAAAAATTGAAACACTTGCTCTATAAAAACAGCAATAAGCTCCTTCTTACTGGAGTGAGGTTACTTCTAAGGTATAATTAGCAGTAACACATATATTAGCAATTAGAAAGTCAGGGGAATTGAGACACGAACAAAAGACCATCTGTTATGAGAGAAATATCCAACCCTCAAAATCAGTAGGTAATAGATGCTCTCTTCTTGAAACATAATAAATAGTTAAAGAATAACAAAGAAGTGTCTTATTGCTTGCTAAAAATACTCTTGGGAATTCCCCCAAAAGAGCTGCACAATAATAGTAAAAGTTCTGATTTTTAAAAATTGGGCTACAAATAAAAACTGGCAAAAATTTCCTTTAACCTTATCCTCATGTTCAGGGATTCCCTCAAAAATAATTTTTAAGTAATATGATTTCTGGTTATGATTAAAATAAACTGTAAATCCAAGATTTGTCTGACTCATTTATGAAATTCATATAAAGATATTTGGTTTGCCTGCTGAATTTAGCAGATCATGGGTGAACATAGGAGATGCTGGAGTGTGGGGAAAGAGCCCAGATTTCAGAGCCAAAAAACCCAAGTGTTGGATGTTCTGCCTTACCCAAGGTAGGTCTCTGGACAGTTTTCTAACCACACTAAAACTTATTTTATTCTCTGTCATCACAATGCTGCTGTCACTGCTGTTGTTATGACAGAATTCTAGACAAATGGACTACAGAGTTAGCCTGATTGGCAGTCAGATGTCTTTACCCAATGGAGTCAAATTGACTTTGCATCTATAAAATTAGGATTGGTAATATTGGTACCTCGTACTTAGTAGAAAGGGGTAGGACAATGCAAGAAGATGATGCAGGTAAAACTGCACAGTGCCTTGCATGCTGTAATCATATAGTAAATGTTAGTAACAATAGTGATTTTTTAAAGCACAGTATCTGTCATCTAAGCTCTCAGTTGTTAATACCTATTATTGCTACTCCCAGGAATCCCCTGGTTACCAATAATGATCAGAAGGTTGCCTAGTGTTAGTGGGGGGGACCCTTCATGACTGATGGGCTTGAACTCATCAGTCATGAGTGACTCACCAAGGCAGACAGAGGAGAAAGAAAAAGAAATGGTACCTCTTATATAATGTAGATTAGACGTGGGGAACGAGGACTTTATGCTAAAATAAGGTGACTAAGCATTCATTTAAAGATGTTCCATCTCAGCCTTTACATATCCATTTATTTTCACATAGCATTTATCATGGTTTTGGACAGTATAATCAGGCTTCTAAGAAAAAGCCACACTTGTAAAATAAGCCAGTATCCTATTTCTCCTCAGTTCTATTCCGATGGGCCAGCTTTAATTTAGGAGGCAGACTTGAATTATTTTCAGATTATCTATGTGAACATTCCAGAATTCTACTGAGATGTACTAAAGTCAAAGTGCTGGTTTGCTTTCCAATCTAATGCAACATCAGGACTTCCAATATAACTATCATTTCAATCCTTTAGTGCTTATTCTTTTAGAAGGACTATGGATGTTAATCCTTAGGTATTGTGGCTCCAGTAACATCTGAAGGGCTGTGTGGCCTGGGGAAAACACACTGAAGAATTCTCCTTCACATTTTTATCCCCATGAAATCAGATTTAAAGAAGAATCAAAAGCAATCTCTGAGATGGACAGAAAACATTAAATATTTCAAAACACATTTCTGAACCTCTTTGTCATTCTTCATGTGATTTATGTCAGTTTTTATTCTCCAAGAGGCACTTTAAAAAATTCTTAATAAAATGTATAATTATATGTACACATCCATGCATTATATAATATATGTATAAATTTTTATTTTAACATACATAAATTTTACTAAATAGAATGTGAAAAATTATTTAAAATTAAGTTTCCTCCCCCTTCTCCTCAGAGGTAGAAAGCCCTACTCCCATTTCAGTGACTCCTCTGGGGACTCTGGAAGGCTATTTGAATTTCAACTCTCTAAGAGAGTTCAATCACAGTTCTGTTCCATGGTTAGTGGGCAAGTGGATTTTCTTCTGTGGAGAAGGAATCAGGGAAGATCCAAAACCTGTGAAAAAACTTCAGATAGATTTCTATAGTTTATGATCAATGGATGCTATGATGGCTGAAAGTTGATACTTGATGCCAGTTACATACATATATATATATATATATGTGATAAGGCACTGGATGAGAGGGAAACAAGCATAGAAAGAAGATTGAATGCTAGGCCTATGAATATTTTCTTGTTTTTTTAAATATTTTTTTCAGTTATAAGTGGACACAATATCTTTATTTTATTTTTATGTATTGCTGAGGATCAAACCCAGTGTCTCATGCATGGTAGGCGAATGCTCTACCTCTGAGCCACAACCCCAGACCCATTTCCTTGTTTTTTTTTTTTTTTTAATTTTTTTATGCTGGGACTGTCCTCCTTTGGACAGCTAATCACAGTATAAGGATTAAAATTTTTGAGTTATCTGTTCCACTAGAATCTGAGCCCTTTGAAGGCAGAAACCTGGATTTTAGTTGTTCTCTATCACTTGCCCCTAGGTCTGGTCTGATGCATGATAAATGTAGAGTGAATGCTGAATTTCAGAAATAGGAATATTTCTTTAGGTGTCTGAAACTTTTGAATCTTCTCTCACATTCTTTATTCTGATCAAATGTCTTCTTATTGCATGTCTTCACTGACAGCATATCTAAAATAACACCATCATGCTCCAGTCCCTTAACTTGTTCTCTTTTGTTTTTACTACCTGAAATTATAATATGGTATTGATTCTGATTCTGTTTATTGCCTATCTTCCCTGATAGACTCTAATCTTCATAATAGCAGGGACCTGAATCTCTAATGCCTAGATCAGGGCCAAACACAGAATAACATATAAATAAAAATCTGTCTAAGAATATAGTAAAAGTTCAAGGAGGATTTCCCAAATTGTTTTACTCCATTAGTTTTGTTATGTTTGGATTCCAAAGAATATATGTTTGGAAGATAATATTAAACATAGACCCTTAGGGAAAGAAAAGTACCTCCTAATTCTAGGTTTCTTCACTCCAAATAGTCAATAAAATGATAAGAAGAATAAAAGAATAGAGTAGGCATTGAATAAGAAAGCCTTTTGGCATCATCAATATGTTTTCATTTTATCAGGGGCAGGTGGTTTTTGTAAGTGCTTGTGTATTTCAAAGGATGGCATTATCTGAATTAATTCATGAGTTAAAACCCTCAGCCCCTAAAAGAGGTTTCTCACATTTCAATTATCATCATTTTCTGAAATATTTTCAAGGACAGAGACTTCATGCTGAGGTAAAGAATGTACTTGAAGTGCTGTATATAGCTCATAATTAACAGAAACTCTATGAAACGAGTCTCTTCATGTATTTGGTAGTTAGTCTACTTTTTAAAAATCAGATTCAAAGGACAAAAAGTATATTTTTAAACTAAAAGGAGAGTGTGTGCCTTGTTTTATCTTATGCCCTACATCTAAAAGGTCACTTAATGACAATAATCCCATGTATTTGAATTTGTATTCAAATTCTTTATTAGTACTTTTCCTGGGCAAATATCATTCTGCCCACCATATAATTTTGCCTTAAAGCATTCTAGCAATAGGAAATATAGAGAGACTCAGAGCCAAATCTTGCTTTTAATCTGGAGATAAATGTAGTCCTTTCATCTTCTAGGTAATCTTTACAGTATGTATGTGATACTTCTCTTTCTTCCTTTCTTTTTTGGTCCTGGGGATTGAACCCAGGGATGCTTTACCACTGAACCACACCCCCTATCCTTTTTATTTTTTATTTACAGACAGGATCTCTCTAAGTTGATTAGGGCCTATCTAAGTTGCTGAGGCTGGCCTTGAACTTTGAATCCTCCTGCCTCATCCTCCTGAGTTGCTGGAATTATAGGCCTGCACCACCATAGCTGGTGACGCTTTCTTTTTCAGGAGTCCACTCTTTGGGTTCAGCTGATTACTATGAAGTTCAGACAGACATGAACTTGGGCTCTTTATAAGAGAAGACAGTAGTGTGATGTAAAGAGAAATCATAACACAAATAAGTCTGTATGTAGTATAGGAGATGATCAAATAAAAATACTAACTGGGAGAATGAAATTATGGTGTACAGGTACTTTGTGAAACAGATCAGGACTTGTGGTAACAAAGCTGTGCAAATTAAACACTGCTAGTTGTATTGTTTGGGACAAGTGGAAATCTCTGAAATGGTCACCAATCAAACAGAGGGGTGCAGTTCTACAAAGAAAGAAATAAAAATCCTTACCATTGATTTTAAGTTGTTACGACTTTTTGTCCAATTTCCCTATAGCATACAGCTTCTGGGACGAGTTTTGTCTGGTGTTCAGTAAAGGAAGATGGCATATTTATGTTGATGGAGATGGGGCAGTTACAAATTTAGCAAGGGATTCTCATTTGTTGTTATCTGTTAGCTTTTTACCAACTTCTCATTTGTGAGTTCAGTTGTTAGGATGTTTTTCACACTTTTCCTTTGTTTTATTTAGTAGTAGTAAGCAGTGATGATCTCAACTTTTTTGTTGTTGTTCTTTTTTTTTTTTTAAGAAAATGTCTTTTCTATGCCTACTGATAGTAAGTCAGAAATTTTCTTTCCCAACTATTTTTTTCTGAGGTGACATTTGAAAATTAACTTAAAGTATTTTCCACTACGTATTATAGGGGGATTATAGACAAATAGTCTTTTAAGATATCTTCTTTTGTTCCTGCTTAGAACTATTATCAGTTTCACACACTCTTTAGTCTTCTTGTCTTTAAGTAGGATCAAAGAAGAAAGAAAAGGAGTTTTAATGTATTTTTCTAGTTCTCCCTGACTGTTTATTGTCATAGAATAATGTCAAACTTCCTTGCTTATGCCAAGTAAATCCTTTAATATGATTTTATTTGAAAACTCAAACTCTAATTAGTGTTTTTTAGTAAAACAGAATTAAAGTTGAAAATATTTATTCTGCCCATATGTAACTAGGCTGCTATACTGCCATCAAGCAGTAAGATGACCAGACTTTATCTCTGATCTCGGGATATTTCAGACTTGCGTGAAGTGTCAAATTAAACTCAGATAAATATTGAAATTGCTTCTACTTTTGTCATTAGTGCATCAATACTGCAATATACCTTCCTTTTCTTCTTTTTGGTTATAGGGACAATGAATTTGATTTGATTTCTTAAAGCACTAAAGAGCCACCTTGGTCTCTTCATGAAACTTATTAGATCATGACATTTCAAAATAAAAATAATAAAAACAACATTGCAAAAAGGCGTTCATAAGTTATTTACAAGGAAAAGTCATTCATAAACAGTTATCAGTGTTTATTTTTTAAATATTTATTTTTTAGTTGCATTTGGACACAATATATTTATTTTATTTATTTATTTTTATGTAATGCTGAAGACTGAACCCAGGGCCTCACATATACTAGGCAAGCACTCTACCGCTGAGCCACAATCCTAGCCCAATCAGTGTTTCTTATAGTCCCCACTTTTTCAGGAAAACATTAACCATACCACTTTTCATATTTGGCAAAATAGATTTTATGAAAGAAAAGAGAAAAACTGCAGCTATTTCTACAGTCAAGGTGGAAAGAACAAAGAGAAAATACAAATGCCTTTCATTTATGAAGAATAGGTCCTCTGCTGAGGGTAGAGGTTTAAACAATTTGGAACTAAATTTATCATCTCAATAAGAGAAAAGCATTTTGTACTTTCCACCAGGCAGACAAAGAGAAAGGAATTGGAATCAGGTACCTGTGGATGGGAGAATGGGCTCCAGAATCATACTGCTGCCCAGTACTGGAATACAACCGTGGCAGGAACTAATGTCTGATACTCTAATTTTGCAAATTGTTACTTCCTCTGTGCAACTATCCTACTCCGTTAAGCCAACCTTGAGTAAATGTCTAATATGTGAATTATAATTGTATATATAATCATATATATGTGTACATTAATATGTATACATATATAATCATATGTATACATATACATGATTCATTGTGGTATATTTGTACATGGATATTGCATAATTTGGTAGATTTTCCCCAATATTTTCCCATGTCCTACTCTCTTCCTTTCCTCTAGATCCCTTTCTTCTATTATCTCTTTTCTATTTTTGTAAGATCCCCTCTTTTTAAATTGATTTTTACCTCACTCTCTCAATCTAATAATAATAGAAGGTAATAAGTGGAATAGAGCCAATAATTTGGGGAGGGAGAAGGAAAGAGAAAGGGAAGGTACTGGGGAATGAGATTAATCAAATTGTGTTTGTGCATGTATGATTATGGTATAACTAATCCATCTATTAATTATAATCATAAATCACCAGCAAAAATGCCACTGATGTGCAAAAACATTGCATTAGTGGCAACTTGAAGAGTCACGCAGATTGGGTTTGATTCATGAGGTTTCTCTCCACTTTCTTTTTTTTTTCTTTGTATTATCATTCATGTGCTTTCATGTTATATCTATACTTGGACTGAGTCAGTTGAGGAAAAGAACAGTTATCAATGGTAATGATGCCATGATTGTCAAAATTCATTAAAAAATGAGTTGGAAGCTGGAATTTAGAACTAAAGGTAATAACAATGACCAGAACATATAAGGGAATATTGAAGAAATTGTTGGATTTTCCACAATTATATAAGAATAAGGTCTTCAGTTCTTTAATTTAGATATTAAAAGAAGGCTTGAGAACTAGGGGTCATTCATTTTATATGTGCGAGGGGACAAAAAGCATAAACACGCATCCCTGCACCATGGCAATTTTGTGAGTGTGTATTTAAATTTTACATCTTTCATTCTTGTACATAGTCAGTTTGCTGCCTTTAAATAAAGCACTTCAAGATCTATTTGAAGTACCTTTATATTTTACTTAAGTAGTCCAGTTTATATTTTAGATTTATTAAGTCTAATTATTATTCTATGTTTTCACTCAAGCCCTGGATGTCTTCTTCCTGGTACTTTTATCTTAATTTTCAAGTTAATAATGATAATATTACCATAATTATTGTTAAGTACTTTGTTAGAAATTACACTCAGTATTGTGTTCTGTGACACACCTAATCCTCTACAGGAAGGGAATCATGTTCAAAAAATTTGAGAAACAAAATAATCCAGAATCTACCACTAAGAGATTTTTCAGTTCACATCAACAAAGTAATGGCTTTGAGAAGGCCCTCATGACAAACATCTAATATGGCTTAATCCACTTTTTATTTGACTATTAAACAAAAGAATCCAAAGTGTTTTTATATTGTCTCATTTATTCTAAAAAATAATAAAAAAGGATTTACTGGTCAAAGGAAGAAAAAATCATATATAACTGAATTTGCATTTAATGAATCATTTTATATAAAGAGATTATACTAAAATTGTGCTTTTATTACACAAAAAAATTAAATCAAATCTGATTTCTTCCATCTTATATTCCACTTGTTTTCTGAGCATTTCATTTTTACTTTATTTTCCTTAATAGAATATTAGGTATTATGTTAACTTTTTTGTCAATGTTACCAAATATCTCAGAAGAACAATTTGATGGAGGAAAAGTTTATTTGGGGCTCATAGTTTCAGAGGTTCAGTCCATGTTCAGCTGACTTCATAACTCTGGGCCTGATGTAAGTTTGAACATCATGGCAAAAAGATGTGTCAGAGGAAAGCTGACAGCTCATGGCATCCAGAAAGCTGACAGAGGGAGAGAAAAGCTAGGGGAAAAAATATAGTCCAAGAGCATGTTCTCAGTGATGTGCTACTCCCTTCAGCCACATCTTACCTGCCTAGAGTTAGTAGTCCATTCAGATTATTAATCCATCAAATGGATTAATCTGCTGATCAGGTCACAACTCTCATAATCTAATCATTTCAGCTGTGAACATCCTTGCACAGGATGTCATGTTTCTAATCCATGAGCTCTTGGGGGGACATGTTATATCCAAATCATAACAAGTA
This sequence comes from Spermophilus citellus, assembly GCF_964194105.1. Lineage (NCBI taxonomy): Eukaryota > Metazoa > Chordata > Mammalia > Rodentia > Sciuridae > Spermophilus > Spermophilus citellus. The sequence continues at coordinate 103,511,678 of NC_138190.1, forward strand.
TCTACTATGTGCCAGTGAAAAAACTGATACTTTAATATAGTAATACAGTTTCCATTTTTGTATATGAATCTTTTATTTCTGAATACAGTATCTCTCATAATCTATATGGCTGTCTACACAAACCATGACGTCCATGGATGATCACGAAGCATCATTATCATTCTTTCAGTAATAAGAGAAAAGTAGCCAGTAACTGTTTGACCAATGTTTATGAAAATCCATTTTACCTCAATCTGAGGCTTTTTACTCTAAATCCCTGGTCACCTCAGTGCCCCTCTCCTACTGCTGGTATGCTATAATATGGGCCTCTGAAATACCATGGAGTATAGACATCCATGGAACCAAGCTAAACCCTTCTCTAAGGTTTTAAGAAATGGGAGTACAGAAAGTTTAAATCTTTTATCCAATATCACACAGATAGTTAATAGCAAGGTAGAAGTAATGATCTAAGCTTTTCAAAATAATCCTGGCTTTTCTTTCTTATAGACAGATCAATCTTGGGTACAGTGATGCCTCTAAAACTAACCACTATCTTCATCAGTTAAATATTTTCATTTGTAAATAGATTTTAATTTAAATGGGAAAATTTTTGTTAATGTACAATGCAGCCTACTTTCTCTAACTTTCTCATAAATTATTCTTATTCTTTTGCAAGCCATTGATACCCAAACTGTTTTTTTTTGTTTTATTTTGTATTTATCAAATTTGGATTCATATTTTAAATAAAAATCAGTAAATATTTCATGCAAAAAATTATAGGAATCTACAAAAGAATGAAACTTTCACCTTATTTCTTATCCCCCTACCACAGGTATGGTTTAGTATATAACCTTTCAGATTTTTAAATTTTTCTGTTTGAATGTATATGTACTGATAAATAATGTTTTAAAAATAATATCAACTGGTCAAAAAACCAAAAACAAACAAACAAAAAAAAACCCAACCACTAACAACCACAAATGTATATACCCAATTACATATACATAATATTCCAATTTCCCAAATTGAAAAAAAGCATTAATTTATCTTACTGAATCATTTACTAAAATAAAAAGAAAGATGCCAGAAATATTTTCTTTTAGAAAACTCAATAAGAGTGTTTATTTTCATATAAGGTTTTCTAAAAGACATGTCTGTGTGTCCAGAATCAGCCTTCAAATTGTTGGCATCAAGAACTCATGTTTAGGATTTCCCAGAATCTCATTAATATGACAAATTATATTTCTTTTAGCAATGCTAGGGATTGGACCAAGTACTCTACCACTGAACTATGCCCCACCCAGTCCACTGTAACACTTTTATGTCATGAATTTAAACTCTCAACCCTGATTCACAAAAATTGTCCATGACAGTACTTTTGGAGTCTTGCAGCTGAGCATGATAATACTACACCATACTAAATGATAAAGACCAAAACCTATGAATGTCAATATATGACCAGAAATTTTATTCAGCATTCATTTTATTTTCACCATAGAGTCAGACATAATAGAAAAACTCCTTTTTAGCTCACAAGTTAACTTTGCATATGCTTCAGCAAAACATTCTTTTATGGATATTAGCATGCACAAATTCCCTAATGTCTATTGTTTAAGCATCTTCTGGAAGACAAAAGAGGAATAGGGGAAATTATCAAGAGGAACAAGAAATGTAAAAGGAGAGTGTAACCTAAGAGGGCTGAGTGAGAGTTTAGTGAACTGAACTTAGTGAAATGATGCTCATTACCTGGATGTTGAAACTATTACTGCTTAGACAAATAATGGAGAAACAGCTGTGAAGACATTGATGTTATTTGAGAAAGGCCTTCAGAGAAAAGGAAGAGTAATATGACGGTGATTTGTTGTGTGTGGGGGGGCTGAGCATGTGTGGGGGGGTGATAGGGAAAATAGGCCACACACACTTTAATGTGTGTGGGGCTAACAAGGTCTCTTGTCAAGGATAAGGGAGAGGAAAGGTTGGGTAGTTACAGGGCACCAGCAATGCCAGACCAAGGAGTGTCGGTTGGATACATGAGAGTGTGAGATGGCAAGATGTATAGCAGGTCTCCAGATATTCATTAAGCACTTTCTATGGATCAGTTAATAGGCCAGGAGCTTCAAATTATTATCTCACTGAAATATTCAGATCAGCCTTCTTAAGGGGATATTCATTGCTGAATCCACATACTTTGCTTTTCCTTTAGTGGTTGATGAATTCAGGCCCCTGTTGAAGTTCTGCCCTGCCATTTGTGTTCTGGATCTCATCCACTCTATTTCTCTCTTTTTGCTGGAACATTCCCAATGGCATTCAAATATGCCCTATTCCCTCCCGTCTTAAATAATCAAGTAAATAAAGCTGTTCAATCTCTCCTCCTCAGCTAATGCCCCATTTCTCTATTCCCTTTTCATGGAACAAATGCTCGAAAACATTTTCACACTCACTGACTCCATTTCCACACCTTTAATTGGTTTTTGAGCATAACTAGAGGTGGAGCAGGGAAAACATGCATTGCTATAAAGTGCAGTTCTTAAAAAGGTACTATTTTTTCATGAAGGTTGTTAAAAGAGTATGGTGAAAAAAATATTAAAGCTGTGAGGAAGCATGGTCAGGAGATAGAGAAAATAGTAAAAGATTTCCCATGTACTTGAAAAAAATGTATTGATCCACCACCAATTGCATAAATCCCATCCATTGGACTTGGATCCACCCATAGCCTCATGCCCACACTTTTGCTCTTGCATCTACTCCACTCTGTTCTCTGTCTACAACAAGTCAACTGAAACAGCTCTTGTTAAAGTCACTAATAACAACCATGTTGCAAAAGCCAATAATAACTTCTCTATCCTCATTATACTCAACATTTCATTAACATCTGATCCTATTAATCATGTATTCTTGAACCACTATATCTCCTGGGTTGCCTGACATTATACTCTCCAGATTTTTCTCCCAGTTTCCTATCCAATCCCTCTCATTCTCCTTTTCTGAGCCTGACTTTTAAGTGTTGAATTTTAGAATGAGAGGCTGAGGAATCATGTTCACTATCACGTGGAAGTGCACTTGGCTAGAAAACTTCTTTCTAAGTCTGAAATTAGTGACTGAACTTCCAATGTCCTGTAGCCTAGTACTGGAGGATTAGTTATCTATATCTTCATTATTTCTAGTTCTATCTTCACACCTCTAATTTCTGTCTGCATTTGGTGTCCTTACAGGAATATGGCTTGTGAAATTTATCTTTCTGAATACACTTTTTACTTAATGAACATAACAAGCCAGAGGGAACACAGAGAGAATGTAAGATAGGATCAATGCCTATAAATGATGTTATATCAAGGAAGAATGACATATTTCAATAGTACATATAAGGAAATGGACTTTTCCTTGTTTAAGGGCTGTGAGGGGATAATTTATAAAGGAAGATTAAAGGAATAAAATACCTCTTGGCTTAGAGGGAGTTCTAATGATCTACAAATATCTCCAACTGTGCAAACATTACCAAGAGAAAATATTGATTTAGCTTAATATAAGGTACAAGGGGCTGTAAAAAGAATATTGAAGTTAAAGAAACAAGAAAGGGTGCAATGGAAATATTAGGATAAACATACGGGATAAGCCATGGAATGTTCTTTAAAATAAACATTTTCTGAAAAAAAAAAAAGGAAAATAGCTCTGTGAGATGAAACAAATAACTATTATGCAAGGTCAATGCCATCTTCAACTCCAAGTCAGCACAGAAAGCAAATATCATTAGTTCTCCATCTTGTGTGGTCTTAATGGTGAAGACACGTGCTGTGCTTCCCAGCATAACTGTACATAGGTTCTGAGTCCACTTCTCTTTGTAGATATTCCTTAATATTTTAAAGAGATACAATCACCTTTTTTTCTCCACATCAGTGCACATATATAAAAGGGAGAAACTTTGTGTGGCACACTGAACATCAGGGGAGACTAGCCAGGGGATCTGGATATCTCAGACCCTTCTCAGCCACCCCAATGACTGAAGGGATAGATATATTGGCTCACCTGAAAATAATTCTTGGCAAACTAGTATTTTTCAACACACTAGTTAAGGAAGCTCTTTGATAAAACCTTTCTAATTAGGCGTGGGAGGCAGCCAGTTTCTAATAACTAACTCCCAATCCCTTCTTCTATTTCTCCTTTTTCACTTCCTTCTTATGGCTGCACTGACATGGGTCTCTCCCATCTTTTCCTTCTCTAATCCCCTTCTCTACACACTTACCATTTCCTCCAAGATCCTCACAATGTGGAAAGAGAGCCATAATCAATGTATCCACAAGAGGCAGATAGGCATTTTTCTAGTTTTGTAGGAGGCATCTTAATTTACCACAACCTTTTACACGTTCAAGTAGAAGGGAAGCACTTATCATAAATCCCATGAACTTCACAATGGGAGTTTGCCCTGTCTATATTTAGGTACTTTTCCTTCCTGTTTTCTAACCACCAGTCAAGACTTATAATATTTTTGAAGCTACAGAATCTAGTCACAATAAACCAAAATTCTTGCATTATTGAGTTTCATTTTATGAGTACCAGCTATACCAGTTTAATTATGTACTCCTGAATTTATGTAAGGATGAAGACTATTTGAAAATTGGCAAAATAAGTCACCCATGAAGGTCTAAGCCAACTTGTAATGTACAGGCCACTAAAAGCATTAAACTTTATATTCAGAACACTTGTAGAAAGATTTGAACACTTATTGGAATGTCAAAACAATTTAAAAGATAACAGTCTTTATGTCTAATTGGTTCAGTGGTATAAATGGGAAAAGCACAGTATTTATTATTTATTATTTTCGGATGAGCCAATGTATCTATCCCTTCTTTATTCCCAAGACTTAAGTTTTCTAGATTCTCTTTACTCTGGTTTCTTCATTTGTGAACACTGTGGACTTCCACCTATTGGATCCTTCTTGCCCTACTGTTTTATCCCAGGTCTTCAGGGAATTATGGAATATGTCTTTGTTTTATGGTATTATAACAGAACACCTGAGACTGCATTCTTTACTAGATCAAGAGGTTCATTTGGCTCATGATTCTGTTAGCTTGAAAGTCCAACCAGCATGTCACTGGTGTCCTGGAGATGGTTTCTTAGTTATATTACAACATGCCAGAAAAGTAGAAAGAGATATGGCTGTGTGCGGATGGGACAAACATCAGGTGGTCTTGCTTTAGAACATGTTCTTTCAGAAACAAATCTATTTTAATACAACCTGACCCACTCAGAAAATATAGAAAGCATTAATCTATTGATAATGGTAGAGCCCCCAAGACTTAATTACCTTCTTTACCATTCCCACAACCTCAACATTGCCAGTAGAGAAAAGGGAAAAGGGAAAGGGATAATGAAAGGGAAAGGGAAAGTACTGGGGATCGAATTCCATGCATGCATGTTTATATCAAAATAAACTTCAATGTTCTGTATATCTGCAATGTACTAATAAAACACTTTAAAAAATAATGAGGCTACACATAGTGAATTGAACATAGATATGCATCTCTATTACATCTTCAAACTCCACTAAGGTGATATTAAAATAGTAAAAAATTCCAATTTATCAAAAAATGCCAATGACTAGAAGATGATGGCAGACAAGAAGTGGCAACAAAACTTTGAAAGCTAGAAAGTTGATGGCCAAGTATTATTCTGACACAGTGGACATTGGAAAAGTGAAACTAAGCCTGCAGAGAAGGGAAATGGGAAGGCAAGAAATAGCCTATACCCACTATAAAATCCCAGAAAGTTTTAATAGTTATAAATATCAGATTTCAAGCAGGGAAGTAGATAAGAATGAAAATAGATGACCTCATGGAATATCATCAAAGCAAGGGAGCCCAGACCAGATCCCCTTCCCATCCTGTACTTCCAGACAACTTCTTTTCCCACTTGCATTCTGGTTGGAGACAGTTTTACTTTTTTAGAAGGCTTAATAACTCAGACTCTATGCTCAGGGACACCAGGCCCAGATCAGGATAGAAGACATAGATGATTTATACTGAAAACAGGGGGAATGCATATTGAACAGAAAAAGACCCAGTGTCTTTTCTATATTTATCTTCCAAAAATTGGCAGCCAAGCTTCCACCCTGGTGTAGGCTGGAGCAGTTATAGAACTCTAATAGCTCCAAGATGAACATAAGAGTGGTAGCATGATTATATCTTTGAATGTGTGTTCAGGGGAGGCCTTTAACTCTTCAGAGAATTTAAGGCTGAATTGCTTACTAGTGCATAGAAAACTAAACAAATGAAGAAAAAAATGAGCTAACTAATGAACTCCAGAAAATAAAGCAGTCATACAAGGAAGGAAAAGTAATCATAATAACTGGGTAGCTCAGCTATAAATAATGTCACAGGTCATAATAATGTAAACACTGAAATGTTTTAACCAAATAAGGTATATGTGTTAGGTGGAAGGGTTCATTTTGTAAAGCTAAGTTCTCATAATAGGAAGTTAGAGACACTAGCTAAATCTGACTTTTAAAAAATAACAGTATAAGTGTATAATTTAGATGGAGGGAGGTAAACCCTAAAAAGAATAGAGCAAAGAGTTAGAATTTGTTTGCTTTCAGTGAACATGTATCAGGAATTGGTAGCAGGACTGCTCTTATAATTTTAGGCCTAGTAGTAACACTCAACTTTAAAAATGTAGCCATATTACTTCAATTAAAATAGTGATTTTTTAAGTTGATTTCAACTAAATAACTTCTGGTCTCTTCTACTTTGGAAATATATCTAACTATGAAAAACATTGTTTTCTTTTCCTCAGAGCTTTAAACTCATATCACTCATTAAATTAGATATTAATTAGGAAAGGAGTACATTAAGACTTCAAGGCCCTTGTAGATGTCCTAGTATATGAAGTACTCAGGTTATCCATGTGGGTAATTAAAATTAAATTTGGTGAGTTTACTTCCTGCCACTGACATATGGCTGTTTTTAGTGTGTGAATTGCATGGCCTTCACAGGTATGCTAATACTGAAAAATAGATGGAGAGGAAATGTGGCTTAATATAATAACAAAATTGAAAGCCACTATGAGCAGTATTAGCCTAACCCAGGAGATAACTGTTTATGTCACACAACTGATCCTCACTCCACCTTCCAGTAATGTACCTTTTACTTCCCAACTGAATTTATCTCTAGATTGCAACTTTCATTTCCTTCTTTTTGTTTTGTTCTTTGTCTTTAACTAAAAACCCCAGTTGCCAGTTCTTACAGGCATCTTGTGATAACTCTGAAATTCCAGACTGAACCTATCTCTTGCTTCTTGGTGAATCCAAGTACTGATTTATCTTTGTCTCCCATTCTGGTATTTGACCAGTCTCTCAATCTCTGCATTGAATCTAGTGCAATGCATTCCAACAATAAATTATACTTGACTCACTAAGAACTTCAGATATAAATTTAAATAGAAGAGATCAGTGACTATCATAGATACTAGCCGGGTACAGTGGTGCACACCTGTAATCCCAGTGACTGGGAAACTGAGGCAGGAGGATCGTAAGTTCAAAGCCAGCTTCAGCAAAAGTGAGGTGCTAAACAACTCAGTGAGACCCTGTCTCTAAATAAAATACAAAATAGGGCTGGGGATATGACTCAGTGGTCAAGTGCCCCTGAGTTCAATTCCTGGTATCCCCCCCCCAAAAAAAAATCCATGGACACTGGTAGGTTTGAGTATGATATTAATTATTGTATCCTTACTAATGGCTACTCTACTAGAAATCATCCCATCTTTCATTGTCCATTCTATATCTTGCTCCTCTTGCCATTACAAACTTTAAGATTTTTATTTTGGTATTAGACCTAGTAAAAGGGCAAACATAAGCAATCTGTCTTGGGCCTTTTTCATCTTCCTCATTCTGCTTCCTTCATCATATTTGGCAGATCAAGCCTTTCATATTATCTTATCCCTTATTCTCTCCTCCTCATTCATTTCTGAATATCTAGAGATTCTCTGTATGCTTCCTTCCACATAGAAGGAAGCATCCCATATTCAGACCTCTCTTCTCACTTAACACCACATCTAACAGAACTTAAATGTCTAGATTTCCACCCAGCTTAGACTATGTTCTCTTCTATGGAATTGGAACTGAAAACTTAATTGAGACCTAAGGGTTGAGACTTGTTTAATGTAATTGCCCTCCCAGGTAATAGCTGCCACATCTTAACAGGTTCCTTTGTTACCCAAAGAAGGCATGGGGTGTGTGTGTGTGTGTGTGTGTGTGTGTGTGTGTGTGTGTGTGTGTAGGAGGGGATAGCAAATCATAATGGTAGAAAAGGAAAGGAGATAGAAGGTGTCTCTAGTACTTTTAACTTCTTTTCATGTGCAGGGAGTTGAATGCACCCCTCTCATAGAAAGTACTTTTTTCAAAGATATACTTAATGTGAATATTGGAATTTTGTCTAGTAAAAACAGAAAAATTATTTGACTTTAATTAATTAACATACTTATTCATCTGTTTTAGCAAGAAGGGAAATTCACTTTTCCAATCTTCTTGCTTCTGGTTGATGATTCTTGAAGTTAGCTGGAGTGTTAAGGTTTGTTTTCAGTCCAGTTGCTAATGATGCAGGATTCCTATGCTGTACAGAGAAGATTTTAGAAGTAATTAAGTGTGAATTCCTCTTCATCAGCTTTTTTTTTTTTTTTTTTTTTTTTTTGGTACTAGGGATTGAACTCAGGGACACTAGACTACTGAGCCACATCCCCAGACCTATTTTGTATTTTATTTAGAGACAGGGTCTCATTGAGTTGCTTAGCACCTCACTTTTGTTGAGACTGGCTTTCAATTCATGATCCACCTGTCTTAGCCTCCCAAGCCTGGGATTACAGGCATGTACCACAGCACCCGACTTGTCTTCTATTTTAACAAGAGCTTTTGCTTATTTAAAATTTGCCAGCTCTAGCTTAATTTTTCTTAGAGTGAACACTTTAGGATTATGCAAGCAAGCTAGGTACTCTTAGCCTGATGCAATCCTCATACTTTGGAAAGAGAGACAATATTATGGAAAATAGGGATGCTAATTGGAAAACCACTGTCAGTTGCTGTCACCTGGAACGACTATATGGCATAATAGTAAATCTGTGGTGTTGAATTATGTCAAAAACATGGTTAACCTGGGAAAAGAAACTCTCTTTCTGAAAGTTAATAGATTGAGAAAAAGGAACAGAGAAAGAAAGAGATGACAGGTATACAATAAGTCCAATCAAAGAATGGCAACTAAAGTGCCTGAACTATTTGTTTTTATTTATTTATTTCTGTGGTGCTGTGGATATAACCCAGAGCCTTGCACATGCTAAGCACAGGCTTTACCACTGAGTTGTATCCCTAGCCCTATAGTCTGTTTTAGAAACAGCTTTCTAGACCATCTCTGAAACCATTGCCAATGCAGAAATAGGAGGTAAGGGAACAGCTGGAGTAGGATTTGGCAAAAGGAATGGAGATTATATAACAGAAGGAATGTCCATTGTGAGAGTGTTGGTAGAATAGGGAGAAGAACCATAAGTTAATTCTTTATATTAAAGAGATTTTCATGAAACATGGCATGGAGCACATGATAAATATAGGGTCAATTTAATAATGGAGCAGTAAATCACATAACTGAATTTTTGCAATACTACTTCAAAACATTTTCGCTCTTTGATATATTTTCATGCATAATGAATTAAATCTTTGACTTAATTTGTTTGCAGTAGCACTGTCCAATAGAAATATAATGTGAGATATGCAAAGCCCTGGGTTTTTTTCCTGGCACTGCAAACAAAATATAGGGGAAAATTACATATGTAATTTCAGAATATCTAGTAGCTAATTAAAACATATAAAACTGAAGCATGGGAAATAAAAATTTTAACATAATGTATCAAAAAATTGTCATTTCAGAGATACAAGTAGGATAGAGGAACAGAGGATGGGGGAGGGGGAGGGAGGAGGTAGGGAAAGGAGCTACTGGAGAATGAAATTGACCGAATTATGTTATGTGCTTGTAGTAATATATCACAATAAACACCAATATTTTGTATAAGTATAATGTGCTAATAACAATTAATAAGAATATTTTAATCAAGTAATCAATATAAAGATATTGACCACATTTAGTGCATTCTTTTTATGGTGATACCTATAAAACAAATATTTTATGCTTACACCCTATCTCAATTTGGACTAACCACATTTCACATGCTTAATAGTCACATGTGGCTAGTGGCTTCCATACTGGACAGTGTAGGTTTAGAGGAATCCATCTTTGCATCACTACCTATCAAGCAATTTTGAAAGAACCAAACAGAATTTGATCAAGTCATTAGATCTGCACTGTCCAGTATAGTAACCACTTGTAACAGAGGAGAATTTAAATTTAGATTAATTAAGGCTAAAAATGCAGTGCCTCCATTGCACCAATCACATTTCAAGTTCTCAAGAATCCCATGAAGCTAGTGGCTATTCTCTTAATCATCACAGGTTTACAGACTTAATGAATCTAATTTCTAAACTGAAACTTAGACAATAATGTTTAAGTCATAGAGAATTTGTCTCACTCTTGATAAAAAGAAAATTCTTTTTCATTTTACTACAAAATTCTGTCACCCAATGAACTTGTTCCCACCAATCCTTTCAATAAAACTTTATCATTGGCTTGCCTGAAGGGTGAAAAATTGTCCAACCGAATCTTGAAAAATTCAATTATGTAGACAGGTCTTCTCTTTCATTAATTGCATTTTTTTTCAAGTTTTGTAGAGGTGTGTGGCACCTATGTTTGGAATATATGGCACACCTGGAAGAGAATGGTGAAGAGTGGATTTCTAAATATGCTGATGTATCTTCCAAAACATTAGAATCTTAGCTAGCACTAAGAAAGCAATAGAATGAGCAATTTGAAATTAAAAGGAAGAAAGAAAAAGTGAAACACATAGCAGTAGTCCTTTTTTCCTTCCTCTTCTACATTTTAGGTATTTTTTTTTCTTGTGGATGCTCTGGGCAGTGTTCTAACTTGATATTTGCAAGTCAATGCAAGGCCTGCTCAGTGCTGAGGGAATTACATAGTCACAGACAATTAGTCTTTTAAAAGGTCTGGTGCTTGGAAATTTGCCACTAAACTCAGTATAGCCTCAGCACATAATGTAAATTTTTAATGATTATAACTTTTCTAAATTCAGCCTTTAACAAATCTTATAGTAGTGTTTTGAAACTTAAAAATCAAACATAACCCAATTAGGTTGGTATTTGATTAAACTGAACTGCCACTTCATTGAAGTGTTTAAATAAATCAACATTAATATGCTTTTACTACAGTAAATAAAGTTACGTCTACATAGTTGAAATGTCAATACACATGGCTCTTGAAAATTAAGTACTCTCTGCACTTTGAATAACAAAACTATTATTAATTTGGGGAAAATGATTGATTTTTCTTTATTGGCCTGTGGGAGTACATTGCCCCCAAATTCTACAAGTTCTTAATTTTAGAAAAATAGTGAACCACACATTTGTTGAATTCTAAAACCACTATCAGAATTGTTCTAATAGTGGCTATGATTAATTGTCTTTTCTTCCTAATGCAATACCAACTAATCCCTCATAGAACAGGTATAAGGAATTTTTTTCACTCTAATAGTATAAAATTTTTAGTACACCTTTGGTTGCTTTTCTTCTACAACTTACGAAAAGGTACAAGTTGAGTATTCCTTATCTGAGATGTAAAGAGCAGTAATGTTTCAGATTCTTTTTAAAATTTTGGAATATTTGCATATACTTTACCAATTGAGCATATCTAGTTTGAAAATCCAAAATAAAAGATGTTCTGAAATCCAAACATTTCAGGCTTCAGATTTTTGGACTAGGGCTATTCATTTGAACTTTTAATTTGCCCAATAATAGATTTTCTATAGCAGATAGTTTTTATCAAAAGTTAACTAGCACCAATTGATAGAAAAAAAAAATCTTATGTGTTTATGTCTGTAAGGCAGCCTGGTGAATTTTGGTATTTAAGTATAAAGAATGTGTTTTAGAAGCATTACTTAGTACGTTGCAAAATGCAGCTTTCCATTATGTTTTGACTGGACCCTCAAATCCTGCATAAGATGAGAATCAATATATGCTAAATTCTTATTTGAGTACCCTCTGAAAGTGTGTTTGTCATTTTAGAAAAGGTAAACTGAAAATAAATGTGCCTTGGACCTCTTCTTCACTGGAAAGAGCTGTTTACAGTTTCAACTAGAATAGCTATGATTAGAATGAAGCTTGGCTTTGGGTGTCAGTAAACCTTAAATAAAAATGACTTAAATTTCCTGAGCTTTAAGAGTCTTATTAAAGAAATCATTGCTTTCACCTGTATGTTGGAGTATTGCCTGTATGTTTTCTTCCAGCAGTTTCTAGATTTCTGGTATAATTTCTAGGTCCTTGATCTACCTTGGGGTGACTTTTATGCAGGGTAAAAAATAAAGATCAAGTTTTAATTTTCTATATATGTATATTCAATTTTTTCCAACACCATTTATTAAAAGTTTTTTGTTTTCCCTAATATGTTTTTAACAACTTTTTCAAGGATCAGGTCATTGTATCTGTGTGGAGTTGTCTCTGTTTCTTCTATTTCATTGGTCTTAAATGTTTGTTTTTATGCTAGTACCATGCTGTTTTGTCACTATTGTTTTATAGTATAATTTGAAATCAGGTATTGTGGTGCCTCCAGCATTGCACTTATTGCTGAGAATTGCTTTGACTATTCTAATTTTTCCATGTGAATTTTAGTACTGTTTTTTCTAGTTAAGTATTAAGTGGGATGACAACAAGTTAAAAGGCTTCTGTACAGCAAAGTAAACAAGAATGTGAATAAAGAACCCACAGAACAGGAGAAAAATCTTTGCTAGCTACTCTTCTGACACTGATTAATATGCAAAATACATGAAGAACTCAAACACCAAAGAACCCCAAATAATTCAATCAATATATCACCAAGTGAACTAAATAGGCATTTCTCAAAAGAAGAAACACAAATGAAAACATGAAAATATGATCAACATCTTTAGCAATCTGAGAAATGCAAATAAAAACTATGCTGAGATTCTGTTTCACTCCAGTTAGAATGGCAAGCATCAAGAATACAAATAATAAATGCTTGTGAGGATGTGGGGGAAAGGAGCACTCATACACTGTTGATGGGACTTACATTATTAAAACCACTATAGAAATCAGTATTGAAATATCTGAAAGGACTAGGAATGAAACCACCATATGACCCAGGCATACCACTCCTCAGAATTTATCCTAAAGAATTAAAGTGAAAATACTATAGTGATGCATGCATACCCATGTTTACAGAGGGCAATTCACAATACCCAAACTATGGAATCAACCTAGGTATTTGTCAACAGATGAATGTATAAAGAAAATGTGCTATGTATACACAATGGGGTTTTACTCAGCCATAAAGTAAAACAAAAATATGTCATTTGCTGGTGAATGGATGGAATTGGAGAACATCATGCTAAGTGAAATAAGCCAGACTCAGAAAGTCAAGGGTCATGTTTTCTCTCATCTATGAAAGCTACATAGAAAAAATGTAATCTTTTAAAAAAGTATCTCATAGAAATTGAAAGGAGAACAGTAAAATAGAGGAAGGGGAGTGTGGTTTGGGGAGAGGAGGGAAAGGGGAGGTACTAGGGAATAAAATTGACCAAAACATGTTTTGAGCATGTAGAAATAAATCACAATGAATCCTGTTTTATGTATAAATAAAGTGCACCAATTCTTTAAAACTTGGCTTAAACAAGATAGGTTGTTTCATATATTCAATTGTAGAGGTACATAGCAGGGCTGGTATAGTCTACTGCTTTGATCTTATAGCCCTTCCATGTCTGGGAGTTAACCTTATAGTCAAGGTTATTCTAAGGGATACCTTGTAGTCAAGTAGGACTTCCTCCAATCATATGTGCATACTAGCCAGCAAGAAAGAGGAAAGGAAAAAGGATAAACTTATAGGATTTGACCTATATTCTCTTGGCCAAGACAGTCAACTGGCCACAGCTGGTTATAAGTAGACTGGAAGTTTTAGTATTTATGCTGGTTCCAGGTGCTCAGCTAAAAATGTGGAATTCTATTATTACAGAACATAAAGGGATATTGAGAGAAAACTAGGTATCTGTGCAATACTGTTCTCTCGAATTTGATTCTTGGTCAGCAGAAGACCATATGGTGAGCCTGGCAGATGCTGCTAGAAAAATAAAAGAAACACTTAACTTTCTGATAGAGCTTCCAAAAATAATTACTTGAAATTAAGTAATTAAGTAAAAATTACTTAATAATTACTTAACAAGTAAAATAATTACTTGAGTAATTATATTTTTGTTGTTTCTTGCTTGCTATATTTTCAGAAACTCTCTCACAACAGCATGTTAAAACTTCTATTCCTCTTATAGATCTTAAATTATATAGATTTCAGTTTCTTACCAGGACTTTCCATGCAGCCATGACAATAAGTCAGGATTCCACTTAGAGATAAAATGGGCTTGATCCTACTCTTGTATTTTAAGCCTTGAAGTAATTAGGCTGAATACTGACTGTGTGATCACCCTTATTAAAATATTTGACTTTTATCATGGAAACTGACATAGCAGTTCCCTCACTTGGTGCTGAGTTATGTTAATATTTAAGAGAAAATCATTTGTCTAGTGTGTCACCTCTTCTATGTGCACACCCTCTTCCACTTTGTCAATGTCATCATCTAAATTGACTTAATTCTACATTATTAGAAAACTATATTTTTTTTCTGGAGGAAAGGAAAAAAAAAACTCCAAAATGGTTCTACTTTTATTTTAAAAGCTTCCCAATTTCTAATACATTTGTTAAACAAATTTGAGTCTCTACTATGTATGTTTAATTCTGAAAGTTCTTTGTCACTTAATAGTTGGCCAATTTTCTCTTATTGATAGCAGGAGGCAGGGAGACATAAGTTTCAATACATTCAGATGATACGCTGTTCCATTGTGGCAAAATTTTGAGAGACCTAATTTAAGATAACTACAACACTGACACTGAAAGAGCAACTATTGTTCTACAATCTGAAATAATTAGTCAAAATTAATGCATTTTTTAGCTGATAAGTCATTTATGAAGCATCTACTATGTACTAGATGCTATGGTCTATACCAGAGATAGAATAATGAACAGCTCCAATTCTTTCCTTGTAATAGAGAGAAGATGGGAGGGGAGGGGAGGGGGGGTAGTAGAGGATAGGAAATGTAGCAGAATACAACAGTTACTAATATGGCATTATGTAAAAATGTGGATGTGTAACCGATGTGATTCTGCAATCTGTATTTGGGGTAAAAATGGGAGTTCATAACCCACTTGAATCTAATATATGAAATATGTCAAGAGCTTTGTAATGTTGTGAACAACCAATAAAAAATTAAATAAATCCTATTCTTTAAAATTGGCAATGGTTACATCTTCAAAACTATTGTGGGAAAAGCCCTCAGTCTCAATTACTCAAGCTTTTACCAAAAAAAAAAAAAAAAAAAGTAGATTTGCCTATTTGAAAAATGCTGCTGGTAACTGGCTAGGAAGAAAGTAACCAAAATGCCTTAATACACTAGTGTGTTCAATTAGGCCTACTTTTCTTTTCTCAAAGGTGAAAGGAGAAAACTTACACATAAAAAGCAACATTTTCCTGTAATTTGAATACCCTGTCTTTGTGGGCTTAAGAAAACATATTTAGAAGATAAATTAGCAAACACCACTGTTATTTTAATTTTAAAAGAAAAAAATGGCAAATTTCTTCTAGAGAGTAAAACGGAGAAATCTGTAGTTTTCCTACCTTTATTCCTTCTGAAATAACTCCAAGTGGAAATAACAAAAAATATATTAAGGAGGCATATATTCTTACTTCCATATACTTATCTACTTTCTTAGCACTAATAAGTATTCTGGCAAAATTTTGATTTGCATTTCAATGAAGAACATCAACCATGAGACAAAGCAGACTGAGGAACTTTCAAAGTTCCATTTCAATGCACTTCTGAGATAAAAAGGGACTTTGGACAACTTTCAGCACTCTATGTTGCATTGTCTGTTTTGAAGTACTATGGAAAATCCATAAATGTACTTTGTCATAATACCAAGACTTCTGGACAAAGAATAAAGGAATATTCAAATAGTAATATGTATAATGATTATAGTATTGATTTGAAGAAATCAAGAATTTAGCATAGAGGAGATGGTTAAGATTATCTAGATTGACTTGAAAATAATACAGCTTATATAACCTGAGGACTTATTATTGCCAGTGGGTATAGTAGATCAAACCCTGAATTCTGAAAAAAGAAAATCTGGATATAGGACTCCCTTCTGATATTAATTGTAGGATTTTATCTAAGTCATTTTTTCTTCCCCTGGATCTTTTCTCCTCTATAAGAAAAGTTAAACCCCCTTCATAGCTAAGATTTATATTTGATTTCTTGTTATCAGTTGAGGGTTAAACAGCTAGTTATTATTTTAGCAGATTCTACTTCACTAAAGTACTGAATTTGATAAGTATTATTTTTCATTTAATTTGGGGAAGGAAGAGACTAAAATTCAAACAAGCTATTATCAATAATTCATTTGAAAAACAGCATCCAGGAAAGGTTTTTAGGTCAAACCAGTCTTAGACATTCTAATTTCCCATCTTCTGCTCTGAAAAGTGAGTGCTGATGTGCACAATTGTGACCCTGAAATCCTAAATGATCATTATTGCAATTCTCTGTACTAAACTGCATTCACTTGAGCTGGAAATTTGGCTTGGTCATTTAGAAATAATTTTCAGCAAGGGTTGAAAACAACAAAAATGCTTTCTGTTCAACTTTTGGTTAGACAATTCAATTACCTACAATATCCCATTTCTTAAGCATGCCAGTTAATCAAGGTTTTACTATGCGTTCACTAAACCAGCTAGTAAGTTAATTAATTGGAGCAAGTGAATTGTTTGGCCGGACTAGATGTCTGCATTGATGCAATTACTTGGATTTTATTGCTCTGTTTAGTAAGGAGCAAAATTGCATGAATAGTAATATATGTAGGTTTGGCTAAGGCAAAGTTACTTTATTTATGGTGAGGGTGGTCAGATTTTCATAGTTATTAATCCAGTTAATACAGTAAATGATCCAAGGGCCCAGGATCTCTCTATTACAAGGAAAGAATTGGAGCTGTTCATTATTCTATCTCTGGTATAGACCATAGCATCTAGTACATAGTAGATGCTTCATAAATGACTTATCAGCTAAAAAATGCATTAATTTTGACTAATTATTTCAGATTGTAGAACAATAGTTGCTCTTTCAGTGTCAGTGTTGTAGTTATCTTAAATTAGGTCTCTCAAATTTTTACCACGATGGAACAGCGTATCATCTGAATGTATTGAAACTTATGTCTCCCTGCCTCCTGCTATCAATAAGAGAAAATTGGCCAACTATTAAGTGACAAAGAACTTTCAGAATTAAACATACATAGTAGAGACTCAAATTTGTTTAACAAATGTATTAGAAATTGGGAAGCTTTTAAAATAAAAGTAGAACCATTTTGGAGTTTTTTTTTCCTTTCCTCCAGAAAAAAAATATAGTTTTCTAATAATGTAGAATTAAGTCAATTTAGATGATGACATTGACAAAGTGGAAGAGGGTGTGCACATAGAAGAGGTGACACACTAGACAAATGATTTTCTCTTAAATATTAACATAACTCAGCACCAAGTGAGGGAACTGCTATGTCAGTTTCCATGATAAAAGTCAAATATTTTAATAAGGGTGATCACACAGTCAGTATTCAGCCTAATTACTTCAAGGCTTAAAATACAAGAATAGTATCAAGCCCATTTTATCTCTAAGTGGAATCCTGACAACAAAGAGCAAATATGTTTGTAAATAATTGGCATATAATTATCAACAGTCATGCACCTTAAAGGTAAACGCAGATGTGTATGACAGAGACATACTTCATAGCAGTATGTTAGTTTACCAAAACTCATGGTGCTGATGGTTCTTTCCATGTTGGAAGAGCTTCACTTCTGCTTCAAAACTGAGTAAAGGAGAAGAATCTGGTTTTAATATCAGCTACAATGTTGAGTATTCATTCCCACAGCCCCCTAAACAACAATAGATCCTTGACTCCATCTGCAGTTTATAAGTTAGGCTAGTTTACCAACAGAATTCCATGCCTTTTACCAGCAGAATTCCATGCAGGTCTTTACAGATTCATGTTTCTATCTTTATTTGTATACAAAGCATCTGTTTAATGATTTATCTTTGTTTATTTTCATTATATACTTACCAATCCATTGCAAATTAAATGCTAATAGTCTTTTCCTTTATTTCATGGAAATTTTTGGCTGGTATTCTGCTTCATCCTTTCTGACAAAGTCTCAGAGCCACCTGGTTGTAATAGCTGCTAATAGGTGTGAAATTTCTCCATCAGTCACTTGTCAGCCATTTGCCTTTGACTCAAGGGGAAAGCAAACATGTTGAGCTCCTAAAGACTACAGGCTACATGTACTGACATTGTTAAGTTTAAAAAGGTATTTTAAAAAGATTTAGTCTACTGGTTGTTTTATGTTATACAATTTTCTAGAAGCAAAGTTATGAAGATTAAATAGGTACTCAAATGTAATAATTACAATTGATTAAAAAAAAGCCCTAAACCTAAACAATTCTGGTAATAGAGTTTCTGGCCCCTGAACAGTATCAAGTCCAAATTAAGTAACTAGAAAGGTCAATCATGTGTTAACTCTTTGAGGATTCATTATGACACACATAGAAAAATACTCTTCATTTTTTAAAAATTTGTTCTAATTATTAATACAGTAGAATGCATTCTGATACATCATGCATAAATGGAGTATAACTCCTTATTCTTCTGATTTTCTGGTTGTACATGATGCAGGATCACACAGGGCTTGTAATCATATGCATCTAGGGTATTAATGTCTGATTAATTCTAGTACCCCCATACCCTGTCCCCTCCCATCACTCCCCTCTGTCTAATCCAAAGTACCTCTGTTCTTCCCTAGCAGCCCCCTTACTGTGAATTAGCATCTATATATCAGAGAAAACACTGGGCTTCTCTTTTTACATATAAAAGAGTTTCTTTGATGGGGGTTGCTCAAAATGGGTGTTTATAAAAGTTTCTTCTGGATGAGTGGAGGCCCTATCCTATATTTACATGATTACTTGTATTAATTTTTATCAATTTCATATTAATATCTCTTATTGTTAACCTAAATAGTACTAGATTCTCACTTTGGTTAGGCATTCCCTTCTGCTCCCTGCCAGGATAAGAAGTGGGAAAGGTATGGAGAAGTAGGAATTCAGGACAAAAACTTAATTTTGTGAAAAATCAAAATATGAGAATATGGTCTTAAGTGAGTACATACTGACAATCCATGGAGAAGAGCTAATATAAAGAACATTGCAAAAAGTATAAAATATTATGTGGTGAAATACCTAAAAGCTTTCACTTTTACATAAATGTTGGTAGTGAAGTTACATTACTATTACTGTTCAAATAAACTGTTTCTTTTTGCGGGCAGGGGTAGTTACTAGGGATTGAACTCAGGGGCACTCAACCACTGAGCCACATCCCCAGCCCTATTTTGTATTTTATTTAGAGACAGGGTCTCACTGAGTTGCTTAGTGCCTTGCTTTTGCTGAGACTGGCTTTGAACTCCAGATTCTCCTGTGTCAGCCTCCAGAGCCTCTGAAATTACAGGTGTGCACACGGCACCCAGATTCAAAGAAACTATTTCTAAGTGCATGTTGTTTTAATTTGTTATTTTTCAAGTTGCTGTGATGAAGACCTATGGTATAAGTAGGTGTTAATTTATGTAGCAATTGTACTAAATTTGGTAGCCAAGATCAGGTACCTACCTGACAGGAGGTTTTTAAAATTTTATTTCTTTATTTATTTTAGGTTTATCTGTGTATTTGTACCTCCACATTCCTACACGCAATTTCCAATTTCCCAACTCTGGAGGAAAGTTCTCTGATGTGTTTTTCAGATCAGTCTTATATTTAAACAGAAGGTTAAAAAGGAGGCTGGGAGTAGCTGAACACTACAAGTTGCTTGTAATGGGAGAGACAGGAAATACAGCTAAAAGGACATATGAAGTTTCTGCATGGGTACCAGACTAAAGCTCATTGTCATGGAAACCTCAAAGGGTTCCTACTTTTGTAAGACATAGATGTAGATGTTTTCTTTTCTTTTTTATTAATCTTTGGTGCATTATAATTATATACAATAGTGGAATCCATTATGATATATTTGTACATGCACATAACAATCTTATTCCTCAGTCCCCTCTTTCCTTCATCTCCTCTCTCCCCTGATTCACTTGCTCTACTCTACTGATCTCTCTTCAATGATGATAATTATGATGATGATGATGATGATGATGACTTTAACTAATTATAATTTTCTCAACTATGCAAATTCTATCTCTTCTTCTTAGCTTCTCCCTAATATTTCACTGATAAGGTTATCTTTATTCTGGTCTCCAAACATGCCTTCATCAGTTTTCCAGCCATCCTGCCTGCTTACCACATTCAATCCCTGTTATCCATTAATTTTTAAGTACTTTACATTCAAAATTATGCTTATGTTCAAAATTTTATTTGGTTTTCCAAATAACAGTTCCCCAAAGCAAAACTTACTAGTACTGACTGTGATTCCAACTAAAGTCAAATGTGTCCTCGGAGCAGCTGCTGACATTTTGGCTGACAAATATGATGGTTGTGAGGGACGAAGAAGTGGATTTTGAAAGTTACATAAATGTCTGGACTAACCAGATCTACTAAAATGTATTTTGATAAATGTCTCAGAATAGTGAAACTAAAACAAACATAAATTTAATAAAAACAAATATGACATGTGGGAGAAGTTTTTGGAAAACTCAGTAGATCTTTGATCTCAAATAATCAATGATCTAGGTAGCCTTTCATTTATTAGTATGAACCACTATTTCTCCCTTAACATATATTTTAACTGACTTTATTAAATATGGTTCCATGCACAAAAGACAAATTAGGGAAGGTATAAAAATAGCTTTAGGAGGCTATAGAGTTCTAGATGAAATTGTAAAACTCTCCCATTCTAGAACCTTCGTTGAAATATTACCTAAGTTAATGTCCCATCTCTTGAATATCTTCTGCATTTGTTAATCCATAGCACTGTGCTGATCTTTGAATAGTTTTTCTTAGTCAAGTTAAATTAGATAGTAAGCTAGATTCAAAGGGGTCCTAGGTGCTAGTGTTAGCCATGAGACCAATGGGCTCCATGTTCTTTCCCTTCTCAAAACTTCATTTTCTCCATTTGTAAAATGGGAAGCCCATGTCACCTGTGTTTTCTTAGTACTATCTCCTAGGATCTATAAGTGAGCATTTATTAGAAGAAATGCCATATTCTATGGTAGACAGCTGACTTGTCTTACCCAAAAGAAGCAAATCTGTTAACTTTCATTAGGTATTGTCGGGCAGCATCATGCTCAGTGATAAATTACAACAGAAATAGCATTAGGTTGGCATTTAATTATGCCAGAGTCCTAAAGAGGCCATGCGTTCTACTCTTCTTTAAATTCTTAAGAAGTTAGGTTGCTGCAGAACATGTAAAATGGTTTATAGGAAGCAAGAAATTAATTGTTCCTCATGCATTCTAATGCTTTCATTTTGAGCCTGTTATAGCTGCATCTGGTTTTACCATTAATGAAGTGTCTTAAAATTTGTCAAGGTCAGGAGAAAAGGTTTCTGGAAGACCTAAATGTAGCAGTCCAATGTGAATCTTTGTGCTTTTATCCAAGTGGCTCCCTGCATGTTCCCCAAGATGGCAATGGCACAAGTTTTCCTGTTAAGCAGTTTTCTCTTAAGGAAAATGGCCCAAGAAAATGCCAGGATGGGAGTGGTGGTAAGGAAAGGGGTAGGTGGGAAATGAGCTTCACTCGTTTATCAACTGTGTTACAATCTGAGAGCAGAGAGGACAGCACGGTGTGACTGGAGAATAAGAAACATCACACTTTAAAAAAAAATTAGATGGATATTTCAATTCCCAACCAATAAAATCCACTTTATAATTGTAATATTTTCAAATGTTTAAATGAATCAGATTTGATATATTTAAACTGCCCTATACTCTGAGAACCTTCATTTTTACATTTCTGTACAAATCTGGTCTGAAAACATGTATTCCTATTTACTGACTTAGAAAAACATTCAAGTTATATTAGCAAATGAAATTAACAAGTTGAAGAACACAGTCTTAGTCTGATCTTATGAAAAGGATATATTTAGTAGAAAAAGAAATGGGAGAAGTATCCAGGGTGGGTGTGAGAGTTCTTCATGCCTATCACTCTGTTGTATATTTATTATTTGATTTTTATACAACAAAGACACATCAGCTCTGTATAAGATCAAAACAAAACAAAGACATTTATTTATAAAAGGGAAGTGGAGAAGACTTGAGGGCTTAGGGTTATTTTTTCTTCCAACAGTAGTTGAATTGTCAGGGCCTTTTCATTATCAGCTTTTCTCCTTAATCTAAAAGTTAAAAGCTATTATTCTCATTAGGATTGATTTTCTGTTTCTCACTTTATTTCATGAACATTTTGGTGAGGAGCCATTGAATAATTCAGGACATTCTCTCTGAGGTTCAAAAAGAATCAGGAAGGCTAGCCCCAGTTACTTGTTTCCTTCTCTAGGTGAGAAAGAACTCAGCATAGCTTCTTTTGAGGACATAAAATGCTTATAATTTTCTTCATGTGGTTTTTTTCTGCTATTTCAAGAGTTCCTCTAAAATTGGCTTGGGAGTCTATTGTTCTTGGCAAGGTGAGACTGAAGGGGCTATTCTCATTGGATAATATTATCTTACTGAGGTGCCTTTAGTATCCAGGCAGAAACAACAACAACAAAAAATCCACTCCTCTGCCCTGACTCTAAGAGACCCTTCTTCTAAGTCATACTTATTTGCAACAGATATTTGCTGCATACTGTACATTGAGGAGATAGCCAGTCACTTGCTCCCATTCCTTCAGGCTTTTCTAGTTTGCTTAGAAAATTCTAACTTATCTTTAGATCTTTAAGCAGTCTATTTTTTTCTTTTCTAAAATTAGCTCACTTTTGGAAACAGTTATTGCATTTTCTTAAGTTTCTACAGCAATAATAATTATTTTCATTTTTTAAACAATATGAAAGTACACATAACAAAATAGGAAAGCTTTTATTTACTCCCCACCCCTTCTTCAGTGGTCTAATGTGAATTTCTCCAGTTCTTTTTTTAAAATAATTTTTAGTTGTTGATGAACCTTTATTTATTTATTTATTTATTTATTTATTTATTTATTCATTCATTTATTTATATGTGGTGTTGAGAATCAAACCCAGGCCAATCAAACCCAATGCTAGGCAACCGCTCTACTGCTGAGCCACAACCTTAGCCCTCTCCAGTTCCTTTCTGTGATACATACTATACATAAACTTATGTGATGTCTCATTGTCTCACTGATGTCCACTAAAATTTTCTGAGATGTTGAAAAATGTTCTCAATCTCTGCTGTCCAATGTGGGACTCATCTGCTCCTTGGGGCTACTGAGTAACTGAAATGTGATTAGTGTAATTGAGGAACTCAATTTTTAATTTTAAGTAATTTGAGTTTGTTTAAATTTAAGTTTTTAAGTGGCATTAAAATAGGAAAGGAAAAAGTGAAATTGTCTCTGCAGACAATATAAACCTATATATAGAAAATAAAACCCAAAGATTCTACCCCAAACTGTTAGAATTAGTAAATGAATATAATGAAGTTCCAGGATACAAAATCAATACCCCCAAATTAGTAGCATTTCTACATGCTAATAATAAGCTATCCAAAAGAAATATAAAGAAAACAATCTCATTTGCGATAGCATTAAGAAAAAATTAGGACTCATTTTAACAAGTGAGGTAAAAGGTCTGTACACACTAGAGACTATTAAACACTGATGAAACAACTGAAACATTAAAAAATGAAAGATATCTTATGTTTATGAATTAGAAAAACAAATATTACTAAAAGGTCCATACTACTCAAAGGAACCTACAGATTCAGTGCAATTTCTTTGTTTAATATTTATTTCTTACCTGTAACTGGACACAATATACCATTATTTTATTTATTTATTATTACGTGGTGCTGTGGATTGAACCCAGGGCCTTGCACATGCTAGGTGAGCACTCTACCATTGAGCCACAACCCCAGCCCCAGATTTAGTGCAATTTCTATCAAAATTCCCTTGACATTTTTTTTTTTCAGAAAAAAATCCTTAATCTTGTAGAAACCACAAAAACTCTAAGTATCCAAAGCAATCTAGAGCAAAAAGAATAAAGCTGAAAGCATCATAGTACCAGACATCAAAATATGCTATAAAGCTATAGAGTTAGAACAACATGGTACTATTTTTTTTAAAGATACAGACTAATGGAACAGATTAGAAATCCCCAAAATATACTTTTTTTTTTTTTTTACAGTCTATTGATCTTTGACAAAGGAACCAAGGACAGACAATAGGGAAAGGGTTTTTTTTTTCAATAAATGTTGTTGAAAACACTGGACAGCCATGTGCAGAATAGTGAAATTCCCCTTATACTATATATAAAAATTAACTCAAATGGATTAAAAACTGAAACATAAAACCTGAAACTGTAAAAATCAAAGAAAACATGAAAAAGGCTTTTGGACACTAGTTTAGGCCAAAAGCTTTTATTTTTGTTTTTGTTTTTTAAGATCTGACCTCAAAAGCACAGGCAACAAAGGAAAAAGTGATGGCCTATAACTAGAAGATAATATTTGCAAGATGTACATCTGATAATATGTTCCTATCAAAACATAGAAGTAACTCAAATAACTCAGTAGCAAGAACCCAAATAACCTGATTAAAAATGGGCATAGAATCTGAATCAACATTTCTTAAAAGAAGACATACAAATGACTAACAGATATATGATAAAATTCTCTGTTTCACAAACAATTAGGAAAATGTAAAATAAAATCACAATGAAATATCATCTCACACATGTTAGAATAGCTGTTATCAAAAATACAAAGAAAGTGCTGAAAAAATGTGGAGGAAAGCAAATTGTCATCCACTTTGGTAAGGACATAATTAATACAGCCATTATAGAAAAATGTGGAGGTCCCTCCAAAAATTATCCACTAATTCCATTCCTAGATGTATACCCAAAGGCAAAAAAACTACATGTTAAAGAGACTTTCTCACCCCCATGTTCACTATAGCATTGTTCACAATAGATGTGACATCAACAGATGTCTAAGTGTTCATCAATAGATGAATAGATAAAGCAGTTTGGTATATAAACACAATGGATGTGTTAGCTTGTTTTTGATATGGAAAAATACTTGGGAAAGTCAACTTAGAGGAAGAAATATTTATTTGGGTTCATAGTTTCAGTTCATGGTAATCTGGCCCCATTGCCCCTATGCTACAGTGAGGCAGAAAAACAATGGTGGAAGGGTGTGACAAAGGAAAACTGCTTACCTTATGGCAGCCAGGAAGAAGAGGGAAAAGACACAAGAGACAGTTCCCAAGTGCATGCCCCCTCCAAGAAGTTTATAACTTTCTCAGATTCCACCACCTCCCAATAATTCATTCAGTAATGAAGCCCTCAATGGATTAATCCACTGATGATATCAGAGCCCAATCACTTCCCCAAATCCTCATTTGTGAACAATGCTACACTGGGCAACAAACCTTCAACATAGGAAACCTAGAAATTCCAGATCAACCCACAAAAATGAAACACTATTGAACCTTAAAGAGGAAGGAAATCCTGTCACTTGCAACATCATGGATGGATCTGGAAGAAATTTAAGCCAAGTGAAATAAGCAACACAGAGAAACACAAGTAGCATGTCATCTTATTCATATGTTGAATCTAAAACAATCGATCTCATTGAAGTGGAGAATGAAATGGTGGTTACAAAAGACTAGGATGTGAGGAAAATGGGAAGATTTTGGTCAAAATGTACAAAGTTTTAATTGGAAGAATGAGGTTTGTGAGGTCAGTGCACAGCCTAGTGACCATAGTTAATCATGTTTTATATGTTTAAAAATTCCTAAGAGAGTAAATTCTCAGTGTTCTTACCACAGAAAGTATTAAGGTATATGATAGCTTGCTTTAATAATTTCATATTGCACCCCATAAATATAAGTTATAATTTGCAAATTGACAGTGAAATTTAAAAACTGAAAAAGAATATTTAAACTTTGCATTGGGGAGTGCAAATCCACATTTCAGAAACCAGAGACTTAGATAAGAGTCTCCACATTATGTACAACCACAAGACTGGGATCCTAATTAAAATAAGATATACTTATTTCCTGCCATGAATATGTAAATAGAACAAATAAAAATTTTTAAAAAGTTAGTTTGACTCATTAAAAAAAAGAAAATGGTAACTGGTGAGGAATATACTGATGGATACTTATATACCAGTGATTTACTGGAGATACATTATCTCCCTAAATCTTTACAATTCCATGGCATAGATTCTATTATTTAAAAAAATAATAGAATTTATTGATTGATATAATTTTTTTTTGCATTTTAAATTTAAATTCATTGTAAAAAGATACAAAAACTGAGGTATAGGGAGGTTAGATAATTTGCCCAGAACAGAAAAAATTAGAATGTGGACTTAAACTCACGCTAGCCCCAGAAAGTGCCTCCCTAAACTTAAGCATGTGAGAAATCATGTGGTGAACAGGAAATGACATGAGCTTTGGCACACACAAAACTCTATTTGGATCTGGATGATGTCACATACTGAACTCCTTGACAATGTGATATTGGGCAATTCACTTAGCCTCTCTGATTCTTGTTTATGAAATCTATTATGTGAGGCTTATAATACATTAGTCTCACCATGAATGGAACATATACTTTACAACATCATATATGTGCTCCTGTCTTCCATCCTCCTTATCAAAATGTTTTCCTTTGGGGGTTGACCACCTATAGTTATGGATATTGTTGCTGGCAATAAAACATATTAAAGTTAAGCATACACATAGATACTTGTAGACTGGACCTTATTTTCACCTGAGAGAATTAAGGGAGGCAAGGGATTCTCTTGAACTATATGGCTAAGGACAAGGAGAATTTTGGTCTGCTGGAGATGAAGTTGACAACACACTGTGTTGTAGCACTGTGAATCAAGTCCCAATTCTAATGCTTACTACTTGTGTGGCCTTGGAAAAAACACCTACACCCTCTCTGTTTCCTCATCTATAAATTGGGAATGATAATAGTGCTTACCTCATTGTGAGGATTCAAAGAAAAGTACATGGATTTGTTTATTAGCTCTAGAAGTCTTCTGGTGAAGTTCTAGATCTTCTAGATAAAGTACATGTCTTCAGCAAACAGAGATAATTCAGCATCTTCTCTTCCTAAATGTATCACTTTAATTTTCTCTCTTGCCTGATTGTTCTGACTAGAATTTCAAGAGCAATATCAAATAGCAGTTGTGAGAGTAGATATCCTTATAGATTTCTACAGTAGAGAATCAAATTCAGCAATGTAGTAGGATGTAAGATCAACATAAAAAATCAATAATTTTCTTATACTACAATAATGTAACTGCTGATTAAAAAAAAGGGGCGGGAAAACTAACCCAGTCTCAATAACCTCAAAAAACCAAAATACTTGGGAACAAATCTAATCAAGGAGATGAAGGAACTCTACAGTTAAAATTACAGAACACTCAAGAAAGAAATTAAAGACCTTAGAAGATAGAAAGACCCCCTATATTCTTGGATAGGCAGAATTAATATTGTCAAAATGACCAAAAGCACTACACAGATTCAATATAATCCCCATAAAAATACCAGTGACATTTTTCACAGAACTAGAAAAAAAAAACAGTCCCAAATTTCATTTGAAATAACAAAATACCCAGAATATTCAAAGCAATCTTGAACAAGAAATGTGATTCTGGAGATATCACAACACCTGATCTGAAATTACACTACAGAGCTATAGTAACAGAAACAGCACGGTATTGGCATCAAAACAGACAAGAAAACCAATGAAATAGAAGACAAAGAGTCAAACACATAGATACAGTCATCTGAAACCACAAATATATCAAAACGTATGATTGAGAAAAGATAGCCTTTTTTAACAAATGGTGCTAAGAAAACTGGCTATCCATTTGGAGAAGAAATAAACTAGATCCCTCTCTCTTACCATGCACAAAAGTTAAATCAAAATGGAGCAAAGTCTTAGGATTTAGACCAGGAACCTTTCAAGTGCTAGAAGAAAACCTAGGGTCAAAATTCTAACATATTACTGCAGACCCTGTCTTTCTTAACAATACCTCTAAAGCTCAAAAACCAAATCTAAGAATCAATAATTAAGACAACATCAAATTTAAAAGCTTCTGCACAGCAAAGGAAATGATTAAGAGTGTGACTAGAGAGCCTACAGAATGGGAGAATATCTTTGCCAGCAACTCCCCTGACAGTGGATTAATATCCAGAATATATAAAAAATTCAAAGAACTTAACACCAACAAAATAGTAGATAACCCAATCAATAAATGTGCAAATGAGCTAAATATAGATTTCTCAAAGGAAAAAATACAAATGGCCAGCAAATATGTGAAAAATTGTTCAACATCCCTGATATTCAGAGAAATGCAAATCAAAACTACCTTGAGATTTTATCTCACTCCAGTTAAAATGGCAATCATCACAGATATAAATAATAATAAATGCTACTGAGGATATGGGGGGAAAGATATACTCTTACATTTTTTGGGGGACTGCAAATTAATATAACCACTTTTAAAAGCAATGTGGCGATTCCTTTTTAAAATTGATTTTATTTTTTAAATACACCACAGAAGAATGCATTACAATTCTTATTACACATATAGAGCACAATTTTTTATATCTTTGTATATAAAGTATGTTCATGCCAATTCATGTCTTTATACATGTACTTTTTACATTACAATTCTTATTACACATATATACCACAATTTTTCATATCTCTGTTTGTATATAAAGTATGTTGACACCCAATTTGTGTCTTCATACATGTACTTTGGATAATGATGTCCATCACATTCCACCATCCTTGCTAATCCCCTGCCTCTTCCCTTTCCCTCCCACCTCTTTTCCCTATCTAGAATTCATGTATTCCTCCCATGCTCCCCCTCCCTACCCCACTATGAGTCAGCCTCCTTATATCAGAGAAAACATTGGACATTTGTTTTTTGGGGATTGGCTAACTCCACTTAGCATTATCTTCTCCAATGCCATCCATTTCCCTGCAAATGCCATGATTTTATTCTCTTTTATTGCGGAGATTCCTTAAAAGACTAGCAATAGCCAGGGATGGTGGCACATTCCTGTAATCCTGGTGACTCAGGAGGCTGAGGCAGGAGGTTTGTAAGTTCACAGCCAGCCTCAGCAACTTAGTGAGGCCCTAGACAGCTTGGCCAGACCTTGTCTTTAACTTTAATATTAAAAGGGCTAGGGATGTGGCTCAGTGGTTAAGCAACCCTGGGTTTGATCATTTGTACCAAAAAGTGTGTGTGTGGGGGGACTAGTAATAGAACTAACATATGACCCAGCTATCCCACTCGGTATTTATTCAAAAGAACTAAAATTGGTATGATACAGTGATGCAGGCACATCAATGTTTATAATACTGCAGTTCATAATAGCCAAGTTATGGAACCAGCCCAGGTGCCTGTCAACATATAAATGGAAGAGAAAATGTGCCATACATACACAATGGAGTTTTACTCATCTATAAAGAAGAATGAAATTATGATATTTGCTGGTAAATGGATAAAACTGGAGAACATAATTGTACACGAAATAAACTAGACTCAGAAAGCCAAGATTCAAATGTTTTCTCTCATATGCAAAAACTAGAGCAAAATAAGGAATAAAAAGGGATCTCATGAAAAAAGAAAGAGTAGTGGAGTAGAGGAAGGTGATTGAAGGGGAGGGAGGAGAGATATAAAAAGGCAGGAATGTTGGAATGCAATTGATCAAATTATGCTATGTATGCATGTGAATATTACACAGTGAATTCCACCTTTATGTATATCTCTAAAGCACTAATTTAAAAAATAAATCTATAAATAAAAGGAAGAAAGACCAGTGGAGTAGAGGAAGGAGAACAGGGGGAAGGAAGAGGAGAGGAAAGGGGGGACTACTGGGGACTGAAGTGGAGAAAATTAAATTCCAGGAATATTTGATTACATCTTAATGAAACCAAAGTTTATGTATAACTATAATGCCCTAATAAAAACATTTAAAAAGTACATGGAAAATAAATCAGGGTCAAACATATGGTAGGCAGCAGCCACTGCTATTGCCATTATCACTTCCATTAACAGCAGCAACTGCAGTAACTCACTCATCACCACCACCAATAAGGTAATCTAGATGGTAGTGACTTATGTTCTGACCTCAACTCTATAACACCCTAGGAGACAAATGACAGTTTGCCAAACCCTGTGTGATTCAGAGGTTTACTCTGTCCAACAGAGATAATAATAATTCTTCCTACAGGGATGCTGTGATAATTAATTAGAAACACCTACTAAATCTCTGGCATACCTAGGGTATATAGATATGTCCACTTGAAAGTGTTTTTACTGTCAGTACCTGAAAGTTAGATGGTTTCTTTAATGTAGTGGGAGTGTCTAGACTTTAGTTTGAATCTCATGGGTTTTCTAATTTCATTACTGGGCCCTCTTTCTCTCTTAATCTCACTTCTAATTACATGGTGTCTTATACCATTTGGAGAAAGATAATATTCAAAGCCAAATTCTGAGACTCAGAGCTAGAACTGGTTTTGTATTCTTGATTCTCCCTTGATTGTTTTTGTTCCAAAAGAAATATAGGCACTTCTGACTATGTGGTTTATGAACCCTGCCATGGTTCAATTTGAGTAATGTATTATTTTTCTAACACATTTGTACTACAAAATTGTGACATACTCTATTACATGTCTCTCCAAGATCTACTGGAAATGTCAAAATCTGTTTAAAGGCAGTCCAATTGACATAAGAATGTTCACGAATTTCTTCCAGGAAATGGTACTGTGTAAATCATATCATCACTTGAAATGGTCAATCACTACTAATGCATGCTAATTATGGGAGAGACCAAGCCAAACTACTGATGAATTTAAATAGTGGAATATGTGTAAAAGAGTATTGGGTAGTTGGTGATGAGTAAGACTCATGCTGGGACTGCTTTAATGAAAGCTAACATTCATTTGTAATTGTAATAACTATAACAACGGGATGGAATTAACATTTAAAAGCACAGTTTGCTCTTTTAAGTAGTTTGAATATTCCTGTAGCATTTCTGTTTATACCATTGATTTGCTTAGCAAAGCCTTTCTTCATAGATAATACAAGGTCAATTTAGGCCCAGTCTGTGTCCAAATGATCACAGAACTTGAGTTTCTGAGAACCATGTTAATGAGGATTTCTTATTATAATACATTTAGAAAGATCAAAACCTAAAAAAGACTATAGGTTATACTGTCTTTTATTTCATTGCTTGTATTTTTTTAATTATAAATTTCAACTTAAGTGCTACTCTACATGTGCTGTTGGGATTAGACAAGTCCCCTGAAAACAATCAGAACTGAATGTGTATTTTTAAATTGAGACCTACTTATGGGTGCCAGTTAATCTTCAATGAATGTCACATCAGTAAAGAAAGAAGATAATACAAAAATGTTAAATTTTATTGCTAATCTTAAATCCTGCTTTAGGGAGAAGAAAAACCTTAATACTATGGCTAAAGAGTCAAGTCACACTAGATTAGCATTGGTGTACATTAATAATGAAAATAGCTGAGCCCGATTAGTGTCACTTAAAGTTTTGTGAATCAGAGATATGGCCTTACAAATTAAACAGCTTGAATACCAGATAAAGAGTCCAGGGGAATAATTCTTATTTAAAAAGTAAAAACCTTCACATCTCTTCTAAAGGAAAATTTATCATTGGTATAGAATTACACAGCATTCATTCTGCAGCATGAAAAGGATAGAACTTTGCAAACCATAAAAAGTGTAATAAAGAAGCCACTAAAATTGATTTTCATTTAAGTAGATTACCAGTGTTTTCTTGCTTAACAGGTTGGAGAAATGCAGCACACTCCTTCCAATTTTCAGCCATGATACTATATTTCTACATTTCCTGATTAGCCACTTCCCCTTTTGGGGGGTTTTTGAATGGTACCATATTATCCTCATGCTCGACTAAAAAAACCTTTCTCAGCCTAGAAAGAGAAGAGGAAAAATACAGAAATGAATGTTCAAAAATTTCCAATTAACTATATAGATAGATCAAGTTGTCAGGTAGGTGAAATGGGTGTCCTTGTGCTTAGTCTGCATGCTCCTATCTCTCCAGTTTTGCTCAACCATAATTTGCCTAGTAGTTGTAGTCGCCTCTTCAGCCAAAAATCTTCTAGTACAATGTCCCAAACAACTCTGTATTTTCCTTACCCATCTGAGTTTCCATCTCCTACTTTGTTCTGAGTCCATTTTATCAGACCCTCACTGTCTTTTATGAGTGTTAGTAGTAGTAGTAATGGCAGTAGGAGGAATCATAATATAACAATGAAAACAATAGCCAGTGTGGAGTATAATGACTGTTTTATTATGCTCCAGGCACTCTGCAAGCATTTTATATTCAGTACTTCATTTAATCTTCACTTTTATAGATGATGAAGTTGAGGCTTAGAAAGATTAAATGTCTGGTTTAACATCTCATAGTGAATAAGAGAACTCACTTTGTTTAACTTAAAAGGCCCAAGTTCTAAACCATTACAACAGTATTCTGGCTTCTTAGTTTTACATAAAATAATTGGTTAATATCCCAGAAAATATTCTGTAAAAAGTCAAAATGGTTGTTACCTTCTAATCATGTGTAATTCATTATCAGACTTTGATATATTTTGTTTTATCAAAAAGTAGAAGGAAAGGAGAAAGAAAATATGGGAAGGGAAAGAAGAAAAAAAGAAGAGGAGAAACAATTGATTCTGAGCTGAAGTAGACAGTTTGCCTTAGGCAAGCACCAAGTATATAACCTCTATGTTTTTCATTCTTCTTGGTCAGGAACAAACCATGCAAAGTTGAGGTGATGCCATGAAACTTGCATAAATATTCCCCATCTCCCTTTACCACACATGCATAAAATCCTGGACCAATAGCATATAGCCAGAGCGGAACTGGTTTCTCTCAACACAAGTCACAGCAGCTTATATGAAAAGGAACTGCTTCAGGACACTTTCCTTAAAAGATCTCCGTATATAGTCATAGCATGTCTTTGAAGTTACCTCAAGTTCTCCTAGAGCTTATCATATATAAACTTGTATGATTCTCTCAGGGCTTAATAAAAGGTTGGACAGTATAAAATTGGGGATACCCTTCAAAAGGCAGAAAAAGTAACCTTATCTCAGGTATGAGAGTTCTTTCAACCCCAAATCTATGCTAAAGTATACACCTTGGCTTCTTCCTCAGTGCTCTCTCCCAGATACACTCTAGGGTCTTATGAGTTTGAATTGTCAGACCTAGTTGGTCATGCATGATTCTGTCTCCTTGAATTCAGAAGTTCTTTTTTGTTGTTTTTATTCTTTAATATGAACAGTGAGATCTCAGGACCCATTGGATCCTAGGAAAACTGTTCACCTCTGATTTGGTGGCAATTGCCTTTGCTGGTTGAGAACTCTCTTTTGCTCCCCAGTTCTTTTTTTGTATACCATATAAAATTATCTGCTTCTGGAACTTGCGGGTGATTTTACTCTAATGAAAGCATGAGTCAGGACCACACTTTCTTACATTAACTTGAGCTGAGTGTTCTTGCATGAGTAAAAATACAGACCTCACTGTATTTTCCTTCTTCACCAGAGATGGTCTGGAGCTTACTGCAAAGATAGACTAGTCTCAAAGTACATCTGGTAGTGATTGTCCCATGAGTGACCTTTGATGCTAACAATTTCTGGTTCATCAGCCTTCTCATTCTCTTCTATTACTAATACCTGTGGAAGCTGGTCTTATTACAAGAAGAGCCACATCATTGGATACTAGACATTAGGGTGACCAGCAATTCTGATTTGCCCATGGTTGTTCAGGGTTTAATACCAAAATTCCTGTGTCTGGTAAAGCCTCTTATTTCAAGGCAAACCAGATGGTTAGCTACTCTACTAGATGTATACTAAGGCCATGGTATGTTAGAAAGAATGTAAAGAAATAATAAAGAGGAGATAGAGAAACAAGGTGCAGAGGCAGGGAAGGTGGCAGAATGGCTGAGAGACCAAGCTGCCAAACTTTATATCAATAGGTTACATTAGGTCATCAGTACCATAAGTATATTATAGTTTAGAGTAAGTTGCTTATTCTGCAGTTACATTTCATAGTTACAATATGTAATGTTAGAAGCTTTATGCAGTTCTCAAGAAATTCCATTGTCTGAAGTTACTGTTAAGCATGTGGCTCCAGGAGCACTGGAGCTTGGTGGAACATTGTAGTTATCTAGCAAATAAGTTCTTCTATTCCCAGGAGCTATGTGCCTGCAATCAAGGTCGAGGCATGATGAGGCTCTAACACAGAGGCATCTCAGGGCACTGCTATAACAGCTAGACATTGTACATATATTGGCTATATTATTAGATCCTAAGAGAGATCACAGAGCATTCTAAGGGTGGGAAAGAGGGTACCTGTTACCCCCTGGAATTTGCTCACCAGGGGAATGCTTCCCTGTACATTTCCACCGTCAGAATTCCTACATCTCCACTTTCTTGTTTTTTAAGGCCTCTTAGATGAATAATATTTGTGGTTTTTTTCTTTAAATGTTGGCAGGATCAAAAAATAGGGTCAATAGCCAGTACAACATAATAATCCCAATATTAAATAACATGTACCTATGAAAAATTGTTGGACCCAAGTAAAGTTGGGTAACCAGAAGTTAGCCAATCTAATAAGTCTAAACCTCCATCATCTTGTTGGACCCTTTTAGTGATATCTTTAAGGTAGTCTAACTTCTTTGAGATAGAATTACTATTATCACTTAAATTGAAGCCACACATATTATTAAATTTTTGACATTGTTTATGATGTAATAACAACAAATAATTAATTGTAGCCCAAAGTATGGTTTGATGATGTTGTTTTTGTTCTTTATTAAGCATATTAATTGCCATAGAGGTATGATTAATATTATCATAGCACAGGCTAGTTTCATAGTGGTTTTGTAAGCCCCAATAGCTAGTCTAGGGATAACCACTAAGGAAAATGTCAAAGCTTTAAATTTTGCCTTAGAGAGAAGATTTACTGAATCATCACAGTTTTTGTCAAGGGGAAAAGACCTTTTATGTATGTATTGTGCATGATGGTGGCCTAATAAATCCTGTGGAGATGGTAAGAACATGGTTAGTCTGCTAAGACAACAATGGGTACCACGAGACATTTTTGCAGGTATATAATAATTTTAGCCATGTGAACCAAGATATTATATTGGGTTTTAGAAGTCAACGAGTCTGACTGTACTGAATTTTCATAGCTGGAGTACAACAACAGAAAAACATTATTGTTAAGACTAAAGCATTTACAGAGTTTTGTGTGAGTTTAGCAATCAAAGCAGTAGCTAAGTTTTTGCAGAGTACTTTTTAACCTCATTTGAGCCAACAGCTGTTGAATTGATGCTGTTAATGATTTTATATCCCCCAAGTCACAGGAAATCTAGTAGCTTGGGATTTTCTTTTAGTGTATCTTCTCTTTCGAGGAGAGTGATCATTGTCCTTTTGTTTGGTAGGATTCTACTCATCCACAATCAAACAAAGCTTGGGGATCAAGTTGTGAAGTTCCTGATATCTATTCATAATTGATAGGTTTCACACACCAAGCTGGAATCTAAACTGGACCTGTTGGTATAAGCACAGTAGTCTATCCTTTTCCCCATGTGATCAGAGGCATAGGGTCTTGTCATCCTGGGTTTGGTAGAAACCTATATATTATATAAATTTTTGGTAAAGACTGTTTGGGAGAAAAATGGCTATCTAAAGCAGATGACTAATTGTGAATATTATCTTTATAGTATATATTGAGTGCATTTACTGTAAATAATGTTTAAAGCATTATTAATATGAGAGAGGCTAAGTCCCCCTATTTTGTTTTGTTTTAATGTCTCTGTGTCTTCCTTTATTATTTCTTTACAACTGGTACCCAACGTGAGACACAAAAAGAGTTCTCTCTCCAAAAGGCCTCCCAGTCCACAGAAAGTTTGGGACAATAAAATCTGCCTTAATAGAGACCCTTCCAGGGCTGGGGTTGTGGCTCAGAGGTAGAGTGCTTGCCCAGCACATGTGAGGCCCTGGGTTTGATCCCCAACACCACATAAAAATAAATAAATAAGGACATTAAAAAATAGAGACCCTTCCAGATGTTGACGGGTAGCAGGGAAGGGAGTAGTTTACTTATGACTGGAATAGGATTTTGACGTGCATGCTTTTATTAGCTGGTACCAATTCCTAATCAGTAAAGCTATGGGTAATTCTCTATCTTTATCTGATGCTCAACAATGTCATCAGGCCGAGCTTTCTCTCCTACTTCTCAAGGCTGGACATACTGTAAGTGACAATGATCTTATTGCTTTGCTGACAGAGATAACCTCTTGTTGTCCTTTTTATCCAAAAAGTGGGACACTAAATTTAAAAGACTGTGGAAAAATAGGTAAAATACTACATGAGAAGCCACTCTGCCACCTTCCCTGCCTCTGCTCCTTGTCCCTGTGTCTCTCTTTATTATTTCTTTACGAAAGAACACTGTTCTTCCAAAGTTTAGGCTTATGTCCTACCCATGTCATTTATTAATTTAACTATATCTTCTATCTTTTCAAAATATTTATTAATTTTTTTTGGTACCAGGGATTAAACTCAGGCGCACTGAGCCACATCCCCAGCCCTATTTTGTATTTTATTTAGAGACAGGGTCTCACTGTGTTGCTTAGTGCCTTGCCATTGCTGAGGCTGGCTTTGAACTCGTAATCCTCCTGCCTCAGCCTCCTGAGCCACTAGGATTAGAGGCATGTGCCACCATGCCCAGCTTCAATTTTTAATTTTTCATTTTGTTACTTATTTATTAAATGCCTTTCTCATTAGAGAATAAGCCTCATGAGTGCTAGAGGCATGTGTTCTTGGAGATGTATTGCCTCTTCAACACTGCAAAATGCCTCACAGGAAGTAGGTATTTAACACTTGTCCATTGGGTAAATAAGTCACTTAACTGTTCTAGTTTTCCATTTCCCCATCTAGAATGAAGGTATTAATCACTTCAAAAGTTGCTGTGAATGATTGAGACATATTTGGTTAAGGAGACACTATATGTTTTGTAATCTATACAAAAGGGTTATTGATGATGATTATGATGTTTGCTTAATGATAATATCTATCTTTTATCAAGGAACTTATTGAGTGCCAGACCTTTTCAATGTTTCATTTCATTTCTTTCTAATAATTTTCTTTCAAATAGGTAAATGGATATTGCCCCTATGGTATAAATGAAAAAACTCAGATTGCAAAGAATTAGAACCAAGTACAAAGTTAGAAGTCACAATTTTAAGGCTACTCATTTTGACACCAACTGTAAGTTTGCAAGATTCCCCAAATCACCCTAGGTAAGATTATTTACTATAAGGACTCACAAAAGTTCTCAAAAGTCATAATATGGCTTATTATAGGGAAAGGATACAAATTAAAATTAGCCAAGGGAAGAAACACATATTGCAGAATACAGAAGTACCACATGTGGATCTTTCATTATCCTCTCACTGTGGAGTCAGGGCACATTACTCTCCTGGCATCTATGTGTGATAGTACTCATGGAATATTGCCAACTAGGGAAACTCATCCAAGCCTCAGGGTTCAGAGTTCTTATTGATGTATTACATAGGCATGATTGATCAATGGCCCATATGGATGAGCTCAGTTTCTAGATCTATTGTTACCAAGTGATCCAAAGCTCCAACCCTAAACCATATCATTATTATCTGGCTAGCCCAAGACCCTGTGTAAATAAAGTTTACCTCATAGGAGCTGAAGACAAAGGCCAGACCTCTTTGGGGGCAAGTTTAAATTCTTTATTACAAATAGGTGTAGAAAAGTCAATCAACTTGACAACGTTTGCACAGCTAGAATATCTAAACCAATCAGTCTTCTTCTAGGGCCCATGCTTCTATTTTTCATTATGTTTGCCCTATATGCCTGATAAATGGTGCAATTTCAATGATCTATAAAATGTTGTATGTGCTGTTTCTCCCCCTGGAGATGGCTTCATTTTCCCTTAAATGTATCTCTGGTTTTCTCAATAAACCTTTGTCTGTGTCTCTGAAGGGAAAATGTCATGTGTTCTCATATGCAAAGCAAAGGAGGGCTTGACTTGTGTTAAAAAAAATGGCAGAAAATATACTCCTCCCTCATCTACCTTTTCCGTCCTACAGCTCTTAAACTTAAACCTTTCCTTTTATCTTGAACTGTAACCTAGGTCTGCATTTGGAAAATTCAAGGAATAAGGGTGAGTAGAAAATTGGTATATGGTATGCTTCTATTCCACCAACCTCTTTTAAGCATTAAGGCTTATAAATACCCTCACATGTGCACATGTGTACATACACATACACACTCTTAAACCTTGATTCACAATGGGTTCTATTCTGTATTGTCTGTTCAAAAATATTTTGGTTTAAATGTTGATTAAAACTTAACAATTCTTCCTGGAACAATTTGCTTTTAAATATGGACCTCTTAAACATACAACTACCATGATGACAGAGTATCTTTTGGTGAGAATTCTAACAGGGAATTTGGGGGCTTAATAACCTTCCTGGGTCTTCTCAAATCACAGGATAGCTGGATAGTCTGTACATCTGTGTGGTTC
The DNA here is from genome assembly GCF_964194105.1 of Spermophilus citellus. Classification (NCBI taxonomy): domain Eukaryota; kingdom Metazoa; phylum Chordata; class Mammalia; order Rodentia; family Sciuridae; genus Spermophilus; species Spermophilus citellus. Next base: position 103,550,651 of record NC_138190.1, read on the forward strand.
TAAGGAATGGAGAATGGGGTGGGAATGTGACAGACAATGAAAGGAGAGGGAAACAGGGAAAGAAGACAGGAGGGACACACTTGTGTACCTGTTCAGAAATAAGAAAACGGAATTCAAATGGTCATATTACATAGAATATCATTAACAACTTAAATAAACCAGGGCATACCTAGGACGATTTAACAAAATAGAAGGCAAAGAATTTGATAGGATTTTTGGGTTATCTTTCTGATGCAGGGGAAGAAAAAAATGCAAAATTGTAGCTAGTCTACTACATAGGCTAGCAGAGAAAACAAACTACACCTGCCTTGTAGTAAGGCAATCCAGTATAAATCCAAAATCCATCATTAACTATGTGACCATAAGAAAATTATTTGCCTTCTCTGACCTTCAGCTTCCATACATGTATAAATGGTGCTGACAATGAAACAAATTTCATAGGACTCTTACAGTGATTAAATAAGGAAACATGTAAAGTGTTTAATAGAGTGTCTGGCACAAGATAAACACTCAGTAAATGTGAATTGTGATTGCAAAGATAATATGTATTGTTTTCATCCATAAAATGGAGACAACAGTTCTGGATAGATCACAGGATTATGTGTATATATTTTGCTATATTGAATGCAACAGTGTTTTCTAAAAAGTACATTGCTAAATCTTTGAGGTCAGTGTAGCCTCTAATTCTAATTTGGCAATGACTAGTGCATCATTAAAGCCTGATAACTATAGCACATGATGAGCTATCCATTTAGGTGTGGTGAAAACATTAATAAAACTTTGTTATGCTTATTGGTGCAATGATAATATCTAGCATTATGTGGTCATACATCCAAGATCAATTCCAGGCTTTGCCACTTTCAAGCTGTGTGACCTACAAGAAAATTCTTTGCCTTTCTTATATCCAATTTTCTTTTCTGTATAGCATGAGCAATAGCATATACATTACAAGTTAAGTAAAGGGCCTATTGAAATGTATTAATTTTTATGCTCCACAGTGTTTCTAGAAACTAAAGAGTGAGCATCTTTATAAACAGATGAAATAAGATACACTTTATACAGATCACTTTCCACATGTATATACAATATGCATATGTATAAAATATATATATGGGTGAAATTACTATTTCCCCATTGAAAGGTCTTGGAACCACCATCGTTGAAATTAATTGACAAAGAATGTGTTATTTTTTATATTAGACTCTCAGTTCTACTCCATTGATCTATGTGGTTATCCGATGTAAAGTATTACACTATTTTGATTATGGTAGCTTTGTAGTAAGTTTTGAAATCAGGAAGCACAATTTTTCCAACTTTATTATTTTTTCAGCTTCTTTGGCAATTCAGAGTCCTGTATAATTATATATGAATTTTAAAATTAGCTTGTCCATTTCTTAAATAATAAAGATAGATGGTATTTTGAAAGGGTTGCATTAAATATCTATTTCACTTTGGGTAGTATTACCATCTTAACAACACTGTCTTCCAGACCATGGGTGCATAGTATCTATCTACTTATTTAGGTCTTTAATATATTGCATTAATGTTTTATAGTACTCAATGTATAAGTGTTATACCTCCATGGTTAAATGTATTCCTAAATATTTTATTATGTTTCTTATTATGTCTCATGCTATTAATCATGGGATCGTTTTCTTCAATTCATTTTCAGATTATTTATTTCTACTATTATAGAAATGATATCTATTGTATATTGATCTTGTATCTTGCAACTTTGCTGAACTCATTTGTTAGTTTTTAGTGGATTTCTGAGTATGTTCTATATATAGGGTCATATCATCTGCTAATAGATAGTTTTACTTCCTCTTTCCAATCAGGATCTTTTAATCTCATTTTCTTCCCTAAATTTCCTGCTTCTCACACTGAAGCTTCAGTATAGTATTAGTTAGAAATGGGGAAACTGAGTACTCTTATCTTGCTATTGATTTTCAGAGGAAATTGTTCAACCTTTCACCACTAACAATGCTTCTAGCTTCTGGGTTTTTAATAAAATGCCATAATAAAGTTGAGAAAGTGTTTTTCTATTCTTAGTTTGTTTAATGCCTTTTTTATCATGAAAGAGTGGATTTTGTCAAATTCTTTTTGTGTCTCAGATTATCATGTGTGGTTTTTCCTCTTTAGTAATCATGACTATGTGGTACTAGAATAAGAGTGGACATAAAGTTCAATGGGACAAAATTGAGAATGCAGAAATAAATTAATATATCTACGGTCAATTTATTTCTGAGAAGGGTAATGAAATCATTCAACAGGGAATCATCTTCTCAATCATATTTTCAATAATTGGAGGTGGAACAACTGGATATTCACATGCTAAAGAATGAATTTGTACTTCTACTTCATACCACATATGCAAACTTAACTCAAAATGGGATTAATGACAAATGCAATAGCTTAAACTATAAAGCTCTTAGAAAAATATATGTAAATCTTTACAGCCTTGGATTAGGCAATGGTATCTTAGATATGATGCCTAAATCACAATCAACCAAAAAATAGATAAATTAAATTTCATCAAAAATAACAAGTTTTGTACATTGAACTACACTATCAAGAAAATGGAAGGATCACCTATAGAATTGGAGAAAATATTTACAAATCATATATCTGAAAAGGGTCTAGTATCTTAACTATATAATAACTCTTAAGAACCCTTACAACTTAACAATAAAACAATAACCCAATTTTTAAAAAGAAAATTTGAATAGATATTTCTCCAAAAAGATATGCAAATGATAATAAGCACATGAAAATATGCTCATTATTATCAGTAGGGAAATTCAAGCCCCAAACACAAAGAGCTATCACTTCATATTACTTTGAATGACTATAATTTAGAAAGAGAAAATAGTATTATGAGGGTGTTGGAAAACTGCAGCCCTCATGCATTGCTCATGAGAATATAAAATAATATAGACATCTGGGGAAATAGTATGGCATTTCCTCAAAAAGCTAAACCTATATATCCAAGAGGAATGAAAATATATATTCATATATATTCATATATTTCATACTCATACATGAAAGTTTATAGCATTCATAACATCAAGAAAGTGGGAACAAATCAAATGTCCACCAACTGATGAATGGATAAAATGTGTTATATCTACACAATGGTGTATTATTCTGAAACAAAAAGGAATGAAGTATTTCATATATGCTACACATGAATGAACCTTAGAAACATTATCCTAAGTGAAAGAAGTCAGGCATAAAAGGCCACATATTACATGATTTCTTTTATATAAAATATCTAGAATAGGGATTGAGATAGACATCAGATTAATGGTTTCCAGGGACTGGGTGGAGTAAGGAATGAGCAGTGACTACTTAATGACTATGAGACTTCTTTTTGTAGTAATGATGATGTTCTAGAATTAAATAAAAGTGACAATCACACATCCTTGTGAATATACTAAAACCACTGTATACTTTGAATTGTTGAATTTTATGGCTTATGAATTATATATCAATTGAATATTTAGCATTTTGCCTAAAGATGTCTTTGAGGAAAAAAATTAAAACCTACTCTGAGTGAGTCAGACAAAAAATGCATGCAAACAATACACATTTTATTTCTTACCTTGTTGCTGAGTGTCTCTGTGATACTTTAAGCTTCCCAGATTATTTTTCACAAGCTATAGCAGCTTGAAAGTATAAGGGTCCACCTAGGATATTGGCTCATTTCCAAACTAATGTAGATTGTGTCAACCTTTTCTGCTTCTTTTATAACAGAAATGATCAAGAATATCTCATTTCTGAAAGGGGTAGTAGGGAAAAGACTACAGTGGCAATATTCCCTCAAGGTCAACTGAGACAACACCTCAGCCTTAAGGTTAAGCAACATTTGATTTCAGCTGGAATTGTTTATCTGTTTACCTCCATTTGATAAAATTTCCCACTTAGGATGATAAAAAAGCTTATTTATTCATTGTACACACCATTAAAGTTTGTATGTTTGATATGCATATGTTGTTTGTTATGTAGCAGTAATTAACTGTAATTGAAAAATATCCCATTTTATGGTTCTCTGAATTCTCAGTGATATTTTCTCCTCCCTCATTCTCTTCTCTAACTTGAATACTTCCCCATAACTTAACCTTCCCTTGCCCCACGAATTGCCTTGATAAAAATACAAGCAATTTAAGTAGGATACTCATAATAAGGTTCAAAATTGTTAACACTCCTACATAATCTACTAGCCTGGTCTATATTTGAAACATCTTACTTTATGCCTGGAACTGTGGGGAGAAGATCTGGGAAATAACAGCCATCACACAGGGAAAAATGGGCGCTAGTAAATTCATTTTATCCATTTCATCTTCTCTGATAATGAAGCACAAAGCTCATTACAAAATAAGATATGTGAATAATACTTCAAAAATAGCATATTGTAGAAGGAAGAAGTGTGCATGTCTTCATCAGGACCCATGAGAGCTGAAAGTTCCCTTTTAAGAGCCAGACAATTCTGAATTTTTATGTAATCTCCTTTCTTATTACATGATGCTCCAATATATCTCTTACAAGGTTTTTTTTCTTTATTAGCTCATCAATTTACTGTTGTCCTCAATCCTGATTTTCACTTTATGCCTCTTTTACTATTGTCTCTGTCCTTGCTATTATGGACTTATGTCTCCATGCTAAAGCACAACTTATAATTCTTTCATTTCTTCTTTCTAGGCAGGAATTTCATAACTAGGTGTATTAGTGTTCCATCATGATAATTAAATACCTGTGAAAAGCAGGGTAAAGGAAAACAGGTTTATTTCAAGTCACAGTTTCATAGGCAGCTGGTTCCATTGCTTTTAGTCCTGTGCAGAGTATCATTGGAGAAAAAACATGGTGGGGCAGTTGGGACGCAGAGAAAAGAAAAGGGCCATAGATAAGAAATGCCTTTCCAGGACACTCTCCCAATGATCTACTTCCTCCAACTATGCCCCAACTCCTGTAGCTTCTACCACCTTCCAATATTGCCATCAAATTATGGGACCATCTGATTAGGTCAAAGCCTTCATGATCCAATCACTTCCCAAACTCTCCAATTCAGAGCATCGCTGCATGGGTAATCAAGCCTATAGGAAACATTTCATATGTAAACTGTAACACTAGGTCTTCCTACTTATTTAACCCATCTTCTGCTTTCTGACCTCGTCCATTTTCTTTCTGATTCCACCCATTGTTCTTGGTTGGTTTCCCCCTTGGCCCTATTAGTTCTCATAAACCACCATAAAGAATCCCCATGGAACATCATTTATTTTGAAATGTTTTTGCCTAACCTCACAGTCACAGAAATTTGATTACATAAGCAAGGAAAGTATATTTTCAAGTAGTAACCATATCTGTTTGGGTACAATTTGATATAACTCCTAGGAAAATCTCTGTATTCCCAAATATTTTGATATATTTTGATCTGTAGGCCTTCTTCATGCTCTTCACACTTTGTATGAAAAGAGTGTACTTCATAAAGCATCACACTGAATACAAGAAAATCAATAAGCAATCTGTGTTATAATTAATTAAGGTGCCAGAATGAATTACTGTTTCTTCCTTTCCTGATTTGGGTCCAAGTCGTGCTTGATTTGGGAAGTTGTCTATTTTCAATTATAGTTTGTTCTGTGTCCTTTTGATGTGACTAGAATGAATGACTGACAGAAAATCATGTTATGGCAGAAAACTATGGGATAAGTTTAACATGGTGAAAGTGTGGCTTAGAAAGTTATTTCCAAGACAGAGATGATATCAGGGTGAGGTAATATTAGAAAAAGTTCTCTCCCCATATTTGTAGGTAAGATGATGTGGGACCAATTAACATCTCTGTGCATTGTTCTAAGTTTGCATATTCATTCAGCAAAAATTTGATGAGGAAATACCCTATGTCAAACTTTGTATAATGCATTAGAGGTACATACATATATAAAAATATGGTGGTCACTACCTTCAGAGAACTTATAGTCTAACAGAAGACTGATATTAAAAAAGAGTCTTATAAGTAATTACAATTTTTAGTACTATAAAGAAGTGGTATACCTTGTGTAGCTGGAGTTTTCCATAACCCTAATATTAATGTTCAAACTAAAGCCAAGAATCATACTAAAATATTTCTATGGTCTTCTGTATACTGTGAAAGCTAAGGACATAAATAAATAATGGATGAAGAAATTCCTTTTCAGGAATTCAGTAAGAGGTCTGGGTGACCCTAGTTTGGGGCCTAGAGTGTCTGGAAACTTGCTGCAACCAAAGAACACCCTCAATACTATAATGTAGCTCATTACTGAGTCAAAGTCTCAGCTTCCTTTATGCTTGTTTCATTTGGTGTGAACTAGTCCTCTTTGAAAATTGCCCAAAGATATGGTGGTAATAATGATCAAGAACAGCCTCTATTGGTAGCTGGTGAATTCCTGGGGCATTAGGGGTGGTGACAGACCCAATTCTCGGGCAGTGGGATGTCCTCCACAGAAAAGACTTCTGGATTACCTAATGTTGAGAATATCAGAATGATTTAATGAAGGGAGCTGGAGAACTTCAATAAGTGAACAGGTTTGTATTGCTTTGAGCAGTATAGTCATCATGAGTCTGAAGGAAGTGGACCTGGAGCAGATCTCTTCAGGTGTAAGATCCTATGGAATGTGAGTTTCTGAGGCACTAGCACTTCATGAAGAATGGCTGAATGCCAACTTCACTTTCCTTAAATATGCATTTAAGGAACACTTGCTGATGCCAATTTATTCTTAGCTCTGTGAGCCTTCTCATGTATATGTCACATAGACAGGGACATTACTTATATTTGATGCAAGGGTCCCAGCCAAAAGAGGCTCACAGTTTTCATAACTCAATTTAATGTAATTATACTCAACTTTGGGAATGAATAACTGCCTCTTTCTCTCCCCAGTGGGCATGTGATTAATTGGCTTAGTAGTAAAAATGCCTTCCATAGAGACCTAAGTTCCAGTGGACTCCCAGAAGGTTAGGTTATAAATCTAGAAAGGGTTTACTTGACCCTTCCTCATTAAACTAGGATAAGTCAAATTTTAAAACCAAGGCCTTTTCATATCATCAAGGGAAATAAAAACCTAAACTAAGCACAAGAATTTACCTGACATCAATTCCAGACAGATGTCAAATGCTAGTTGACTAGCACACCTTTATGGGGGAGGATGCTGCATTTTAATGGTTAGCCTTATTTTAGAATAATTAGTATGTAGTATCTTTCTGGGATCATTGGGGGGGGGGCATTCCAACTCTTTTTGCATGTTAAGCTTTCATCAGTCTCTACTTGGTCTGGATTATCATAAACCTTAAAAATCTTAGGCATGTGCAGCAATTTGTATAACTAGCATGTTGCATATGTAAGTATATTTGCATTTTTTCTAATCATGAATGCTTGTATTTCAGTATCTTTGTGAGGAATTTTAAAATGTAAAAAGCAGGGGAAATAAAGTAGATTGCAGGAATGGTGTAGCTCCTATTGGAGGAATATGTGGCCAACCTACTCATCCACTCCAAGAACCCTACAGTCAGGGATTTAAAGATATTGTTTACTTCCTCTAAACATGCATACTTATAAATTAAGGCAAAGAAAGTAAGTTCTAGAAAACATGGTTTCAAAATCAGTTCTTGCTTGTTAGTCAAGAGTCATGAACTACTTGAGAACAGGTACCAGAGCATTTTCATGTTTGAATTTTTATAGCATTGTGACCCCAATACATTATAGGTGCTTGGGAAATAATATTGAGTAGAGAAGTTAAATATATTTAATTGTGTGGTGGGTGTGAAGATTTTGATAAGTGGTAGAGTATTTACTTAGTGTTTGTGTGACCATGAGTTGCTTCCCAGGACCACACACACATACACCCACAAATAGAGTCAAATATTAGAATGTATATGTCATTATACTATGGTAATTTCAGTTCTTTTGGATAAATATGGAGAAGTGGTATAGCTGGATCATATGGTGTTTCTATTCCTGGTCTATTTTTATGTAACTATTACATTTATTTTTTAATTTTTTGTTCTTTTTAGATATACATGTCAGTAGAGTATAATTCAACATATTTATACAAAGAATCTCTTATTTCCACAGTAGTTGTATTAATTTGCAGTCCAATCAGAAAAGTGTAAGTGTTCCTTTCTACTAGCATCCTCACCAGAATTTGTTATTATTTATATTCAAACTGAGGTGAGATGAAATTTCAGTATAGTTTTGATTTGAATTTCCCTGATTTCTAAAGATGGTGAATATTTTTTACATATTTCTTGGCCATTTGCATTTATTCTTTTGAGAAATCTCTATTTAGTTTATTTGCCCATTTATTGATTGGGTGATTTATGGGGGGTGGTTGGTGCTAATTTTTCTGAGTTTTTATATATTCTGAATATTAATACCTTATCAGAAAAATGACTGTCAAAGATTTTCTCCCATTCTGTAGGCTCTCTCTTAACACTCTTAATTGTTTCTTTTGCTGTACACAGCTTTTTAATTGGATGCCATCACATGTATTGATTCTTGGCTTGATTTTGTGTGCTTTAGGGGTCTTATTAAGAAGTTGTTGCCTATGCCCATCTATTTGATTGTTGACCCTATGTTTTCTTATAATAGTTGCACAGTTTCTGGCATAATTCTTTGGTCTTTCATTCACTTTGAATTGATCATTTTCCCTCATATGCAGAAGCTAGAGAAAAAACATTAAAAGGGGAGATCTTGAAAATATAGAAGGGAGATCAGTAGAGGAGAGATCAAGAGGAAAAGAGAAAGGTGGTGGAACAGAAAGAACTAGGGAATAAAATTGACCAAATTATGTTACATTCATGTATGAGTATACCACAATGAGTCTCACTGCTATGTATAATTATAATGCATAAATGAAAAAGAATACACATAAACAAATTAAAGGAAGATCAAAAGAATAGAGGAAGAAAAAGATAAGAAAGAAAAGAAAAAATGCATATGGTGGGTAGAGGGTGGAAATGGTACAATTTGAGGAATTCTTACAAGGAATTCTTACTTCCATTCTATTTTTCAAGACTTACCATGCAAAAAGTGACTAGTAACACTTATAGTTGGTTCTGTGCTCCTAAAACTGCAGCTTTTATTTCTGTGATTCTATTTCATCCTCCCCTAATCTAAATGACCAGTCTAAACCATCATCCACACCAATTGTGTTCTCTGAAAGATTATAGTTTAGTTATCTTCTAGTCCAGGAAGAGAATAAAAGCAGACACATTTGTGGTGTACTGTTGTCTCAGGTCTTGGAGATAATTGATACTAACAACCCCCCAAATTTGCTATCTTCTCTGTTTATCTGTCCGTTCTTCTTCATTGTGTACAAATACTCTGTTCCTGAAAACCCACATTTTCTCAAGTGACTTTGGTTCTTATGTTAGAGTTCTCCAAAGAAACAGAACCAATATTGTGTGTGTGTGTGTGTGTGTGTGTGTGTGTGTGTGTGTTTCATAAGCAATTGGCTCAGTTGATTATGGAGGGCAAGAAATTCTATAATGTGCTGTCAGCAAGCTGGAAACTGAGGAGATCTGATAGCTTAAATTCCAGTCCAAGTGAAAGAGAAGACCAATGCCCAAATTCTGTTGTGAGAGAAAGAAGAAATACTGTCTTCCTCCGCATTTGTTCTATTAAGTCCCCTAACAGATTGGATGAGGCCTACACATATGGGGAGGGTGATCTGCTTCACTCAGTATACTGGTACATTTTAATTTCATTCTAAACTACCCTTAGAGACTCACCAAAAAAATGTTTAATCAATCTGGGTATGTCCTGAATCAGTCACAGTGACACATAAAATTAATTATGTCGTCACTGTTCTCCAGGTTTTCTACCTGTATCATTATTGCCACCAAAACTTCTGGCTCCTCCTTAACTGACTTCCCCAGCATTTGCCCAGTCCAACTGGAATAACAGCAGTTTACTTTCCCTCCAATTGTAGCAACCTGAGAAGAATTTTAAGATTTTTTTTAAATGCTGAAAAAGTATGGATAGGGAAGGGCAAGTGGAAGATTCAAAGAATTTAATCATGTTTTCTTTTTATATAAATTCCTTTGAATTGGAACTTATTTTCATGCCTCTTCTAGGGAATATCCTTCATTTCTTTGCTTCTCCCTGGCCACCTCTAATTCATAGTTTTACCTCATACAATTTTTCCCTCTTTACCACTCCTGTAATCCATGTCACTTTCACCTTTTGCCCAAATCAATTCTCAGCACAGCAGCAAGTGTAATCTAAAAACATAAATCTTGTCAAGGTATTCTGTTATTTAAAAATTTCCAGTGGTTCCTCTTCATACTTAGAGTAAAACCCAAACTTCTTTCCTAAGTATGAAAAGCTTTATATGAGCTGACCTATTATTCATCTTAGATCTCCTATCGAATCACCCTCTATCCCGTTTACGGTGACTACCAGTTATGCTGGTCTGTTTGCAGTTATGGAAATTATACAAATGTGCCCTGCCTTATAGTCTTTGCACAACTTATTCCTTCTTTCTGATCTGTCTGTGATGTGGTTCCTTGTCATTTTGCCTCCTCAGAGATACTACCTGGGTCACCAAACTCTGCAAGAGCCACCACCTATCCCAAAATTTGTTTAAATTATTTGTATATTACTTATCATTAACTAATAGGTTCTAGTTCATTTGCTTATTTTAACTTGTTTATTATCTGTGTGATGGTTTAAGTATGATATGTTGCTCAAAAGCTATTGTCTTAATGCAAGAATGTTCAGAGGTAAAGTGATTGGATTATGAGAGCTGTAACCTAATAAATATATCCTATTTTGATTAGACTGGCTGACTGGCAAATGTAGGCAGGTGGAGCCTGGCTGAAGGAGGTAGGTTAATGGGGAGATACCCTGGAAGGATTCATCTTCTCTGTAGCCCCTTCCCTTTTCCATCTTTTTGCTTCCTGGGGCCCAGTAGGAGGTAAGCAATTTTCTTCTGTTCCACCATTTCACATGCCTCACATACCTCACCTATGTCAAACTGATGGAACTGGATGACCATGTACTGAACCATGAGCCAAAATAAACTTTTCCTCTTCTAAGTTGTTCTTCTTAACTATTTTGGTCATAGTAATGAAAAGCTGACTAAGGGTCTGTATTCCCTTACCAGAATCTAAGGTCCATGAGGTCAGAGTCCTCCTTGTTCACCTCTTCATTCATTGAACACATATTATTGAAGGCCTTTTCTGTACCAGGCACTATTCAAGGAGCCCCAAAGATATTGAAATGTATAAAACATATCAACTTCCCTGCCCTCTTGTGACTTATTTTCTAATATGAGGAATAGTTACAAAATAAATAGTAAACTACATCATATATCAGATGGTGAAAAGCAAGAAGAAAGTGTATAATGATGGTGGCAGTCATGGGAGTTGTGGTGGTATTATGTATATGTGACAATTTTAAATAAAATCATCAGGGAAGGTCTCTGTGATAAGGGAACAGTGAGTAAGACATGATAATGAGCTTGGCAGCTATCTTTATTTGTGGAAGAAGATTTGTACAATTGAAGGAGAGGGCATAAGTACAAATGTCCAGATGTATGGACTAGCATGTTGTATTCGAAGAACAATAGGAGCCCATGAATGGATTGATGAGTAAATTGGAAACGGTAAAAGGTAATATCAAAGTGAACAAAATGGGAAGGAGTGGCGAGATCATGTAGGACATATTAGGGCCTGGTAAAGTTTGTTGGTTTCCTTCTGAGTTTCATGACTCAATTTGGATAGATAAGTGATATGATTACATGTTTTAAAATCATCAAATGCAGACTAGATAGTAAGAAGCTAAAGGTAGACACAGAGGGACCAATTAATAAGATATGCAGTAATCCAGAGTGGGAGATGGTGATGTCAATCTTGTGGTAGCAGTGGAAGTAGTGAGAAGTGGTCAGATTCTCCATGTATTTTTTAAAGCATAGATGGTAAAATTTAACTGATAGATTGGAATAAGCAGTGTGAGAAAAATAAAGCAGTAAAAAAATAGCTTGTTTTGTTGTTATTGTTTTGCCTTAATCGTTGATGTTGCTCCTTACTATGAGGAATATTATGACAGGTTTCTGAGGGTGAAGTCTTACATACATGTTTGGTTTTATATATTTTATATCATTTTGAGATACAAATTAGATATCTTTAGTGCCTAGAACATTGACTAGCACTAGGTATTTTTATTTGCTTTCCATTACTACAACACCTGAAGCTTATAAAGAGAAAAGGGTTATTTTGGCTATACTTTTGGTAGTTAAAGTCCAAGGCTGACTTTGGGACTCTGACTGAGGAAGCACATAATAGTAGAAGTGCATGGCAGAGCAAACCATTCACCTCATGAACCAGAAAGCAAAGCCAGAGAGGAAGAGGAAGACCCTGGGGTCTCCTTTAGGACATGCCCAAATGACTGAAGGGTCTTCCAGTAGGTTCCACCTGTTAAAGGTTCCACCACCTCCCTAATAGTGCCACCCTGAGGAATAAGTCTTTAACACACAGACCTTTGTGGGATACTCATTTAAACCATAGCTGTACTCAATAGTTTTTCAAGTGTTTGTTTTAAATATTTATTTTATTTTAAATTATTATTTTATTTGTATAATATTTTGCAGTACTAATATGTTAATTCAATATGTGTATTCTATGTGTAGTGATCAAATCAGGGTAGGTAATATTTCCATTTCCCTAAACATTGTTTAAAAATTTTGACTATCATTGTAATATTATTGAATACTTTTAAGTGAATTAATTTAATGCTGTTTAAGTTCCCTATACCTCCTCTCAGTCACAGTCACATCATTTTACTATTAGTCTGCACCTCCTTTATGATAGATTCTCACATTTGGCATTAAGTAAGCCTTAAAAAAACAACTGGTAATTTCGTTCAACCTCTTTCTAAGATGGTTCTACTTACTCTCACATATTTCTGTTTGCTGGGACTATCAAGAAGGCCCTGTTTGCTCTGATTTCCCATCTGTGGTTAAGAAGAACAGCTAGAAAGCCTGTTATTAATCTTCTTACATTGTAAACCTATGCCATCTTATTTTATTAGTCACAAAGAAGACTAATTACACTTACTAGACTAACAAACTCAGTATGCAGGTGTTCATGTAATGAGATGATGTGCCTAACTTTCCTGTACAGTTGATAAATTGCTTCCCCAATCCAGACATATAGAAAACCCCCAAATCCTCATGGTTCATAAATGTTAATAAATGTATATATCTGGGCTTGTGAGCATATGGATATGTAAATATGTAAAATTGGGCATTTCCTTTCATCTTTGCAACTTGATAGTGGACAAAGCAGACCCGGGGTGCTTGGAACAAGAAAGGAACTTAATGCAATTGTCTTCTAAGAGCTGAATATATGGTTGAAATTTCAAAACCAGTACTAGCACAGACAAGTTGTTACAACCTGAGGGAGGCAGAGTGGAGTGACCCACAAAGATTATTTTGGTTATCCTTATGATGAGCTGGAAGATGAAGAGTATTGCTGATTCCTTAATAAAATACAAATAAAAATTATTTTTGTAAGGCAGTTTTCAGATGCCTGCATAAAAATCTACTGTGGGGACTTCCTTTCAAGAAGGGATAGCTTTAATCACTTCAAGTTACTTAGCAGCTCCATTAACTGTAGTGATTGTAGATAGAAGTTGGCAAATAGTATTCATGTCAGAGAAGAGTCAGCTTCAGGAGTACCCTTCTTTATTGGGTGGTCCTAGTTTAGCTGAAAGTTGCAGACTGAGCAGAATTGTAAGCTCTTCTTTCTGATCCCTATTCTGATGGTGCCAACTATAGGTCCAGATTAGAATCTTTTACCATTAAAGTTGGACCATTGCTTATAATTATTTTATCTTCATGTAGAGAAATAGCACTTAATACTGTGCTATTTTGGATAAAAGATCAGAAAAGCCCCAGTGAAGAAGCTTTATAGAAGTGTGTGTGTGTGTGTGTGTGTGAGTGTGTGTGTGTGTGTGTGTGTGTGTGTGTGTTGGTAGATATGGTATGATATCTAAAAATTAAAAGAAGATAATAGTTGGAAAATAATCAACATTATTGTAAACTTGGTAAACATAACTGGATGAACAATGGATGTAAAGGTGAGTAGCCTGTCTTGTCCAAACTAGGACCAGAGTCCCGCCCACATCCTGTGCAGGCAGTGGAAATGGGGTTCCCATTGGTGGAATAGTCTGGTTGAGAAATAAAAGCCAGGAAAAATGGAATGATGAAGTAAACCATACAACACAGAAAATAATTTTAAAAGTGGGGATGGGATGGGCAAGCTGATCAGATGGATCAAGCTTCTAGATTAATGGCCAAATGGAGCCCATGCCTACTTTATTTATATCAGGAAATATCAAAGGCTTGCCATAGAATGTTCTTCAGCAAAAAAGGTCAAAGGTGGGCTGTCCAGTTCCTAACGTGTTACACTCATCTCCAGAGCTACTATGAGAGATCTTCCTAGTAGAGTGGAAATAAAGGTCATGTGTATTTGGCAATCTATTGCCACAGGAGAGCCATGGATCGTTCTAAATGCCAAACCTAAATCTCCCTGGCTATCATACTGAGAGAAGACCCTCATGTAAATCACAGATGGATTACCACACCAGAGCCTTTAGTTGGTCTGTGGAACCCCCAGGGAACAACAAGACCTTACTTACTTATAGCAAGACTCTGGATAATGTTGCTAGGGAACCAGAAAGGAAAGATTCATTTATTCATTCATCCTTAATATATTTATTCATTCAACAAACATTTATAGACTACCGTGATAGTCAGCTTTCTGTCACTGTGACAAAATATCTGGAAAAATCAACTTAAAGGAGAAAAGACTCACTTTGGTTCACTGAATGCTATTCTTGGTGGTGAGTTTCTTTGCCCACTTGTGTGGGGAGGTCAGGGCCTTGACCTCTCTTGCTCCCCTCAGGGAGGTGGAGGAGGTGCAGGTGGATTTGCCTGCACAGCTCCTGATCTCTGTGCTCCTGTCTTGGCCCCAGAACCCCCAGTGGCTGTGCTGGTGGACTTCCCGGTTTGTTCTTATGATTACTTTTTTTTTTGTTTCTGTAGTAAGGCAGAGCATCATGGAAGGGAATATGTCATTGAACAAAGCTACTCACTTCATAGAGCCTGGGGGGCGGGGGGGGGGGGCGGAGAGAGAGAGAGAGAGAGAGAGAGAGAGAACTTTTATGATAAAGTCCTTCCCAAAAACCCACTAGGTATGAATCCTAGTGGATTCATAACAGTAGATTGATCTATCGCTAAGGTTAGAGCCTTCATGATCCAAACACCTTCCAAAGTCCCCACCTTTGAACAATCCTTCTTTGAGGATCAAGCCTTGAAAACAAGAACTTTGGAGGACATTTGAAATCTAAACTATACCAACTAGTAACTGTGGGCTGTATTAGAGCCTTCGTCTCTATTGATGAATCAAAAGGACATACGATGTTATCTTAGAATTAAAATTCTGGTTTTTGAGGGAAAAATATACAGGGGTACAAATATAATCATAAAAAATCTGGGATGAATATGCTTGAATATTGACTGAGAAACAGATGTTGTAATAGGTGATTTAATCTTATTTCTTCAAGGCAAGAATGGAACCTGTCACTCTTTGGCACATTTTTACTATTTGAAATGTTGATTCCTCAATTTTATATTTATTTTAGGGTTCCTCTAAGTATATTTCAGCTCTAAGAGAGCATAAACTTATCCTGTCTTGTTCACAGATATATGTATTGTTCACTGCATCATCTTGCTCAGTGCTCAATAATTATTTGGTATATTGAGCTGGTAAATCTTATATTATCTTCATGCTAACCCTATGAGAAAATATAGGGATTACCATACACATTGCAAAGATAAGGATATGCAGCTCTGGACTTGATATAGACTTGGGAATCAGCATCAAATGTACATACTAGCCAGATGTGGCAGTACACGCCTGCAATCCCAGGAGGATTGTGAGTTCAATTCTGGCCTCAGGAACTTAGCAAGTCCTTAGAAACTTAGAAATACCCTGTCTCAAATTTTTTTTAAAAATGTAAAAAGGGATGGTGGTGTTTCTCAGTGGTTAAGCACACCTGGCTTCAATTCCTGGTACCAAAAATTGTAAATACTACCATTGATAATAATGCTTTATTGCATACTTGCTTTGTGTCTTGTAGTATGATAGGTTCCTTGTATGGATTATATTATTGGATCTTTAACAGTTCTGTGAGGTAGTTACTATTATTAACCCTTTTCATGTATGAGGAGTCTGAGGATCAGACAGGTGATCTCATTCAAATTCAAGGAGGTAACAGACAGCAGAACTATTTCCAATGTCTGGTTTCAAGGCCAAGGCTTTCTATGCTAGATCAAGCTTGCTTTGGCTTTATCTGTGTTGTAAAAGAATGCCAGAAAGACAGTGTATTTCAAACTCACTTCACTACTACTTGGGCTCAAGTAGTAGTTCAAGTACAGAGGAGGAAACTAGAACCAGAAAGTAAAAGTAATTGCTCCATGTTATACAATCTTCTGTGACAGAGATAAGACCAGATCTAGGGCTTCAAACTTCCAGGCCAGTTTTCTTTGACACACCCATACTATTCTTTTGCTCAGTGACTTTTAAATTTAGTTGCTCATACAAATATTTGATTTCCGAATTGGGCTACAAATATTAAAAACTCCTTCTATTTTTACTCCCTTGAAACTAATACATGATATTTGAATATATGTGGGCAGCCTCCAGTTCCATATTTCCTATTAAGTAGGAAGGAAATGGCCTGCAGAAGTATAATTTAATCTTTCTTCAGCCAGGAAAACTATCCACAGCTTTATAGTCCCCCAAATACATTCATAGCCTATTTGTGGGAGAAAAGTGGCCCAAAATACCAAAGATAAAAGCACACAATATAAAGACACTGAAGAAGAATGAACTTTCTAAGGTTTTACCAGTGCAGATAGAATGAAAAGCAACCTCCTATTTTGTATGGATTTCAGGATCCTCAGAGTATTAAAGTCCCAGAATTTAATTTACACATTAAAAATTTTTATTTGTTCTTATTAGTTATATATGACAATAGAATGTATTTTGACATATTATACATATATATGTATATATACATAAAATGAGTATATACTTCTCATTCTTCTGATTGTACATGATATAGAATTACATTGGTCATGTAATCATATATACACATAGGATAATAACATTCAATTCATTCTACTGTCTTTCCTATTCCATTCCCCCTCCCTTACCTTCATTCCACTTTGTCTAATCCAAAGTACTTCTATTCTTCCCTCCTACCCCCCTTATTGTAAATTAGCATCTGTGTATCAGAGAAAATACTTGGCCTAAAACATACTCTGGAGAAAAGTTAGCCTGTTCAACAAATGGTTCTGGGAACACTGGAAATTCATATATAGCAAAATTAAATTAAACCCCATCTCTCTCACCATGAACAAAATTCAACTCAAAGTGGATCAAGGACTTAGGCATTATCCCAGAGACCCTGTGTCTAATAGAAGAAAAAGTAGCCTCAAATCTACATCATGTCGGTTTAGGAACGAACTTCCTTAACCAGGTTCCTAAAGTACAAGATGTAAAATCAAGAACCAGCATTTACTCTTTAAGAATATTTTTGTATTAATTTATTAAATTTAAAAATTGAAGAATATCTGGAATAGGGAAATATAAAAAAATAATGGAATCAAGTGTTTTTCATTGATTAGTGCAACTGTCATCTGGAAAAAGTATGAAGAATGTTACACCGAAAAAGCTAAGTTTAAATGAGAGACACTCAAGGTTAAGAGCTTGGCTTCTGGAGTCCTACCTGCGTTAGAAGGCTGGCTCTTCCATCTACTACCTTTGTAGCAATGCAGGAGTCACTCAGTCCTTCTGAGCCTGAATTATTCCATGTATCAAATAAGGATGATAATGGTACCTGTGACCTACAGTTTTTGCAAATGCTAAATGGGATTACTCCAATAAATGGCTTAGGACAATGCCTGACATAATAGTAAATGACAGTAATTGTTGTTGTTATAGGCAAAAAAGATCAGGAAATTAAAATGTATTTTCTTCTACTATACTATGTGATTTAGCAAAGATTTATTGATCTCTTCCTCTGGGCCAACCACTGTGCTAGGCATTAGAGAGATGGATGAGATGAATTACCTACCATTGAGGAGTGTCCAGTCTAACAGGACACAGATTCATACACAGTTGACTATAATGTTATGTCTATTCTCAATAAGTATTTCTAAATACAGGCATTATTTGCCATCATTTATCTCATCTTTATCACTTAGCTCTTCAGAATATAGAATGTTATAGACCAGATGGTGTTAAGCTGTCTATTTTAGGACTAGTTGTAAAATTCATTCCTTATCTCACATTTAACACAGTACCTTAATGAGAAAACCATTTGCAAAGCATTTACGGACTACTTATTCTTAGTGGGTACCTGGAGAAGGATCTTAAAAAAGGAATGTTGCTACAGTGCTTTGGGAAAAGTACCAAACCTGAAGTCAGAAAATATGAGTGTGAGTCAGAGCTTTGCCAATGAATGACCAGTTGAGTGACCTTGGATGAGTCACTTAACTATGTTGCTGGGAATATTAAATAAATTAGAAAATGGAAAAACAGCTGACTTTCAGGAATTTTCCAATTAATCTGCATTTTATTCATTCCTTATAGGACATAAGAGCTGATGCTTTTAATAAGTTGATTCTCTTTAAGAATATTTAGGGGGCTGGGGTTGTGACTCAGTGGCTGAGAACTTGCCTAGCATGTGCCAGGCCCTGCATTGGATCCTCAGCACCACATAAAAAATAAATAAAACATAGGTATTTTGTCCAACTACAACTAAAAAAAAATTGAAAAAAGAATATTTAGAAAGGCATAAGAGGCTGTATCTGACTTCCCATTCCCTACCATGTTATTTAACATGGCTTTTGCTAAGTTCACTATTATTTTCAATAAGTCTAGTGATTACTGCTTTTTGTTTTTTAATTTATTGGTTCTTTTTAGTTGTCCATGGCTTTTGAATTTTCATTTTATTTAACTTTTCATTCATATTCTCCAATATTGACCATTCTCTCCTCCTTGATATGGGGTCTTTCTTAAACTTCTGTGATTCACTTTCCTAATGTCCTTTAAAGTTAATTGCTCCTTTCAGTCTCCTTTTGAGTCTTTCTACTATTTTCTTAAAAATTACCTAGAGTGGTCCTCAAGGTTCAGTCTTATATTTCTCCTTTTTTTTCTTCTAGCAGTCTCTTCTTTTCAGACTTCAATTTATCTTTTTCCTACTCAGAACCCACTTCATTATTTATTCAAAGTGTTTCCTCCCAATTACACTGTATGTTTCCTCTGGGCAGGGACTATATCTGTCTTATATGCCAAACACAATACCTGGCACATAGAAGATACCTGCTAGAAATGAATCTTACAGAGCAATTCAGAGAAGAAATATACATAATATCCAAAATGTGGGTATTACCCATATCTGCCATCTGATGAATGGATAAGCTAATGTGATGTACCCAAAACAATAGAATAGTTTTAGCTGCAAAACAAAATTGTGAGTTTTTTGGTATAAGTATCATATCTCAGTAAAGATGTTAAAAATTAATGAATGAGTATAAACTATATATCTGCAAATGCAGAATACAACTAGTTGATTTTTAATATACTAGAGGGTAGAGAAATAGGATCTAGTTATGCTTTATATTTTAGTTTGCATTCACAAATCATTTTGTGCCTCTACATTTTTACCTCCTTGAGAATTAGCAACTGGGAGAGAGAATGTAGGGTCCTAAATTTGGAAAGAAACTTGGAGATTATATGATTTATCAGTCTCATTCTATATATGAGAAAGGAGAGGTACAATGTGAAAATGACTAAGTACACAAAACAGATTGGTGACCACATCAGTACAAAAGTCTTTGTCTCCTGAGACTCATTTTGGGGTTCTTTCCATTATACCCAGTTAAGTCAGACTTCTTAAGAGATTTCCCAGAAGCCCTCCACAACTTCTGCTTGTAAATTGTTATTCAACCCCTATCTGCAAGGGAGGCTGACAAATGTAGTGCCTATTAGTAAGGAAGAAAGAGTGAATGGATTTATGGCAGGCAACTTGTATGTTCTGCCATGGATTATTTTTCTTGAAAACATTGGAGAGGATAGTATTTAGATCCAGAAGAATCCAGTGTTCTCTGAGGTTCGTCTGAAGTCAGAATTAATATTTCTTCTATAGTGTGTATATAATAACCACACATGGAACCTCTTTCATGATAAATATCTCCAGCTCCAGTTGACAGGCTCAGCAGTCCTTGAGTAAATTGTATTTGGCAGAGACTGGCTGTAAGGCATCACTGGCTCAAATGAATGCAACATTACTTTAGGGGAAAAAAAATCAAGGCAACATTCACTATGCTGGAATAAAGAAACTTAAGGTGAAAGAACCTTTTAGAATGCAAACTGCAACCTGTGCTCTAAAAATATTGAATGACTTTTCTTGTTGCCTTTTTTAAAAAATGAAAGTTCAAAATGTTTTCCTATGTGTTCTTCTCCATTGTATCTAATTATACTGGTTTATGGAAAATGTTTAATAAAATGTATAATATTTTATTTAAAATTATTTTAGAATGTAACAAAAATTGCAGGGATTTAAATCTTGTTGAACCAGACACTTTAATTTTTACTATAATTATTAACCTATAGTAATTGTACAAATTGGTGGAGTTCACTGGACTATTTCTATATATTCATATATCATGCTTTGATCATGTCTACCTTCCCTTCTACCCTTTTTTGCCTTCTCTTTTCTTTACTTCTTTAAGTTTCCCTTCCCTAATAGTCCCTCTTTTACTTCTAGATCATTATATATATATATATATATATATATATATATATATATATATATATACACACACACACACACACACATTCACACAAACTCACTCTCACACACACACACACACACACACACACACACACACATATATATATATATATATATATATATATATATATATATATATAGTGGATGGACACAGCATCTTTATTTGTATCCATCTATGTGCTGGGAATTGAACCCAGTGCCTCGTCTCATGCATGCTAGGCAAGCGCTCTATCACTGAGCCACAACCCTGGCCCCTCAAGATCATATTTTATCATTATTAATTATTTATTTATAGTTTACATGAGAGAAAACGTGATAATTAAACTCCAGTTTCATCTATTTTCTTGTATATGGAATTATTTAATTCTTTTTTATGGCTGAGTAAAACTCATATTCTATATTTTCTTTATCCATTCATCTGTTGATGAGTACTCAGGTAAATTTTATACCTTGGATATTGAGAAAAGTACTGTGATAAATATGAATATGCTGCTACCTCTTTTGTATACTGACTTCATGTTCTTTAGATAAATCTTCAGGAGTTGTATAGGTGGATCATATGGTAATTCTATTTTTAGTTTGTTGAGGAACCTCCATACTGAGAGATAGGGGTCTGGTTTTCATTTTGCAGAGGCAAAGGGAAAAGCCAGTCCAAGAAAGAGGCCATGTGGGCTTCAACTAGAAAGGCCATAGGGACCGGGTGGTAAAGCCATTTGGAGTCCATATTGTGCTACCATGTGCCCCAGATGCTGGACTTGGAGCTTTGGATTTAACATTTGCCTTGCTGAGCTCCAGTCATGGTTTAGTCCTGTGCCTCCTTTTTATGTCTTTGTTCCTACATTTGGAATGCTTGTCTCACTGCTGTATGTGGAAGTATGTAATCTTTTTTAAACATGGGCTCTGTTTTTGTCATCTGTTTCACTATTGTGACTAAAAGACTCAACCAGAATAAACTGCATTCAATTACCAATTAATCCTATCAGGTGATTAATTCACTGATTGGGTTAAGTCTCTCATAACCAAATTATTTCTCCTCCAAACCTTCTTGCATTGTCTCACAAATGAGCTTTTGGGGGACACTTCAAATCCAAACCATAACATTTCGCCCCTGGTCCCCAAAAGCTCATGACCATCTTGTAATGAAAAATACATTTAGTCCATTTCCAAAAGTCTCCATAGTCTCAACAGTTCAATGATCACCTAAAAGTTCAAGTTCAAAGTCTCCTCCGAGATTCAGGGCAAACTTACTTCATGAATTCCTGTAAAAATCAAAAGCTATTTATAAGTATCCAATGTATAAAAATTCAGAATAAACATTATCATTCACAAAAATAAGGGCATAGAAAGAAGGGATAGGATCAAAGCAAGACCAAAATCCAGTGAGGCAAATAAGTTCTATAGCTCCACCTGTGGCATCTGGGGCACATGGCATGGTGACATTCTGTTCAAAGATCTTGTGTAGCTATGCCCCTGTGGCCTTGTTGGTTGCATCCCAAGTGGCCTTCCTGTTGGCTTGCCTCTGCTCAAGTCCTGCAGCTTTCCTAGGATGATGCCCCACATTACTGGCATTTTGCAATCTCAAGGGTCTCCACTGTAGCTTCAGCTTTCTTCTCACATCTCTACACTTTCCCCTTTCAGGGGCTGCCCACAGGGACTCTGACCCTGTTGCACTTTGCCTGGCCTCTCAGGCCTTCCTTTGAAACCTTGATGGAAACCTCCATGAACCCCTAATTCCAGCATCCTACATTTTTGCAGAACCAGTACCACCTGGTTGACATCAAGGTCTATTGCCATTTGAGCAGTAGCCAAGCCTCCAGAGACCCTGGCTGCAGTGGCCTCTGAATGCCTAGGTAGCTGTGCATGTTAAAAAAAAAAAAATCCTAGGCCCCCTTGTGCAAGAAGAGTATATTGCCAGTTCCTGAGATGCCCTCAAGCCATTTTTCTCAATGTCTCTGGGCAAAGTTATTAGCATTTCTTTAGTGGGAGTAAAGTCTTTAGCCCCAGTTTTACTCCCACCTTTCAAGTCCAAGTTTTTCAAATCTATCTGCTCTGCTTTATGCTACTGAATATCACAATAAATTTGGTTAAAAGTCTCCAGAAATATCCATGCCACTTCCTGAATATTATGCTGTTTAGACATTTCTTCTGCCAGATTAATATGTCCATTGCTTTTAAAAACAGCATCACATAATGTCTCAGGACAGAACATAACAGGAATGTTCTCTAGTCCAAATTCCAATACAGTCCTCCTTTGAACCCTCTTGAGCCCTTTCTTCAGAGTCCAAGGTCCTATTGGCATTCTGGTCTTCTGAGCTCCCACCAGAATCGGCCATTAACCTCTGATTACAACTATCTAAAGCATTTCCAGCTTACACTGCTAAACATCACAAAATTTCTCCTGCAGCCAGTCGCAGTGGTGCATGCCTATAATCCCAGAAGTTTGGGAGGCTAAGGCAAGAGGATTGCGAGTTCAAAGCCAAAAGCAACTCAGTGAAACCCTGTCTCTAAATATAAAAATGAGGCTAGGAATCTGGCTCAGTGGTTGAGTGCCCTTGAGTTCAATCTCTGGTACCCATCCCCCAAAAAATTTCTCCTGCAAATTACAAAAGGCTTCAAAAGCTTCTGAACCACATGGTCAGGTTAGTCAGGGCAATGATCCCACATCTGGTACTAATTTCTGTTTTAGTCAGCCTTTTCACTTCTGTGACTAAAAGACCTGACCAGAACAACTGTAGTGGAGGAAAAGTTTATTTGGAGGCTCCTGTTTTCACAGGTCTTAGTCCATAGGCAGCAGGCTGAATTCCTCGAGGCAGGACATTATGATGAAAGAGTGTGGTGGAAGGAAGCAGCTCACATGATGATCAAAAAGCAGAGAGAAAGGGAGATCTCCACTTGCCAGATACAAATATATACCCCAAAGCCATGCACCTGAGGCCCCACTTCCTCCCCATAACCTACCTGCCTTCAGTTACCAGTTAATCCCATCAGGTGATTGATTCATTGATTGGGTTAAGGCACTCATAACCCAATAATTTCTCCTCCAAACCTTGCATTGACTCACAAATGAGCTTTTGGGATAAACCTCACATCCAAACCATGACAAGCTCACAGCTAAGAGTTTGCCTTGAGTTCCAGAGGAGACTATGGACTTGTACTTTAGAGCAATTCAGGGACAGTGGAGACTGAGGACTCTTGGAGATTGTCTAAATATATTTTGCGGGGGATGGGGGTGGGGTTGTGGCTCAGTGGTAGAGGGTTTGCCTAGCATGGGTGAGGCCCTGGGTTTGATCCTCAGCATCACATAAAAATAAATAAATAAAATAAATGTCTATCAACAACTAAAAAAATTTAAGTAAATAAATAAATAAATAAATGCATTTTTCATTGTGAGATGAACATTATCCTTTGGAGGCCAGGGGTAGAGCAGAATATTACAGTTTGAACACTGCCTTTGAACCCAAAGGCTCATATGTTGAAGGCTTGGTCCCTATCCTTTGGTGCTATAGGGAGGTGGTAAAAACATTAGGAGATGGGGCCTAGATGGAAGAGATGGGTCACTTGTGGCATACTCTATAAGGGTATTTCTTGTCCCTGTCCCTTTTTTCTCTCTCTCTCTTTCTCTCTGCTTCCCAGCCAACATGAGCTAAGCAGCTCTGCTCTACCCTGTTCTCTCCACCATCATGCTCTGCTTCAATACAAGCCCATAGCAATGGAGTCAGCCAACTATGGACTGAAAGCTTTGAAACTGTGAGCCAAAATAATTTTTTTTATCCTTTGTTTTTCTCAGGTATTTTGTCACAGTGACAAATAGCTGACTGAAACATTTAATTACAATATCTCAGGGACTCAGATGCTGAGCAAATGCTGAATACTCTGAGTACAAGGGATGGTTATTGAGTCACAACTATCTGTGCTGAAGAAGATGGGGTGGTGGCCCAATGCAATGCAATGCAATGCACTTGCTATAACTCTGGTGTTTCAAGACTAAGCTCCTACATGAAATCATGTATGACTGCTTGTTCCCTTGGACTCCTGTAGTTGACTTCCCATACCACTTGTTTTAATGGGAAAGCTTCCCCCATTATTTTATGCATAGTAGTCCATTTTCCCATTGCATAGAATCCCTAGTGGGTTTTTGTCAGAGGCTCTCCTGTGGAGTCAAACTGATTCTCAAGGTAGCTATCCCCTTAACCAGTACAGCAGTAGTGCTTAGGGGTCATAGAGACTTGAAATTACAGGGACTTTTAAGTCCTAGAGGAGTACACTCAGACAAGACTTCCTGAAGATGATTCCCTGTGACAGCACTGTGAGAATATGCTAGGAAGTGTAGAGCACTTCTCCATAGCCAGTTTGCTCTGCAGACCCTAAGTATATTGTCTGTATAGAGTATATCTCTGTGAGGCACCAAATCCTATACCACTGGTACTCACTGGAACTCTTCCTCTTTCACCTCTTGCCCCACCCCTATGCTGTGCTACTACTTGATCTGTTCTGGGTGTGCCAGTTTACCCTCTATTCTGCTGTGTGAAGTCTCCGGTTTTCTCCAAGTCTCCTGTGACCACTGTTGAAATTCAGCATTCTCCCAATCACTCACCTTGATATTCATCTGCTATCCAGGTGTTTTGATTCTGTCTTGTAAAAGCAGGTAAATCCTAGGTGCCTCTTCTAATCTACCATCTCAAATCCTCCAAACTATACTCCTAAACATAGTGATTTTAATAAGATGTAAGTGACAATATTTCCACAATTCTCTATTTCATCTACTTGATGGTAACAACCTCTTTTAAATTAAATTGTATTGAGGGGGGGTCTGTGTTATAGAAGGTACAGTGTGTTCTTTTGTTGTAGTCTGCACCAACCACCCCCACAACCTATTTAAGTCATTGTTAATTTTTCTAATAATACCTGGAAGCTTGAAGTCTAGAAGACAAAAAGGAAAGGATGGCTAGATATTCCTGATACACTGTCTTCTAATAAAACAGTCAGTCTGAAGAATTCCTAAGTTTCTTAACTTTTGTTTCATATAAAGCCCTAAAGTCATGTAATAATGTACATTTGCAGGACGCAGCAAACAATGACAACATTTCCTTCAGATAAGTTAATTATCTGCCTTGAAAAATGCTTCAAGTTTCTTGATTTACTAATGGTATTAGATAACATTGCTGGTTTAAACCATTTTAATGAGTATTCCTGCAACGACAGTCTTCAGGAAAATATTGACTCCTAATTAACTTACAAAGTTTCCTTGGGCATTTTTTTAGTTGTTGTTGTTTTGAAACAGAGAATGAAGGAAGGAAATTATATAGTAGATGCTTAATGCTTTCTTTCTGACTCTGTCTCTAGCTGACATAAATTAATGGCTGGTCTCATTTTTCATGCTCCCATGCATGAAAAGAAAGAAATTAAAGCAGTGATGCTATTTAACGATTATAAGAAGAATTCATCTTTGATCAGAATTATCTAGAGCTTTCCAGCTCTGATATCTATGTACTTTACTGAGACACTTTCTGGGCCAATGAACCAACTCAAGCTCTGCCAAATGGAACTGTTTAAATTTTAGTGATTTTGGCCCCAAACCTCACTGTCTGTATCTACTGTATTGGGAGAATACCCTTATCTAAAGCATAAGGAATTCTATTACCCAGCAGCCTGGGACAATTTAAATTAGTCTGTAGACAATTTAACTACAGGAGTGCTTGCCTTTAGGAAAACCATTAATTTTGTTTAAAGTGAGTATATTGCAATTGTTGGGGCCTTTCCAATTTTTTTTTTTTTTTTGTTGCTGTACAGCCATGCTTAAAGAGAAAAATGTTGATTGATTATATGCTTTTTTCTTGATCCTCTTCCCACAAAACTATCACCCACAAAAATATGCAAATATGCACACATACTTAGCTAAAATTTTATTAAAGTGTTAATGGGTTTTCTGGACAACCAAAGTTGGGTTTTTATAGGTTAAAAGAGAAATAAGAATCTGGAACTGTACTTATATCATGCTCTGCTTGAATGAAAATGTCTCACATAAAGGTATTAAATTAAAATGAATGGAAAGGTATTTGAAAAAGTTAATTTGGGTAATGTATAGTATATTAGTCAAAAGCACAAGCTCACTGAATATATATTAACTTACATGTTTGAATTTCTGTCTACTTGTATTTTTGTTACCATGTAACTATCAAATATGGCATAACTTTGTATGGGTCAAGTCACATAGCCTCACCACACAACTTTGCAGATGCAGGCATCTTCTGCAGTGAAAGTTGCTATGCATGAAATTTCTAAAATAGATTAATTCTGCCTATAGCTTTCTAGGTTCCCTTAAGGGAAGCACCCTTTCCTTGAGGGGATTATGCATATTCATTCTTCATTGTTTTCTTGTAAAGGGATTATATATCAGAAAAGTGCCATTTTAGTCCCAGGCCTACATTTAGAAGTAACTTTTAAAAGATTGCTATGCCTTCCTACTAGCTAAATAAAAGGAAAAAAGCATTCTGTACAGATCTCACCTTTTGTTACCAAAGGCAAGCATATCTGCAGCTAACCTTGCATCTATTGCAATTGATACAAGGGCAAATGTCTATAATTACATGGGGATGACACCATATCTCTACTTAGAGCCCAGAACTCTATTAGCACTATATTTTCTAGAGTCTCACTACCAGCAAACAGGAAATAAGCCTATCTACTTTGAATGAGCATAGCTATCCCCCTGGGAAGTTTCATTATGAATAGCAGTGATGCTGATACATATGACTATTGGGTAATATTCTGTATAGTTCTTGCTATGTGTAAATGGCATTCTTTTTCTAGCCTCTCTCTTTAGTTTCTATACTATACATAACCTCATTATGAAGCCTTGGGTGTCCTTCCATAGAAGTGGGCCTAAGTGTCCCTGTGTATGGAGGGAGTGGTAATAGAGAATCAGAGGTAAGAGAGTCTAGCAAAGTAATCTCAATCATCTAATTATTCATAAGTTTGTTAACCAGGATCTTGGGTGCAACAAAATGATATTCGCTGTGTGCCAGTTTTCCAGAAATAAATTCCTATTACTCTGCCCCAGAGCAGGCCTTCTTGGAGTAGAATATTCCTGTTTTAGTTAGCTTTTCCTGCTGTGAAAAGAACTTACAGTAACAACTTAAAGGAGGAAAAGTTTATTTTGGCTTATGATTTCGGAGATGCAGTCCATGGTCAGCCAACTACATAGCTCTGGGTCCTAAAGTAAGGCAGAATATCATGATGGAAGTTGTAGCAGAGGAAAGCAGCTCAGGACAAGATGGCCAGGAAACAGAGCTCCTCTCACCAAGAACAAAATATAAACCCCTAATATACCCTCCAGTGACCTACATTTTCCAGCCATATCCTACCTGCCTACAGTTATTGCCCAGTTAGTCCATCAGTGGATTAATCCAAGATTAGGTTATACCTATCATAATCTAATAATTTTACCTCTGAAAATTCTTGCTTTGTCTCATACATGAGATTTTGGGGGACACCATATATCTTAGCCATAACAATTATACCTCCACTGTGTGGCACATTACTTTGAATTCTGGCTATAATTTTGTATCCCTACCACCTGTCCTTCAATCTCTACCTGATTGAATTTTCCATCTTTTATGGATTCTCTCTGATATTCATCTTATTTTAAAAATGAAAACTAACAATATTTTGTCATTGTTGTTGCTGTTGCTTGTTATTCCTTTTCCTTTTCCATGTCCTTATGTTAGATTTGATGAATGGCTACCTTGTTTGATTATCTCTGATAATTTAGGGCACATGAATATAGTTTGTTCACAGTAAAGTGTGGAAAGATTGAGGGATTTAGAATATGACAGACCTAGCCTCAATGCCTATTTCTACCACTTACTAGTTATCTGATCTTGGGCACAGTAACTAACTTTTCTGGGCCTGTTTCTTCCTCTGGAAATGTATGCAATAGATTAAATATTTATGCCCCCAATTGATATGTCAAAATCCTAGCCCTTAAGGCAACAGTATTAGGAGATGGGCCTTTTGAAGGTTATTGAATCACAAGAGTGGAACCCTCACTATTAGTATTAGTTACCTTAATAAAGACACACGAGAGAATTCCCTCACCTTTTCTACTATGTGAATTTACTGTGAGAAGATGGTCATTGATGGGGAGTTAGGTCATCAGCACATGTGGATTGGCTAGCATCTTGGTCTTGCAATTTCCAAATGTCCAGTGCTATGAGAAATAAACTATTACTCTTTATAAGCCAACCAGTTTTGCTATTTTGTTACAGAAGCTCAAACAGAATAAGATAGAAATTTGTATCAAGAAGTGGCATGGCTGTTGTTACAAATAGAAATGTGTCAGTGGTTTTAGAATTAGGAGATGGGCTGAGGTTAGAAAATTTTTGAGGTATATACTTGAAAAATTCTACATTGCCAAAAATGGACCTTTAAAGGTAATTCTGGTGAAGACCAAATTAAAAAAAAATTGCATAAAAGCCTCAATATTCTTAAAGAATGCCTAGGTAATCCCAAGCAGATGTTGAAAGGCCATTCTGATAAGATATCAAATGGAAATGAGGGACATGTTATTGGACAATGCAGGAAAGGCCATTCCTATTGTAAAATGACAAAGAACTTTGCTGAAATATTTTCATGGAAAGTATAATTTGGTAACAATTAAGTTGGATATTTAGCTGAAGGAATGAATAAGCAAAGTGTTGAAGAAGCAGTTTCTTCATGAGCAATTAAAGTAAAATGCAAAAGGAGAGAAACAAATTAAATGTGGAATTATTAATAGGGAAACAGAAGGTAAAGATTTTAAAAAGTTATAAGCTTATCTAAACTAAAGGCAAGGAGAAAGCTTGTTAAGTTATGGTCAAATGCCCATTTTGATAAGGAAATTAGCAATCTAAATAGAATTTTCCACCTGTTGCCCAAACCAATGTAAGAATGAGGAGAAAAGTATTTAAATGATCATCAGGGTTACCCTTTCCATCACAGGCCCAGGATACAAGAGATCCAACCAATATGGGGATACCACAAAGAAGTTCTGTTAGGGCAACATCCAAAGGAATTGTGGGGGCAATGTGACCCCTGTGATGGAAGATTTGTAGAGTCACTGGTGCGTGATTCCAGCCCATGGAAGCCCAGAAAATGTAATCCAGACACAGATCTACTGTGGGGATAGGGCTACCTGCAGGACACAAACTGTATTTGGAAATGCTACAGTGATGAGATCTCCATCCCAATGGTCTGGAAGGTGGGAAACTCACAGCAGGGCATTGTAAAAATGGCTAATGCCAGCCCAAATTGAAAAGAAAATTAGTTCCAAAAATAGAATTAATTTTGGCATCTGCATGGGACCATTTAATCCTTCATTATTCTCCAGAGTCAGCTAGCTACAAGGGTTGCCCAAGGTCTATGGCAAACTGGCTGGATAACCAAAGTTTCTTACAAGTGTAAGGAGAAAGTCCCTATTCTAATGGTGTTGGGGTTCCCCTCTGACCAAGGTCAGCCACCTGTTCCAGTAAGCTAATCAACAAGATTAGTTATGGTCGACTTAGCAAAGGAGCTTTGTTTGTTATCAGTGTGGCCACATTAGGAAAAACAGAAAGGTCTAGTGACCTAGGATCTGTTTTCAAGGGGTTGAAAAGAGCTTTCAGCTTTATAGAAAAGAGGAGCAAGGGCATGCATTGGAGGTTTGCAGAGCTAGCAAAACAGGTCATTTTGGTCTGGCTGTGGCTGGTTGATTATTATCCTAGGGAATTTTCTTAGAGATTGGCCATGCAGAGCTTTGTAGGCACCAAGAGGGTTGTTGTTGCTTTAAGGTGGTTTTGGTATTCTGTCAAAATATTTATTCATCAAACCATGTTCCTAGAATACATGGGAGTTTCAGGAGAGAATGACTTGTGGAAATACAGAAGGAAAATGAAATCAAGTCAAATGGCAAGATGGAGTCATAGGGACAAAATGAAATTTGTTAGGTCAGTGTTTGAGTCCTAGTTGACAACCAGTAACTATGACTCCTTTGTCCTGGAGGGTAGAGGACTTGAACAAAGATTATTCTCAATGATTTAAAGGTTAATATTTTCCCTGTTGGATTTCAGACTTTCTTGTGACCAGTGACTCCTTTATTCTTTCTCCTTTTTAGAATAGAAATGCCTACCCTATGGTTATGTCACCACTGGATTTTAGAAACACATAAATTGTTTGATAGTACAGGTTAATAGCTAGAAAGAAATTTGCCTCAGAATGACTCAGAGCTTAAGTCTCATTCATACTTGATTTAAATGGTATTTAGATGAGACTTTGAACTTAGTTGAAGCTGAAACCAGTTAGGACTTGGGGGCTATTGAGATGAAATGAAAATATTTTGTATATAAGAAGGGCATGGTTTTTGAGGGGGGAGAGAGTAGAATGTAATGGACTAAATTCTCCCATCCTCCTAAACTGTGTATATTGAAATCCTAGTATTTTAGGCGATGGCATTAGGAAATGGGACTTTGGGAAGTGATTAGATCACGAAGGTGGAGCCTTCATGAATGGGATCACTTTTCTCATAAAAAAGACCCCAAAGCATTCCCTGGATCCTTCTATCATGTAAGACATCAGTAAAAGAAAATTATCTCTGTGAGAAATAAATGACTATTGTCTATAAGCCACCTACTTTACAGGATGTTTTTATAGAGGCCTGAACAGATTAAGTCAATGAGTCTAATAAGAGTAACACTGTGGGGGTTTTAGGATAGGAAATCATTTCTCTTTTCATATTTCAAGTTAGAAGCCACTCTTTGAGTCAGAAAAAACAAAGATCAAAATATTAATCTCATTATTAACAATGTAGATTTAAACTGGAGACTAATTACTGCAATTTGCTTTCACCTAGAATTCAAGTTACCCAACCAGTTGGTCACATGAAAAATTGGACAACCATAGTCCTGCCCTTCAAAGGCAAATCTTTTCTAATGGCTGAGCTGGGAATCTGTGGGTTTTCTGAAAGAAACACGTATCTGTCTAGTTCATTCTCTCAATCTTGCCAAACATGTATTGCTCTCCTTCCTTCGGCAGGAGTGGAGAGGGATGGAGAAAATCAGGAATTGTTCCTCCCCTACTTCTCTTGCTTTCTATGGAAGCTTAAGCATTGAAGCAGAAGAGTTCCCATAACAATTATAAGTAATGTGATCACATATGCTAAGTATCTCACACAGTGCCTGCCACATGGTAGGAGTTTTATTAGACAATTCAAGGAGCAAAATCTAGCTGTACTCACTAATCATGTACTCTGCAGAAATTTACCAAACCTTTCTGATATGCCATTGTTTGATTTCCAAACTGAAAATAATACCTTAGCTTTGTGTTGCTGTGAGCAAAATACCAGACAAGAACAAATGAGAGGAGGAAAAGCGTATTTTAACTTACGCTTTCAGAGGTTCAGTCCATGATCCACCAGCTCCATTACTTTGGGCCAAAAATGAGACAGAACATTATGGCAGAATGGCATGGCAGAGTAAAGCTGCTCAGCTGATGGCAGCTAGGAAGCAGAGAGAGAAAGCAAGAGACATACAGACAGGAGTCAAGGACAACATATAATCCCCAAGGGCATGTCCCCATTGAACTACTTCCTCCAGCCATTTCCAACTTACCTAAAATTACTACCCAGGAGTCCATTAAACTTTTAAGGCTTCAAATGGATTAATCCACTGATGAGGTTAAACCTCTCAGCATTGCCTAAAACCCCACCTCTGAACCTTTCTACATTGGAGACTATGCTTTTAACACATGAGCTTTTCAGAGGGCTTTAAATACCCAGACCATAAGAAATAATAAGAATTAGCTTGAACATTTGATAAATGGGAGAAAATATATATGAAGAGCCTCACGCAAAGTATGTACTTCATAAATGGTTGCTGTTAATAACATTTTACAGTTATATACAGAGTTTGTGGAATGTGTCCTGCATTTTTTTTCATAGCACATTGATATTTCTAGATAGTTTTGGCTATCACTTATGTGGTTTGGCAGCCAGAGTGCTTATACTTACTGACGGGACTAGCCAGGAGGTGAATTGGTATTAGAGTAGCAGAGAAGCAAGTCTAGGACCCAAGGAAAGCATGCTAGGAATGCAAGAATTTCTGTGGCTTATCCACAGAACAGCAAAACTACATGCAAATACTTAAAAGCGACTGAAGTCTGAAGTGACCTTTTTTTATTTCAGTATACTTCTGAAGATTTAAAATTTTTTTGCCAAGAACATTTCTCTAATACAGAACTAATTTTTGGTAGGAAATTAGAGTTGTAGAGCAAAGGCTTTCATGCCTTTCACTCTCTAGCTCACAAAATAACCATTATCTGGAGCCCCAGTTCTTCTTGGCTGACTTGACATTGCTGACAAATGTACCCGCAGGACAATTTCAGTTTCACCTAGGTCCAGAGAGTAATTGCCAAGATATTTCTGAAAGACTCCTTTAAAATATTAAATTTTTCCCTAGAGAGTGATCTGATACAATGACATCTTCTTGAAACATCATTTGCAACCATTTTAAACCTTCAAGTTTGTGGAACTTATTACTGTCATACTTCATCACTGTGTGTTTTTGGTATTCTTTTCACATCAAAACTATCATTCAAAATGTTTTGTGGTTTGAAAGTAAGAGGTTTTGAAAGGAAGATAAGAAAAGTACTTTTCTTATCATAAATTTAATATAGAAGTAAAGATTCATTACCTAATAGCTAAGACTGGATTGTCCAGGATTTTTGGTGGGAAACCAGTGGATGTGATCAGTGGATGGTAGAATGCAACATTTTATTTTGGGGTCTTTGGGGGGTTGTGGAAGTATATTTAAAAACATTGTTTTCTTTTTAAAAAAATATTTCTTTTTAGTTGTAGATGGACACAATATCTTTATTTATGTATTTATCTATCTATTTATTTATTTATTTTTATGTGGTGCTGAATGTTGAACCCAGGGCCTTGTGTGTGCAAAGCAAGCGCTCCACCACTGAGCCACAACTCCAGCCCAGAAATGTTGTTTTCTTAACATCTTGATTCTAATAAAATAGTAATGACCCTTTAGGTTTATTTCTTAAAACACACAAGTTGCCTTCCCCAAATAGACACAGTTAAGCACTTATATGATTGAATGGACTCTGGCCCTAAGACTATACTATTTACCACAATCTGTTTCTACTGTTCATAAGGACTGAATGACAATAATCCACACACTACTAAATAAACAAGCCAAGGCTTAGGCTTTTTGTTCAGGTCATTAATATCATTTAGATACATGAAGTACAGTGATCTGCTTTCTGCCATGTAGAACTCTGTTAGTTGCCTGACAGATTTCAAGTCAATGTTGAACTCAAAGCTCAGCAAATGTTCAAATGGAAATTCCAAAATAGTTATTTAAGGTGATTGAGTTCTCAACCCATCAGAGGGTCCAAATGATCTTTGTGTATCATGACTGAGTAAAAAAAAATATTTGAGGTGGTATTAACAGACAATTTAAATGGTGCTTTTGGTAATCCAGAAACAAAAAGCCACTGAATGAGAAATTAATTTGTTATTCCAAAGATCAGGGTTATCAGCCAATTAGCTAAAAAAAGGTAACAGTACTAAGATATTCTGTTCTAGGACTGGTGAGATGAGAGGAAAGGACATCCCAGGCAGCTGTATTCCCTTTTTCTTTTCATGGAGGTAGCTCATAATGTGGAGCGGGTAACCCATTTATTCCATTCACAAGTGTGCAAGTAAATTGAGTTTATGTTAGGATTAATTGTACTCCTAAGAGGTAGTTACAATCAGACCACTTGAATGGTCTGAGCAGTTCAGCCTTTTGTTGGACATCTCAGCTCTGTATGTTTCATAATGCCAAGTTAGCCAAATAAAGAGAAGAAGAAGAAAAAAGAAAAACAATCTTACAAAAGCTTAAAATCTCCCTGGATTTATGCACAATATTTGCTGTTCTTCTGAAATATATATTGCTTTTCATTTCTTCAGATTTGTTGTTTAAATGATAGCTGACTATTCTTGTTTGGGGAATCTCATGCAAAGATAGCTAGTCCCCTATCAGCAGAGATGCGTGAGTATATTATGAAATGTCCATCATATGCAATAGTTTAGAAAACATGCTGCATGACCCTAATAAAAATGAGATGTAGAAACAAATTATTGGGGTTTCTGCTTTTTCTTTGTTATCTAAAAGTATGTAAATTTAAGATATGTGGTTCTGTAGGTGACTTACTGACACCTGCATGATCAAGCCAGTGTCTTGGGGAAAGTTCATTTAGATGCCAGCTTTGCAGAGAAACCAGGCTCAGTGCAGTTGTTACAATTCATAAGACACACTTTGACCTGTGCTATGGCCAAGTTTTAGCTACAAGCTCTGTTGTAACAGGATTTTGTTGTATTTTATATAGTTCAATAAATCAATTTAAACATATATGACTCCTGTTGGAAAGAACTTAGACCAGGTTTTAAAGAAATGAGAAAGCAAACAGGAAGGATTTGAATACAATTAAAGCATAACATTAGGTAACTTATGGGTTGATTGCAAGGAATAGAAGTTGTCACAAGTTCAGCCCAGAAAAGAAAAGTGCATTTTGAGGATCAGAGAGTCATATGGAACCCTATTTTATGGGGAATTGGAAATGGTCAGATAGCGCATCTACTCATCTCTTGCTCTCCATAACCACACAATTTGTCATTTCTGCTGCTTTCTGCATAGCTGCTCCATCCTGCATTCTGTAGAATGGTTTCCTCTGTCTGGCTCTTAATATCTACTTCCTCATAACTTCAGCTCATCAGGGCATCAGGGGCTTCAAGTGGTTGTTGTACTTATTGTGGTTTTGAAGGAAATTGAATTGGCTTTTGCCAGTCAATGGATTGACTCACTCCCAGCATGTGTGTCTACACAGTAGGTGTTGGGTGTTGAGAAAGAACATGCAGCTGTAAGCAAGTAGTTTAAGCTAGATGAGTTAGTTGTGTTCTGCTGACAAATTGACCATTGTATCAGATACAGCAATTATTGTAATGATAATGATCATGACAGTTGACTATAGTAATTTAATTACTCTAGTAATTAAAATGGCTGTATTTATGGAGCTCTTTTCAAGTATATTACATAAACTGTTATATAATCTTTTATCACAACACTATGAAAAAGATGTTATTATTGTCCAAGGTTTTCCTGAGAGGATAATTTTGACACAAATAAGTGACTTATACAAGGTCATATGGCTATTAAGTGGTTGATTAAGACTCAAACCCAGGCAGTATTAACACCAAAGCCTGTGTTACCGACTACCATTCTGCTGATTCTGACACTGTCACAGTGGTTTTTGAACTGTAGACTGCAAGATAACTTCTTTAGGAGAAAAAATGAAAGTTTGTTTAAACCAGAAAAGCCCTTAATATGTATTGGATACATATATTCAAATCCTCCAATGTCCTTATATAGGAGTAAAGGAATTATAACCTCAGGAAATATGTGTGCCCCTAGGTAGGTGGAAAGAGAACTCAAATTACATTTGAGTTATCTAGTAATTTCAGATAAATGAAATAACCTTTAAATCTTTGTGATCAGAACATCACAGGTTTGTCTCTTTGCCTTAATATTTATTTGAATTCAAATTAAATCTCCCTTTTAGCAAAGATCAAGTGAAGATCTGGAAATTTGGAGTGGAAGCCAAAGCTGGTGTGCCTGATATTACTGCCCTCTTCCCGAGCCACCATTTTATTGCTTTTCTGGGAATCCAGTTAAATTACAGCTGCTGATATATTGTGGACTGTGGATCTAAATTCTGGCTTTGACCAAGTCAAGGGCTGGTTTCTTTGGGTAGTATTTCACCTCCTGTTTTATCTGTGCTGTCACCTAAATTTAGCACTTAGACTATACTCCCCGATGTCTGCAGAAGTTTTAAATTATTTTCCAGTGATGCATACCGTGTCCATGCAGAGTTGCGTGTGACAGATTTGCAGTAAAATCCCGAAGCTCTCCAACTCCTTTTTAAATGAATTAGATCAGTAGCTCCCTTGGATTTGACTTTGGGAAGGGTTGTAAGGTGATGTGTTTCCCACAAAACTGATTAAGTTCTCTCTGGGGATTTTGGCTCTGCTGTGCATTTTACCATGGGTAGACCAATCAGTTTCTTGAAAGCAAAAGATGAGTACTCTTAGAAGGCATCATATCCCTGGCACATTAAGACCCTTCTCCCCAATTTCAGGAATGACAGCTGTAGGCAGAGCTGCAATAGTGTTCTAAATTGAGGATTGTTGAATAAGACATAAATTCAAATTCCACACCTTTTTTATTTAAAAAAGGGCTTCAACAAGAGTCAACTGTAATTGGTAGAACAGCCTGACCTATTAATCCATAGATAAAAATGATTCAATTAAAGTGAAATATAAATATTGAAGGTAATATAAAACCAAATGAAGCACATCACAGAATTTATGTGCAAATAAATTCACTGAATAAAATTCTCCAGTACATACAAAGTCCATATGCTGTCTTGGTAGTGCTATAATTAAGTCAGAGAGTCATGTCATACTGGCCTTTTCCATCTGCTCTGTGATCTGTTAAGGGACCCATTCAAACAGAATGACAGCTGACCTCAAAATGATACATTCTACTACTGCCCATTTTAACAGTGCTGTTGGTTATGCACATTTTGTCTTCATTTATACAGGGCTATGAGTGGATTTCCATTAAATCAAGTAAATTGGAACATGTGGTTTTTCTATCAAATGAGCTTATTTAAACCTCTTTTATTTTATGTTTTTTCTTCATTTTTTTACAAACAATAGATTATATTGAAGCATTTTTGTTTCTCTATAAACTTAAGTGACATTAAAAAGAGTCTGATTAAGAACAGCAAATTAGAGCCCCCCTCTCTTTTTTTTAATATCTGATCAAAGCAAGGTGGTTAATACTTTGAGCATTAGGGTGTTATGTATATGTAATTGACGTGAAAGACATGTGAAACAGGAACCAATATTTATAATGCTAATTGATTTCATTTATTTTCTTTCCCTTGTGCATGCCTTACTGTCATTCCTGCCATTATCTTAATGTCGTTGTTTCCAATAACACTCAAAAAAGTCATTTTGAAGGCAGGGGATCTGGAGCACAGATGTGTCAGGTGTAAAGGCTCTCATCCTCTGAGACATTCAAATTGGCTAAAGGAAACCCCACTGAATGGTGCAGCTGAAGATCCAGCGCTTGTCCATCTGTTTGTATCCAGGTTACCTTGTGACAGTCTATTTAATATCTGATCCCTGGAGTGTATCTAGTTCAACAGTACATCCATATTTCTTTTATTAGAACTGCACAAGGGGAAAATTGGTAACCCTTAGAACAAGAATGACCTTTAAAAGATTAGTTTTTTTTTGTTTTGTTTTGAACAAACAATACAAGTTCTAACAAGAAGATTTGCTCTAGTCAAACCCCCAAGTTCTTGGAGGGGTTTTCTAAATGCTTCCTCTTGGGCTTTAGAGGGGAAAAAGGAAACGGAAGAGAGAAAGAAGCTATACTTGTAAACAAAGAGTGCTTGGAAAACGGGTTTAAATTTTAAAACTTGTAAAATAAAGCCTGTGGCACAACCAGACACAGGGAGTATCCATAGAGTGATCCAGAGTGACCCACTTAAATACCTGGAGAATTACAATAGATGATACTAAGGCAAATGCCAATTGCCCTTTGTGAACTTGGCATAGGTGTTCCTGAATTAAATCAAAGAACCTAAATGGCCAATGTAAAAAAAAGTTACATAAAATGTGACATATTACTTATAAATAAAAATCCAAAACAAATTTCTTAGCAAAACGTATTTGGATAAGTCTACAACAGGCATAAATCATATCATTCATTTATGCACTCTGGAAACATTTTCTGAGCATCTAATAGAGTCCCAGAATTGTTTTAGGTTCACGAATATGTTAGTGAACAAACCAAAATCTGAGTTCTCATGAAGCTAACATTTGAAGTGTGGGAAGGGCAGACAGTAAACAAACCTGTTTTCTGTTCTGCACAAGGCCCAGGACCCAATAAATAGCCTTGCATTTGGATGTTGCCCCAACGATAAATATTTATGAGGCTTTCCTAAAATTGAAAGCTTTAAACCTAAGAGCATCCTGATGAGCCAAAATGAAATGGAGCATGTATACTCATTCCAACAAAATAATGTTCATGGTGCCTATTTACTTATTTCCCTTTTTTAAAGTTCATATAGTGCTTCATTGTAGTGTGGTAGGAAAGATAAAGGATTAGTTTCTGCCAGAAGAGCTTTACTTGAGGTACTTTTGTCCCAGTGGAGAGAAACAGTGATTCCTTAAAAAAAAAAAAAATTAAAAAATGAGAAAGCCAGAAACCAGAGGCTGAAGCAGAGAAAGAAAGATTAGAGGTGGTGGGGAGGCATGTCAGGGAAGCTTTATTCCTATGATCATATTTCAGGATTCATTTTCATAATGAAATCATAAAGTAACTTAGTTTAGATGGTAAGATTCCTATGTTAGAAAGTCATTGTAATTAAAGATCTAGTTCTTGTTTGAACTGGTTAGCTCCAGTCTGACCCATCCTCTTATCCAAACCAGTCATTGTACAAATAGAATTTACAAATCACAAGCAGGTGCTCATTTCCCTCACTCTAGAAAAAAGAATGGATCAAACATACCTTCTTTTTATATGACTGGTGATGCATGAGAATAATTGGTAGACTGATGATCTGTGATTTAGTTGATGAATTAAAACCATGAATTCTGCCAGGCTTTAGGAACAAAGAACATATTAAATGGGATTTCTTTGTAGATGCTGATGTCAGTGGTAAAGTGAAAGAGGATTATTCAAATACATGTTTACATATCCAAAGCTATATATACATACTGATATGTAAGTGTACTAGTATTTCTCTTTCCTTGAGTGACTTTGAGATAAGATTATGTTTATGAA
The DNA here is from genome assembly GCF_964194105.1 of Spermophilus citellus. Taxonomy (NCBI): domain Eukaryota; kingdom Metazoa; phylum Chordata; class Mammalia; order Rodentia; family Sciuridae; genus Spermophilus; species Spermophilus citellus. The sequence goes on from NC_138190.1 coordinate 103,590,473, forward strand.
AGTTCACATTTTATCCTCCTATATAGTTTTGCTTCAAAACTACAGGATTTTTAAAAAGACCCTCCATTACTCTAATCAACATAAAAGACTAATCCTGGTCTTTTTCCACATTGATATAAATATAAGTAGCCTCAACATGGCTTGTTTCAGTGTGATAATTATTTATGGTTCCTTTTGGAGGTAGCAAATTCTCATCAACTTCATATTAATCATGTATTTAAATGTGGCATCATCAGGACAATTTCAGGTTTTTTTTTTTTTTTAAGGCACAACCTTGACTTCCCGTCATTTGTAAATTGGCTCATAACAGTGCTGGCACTCTGCTAAAGTGCTTAACTAGTCATTATTCCTCCCTGTTCTACAAAGCCTTGATTCTGCCAATAGCCCTTTTTGCCTTTCTGGTGTCTTTCACCATGTTGCCTTTAAAATCAGTGATTTTTTTTTAACTTTGTGATTATATTGGGTAGAATGGGCTGTAGGTCATTCTTGGGAATTTGGAAAAAAAACTGTGAAGTCTCTCCACAGATTATGCATGCCTATGTGGTTTTACACACATTTGTAGAAACCCATTCAGAGACCTCAGATTAGGAGGTCTTGGTGAAAGATTATATGATTCATGAACATACTTGAGTAAAACTTACGTGTGCCTACTTAGAGCATCATGAGTATTATGATACTTTTTAAAAACTATTAAGAGATGTCTCCATTTCCCCTGTTTAAAATATATCTTTAATTGTTTTCACCTGCTTCCAAAGACTTGATTATTCATTCAGTATGATTCCTAAATCATAAAGAATACTAATTACATTTTCTGCCTGCATGCCTTCCTTCCTTTTCTTATTTTTATGAAAAGGAATTATTGTAATTTTTTCCACACCTTACACAATCAAACATTTATCTAAGATAAGTCTGAACAGTCTTTGTTCCAATATCATTTTGTTTGTGTATGGTAGTTTTTCTTCCAGTTTCTTGTTGTTGACTTTCTGCCATTTAGAAGGGGAGATACTGTTTGTTAAGTTCAAATGTATTTTCCACTTAAATTATAGTAGTTAATATTACAAATTACATGATAAAAGGGGTTATGCCTGTTTTATTTTCCATTGTATTTATTCCCAGAGCTTAGTACAGTGCTGGATAGACCGGAGATGCTCAAGAAATGTGTTTTAAATGTGTAATGAGGCATTAACACTTGTGCTTTGGGAAAAGCTTAATGTTTCAAAAAGCCAGTTAATCATTCTGGTCCTGAAATCTTCTGAAATGTTCATCTATTTTTCTCAAAGTCGTGTGCTAACTCTTTACTAATTCTGAGTGAATGGCAATTTTTGTGACAGGTATCCCAGGAGAGAAAGGCCAGTCAAAAATAACAAAATAATTTTGAAGAATGCAGTTTTATCTTATTCAAGCTCAGAAATTTCAACTAAACTAACACAGTTTCAGGATAGACATTCCTTGTGTTTAAGAAATAATAATAATTTGTAATTACTCTTTTGTTCTCAGTTGGTATTTACAAAGTACTTAAAATTAATTTTCTCAAGTAGCTTAAACATAGTCTTAGAAAATAGAATTTCAGAATTTGAAGGGAACTTAGAAACACTTTAGTTCAAATTCTTACCAAACCCTTCTGCAATGATAGAACATGCTTTTTTTGTAGAAGCCTATTTCATTGTTGAAAATTTCTTCATAAATAATGACTCAAATCCTATCTCCCTGTAATTTTCTTGTACTTAGTCCTAGTTTAGACTTTGTACCCACACAGAATTAATTTCCTAGTACTTTCATGTGAAGGTGCTTCATGTAGTTGATGACATCAAATAGGTATCATAGATCTACCTCTTGATCCAGTACATAATGCTATACTAGTCTACATTGTGTGTTGTCTGGTAAATTTTAAGCCAAGAATCAGTTGGAAGGAGCCATTTGGAGGATAAGGATTATTACATCCACAGTTTTCTCACTCATCTGCACCCTTTCTAGAGGATCATTCCCAGGACTCATTGATCATACTGATATGGACATAGACATGTCAGTAAACATTCCTGCATAGTTGACACTGGATGTTACCTGTGTACGCTTAGGGGCACCAGCCATCTAGGTTTAGTATATTCCATCCCCCATACACATATATTAAAAAAGTAAACTTTAGCCAGATGTGGTGGTACATGCCTATAATCCCAGCCACTTGGGAAGCTATGGCAGGAGGTTTGCAAGTTTGAGGCTAGACTCAGCAACTTACCTTAGGCCCTAAGCAACTTAGTGAAACCCTGTCTCTAAATAAATACATAAGTAAATAAATAAGACTGGGGATGTAGCTCACTGATAAAGTGCCCCTGGATTCAATCCCCAGAGCTCCAAATATAAATTTTAACAATGTTCCTTTCTGAATTACTGTAAGTTCCAAGCTAGTTTTTTTTTTTTCCTGATAAAGATTTAAATAAGATCCATATTTAGCCACTTGCTAAATAGGTGAAAATCATTTTCTTAGTGGTTGAAGTTGTGTGTAGTAAGTAAATCAAGATGAATTAATATGCCACTAGAAAAGGGCCAGAAATTTTAGTGGTGGAAGCTATTTCTCTTCATCTTAGTTCTAATTACAGATATCTAGGTAAGCAATGTTTGTTTCATAGTCTGTGTCAACTGCATTAATTTTCTATGAATGACAGAATAACATTTCCTACTAACAGATGCAACCAGGCAACATACCATTCTTCCCAAGTTGATCCATATTGCTTCAAGGTTCTGCCAGAAGAGAATCACCACATACAATAATGAGCATAGTCCTCCATTTATAACCCTTGGGATCTTGTCCAGAAATGCTCTAGAATGCTGAAAACCATTTCAATATAGCAAAAATCTGTGAGCATCAGCTAATTCTTAATTTTTGCCTCTTTTTTCTCCTCTATAAAAAATTGATTCTGGTTTTTTTCTTCCAGTTTTTATGCATGTGAATAAAAGTCTCTATTAGACTCCCCAAAGAAGAAGGAAAGCAATTTAATTGCTAGATGTATTTGAGTAGATCTCAGATAAGGACAAGGTAATCAGTAAAGTTATAAAGCAGTAAGAAACCAATCACTTTATTTGTAACAAGTAGCTTCAATATTTGAAAGATTGACAGCCCTGCAGACAGACATTTTATTCCAGCAAAAGAAGCTCTGTATTGCTAACTACTTCCCCAAAGACTATCAACCAAATATTTGCTCAAATTTATCATGATTCATTATTTTACTCTGTGTATAGATAACTGCATTATGTTCTGAATGAACCATGTGACTGAAGACCATCAGTGGCTAGTTTGAGACTAAGTATAAATTGTATATGGTGAATTTTAAGGATAATATATATTTAGGATTGGAAGAAACTGAGATCTTTTGAGCTCCCAGACATATTCAAGTAGGAAAATTATATACTTAGAGGAGTAAAGTGGCTTGTCCAAAGTCACACAGCTGGCTCATAGGAAACAGTGGCAAAACTATTTATGTAAGCATATTTAGAAGTCCTATTTAAATTTAAAAAATGGATAAAATAAAATAGATAAATTTAGATAAAATATTTAGATAAAATAAAATTTAGATAACATTTTTAAAAAGTCACCATAATAATTTCTTCAGGGTTTTATACCAAATTTGAACCTTGCCAAATAAGTTGTATTAAACTAAAGATTCTTGTAGGTAGGCCATTTTGGGGTCTTTAATCGTTTTATTGAACTTTTAGGTCATAAGGATACAAAAGGGGAACTGGAGGAAATAAATCCAAATGCTTCACTCTGGAAGACACAAAGAAATGAAAATAAATTTTTATTAAGAAGTTTAAAATAAGTAAGCAAACTACAAATAAAAAACAGCCAGCTTCCTGAGTGTATATACATCCTCAGTTTTCTAATATATTATTATTTCTGACAGACATTTAACTTTATTCTGAACCCAACTCAGAATACTTGTCTTCTATGAAGATGCTTAGTTCTGTGCATTTTTTGTCTCCAGTCAGTTATGGTGCCTTAGTCTGTTCCTCTTGCTATAACAAAATACCTTCAACTGAGTAATTTATAAACAATATCAATTTATTCCTGACAATTCAGAAGGCTGGGATCTCTGAGATCTAACAGCAGATTCTGTGCCTAATGAGGGTTTTCTCTGAGCTTCACAGCAATCAAATTCTTACTGAATTCTCACATAACAGGAGGGGTGAATGCAGTATCCTTACAAGGCAGATGAGCAAAAAGGTATAATGTCATGTCCCCGAGTACTTTTATATTGTCATTAATCCCATACATAAGGGCAGAGACTTCCTGGCCTAATTTGATCCTAAAACCCCACTTATTAATGCCATCAACCTGGGGGTTAAATTTCAACCTGTGAATTTGGAGGGATGCATACTTTCAAACCATAGCAATTAGCTTCCTCCCAGATCTTTTAATTTGTCTCATCCTTCTGTTTACTCTTAACCAATATGGTTGATTTATTGACAAAACAGAAAGACCTATGGGTCTTATATAGGAGGGTCATTCCTAATCTCAGAGAACTCTGGAATTGTTGCTAAAATCTGGGGCCAGGAGGCATTTGAGCCTCAGATCAACTATTATCTAAGTTATACATTGAAGACGGCTGGGGCTAAATGTTTCTTATTATGGAATGCAATATCACAAGCCTATTGAGAGAACTAGGTGATACCTCTTGACCTTTTTGGTCTGGAGGGCCTCACTAACCACGAAGACCAATTTCATCAAACTTGGGTAACTTCTCTGCTTAGAAACCTTCTCCAATATATTCAGATTAAAGCACAAGTTGATTAGTCTGGAAAACAAAGCCCCATATAATATCTTCTCATCTCAATTATATGTTCAGTTTTATGTTTCATCACTCCTGCTACTGCTGCTGCTGGATGTAGAAATTCTTGATGTTACCAGATAACATTTATGGTTTCCTTAATATATGCAAGACACAGACATTCTGCATTTGAATCTTCTACTAAACTCTGTAAGGTGGATATTTTTGTAATGCTTATTTTACAAAAGATGAAACTGAGCTAAAATTCAAGAAAGATGATAGTACAGAGTTAGTAAATAGGAGAACATGGAATGTTCTGCCAAAATAATCTTGTTCTTAACCACTATTCCAGTGTTCCCAAATAATATTAGGCACATAATATTATAGTAATCACCTGGAATACTTCCTAAAACTTGATTTTTCAACCTCCTTCAAGAGATTCTGATTCAGGCCAACCAATATGCATGTTAACTTAGCACCCCCAGGTGATTCTGATGACTTACTTTCCAACATTTGGAAAGTACTAATCTACCCCAGGGATTCTCAAATTTTAGTATACCCATAAATCAGTATATTGGGCTGGGCCTGATTTTCTGCATTTCTAACAAGCTCCCAGAGGATGCAAATGTTGTTGGTCCATAGACAACTTTTGAGGTAGAAATGTTCTAACTTACATGCCTTGTTTAGTGAATCAAGACAAAAGGTGAATTTAGCATAAATGTGGGAGGTAATTTGAATTGAGTAACATGTTTTCACAAATAAGTGTGTATCAGAAAGCTCACATGCAAATCTTTTCTGCACTTGGTTCCTATGTCCCATTGACTTTCAGGATCATTTCAGAATTACTACCATTTCTTTCTCTTTTAAAAAAAAAATATTTTTAGTGGTAGTTGGACAGAATATCTTCATTTCATTTATTTATTTTTGTGTGGTGCTGAGGACCAAACCCAGAGCCTTTCACATGCTAGGTGAGCGCTCTACTGCTGAGCCATAACCTCAGCGCCCCCCTGCCCCCTACTACCATTTATTTCTAAGAAATCTCTAGAAGCCTAACAGTTAAACTATTTCAGTCAAGTACTTAGTAAGGAATGGCCTCTTACACAAATATTCAAGTACTCTAGAATATTAGATACTGGATACTAAAGATAAATAGATACTAAAATCCTGTGGTGAGTCTTTTAGTAAAGTAAGTGATATTTTTTCTCTGTAAATAAGAATTTTTTTTAAAAGGTGAAAATCTTAGATTCCTAGATCTGAAAAAGACCAGAAAAAGGATGTCATTCAACTCCAATTTTATAGAAGTAAGAAAGGGAAGGTAGTGTAACCAAATTCACACAGAATAAATATAGACTTTATTTTTGGTAGAGTTTTTATTGATTTGTGCTTGTTGATTAATTGTTTTTTAAAGAATATCAATTTTATCTCTGCTTAAGCATTAAGCTTTGGAAAGCTGGACTTTTGCAGCTATATTTAAGGGGAGAGGACTGAATAAGTCTAAAACTAATTAAATATGACTCTAGATCGGGGTTAGTGAACATTTTTTCCTGGTAGTAAATTTTAGACTTTGTGACCTAGATGGTCTCTATCACACCTCTTCAACTGCTGTTGTAGCATGATAACAGGCATAAGTATTTTTGTGTGTGTGTGTATAAATGAATGTTCTGAACACTGAGTTTTGAATTTCAAATAATTTTCATTTATCATTAAATAATATTGATTTGTAAAAAGTATTTCAAGTTGTAGAAAACATTTTTTTTTTTTTTTTGCTCATAGGCCAATATTAAACTACACAGCCGTGTGGATTTAGTCCAAGGACCATAGTTTTCTAAAGTTTTATTCTTTCAAAGGTCAATATAATCTTTCCTCAAGTTGACCAGATATTTTGTGAACATTACAGAGAAAACATGTTAGCCACTTGAAGTTCACAGCGTATTAGTGGTGTTGAATAAATGTTGTTTATAGCAAAAGTTAACAGAAAGAGAGACACATTAGTTTATGAGTGGATAACTCTGCTTTGCTAAATTATTTCTAATCTCCAGGTGGGAAAACAGAGTGTCCAAGTATGTGCAATAAAAAAGAATGTTTCACAATAGCTATAGCAGTTCTTTTGACTAAAAGGGCATTGCAAATATTTTAAAATATTCTATGAACTGGCTATAGTGCTCTGTGTTACTTTTGGTAAGGATGAGAAATTCGCTCAAGTTTTATTAAGGACTATTCCTTTAATTCATGGCAGGGAAGCAGGAAAATGACAATGATCTGAAAGCAACTGATATATAGGTGACACTTGGTCAAATACCAAAGGTTTCAAGGAAAGTCCTCTTGGTTCATTGTCAGATCATACCAAAGTACCAAGAAGAAAGGAAAATGTCATATTAGCATACTTGTTTTGCAAATGTCAACTTTAACAATACTCAGGTGACAGAGTTGGTGCTCCACCATTTATTTATTTATTTTAATCAAAGGAAAATCACAGTTGGAAATTCAACCAGAGTGTTGTCAAATGCCATTAGCCATTTAAAGCTTTATTCAAAATGGTGGGTAGGTTGCCTCCTCTAAAAAGGTTCAATTAAGATAATTTTCAGCATTTAAAAGTAGGTAAGAGTCCTTATAATAATAACAATGATCAACTTAAAATTCAGGGTTTCTTAAAAAAATAGGTTTCCAGGGAGAAAACAGAAGCACAAATTTAGCCATTGCAGCATGATATTTTTACATACTGCCCAGCCTTCAGATAACCAGCTGCAATAGGAAGGTGGCCAAGAAAAGGGGACAATGTGCCTGGCTGCCTTCCCACCCTATTTCCTTTTCCAAATCAATGACCTCCTTTATAAAAAAGTTATCCTATTAGATAACCTAGAGAAGGATTATTACTAGGGACATATATGAAAGAAAGAATTAAAATCTCAGAGAATTTATTAAAAAGAGATCATGCTGTTTCTTGTATTCTCTCTTTTGATTTAAGCAGAGAGAAGACATTTGGGGGCAAATTCACTACGGAAAGAAGAACACAATATGAAGTTTCTTAGGTTCTTAGAGATGAAACTTAATTGAAATCAATATGGGAAAAAGCAGAGTAGAAAGTGCAATTCTGAAAATGGGAAACTTGAATCAGCTAAAAGCATGATCTATGTAGTGTTACTTGCAGAGTTGAAGTTTGTTCGATAAAAATATTTCTATGAAGTTACATTGCTCTTCCTATTTCACTGGCAACATTGGAAGTTCAGGAACACCGATCATTGTTTCTTTTATTTTATAGCGTCTTCTTCTTCATAAATTTGAAGATATAAATAATTATCTAAAAAATGCACCAAAATATTGACATGCAGGTATATTTCATTTTGCCCAGTAAATACTGTATATAAATAAAACTTCCAAGTCAAATTTTATTTTCTCCACTGATTTTCAGAATCTTGGAGAGGTATGTAACATTATTGTTATTGCTCTTTAATAGACTATAATTGGTAACACTTTAGAATTCCTTCAGTTCCCTCCTATTGCTAACTTTTGTCAAATACCTAGTTGTGAACAAAGATATGAACTTAACATTTAACTATGGGAAATTCAACATTCATATTTTCTGTGTGATGAATGCATTTTTATACAAATAGCTGCTTCCATTTGTCTGTTCATGATTTTAAGATTTCTTAAAAACAATTTTTGGTTGTAGTTGGACACGATGCCTTTATTTTATTTATTTTTATATGGTGCTGAGGATTGAACCCAGGGCCTCACACTGCTGGATGAGCCCTCTACCGCTGAGCCATAACCCCAGCCCCATGATTTTAAGATTTTAAGTAATTGATTTTCCATGTGTATGCATGCACATGTGTGTGGATATGTGGATATGTGCACACTCCAAGTGTCTTTTGTATAAATTTGCTCTCAGGACAAACAGTAAGATAATGACATTTTTTTTTTCATGTTGTTCAGGCTGCAATAACAAAATACCTTAAACTGAATAATTTATAAACAATAGAAATTTATTGCTTGCAGTTGTGACTGAGGATTCCAGGATGAAGGTACCAGCTAATTCAGTGTTTATTGATGGCCTTTTCTTCATAGATGGCACTTCTATGTGTCCTTACATTGCAGAAGGGGTAAGCAAATTCACTCAGCCCTCTTTTATACCATCATTAATTCCATTTATGAGGGTTCTGCTCTTTTAAATTAATCACCTTCCAAAAGCCTCCACTTCTTAATACAGTCATATTGGGGATTAGGTTTCAGCATATGATTATTTTGGAAGAACATCAACATTCAAACCCTAATATTATTATAAAAGCAGCACATCATTTCAGAACAACCTGTAGATATGTTCTTATAAGAAATGAGACATTCTACAACTTTTCTATTTCTGTGATACAACTGTATATTTGTAAATTTATCTTGCTAATATCAGGCTTCATTTTATTTCTATTTTCTGATTGACTTAGTTTGAGTGATTTCTGATACCACAGTCTACAATTCATTAATATAAATATAAAATTTATATAAATATTAATATAAATATAAATATTAATATTAATATAATATTTACCTATGATGCCAGAACAATTGGAACCTGATTTTATATCATGTTTTTATTACTTTATATAATATATTTATTATTTATATTTATTATTTTATATAATAAATTATATGATCAATTTAATAAGCAAATTCAGTTATACCTCTTATTGATGGAATTAGTCAATGTAGTTTCTATTCAATTCAAACAAAATTTTAAAACCAATAGTTTCATATAGATACAGCCATACCATGGGGCCCTACTGCTACCCAGTATTATTAAACTAGTACAATGTGTTTCACATATTCATTCATTCAACATACATTTATTAATGATCTAATTTGTGTTAGGCATTGTACTAAGTTCTAGAGATAAAGTGAGGAATAAGACAACATCCCTTTCTTAAGTATACTTACACAGAATTATTGAAGAATAGTTGCTTAGTTTTCTTCCCCACATTAGGATCAAAATTGTAGTTTTAATATATAAGCAGAGCTCACCTAGTTCAGGTAATTAATGCTGTCTTCAGGAGCAGATATCTAAAGGATAGGGGACACTTTATGAACAGTAAATGACAGGGTTGAAAATTATGGAGCTTTACACTCAATAATGAGGACTATATACATTTGCAATGCTATGTAATGAATTCTAATGTCACCCTCCATTTATTCTTCAGAAAGAAATTAGTGCTGGTCATGACCAAGTATAGGTCTTCTTGTGTATGCCCTTATTTGTACCTAATCCCTCTGGGTCTGCTCTCTGTTTTATTTTTTTTTCCCTTGTCTACTAAAAACCCTTGATTTTAAGACTTAATCTTTGGTGTACAACTTCAGAAATTAATGTGAAATTGGCTATATTCCTACATCTCCAAATAGAGTTCCCTTATATTTTTTAGCTGTCTACATGGACCAAAATTGTTTAGCTAGTGGTGACTAAGATGTGTGTGTTAGTTAGCTTCCCATCACTTTAGAAAATACACTGAGAAAAACAATATAAAGAAGGAAAGATTTATTTTGGCTTACAGGTTTGGGGATTTCAGTCCCTAGTTGCTTGGCCCCATCACTGTGGGCCTGTGGTTGGACAGAATATAATGGTGTGGAGGGTGTGACAGAAAAAAGCTACTTACCTCATGGCACCCAAGAAAGAGAGGGGGGAAGGGAAGGGAAAGAAGGAGGAGGAAGAACAGCAGCAGCCACAGCAACTGGGGACAAGTTCTTCCCTTCCAGGGCACACCCCTAGTTACCTAGTTCCTTCAACCAAGATTTACATACTTGCCTACAATTTCCACCGCCTCCCAGTAATGTAATAAAATCATGACTCCATCAAGGATTAATCCACTGATGGAGTCAGACCCCTCATGATTCACTTTTTAAAAGCCCCACCTATGAACATTGCTGCATTGGGTACCAAGTCTTCAACACATGAATCTTTGAGGAATATTCTACATCTCAACTATAACAATGGGTCAGAAAAAAAAAAGAAGAGTACTACTTCAGAAAAGGTGTATCTTACTTAGATTCAGAGCTACAAAAAGGACCCCTTCTCTTTGCTACATTGTTATTTGTCTATGCCATCTTCTGGGTAACACAAGTAAACATACCCAGGTTATAGTTGTTAAAATTTAATGTGTTTAATAAAAATGCCTTGCCACACCCCAAGGGATATATTAACATGTGGACTATCTTCATGGTCCTTTTATTTCAGTTGTTCTGAGGAGTTTGCTGTACATAGTGACTAGTTAATCAGTAGTTAGAGCAGCCATTAAATGATTTGGTATGTTTTTAAGATTCTCTTATAAAAACACATGGTACTGTTATTTAGTTTCTTTTTTTCCCCTAAAGGCTGAAGATACACGGAAATTAGTTGTTGGTTATCTGTATTAGAAAAGGAGAATTTCACATAAAAAAAGTTCAAAAGCAAATCTTTATGCCATCTAAGCTTTCCGTTATAGATTTGCATTCTGCAAATAGGGAAAGCCTCATTTTGCAGTAGTACAGATAACTGCTAACTAAATATTTTTGACATTACTAATATAAGATTGTAGATCTAGAGTGGAGAATTAAATTATGAGGTTCTTGGGGGCATGGACTGTATTTTAAATTGTGATTTTAATTCCTAGAAAATACACAGTGATGGGCATGCAAATGCTCAGAAATTATTTGATATTTTTCAAATATCAAAACAATCAACTTAGCAATTGGTTCCTGTTTTAGTTTAAGGATTTCATATAAAGTTATGGAAATAGCCATCATTTATAATTTTTCACAAGGAGATGTTTTATGCATATGACCACATTCCCCTAATGACAACTGCTTTTGCACAGTGTGTCAGGAGGGGTTAGGATTTTTAATTACTAACTGTCATTCTGCTCTACTGAAACTTTAAGCAGAGGTTCTGAAAAGACAAGCTATGGATTTGGAACTATCTTCACATTTTAGTACTTTCTTGGGATTGCCACCACAGTGAGACTGGGACTGGAAAGAGTTCCACTGAGGGCCTGGAAAGTGGTGTCATCAGCTTTAATGGAATCAGCTCCACGCATGTCAAATAAAGCGTGGAATTAAGACTAACAGTGAACATCAAGGAGGATAGGGTTTTGTGACTTTGCACATTATTGATTATACTCAAGTGTTAACAAGATGATTATTCATTGCAACTGAATATGCATCCAGGATAATGCTTTCTTATTGAAAGGAGCTTTCAATAGGGTAAGGTTTATTTACGTTGATCTAGCTGAATTCAGAAGGTACAATATGTTTTCCTGTATCCAGCCACTGTCATAAGGCCTAGGCTTATTTTAGAATTTTTCCCTGGTATTAATTTGCTTGCCTTGACCTTTATTGCCTGTTCTTCCTAAACCCTCTTTTCTGGATGGTTGCAAATGGATGCTGTAAATACACTCCATATAGGCATTCACAAATGTAATCTCTATTCCCTATCACTCTGTGCTGTGTGCAGTGCACAAATGCTATGTAATAAATGAGCACTTGAATGAATATGGTGAGTCACATTGTTCAAGAGGGTGTTTGATTGCATGTACTAATTGACTCTAAAGAGTTTTATCATAATTTGCTCGTGATGTACGTATTCAGGTTCTTTGAAAGAACTAAAGCTGTCATCAGAAAATTATACTGTTATCTCAATATTTTAGTTGACAATAGATTCTAACAACAACAGTCTTTCTTGTTTTCTTCCATCTTCTTATTCCATCACTGACTTTGTGATTGTATAGTAAAACAGGAACAAAAGTTTAGTAGAACAGGAATAGAGAATGGGTAGGGTAATGTGGGAAAAAATTCACAGAAAAAAGTCTCAAATGCTAGCTAATAAAATGGGAGAGGTTGGTGAGAAGAAAGTACAGCCAAATTAGAATGTCCTGCTATATTCTTTTATGTCTTGCCATGGAGAGAACCTGAATGGAGATAGAGTTATATAAACTCATGTGGATAGAGTTGTTCCCCTACCTACAGCTATCCCCTGTACTACAAAGTAAGACAAATTAGGAACATGATATTCCAGTCAGTATGTTTTCTGGTGGGAGAAGGAGACTTACAAGAAGAGAATCTTAGGTCAATGCAGTAATACACATCTATAATCTTAGGTACTCAGGAAGCTAAGGCTGTAGAAGCACAAGTTAGAGAGACCAACATGGATGACATAATAAGACCCTGTCTCCAAAACCACCCCCAAGAGCAACAAAAACCCAGAGAGTTTTGGTGAATGGATAAGGAGAAATGGTGGATGGCCAAAGGCAGGAAGAAAGATTAGGCAGCACTATAAGAAGGGTGCTATCTTTTCACACATCATATATGATTGTGTTGTCCAATGCAATGAACACTAATCACATGTGACTATTTAAGTTGGAATTAACTGATGTTCAATTCAATTAAAAATTCAGTTACTTAGACTTTCTTACTATGTTCTAAGTAATTAATAACCACATGTGATAACTATTGGTATATTGGAATACACAGATACCCACTATTGCAGAGAGTTCACCTGGGCACCACTCTTATACAGTAGTAGGCACAAATAATTATTTGACACATTAGGCAGTAGGAGGCTTCTAGAGAGCTATGAGTGCCAAAGTGACCACAAAATTCTCCTTTTGTGTGCAAGTGAGAGACCAGTGCTATTAAATGATAAAGTGAGAAACAGAAACACAAATCAGTAGTATATATTTTGTTCTTCAGAAAAGTTCAGATGCAGCTCTGTGATGGTTTCCACTGGAAGAATAAATGTTTCCATGTATTTCAATCAGGGGTATTGAGGGTTTGTTATTTTTGCTATGGTTCAGATTGATTTTGGTCTGGTGTTTGTACTAAAGGTCATGGATCACTTAATAGTTAGACTTTTGCCATTTTAGTCTCATTTCCAATGTGAAACAAGTTTTTGCATTCCCCTCATGGTCAAGGTGATACAGTTTTCTCTAATAAGCACATGTTGAATCAAAATATGGCTGCTTGCCTATGCCCAGTTAGGTGAAAGTCACTACTATTAAGTCTTCTTTTGTACCTTTATGGAATGTCTCAACTGGCCAACAAGAAAATCCATTTAGATATCTGAAATTTTTGCTTTGCATGAATTAAAGCATTCATTTTATTTGTTCATTAAGTGATTTGAGTTGATCTACTCGTATTTGAATTTTTGGTGGACGGACCATGGTTGAGGATAATAGAACTCCTAAATAATTAATTGGAAAATTTAATTGTACTTTATCTATTCCTATCTCTAGATTATAATTTTTTAATAAGTTTGTAAGTGTGGCATAACATTCCAGCAATATGTTTTTATCTTTGTGTGCTAATAATACATCATCCATATAGTGAAATATTTGTAGTTCAGGATTTTGATTTCTAAGTGGCTGGATTGGTTTATTAACATAGATTTGACACATAGTTGGGCTGTTAGCCATCCCTTGAGGGAGTACTTTCCATTCATATCTCTCATCAGGACCTTCATGATTTAATGCAGGGATAGTAAATGCAAAACGTGGACTATCCTCAGGATGAATTGGGATCGAAAAAAAAAAAACAATCTTTAATATCTATAACTAAAACATGCCACGTTTTTGGTAAAGCAGACAATTGAGGAATCCCTGATTGAGCAGGTCCCATAATAACCATCTCATTATTAATGGCTCTTAAATCTTGCAATAATCTCCATTTACCAGATTTCTTTTTGATGACAAAAATGGGAGTATTATGGGGAGATACAGAAGGTTGTAAATGTCCTTCCGCTAATTGTTGTTTGACCAGATCATGGGCTACTTGTATCTTTTCTTTAGTCAGGGGCCACTGAGGAACCCACACTGGTCTTTCTGATTTCCAAGTAATTTTGATTGTCTCAGTGGCCCTTTCTGAAAATCCGACCCATGTCTGTCTGTTCCTTGATCTAATTGAATTGGTGCTGCTATACCTTGTTCTTGTTTTCCTAATCTTTTTTCTTTCCTAACACCTTGTCTAGCCCTAGTAGTGGGCGCATTAGGATTGATGTTATTTGTTAACATCAAACCTAGTTGATCTAGGACATCTCGTCCCCATAAATTAATAGGAAGGTGATCCAAAACATATGGTTGTATAGTTCCTTCACATCCTTCAGGATCCTTCTAATCTAATACCATAGCACTTCTATGGGGATTTGTTGCCACTCCTAGGCCTCGAAGCGTTTGAGTGGCTTGTTGTAATGGCCAATGTTTTGGCCATTCTTGAAGAGATATGATGCTAAGGTCAGCACCTGTGTCCAGCAGCCCATTAAACTCATGACCCTGAATATTTAGTTTTAGCATCGGGCGAGAATCTAAATTTAAAGAAAGCATAGCCCAATCTACACCTGTGGAGCCTAATCCCTTAGAACCTCTTTCTACATTACGACTAGAGAACTTATTATGTAGGCTGGGTATTATTAACAACTGTGCTATTCTATCTCCAGGTGAAATTACTGATATACCTCCTCGAGAACTAGCTATAATTTTTATTTCACCTACATAATCGGGATCAATTACCCCAGGACTTATCATAAGTCCTTTTAGTGTAGAAGAACTGCATCCCAATAATAAGCCTACTGTTCCTTGGGGAAGAGGTCCTTTTACTCCTGTAGGAATGATTTGAACTCCCATCTCTGGAGTTAGTACTGCTCGGGCAGAGGCGCAGATGTCCAACCCTGCGCTCCCTCGGGTTTGTCTGATGAGGGATTTAATGGACAATGTGTCCTGGGCACCACCCTGATGGTGTTGCTGGGTTCCTCCACTGCCCCGTATATTTGTGGTTGTGGGCCCCGGAGCATTGGGCCCCCCAGTCCGTTTTTTGGCAATGAAGCCTGATGCCTTTCTCCATGATATCGTGGGTAAATACCCGATCCTTGTCCGTTTTTTGATAAGGGAGTACCTTCTATGGTGGTTTGAGAACGGCATTCATTAGCCCAATGTCTCCCTCTACGGCATCGTGGGCAAATACCTGGTATTCTATTCCTTTGATTTCTAGTTTTGTTAAAACCTCCTCTTATGGGGCAACTCCTTTTAAAATGTCCTGTTTGTTCACAATTATAGCATGTTTGTGGCCTGGCATCTAAAGCCTGTTGTACTGCAGCTGCCAAGACTTGCCCTTGTTCATTAATATCTCTACATAATTTAATATATGTATTTAAGTCTTCATGTCTCCATGGTCTAATAACCTCTCTGCAGCAACGATTTGCTTGGTCATAAGCCAGTTGTTTTATTAATGGCATTGCTTGATCTGTATCCCCCAAAATTTTGGCGGCTGTTTGAATAAGCCTATCTACAAAGTCAGCGTAAGGTTCATTAGGTCTCTGTATTACCTTAGATAGCTGACCTTGTAAATCTCCATGTCCTTGTAAAGTCTTCCATGCCCTAACTGCGTCTGCAGCAATTTGTGCATATATAGCAGGATCATATTCAATTTGTTGCCGTTGACCCTCATAAGGTCCTTTTCCTAACAGCATATCTAGATTTCTTTGAGGGTAACCGGCTGCTGCATTTCGCCTAGCTGTCTCCGTGCAAAATTCCTCATTGGCAACCTTCCATAACAAATATTGTCCTCCATTTAGCACAGATTTACACATGCTAGCCCAATCTGCTGGCGTCATGTCCAAGTTAGTAATGGACTCGACCATGCTTACCGTGAAGGGAGCTTGAGGACCATAGGTTGTTACAGCCTCCTTTAACTGCTTCACTGTTTTAAAATCTAAAGCATGGTGAATTCGCTGCCCTCCTACCTGTTCAAGTACAGGGCATGCTAATCTTTGAGGTCCTATCTCAGGATCCCACTTATCAACTATGTGATTTGAAGGCCACTCAGCTGTTTCCATCGGTGGGGCTGTTGGTTGAATTATGCCCTCTGGTAATAAAACGGAGTTAGTAACAGCCTCTTGTTGTGGCCTTTTTCCTAATAACCCCTTTTCCTTTAAATTTTCTTCCTCTCTCTGACTAGCTCGAGAGACCTTCTCTTTTGCTTGATCTAAAATGTCTTTCTCCATGGTCTGAATCTCTAACAATTTACTTAACACCTTTTCGGTTTCTTTTTTACTAATTTATAATCTTCTATAAAGATAACGCAACCCAATAAGATAACACAAAACAAAACTGCAACTGAATGAAACAAAAACTGAATAAAAATTCGCTGTATCAATTTTCTCTTTCTCCGGGCTGACAAACTTCAAACCTTGAGCCAACCATTTTTCCCAGTTTGCCTGAGAAATTTCTAGGGACAGGCAGCTTGAAACAAAAACGAAATAAATCAAAACAAGAACACATTGTTTTTTGAAATGGTCACCCATTCTCTCGCCTTCCCTCAGGGGTGAGGAATTTCACTTACCTCCAAGTTTCAGATGCTCCGCGTACGGGCCACCAAAATGCCGCAGTCTTGGCTGGGCACAAGATCACGAGCCACCACACACCTTGTAGATTCAAACAGCAATCCTTTATTCCCGAACTCACACCGGCCTCTATAAACACGTTCTCCCGAAATCCAAGTTCTGCTGCCGCCCAATTCACCTACTCCACGAGGCTTTCTTTTCCAATACTTTCTGAATATCACGAGAACTCAACGGGAACTCAGGCAGCAGGAACACCCTAATCCCAGCAGCAATAATCTTCAACCTCCAACTTCCCTAAAACCCCTATTGTCTTAAACCGGGAACACCTTCAAACCAAATTATCTTAAACCCGGATACTTCCTAAAACCTGAATCCACCCTGGTCATTGAGCAGGGTCACCTTTCTCAAACACACATGCAAGGTCACAGCAAATTTCCAAGGCAAGTCCATTTAACATGGGGTACGCTGGCAAGGAAATATCGATGCGTCATTCCTACTTGGCAATGGCCCTCAGCAACAGTGTTTTTCATCCAATAATGGAGCACCTACCATTTTTGAGGCATTGTCTGCAGGTTTTGTGTAGTTTATGAGGTTAAATTGGGATTTCTCTGGCCTCAAGGTGTTTATAATCCAGTAAGAGATGATTGTAAAAAAATAAATACAAAATTAAAATCACCAAAATAATGATAAAAGCAAGGTGCTATGAGAAGTCAGAGAAAGAAAGAACTTTTTGAGGCTAAGAAATTGGAAGAATATCTTGTTTATCAATTACCTACTATATGCCATGTTTTTAACCTATGTGGCCTCACTGTTATACTCTACCATATCTGAAATGTTCACTCTGGGAAAAAAGGCAAACAAACAATGACTTTTCAGTAGTAGCTAAATATACTCTTAGAATCCAAAGAATAGTATGTAGACTTCCTTGACTTTGTAGCCTTGTAGAAAGTCAGGCTCAAACTATCACTTAGTAGAACTTTCTCATCAACTTTTTGCCTCCCTGCCCTTTCTCCAGGATCCTGGCCCCATCATGCTATTTCCCACGTGGTGGAAACCTATGAGAAAATACTTCACGATCCATGCTGGTTCTTTTTAGACTTTCACAGGGATAAGGTTAAGTACTTTTAGATTCTTGATAGTACAACATATAAAGAAAAATAAATCTCTCTCTGTGAATGCTGATGATTTCTCAGCTTTGTCTTAGGGTGGTTACAGTATCCTGACTATATATATATAAGGGGTAAGTTTGGAAAGCAAACATAGGGACCTAACGCTTCATTCTGCTCTCTCTCCCAACTCATGTACTCATATTATCTCATTGAATCTCAGAAAAGATTATATGGAAAATAACTAAGAATTTGGATACTGAATGTGGTAAGAGAATACTGTGCAAAGAGACAAATTCAAGAGTCAGAACTTGTTGTTGTTGTCATTGCTTATTTTTGTGTTGCTCAATCAAGTATACTATACAAAATAAGATAGTGAATTTTAATAGTAAGTAGTTCAGTTTGTGAAAGGGGAAGGTGTATAAGGCTTGACAGGATGACAGGACAGACTAGGTTGAAGAGGGTTTTAAGTATCAAGTAAATGTTTTTCTTATTTTGAGTTGCTGTAACAAAGTACCAGAGATTAAGTGGCTTTTAAACCATAGAAATTGCACCTGTGCGGTGAGGACTCTCTTCCAGGTTGCTGACTGCTGCCTTTTCCATGTGTCTTCTCATGGCAGAAAGAAAGCTTGTTAGCTCTTATGTCTATTCATATAAGGGGGCTCATCCCACTCTTGAAGGTTCCACTTATGACCTAATCATTTTCCAGAATCTCCACCTCCAAATAAAATCAAATTGGGATTAGGATTTCAATAGATGACTCTGTGGGGGCACAAAAACTTTCAGTCTATTATAGATTAGAAATTATTTGGTAGAAAACAGGACCCATATTGTATTCTAATGTAACTTCTGTGGTTTTAAAATTAAATGCATTGCTTGCTCTCTTTTTCTGGAATAAACTCACATTATACAAACAAATGCCATTAAAGACAGTGATAGAAGATAATATGTGGTATACCTTCCTACTTGGATAATTTAATTAGCATCAGGCATGGAAAGGTTTAAGTGTGCTAAGGAGAGGAGGGAGATATAAAAGAAATAAAATTAATGACCCCTGACCTCAGGAAGGTTATACTTTAATTAGAGAATAGATTGTGGTCAAATTTGATATAAGTGAATAACACTATAACAGAAAATGCTACTAAAATCTCAATAGTCATTCTCTTACCATTCTATAAAAACCCGAATTTTGTTGATGGTGACAACCTGTCTACTCATATTTGCTTGCAGCTAATGTGGCTATGTGACAGGCATCTGAGCAGTAGCACATATGTTGAGATTAGGCACTACTTCTTCCTTCTTTCCTTCCCCTTTTGACTAGAATTCAGACACTAGACTGGATTTGCAGTAACCAGCTTAGAACCATGAAGTGACATGCACAATGATGATAATCAAGTGCCAAGGGTAGAGTAAAAGGTTATAACAAACCTGGTATGTGGATGGTATTGTGAAGCAGTTGTAGCCCTGGGCTTCTTACCTCTCAGGCCTTTACCTATGAGAGATGAAATAAACACTCATTGCTTTAGTCACTGAAGATGGGCTTTCTGGTACTACTCAAAGCCAAATCCAAACTCAATTTGTACATTTGCCTTCTCCAAGTGCAAATGAATATGTAAATCCTAAGACTCTAAGGAAGCTTTATGGAAGGGTTTTTGAACTAGGTGTTTGAAGGATTAAAGGAGTAATTTCAGATGTTTAGTAGCAAATGCTAATGCAGGGTTGTAATGTGAAATTATGTTCATGAGAGGAGAGCATTTAAGGAAAGCCAATCATAGAATGAATTTGAATTAGGGGAGTGATAAGTTGGTATGAATATGTACAAGAAAATAGGGAAGAGTGGTAGAAAAGAGCATCAGAAATTATGGAACCCAAAGAGTAATCAGAAAATACTTTAATCTCATTATCTCAAAGAAGTTGCAAGGGAGCGACAAAACCAGAATGGAAGTCTTTCCCCTAAAATTCACCAATTCTGTAGGCTCTCTCTTCACATTCTTGATTGTTTCCTTTGCTATGAAGAAGTTTTTTAGTTGATACCATCCCATTTATTGATTCTTGATTTTACTTCTTGTGCTTTAGGAGTCTTGTTGAGGAAGACATTTCCTAAGCTGACATGATAGAGTTAGGCCTACGTTTTCTTCCAGTAGGCACAGGGTCTCTGGTCCAGTGCCTAGGTCCTTGATCTACTTTGAGTTGAGTTTTGTGCAGGGTGAGAGATAGGGGTTAAATTTCATTCTTGGCACATGGATTTCAGTTCTCCCAGCACTATTTTTTTGATGAAGCTCTTCTCTCCAATGTATGTTTATGGCACTTTTGAATAAGATTTTACTTTATAGGCCACTTCAGGGATGTTTTGCAAAAATAACCAAAAGTACCTTAATTAATTCAAGATAAATTAGGTTATATTTTCATATATGTATCACTGGAGACAGGCTGCTATATCCTAAAGAAAGGAAACCTTAAATCTTATATTTAAGACCCCTTTTGGGGGGGGTGATTACTCAGGGGCACTCAACTGCTGAGCCACATGCCCAGCCCTTTTTTGTATTTTATTTAGAGACAAGGTCTCACAGAGTTGCTTAGCACCTCACTTCTGCTGAGGCTGGCTTTGAACTCATGATCCTTCTGCCTTGGCCTCCTGAGCTGCTGGGATTACAGGTGTGCACCAACCACCATGCAGGTCTAAGAGTAGTTTCAAATAGGGCCCCCAAAAGATATTATAAAGCATATGTAGCTTAAGGTGAGTCATCACAGGGACTAAAAATTTAGTACAGTTTTCCCATAAAGTAGTTGGTTGGAAGTATAATATTGGTACCCTATGATTTCCTTGCATAAAATTAACACATCACAACCAATGGTTATTTCAATTATGTGGTATCAAATGAGTAAAAGAGATTGAGATAAGATCTGTGATAGCTTTGGAGAATTCCTGCAATTGACAGTTTGACACAGCATGGCTTCAGATTATGTCAGATCTGACAAAAGCTTATGTAGGCTGTTTGGGAAGAGGGATTCTTTTCAATTCTCTCTTGTTGGAAATATTTGCTATGAAGTAATAATAATACCTTCAATATTCAAATGATTATAATTGCATTTATTACACTGTCACATGCAAGCTCAAATACTGATTCTGTTTTACAACCTGGCACAGCACACAAAAATAATAGAAATGACTGCTTTAATCATACTGTCCTTAAGAAGAAAAACAAATTCTCTTTTCCCTGAAGTTACTTTCATTTTCTTTTTTTTTTAAAGAGAGAGTGAGAGAGGAGAGAGAGAGAGAGAGAGAGAGAGAGAATTTTTAATATTTATTTTTTAGTTCTTGGCGGACACAACATCTTTGTTGGTATATGGTGCTGAGGATCGAACCCAGGCCGCACGCATGCCAGGCGAGCGCGCTACCGCTTGAGCCACATCCCCAGCCCACTTTCATTTTCTTTATGCTATTTCTCACAAATCCTGGAAAAAAATGAGTTTAGCTGATCTCTGAGGGATTTTGACATTCAGATTTTCTCCTTAATCTTCATCTCTATCCTGATAGTCCTAAATGTATAACAGTTTTGCAAAGACAAATTATACCTTTTAAGGGGACTTTGCAGTAAGTAGTCTGTATGACTACCTTTATTCTTATCCTTTGTTTGATCTTTTTGCACATTTTTTATTTCCCAGAAGTTTCAGTTTTTCCTTATCCTTTAAACAGGAGTAATGTTTTGTCCAGTTCATTTTCCCAACAATGTCCACTCATTCACTTGGTCTTATAAGCCCAAGTCCCCTGGAGAATCCTCATCTGCCATTCCTTGTGGAACAGACCCTGCCTGTATGCTGTGTTTTTTCTACCATTAAGCACACAGAAGGTGGGGCAAAGAGAGGAAGAAGAAGGGGAGAGAGAATCCGTCTGCAGCTTCAGTGAAGGTTGTTTATATCTGTGATTTCAAAACACATTTCTTTTATGTGAAATTTATTTTCTCATGGAGATCCTTTTATTCAGAATATTAAATACTTAGTTATATTGGTATACTTTGGGGACCTAAAAGATTATAATCAGAGTCTCTTTGGATGGACTTTTTAAAAATAACTTTTTATTTATTTATTTTTATGTGGTGCTGAGGATCAAACCCAGGGCCTTGTACCTGTGAGGTGATTGCTCTACTGCTGAGCCATAACCCCAGTCCCTGGATGGATGTTTTTGGGGTGTGTATAAGTCTATTATCTTCCTTTTGTCTTTGCCTCCCCTCATTTGCTCCTGTCAACATTTTCCTGTGTCTTTAGATGCTTTTCCTTCTCCCCTTTGGGTAAACAGCCACATACTCACACCATTACTTCCTCATTCCCAATACTTTATTCTTTGGGTTATTCTTAAATTCACCATGCTCTTTCTCCCTTGAATGTGTACTTACATTCAAGATTGGAAGAGTTGGGGAAAAGACATTTTGCTTTTTTTCACTCCCTTTAATCACAGACAGTTCCATCTTAGTTAAGATGTAGATCTTAGGAGGGCTGCACATTAAGCCAGTGTTAGCTGTTTACTCATATTGGGTATTAGAGGTTAGCCTTACCATCAGTGAGGCTCAGAGAGCTGGGGCCTAAAATAAATAAGTTTGGGTGCCAAATGGAACAAAAGTGCTGTATGTATGGGGTCTTTCTAGGAAGGGTATAATCTAACTCTTCATGCCACTGTTTTCATATATGTGCTTTTTAAAATAGTCTCCCCAGTACCTCTCCTTCAAATTCAGGTCCATATAATATTTACCATAAAATAAGAATGGGAGTGTCCCAAATGTCAAGGATTATATTTTATTCTGCTCCACATCTCCCAAACGTGGAAAAAAACCGAGAATGGGTGATGAGTAAATCTTTTGTAAACCTAATTTTTTAAAAAATTATTTATTTATTTTTATTCTAATTTGTTATATATGACAGCAGAATGCATTACAATTCTTACTATACATATACAGCACAATTTTTCATATCTCTGGTTGTATGTAAAATATATTCACAGCATTCATGTCTTCATACATGTACTTTGGGTAATGATATTCATCTTATTCTACTATCTTTTTTACCCCCAGGTCCCCTCCTTTCTACTTCCATGCCTTTGGCCTATCTAGAGTTCATCTATTCCTCCCATGCTCCCCCTCCCAACCCCACTATGAATAAGCCTCCTTACATCAGCGAAAACTTTCAACATTTGGATTTTTTGGATTGGCTAACTTTGCTTAGCATTATATTCTCCAATTCCATCCATTCACCTGAAAATGCCACGATTTTATTTCTTTTATTGTGGAATAATATTACATTGTGTATATATGGCATTTTTTTTTATCCATTCATCCACTGAAAGACTAGATATCTAGGTTGGTTCCACAGTTTAGCTCTTCTGCATTGCGCTGTTATAAACTTTGATGTGGTTGTGTTCCTGTCGTATGCTGTTTTTAAGTCCTTTGGATGTATATAGACTGAGGAATGGGATAACTGGGTCAAATGGTGGTTCCATTCCCAGTCTTCCAAGGAATCTCTATACCGCTTTCCATATTGGCTGTACCAATTTGCAGTCCCACCAGCAATGTATGAGTATACTTTTCACCCCACATACTCACCAACACTTATTGTTGTTTGTGTTCTTAATAGCTGCCATTCTGACTGGAATGAGATAAAATCTTAAAGTAATTTTGATTTACATTTTTCTAATTGCTAGAAATGTCGAACATTTTTTCATATATTTATTGATTGATTGTATATCATCTTCTGACAGGTGTCTGTTCAGTCCCTTGGCCCATTTATTGCTTGGGCTATTTGATTTTTTAGTGTTTATCTTTTTTAGTTTTTTATGTACCCTAAAGATAGTGGTCTGTTTGATGTGCGAGTGGTAAAAATTTGCTCTGAAGATGTAGGCTCTCTATTCTATTCATTGTTTATTTTGCTGAGAAGAAGCTTTTTAGTTTGAATCATCCCATTTATTGATTTTAATTCTTGTGCTGTAGGAGTCTTATTAAAGAAGTCAGGCCCTAATACAACATGATGGAGATTTGGGCCTAGTTGTTCTTCTAATAGGTGCAGGGTCTCTGGTTTAATTCCTAGGTCTTTGATCCACTTTGAGTTGAGTTTTGTGCATGGTGAGAGATAGGGGTTTAATTTCATTTTGTTGCATATGGATTTCCAGTTTTCCCAGCATCATTTGTTGAAGAGGCTATCTTTTCTCCAATGTATGTTTTTGGTGACTTTGTCTAATATAACTGTAATTATATGGGTTAGTCTCTGTATTCTCTATTATGTACCAAATTGACTGGTCTATCAGTCTATTTTGGTGCCAATATCATGCTGTTTTTGTTACTATTGCTCTGTAGTATAGTTTAAGGGCTGTTATAGTGATGCCACTGCTTCATTCTTCTTGCTAAGGCTTGCTTTAGCTATTCTGGGTCTCTTATTATTCTAGATGAATTACATGATTGCTTTTCCTATTTCTATGAGGAATGTCATTTTGATTGGAATTGGATTAAATCTATATAGTGCTTTTAGTGGTATAGTAACTTTGACAATATTAATTCTGCCTATCCAAGAGCAAAGGAGATCTTTCATAAAGTCTTCTTTAAATTCTTTCTTTAGTATTCTGTAGTTTCCATTGTACAGGTCTTTCACCTCTTTCGTTAGGTTGATTCCCAAGTATTTTTTTAAGGCAATTGTAAATGGGGCAGTTTTCTTCTTTTCCCTTTCAGAGGATTTGTCACTGGTGTACAGAAGTGCCTTTGATTTATGGGTGTTGATTTTGTATCCTGCAACTCTGCTGAATTAATTTACTAGTTCTAGAAGTTTTCTGGTGGAATGTTTTGGGTCTTCTGGGTACAGAATCATATCATCAGCAAATAGTGCTAATTTGAGTTCTTCTTTTCCTATCTTATCCTTTTAATTTCTTTCATCCGTCTAATTGCTCTGGCCAGTATTTCAAAAACTATGTTAAATAGAAGTGGTGAAAGATGGTATCCCTGTCTTGTTCCAGTTTTTAGAGGGAATGCTCTCAGTTTTTCTCCATTTAGAATGATGTTGGCCTGGAGCTTAGCATAGATAGCTTTTACGATGTTGAGATATGTTCCTGTTATCCCTAGTTTTTTGGATTTGAACATGAAGGGGTTCTCTATTTTGTCAAATACTTTTCATGCATCTATTGAGATAATGATATGATTCTTATCTTTAAGTCTATTAATGTGATGAATTATATTTATTGATTTTCATATGTGGAACCAACCTTGAATCTCTTGGATGAATCCCACTTGATCGTGGTGCAAAACCTTTTTGATATGTTTTTATATTTGATTTGCCAGAATTTTATTGAGAATTTTTGCATCTATGTTCATTAGAGATATTGGTCTAAAGTTTTCTTTATTTGATGTGTCTTTGTCTAATTTTGGAATCAGAGTGATATTGGCCTCATAGAATGAGTTTGGAAATGCTCCCTCTTTTTCTATTTCCTGAAATAATTTGTACAGTATAGATATTAGTTATTCTTTATAGGTCATGTAGAACTCAGCTTTGTAACCGTCTGTTCCATCTTGGTTGGTAGGCTTCTGATGGCATCTTCTATTTCATTGCTTCAAATTGATCTATTTAAATTGTGTGTATCATCCTGATTCAATTTGGGCAAATCATATGACTCAAGAAATTTGTCATTGCCTTTGATAGTCTCTATTTTATTAGAATACACGTTTTCAAAATAATTTCTTATTATCTTCTGTATTTCTGTAGTGTCTGTTATGATATTTCCTTTTTAATCATGTATGTTAGTGATTTGAGTTTTCTCTCTTTTTTGTTAGCATGACTAAGGGTTTGTTTGTCAATTTTATTTATTTTTTTGAAGAACCAACTTTTTTCTAATTTTTCAACTGTTTCTTTTGTTTCAGTTTCATTGATTTCAGCTTTGATTTTAATTATTTCCTGTCTTCTGCTGCTTTTGGTGTTGGTTTGTTCTTTTTCTAGGGTTTTGGGTTGTAATGTTAGGTCATTTATTTGTTGACCTTTTATTCTTTTAAGGAATGAACTTCATGCAATGAACTTTCCTCTTAATACTGCTTTCATAGTGTCCCGGAGATTTTGATATATTGTATCAGTATTCTAATTTACCCCTAAGAATTTTTTAACCTCCTCCTTAATGTCTTTTGCAACCCATTGTTCATTTGGTAGCATTTTATTTAGTCTCCAGGTGTTGGAGTAGTTTTTATTTTATCATTGATTTTTAATTTCATTCCATTGTGATCTGATAGAATACAGGGTAGTATCTCTCCTTTTTTGTATTTGTTATGTTGCTTTGTGGCATAGTATATGGTCTATTTTAGAGAAGGATCCATGTGCTGCTGAGAAGAAAGTGTATTCGCTCGTTGAAGGATGGAATATTCTATATATGTCAATTAAGTCTAATTTATTGATTGTATTATTGAGTTCTATATTTTCTTTGTTCAACTTTTTTTTTTTTTTTGGAAGATATATCCAGTGGTGAAAGAGGTGTGTTAAAGTCACCCAAAATTATTGTGTTGTGGTCTATTTGACTTTTGAACTTGAGAAGACTTTGTTTGATGAACATAAATACTCCATTGTTTGGGGCGTATATATTTATAATTGTTATGTGTTGTTGGTGTATGTTTCCATTGAGCAGTATGAAATGTCATTCTTTGTTCCTTTTGATTAATTTTAGGTTAAAGTCTATTTGCTTGCTTCTACACTTGTTTCCACAGTCCATGTGAGTGGTATGATTTCCCCCAACATTTTACCTGTGTATGTCCTTTCCTATGAGATGAGTCTCTTGGAAGCAGTATATTGTTGAGTCCTGTTTTTTTTTTTTTTTTTTGATCCATTAGCTAGCCTGTGTCTTTTGATTGGTGAGTTTATGCTACTAATATTCAGAGTTATTATTGAGACATGATTTGTATTCTCGGATATTTTTGTTCATTTTTGTTATTTAAATTGATTTGATTTCTCCTTTGATTAGCTTTTCCTTTAGTGTAATACATCCCTCTGCTGATTTTCATTTTCGTTTCATAGAATATTTTGCCAAGGATGTTCTATATTACAGATTTTCTTGCTGTAAGTTATTTTAACTTTTATTTATTATGGAAAGTTTTTATTTCATCATCAAATCTAAAGCTTAATTTTGCTGGATACAAAATTCTTGGTTGGCATCCATTTTCTTTCAGAGATTTATATATGTTTTTCCAGGATCTTCTAGCTTTCAGGGTCTGGGTTGGAAAATCTGCACATAACCTAATTGGTTTCCCCTTATATGTAATCTTATTCCTTTCTCTCGTGGCTTTCAATATTCTCTCCTTATTCTGTATGTTAGGCATTTTCATTATAATGTGACTTGGTGTGTATCTGTTGTGATTTTGTACATTTGGTGTTCTGTAAGTCTCCTGAATTTGGTTTTCCAATTCATTTTTCATGTTTGGAATTTTTTTTTCAAGAGATTTTTTTTAATATTTATTTTTTTAGTTTTTGGTGGACACAACATCTTTATTTTATTTTTATGTGGTGCTGAGGATCAAACCCAGCGCCCTGTGCATGCCAGGCAAGCGTGCTCCCGCTTGAGCCACATCCCTAGCCCCTGGAAATTTTTTGATATTATTTTGTTGAACAGATTGTTCATGTCTTTGGTTTGGAACGCTATGACTTCCTCTATCCAAATAACTCTTAAATTTGATCTTTTTATGCTATCCCATATTTCTTGAATGTTCTGCTCATGATTTCTTACCATTTTTATTGTGTGGTCTGCATTCTTTTAAGATTATATATTTTGTCTTCATTGTCTGAGGTCCTATCTTCCAAGTGTTCTAATCTTTTGGTGATACTTTCAATTGAACTTTTAATTTGGTTTCATTTCAAGGATTTCGGTTTGGTTTTTCTTTAGAACCTGTATCTCCCCATTGAAGTAATCTTTTGCTTCCTATATTTGTTTTTGTAGCTCTTTGTCAAAATGATCTTTTGCTGCCTGTATTTGCTCTCTTGTATCATCCTTTTATTCACAGAACATTTTAATTATGTACATACTGAACTCCTTCTCTGTAATTTCATCTGCTGTGCTGGCCATGGATTCTAATAATGTGTTACTTGGTTTGTTTGGGGGCACTTTCTTCCCTTGTCTTTTCATGTTGCTAGTGTGTCTTCCTTTCTAGCTCTATGGATCCTAGGCATTACCATTTTTATTGTACAGGCTTATAGTCCCCCTGTAAGGTTCCAATACCTCTCCTTTGAGAGTAAGAACAATGTTAACAAATCCCGATGTAAACAAAATACCACCAAAAAACAAATAGTTGTTATTAAGACCTTTACAGTTTGGTCACAATGTACAGAAATGGGGAATTCAGTTATTATCTACAATATAATCAGTAGGTTTGTAAAAGGATTTACAGTATCTGATGGTGGAAAAAGAACCAGTTGTGAGGTATAGGAAGATATACTGAGGAGGTAGGAGATGAGGATATAGAGTTATTATATCTTAGGAAGTGTGAAAGAGAAATCTAAAGAAGAAGGTTAATAGCAGGAGAATAGAGAGGTAGTAATTTTGGGTAGACAAGTAAGAGGGAAGACAATGGAGTACATAAAACAAACACATATATATATTAAGAAAAGTAAAAAATGTTAAAATAGTAAAAATTGTAGAGAAAAAACAAAAAAAGGGAAAAAAGAATATAAACATAAATGTAATATACTATTCAGTTGTCTCCATCCTCAATATCCTAATTCATGGAACGTACTTGGTTTCACATATGTTGGGGATGTGAGGGCAGAATAAAGAGGGAGAATAAAGAAAAAAATCTTGAAGGAAGAAACATGGATTGTTTTGGAGATCGGTATCTTTCCTGCTTCCCTTCTCATGCAATAGGTGAGGTTTTGTGTTCTTAGTGGGTATCTCTGCCCTCAGGATAGTGTGGATTACCAGATTGTGAGGGTTGGTCTTGGGTGCAGGGCACCTGGGAGTGGGGTATGGCACCCACCAGTCCCATTGGGAGACTATACCTCAAGGATTTCCTTTGAGGTCTGATCCTGTGACTGGGCACCTGGTCTTATCTCCTCATCTTGCCTGTAGACCTCACAGTTCCTGCACTCTCGATTAATCTCTAAAGCCTGTTTCCTTCACCCTTTCCCTTTCTACTTCCTAGTTAGGAACATTTCTCTCCAGGGGTCTTGTGTTTTGCACTCTGGTGGCTGCACACCCTTTGTAGAGGGCTGTTTTGTATTGGGCAGTCACTCTGCCAAGTTAGCAGCTGCTGGGAATTGGGGGAAATTAGAAAACTATGGGTACCTGGCTATGTGGTATTCCAAACTGGTAGTTGTCCCAACTAAAGGTGGTGATGGAGGTGACCCAAGATGGAAGCAGCTGTTCTCAGTGATAGGGTGTCGTGTCGGGTGGGGGGAGCCAGGCAATGGCATTGTGCAATGCATTCAGAGATGAGCTCTGTGGCATGCAGTGTTGTGGCTCCCAGCTTTCTTCAGAGCTTGTGATGTCCCCAGGTGCAGGCAGGCTACAGTGAATAGGGGACTATGGCAGTAGCTGCTGAGGCCCAAAATGGAGGTGACCAGGGGAGCCCCATGTTGATAAATGGGGGTCCACACGGAGGTGGTGGCTGGAGTTCCTGTGCATCTGTAGTGGCTGGGTGGCCTTCTTGGGAGTGGTTCTGGGAATTCTGTGCTGGTGCTGATGCCAGTGGTTCTGCTGAGGCACCCATGAGATGTGAGTGGGCAAGTAGTTGGGAATTGGGAGTTCTTTTCTAACCCTGAGGCCTGGGGCCCTGTGTAACATGAAGACCATGATTCCTGTGTGGGATCAGCTATGGAGGGGTGCTCTATTACTCTCAGCAAAGCAGTATTCCCACTAGTTGAGACCTGGGTCACGGAGCCACACAGAATGCTGCCTCCCTCTGGCCCACCATCTCGGGTCCCCAGATGTAAACCTAATTTTATTTTGGAGAAGAAAGGTCAGCAAATTCTTGGCCAAGTGAAACCTAATTTCTACTCTTCTAAAAAGCTAAACTCTTAAAGCCTAAAGATCTAAGTCCTTTGAATAGTGGATGTTATTATAGATACTAAAATAAAATAGTACATGTAAGGTTGCTTTATGAACCCTACAGTTTGATATTGATGAGCTATATTATCTATTTGCTGCATGTAAAATAAGAGAAACTCCTCAATTGACTTTCAGTCAGGGCCAGGTCCCTGAACTGTCCTATATTATCCTTCCCTTAATCTTTCTAGTCCCTAAAACTCCTACAATTTCCTGTACTGTGTCAGTACATACAGGAAGGAAGGCTGGGGAGAAACTGTCAGAGTAGGAACTATTTACAAGGGATAACATTAGTGTCTACCTCTCTTAATTCAGACTCACCCAGCTACTAATGTGGCCCTACAGACTCAAAGTAATACTAAACAGATTTACTAGGTACTCCCAGCATGATCACTTCCTTTTAATCTGTTTCCCAGTCTTTGAGAGAGCCCCCTCCATGTTCCTGTGAGTGTCTAATCAATTCTTTTTGGGTCTACCCAAGTATACCACAGTTATCCAGCCTACACTAATATCATAGTCCTCCCTTGGCTACTAAGACTATATAGTATCTCTGAACTATGAGGCACATTAACCCCATTTTTTCCTGCAATGGTCTAAACATTCGTGTTCTCCTGGAAACTCATGTTGTTATTAGTAAAAGCTGGGGCCTCTGGGAGATGCTGAGATCATAAGTATGGAGCTCTCATAAATAGGATTAGCACCCTTACAAAAAAGTCCTCAGAGGCCTAATTTTTTCCTTTCTGCTATGTAAGGACACAATAAGAAAGTAGACACCAAATCTGCCAGTGCCTTGCTTATGGACATTTAACCTCTAGATCTATGAGAAATAAATGTGTTGTTTATAAGCCAATTATGTATTTTGTTATAGTAGCCTGAATAGACTAAGACATGCCTGTTTCTACAAATAAGATATATCCCACTCTGCTTTCTTATTTGGTCCAGCAGGTTCTATTCCCTCTCCTTTAGGATTTTAGGACTTCCTGGGGCTTCTCCTTCCTATTTATGCACTCCTAACAAAGTCTGAGAAATCATCTTTAACAATCCTAATATATGTGAAGATAAAAAAAGATTCTCAGCCAATAGATTTTCAAATTTTCTTATTAGGATAACATGAATTTTACATTTGTACTTTGTATTTAAAAGCTACACTTCATGGCTTCTAATTTGCTTATTTCTTTTCTAAAAAGCAATTTTATTGAGATTATAATTAACATCAAGTAATTTAGTCACTTAAAGTGCACAATTCAATGGTTTTAGCATACTGGGAGTTTTGCAATCATTATCATAATCAATTTATAACATTTTTGTCACCCCCCCCAAAAGAAACTCCAAACCTATTTGTAGCCATTTTTATTTCTTCCCGATCCCTCTATCTCTTGCCAATCACTAATTAACTTTCTCTCTCTATGCCTTTTCTAGACATTTCATATAAATGCAATCATATAGTTGGACTTTTGTGTCTCCTTTGACTTAAAATTATATTTTCAATGTTATCCATATCACGGCCTTTATAAAAACTCATTTATTTTCATGTCTGATGATATTTCATTATATGGATATACCACATTTTATTTATCCATACATTAATGGATGGACATTTGTGTTGTTTATACATTTTTAAAAAATACTTTCAGTTGTAGATGGAAAAAAAAATACCTCTATCTATTTTCATGTGGTGCTGAGGATCAAAGCCAGTGCCCCTCATGTGTGAGGCAAGTGCCCCACCACTGAGCCACAGCCCCAGCCCTATTTATACTTTTTGATCATAATGAATAGAGCTCCTGGAAACATTCATATACAAGCTTTTGTGTGAACATGTTTTTAAAATTCCTTTTGTTTGTATACCTAAGAGTAGAATTGCTAGTGCATTTTTAAAATTAAGACTCTCAGGGTTCTTTAGAAACAATAAACATCTATTATGTTGCTTTATGTGGGAAGGAGAAAAGATGTTGCCACTCTCACCTTCTAAATCAGTAGGGTAAAACAAAATAGCTATTAAAGGAACTTTCCATTTTCCTGCCTTCAAAGTAATCAAAGCTGGACCTTATTTTTTTTCATTTTACACCAAATATTTTGGTGAATTATAGGTGTAGATGAGAATTATATGTTTTATTGATTCTTTTTAGTTATTTATGACAGTAAAGTCCATTTTGATAAAATTTTACATGCCTGGAATATATCATATTTTGATTAGGGCCCCAGTCTTCTGGATGTAGATAATGTGGAAATTCACCGTAGTGTATTCATATATGTACTTAGGAAAGTTATGCCAGACTCTTTCCATTGTCTTTCCATCTCTATCCCTCCACCATTGTTTTCATTCCCCTTTGTCTAATCTCTGAATTTATATTCTCCCCTTTCCCTGTCCTTGTTGTGTTTTAGTATCCACAAATCAGAGAAAACATTCAACTGTATTTTTTTTTTGGGGGGGAGACTAGCTTATTTCACTTAGCATGATCCTTCAGATACATCCATTTACAGCAAATGTCATAAAGTCACTTTTTATGGCTCAGTAATATTCCATTGCATTTATATACCATAATTTCTTTATATGTTCATCTGTTGATGGGCATCATCATTGTGAATTAAGAGTTCTTTATATATCCTGGAGATTAATCACCTGAAGTTCAAGTGGCAAAGATTTTTTTTTCAATCTGTAGGATCTCTCTTCACATTCTTGATTGTGTCCTTTGCTGTGAACAGGTTTTTAGTTTAATACCATTCCATTTATTGATTTTCTTAATGTTTTATTTCATTTATTTTTAATTTCTGTGATTAAATGATGTAAATATATATGAATTCACAGAGAACAGGATGTCATATATCGCTTTTAAAAATATAAAATGCACCTTTAGTAACACCCTAAAATCCAAAATTTAGGTATATCATATAAAGTACTTCATTCTCTGGTTTTTCTTTTTTTTAATTTTTTTATTAGTTGCTCAAAACATTACAATGATCTTGACATACATTTGATTCAAATGGGGTATGTAATCTTAATCTTATTTTTCCACGTGTATAGATTGCAGGATCACATTGGTTATACAGCCACATTTATACATAGGGCCATACTAGTGTCTATTGTATTGTGCTGCCCTTCCTATCCCCCCTCCCCTCCCCTCTTTCTACCCAATCTACTGTGACAGGTTTTTTTCCTCTCTCTTTTTTCTTCCCCCTCACACCATCTTATATGTAATTTTGCATAACAATGAGAGTCTCCTACCATCTTTCTTGCAATTCCCCTTCTCTCTCCCATTCCCACGCACCTCTCATCCCTATTTAATGGTAATCTTCTTCCCATGCTCTTCCTCCCTGCTCTGTTTTGAGTCACCCCCCTTATATCAAAGAAGACATTCTTCATTTGTTTTTAGGGATTGGCTAGCTTCACTTAGCATAATCTGCTCTAATGCCATCCATTTCCCTGCAAATGCCATGATTTTGTCATTTTTTAGTGCTGAGTAATATTCCTTTGTGTATAAATGCCACATTTTTTAATCCATTCATCTATTGAAGGGCATCTGGGTTGGTTCCACAGTCTAGCTATTGTGAATTGTGCTGCTATGAACATTGATGTAGCTGTGTCCCTGTTGTATGCTCTTTTTACGTCTTTTGGGTATAGTCCGAGAAGGGGAATAGCTGGGTCAAATGGTGTTCCATTCGCAGCTTTCCAAGGAATCTCCATACTGTATTCCAAATTGGCTGAACCAATTTGCAGTCTCACCAGCAATGTACAAGTGTACCCTTTTCCCCACATCCTCGCCAGCACTTTTTATTGTTTGACTTCATAATGGCTGCCATTCTTACTGGAGTGAGATGGTATCTTAGAGTGGTTTAAATTTAAATTTCTTTGATTGCTAGAGATAGTGAGCATTTTTTCGTTTATTTGTTGATTGATTGTATGTCCTCCTCTGAGAAGTGTCTGTTCAGATCCTTGGCCCATTTGTTGATTGGGTTATTTGTTTTCTTGTTGTTTAATTTTTTGAGTTCTTTGTATACTCTGGAGATTAGAGCACTATCTGAAGTGTGAGGGGTAAATATTTGTTCCCAGGATGTAGGCTCCCTATTTACCTCTCTTATTGTTTCTCTTGCTGAGAAAAAAAGAAACTTTTTAGTTTGAGTATGTCCCATTTGTTGATTCTAGTTATTAACTCTTGTGCTATAGGTGTCCTATTAAGGAATTTGGAGCCCAAGCCCAAGAGGTGGAGATTAGGGCCCACTTTTCTTCTATTAGACACAAAGTTTCTGGTTTTATTCCTTGATCCATTTTGAGTTAACTTTTGTGCAAGTTGAGAGAAAGGGATTCAATTTCATTTTGTTGCATATGGATTTCCAGTTCTCCCAGCACCATTTGTTGAAGATGCTATCCTTTCTCCATTGCATGCTTTTAGCACCTTTGTCAAATATAAGATAGTTGTAAATTGTGGATTGGTCTCTGTGTCCTCTATTCTGTACCATTGGTCTACCTACCTGTTTTGGTATCAGTACCATGCTGTTTTTGTTACTATTGCTCTGTAATATAGTTTAAAAATCTGGTATCACAATACCGCCAGTTTCACTCTTCCTGTTTAGAATTGCTTTTGCTATTCTGGGTCTTTTATTTTTCCAGATGAATTTCATGATTGCTTTTTCTATTTCTGCAAGGAATGCCATTGGGATTTTGATTGGCATTGCATTAAACCTATAGAGTACTTTTGGTAATATTGCAATTTTAATGATATTAGTTCTGCCTATCCATGAACAAGGTATATCTTTCCACCTTCTAAGGTCTTTTTCTATTTCTCTCTTTAGGGTTCTGTAGTTTTCGTTGTATAGTTCTTTCACCTCTTTTGTTAGGTTGATTCCCAAGTATTTTATTTTTTTTTTTGAGGATATTGTGAATGGAGTGGTTGTTCTCATTACCATTTCAGAGGATTTGTCACTGATATACAGGCATGCCTTAGTTTTATGCATGTTGATTTTATATCCTGCCACTTTGCTGAATTCATTTACTAGCTCTAGAAGTTTCTTGGTAGAACCTTTTGGGTCTTCTAGGTGTAGGATCATGTCAAACACAAATAGTGATAAGTTCTTCTTTTCCTATCTTTATGCCTTTAATTTCTTTCGTCTAATTGCTCTGGCCAGTGTTTCGAGAACTATGTTGAACAGAAGTGGTGAGAGAGGGCATCCCTGTCTTGTTCCAGATTTTAGAGGGAATGCCTTCAATTTTTCTCCATTCAGAATGATGCTAGCCTGAGGCTTAGCATAGATAGCTTTTACAATGATGAGGTATATTCCTGTTATCCCTAGTTTTTTCTAGTGTTTTGAACATAAAGCGATGCAGTACTTTGTCAAATGCTTTTTCTGCATCTATCGAGATGATCATATGGTTCTTATCTTTAAGTCTATTGATGTGCTGAATAACATTTATTGATTTCCATATATTGAACCAGCCTTGCATCCCAGGGATGAATCCTACTTGATCATGATGCACGATTTTTTTGATATGTTTCTGTATCTGATTTGCCAGAATTTTATTGAGGATTTTTGCATCTATGTTCATTAGAGATATTGGTCTGTAGTTTTCTTTCTTTGAAGTGTCTTTGTCTAGTTTAGGAATCAGGGTGATGTTGGCCTCGTAGAATGAATTTGGGACTTCTCCCTTATTTTCTATTTCTTGAAATAGCTTGAAAAGTATTGGTATTAGTTCTTCTTTAAAGGTTTTGTAAAACTCTGCTATATATCCACTCGATCCTTGGCTTTTCTTGGTTGGTAGTCTTCTGATGGCTTCTTGTATTTCCTCAATTGATATTGGTCTGTTTAGGATGTCTATATCCTCCTGACTCAATATGGGCAGATCATATGAATTAAGAAATTTATCGATGCCTTCACTATCTTCTATTTTATTAGAGTATAAGGTTTCAAAATAATTTCTAATTATCTTCTCTGTTTCTGTAGTGTCTGTTGTGATATTGCCTTTTTCATCCCATATGCTAGTAATTTGAGTTCTCTCTCTTCTTCTCTTCATTAGCATGGCTAAGGGTCTGTCGATCTTATTTATTTTTTCAAAGAACCAACTTTTAGTTTTGTCAATTTTTTCGATTATTTCTTTTGTTTCAATTTCATTGATTTCCGCTCCGATTTTAATTATTTCTTGCCTTATACTACTTTTGCTATTGTTTTGCTCTTCTTTTTCTAGGGTTTTGAGATGAAGTGTGAGATCATTTATTTGTTGTTTTTTTTCTTTTTTTAAGGAATGAACTCCAAGCAATGAATTTTCCTCTTAGAACTGCTTTTATTATGTCCCATAGATTCCGATATGTTGTGTCTGTGTTTTCATTTATTTCTAAGAATTTTTTAATTACCTCCTTGATGTCTTCTGTAACCCATTGATCATTCAGTAATATATTGTTCATTCTCCAAGTGATGCAGGATTTTTCCTTCCTTCTTTTATCATTGACTTCCAGTTTCATTCCATTATGATCAGATAGGATGCATGGTATTATCTCTACTCCTTTATAATTTCTAAGAGTTTCCCTGTGACATAATATATGGTCTATTTTTGAGAAGGATCCATGTGCTGCTGAGAAAAAAGTGTAACCACTTGATGTTGGGTGCTATATTCTATATATGTCAATTAAGTCTAGGTTATTAATTGTATTATTGAGTTCTATAGTTTCTTTATTCAACTTTTGTTTGGAAGATCTTTCCAGTGGTGAGAGGTATGTTGGAGTCTCCCATAATTATTGTATTGTGGTCTATTTGACTTTTGAACTTGAGAAGAGTTTGTTTGATGAACATAGCTGCATCATTGTTTGGGGCATATATATTAATGATTGTTATGAATTGTTGGTGTATGGTTCCCTTGAGCAGTATGTAGTGTCCTTCTTTATCCCTTTTGATTAACTTTGGCTTGACATCTATTTTATTTGATATGAATATGGACACTCCTGCTTGCTTCTGAGTTCCATATGAGTGATTTGATTTTTCCCAACCTTTCATGTTCAGTCTATGTATGTCTGTTCTTATCAGATGCATCTCCTGCATGCAGCATATTGTTGGATCTTTTTTTTTTATCCATTCTACTAGCCTGTGTCTCTTTATTGGTGAGTTGAAGCCATTAACATTTAGGGTTACTATTGAGATATGGTTTGTACTTCCAGCCATATTTGTTTATTTTTGTTACTTACCATGATTTGTTTTTCCACTTTGAATAGTTTTTCCTTTACTGTACTCCCTCCCACTGTTGGTTTTCATTGCTATTTTTCATTTCCTCTTCATATAATGTTTTGCCAAGGATGTTTTGAAGCACTGGTTTTCTAGCTGCAAATTCTTTTAACTTTTGTTTATCGTGGAAGGTTTTAATTTCATCTTCCGTCCTGAAGCTTAATTTTACTGGATACATGATTCTTGGTTGGATCCCATTTTCTTTCAGCGTTTGAAATATGTTGTTCCAGGATCTTCTAGCTTTCAGAGTCTGTGTTGAAAGAATAGCCATTAACGTGATTGATTTACTCCTAAATGTAATCTGCTTCCTTTCTCTTGTAGCTTTTAAAATTCTCTCTTTATTCTGTATGTTGGGCTTCTTCATTATAATGTGTCTTGGTGTGCATCTCTTGTGATTTTGCACATTTGACGTCCTGTAGGCTTCTAGGATTTGGAATTCTGTTTCATTCTTCAAGTCTGGGAAGTTTTCTCATATTATTTCATTGAACAGTTGCTCATTCCTATGGTTTGGACCTCTATACCTTCCTGTATCCCAATAACTCTTAAGTTTGGTCTCTTTGTGTTATCCCATATTTCTTGGATGTTCTGCTCATGGTATCTTAATAGTCTCACTGAGCTGTCTATGTTCTTTTCAAGTTGAAATACTTTGTCTTCATTGTCTGATGTTCTATCTTCTAAGTGTTCTACTCTGCTGGTAATACTCTCATTTGAGTTTTTAATTTGGTTTATTGCTTCCTGCTTTTCCAGGATTTCTGTTTGGTTTTTTTTATAACGTCTATCTCCCTGTATATTTGATCTTTTGCTTCTTGGATTTGTTTATGTAATTCATTGTCAAAGTGATCTTTCATTTTCTGATTTTGCTGTCTAATGTCTTCCTTGAGACTCCAGATAATCCAAAGCATGTATATCCTGAACTCTTTATCTGACATTCCATCTACTGCAGATATTACCTCTTCTAAAGTTGAGTTGACCTGCCTTGCTTGTGGTCCTTTCTTTCCTTGTCTTTTCATACTGCTCACGTTTCTTTCCAGCTTTGTGAAACTTTTGTTATTGAGTTTTCCCCCTATATATTTATATTGCTCTTGTATAGTGCCAAAGTCTCTCTTTTGTGGAGAAAGAGAATATTAACAGTTTCCAATTTCAATAGTACATCAACTAAGCACATGTTTTCCTTATTACTATGTTTATAGCTAGACTCTATGTCTACAAATGTTGGTTTTAATTATCATTTACAAATACAGTCATTAGTTTCATGAAAGGCATACCATTTCTGGTAGCATGAAGAAAACTGAATTTCAGGTGTAGGATGTTATGTTTAGGGGGAAGGAAGTGAGGGTATGGGGTTAATCTAACAGTAACTTTGGAAATCTCTAAACAATAAATGGATAATTTATGGAAGAATGTCTAGATTCAAACTCCTATCTGTATTTATAAGATTACCCTACTTATAAATAGTAAAACTTAGAGGGTTGCAAGTGGGATAGAGGCAGTAAGAAGGAAAAAAAAACAAATAACAAGGAAAGAAAGAGAAAAAAGAGAGTGGGAAAAAGAAAATATGAGAAAAAAGAGAAAAAAGAAAAAAAATAAAGGGGGAGAGGGAGGTGGGGCATATACAATTCCTCTATATTATATTATTCTGGTGATTCAGTTGTTAAAGTCCTTTTTCATGCACAATTCTTGGTTTCACATATGTTGAGGTTGTAAGGACCAGAGGGGGAAAGCTAGAGGAGACTGGATGAGTGGATGAAAAGAGAGAGAGAAGAGAAAGAAAGAAAAAAAAATGTCTCTCAGAACTCTGTTTTCTTTTCTTCCAGTGGGTGGCATTGTCTATTCCTAGCTTGAGTCTCTGTGTTCAGGGTGGTGGTGGTAGTCAGTGTGAGAGGACTTGAGCTTCCACCTGTGGCCTCTCTACTCTTATTCTCTGAGATGTAAACCATGTGCCTAATCTGCTGCAGAACGGAGCTGGTAGCCACGCCCACAAGTTGGTGGGTTTTAAGGGTTGGTGGGATTTTCCAAGATGAGTTCCATCAGTTTTTCTCGTAAGGTGTTTGATGAGGTGGAGGGTGTTGGGGAGACCTTATGTTTGTTCAGAGCTCAGTCCAGTGACCGCGTGGGCAGGCGGCTAGGCCCCTCCTCCAGTTCAGGTGGTCTGCCTACCTCGCAGGCGGGCGGCTGGGCCCCTCCTCCAGTTGGGGTGGTATGTCTACAGAGCAGGCGGGCTGCTGGGCCCCTTCTCTGGGTCATGTGGTCCCCATTTATTGATTTTTGATTTTACTTCTTATGCTATAGGAGTTAAGGAAGTCAGTTCTTGAACCCACATGTTGGAGTGTCAGTCCTAATTTTT
The DNA here is from genome assembly GCF_964194105.1 of Spermophilus citellus. NCBI lineage: Eukaryota > Metazoa > Chordata > Mammalia > Rodentia > Sciuridae > Spermophilus > Spermophilus citellus. The sequence continues at coordinate 103,630,269 of NC_138190.1, forward strand.
CTTTTAGTATCTATAGTTTGTGGTCAAATACCTGGGTCTTTGATCCACTTTGAGTTTTGTACAGGGTGAGATATAGGGTTTAAATTTTATTCTAATTCATATGGAGTTCCAGTTTTCTCAGCACTATTGTTAAAGAGCCTATTTCTCTAATGCACTTTTTGGGTGCCTTTCTATAGTAAGATATAACTGTATTTATGTGATTTTGTCTCCAGGTCTTCTATTCTATTCTATTTACCTTCATGTTTGTTTTGGTGCTAATACCATGCTGTTTTTGTTACTATAGCTCTGTAGTATAATTTAAGGCATGGTATTATGATGACTCCTGCTTTGCTTTTCTTGCTAACTATTGCTTTGGCTATTCTGGGCCTCTTATTTTTCCAAATGAGTTTCATGACTACTTTTTCTATTTCTATGAATAATGTCATTGGAATTTTAATAGTAATTCCATTAAACCTGTATAATGCTTTTGGTAGCATGACCATAAACCTGTATAATGCTTTTGGTAGCATGACCAAGTACTTGAGATATATTTCCCTCTTCTAAAGTCTTCAATTTTTTAGTGTTTTTAGTTTTAATTATGGAGGTCTTTTATCTCTTTTCTTAGATTGATTCCCAAATGTTTTATTTTTTGAGGCTTTTGTGAATGGGGTAGTTTTCCTAATTACTCTTTCAGCTTTTTCATCATTGGTGTATAGGGATGCAATTGATTTATGTGTGTTAATTTTGTATCTGCTTCTTTGCTGAATTAATTTATGAGTTCTAGAAGTTTCCTCATAGTTTTTCTGGTCTTCTTACTTTAGGATCATTTCATTGTCAAATAGAGATAGTTTGAACTCTTCTTTTCCTATTCATATCCCTTTAATTTCTTTCTTTTGCCTAATTGCTCTGGCAAGAGTTTCAAGAACTATGTTGAAAATAATTAATGAAATAGGGCATCCCTGTCTTACTCCAGTTTTTAGAGTGAATGCTTTCAGTTATTCTCCATTTAGAATAATATAGGCCTCGGGTTTGTCCTATATAACTTTTACAATGTTGGGATATGTTCCGTACATCCCTATTTTTTCTAGTATTTTAAATATAAACAGAGGCTGTGTTTTTTCAAATGCTTTTTCTATTTCTGTTGGGATAATTATGTGATTCTTCTATTTATGTCTATTTATGTGGTGAATTACATTTATTGATTTCTGTATGTTGAATCAAATTTGTATTCCTGGGATTAAACTCACTTAATCATGGTGTACTATCTTTTAAATAGGTTTTTGTATGAGATTTAGCCAGTATTTTAGTTAGAATTTTTGTATCAATCTTCATCAAGGATATTGGTCTGATGTTTTCTTGATGTGTCTTTTTTCTGGTTTTGGTATCAGGGTTATACTAGCTTCATGAAATTAGTTTGGAAGGGTTCCCTCCTTTTCTATTTCATGGTATAACTTTAGGAGAATTGGTATTAGTTTTTTAAAATGTTTGTTACAACTCAGCTGAGAATCCATCTGGCCCTGGACTTTTCTTTGCTGCTTGGCTTTTGATGGTATCTTCAATTTTATTACTTGAAATTTATCTGTTTGAATTTTCTATATTCTCCTGGTTCAATTTGGGTAGTCATATGTCTAGGAACTTGTCAATGTCTTCAAAATTTTCTCGTTTATTGAAGTATAAATTTTCAAAATAGTTTCTGATTATCTTCTGTATTTCAGAAGTGTCTGTGGTGATATTTCCTTTTTCTTCAAGAATTTTAATAATTTCAGTATTTTCTCTTTCTTTTGGTTAGATTAGCTAAGGGTTTTTCAATTTTGTTTATTTTTTCAAAGAATCAACTTTTGGTTTCATGATATTTTTTGAATTTTTTAAAAATCTCAATTTCATTGATTTCTGTTCTGATTTTAATTATTTCCTGCCTCCTACTGACTTTGTTGTTGAATTCTTCTTCTTTTTTAGGGCCTTGAGATGTAATGTTAGATTATTTATTTGGTGTCTTTGTATTCTTTTAATATATTTCAATGAATTGAACTTTCCTTTTACAACCCCCTCCATAGTGTCCCAGAGATTTGATATGTTGTATCGCTATTTTCATTTACCTGTGTTTTTTATTTCACTCTTTATTTCTTCTATTGTCTATTGATCATTCAATAACATATTATTGAGTCTGCAGAATTTAGAGTAGATTCTATTTCTAATTTCATTCCATTATGTTCTGATAGAATGCAAAGTATTATCTCTACTTTTTTGTAATTGCTATGAGTTGCTTTCTTGATGAAGATATGGTCTATTTTAGAAAATGATCCATATGCTGCTGAGAAGAAAGTATGTTCAGTCATTGATGGATAAAATATTATATATGTCTGTTAATTATAAATCATTAATTGTGTTTTTATTTCTATAGCTTTTATTTATTTATTTTTTGTTAGGAAGATCTATCCAGTGATGTCAGAGGCATGTTAAAGTCACCCAGTATTACTGTGCTGTGATATATTTGATTCTTGATATTGAGAATGGTTGGTTTGATGTATATAGATGCTCCGTTATTTGGAGTATAACTATTTATAATTATTGTTTCTTGTTATTTTCTGATACCCTTAAGCAGTATGAAATGACCTTTGTCTCTTCTGATTAACTTTGGCTCGAAGTCCACTTTATCTTATATGAGAATACTAACCCACACTGGGCATTTTGATCTAAAAACCTCACATAATGAGGTAATTTTTTTTTAGTTTTTTGCTTTTCAGAAGTCAGTGATACATTGGCATTTGCATCACTAACTACCCTATTTCCAAGTGGCAAATCAATCTTCTCCTAGGACACTATTCTTTCTCCATATATGGACAAAGCTGATTACCAGATTGACCTATAGCCACCTTCAGATTATAATACATTTTCTGTATTCTCAGGAGCCTGAACATATTACAATTCTGATGGCAAATATAGTGTTGTCTTTCATTTTATACCTGAACAGCAGCAGAGAGTTGACAGCATACAACGAAACTTATGTGAAAATGTACTTTATTATTTGTTTTTAATAAATAGTGTGTTATGAACATGCCATCTGATGGATTTTGAAAGACCTATATTTTCTTTTTAAAAGTTTCTAGCACTTTATTGGAATCCAAGAAATGTATTTTGCTACAAAGGAAGTAGAGGTTCAATCTCTTGGAGGCAGTTCTAAAGATGGAGAAGATAGCGATGTTTAGTTTCCCCTAAAAAAAGATTTCTGACTTGGCATACCACATTTGTTAGTGGGTTCACATTTTTATCTGAATTTAAAATAATCTTTCAAGAAATTTCCCTTGGTTAACAGGAAAATTCTCAGAGGCCGTGATTTAGTCTGAATGTTTGTATCCCCCCCACCACCACAAAATTTATGTGTTAAAGCCTACTCCTCTTAGTTCCCTCATAAAAGGGGTTTGAGGAAGCTTGTTCATCTCTTCTACTTACGTGAGGACACTGAAGGAAGGTGCCATTATTAAAGAGTGCAAGGCCTCACCAGACCCTGAATCTGCAGGTAAATTGATGTTTGATTTCTCAGCCTCCAGAACTGCAATCGACAAATTTATATTATTGATAAATTACACAATTGAAGGTATTCTGTTACAGCAGCACAAATTGAATAAGATAGGTCACCAGATGCACATGCTCTTTGGCTGTCTGCAATGTAGGCGAAGAAATCAAAGTGCTTTTGTGAATGATGTGAAGGTGACAGCAATAAAGGACAGTTTATCAGTATTTGAGATGTTTAGAAAGAACAAATCATGTCTACCTTGTAGTATAAAACCTGTACTTTTGACTTTTTTTGTGGGGTGGGGAGAATCTATGCAATCCCATTTTTAAATGCTATATATGTATTTAAAGCATATCTATATGCATGATCTCCTAAGACTAAGATTTCACATGAGTGTCTAAGACTTTAGAAATATGAACACAGTGAAAGAACTTGAATGAAATATTTGGAAAATCTGGTACAAATAGGGAGAATAGAGAGAAGGAACAGTGAACTTAACATCTGCTTCAAGTCATAGACTGCTAGTTAACTAGCATGAGTATGTTGCTTAACTATTCTGCTCCTTAGTTTCTTCATCTGTAAAATATGAGCAGTAATAATAGTACTTAGTTCATATTGTATGGATCAAAGAAGAATATGTATATTAAATACTGTGAATAGTAAATCACAATATAAATGTTTTACATAATTATTTTAAAATAAAATTTAATTTTAATTAATAATGCTAACATATTTTTCATAGAAGAGAGTTCTAATAGTATCTGGATGACGTGCAGCTTGAATTAGAATGAATTTAAGTTTTTTCAGTTAATACATGTTCCATTCAAAAATATATGTTTTTCTTTTTCTTTTCTTCTTCTTCTTTTTTTTCTCTTTTTGGTACCAGGGGTTGAACTCAGGAGCAATTAAGCACTGAGCTACATCCCCAGCCCTTTGTATTTTTTGAGACAATTTGCTTAAGGCCTCACTAAGTTGCTGAGGCTGGCTTTGAACTTGTAATGCTCTTGTCTCAGCCTCCTGAGTTTCTGGGATTACAGGCATGTGCCACAATACCCTGCCAAAATCTAGGATTTTAAACCATTTCCATTTACTTCTTCACAGCAAAGCATGTGAAACGAAGACACTAGGGCATCAGATTAGTTCAGCATCAATATAAAATCACCATTGAAGCAGGAAAATCACATTAAAACACAATTAAACCAAACACTAGTTAATTATCAGAGCAGTAAAACATCCAAATACTATTATCAAAAGGCATGATGTGCCACTTAGATATTCTGTTTGTTAATTGGATCAGAGTTCAACCTTTAACTTTTTATTCCAATGTGGTGGAGTGATAGAAAGTGGAGGAACTTCCACCTTCATATTTCTGAGGTACAAACCAGTTCCCAACTGGATCGCTTTCCATTAGACCCATAGAGGATTAAAAATCCATCTGTTCAAACATTTCCCTGAAGCTAGAATGGCTTGTTTAAAGAGCTCCCAGGTGCCTTTCTTTCTCTACACAGTGCATAGTTTTTGGCATTTCTTTGCTTCCTGGTATTGTTAAACATCTTCATTCCTTAGAGTAAATGAACAGCTGCCTCAGTAGAAAGGAAATCTGCTGTCTGACTCAAGCTGGACCACGCTGACAATTCTTCAGCTGCCTTAGCCTTAAGGGAAAGAACAAAATGGTCTGTCTTTCATGGAGGTTAATAAGTGATTCTCTTGTTTTGGTTGGTTTGTCCATAACTGTTCAGGCTTTGGCCTGCAATCTGTTAGGGATCTTAACAAATTACTTTTCTGGTTGTGTACTTAGAAACATTTGTATAGCAACCAAATGTGAAGTAAATCACCACAGATGACAAATAGTTAAAATATTTGGTGCTCTATTTCCTCAAACTGTCTTAGAATGTGAGGAAATAGCAAAAGAATCAAGTATTAAGAATGTTCTACATTTGTGGAGAAACAGACAAAATCACTGTATTTTAGGGGAAAATGTACATGACAACTGTATTTCTAAAAGGACTATTTTAACTATGCATCACAGTTTTAAAGGTTCCTTTATATTTTCAAATTATTGGGAAATCTTTCTGAATTGTCTACTTTCCTATCTTGATGAAAAGTTGATCAAACTGAAATAAGTTTTTCTATTTTGCTGGAAACTTTTACAGTGTCCTTAAGCAAATTTATTGTTTAGCTATGGTGCCCCATATCTCTGGATCACTGATTTGACCATCAGTGAACAATATCTATAGTCATAGTTGGAAATGAAGGTTTATGTAACTGATTTGAATTGCACTCAGTCCTTTATTACTTGAAAGTATTTTTGGTGAGAGTACTACTATGATTTTTTGTCTCCATATGACTTGCCACTTTCTTTTCTAAGTGGAACACTCAAATCATGAGATGAGATTTCTCTTAATTGTGGTCTGACTGATTAACATTTAATTCTAGTAGAGAGGAGGGGGTGGAGAAAGAAATAAAGAGATCATATCGCAATATTACATCATATCCCAATAACCAAATAACCCATTATAACCCATTAGTATCTACTCTTGGGCACATTTACAACATTTCAGGTATATTTGAAGATCTGCACATTTATCATAGTCAACAGAGAGAATTCAACTATAAGGAAAACTCCATTTCCTCTATTTTACTGCTTACTGCAAGTAGGAGCAAGATGATAAATGTAAATAATATTTTTGATTGTACCCAGAGTCTATGTTATTTCAACATATTAGAAAATGAGTACTTGATTACATGAAAAGATTTTAACTCTAGAAAAATTATTTCAGGTATATAGTGCTGTAAATGAGTACCTACAATTCATCTTGTCATAGAATTTTTAGTTGGTTCAATCTCACCCTATTCTAGTTCACTGAATGTGCTCTATGGCTCATAAAAATAAGAAGGGACATTTTTATTATTAGATATTGTGTTATTCTAAGGAACTATTGCATAGCAACAAATACTTCCTTTGTTGTTAACTAGATTCTCTGGTCAAATGAAAAAAAAATATATGTATCTTGAAATTCATTTAAATCATCATACTTGTTGGGGATTATATGCAAAATCTTGACTACTTATAGGTAGTCAAGTCTAGACAAAAAAAAAAATCCAAATTCCCGAGTGTCACAAATATAATTAGTGGTATGGGTTGAGTGTTTGTCCCTTCTGAAACTCATGTTGAAGTTGCAGCAGTATTGAGAGGTGGGACTTTCAAGAGGTGATTAGGACATGAGGGCTAGGTTCTCATGAATGGATTAATCTTAGGAGTTGGTTCCTTATAAAAGGACAAATTTGGCCCTCTTTTGTCTCTTTGCCCTTGTGCCATGGGATGACACAGCAAGAAAGGCTTTGCCTGACTTGTCACTCACTCCAGACTTCCTAGCCTCCAGAGCTATGAGTTAATAAATAAAATTCTGTTCAGAATAAATTACCCAGTCTGTTGTATTCTCTTATAGCAGAAAAAAAGCTGATGAAGACAATCAGTTATTTTTTTTTTATTTGTTTAGTTCAGTTAAACTCTGAGACAACTTGACATCTCCATGTTAGTCCTTTTCCCATTCCAGTTAATACCAGGGCTGATTTTGAGTGGTTCTTCTAGCCTGGAGTTCTTTTGGGAAAATGGGTAAGTATCTGTATAGAGCACCATGTGAACTGCATCATGCGCTAAGAATAAATGCCATCATAATATGGTTAACATTTATTAAATATATTTTGTATTCTAGCCACTGACCTATATTAACATACTTAAATCTGTAAACAACCCAGGCAGGTAGATATTATTTTCAGTATCTGCAAATAATAGATAAGGAAAGTGAGTCACAGGGTGGTTAAATAAATGTCACAAGTTTATACAAGTTGAAAGCAGCAGATGTAGGATATGAAATCAGGAAGACCAACATTAGTATCTGTACTCTCAATCACTAAACCATACAACTCAACAATGTCACCATATGATACAGTAGAGGCCAATTATATCAAAATTATATTTTTGCTCCTCTGTGACCTTTAGCTTCTGAGACATTTTTTCTCTGTCCTGTCATCTGTGCCAGACACTATTACTTTCATTTCCCTACTACTCAGAATTAGTAGTATCCTATCTCTTATAAGGAAGGGTATACTTCCTAAAACACATCTGAGAAGTTACTATTGATGTCCTACTGATCAGAATCAGAGTTGTTGAATTTGTTTTCTCTTATTGCACTGAAGCTCTCTGTTTACTGTATTTCCCTACTCCTTTCTATTGCTCAGGTGTCTCCTGCATTGGATCCTCTTCTCTTGCTCTCCTTCTTTCCTTGTTCTTCATTCTTTCTCTTTATGAATGCATTTATTTTTAAAAGATATTCTTGTTGTCTTTCCTTTAAAAAAATACCTTTCTTTTAAAATATATTTTTGTGTGGTGCTGAGGATTGAACCCAGTACCTCACATGTTCTAGGGTCACTCCCTACCACTGAGCCACAACCCCAGCCCGTATAAATGCATTTATAATCATGACTTCAGTGAATACATCTAAGCAGCTTTTTTCCAAGTCAAAACATTTTTATAAGCTCTTGTCTCTCTAATCACCCACTGTAACCTGCCATGGGCTCACTTAGTCTAAGAAAAAAATTGTCACCCTCTTTACCAAACCAGTTTGATACCACCTTTTTAATTTTAATGGCATGATTCAGCCTCAAAACTTCCAACTAATTTGTTATTCATCCTTTTGTTTCCCTTATCTCATCAATCAAGTCCTGTTGATTCTTTTTTCCTAATGTATCTCATCCATTAATTCTTTTGTATTCCCAGGGCCTGAATCTTTTCCAGACCTCATTATCTCTTGCTTGCAAGAGTATAATAACCTTCTAACTGGTCCCCTGGCTTCCTTGGTGCTTACCCCCTAGTGCCTTTTCCTATTTCTCATCCTTATCACCTATTCTGCTAAGTTAGGGAAGAAGAATACACCCAGATAAACTAGAGTTAAAATAAGTAGAAAGAGAACAATTTGAAGTCAGAAGAGCAAGCACTGATTGGTTGGGGTAATCAGGAAAGCTTTATGAAGGAGATAAAATTTATATCAATAAAGATGGCCAAGGAGGCCAATTATGATTAGGTAAAACTGTGAACAGAAGCTTGAGATTGAAATTAAGAAAAACTTGGAGACAGTTAAGTAGGCCTGGATGAACTAGAACATTCTTGTAAGAAAAATGAGATTGGAAATATAGTCTAGGCTCTGATTGTAAGGAGGCTTGAATACCAGGGAAAGGAATTTAAAATGTATCATATAGGAAATGGGTAGAGACAGAACAAAAGTGGCACTTCAGAAAGATGAATCTGGCAGCTGTGTATAGGGTAGATTAGTGGGAGGAGAGAGTGGAGAGAGGGGCCTGGTGAGGAGGTTGTAATAGGGTTCAGATGTGAGTTAATGATGGCTTTGAATAGGATGACAGTGAGAACAGAACTGATGAGATGGATGCAGATGTGAAAAGCATTATGGAAAGAGATTTGACAAGGTTTCCTGAGAGGCTGAATTCGCAGGTGGTAGGGGAAGGAAGTGGGAGGGTTAGAGCCCAGGTGACCAGGAGAATATCTATCAAAATATTCCCATCTTTCAAGCTTTAGTACTCCTTTCTCTAGGAGAACTTGTCCCAAAGGAGCACTGGGAACAACACAACTTGTCCATAATCATCAGACAGGATTAACTGAAAGTTCACTCCAGCTGGCAGAGACTTCAAATGCTATGACTAGGCAGAAACCTAATGCTCTACCTTTAGTAACCACAATAGCATTAACTATGTGCTTTCTATTAACCTGGATTTTAATTTAAGGATGTTTTACTTCTGCAGTAAGAGACATCATGAGCCTGTTGAGGGCAGAAACCATGTCATATTCCTTAGATCTCCATTCTACATCGTCAATTTCTAAGGCTCATTGTGGTTCATAAAAATAATTTCCTTGAGTGTTTCCTTTCATTCTCTCAGAGGGCTTGGATCAGTCATCTTACAGGTATATTTCCCAGTTCATTGTTATTATGATGAAGCCTCAAAACTTACAGGGACTGTTAATGGCTCTGTTTTTCATATCCTCCTTTCTTCTTCCAGTGGTGTTTACTGAATTAGATCACTTTTTATGTTTCAGTAGGGACTTTGTAAATGTTGGTTGACTTTATTCTAAGATTTCTGGATATAGTATGGGCTCTGCTTCATAGCTAATGCAGCTTTTAGCTCTATTTGCATACTTTAGCACCACTTCAGAAAGTGAATATATTTGCACAAATGACAGATTTTGTTGGTTTAATTTTATAAACTGTTTAAAATTTGCTTCATTTCTTTTCATTTTCAAAATATTCTTTATTCAATTGAACTATATACCTTTTCATCTCTGAAGATAGTTGCTATTATCTGAAAAATACAGTTTGTTTTATGATCCTAATATTATAAAGTAATCAGAGAAAAGAATGCCTATAAACAAAATATTTATTTGACCTTAAGACTCTTCCCTAATACATTTCTCTCATATACTGATGCTAATTTCTTTAACTATACATTTAAATGTTACCTTAAATTGATTAGACAATGTATTTAACAGGAATTTCCATTATAGAAAATTATTGCGGGGTTTTCTCTCTTTTGGTAAAAAATTTTAGAATTCCTGCATTCTATTGCCAGGTCTGTCCTATAAGTGCTGTAAGAACTTAGGCAAAACCCTTGACTTTCTTGAGTTGCTTTTTCCTGTCTATAAAATAAGTATGGTAACAGAATAACTATCAGCATTATTTTGGCTTCAAGAAAAAAATGATCTTTCTAAAATCATACAACATGAACATTTCTCAGACTTATAGGAATCAAAGGGCATACTGTGTCCCAGCATACCCAGACCTCATAGAAACTGGAATAAAGGACAGAAAAGCCATCAGAATTGAAGGTTACTTTCTCTTAGCATCTGACTAATTGCAAGGCACATAAACTACACATGCCACCATTTGTCATACTTTTCTCCCCCTATCTATAGTGTTCTCTTTCTACTGTTGGCTTCCCTGTGTGACCCCTGGCTTACATGTTGTCCAAAAAGTTTCTACTCTCAAGTGTTCCATTTCCTTATAACTCACCCACAACACAATTATCAGGCTCATCTTATCAATTTCCAGTTACAAAATTCAAAATGGAAAATGACTGCTCAGCTTAACTTTTCAAGCCAGACCTTGTCATAGTTTGCCAACCAGCCTATGGAATGAAAGCATTTGCATTGAGGATTCACAATAGTCCAAAGAGTTGTGTCTAGTACAGGTGATTCAGTTGAAATGGAAATGGCAGTTAAGGATTAAAGAATCTATGTTACAGAAAAGTACATAGAAAGAAACCATAAATTGGACTTAATAAATCTTCCATCACTGAAATTCTTTTAACCAAAAAGTATCATTTCCTATTGGACATCAAAAGAAATAACATTTTAGGAATTAGACAGTGGGTAGGAAATATTTGGGTTGTTATTTTAAAATATAAATTTCCCTGCAAAGTAAGACATAATTCACCCTATCATTATTTATCTTTAGAGTGGACACATTTTGCCTTTCTACCTGAAAAACATGTTTTGATTGAGAAGTAAAAATATAGATTTTTTACAGACTAGTACCAAGTTGTTTTAAATAGAGAAATATAGAACACTAAAGAATAGTTTTATCTATAGCTAGACCCTTTTATACACCTTATCTTTAATGTCTAGCCAAGGTCATCCACAATGGATCTTAATCTAAACATGGCCAAACCTAAATCCTTGATTCTTATCTTTCCCTCATCTGTTCCTCGTTACTTCTTTTTTCCCCCCAAATGGCAAGTCCATTCATTTTGGCTCAAGCACAAAAGGAAAGAGTTATTCTTGACTCATCTATTTTTAGCATATCACACATCAAACCATCACCTAATTATTGAAAATATATTCCAAATTCTATCATCTTCTTCATTGCCACTTCACTATAGTCATCATCATCTCTTATCTTACTGGGACAGTTACAATAGCCGTTTGACTCCCTGATTTTGGATACATAATGCAATAGGTAAAGCAGGTTTGCAGGAGATGGCTTGCATCCAACTGAAGACCTCTAGAATGAAAGTTAGGTGACATGAGCCCTGCCTGATTCCTTGTCTTCTATTAACTAGCTATGCAAACTGGGGCAAGTCATTTTACATCAGTATAACATGAAGGGGTTTCTAAAGGATCTCTTTCAGCATTGTGTTTCACTACCATATTTGTCTTCATCATCTGGCTCTGAACCCGAGGTGCTATTCACTGTCCAATAAGAGGGATCTCTCCAAACCAATATTCCAGACTGGTGGTTGTAAAAGAAGGAGTTCTATTCATGATTTTTCCTATGTATTAGGAATAATATTGAGTGATTTATATATATTATCCTATTTCTACAAGTCTATGAAGTAGATATTATTTTATTATCACTTTGGAGATGAAGAAAATAAACTTTAGAGACATTTAACAATTTATCCAAATTATAAAGCTAATAAGAGATAGACTGTCTGTAAGAAGTATTTTTTTTTCTCTAGAGCCTGGAGGTTGGTAAGAAGTTCTGACTATAAAGGTCCAGATAGAGTAGAAGTGAAGAAAATGTCAACTGCTGATATTGGTCTCATTCAGATTGAGAAACCAAGCAACCTAGAAATTCGAATCTCCTTCTAAATAGTCTTACTAGAAGGTTTTCTCTGACTTCTCTACTACCAAAACTGGAAATAAGGGTAGGAAAGAATAGAATGGAGCTAGATTGGGGTAATATTAAACTTTTCCTGTGTATTAGTCCATTTTCTACTGCTATAATAGGATACCAGATACTGAGTACTTCATAAAGATAAGAGATTTATTTAGCTTATAGTTTTAGAGATTGAAAATCCAAATAGCATGCAAGGGCCTCCCTGGCTCTGTCATATCATGTGTATAGCAACATGGCAAAGCACATATGAGGAAGAATTATATGGTGAGACAGGAAGCCAAAGACTACAGATGGGCCAGTCTTGCTCTTTTATAAAATAACTCTCACAAGAACCAATCAGGATCCCATAAGAAGTACATTAATCCCTTCTGAGGGCAGCACCCACAATGACCTAACCATCTACTACAAAGCCCCACCTCTTAAAGGTCCCACAATCTTACACATTGTAACACTGGAGACCAATTCCCCAACACATGATCCCTTAGGTTAAAAAAGTATATATATCCAAACCATAGATAGTACCCTGTACCAGGTCCACTGTGGAAAATTCTTTTTGTTTAAGAATAAACTAATTGGTGCCATATTGGTAGCAATGGGTTCTGTATCTAACACAAATAATCCTTCTGGAAACATATTGCTTTCCACACAAAGAAATTACTATAAGAGAAAGGGAATAGAAATTCTAAGGCTAAGTGTGGAAGAGTCATTTAGGGGAAATCATGTAAAGTACTTTGAGAAAAATGCTTCTTTTTGCTCCACAAAGTATTCACTCTGCTTTCTACGGTTCTTTCCATGTTCTCTATTATGTGTAAGTCAATACCACATAATAGGTGATTGTTTTGTCTCTTTATAATACCACAAACTTTGAATTGGAAAGAAACTTAAAGTTCATGTAGTCCAAACCCCTATTTTTTCCTGAGACAAACCAGATGACATGGGATACGTGACTTGCCTAAAGTTACTCAGTTATTGGTGACATACAACTCGTTTAAAGAAGCAACATATTTGTTTTCTATGATAAAAAATGTTTACTGTCACAGAACATAATCTGTTGGGTTCTAACCTAGTGATCCAATCTGAAGCCCATATTGATTTGAACATTTTCTATAAAACTAGATAAAATTCAAAGAAAGCCTATATCAACTAATGTTAATCAAGTTCCTTTCCCTCACAAGTTGATTCTTAGAAGAAAAGTTTAACAGTTCTATGGATACTATCTCTTTTCCAAGTCTGTGATCCAATCTCAGTTTTCTCATCAGTGATTCTGAGTTTGTTGTTTTAATAACTCAGTGATTCCTACATACATTACATTGCCTAATTAAAACAGATATGGACATTTTCCTGGCATACTGAACATATTCTCTCACATTATTTCTGTTATATAATATAATGTGATACATTTTTACAAATGCATTTATATCACATCAAGGGATACTTAGATAATATAAGGGCACTCAAGAGAAGAATGTGATAGAATTACATATAACATAAAACTGGGGTATAACTTATTGGTACAGCTCTTGCCTAGCATGCAAGGTCTGAGTTCAATCTCCAATATTGCAAAAAAAGAAATATATGTATATATAGAGATAGCTAGCTAGATAGATATAGATAGATATTTTGATATAGGAAAATATTGCTATTCATGCCTTTAGGGGCTTTCCCTATTTCAAATGTATAAGTGCTCTGAAATGTATTCTTGGAAAATATATATTCAAATATAAATATTCAAATAATTACATATACATATATTCAACCTAGTTTATCCTTCTCCTCTTTGTTTAATTTCTCCAAAAAATAGTCATCTAGAATTTAAAATAAATTAAGGTATAAATCTAAGTGATGGTAGGGAAGGATAGATAAAGGAGGGATTGTTGATTGAGGGACTGATTGATTCTTATTTTGATTTATCTGAGACACCAAAATTGCATCTAAATTTGATATCTTCCAAAGGTATCAAACTTATATAAAGTATCTTGGCATTATATAAAGTATCTTGGCATTTGTTCTACCTTCAAATGAAAGAGATCCACTCACTTAATTCATCTAAATATAAAAAAGGCAACCAAAGAGAATATCTGATTGAAAATATAGGCCCCTGCTTCAACACATGAAAATATCTCAATAGATCCATCTGGATTGAAACTTCAAGATGTTACTAGTAGCTACACAGTAATCTCTTTGAATTGCACATGGTTAAAAATCAGTACTTAAGTCACACTAGCCTCCTTTAGACAGAACATCAACAAATTATTGTGGCTTTTCTAATTTACTTGAATTTAAAATTGAATTTTGGGTAACGAGATATGAGACAAATGGGTGTAACAACTGTACAGTATAAATTGCTCCAGGTGATGGTGCCATAGCAAAATTATTAAAGGCAGATTCAAGATGCAAAAATTATTTATTTGACAGCAAGCAGAAAGACAAATTACTCAGAGGCTGTGTACATATGCTTCTATAATTGCTCATAAATTATTATGGTTCATGCTGAAATTCACCCAGTTTGCATAGACCACATGGTTTTATTTTAAATAAGAAAATTGCAAATTGTTAGGAATTGGAAAATGGAATCTATATTATAAAATGATTACCAACTTTGGAACATGGAAATTTGTGTGCCACTCTTTCATTTACTATCACCTGTCAAAATCTTCATTTCAAAACAGCCTTAAGACCATATAGTTCACAAAGCCACAACAGAAAAAAATCTGTCACGAGAATCTCACTAAAATATTATTTTCCATAAATTAGAGTTCATTATAAGGTGGGTATGACTTGGAGTCTCTCCAAGGCGATTTAGTCACTGTATAGCATTAGGTACGTTCCCTTAAAATGTGGCTTTCCTGGCTCTGATCCTAAAATCTGTGTTATGGGAGACTTTGCAAGCTTATCTCTGCATAGCTTCTTGAACTGGGTTTAATGATTGGAATAAATTTCCTCAGCCCACGAATAAATATCCAACTGTTCTACCCAGTCTATGTCTACTCATTATTACTAGAATATGCTATAATTCAAATTATATAATAATATAAAATACTTAGTTGTCTTATGGTACAATGGCAAGAACACTGGCTATGGAGTTAAGGATGGAATTGTAACTTAATATATGACATAAGTAAATTGCATAACTTCCCAAGGCCTCATTTTACTATGTAACTTGGAATGACCATGATTTCTCTGTCTACCACTCATGATTGCTGTGAGGAAGAAGTAAAAATTCTTGGAAAGTGCTTCATAAATCAGGCCCCATAAAAAGGGAAGAGATTGGGTTAGGTTTGTAGCAAAGTGGTAAAATGTTTGCCTAGCACGTGTGAGGCACTGGGTCCAATCCTGAGCATCACATTAAAAAAAGCAAGATAAAAGTAGGGCTAGGATATAGCTCAGTGGCAAAGGGTCTGCCTTTCATTCACAAAGCCCTGGGTTTGACTTCCAGTTCCAAGAAAGACAAAAAAAAAAAAAAAAAGAAGATAAAGGTATTGTGTCCATCTACAACTAAAAATATCTTTTAAAATGAATGAAATTTCTTTTCTTGAAATGAAGATCAATTGCTTTATGATATTGTTGTTTAGAGAGTGTGTGGCCTAATCACCCTCCAAAAGGGCCCACTTTCCAATATCATCACCTTGAGGGTCAGGATTTCAAAATAGGAATTATGTTGTTTTAGTCAGTGTTTTTGATACTGTGACTAAAAGACCTGACCAGAACAATTGTATAGGAGGAAAAGTTTACTTGGGGGCTCATAGTTTCAGAGGTTTCTGTCCTTAGGTAAGTGGCTTCATTTCTCAGGGCTTGAGGTGAGGCAGAAAAACATGGCAGAAGAGTGTGGCAAAGGAAAGTGGCTCACATGGTAATCAAGAAGGGGGGGGGAGAGAGAGAGAGAGAGAGAGAGAGAGAGAGAGAGAGAGAGAGAGAGAGAGAGAGAGAGAGATCACCACTTGCCAAATACAAAAATATGCCCTAGGGGCAGGGGTAGTGGCTCAGAGGTAGAGCACTTGCCTAGCATGCATGAGGCACTGGGTTCACTCCTCAGCACCACATTAAAACACATTAAAAAATAAAGGTATTGTGTTAACCTGCAACTAAAAAAATAAATGTTTAAAAAACATATACCCTACAGCTACACCTCCAATGCCCTACCTGCTCTAGCCACACCCTACTTGCCTTACAACCCAAAACTTTCACCTCTGAACCTTCTTGCATTTCCTCACACATGAGCTTTTAGGGGATACCTCACATCCAAACCATAACATGTGAGATAATTCAACACATAGCAGAGGGAGATCTAAGCAATTGTTTTGGAGTTCCTCTAACCTGTAGATGAGGTATTGGCAAACTATGGCTCAGGGGCCAAATGTGGCCCACTGCCTGTGGTTACAAAGTTGTACTAGAACACAGTCATGCTTATTTCTTCAAAACTTGTCCATTTCTGGTTTCTCATTATAATGGAGAGTTGAGTATCAGTGACACATGGTATTGCTTACAAAGCTGAAAATATTTATTTTTGAGGTTTTTAAAAAAGAAGTTTACTGACTCCTGCTCTATACCTTGCAGAAAAAAAGCTGCCTAAAATTACCCCTTTCCCATTGCAAATGAAAATCTGTTTCCCCTTGACATACACAAGTTTTGAGCTACTTCTTTTGCACCAGGAAAGAACATACAAAGGCAATTGACAAGGTTTCTGCTTTTGTTTTTTGTTCCTTTCAATTGTCTTCTTAATTTTCCCCATATAGACAATAAGAATGTAACTAATCTTCACTAAAATGGAGCTTCCTTGCAGGTTTTGAGTGATTTTTATTTTGCAAACAAGTGTTGTAGGATGTTAAACTATGTTTTCCAGAATATTTGATAATCTGATAGTATATCATGTATATTTCACATTGAATTAATAGTATCTGAAAGTATAACAACACACAAAAATACTTTCTGTGCTTTCTACCCTAGTTTCTGAGAACTAGCATTGTGGGATCTGTAGGTCTTATATCTGTTTTGCCAAACCATCCCCTATTCCTAAAAATGGTGGTTACTTAATGATGCATAAAAGGCAGGAAATGCTTACAGTGAGGTTTGGGTCAAAGTAGGAAGAAGAGAGTGGTCCAAGGTGCTTGCCCACCTTGTCACTGATCTCTATTTAAAGCTTGGTTATTTGATTAAGACCTTTCATGCTACCTGAGTTATGAATAAAACATGTTAGAAGAGGTCTCCCATGGGTATAAAATTTATACAAAGTATCTAGGCAGGTGATGAAGTAGACATTTGTTGTAATGAGTGGAGGACATTCATGTATTCCTGTCAACAGTTGAAGGAAAGACTGACCTAAAAGGATTTCAATTGCCTTTAAAAACAAAACAAAAATCTTGTATTATCCTGCCATTCACAAATCTTGAGCTGAAGCAGATTTCTCAGTAATCAGGGTGTGTCTCAGAAGGGGTGATTGATGGAGTTCTCATATTCATTTTTGGATGAGAGGTTTTAGTAAAATGGAAATTGGCTTGAGCTGATCCCAAAGCTTCCCATTTGTATTATGATTCAATGTGCTGAGAATGACTGGTTTGCAGTTTTCCTAGGATGGCCTTGATTTTATAACTGAAAGTTCCACATTTTGGGAAACCCTTCAGTCTTGAGCAAACTGGGACAAGTTGGTGACCCCAGGTGAACTATTAGATAAAATAATAGTTCAACCTAGATACTGTACAAAGAAATGTGGAAAATATAGGTGATCAAATGCTAGTTAGTAGCAGATGTGATATCTACTAACAAGCAAAATGAACAGGGCAAGAATAAGAGCCCTGTTAAGTTATTGCAATGGCTAACATACAATGGGCTCCCTGGCTTAATCATATCCTCCCTCAAGTGCATTCAATTCATGTTCTATCCCTGCTAAGGATTGACACCTACAGCATAGTGCTAAAATCTCAGTCTTGGGACTCAAATGAGGTGGGCTTAAATGCTGGCTCTACCACTGATAGGCTGAGGGACTTTGAAGAGATTATATAAACTCTCTGGGCCTTATTTTCATCATCCATAAATAAGGATACTGAGAGCAGTAGCTACCTTGTGTGGTTTAGAGAAAGATTAAGCAAATCATTACACGACACTTAGATGAGTTTCTACAACATAGTATGCACCTAGGGTTAGCTACTACTATATCATTTTCAGGAACTTTATTCTTTGCATATATTACTACAATGTCAGTGTCTCATAGGCATTTCCAACTCAACTTATATAAACTGTACCTAACATTATGCAATGTATACATGTATTGAATATTACATAGTAACACATTAATATGTACAGCATTTATGTTTTGTATATCAGTTAAAACAATTGGATAAGAAAATTAAATCTACATATAAGTTGGAAAAAAACATTTAAGCTCCTCACTCTTGTCCCCAGACTTCTTTCTTCTATATTGCCTATCTCAGTATAGGAAGGAAATTATCTGAGCCAAAAACTATGGATCATTCTTTACTCCTGTCTCTCCTTAACCCTCACATCGATCTTTTTTTATTCAATAAACATCTAACACTGTCCATTCATTCATTCTTTGATATACATATTCTTCATTTATTATAAAACATTTATTGGGTACCACCAACTGTGCTACAATACTTGGGAGCTTGGTAGTATTGCCACCAAAGCAAAAACCTGGGAGCCATTAACTTCTCTTGTTTTTTTCAATCTTCATATTCAATCTCTTACAAATCAATCTTCCTACCTACACATCAATTACATCTATTCCATTATTCCCTTTGCTACTGCCTTGGTTCATCTTCACATTTTTTTACCTGAAGTATGGTGATAATTTCATAAATTATTAGTTTTTTTCCCTTCTGTTTTTTGTTTGATACTAATGGTAGAATGACCTTTGTCAAAAGATAATGATTAAAGATATTCAGGAGTTCCACATAACTTTCACAATAATTGCCAAACTTCTTGGTTTAATATATGAGGCCTATTATTATCTGTCTCTTATTTACCCCTTTGGTATTTTCTTCTAACACTTACTAGTATATTTCTAGACATATGGAACAACTATAGTTTCCTGAACCTGTCATTGTTTTAGGCCTCTATGACCTCATATGTATAGTTTCCTCTAATTGTCCACTGTATTCATAGACCTATTGACTTCTCATTCTTCAAAATTTATGTCAAGATTCTCCTTTGCAAAGCTCTTTTTGACCTTCCAATCTAGTTTGGTAGCTCTCATGACACATAATGCTTTCTTCTTGGTATCATATTAAAGAGGCAGTATACCTAATTGTTAAAAGCATGGCCTTGGGAGCAATCTCCTTAGACTTGAATATTATTCATATTATTCTCACACTAGCAAAGTAGGTTTGGGTAGGATACTTAAGCTCAGTGCCCTTGTCCATGAAATGAGGAAATAATAATGATAAAACCAACTTGCAGGGGTTGTTGTAAATACTAAATGAGTATATACATGTAAAGTATTTGAATAGTACATGGCACATGATAAACCCATTATTTTTACCAATTAATACCATCATTATAATTGTTTATTTAGTAAGTACACTAGACTGTAAGTTTCCTGAGAGTAAGGACCTTGTATTTTTGAACAGTATAGCACTTGGAACTGCACTAAAGTTTAATAAATAGGAGTTTAATAAATGTGTGTTGAAAAAGGAATGAGTAAATGGAGAAATAAATAAGTGAAATGCAAAAATGAAAAACTGAAATGCCTCTACCACCAAAATTAATTAATATTCTAACACAACAAGCCCCAGCTTCGGAAGAGGCAGATACTAATGATTCTAGCCAGCCCTTTCTTTTTGCATATGCAGTATCCACTGTACTATTTGGGGAAAGTATGCAGGTCTGACTCGATTTTCAAATGCCAGGAGTTTTATCTTTGGTATCACTTTAAGCCTTGGGAAAATAATCAAAGGATGATGCCATCCTGTGTTCCAAAATTGAAATCCTATCAAATCACAAAAGAAAAATGGTGAAAGGACATCTTAATCATAGTGCTAGCTGAGATCCATCCTGCTCATTCTAGAAACTTGCAGAGATGATTTTGAGAATTTCCAGATTCCAGATTAATCAGGAACCACATGAACTAGGGTGATTTTCAGCATAGTAAGAAGAACATCTCTGCTTCACATATATGGAGACAAACTGACCTAGATTTGAGGCTATACAGTTACACAAGATAAGGCTTCTTGGTTATGCCTTTAATGGGGAGTAGGGGGGAAGCATCTATTTGACTGGCAACACTTCTATAATTAAGATGTAGTCCAAACTCACTGCAAGACCATTTTTCAAAAATGCCATCAAATGGCCAGGCAGGGTCACCAACACCTGTGATCTCAGTGGCTCTGGAGGCTGAGGCAGGAGGATCATGAGTTTAAAGCCAGCCTCAGCAACTTAGTGAGGCCCTAAGTAACTCAGTGAGACTGTCTCTAAATAAAATACAAAAAAGGGCTGGGGATGTGGCTCAGTGATTGAGCACCCCTGTATTCAATCCCTAGTACCAATCCCAAAAAAAAGCCATCAGATGTTACAAGCCTTATTAGAAATTACTACCTTCCATTTGTTTCTCTTTGAAGTTGTTTCTCTATGAAGTTCTGTCTTACCTTTCTTCAACCAGATAACTAGGCAAGCTGGGCTTAGTGCTCCAACTTCTCTTACCTCTTGTCTGAAGCTATAGTCAAGGAGTCCCAGATCACTTACTATATTAGTTGAATAGCAGTGTGAACACTGATACTTAGATATAATGAAGTGGGGGAAGGGTTGGCTTAGTGCTCTATCATGGAGAGGTATGTTTATCATCATATGACCTATGATTTTGCTGGTCCCTCCCAAGAAGATGATTTTTAAGGAATTATTTCTTAACTCTGAGACAGCTATTTGAGCTGAGATTTTCAATTGATATTTTTGAACATTTATTTGGTCAGTTTTGTTTTTTATTCTCCTTCAGACCCATTTCTTATAGACTTGCTCTGGCTGCAAAACCACACACTTTCACCATAGCTGGTTATGGCAAAGTACTTGGTCTGTTTGATTCAGTCATTTCACTGGTCAGTCACTTTAACAGTTGATGACAAAATAAAAACAGTAAGAAGAGGAATGGATTCTGTGGAAACAGCTTTGAAGGGCTGCAGAGCACAGAGCTTGGTAGGGTCCGCCCTGCCCTCTCTGTACCTGCATATGTACATCCACACAGCAATATAGCCTTGCTTCTAAAGTGAATGGTATAGATTCATTGCAAACTTGTAAAGCTATGGAAGTGTATCTTCAGGAGAGGCGAGGAAGGAACATGGACTTTGGAGTAATAGACTCCTTGTTTTGCTACTTTAATATTATTGTAATTGTTATTAGCAACATCAGTATTTACAGAGTGTTTACTATGCACCAATATCTATGTTGAATGCTTTATATAATTTAAATTTGATCCTTTAATGACTCATGAGAAAGGCATAATTTTGAAGATGGGGAACTGAGGCACAGAGAAGTTACCCTAACTGTCCAACATCATACAGCCTAGTAAATTGCAGATTCTGAATTCAAACATAGGTATAACTGATTCTTAATATTTTAAAAAATTTTTCTGCTTATATAACAAACATGTGATCTTGGCTAGGTAACTTAACAGAGTTTATCAACCAGTGTGCTAAAGATAGGCTACAAGATGCCAATACATTGATCCTTAGCCTTTGGAGAGCCAGTATCTGGGATGAGAAGTTACTTCAGGCTGTTAGAAGTCTTGTCATTTTATCCCAATAATGCAATACATTTTATTATTTTCCATGTGTCAAGGACATGGGAAAGTTTGGACAGCACAATGTAAGTTCTGTGAGCTTGTGTCCTCTTCAAAATGTGGGTCTTATCATATGCTAGGGTTTTGGTAAGGATTAAATGCACATAAGCCATTGTATTAGTCAAGATTCTCCAGAGAAACACAACCAATATGAAATGTTTTCTTATTGATAGATATCAAGAGAGAGAAAGGGAGATTTCTTTAAAAAGTGTTGGCTTATGCAATTACAGAGACTGACATAAGAGTGTCAGTTCCATTCTGAATGTCAGCAGGCTGAAGACACAGGAAGAACCAATGTTTCATTTCAAGTTTATAGGCAGGAAAAAACTAATGTCCAAACTCTAAGGCAGCCAGGAAGAAGGAATTCTGTTTTACTCAGCTTTTGTGTTCATTCAGGTCTTCAATTGATTGGATGAGACCCACCCTCCTAAGAAATGGCAATTCACTTTACTCAGTTTGGTGATTCAAATGTGAATCTCATCCAGAAACACCCTCACAGAAACATTCAAAATAATATTTAATCAGATGACTGGACATCCTGTGTTGCAGTCAAGTTAACAGATAAAACTAACCATCCTAGTCACCTAACCTGATGTCTGACATGTAGTAAGGACTAGATAAAAGATCTCTCCCTTCAGATTCCCTTCCTTGCTCTTTACAAAACTCTCTTGTTGTAAGTTGAGCTAGTAAGAAAATTTGATCAAAAACCAGATTTTTCAAATCATCTGTTCTTTTGGCTGTACCATATAACCTGCATGCCATTCTTCATTGAATGATATAACTTACTAAGGGCTAGAAAGCACCTAATAGCCAAGTACCCTTTTCATTTTCCTTCTGACATTTCTATCTAATGAAAACTATCTCTCTGGTCCTATTATAGGGAGTATTGGGTTAATCAGATAGTAGAATCTATGCTGATTTCTAACAATAATATCTCAGTTATATGGATGTTTGTTACTCCTCCTAGAGTATTAGGTGCTCTAATTCAATAAAGTCCAAGATTCCCCAAAATCCTAAATGGCACAAAGGAGGTAAAACCAGGTCAACTCCTTTGATTGGGGAGCCTTTCAGTTTCTCTGATAGAAACTCTGTGAATTCCCTGAAGGGAGAGTGCAGGTTCTACTTGTTCCTCTTATCAACTGAATTGGTCCCAGGCATAGTCAGGATTTTGCTTTGTAGCTTTGAAAGCCTTCAGTCACCAGCTAGATACTCATCCAAGGTTCACCTGATGATATTGGAATGGATGTCATAAAGGAAAAAAAGTGTGTAGTTACAGCTGCTTCTTTGTTATGAAAAGATTTCCTGCAGTTTGATAATAATGACTCCATTCAAAGAAATATAAAACAAAGGGAGACAGTCTTTTGAATCATTCGTAATTTGTCAGCTGAAAAGAATGTGCAAACATGGTGATGATAGGAAACAAATTACAAACAAGTATGTGAAAATATTTATAACATCTTAAGGACAGATTATTAGGATAATTGGTTAAATTATACTTGCCAAATGTGAACTGAATTATCACTACTGATATTAGATGCTATTTCTAATAATAGAGTATCATTCCTAATATCCAAAATTCCCAATATCATAAATTATATTACTGATAAGAATAGTCACTGCAAAAGTTAGAAATCAAATTGTATTTGATATTACTACCATTAGCAATAACAAATATGAGTACTTACTACATATTAGATACAATTTGTTATGAGTACCTGGCATGCATTCATCATGAAAGCATTATTTGTTGGAGGGCAAGGGACTTAGTATTTCACTAGGAACACCAAGCTCCAAAGACTGTACCTCTAACTTTCACCCAAAGCATGATCCAGGAGCTTATGTTTTAGGTGGAGATATAATTGTGGGGAGAATCCAGCCATCTATTAACTATTGTAGTATCTTAACTATTTGCGGTCTAGGTTAAATTGACGGGCCCCAGAAATTGAGTGAGAATGACTAGGGATGAGGGTAGAAAGTGGAAGATATGAATCAGAAGGGTCCTTAGTGTTCTGAAATTTGAGATTCTTCCATCCTAAAGTCTCACAAAAACAATATGTGCAGAGCCACCCTCCTTTCTTAGCTACCTAAATGAAGATATCACTCATGTCTCTGGAAGTTCATGGTGAGACCTATTTTGTATGGACAATTCTGGTATCTTTCCAGGCTCACCCATATATAGGCCACATTAAACACAGTGGGTAACAGTGTAGGTTTTCTCAGGAGTGGTTTGGGACAGTGCCAAAAGTAAAGCAGAAGCTAGCAGATTCCAGAGCCCTAGCATCTAACTCTATTTTTTCAGAGGGAGGAATCATTTTCCTTAGAGCAGGGGAAGAGGGTGGCCATGCTTTCTGGTTGAGGGACAGAGCATTGAGTCTGGGGATCTTTGTCCTAATAGTCCTAACTGTGGCAGTCTAGGCTGGATTACTCTCCAACATTTCTTCAGGATTCCCAAGCTCAGTGGTAGATAAATGAACATCAATAGCCAGGTGTGGCGTGTCCTGGGTTGGTATGCCCAGGTAAACCATACCATCTCTATTTTACCATTTACAGTGTTCTTATCCAGCCATTTATTATCATGTGGAACTATGCTGGGTGATATATCTGAGGTTCTAAAAGTTTCTTAAGACAAACTTCCATTTGATCATTTTGTTAAGTTTCACTTTCACCCTCCCACTCCTAGAAGGAACTCCTGCCTCCAATTTCTTCCTTCGAAGGAAGGGCTGGCAAACCTCAACCCCATTAACAAATCTTCCTTGTTTCCCCTCTCAATTCCTCATTCACCAAGGCATCATCATCATTCATGCTGTCATCCCCCAGGGATGGAGACTCACTTCATTCCCTCGGCAGTCTTCCAGGCAATATTGCTTGATCTGGACCTTATCCAAACATATACTCCTTTGGACACATGCAGTTTTGAAGCCTTATACCACTGTGTGATGTTGAATACTAGCTACATAAATAGCATGAACAACAGGTTATCAACACGAAGTGTCTTCCTTTGAGCACAGAGGGGAGGGTAGGCTGATAAAGATGGAGAGGACGATGCCATAGCTAGACAAATAAAAGAGTTTTTGTCAGTCACTTACTGAGCACTGGGGAAAGTATCTTTGTCTTTTTACCTTCCTAAATATTGTTTACTTTTTTACCTGGGATACCAGGAAGCTAAGTGCCATGTTGAATATTTAATGAATCTTTGAGAAGTATGTAATATGTACCAACAATATACCAAAAATGTACTTTTGTCCTGAGCTACTTCATATGAGTCTGCTGACAGTATCAAGAGCAAGAGATCAGTCCCTACCAATACCTTGAACACTGGTCAGTGCACCACTGGCTGGATCCCCAAGGTCAGAACCTGCAACATCAGCTACTACCTGTGCCTATTATCATTTTAGAGAAGAGAAAGTAGGAAACACTCATTCTCTAGTATATCATAACAAAAAAATTGCTATTGCTTAGATAAAAACATTAGCAACATATCATAATTATTCTCATCGATATTCATAAGAGTGAAAATGGTTAAGTGAACAGAATTTGGAATCAAAATAGTTGTTGGACCTTAGGCAAGATATTTAACCCCTGTCTCAATTTGTTCAAATGTAAACTGGGAATATCTATAATACCTATCATAAGTTTATTGTGAAGATTAAATTAGTCAATATATGTAAAATATTTAAAGAAATGCTTGATTCACAATAAGGAGTTAAGAAACTCTTCTATTATTATATCATCAGTACTAATATTACTACTGGATACTAGGTCCTATGTCATTGAAATTTGACAACCTGTAAGTTACAAATTTCATCCCAATCTGTAGAAACCCACATTTCTAATACTAGCATTAATTGCAATTATAGTAGTAACATAAATAAAATAATAATAGCAATATATGTGAGGCTTCATAATTATGTTCATTTTACAGATGTATGCCAAGCTTCTTAGGAATGGTATTAATTATTATAATATTAATATTACCTATATTCCACAACCATCTTTATTTCACAGGCAGAAACAGATAATGCCATTATTCTTATATTGTATCAAATATTAGGATGTATACTAAAATAACAACAACAACAATAACAATGATAAACATAACATTAGCCATGTGACATGGTTTTGCCATTTCCCAAAATGGAAAAGATCACATTAGAATTTGCCAGGGGTGGTAGTTACTGCAATTAAAAAAAGATAGTTTAGTATGAGTAACTGTATTAATGATTTTCTGTAGTTTTGCTAATTCTGAAAGATGAAAAGAGAATGCTAGGGTTTCTTAACAATATAAGATTAATTATATTTATTAATAAATTATTAAAACTGCATTATACTTACTGTAAAACGTATAATTAACAATGATTATGATATACATAATGAAAGGTAACTTAATTATGGCATTGATTATAATAATGATTAATGATATAATTATTTAATGACCTTAATTATAGCAATTGATATTCTAAAAGTAAAATAATTAAAGGATATAATTAATGATAATATAAATACAAATAATACGTGCACAGTAATTATCCTCAAATAATAGAAGTTAAAACACAAACAAATCTTCCTGGTGGTACTCCTGGCTAACTAATATCACGTTATATTAATATAACCATAAAAATAGTATTATTGATATGCTGGAATATGCCCTTTTACCTACAGTGATGATTAATACACATGTAAAATGACAGGTATTTAACCTTCTATTATTAACTTACACATAGTCACATTAGGGAATGTTATATAACTACACTTATTTCCCAGAGAGGAAAAGGTGAGGTCAGCATTCTGGATTTTGAAGATTTTTATGATTAAGGGGATAACACTACACAGATATAGGTTATAGTCAGAATCTGTTTTTTGAATGTGGCCCATTTTCCTGACCTGAGCCAACTTGGCTGTAGGTAATGCCCTCTTAAGCATCATCTCTGTTAGTCATATCAGTACTGCCTCTGTGTAGTACCCTCTGTGTAGCTACATCTTCCAGTCATCCCCAGCCTCAGCCCAGTACCCCAGTTTCACCAGTTTAAAGAGCCCCTATAGCTCAGGCTGTACCATTGCTCTAAAGGCTCTTCCTGAAACACATTACCTTCTGAGGTTCACTGAGGACCAGCATTTACCCCTGGTGTAAGTATTTCCTCTTTGAGAGCACACAGGCTGACCCACACTCACCCATTCTCCATGGCCCTTCCTGTACAGAACCACAGGGGTCAAGGTAATGTATTTATCAGAGAGGACAGCCACTTCGGGAGGCCAAAAGTGAAAAATTACTGCCCCCTTCCACTAGTGCCCCTTCTCAAATTATCAACCTTGATGAGCCTGGATACATCATTGTATATATTAATGTATACAATGCTGATAGGTAGGGATGTTCTTGGAGGTGGGTGAAAGAAGCCAGAAGTGCTCAGGGTCTAGAAGCTGCTTTCTAGAGATGATGAGGTTAGGGTATTAAGCCACAGATCCCATTGCCTGATCAATTCTGGAATCAATCCAAAGAGCAAGTAAATTCCTCTCACCCCCAACTTATTTAAACAGATGGGTGAAAGATATGGGCCATGAGGGATCCATATGGATATCTGAGGGAACAGTATACTAGGTATATTTCATGGCCATTACAAAGACCTGCAGGCTTGAAACTGCTTTGCAGGTTTATGAACTATTTAAATGGCCCTTGCACAGAAAAATTTGTGTTGACAAATAATAAAAATATTTACCAACAAAGTGGTTCTCAACCTTATCTGACTTTACTTCCATTTTTAAGGATAGTTTCAATATTATGTAATATGTTTTTATTCATGTTTATGATTTTTATATAGTATATACGTCAGAATGAATCATGAAATTGTTAACTCTTATAAAAACAGCAGTTTCATATAATGCAATCTATAATATTTAAAATGTAAATAGAATTATACATATATTTAGTTACAACAATATATTTTTAGTACATCTTGTAACTTCATAAATATAAAAACACATTAAGTAAATATATGCAAGTTTATAGACTACAAATATCTGTAATGTAAATTTACATATGTAAATTCATAATAGATAAATATATGTAATTTATAATAATATTGTGACACAATTTACTATAATATAGCATATACCAAATATGATTATTATATGGAATAATGTATATTATGTTATAAAACATACAAAAATTATCTTAGAATATTACATAATGCCTATTAAAGTGTCTTCAAGTGGAATGTATAAATATTATGACTTACCTATGCCCCAAATGTAGAAAAAATCTAATAATCTAACTTTAATATAAATATAAAATAAAAGTAATTTATATTGAAATAACATGTATTATCATCTGCAAAGACTTGAGAAGTACAACAGAAAATCAGTAAAACATCTATATAATTAATATAAGTAGTAGTTGCAATAGCAGTAATAGGAAAGACTGAGCATCATCTGTGTGACAGATATGTACACACAGACAAGTACACTTTTTTAGACCTCAGTTGACTGGAACACATAAGACCCATCAGTGAACTGGTTTTTATTCCCACCTATGACCCCTCCCCTTGTAGGGCAAGCTATTAGTCACTAAAAGTTTTTCCAGGTTCTTGCCTGCGTATGTAAAAGTCTCAACATTGGAAAGAGTAGTGGGTACCTCCAGTCAGGGGTTTGAGAGGAAGATGGGACTGCATGCGCTGGTTAAAAGGTACATTTACGATATCTGCAATGTTTTATTTCTTTAATAAAACAGAGCTACTAAACACGAATTGGAAAAAAAGGTTAACACTATTAATTTTGGATGGCAAAATTATGGGAGTTCATAATATTATTTGTTTTAGTTCTCTGTAACTTTGTAATTAAGAAAAAACTAAAAAAGAAGATCACCAGGGGGAGATAGTCCAAGGACACACATAAGTATCTTCTTGAACATGGACTTCAGTATCTGTCAGATAATCCATATTATTGGTGGTGGGTTAGACCTTGTCTAGTTTAATACTGTCAGTTCTTTAGGAGTAGAAAATGACTCAAACAGAATTGGGTAGAAGTGGAATGGGAACCCAAGTTTCTGAACCTCAGCTAGCTCTATGCTGTTTTTACCACCTTGAAACTGGGAACCAGGGTGATGACCTCAAAGTCCTAACACATCTTCATAATCCTGAAAGATTTCATTGTCTTCCTAGGTCTCTATTTATTATGACAGGAATGTGAATCCAGATGTTTTAGAAAAGATTTTCAAAAATTGAAAAGTTGAATTTCAGCTAATGTGAAGAATTAGTCAACCAAAGCACTTTAGTAGCACAGTATTGTGAGGTCTGATGGAATGAGAATATGTAAATTTTTATTCAGCAAGGCCTTTTAAGTGTCTGGTTCAAATAGTACTGAGGGGAGATGGAAAGAGAAAAAGATGGGGTGGGGGTGCAATGGGGAACATGAGAGAGAATGAGAACACAGAAGTCTCTGACCTTGACATATATAAATCAGTGTGGTAGGAAAACCAGGATAACATTTCTAGCTTGATACCTGGGAAAATTCATCTCAGATATGAATTTAGATAGGAGATTCATGCAAGGCAAAATAAATAAGATTGGAAAACAAGAAAGAACTGTGAGTAGATGAGACTAGTTGAGAGCCCGAAGCACAGCAGCTCTCTGATAAGATAAGACACAGATAGAGGGGGTCTCTCTAGTGCATGGAGTGGGAAACAGCCACTTTTATAGGGTTAGCCTGATTTGAAAGGGCCCTGACAGTAGACTTAGTGATTGGTTTTACTTAATCAGCAGGGAATCATGAATTTTGGAGCAGGGGTGTGGCAGAAAGATTCTTTTATTTTCCTGTTTTTTATTATATCAGATAATGGAAAGATTGCAACTGTTTTTATTATGAACATATTTTGTACACTGAAGCCTATTCACTGACACTCCTATCAGAATTTAGATGTAGCAACACTTTGGTTGGGAACAGGAGAAGGAATCTTATGGTGTCTTTGACAAGTACAAACAACTTTTCATTATCAGTGAATATGGGAAACAATTGCTCATATGATTTAATCTAGTAAAGATAGAATGAGTACCTACTATGTACAATGCATTTAACCTTATCCTAGAGACACAAAGAAAATGAGACACCCTTTACTTAATTGTGAAGGAGCCGTGTAAGCAGATTCATGGTGAGGGTATCACAGGGGGAAAAATTCACATGTGGCAGTGAAGTACAGTTTCATGGAAGTGGCATCTGTAGAATCTCAACAGTTTGGCACAGAGCAAAGTGTATTCTAGTAGAAGTAAAGGAGGGGCAAAAACAAAATACTGAATGATCTGTTTAGGCAGTGGTAAATATTTGCCTGAAACTTAGGATGTGTCCAGAAGGAACCAGGAGGGCTTGGCTTAGAGATTTGTAAACAGGAATTCACTGAAGGTTATTAGCATTGAAAGGCTATGGTCATATACTTTAGGAGGGTTAATTTGAATAGCAATTTAATAAAACAGATTGGGGTTTTGGGATATAGAGCACTTACTTAGCATACACAAGGTCTTGAGTTCTATCCCCAACACATCAAAAACAAAACAAAGCAAATAAAATAAATTAGAATGGAAAAGTTGGAAGATCATTTAGAAAGGTATTACAATAATGTGGTAAAAAAATCAACATACATAAACCAGTAGTGTTTCTATACACCAAAAAAAAAACCCTAAAAAGAAACGGAAATCAATAAAACTCATTTATGATAACATGTAAACATACTTAGTAATAAAGTTAATTGAGGATGTAAAAGATTTGTATATTGTAAGCTATAAAACACCGATGAAAGAAATTGAAGAAGGTACAAACAAATTAAAAGATAAGCTGTGTTTGTGGATTAGGAGAGTAGTATTATCTTAATGTCTATACTACTCAAAGCAATGTATAGATATAATACAATTACTATTAAAAAATCCTAATGCCATTTTTCACAGGATTAGAAAATATTCCAAAATTTGTATTGAACCATAAAAGTCTCTGAATAGCAAAACCAATCTTGATAAGTAACAAGAACAAAGCTTAAGGCCCCATACTACCTGATCTCAAAATACACTACAAAGCTATAGTAATTCAAATAGCATAATAGTAGCATTAAAAACCCAGGCATATAGACCAATGGTACAGATAAGATAGCCCTGAAACATTCATACATTTATGGTAAGCTTATCTTTGACAAAGTTATTAATAAGACACAATGGGGAAAGTACAGGCTCTTCAATAAATGCTCTGGGAAAACTGGATACCACATGGAAAAGAGTGAAGAAATTAGACTCATTTTACACCACAGGTAAAAATCAAAAAACAAATGGATTAAAGAGTTAAAAATAAGATCTGGAATAGTAAAACTCCTAGAAGGAAAGATAGATGTAAAAGCTCCATGAAATTGGTTAAGGTGATGATTATTTTTTGGCAATGACACCAAAAGCATAGGCAACGAAAGCAAAAATAGACAAATGGCATGACATCAATAAACAGTTTCTGCAAAATTTAGAAAACAACAGAATGAAGAAACAACCTACGGAATGGATGAAAAACCTTTAGACTATATCAGAAAAGGGCTTAATATCTCAAATATATAAAACCAAAAGAAATTAAGAAAACAAAAAAAAATTGAAAAATGGGCAAAGGACTTGAGGAGAAATTTCTCAAAAGAATACATACAAATGACCAACCAGTATATGAAAAAAATCACTAATCACTAATAATAAGTGAAATGCAAAAAAAAAAATGAACTATTACTTCAAGCATGTTGAAGTGGCTATTATCAAAAAGGAAAAGTACAATAAGTATTGGAAAAGACTAGAGAAATGGGAAGCCTTATTCACTGTTGATTAGAATGTAAATTATTATAGCCATTATGGAAAACAGTTTGGAAGTTCCTCACAAATTAAAAACAGAAATACTTCTGATCATGTAGCCAAAGGGAATGAAATCAGGATATCAAAGAGATATCTATGTGTGCAAAAATATTTATTTTATGTGTTAAATATCATATATCTGTACTCCCCCTCACTCTTTGTAGCATTATTTATAATAACCAAGAAATGGAATTAGCCTTTGTGTCCCAAAGATGGATAAGGAAAATGTGTGTGTGTGTGTGTGTGTGTGTGTGTGTGAATACTATTAAACTGTATAAAAGAAGAAAATACTTTCATTTGCAACAACATGGACAAAAATGAAGGATATTATGTCAAGTGAAATAAACACAGAAAGATAAATGCTGCATGATCTCACTTTTATGTGGAATGTAAAAAATTGAAGTCATAAAAACAGTGTAGAATGATGGTTATCAGGGACATGGAGTGCAGAATAAGAAAATGTTGGTTAAAGAATATAAAGTTTCAGTTAAATAGAAGGAACAAGTTCAAGAAATCTATTATATAACATAGTGACTATAATTAATAATATTGTAATATACTTGAAAATCTCTTAAATAATATATCTTAAATGTGTTCACCAAAAAAATGAAAAATATGTGAGGTAATGGATATATTAATTAGCTTAGTTTAATTATTTCACAATGTATACAAATACCAGTACAAATATATTTGTAACATTTTGTTGTATACTGTAAGTATATAAAATTGTTATTTGTCCATTTAAATTTAATAAAGGTGACCAAAGAAGGATATTGCCAAATATGAGAAGGGCCTATACTTCAGGATCTATGAAGATGGAGAGGAAGTGATAGATTGAGTAATTTAAGAAATTGTAAGTCTTAGTGTTTTATGGGAAGAGTAGGGGGAGGTCATTGGGAAGGGAAAGACAAGATTCAAAGATGGCTCCCAAAGTTGTTGGCTAGGGCTACAAACATGGGAGGCGTAGCAGATTTGACACAGGAAAAAAAACTCACTGCCAAGCATCCTGGATTTGAGGGTGCAGGAGAGAGCCTGCTACAGCATTTGGCTGGCAGTGCTGATGTCCTGTATCCCATAGGCACATTTGCTGCCCCTGCCTTCACTTAACATAAATGCATCTGAGAAGAGATTCTGGCTAGTGGCCAATTCCCAAAGCAACTCATCAGGCGTCAGGAAATCAGGAGTTGAGAAGTTGGGTGTAATGCCTCCCCATGCTTCACCTCCAGAACATTATTGAGGCTCATTCATCAGATAAAGATCAAAAGAATGATCTTGACAAAGCATTGCACAGATCCTGTAATGAGAGGGAAATGAAGATGGTTGCCAGCCCATTATTAAGCTTAATAACTAGGTTGAAATGAGATGAAGGACTTCATTTAGGCAGAACTTTCCCATTGATGAATAGTAGGGGGTACAAGTGTGAAAGGGAAGCATATAATCCAATTCATAAAAAATGTAAAACTTCTTTTTAAAACTTGAAGCAATAATCATTCATTATATTTATAGAGCTGGAGCTCTACAATTCTTTCTATTGATGTGTACCAGTGTACAGATGAAAATTTAAAAACAATATTTTCTCCATAGTCAAATCCTTATTTAAAAAAAAATATGAACAGCTCTGACCATAATTCTGGGCTGGGAGCATGAAGGCCCAGGTCTAGTAATAAAGGTCCAGCTCACTGAATTCTTGGAGTTTGGCTTTTTTTTTTGCCTGCAGTATGTGCATTTGAGGTAGGCAGTGTCACTGTGATGGCTACAAATAAAATGAAACTTATCTTTAGGTGGGGAATGATCTGAGAGAAAGAGAAGCCATTCAACTTCCACATTAAAATATTAAGAACAGGGATCAGGATATTATATTCAATGAGTATAATACATAATTAGTAGAAATACCAAAATAAGCACACAACTGACTTCCTTGATTATAATGGCAAGAACTGATAATCTCTAGATATTTAATTTTAAATAAATTGATATTGGTCAAATAAAATTTATCCAAGGTTAGGTATGATCTTTAGAGGTTACATAAAATACATGGATTATTAATAATTTGTCACTTTACAATTGCTGTTATTAATTCATGGATAAATAATTGGCATATATTATTTGATGGCTGTTATTCCCACAGTGATTATTATTTGGGGATACAATATCATTCAGCTGGAAAGGTCTACTGTACTGGGCAGGCATAATCCCCATGGAATATATATATATATATATATATATATATATATATATATATATATATATATATATATATATATAACAATTTGGAAAGCACCAAGTAAATTTTAATCTTTCACTGACTCATGAGCTGAGACGAGGAAAAGCATAGGAGGCAGAATATGGAACACACAGTGATTAAGAGTATACATCCTGAAATCCAACGTATCTCAGTTATGATCTGAATTCTGCCACTACGATTTGAGTGATCTTGAGCAAGTCACTTGAACTCTCCGAGCTTTTGTTTTCTCACTAGTAATGTGGAATGGCAAAAGTCCCTGTCTTTCAGAGTTGACATGAGAATGAAATGCAAAAAATGCATGCAAAACATTTGGCACAAGCCTTGTTCTTCAGAAGCTAAAGATTCTGGTAGCCTCTGCTGCTGCTTATGGGAGCTTTAGGTGCTGAGTCATTCACCTGACCTATGTAGCCAGGTTCCTGGATTTGATTAAGATTTCAGCTGTGTTCTCAGTTTTGGGCTCCTTATATCAAGCAGAGTCGTGCATCCCCATAAGTGTATGGATATTCCTCCCCAACAACCCTTAGTTGGTCAATAACAAATCCTTCCTTTTAGAGATTTGGCCAGGAAACCCTAAGTGCTTCACAAAACCTTGGGTAGCTCGCCCTCTAGTGGTAATTTAATGAATTGCCCCCAACAATTGCCCTACAGATTTAGAAAGGAGAGCTATTGGTAAAAATGAATGGGATAAAGATAAAAAAAAAACTCGCATTGTTTTAAAAATGAGTTTGTCAACCCCAAACACCTATGAAACTAGGATGGGATACATCTCAGGCAAAGTACTTAAGTTGCAGCAAATATCATCACAGTGTTTGTAGTTTGCATATTTTCTCATGAGCTAATTAGCTATTTTACCTAACATAGGGGATTTACAATTTGGAACCAAAATCCAGAATTACTAATTCTATGTACAAGTATATATCCTATCCCCCAGAAAAATAATTGTAATGTAAATAGCCATTAGAGTCTAATTTTACCACATTCAATATTCTTTTTTCTCCTAAAATAGTATTATAATCATTGTTGATAATAACATCATCTCCTCTTAAAGTAATTTATAGACTTTTCACAGAGCTTTGTTATTATAGCAGGTAGGTGTGGCAATATTTGCTCTTCTAGTTATAATAAGGAGATAGCAGCATGCTTATCTGAAATAAAGGGACTAAATGGGTTTCCTAGCTTGAGGGTATTTTGTAGGGGACTGTTCTAGTTTTCACTCCTAGAAATCTCCTTGTGGCAATATAAATTTCATGGATGTTACCATATACCTTTATATACTTTATATACTCCTTCTTTTGAATCTTTATGTCAAGCTCCCTAAGGACACACTTGTTTTCAGACTGGAATGAAAATGATTAAAATAGAGACCTGGGTTTTTTAAAAAGTGACTTTCTTTGCTCCATTATAATTGTTTTAGAAAACTTAGATATTGGAGCATTTTATGCCAACAAGACTAAACCAAGAGTAACAATTTTGTGAGCTTTATATAAATCTAAATCAAGGAAATGGAGAAGATAATCTAAAGAAACATAACTAGGGGCTGGGGTTGTAGCTCAGGGGTAGAGCACTTGCCTCCCACGTGCGAGACCCTGGGTTCGATCCTTAGCACTACATAAAAAAATAAATAAGTGAAATAAAGGTGTTGTGTCCAACTACAACTAAAAAAATAAATATTTTTTAAAAAGAAAAAAAAGAAACACAACTCTTCTTTTAAATACTTGAACTGTTATGCATACATTAAAGAATGAACAGATAATGAAAAAATGTAGAAATAGAAGATTTTTTTTCCAAGCACACCAGTACAATTTATTTTGAACCTGGGACTCTGGGTTGCACAGCAGAATCTCTGACAGACTTGAAGAAAGCAGTCTTAGAACTAAGACAAATATTTAGAGTTTTAAGAGCTCAGCCTACAAATTAGGAAGAATAGGGAACTTGAATGTCAGATGTGTAACTTTTGTTTGTGTGTGTGTAAATTTTATTTTATTTTTATCTGGTTGTATATAAAGTATATTCACACCAATTCATGTCTTCAAACATGTTCTTTGGATAGTAAGGAATCATCACATTCCACCATCCTTGCTAACCCCCTGCCCCCTCCCTTCCCCTTCCACCCCTCTGCCCTATCTAGAGTTTGTCTATTCCTCCTGTGCTCCCCCTCCCTATGAATCAGCCTCCTTATATCAGAGAAAACATTCGGCATTTGTTTTGGGGGGATTAGCTAACTTCACTTAGCATTATCTAGGAGATATTATTTTTATATGGATTAGTTAGACGTCAGTAGCCACACTAAAATTGTATGCAATTTTATTTGCAGTGCATGTCACCAGCCCAGGAACTTGCATATGTTAGCCAAGTAAGTGCTCTACGACTGAGTTATACCCTCAGCCCTGGAGGTATTTTTTTAAGGGTGGAACAGGAATATTTGTAACTATACTGAGTGATTATTAAGCAGAAGGGAAGTATTCAAGCACTTGTATTTTCAATGTGTTTGTTCTGTAGGATGATTCTACAGAACTTCACCATTTGTGTGTGTGTGTGGGGGGGGGGGCAAAGCCTCAGACTTTCACCTTTTGTGTGGAAAACTCCCCTATCCTGTAGTGATTCTGTTTACACATGTAGCAGATCAGTGAGAATCACTTATTAAATCACCTGGGGGAGAAGCAAATCTATCTGGAAATCACTTTTCTCAGGAGCCCTGTTGGGGGCCTGCTGCCACAGCTGCCACTGAAGCTGTGAACAGAATAGGGTTGAATGGCTCTGTTGGTGGGAGGCCGGTGCTGCTGAGGTCAAGCTCACCGTTGAGCTTCTTCTGTGCACTGCTCAGTTCCATTATGTCACTGTCCTTGCCATAGCCTTCACCTTCATCAGCAGTATCACAAATCTTTTCATTCAGCTATTTGCCACACAGATATGGAGAGTCCACATGCAAAAGGCTTTGAAAGTGTGACAAGCTCCTCATTATCGAGAATACAAGTAACAATAAATGTTGATGAGGACGTGGGGAAAAAGATGCACTATACATTGCTGGTGGGACTGCAAATTGGTGCAACCACTCTGGAAAGCAGTATGGATATCCCTAAAAAAAACTAGGAATGAAACCACCACTTGACTCTCTTATTCCACTCCTTGATTTATACCCAAATGACTTAAAATCAGCATACTACATGACGAAGCCACATCAATATTTATAGCACAATTATTCAATGTTTATAGCACAATTATTCACAATAGCTAAGCCATGGAGCCAACATAGGTGCCCTTCAATACATGAATGGGTAAAGAAAATGTGGGATATAACACAATGGAGTATTACTCAGCCATAAACAAGAATAACTTTATAACATTTTCCCATAAACAGATGGATCTGGAAACTATCATGTTAAATGCAATATGCCAATACCAAAAAACCAAAGGCTGGATGTTTTCTCTGATATATGGAAGCTAACTCACAATAAGGGTGAGGGGAGAAGAATAGAAGTTCAGAGATTAGACAAAGGGGAATGAAGGGAAAGGTGGAGGATAGGAAAAGGAAAGACAATGGAAGGACAAAATTTTCATATGTACATATATGACTATACCACAGTGGATCTGACCTTATACATCCATAAGAAATTAATTTTAAAAAATACTATGGGTAAATAGTAGAAATATCAGTAGACCCTCTGATCTCTTTCAGATCATCCTGGTTAAACCCAAATGTTCAAGCTCTTTATGCTGGCTTTTCACCTGACTTTTCAGGCCCCTCAACTCAGTTTATATTTCTTAGTTGCTTCAGTAGTCCCAAATCTGAAAATAATTGTACTCTATCTTATTACATCCATTCTTGCTACTTAGTTAGATTGCTAGGAATAGCAATACAAAATAAATAGATCATATCACTTCTTTAGAATCTACTGGGGTCTAATATTCTTTAGCTAGAAAGTTAGCTCACAGAAATGGAATTCTACTAGTGGAAATTTAGTATGGCAAAATATTTGCTTATATATGGGCCTTCATAGATCCTTGATATCATATCCTTTGACTATTTAATGGGAAAAAATCCTCTCAGTCTCTCTAAATACCTATGGCATAACCTTGTACTATAAATACTAAGAAAGAAAAAAGAATAAAGGGGATAACATTTAGGAATCATGTTCCCCATTACTGGTTTGTGTTCTCCAAGTACACCCTCTCTGATACCTAACACAAGGTAACAGAAGAAAAAAAAAGAGGGTATAAATCTATTAAATCAAATGCATGTTGCTTAGATGCTACTTAAAAGAAAATGAATTCTCAGTATACTCTCAAGGTCTATATGAAAAAGCTAATTGTCAGAGCAGTTAAATGTTTCAAACTCTTGTTTAGCATAATTGTTGTAACTCAGTACCCTTTTGATTATCTTCAATACCAATAATGTCTCATCACTTATGGGCCAAACTTGTTTGTTAACATTGTAAAAGTGTAGATAGTTCAGATGTAACAGTTCAGAAGAAGGAAGTAAAGGAATTTAGGGAGCAAATGAAAAAGAAATCAAGAAGATTTTTTTCTATCAAATAAATAACTATAGAGGTATAAGCTATTTTGCCAAGTCTAATTTATTGATTCAAAAACAATTACTGTGCATCTTAGGGTTTATAGAGAATAAGAAATAGAATACGGTTCTCTTTTTTCTTGTCTCCATGGTTTTTTTTTGTTTCCACTAATCAACTTTTAAAATCCATCTATGAAACAGTTAAATTTCCTAAAAAATTTCTACCATTGTCCTCTGAGTTATTTAAATGCATGGGAACAGTTTCATGATAATCCATAAGAAGGAATAAGACAAAATTCATTTCAAAATGATAAAATAAATATTAAAATTGCATCTAGAGATATGTTTTCAGTAATTTACTTTAACCCCCCAAAGTTTAATTAATTCAAATTTCCCTCTCTGTTCATCAGTGATAAGATTGACAAATCATAGGTAAACAAGCCAAAACCAAGGGGAGAATAAAAAGGACCCCAAGAGATAGCCAGTTATCAGTATATAT
This sequence comes from Spermophilus citellus, assembly GCF_964194105.1. NCBI lineage: Eukaryota > Metazoa > Chordata > Mammalia > Rodentia > Sciuridae > Spermophilus > Spermophilus citellus. The sequence goes on from NC_138190.1 coordinate 103,669,332, forward strand.
TTAGTCAAATCTATATCTTCTAGGTTTTAACAGTAAACAGTGGTCATTAAAATCCATAGTGATGAATTTGGTACTTCTGAATACTCAAAGAAGTTTTATATACCCTTCAGTATAAGTTTAATGTGAGTTTTTTGAATCTAGTGTTTACTTCTAATGAATACTTCACATATTAACAATTCCGGCAACTTATAATAAAAAGCACATTTGCAGGAGCGAAGAGAAAAATCAAGTCAGAAAAAAAGATCAGAAACTATGAAATTCAAAAAAATTCTTAGGCTATAGATAAGTTCCTCAAAATGGTATACCTTTGCAAATAGACAATTATTTTGCCAACAACCTTAAGTCTATTCATGTATCTTTCTCCTGGAAGTTCTTGAACCCTGGTTCAATAACCCTTCACATACAGAAAGTGAAATCCTGAGGTATGATGGTTATTACACTTGGGCATTACATTTAGCTCTCAACTTCCTGTCAAATGAGGTGAAAAAGTTAATACATTGGGTTACTAAGTTCTCAACATCTAAAAGGGAAGCAGATCAGTTCACAAAATTATAAGCAAAACTTGTAATTTTAAAATGGCAGTGTTTATACATTTTATGAAATGATTAATTTATAAACAGTAATCAAGTAACATAAAAGGATGTAGCATAATTTGATGAAATTCTTCAAAAATAAGCAATCAGAGGAAGAATATCTATGCTAATTATATTGACTACCATATTAAATTAGCTGCAGTGTCTCATTTCTAGCCTTTCTGGTAAAGAGCAAATTTTCTATATATGACTTTCTTTAAAGGTAGATTTACCTACCTAATATTATTTGTTTAAAGCTGGCATTAATCTAATATATTCCCATGAGCACATACCAGCTAAGCAGCAAGGGAAACCTAAGGGTATAAAGAAAAATTGACCTGTGATTAAATATCTACTATTAATACTTCATACCATAGAAAAATGGCATGCATTTGATAGCAAATAATCACTTTAGGTGCCCACTCCTTCTAACCCCAACATTACTATCTCAAAGTCAGCTAAATAACAAATTGGTTCTCGTTACGGTTATAGGCATAGGCAGTATACACTAGTTAAGAATATAGTCCCTGCAATCAGAGATGGGTTTTCCACCATTTAGTAGCTGTGTGACCTTGGGTAAGGTCATTTAATTTATTTGAGTCTCAGTGTCCTCATCAGTAAAATAAGAATGCCACTGTTATCTCAGTCCTGTTCCTAGACTGTGCTGGGGCCTCTTGGAAATATTTGCTTTGTGTGACTCTTGCATAATAAATTATTTGAGTCACCTAAGAGAAATACATCACTGCTATTCTAGCAGCCCAATTTCACATGGCTCTGCAAAGGAAATACTCAATAGCTAGTAGGAGCAATTCAGTTGCCCAGACACTCTGCTGGAATTGGGATCTGGCTGGGAGATCTCAGAACAATCTTGTTCGTATGAGTGCTAGAACTCCTTGGAGGATCTTGATTACCAAGTTTAAGGTTGCTACAGTTGATTGGAAAAAAAAAACACCTAGAGGTACAGAGCTAGAGCAGGTTCCTATTTGATATAGTCTAAGAAAGATACTGGTCTATCTCATAGGGTCACTGAGAAGGTTTAATAAAGTAATCTATGTAAAGAACTTGACTCAGTACCTGGCTCATAGAAAGTTCTCAGTACATGATGGTAATGATGGTTGCTCTTATCATTATTACCAAACATGCACACTGAATCTCATGACTCATCTGGTTTTTGTTTCAGTGGATGGCTGCATTGACTGGTCAGTGGATCTCAAGACATACATGGCTTTGGCAGGTGAACCAGTTCGAGTGAAATGTGCCCTTTTCTACAGTTACATTCGTACCAACTACAGCATGGCCCAAAGCACTGGGCTCAGGCTTATGTGGTACAAAAACAAAGGTGATTTGGAAGAGCCCATCATATTTTCAGAGGTCAGGATGAGCAAAGAAGAAGATTCAATATGGTTTCACTCAGCTGAGGCACAAGACAGTGGATTTTACACTTGTGTTTTAAGGTAAGTATCATGTGAAAATATTACTCAATGGCTGAGAGTCTTTTGATTGGGACTGGAGTATACGCAGATGTACCTCACAGTATATGGTGAATATGTTCTTAAAAGCTTACAGGATGGGGCTGGGGTTGTAGCTCAGTGGTAGAATGCTCGCCTAGCATGTGTGAGATGCTGGGTTTGATCCTCAATACCACATAAAAATAAATAAAATAAAGGTATTATGTCCAACTAAAATTTAAAAAAAATAGCTTACAGGACATGGAGTACTTCAGTAAATTCAATTCTAATTACCTATTGAAAATATGCAGCAAATTTGTATCAAATTATCATAAAGTACTGTGTGTGATTATTTAATATAGAAAATTGTGTGACTCTTCTTTTCCAACTCCACCCCTGCCCCAGGGTCTTGTATGAGTAATTACTTTTCCATAGAGCCAATTGGCTCAATGATCTTGATAGCTGGCCATGAAAATGACTGACGTTAAGTATTGTTTAGGCCAAGGTCTCTCTTTCCTAGTTGATGGAAATTAACTCCAATGCTGCTAGGAGCTAGCCTCTTAGCAAAAGAGCTACTGTTAATATCCTTTGTAGAATTTTCAATGTGAGTTTGTTTCTACTGTGTCTAAATATTCAGCACAGATCTCTGTAAACACACAGCCATCCTGAGTTTCTAGGTGCTATACTGGGAAGATTTCACAGACATAATTCTTGCTTGCAAGAAGTTTACAGTGAAAAGCAATCTGTTTTATCTTTAGGGATTGTACAATATGTCTTCCCTTCCCCCTCTCTATCCCAGTACTAGAATCTAGGATCTAGCATCTCATATAGAGACTGGATTAGGTATTGAAGTAGATATCTGAGATGACCTTTAAATCACCTTTCAATTTTGCCATTTTGAGAGTCTCTGATCTTGCTCACCAGGGATCTGCACTCTACTATTTGATTTTAACTTTTGAAAATACAGACCCTATTTTTGTCTCCTGTGGACTTTGATGCCAAAGCTATGTCATTTCTTCATCAAAAACACTTGGAACTGCCTGGTGAGGTCTCATTGTTCTAAAGGGCAGGAGAACAAGGTGTTGTATAAAATTGAGAACCTTCTTGATGCCTTAAGAATCACTTTAATGTAGGGAGGGGAATGTTGGAAGAAAAAATGGTGAGTTCAGTGTCTGTGTGAGGTAGAAAAAATCCCCAGGATTTTGGCAGAAGCATCAATTATTTTCATCACACCCTTAGTGTGCAGCTCTTGGCAAAATTGAAAAGTAGGTGTAATTCAGCTATAGTGATTGAAACTGTATTTTCTAGGGTGTTGGTACTCTTTTACCCACTCACACTCTCTATATCCTCCATCCTCACTGCACAATCTGCCAATCAAAAAGATCCCTTTCTCTCCACCTACCTCTATTGTTTTTGTTTGTTTGTTGTTTTCACAAATTTAATGTTTATTTGCAAAGCATTAACTCAGTATGCACAGGTTTATAATGAGTCAATTAACTAATTATTGCTTATTTCCTCTGCCCTACTTATGTCCTCAGTCTAGATACCTCTCCTCTTTTTCCCTCCCCCCTCTAAACCACTCTCCTACTCCTAGCAATGATAACAACTTAGTGTGAGCATTTCATGTGTTTTCCTTACTTTTTAAAAAACTACACAAACATTTTACATGGAGATTCTCCTCATTGTTTTACAAAATAAAAGCCGGATTATATATTTCTCTGCATTTTATTTTCTTAGTAAAATAAACTTAGTAGTAATCTCTCCAAGTCATTTGAGAGCTCACTCACTCTTTTTTTTAGTGTACAATATTCTGTGTTGCTTAATATTTTATAATACCACAATTAAAATATTAATTTTCCTATTGAAGAATATACACTTTGTTTACAGATTTTTATGTGTATAAAAGTGCTGTAACAAAAATTCCCTATTTATTTTTAAATATACTTTTAAGCTTTAGAATAATTTGATTTACAGAATTATTTCAATGAAAGTACAGTTTCTGTATATTTTTCACTCTTATTAATATCTCACATTGCCTATGATATATTTATTACAACTAATGAACAAATGAACAAATTTAATAGTGGTATACTGTACAGTAAATACTTTCTTTGTATTTCCTGAGTCTTTCCTTAATATCCCTTTCTGTTTCAGGATCCCATCTGTAATACCTCATTACATGTAGTTGTCATGTCTCCTTTAAGCTCTTTTTGTGGCAATTCATCAGACTTCCCTTGTTTTTGATAACCTTGAATGTTTGAGGTGTATCAGTCAGATGTGTCTTAGTTGAAATATATCTAGTGTTTTCCTCATGGTTAGACTGGGATAATGTGTTTTGCAGAGGAAGTCTGTAAACATAAAATACCATTCTCTACACATTGTATCAAGGGTGGAATGGATCAATATGACTTATTACTGTTGATGTTAACCTTGATCACCTGGCTTGAGGTAGAATTTGCCTTTTTTCACTGTAAAGTTGCTGATTTTGCCTTCCTTTCCATACTGTAGTCTTTGGAAGAAAGTCATTATTTACAGTTTACAGTTGAGGGTGGGGAGTTGTGTTCTACCTCTTTCAGGGTGGAATATCTACAAGAATTATCTATAACTCTTTTGCATGGGGAGATTTGTCTTTTCTTCTGTATTTATTTATTTATTCAATCATTTAGTTTTATTAGTATGGACTCATGGATATTTATATAATGCATTGGATTGTAATGCAATTCTATTTTATTTTCTTGTTCCAAATCTCTCAAATTTGCCCATTTGGAATTCTTTCATTGGCTTTTTTTGTTCCTTTTTTATAACCCCATCAATTTGGGATTGTTTTGCTTACTTTTATTTTTTGTAATACTTATGAATGAACCCAGGGGTGCTGAATTCCTGACCTATATTCCCAGCCCTTTTAGTTTTTATTAGTTTTTAAAATTTTGAGAGAGGGTCTCACTATGTTTCCCAGGCTTGTCTCAAACTTGTGATCCTCCTGCTTTAGCCTCTCAAGTAGCAGGGAATAACAGGCGTGTGCCACTGCAACCAAATATTTTTTTTTTCAGCATTTTCTTACATTACCAAAAAGTGTTTCCAGCTTATTTTGTATATTTCCTGCCTCAGGCTGAGAATTAGAGAATTATCCATTTTCCCAAGAGCCCTGCCTGATTCACTTTAATAGAGTATAGCCCTAGAAATCAAGATTCAGGTGCTAGGTGTACTCATTTCTTCTACGGTTTTGGTGCTTCTAAGTCCTATCAGCTGAAAATTTGTTTGCTTTTAAATGAAATATTGCACGATTTCATGCACAAGTTCACAGATGGTGATGGAATACTCTGAGAGTAATGAAACTTCCCAATATCCTGGAAGTGCTTTCCTATACATGGCCCTCTTTCAAGTACACATCAGATTCAACTTGTTTATATCTATTGTAGATAAAATTTGAGTTAGTGGTTTTCAATTCACATATAAGTCAGTAAAAGAGAAAGGGATGTCATTCTATTGAGCACAGGCTTTGATTCAAGTATAACTGATACCTTCTTTTGTTTATGCAGAAGGCCTTAGGGAACAATGGAACTGATTGTGTTGGGTGGAACTTTTGAATATTATCTATCATATGTATTTTTGTTAAAGAGAAGCAAAATTTGAAAACCACTGTTCTAAAAGAAGCAACCAAAACAACAAGAAAGATGACCTGAAAGGGGGATGATTAGGAATCAGGAAGGAGATCTGGGGCAAAGGGGTAGGAGATGGGAGGGTGGACATGATCAAAGCTCAATATAGGCATGTATGGAAATGCCACAGTTACAGTGAAACCTATTAATTTGTACAATTACTACAACTTAATAATTATAATTAAAAAGAATCTTACACATTTGACAGATTAAAGTCTTAAATTAATTGTAGTCAGTTAATTATATTTAAAGAACTTGGAATTTGGATAAATGATTTAAATATCATGCAGAAAGATAAGCTTGTGAATATAGAAAAATTAATTCAAAGAATGTATAAGAATAATCTAGTCTGTTAACACAATAAAAGAATGTACACAAATGTGCAATGTGTCAGGCTTAGTGGTATGCATCTGTAGTCCCAGATATTTGAGAGGCTGAGTCAGGAGGATCACTTGAGCCCAGGAGTTTGAGGCCAGTCTGAGCAATATAGTAAGACCCCATTTCCAAAACAAAAGTACAGTAGTGTTTTCCATCTATCAATCATCCAACATGAAATGATGATCAAGAATTTTAGGGGCTGGGGATGTGGCTCAAGCGGTAGCGCGCTCGCCTGGCATGCGTGCGGCCCGGGTTTGATCCTCAGCACCACATACCAACAAAGATGTTGTGTCCACCGAGAACTAAAAAATAAATATTAAAAAAATTCTCTCTCTCTCTCCCTCTCCTCTCTCACTCTCTCTTTAAAAAAAAAGAATTTTAACAAGTAGAACAATAATGTTCAATAAAATAATAATGAAACACAAAGAAAATATAAAGGAAGTAACCATTCTTGTCAACTCAAAGACATAGAAATTGAATTTAGTATACATAGATGAAGTAACTATCATTTTTTTCTGTGAATAACAAACATTTCTGATCTAGTAGTAGCCACTGACTTCAAATATGTGCCAAGTGATAAATTCCCTCCATATAGGTGATTTTATATAATTGTCGAGTGACATTTATAGTTGAAAAAGGTTCTTAAATTGACAGTGTTGATATTCACCTAAAATTCCTAATTTGATACTTCAATTTAACCACAAATGAGTTTTTTTAACCTCATTAGAAATTATTCTATTTATTTCATTGTGTTTGAAATACAGATATGAAATATTATTAATACTCTTCACCTATTTAAGTCATAGTAAGGTTACTGTTTGTGATAGTTCAGTAACTAATTACTTTAAAATTTTTATTTAACCTGTCTCAAGAGAAATTATTTGAATTTATCATCATGTTAATAGATTAGGAATAAATGATTAGTGGAAGATAAAGTCATATTTTGAGATGCAGTGCCAATCCAAGAGTTCCTATTTTCCTACCTCCATACCCGAATCTTTTCAATGAAGGCATATAATAGAATGATGATATACTAATCTTTTCTGACAAAACCCACACATCACTTTCTCAATAAGGGTGACATAAACTGTGGATGAAGACAAATATAGTAATATTATAATCCTGAGTTAAATTCATGGATATTGAAAAAAATAATAGAGAAACCTGCATATTTGAGGATAAACATGACCAAGTACAGAGAACTAGTTAGAGGTTCAAATTATTTTGAGCATTTATTTCTACAAGGATGTAAACAAAACAAGGAATCTCTTTATTAAATGAGAACATAATTCAATTGTTTTTGTTCTTTAATAATCATTGAAATAAGCTAGTTTCCCCAAATCTGAAAGCTTCACAAACTTTTTCCAAAGAGTTCCTTACCATATTTATCCTGCCCAGAGTCATGACATTTGCTTTGATTATTCAAATATGAATTATCATGTCATTCTTAAATGATTATTACTCCAGGAAACCATCACCAAGAAAGTTGAAGGGATAGGAATATTTTAAACAAGAAATGTAGTGTACTGCTAAGTTTTGAATCTGTATAATGGGCAACCGAGGATTCATTATATATTTTTTTCTTTTTTGTTAAATATTTTCTAGTTGTCAATGGGCCTTTATTTTATTAATTTATATGCAGTGCTGAGAATCGAACCCAGTGCCTCACACATGCTAGGCAAGTGCTCTACCACTGAGCACAACCCCAGCCCCCATATTGTCCTTTTAATTTTGGTATATTTTTGAAATATTCCATAATAAAAGAGAAGAAATAAATTAAAAGTATTATTTTTCCTGATTTTTGCTCTTAAATCATCCTGATCTATAAATGCCTATGTAACATATATCAGCAACTTTTATATTTCAGTCAAAAGAGATTCTATTGAATTTATACTGCAGGATTCCCTTTATGCCATATTGTAGGGAAACTGATATCTTTTAAAAAGAAAAGCCATTATCCTAGTCTACCCCAAGCACTAGGAAATAGTTCTTATCATTTTCTACCCTCCTGATCTTACTCTCCACAATGGATACCAAGAGATTTCAAAGGACATTAAACATTTCTTATAATTCAAATCCATCTTAACTATCGATCCTTGAAAAGTTAACTGTCAACAAGTCAGTTGCCTGGGTAGCACTTTCCAGGAAAGCCAATAGTCTCTTGGAAAAAATGAAAGCCTGGATCTTATAGAATTAATTGACCCCAGAAAAGATCAACATTGTATAGCAGGGTCTTAAGATAGTAACGAATGCCTTCTTTGGTCTATTTATAGGCTAAAATGAAATGCAATTCATTGTTTTTCTCTCTATTTTCTGTTATAAGCAGAAGTCCCTGATTTCATTATTTTTGGTAGCAATTATGCATAAAAGAGCACAGATCTAAACTGACAAAATTGTTTTTCAATCTCCAAATTTTGATAAAAATTTATTTATAAAATTATATTATATATCAAAGAAGTTGTGATTTTGCTTTCATTTCATTAACAGTGAATTTTGTATATATGTGTATATATATGTGTGTGTGTTTGTGTGCATATGTAGAGGGGGATATAACTATTCTGTTATATATTACTAATATAATTTCAACTCTTTTCAATTTGTTTATTGGAAAGAAGTAGATGTTTATGGTTTAATAAATTAGCAGGATTAAAGAATTAATGGATTATATTTTATGACCATAAAATAAAAATTGATTTCAAATAGTTATTGATGAACTGGCTAACACAGGTATTCTATACACTTTTTATTCCTTGATCTTTATACAAAATGTAGTGAATTTCAGAGTTATAGTTATTTTTAATAGAATTAAGGTTGCAACCTATATGTGTTGCAAAGTCAAAATCTTTTTAAGGGCCAAGAAGGTAGTGCAATGAATATGGCAGACCACTTGAAACAGTTTGCAGTGTTGGAGGTTATAGCTGTCCCATTCACAATCTCATTTCACACCTTTTATTCCCTTGCCACCACTGTCTACTTTTTCTAACCCATTCTTTCTAGATTCCATCTCTGATCATCTATTTATCCCAGCTAATTATCGAGCCTATATCTATAGGGCTTAAAATTAAGAGGTCCACCTAGTACATAGTGATTCACCATTATAATCACTCATATATATATATATATATATATATATATATATATATATATATATACACACACATACATACACACACACACACACATACATACACACACTTTTGGTGCTCTTGAACCATTCTCCCTTCATCTTACTTGCTTGTGAAAATCATAACATTGTTAAACCCACTTTCCCTCTATGCTGTGCCTTCATTCTTGCAGCTGAACCTTACTGAAAGAAATATGTAATAACAATGACTGATTTCACTTTAAATACATGAATTTCAAATGTATCCTTAATGCTACCAGGCAGCCTTATTGTATATTCTTAGTCCATTCAGCCTCCCATCTGCCCAGATAAGTAGTTTACATTGCCTTCTCTCTTCAAATCTTCATCATCTCCAACCCATTGCTTCCCATTTCACTGAAAAAATGAAGCAACCAGGAGAGAACTTCCACTATATACCCACCTACTGGCATCTGCATCTATATAATCTGCCTTACAGCCCTTAGTATGGATAGATTCCAGGCACTACACAGATAGGCCAATCATTTCATGCGTGCTATAGATCTTTTCCCTATTAGGCTATATGAGGAAATCACCTGAGCCATTTTTCCCTCTCTATATTTGTGTATCACAACAAATAAGGTATTATTACATATGTTAATTCCTGCCTGTATAAAGTTCTGTGGTTCTATCTCCAGTTTCCTTAGGGTATGGTATCATCTTGCGATAAAGACAGAATTCTAGCAGGGCACAGTGACACATGCCTGTAATTCTAGCAGCTCAGGAGGCTGAGGCAAGATGATGGAAAATTCAAAGCCACCCTCAGCAACAAAATTTTTAAAAATGAAAAAAAAAAAGGTCTGGGGATGTTGTTCAGTGGTTAAGTGTCCATAAATTCAATCCCTGGCTTAAAAAAAAAAAAAAAAAAGACAGAATTCTACTGATTAAAGATGGACAATAGAGGGCAGTAAAATAGAGGTCCTAAGCTCATGAAAAGTGAGGATAAAGTTAAAACAGATGTTTTTAGAGATAGAACCAAACTACTTATGTTACAAAGTTAGAAGCCCCATGTGATTATTTTTCAGTTTCTGAACATTATACAGAAGGGCCTAAAAATTGTTTTCTACCAAAGGAGAGATGGAGGAACTCTGTGGGAGTATATACTTATATGTCTCTTAGTTTTGGTCTATTAACTCCCAAATATTCAACATATAAGACCCACATCAATTAAAGAAGCATAATTAGCACATGACAGAGTGCTAAAATGAATATTAATCAGATGTCTTAAATGTATTGACATGTTTTTCAAGAACTCATTAAATGAAACCTTGTTCTTTCCATTCATATTAAAGTTGAAATGTTTCATAGTGGAAAAGAAATGAGAACTTATTCATTACTAACTGCAGTTATTTATTTATTTGTTTTTAAATTAAAGGGATATTTTTTAGCCCATATCATTTCAGCTGTCAGGTATCCATTATATATTAAACAAATATTTATTGAATACATTCTTGTAAACAGTACTAAAATACCAAAAATGAATGGCAGGGCTCCTAATTTCTAACAGATTAAAAGGAGAATTAGGATGTGTCTATAAATCATAACCAAACAAGCATAACTCAAAAGACAGGATATCAAGGGATTCAGCATAGAATTGTACCCTAGGAAATATCATCCTGCAACTAAACATACTTTTCTTTTTTTTTTAAGAGAGAGTGAGAGAGGGAGAGAGAGGGAGAGAGAGAGAGAGAGAATTTTTTTAACATTTATTTTTTAGTTATCGGAGGACACAACATCCTTGTTTGTATGTGGTGCTGAGGATCGAACCCGGGCCGCACGCATGCCAGGCGAGCGCGCTACCACTTGAGCCACATCCCCAGCCCTAAACATACTTTTCGATGTTTGAATATTTAAGTAATTATTGTATTCCCTTTAAAAATGCCAAAGAAGAGCCAATTTTTAACCCTCAGAAAAACTTCAAATGATCTACTCATGATATTTTCACTCCATATAGCTCTTACATTCCTATAGCTGCCCAGAAACTTCTCCTATCACTCTTCACTCTCACTCCCAACTAAAATCGCTTCTTGAAATGAATCTCCTGCAAGTTTCTCCTATTTTTGCCCTTTCTCATCTTCTATCACTTGTTTTTACTTGTGAGCTCTTGTTCTCCTTTCGAGAATAATTTAGTTAAACTGGCATTGCAATTGTCAGCTCTTTCTGGCCATTACTCCTATTCTGCACACTTAGTGCCCATAACTGTTCTGTTATACCAAGAACCATGTTTTGAAGGGAACCATGTAGCCAAAAAGAGGATTATGTATAGAAGGCAAGGAGGCTGGGGGTGGGAGCTGCAAACATTAAACTTAATATATTTTATCCCTTCACACATGAGAGAAGGTAATGAATGCTATAAGAAAGATAAAGTAGTAGTAGAGAGTATGTAAATACAGCTTTTGACTTACAGAATCAGAGGTATTTGATGTTGTTATTGAGGATCTAAACAGAAGTGATAGTAGACATATTCACAGGCAAGGCTATATGATTGTGAACAGGGAAAAAAAGGCAGTTAAGTTTGGCTGGAACCTGTTTATCAAGGCCCTTTTTCTAAATGTGAACCTAACAATAACTAACTCTTACTTTATGGAGGTCTTGCATATATTTTGGAGCATAATATTTTAAGACATTGACCAATTCTGAGAAGAGCTAAAAGATAGAACTAATGTACACTTTAAGTTGTGTCAGGTATTAAGGCACTTTTATAGCAGTTCTTTCCTTGGAGACAATGTATGTATAAAGTGGGAAAACTCCATTCTAAGACTCCACCCTGATTGAAGAAGAGCAATGCTGCTGACCATATTAGTGTTAATCAGAGCATGCAATGCAACTAGTTTTCTCAAGGATAGGGATTAATTCACATGGAGCCATGATCACACTCTTACCACACTGAAGAATGATCCACTTTGACAAGATAGTTGGTTGGTATTTTATGGGTATAGTCTGGATCTAAGGTATGAAGCAGAGAAAAGCAAAGTAGGATGTGATATGAATTTCTACCTGCAACCTTGATCTAATTAAAGTAAACATAGAGTAGCACTGACCAACACACAAACATTTCCAGACAAGATCATATTCTTCAGAAGTAAGGCAATATGTACATATTTGGGTATCGAAATATTATATACATTTTTTTGTTTTTAACCTTGTTACCCATATCCCTGCTTACTACCTTTCCCTTAATTCCCCAAAGGAAAGGGTTTTGGCCACCTTTTCTATTTCCATTCCTTTCCCTTACTCTCAAGGAAGAGATTTCTCTCTCCTCCTCCTTAACTGATTCCAAAGCCTATCCAAGCTTCCTCCTCACACAATGAATATACATATCACAGAACAGCTTTTCAAATATGTTGCATGTTGACTTACTGGTCAAAACCTGTAGATCACTACAGTACAGAGGTTTTTAATTTGCTTGCATGCATCTTTCTTTTTTAATATGTTAAGTTTTACAAAAAGAAATAGCAGAAAGGTGATTTTGTGAGTTGGCATGCAAAGAATGATGCTGGGAACCTTAGTATTTTGTAGCAGGACAAAAAGTCACAGAAAATTCTGCTTATTTTAATTTTTAATACTTTTCCTTGAAGCACTTTTTAATTACAATTAATAGCACATATTAATTTTAGATATTAGTGCATTTCACTGTGACATTGCCACACATATTGTGCTTTATTCATTCTACCCTTTTTTCCCTTCTCCACCCAATTATCTAATAGCTTGTCTTATGCTTTCAGGTCTATTTACCCCCCTTAATTTCCACATATGGGAGAAAACATGAAATACTTATCTTTCTGTGTCTGGCTTATTTTGCTTAACATCATGTCCTCCATTTTTATACATTTTGCTGCATATGACATAATTTCATTATTTCTGGCCAAATAATACTGTATTAAATATATGCTCTTAATCCACTTATCTTTTGGTAGTGAATGATCTTTTAATGTGCTATTTCTCAGTATTTTTTATTTCATTTTTTAGGTGTAGACGGACACAACCCAATGCCTTTATTTGTTTATGGTACTGAGGATTGAACCCGGGTCCTGCCCATGGTAGGCGAGTGCTCTACCACTGAGCCACAATCCCAGCCCCTATTTCTCAGAATTTTAATAAGGATTTTTGCATCAATGTTCATCAAGACTATTGGTCTTGTTCTCTTTTTGCTTTTGTTCTTGTCTCCTTATCCAGATTTGTTATCAGGGTGATACTGCCTTCATAAAATTGAGTTTGAAAAGGTCCCTTTCCTTTCTATTTTATGTAACAGTTAGGGGAGCATTAGTTTTAACTCTTCTTTTCAAAGTCTAGTAAAATTCAGCAGTGAATCCATACAGTCCTTGGCTTCTTTGGGAGACTTTTATTATTATTCCAATCTCATTGTTACTGATCTACTTGTAGATCATCTTGGTTCAGTTTTGGCAAGTCTTTTGTGCCCAGAAATTTATTCTAGATTTTCCAACTTATTGACATATAGTTTTTCAAAATATCCCTTAATGATCCTATGGATTTCAGAGGTTATCTGTTGTAATATACCCTTCTTCACCTCTAATTTTACTTTGTTTCTTTTCTCTTTCTCTTAGTTTAACTAACAATTTGTCAATTTTGTTTTCTTTTCAAAGAAACAACTCTGTTTCATTGAACCTTTGTATTCTTTTTGTCTCTATTTCATTTATTTCTATCCTGGTCTTTGTGATTTCTTTCCTTCTACTGATTTTAGGTTCAGTTTGTTCTTATTTTTTTGAAGACCTTGAGATGCATCATTAGGTCATTTAGAAAATCCTGAATTTTAAGGTATTCAGGGAATCTTACTATACTAGGTAACATTTCTGTACAAATACCCTGGCCAACTCTTGACTTTGATCTCACATGATATGAAACAAAGTCCAAAAATCATTTTTTCAAAATAAAATATGGTTTGAGTTATTTTTACTTCTTAGAAACAGGGAAAGTCAAGTTTGACTTTCCAGTGTGGATGTGTCACCAGAAAGAGAAAGGTCAACAGAGAATCCTTCAATATTCCCTTTTAACACTTTGTTGTTATCTCAAAAGGGAAGCATCAGGAGCATCACAGCTTTTCTAGAGGTAGAGTTCATGGTTTTGGAACATGGCTTTGTCCCCATGAAATTTTTATCCAATTTTCTTGCCCACTAGAACTATATTATTTTTAAAGATATCTTCCTTTCTAGCTATCTCTATCACTAAGCATCCTTGCCCAAGGTCTCAAAGACCATGTCAGATCCCCTCTGCTGAGATTTTAGAAATAAATAATAAATAATAAGTGATGGAAGTAGAAATAATTATAATATGTTGACATCTTTCCTTCAGACTCACAGAAAAAATTAAATGGGCAAATACATGAAGTTATGTAAAAGTTTTTGTCTTTCTATGGTCCTACCAAATATAAAATCCAAATTCAAACACACTGAATCCATTACTGAAAAAAATATGAAGGCTGAGGTTATAGCTCACTGGTAGAGTGCTTGCCTCACACGTGATGCACTGAGTTTGATCATCAACACCACATAAAAATAAAGATGTTGTGTCCATCTACAACTAAAAGATTTTTTTTAAATATGAAAATAAGTTGTAGCACCAGAGAGATCATCAACACCACATAAAAATAAAGATGTTGTGTCCATCTACAACTAAAAGATTTTTTTTAAATATGAAAATAAGTTGTAGCACCAGAGAGATCTGTGTCTGGTGCCCTCCTGGAATGCCACAACTTCCTTTCCAATGCCCCCTCCTGGAATCCTACCACCATCCCACTTGGGTATTATACCAATGGTGTTCTCTGTGCAGCTTAATGATTTAATGATCCTTTCTTTCTTCCCCATTCCTCACCTCCATTTCCATGATTATTCTTATATGTACCATTATTCAGAAGCCACCCCTCTTGACCTTCTATCCTTGTCCCCTTGGTTTCCAATCTTCTAGCCATGCAGTGTCTTCTCTCTTCTATCACAGAGGAACTGGAACTTCCAAATCTATCCAAGTCAATAAATTCAATCCATTTTAAATTTTTTTTCAACATTTAATTATTCGAATTTCAAAAAATGGAAGTTTATAAAGTAAAAAGTTCTGTATTTCATAGCCCCAACTGTACCCCATAGCACTCATTGGCAGAGATGAGTGCACTCTGCCTAGTTAATGCATTATTTGCTGAATGTCTTTCCAGACCTTTTCTATACTTACTCAAACATAAATCTACAAACATACATACCAACTATGTATATACACTAATAGGATTTTTAAAGGAATTTTTTATACAAAAATAAAAAGTGACTCTAATATAGTTTGCAGTATTTTATTCTGTCATATATTTCATGCTTCTGTGATCTCTTTCCCCATGACTCAAGTTTCTCCCATGTTCAAAAGAACTCTCTCTAAACCACATATCCAGTCACAATCAATCTTTGTCCTTAAAAAGAGCTTCCCCTCACTGACTCCACTTCTTCACTTCCCATTCACTCAGTCCTTGCAGTTTGGCTTCTACCCTACCACGCCCCTGAATTTGACTGAAGATCCAAAGTAAATGCAAGCCCAATGGACATTTTCAGCTTTTATCTCTCAGGGCCCCTCAGCCTACATGACCTTCTTTTTTTGATTCTTCCCCTATTCAAACTGCTACTAATTACTTTATTGCCTCCAGTAATCTCCAACTGGGGATGATTTTAACCTTTAGTGGATATGTGGCAACATCTGGAGTCAATATTGTCTATCGTGACTGAATAAGTGGGGTGGGTACCACTGGCATCTAGAGGATAGAGGCTAGGGAGTCTGCTGAACATCCTACAATGCATGGCCAGTCCCCCACAACAAAGAATTATCCAATTATAAATGTCAGGAGTACTGAGGTTAAGAAAATCTGCATAGAAGGAAATTAACAAACATGAAGGCATTTCTCAAATGTACAGGCTAAGTATCTGGCCCCCATTTGGATGGTGATTGTCCACACCCTTCCCAACAGGAGACAGCCGAAAGTCACATCTCTGCTGGATGTCCCAGAGCCATGGCAGCTTTCTGGTATGTAGGTCCACAGTCCCTAGGTGATGTCCAGGACTCCTCCCGTCATGTCTCATTGTGCTCCAGTTGCACACCTCCTCCCCATCCTTCCACCTGAGGGCTAAAGCACACTTTTAGCCCCCTTCAACACAGCTTATGGTCACCAGGGGGAAAAGCAGACCAACCTCCCACCCACCCACTTCCCTGACTCACTCTCATCTTCCTCCCACCTCTCCCCCTCCCACTGGAGGTTGATTTCCCATTGGATATGCTTTTGTTATGTTTCACATTTATGAATTCACTGAGAGCTTTATAGCCAGATTCCTTTACCACATTTTTCCTGGTGGTGGGTTGGAGGAGAGAATGGTCTAGATGAGCATACCCTGAGTACTATGAGTTTCTGACTCACCTTGGCAGTGGTATTAATTCAGATCTGTCTCTGGTTTCATCTACTGATGAGTGGGGAGGATTCTCCTGTCATGAGACTGTGTAGTTATAGGAGTCCTTGACGGCAGCTGGTGCTGCTGGCATCTTTTGTATGCAACCCTGTGGGGATTCTCTTAGGGGTGGTGAATTTCTGCTGTGTTAATTTGAGCCCAGTATAAACCTAGGGTTACCCACCCCCCAAGCTTTCTTTGATTTTTCTTGTGATTTAACTCCCCCAGAACATGAGCCATCCCTATTCAGTTCATTCTTGGGGACTCTTGGGATGCAGGAATTCCCACTACTCGCCAAACCTTGATGGAACTCCACAGCCAGTTTCAACAGTTTCTTTAATGGTCTGTGGCTTGAAATTTCTCTGCTGGTATCAGTTTCTGACTGGGAAATAATCAGGTTCTCAAGAATAGGAACCTACTCAAGTTAGCTTAAAGAAAAATGTATCTGGGGCTGGGGTTGTGGCTCAGTGGTAGCACCCTCATCTGGCATGTGTGAGGCACTGGGTTCCATCCTCAGAACCACATAAAAATAAATAAGTAAATAAAATAAGGTTATAAAAAATAAAATACTATCTGGGTAAAGTGGATCCTCATGTAGCATGATTGCAAGATGTGAAAGGAGTTGCACCACAACCCGTCTCTCCAGCTCTCTGGAGTCACTGGATCAACAATTCTATGCCTGTCTGCATCCTGGGACCTCACACTCGTGTCCTCCAAAAGATACCTCTGTAAAGCACCCAGTTTTTCTCCCCCATAGTCAGGGCCAGGCCTCAGCTGTGGCCTCAGTGTTTGTGGCTATGACCCAGGCCTCAACAAAATAACCCACTGCTTCACTGACCAACTCCATCATGACTATGGCATCTACCTCTCAGTGCACATGATCTAGCCTGGGAATCTGTGTGGCTCAGGATGTGTCAATTGACCACACTTAACTATATAAGGACTAGGCGGGGAAAGAGGGTGGACTTTTATATACATGACTGTGCACATCCACTAGACACTAGAGTGGGGAGACAGACAGGTGTTCACGTGTGTGCGTGCACACACACACACACACACATATACACACACACCCAAAAGCTGCAGTAGATCTAGGGTACTGAATGACCCTCTGGAATAAAAAGGGGTAATCAAGTTGGGTATGGTGGTACACACCTATAATACCAACTACTCAGGAGGCTAAGGTAGGAAGATCACCAGTTTGAGGTCAGCCTGGACCATTTAGCAAGACTCTGTCTCAAAATTAAAAAATAAAAATTGAAAGGGCTCAGAATAAATCTCAGGGGTAGAGCACTCCTGAGTTCAAGTTCCAATACTGCAACAACAAAACTAAACAAAAAACAAAAACAAGGGTAATCAAACCATGTCTTTCCTTCCACCATCTACACCCTCCCCACCTCTCATCCCTCACCTCCATTCCACCCCTTCCCTCCACCTCCCACCCACATCTGAAAATTGATTTCCCACTGGGATATGTTTCGGTTCTATTTCATATTTCTGAATTCACTAAGGGCTTTGCAGCCAGATTCCCCTCCCACAGCGGAAGCAACTTTCCCTTCTTGAAAAATTCACAGCTTTACACCAAGGGCAGTCCCAATCCCCAGGCCTGCGAAAAACCGGAGGTTTTCTTGGCTGATGGAGTTCAAAGTCTTTCCTATTAAGGGTTTCTGGAGGGTCTAATCCCTGGGCCCCCATATCAGACCACAGGCTAACATCAAAGGCTGAGCTATGGGGAAGCATTTGAGGTGGAGCAGGTGCTATGACCATGGCTATTGGTGGAGATGGTGAGAGTGAGGATGAGGCTGGGAAGGGGGACAAAGGGGATGAATATGAGTAAGAGAATGAGGCAGGGAGCTGGACAGGGAGGGGTTCTGGTGAGGCTATGAACGGGGGATTCAGGGTCCCAGAGAGAGAAAACATGGAATTTTCCATGGATCCAGGATCTCCCTCCCTCTGCCCACCAGAGGTGTAATTTTTTGGCTCAGTAGTTCCAAGAAGCTGCAGGAAGTTCCCACCCAGCTCCTGTTCAGCCTCCACGGGGGCAGCTCCCACTGCATCACTCTCCTCTCCTCTTCTTCCTCCTCTTCCTCCTCCTGTGGCATCATCTGTAGCTGCTGTTGTCTCTTCCATCTCTCCTGTTCCTTCGGTCCCTGCCCCTCTAGCAGTAGCCAGGCTTGGCCCTTCTGCAACCTGCTCTGGGGGAGCCCTGAGTTCCTAGAGAGAAGTGGGCAGGGCTGAGATGTGATCTATGGTCAAGGGGGTGGAGGACAGGCCTAGAGTAGGGGTGAAAGGTAGGACTGGCATGGCAGGGTGATCTTACCACCTGGAGCAGCTTCCACTTTAGTAGGTCACACTCTTTCTGCACTTCCATCAGTTTGGCCTGGGTCAGCCGTAGTTGGAAAGCAGCCTCCTTGCGCTCCATCTCTTGTTGCATGGTGAGCTGCTTCAGTTCTGAGGCCAAGGCTTGGGCGGCTGACTTGTGCAATTTGGAGAAGTCCTGCAGCCACTGCACCCTGTGCCCCTGTAAGTGCTCCTGCCTGCAAGCAAAGCGCAAGCCCAGAGCTAGGCTGCCCCAGGCGCAGGCTTCCTGGGCCTCGCTGGACATCTCACTGTCCTCCAGGATGGTTCTGATCTTATCTTCCACTTCCTCCCAGGACAAGGTTAGATTGTCAAGGTAGAACTCAGGGCCTTTCACGTGCCTGGCCATCTTCTCATTGATGAAGGCCACCACCTTGCTATGCCGAAATCCACTACAGGGGTCCTCAGGTTTCAAGGCCATGATGTCTAAGGGGCTTGTGGCTTTGTGGGCCCTGGGAGATGAATCAACCAGTTGTCCTGTCCTTCTCCTTTAAGACCCCCTCGTCCTCAGCCTCCCCACCCCCACCCCAGTCGCCTATAGCCCCCTACCCCTTCACTCTTAGTATCCCTCCCCTGCCTTTAGGGCCCACCCCGACCCCCATAGCCCTTAGCCCCTCCCCTCACCCTCAGCTCTACCCCTCCCCCTCACTCCCCTCCCCCACCATTAGCCCTTCCCTTCGCCTTTACTCTCCTCCCCTTTCCTTGGCTCCCCACCCCTCTCTTCTCGGTCCCACCCCTCGCTTCTCTGTCCCAGCCACTCATAAAGAGCCGCTTCAGCCTCGGTCCCCTCGTAGAACGCTTCCCACCGGGCTCACCAGAGTAGATACAGGGCTACCACAGCCCTCTCCCAGGGAGAAAGGGGTCCTTCTCGCTCCGAGGGCTCCGGGAAAAGGGAGCCACGCGGCCAAATCTCTAGGCTTTTACTCTAGGACTGTTCCAACTCCCAGAGACTGCGGGGGTGCCGAGGAGGGAGAGCGGAAGGTCCCGCCCCCTCCTGGGCTCCTAAGGGAACCCACCACATGGCTGAAAGCCATCGAAGGCGGGAAGAAACGGGACTGGTTAGAAAAGACCCAGAATGAAGAAAATGAAGCTCTCAGAAGTAAGTCCAAAAGGTCCCGCCCCACCATGATGGTTTGTTCCACGCCTGGTGAGCCCCCTCCAATACTTTGAATATTCTAGAACAGGAAGTAACTCCAACAGCACTGTGGCTACCAGTAGCCCCGAAGGAAGAGGGGTGGAGGAGAGAAGCTAAACTTAAGAATGCAAAGGATAAAAACATTCCTTTCATTTCCCTGATCCTATGTACCTTTTGGCCTGCAAATTAATTTGCCGAGAGTGGTTAGAAAAGACACAGAATGAAGAAAACGAAACTTTTGTA
Organism: Spermophilus citellus; assembly: GCF_964194105.1. Lineage (NCBI taxonomy): Eukaryota > Metazoa > Chordata > Mammalia > Rodentia > Sciuridae > Spermophilus > Spermophilus citellus. The sequence goes on from NC_138190.1 coordinate 103,689,694, forward strand.
CAAGTAACAAAATGCCGAAACCCCTCCTTCCCGACATACATTTATCTAACCCCAGAGTATGTTAGGACCCCTAGAGGTAGAACATCTCCAACCTCTCAGTGGCCTCTGGCACCACCCCCTGTAGAAAATTTCTGTAGCTCCTGTTCAGACTATTGAATTCCCTCCAATAGGAAGTTTAGTTAACATTTTCTGTAAAGGAACAGAGAGTAATTATTTGAGACTCTAGGGAAAAAGAATATGTATCCCAACTACTTGCCATAAAACAGTAGCCATAAATAATACCTGAAGGAATGAGCATGTTCTGTGTTCTGGTAAAATTTTATTTAGAGTAGGCAGTTGGCATGATTTGACCTAACTCCTGCTCTATATTCCCATGCCATGTGTGTCCTAAAGACCTCTCAAATCAGAATGTTCTTAATGTAACTCAACACTCTTTGTTTAAAAATTTAAAGTTCAATGAAGTTTATTTGAGCAGAGAATGATTCATGAGTCAAAATTCTCCTGAATTTTGGAGAGATTCAGGAGTGATTCAGCCTGAGCAGTGAGATTTATAGGAAAAACATAAAAATAGAGAAACCACCTGATTACAACTAGGCAATCTGCCTTATTTGGGAATGATCTGATTGCTTGAATTCATGTGATTGGCTGAGATACAGCTGATTTTGATTGGTGCAAACCCGGCTGTTGGTTATTCTTTAAAATTTGAGTTTTTTAATATACCAAATTTGTTCATAGCTTAGGTAAGGACTCAAAATATAGGAACAGTCTCAGGTCAGTGACCTCCTACTTATTCCTATGTTGTGCAATATAGAAGTCTTGGAAAAAAAAACAATACCCAACTAACTCCCCAAAATGTAGGCAACAAATTGGTCACCATACCCTTTTCTAGTACCTTAGAAACTTCTTGGATATCTGTTCACATTTAGAGATTGCTCGTATTGTTTTTTAAATATTGTTCCTGTCTTTAATTTCCTCCTAATTCCTAATTGCTTCTAGATTTTTTCTATGTTCATGTTACTCCTAAGCTTAAAAATATATTATGGCTTCTTATGTTACACTCTTTGTCCTGATATTAGAATCTTTCTACAGCTTGCCTTTTGGATTTAATACTCTCCATTATCTTCTCTGCTATTATTAATACATCCCAAAGGAATAAGTCATGAACAGATACACTTATTTTGTGTTTTGCATTATCTATCCCTGGAAAAATCAGGTTATTCATCCTTTATTATTCAGCATTATGTTTTATTCTGTGAACTACATTGAAAATGGTAGTATTTATCCTATATGGTAGTAAAAGAGAAAAAAAACAATCAGGCATTAAAATATTACCTAAGTGGGTAATTGAATACCAAAGGTAGAGAGTTTCCCTGATTTAACCTTCTTTTAAAATACTGTCTTGTATTTTTTTACATTTAAACTTTTGTATTTATCAGCCATCAGTAGTCATGGTTCATAATTTGGTTTTAGAGTGATTTCTGAAAATGAAATTTTGAGGAGAAGTGGGAGAGGCAAGTGATAGGGAGGATCATTAGAGAGCTGTCACAATAATTAAAGAGGTAAATTGAGGTGCTAGATGTAGATATGGAAAGAAGAATGCAGAGAGTCATTTGTCCAGTTTAAACATGGACTTTAGGTGGAATTCATTAGAGATGTTAGGGATGAGAGTTAGGAAATGCCTAAGATAATTTCCAGGTTTCTGGTATAGGGGACTAAGAAGATAGACTTTGATGGAAAATGAAGCAGTTGGTTAGAGTTAGTTTACCTTCAGAGAGATAGATATAGATATAGATATAGATATAGATATAGATATAGATATAGATATAGATGGATGGATAGATAGATAGATAGATAGATAGATAGATAGATAGATAGATATTGAGGTAACCTGTTGGGTGACCTGGTAGAGATACCCAGTCAGCAGTTTGAGTCTAAAGCTTAGGAGAGATATCAGGGTTAGAATTATTATATTGGGAGGAAGAAGTTGAATTCTTGGTAGTGTTTGAAATAACATAGGGAGAGGATATAGAGTGGGAAGAGGCCTGCCTTATGAATCTCTTCCTTTCTATCAGGGTTCTGACTTTGGTGGTTTAATAGTTATCTTATTCTTTGTCTTCTATTCCTCTAATATAAGAACATCTTTTACCCTATTTTTCTTTGATAAGAATTTAAACGTTGACTTCAGCTTGAAATCAGTTTTCTCCATATGCTGCCATCATTTCACTTCTGCTGAATAAACATCTTTTTTCACATGGCTAAAGAATTGAAGAAGGGAAAAAAAAAACAAAAGAGAGGGAGATCTGTTAGAAAATTATTTCAGTGCATAAGCAGAACTTTATTAGGGTTTGAACTATGGAAGAATCTAGATGTCAGAAGAGTACACAATTTTTAAAATTTGAATTAAATTTATTTTTTTATTTTTTAAATATTTATTCTTTTAGGTTTTTTTTTAAGTGGACAGTATCTTTATTTTACATTTATGTGGTGCTGAGAATCCAGTGCCTCACGCATGCTAGGCGAACGCGCTATCACTTGAGCCACATCCCCAGTCCCTGAATTAAATTTATTTTTAACTACTGAAATGCATGTAAGTGGGGTATCATGATGTTTGGATACATGTATCCATTTTATAATGTTTAAATCGAATTAAATTTATATACCTCCTCAAAAATTTACCATTTTTATGGTGAAAACATTCAAAATCCTTTCTAGTAGTGTTTTGAAATGCATAGTACATTTTTGTTATCTGTTGTCACCTTACTGTGCAATAATAGCACACCAAAACTACTAGCTTTATCTAATGATATCTTAGTACTCACTGATCAATCTTATTCCGTCTGTCCCCTTAGGACAGATTTTGAAACAGAATTAGCATGACTTATTAACCAGTTTTGTAATAACAATAAATATGGGAAGATGGCATGGAGGGTGATTTTGAGGTATCTGGTGAAATTTGGTGTTATGATTAGTGATACCTCTAACCATAGTATAGAAGGAAAATCATACTATAGGAGACAGATGAGTTCAGTTTGGATTGATAAGTACCTCATGACAGTTATATTGACTCTTAGATGACTCAACTTGTCTGTAATGTAAGAGAGAAAACATAACTGGAGATATGTATTATAGCTTTGGATGGTTGCAGTGCTCAGTTGTGGCTAGGATCCAGTGCTTAAGATGAAGGTTAGGTGGGGAGAGAAAAATGAAACAGAAAAAAACCCACTAAGGCCTAGGGAAGAGTGGTCAATAATTTGGGAGTAAACCAAGGAAAAATAATAAGCAATAGAAGTGGTAGGAAAGAAGTAGAAAAAAGGAGGGGGATAGTTTTATCAAACTAAGAGATTTTGAAGGTGAAATGAGTGTTACACTTTTCAAATAATACATGGAGGTTGGATTGGATTAGGTCTATATTATTAGCTAAACCTAATGAACAAAAGGTCATCCAGTTCACATAATAATGATTCTACTGATTAGCAAAGCAATAGAATGATATGGCAGAAGTCAAATGATATTGGGCCATAGAATGAAGTTAGAGGAGCAAGTATAAATAGTGAATATTGACAAGTCTTTCAAGGTCTCTGAAACTGACAGCTATGGTGGCATAGACAGAAGTCAGAGAATAGATCATGGAGGCATAGGACATGATAGATTAGTTGCTAAGACAATTTAGTTATGAAATTTTCAATAGAAAGTCAGGCGAGGTAGGTAATCATATGTAAAGAAAACTGTTTTTGAAGAGTTTGAGATGTAACTTGGGTAATTGACAATATCTTTGTCAATATTATGAGGAAAATTATAGAACAATGTTATTAACAGATACAAAATATCTGTAATGTAAGTATGAACCAATGAGGAGATAGGAATAGAGTCAGTGGAATTGGTTGGGGAAGGCTTTCTGGATGAGAGATATGTTGTTGTTAATAGAAATATCAGGATTCTCCACAGGTTGATGGAAAGCTTTTTGATTATAGGATGATGTATTTCAGATTATTATTCTTAAAGTTGTTTTCATTCAAACAAGAAAGCAAGCATCACTTATAGTGTGCATAATGGTGGTGGCAAGAAATATTTTAAATTTATCTTGATTATCCTCTTACCTTTACCCTCATCTTCAGTCAATATTTGGGTTATATTTTGAGCAAATTACCTGTATCCTTAGGTGAAAAACAGTAATTGCTTTCCTTGGGAATGGTGACATAACAGATCAATAGAAAGTTCCACAATTATCAGTTATACATGAATGGGTCAAATATATATGTAATATATCATAATTTTCTTAGTAGTTATCTGAATTTAATGCTCAGTCTCAGAATAAATTTGTTTGTTTTGAATTTATTGTAAAGGGAATTTTTATAATAAAATTTATCCTGAGCAAACAATTTTTAGGATAAATGTAATGTTTCCTGTATCCTGGTCCATTGACTGTTTTCTTAAAAAAACAGTGACAAGAAAAGAAATCTTTTCATTGACTTTATGATTTGTATTGGGAGGTAATGTGGGATTTGTATTTTGTAGGTATTTGTCTTTTGTAGCTATTTTGTGGTACTTATTTGTAGGCAATGTGGTAATAGTGGTGATGATGTTAAAGGAGTTTATTTTTATAGAGTGCTTAGTATATACCGGGTACTTGCTAAATGCTTTAAGTGAACTATTTCATTGTTAGGAGAGATTTTGTTCTAGGTCTCTCACATTTCTGCATATCTTCTGAGCATACTATACTTTGTCCTGGATTAGCTTTTCAAAGTTGTATGTATAGAGAAGACTCTTGGAAGATAGAAATAATGTCTTCCTCTAGAGCAAAAGGAAGGTTTGCATACAGCCTTGGGAAAAAGAGCATATTTACTTCTGGAACAAAGGGCTGATATGCTTATGACCCATAATAAAAGATGTGTGTTTTCTAAGCTTGAAGCTCTTCCACTATACTATATGACACATTGCCTATGACCCATTGCTTTTGCAGGTGTTCCCTGATCCTCTTTGTATTGTCCTATGAGACTGAGTTTGAGTAAGCAACACAAATGCTGATGCTCTATTGTGAGAAATTATTTATTAATTGTGACATAGGAGTTTCCTTGAAACTGGCAAGATAACTTGTTAGTTTGGAAATTGGGTAAAATCTCAGACCCTTTACAATTCTTAACACTTATGTGATATAACAACCCTGTAAAATAGTTGCTTTTTATTAATCTAACTTATATATGCCCCAAACAGACTTAGTCACCTATCCAAAGATCCATAGATAGAACATTATAGAGCTGGAATTTGAACCTACATATCTGCCTCTAAAGGCCATTATCTCAAGCAGTAATCTATTCAAGTACAGTTCAAGTCCCAGGGTTGACCTATTGACTAACTGTAACATGAACTATAAGCAAATTATGTTTCTATGATTCTGAGCTGGAGATTATCAGTATCATGGCCAAAGCTGAATATTCATGTGTGCAGAAGTATTAATAAAGTATTCTCTCTTCATACCTCCATCAAATCCTGTTTGTTTACTAACTAATCTCTGCCTGATGGAAAAAAAATGTACACACTTAAAATCTGTTGACATTTTACAGGCCAGAGATCCATAAAAAATAACTTATAAAACAAAAAAGAAAGACCACAACCCTCTAAAGTTTTCATAACTCTACAAAACTGAAAGTATGGCTTATAGACTAAAAATAACAAAAAGTGAATTTTCCCAAAAGATCCTGTGTTTCCCCTAAATGCTTATTATAATGTAAATTTTAAATTTATTTTAATTAGGTATATATGACAGTAGAATGAATTTTGATTCATTGTACACAATTGCGGCACAACTTTTCATTTCTCTGGTTGTATATGATGTAGTGTCATACCATATGTGCAGTCATATGTGTACCTAGGGTAATGATGTCCATCTCATTCCACCATCTTTCCTTCCCCCGCGCACCCTCCCTTTCTTCCCTCCCCTTTGCCCAATCAAAGCTCCTACATTTTCCCCATGCTTCCCTCCTCCCGGTTATGGATCAGCATCCACTTATCAGAGAGAATATTCAGCTTTGGTTTTTGGGATAGGCTTACTTTGCTCAGCATGATATCCTCTAACTCCATCCATTTACCTGTGAATGCCATAATTTTATTCTCTTTTAATGCTGAGTAATATTTCATTGTGTATATATATAACACAGTTTCTTTATCCACTCATCTACTGAAGGGCATCTAGGTTGCTTCCACAGTTTGGCTATTGTGAATTGAGCTGCTATGAATATTCATGTGGCTGCATTATTATACCATGCTGATTTTAAGTCCATTGGGTATAGACCGAGTAGGGGATAACTGGGTCAAATAGTGGTTCCATTTCAATTTCCCCAATAGTGGTTCCATTCCAGTTTCTCCATGCTGCTTTCCAGATTGGTTGCACCAATTTGTAGTCCCACCAGCAATGTATGAGTGTGCCTGTTCCCCCACATTTATTGATCGGAAAGGCCAATCAAAAGAGAAACCAAGTTAAGTTAAAAACCAAAAATAACCCAAAATGTCTGGGAATACAAATTATATTTCAATAATAACCCTGAATATGGATGGCCTAAATTCATCAACTAAATGATATAGACTGACAGATTTGAATTAAAATGAAGACCCAGATATATATTGCCTTCAAGAGACTCATCTCACAGGAAAAGACATACACAGACCGAAGGTGAAAGGTTGGGAAACAAAGTAGCATAAATATTTTTATTCTTGTATTAGGTTTACATCTACTTTTCAATGTATATAATCAGTACAGCAAACAGCAAATACCTGGTAAAATGTCATTTGAATGATTCTACAGGTGTGTCATTCTTCTTAGATAATGATATTAATAAATCAGCCAGTTTTGGCCTTTCTGGCTTTTTAGTGCATTAAAATTATTTGTTTGTAATTTTATATTGTTATTTTTGAAGTAGTCTGAAAATTTCCCTTTCCACAAGTTTAGAGATATTTTTCATTAAAACGTTTTATTTTTCTAATGATTTTTTGAGAAATAAAGATCATCAAAGTACCTGAGATTTTTTTATTATTATTCATTTGTTTCTCTTCCCTGAATTTGCTACAATATTAGTTAATAGCTTTTGTTTGAGGAATGTAGTCTCATCTAACAAGGGCAAAATGATTGATAGTTATATATAAGAGTCAATTCACAGTTTTAAAATGTCAAAAAGTAAAGTTTATTTTAGTTTGCTGTTCATTAAATGCTTCTGGAATTTGCAAGGGAAGTATTTTGAAGTGAATATAAGACTATGGCAGGAACCAGTTAGAAAAGTTTCAACTGTATCCTCAGGCATTTTATCTAGGGCTTCTGCTTTTAGGTATGAAAAAATTCTCTAATTTATATAGATTTTTACTAGATTATCTGTGATGTTACAATAAATTCACATAAACTCTGAATTAAAAATTTACATTTTATAGTATAAACATGTTTATAGATGGGAGTTAGGGACATTCTGATTTTTCATGTATATTTATTTTTTTATAAGTTGCTCAAAACATTACAATGATCTTGACATATCATACATTAGATTCAAATGGGGTATGTAATCTTATTTTTCCACGTTTACAGATTGCAGGATTGCATTGGTTATACAGCCACGTTTATACATAGGGCCATACTAGTGTCTATTGTATTGTGCTGCCCTTCCTATCCTCCCTCCCCTCCCCTCCTCCCATCACCTCTTTCTACCCAATCTACTGTGACACGTTTCTCTCTCTTTTTTCTTCCCCCTCACACCATCTTATATGTAATTTTGCATAACCATGAGGGTCTCCTACCATCTTCCGTGCAATTCCCCTTCTCTCTCCCATTACCACGCACCTCTCATCCCTATATAATGGTAATCTTCTTCTCATGCTCTTCCTCCCTGCTCTGTTTTGAGTCGCCCCCCCCCTTATATCAAAGAAGATATTCTGCATTTGTTTTTTAGGGATTGGCTACTTCACTTAGCATACTCTGCTCTAATGCCATCCATTTCCCTGCAAATGCCATGATATTGTTATTTTTTAGTGCTTAGTAATATTCCATTGTGTATAAATGCCACATTTTTTATATCCATTCATCTATTGAAGGGCATCTGGGTTGGTTCCATAGTCTAGCTATTGTGAATTGTGCTGCTATGAACATTGATGTAGCTGTGTCCCTGTTGTATGCTCTTTTTACGTCTTTTGGGTATAGTCCGAGAAGGGGAATAGCTGGGTTCAATGATGGTTCCATTCCCAGCTTTCCAAGGAATCTCCATACTGCTTTCCAAATTGGCTGAACCAATTTGCAGTCCTACTAGCAATGTACAAGTGTACCCTTTTCCCCACACCCTCGCCAGCACTTGTTATTGTTTGACTTCATAATGGCTGCCATTCTTACTGGAGTGAGATGGTATCTTAGAGTGGTTTTACTTTGCATTTATGTGATTGCTAGAGATGATGAGCATTTTTTTGTGTATTTGTTGATTGATTGTATATCCTCCCCTGAGAAGTGTCTCTTCAGATCCTTGGCCCATTTGTTGACTGGGTTATTTGTTTTCTTGTTGTTTAACTTTTTGAGTTCTTTGTATACTCTGGATATTAGGGCTCTATCTGAAGTGTGAGGAGTATAAATTTGTTCCCAGGATGTAGGTTCCCTGTTTACCTCTCTTATTGTTTATCTTGCTGAGAAAAAACTTTTTAGTTTGAGTAAGTCCCATTTGTGGATTCTAGTTATTAACTCTTGTGCTATGGGCATCCTATTAAGGAATTTGGAGCCCGACCCAACAATATGTAGATCAGAGCCAACTTTTTCTTCTATCAGGCGCAGAGTCTCTGATTTGATATCAAGCTCTTTGATCCATTTTGAGTTAACTTTTGTGCATGGCGAGAGAAAGGGATTCAGTTTCATTTTGTTGCATATGGATTTCCACTTTTCCCAGCACCATTTGTTGAAGATACTATCTTTCCTCCATTGCATGCTTTTAGCCCCTTTATTAAATATAAGAAAGTTGTAATTTTGTGGATTGGTCTCTGTGTCCTCTATTCTGTAGCATTGGTCTACCTGCCTGTTTTGGTACCAGTACCATGCTGTTTTTATTACTATTGCTCTGTAGTATAGTTTAAAATCTGGTATCACTCTACCGCCAGTTTCACTCTTCCTGTTTAGAATTGCTTTTGCTATTCTGGGTCTTTTATTTTTCCAGATGAATTTCATGATTGCTTTTTCTATTTCTGTGAGGAATGCCATTGGGATTTTGATTGGCATTGCATTAAACCTATAGAGTACTTTTGGTAATATTGCAATTTTAATGATATTAGTTCTGCCTATCCATGAACAAGGTATATCTTTCCACCTTCTAAGGTCTTTTTCTATTTCTCTCTTTAGGGTTCTGTAGTTTTCGTTGTATAGTTCTTTCACCTCTTTTGTTAGGTTGATTCCCAAGTATTTTATTTATTTTTTTTTTTGAGGATATTGTGAATGGAGTGGTTGTTCTCATTACCATTTCAGAGGATTTGTCACTGATATACAGGCATGCCTTAGTTTTATGCATGTTGATTTTATATCCTGCCACTTTGCTGAATTCATTTACTAGCTCTAGAAGTTTCTTGGTAGAACCTTTTGGGTCTTCTAGGTGTAGGATCATGTCAAACACAAATAGTGATAAGTTCTTCTTTTCCTATCTTTATGCCTTTAATTTCTTTCGTCTAATTGCTCTGGCCAGTGTTTCGAGAACTATGTTGAACAGAAGTGGTGAGAGAGGGCATCCCTGTCTTGTTCCAGATTTTAGAGGGAATGCCTTCAATTTTTCTCCATTCAGAATGATGCTAGCCTGAGGCTTATCAGATAGCTTTTACAATGATGAGATATATTCCTGTTATCCCTAGTTTTTCTAGTGTTTTGAACATAAAGTGATGCAGTACTTTGTCAAATGCTTTTTCTGCATCTATCGAGATGATCATATGGTTCTTATCTTTTAAGTCTATTGATGTGCTGAATAACATTTATTGATCTCCGTATATTGAACCAGCCTTGCATCCCAGGGATGAATCCTACTTGATCATGATGCACGATTTTTTTGATATGTTTCTGTATCTGATTTGCCAGAATTTTATTGAGGATTTTTGTATCTATGTTCATTAGAGATATTGGTCTGTAGTTTTCTTTCTTTGAAGTGTCTTTGTCTGGTTTAGGAATCAGGGTGATGTTGGCCTTGTAGAATGAATTAGGGAGTTCTCCCTTAATTTCTATTTCCTGAAATAGCTTGAAAAGTATTGGTATTAGTTCTTCTTTAAAGGTTTTGTAAAACTCTGCTATATATCCACTCGATCCTTGGCTTTTCTTGGTTGGTAGTCTTCTGATGGCTTCTTGTATTTCCTCAATTGATATTGGTCTGTTTAGGATGTCTATATCCTCCTGACTCAATATGGGCAGATCATATGAATTAAGAAATTTATCGATGCCTTCACTATCTTCTATTTTATTAGAGTATAAGGTTTCAAAATAATTTCTAATTATCTTCTGTATTTCTGTAGTGTCTGTTGTGATATTGCCTTTTTCATCCCGTATGCTAGTAATTTGAGTTCTCTCTCTTCTTCTCTTCATTAGCATGGCTAAGGGTCTGTCGATCTTATTTATTTTTTCAAAGAACCAACTTTTAGTTTTGTCAATTTTTTCGATTGTTTCTTTTGTTTCAATTTCATTGATTTCCGCTCCGATTTTAATTATTTCTTGCCTTCTACTACTTTTGCTATTGTTTTGCTCTTCTTTTTCTAGGGTTTTGAGATGAAGTGTGAGATCATTTATTTGTTTTTTTTTCTTTTTTTTAAGGAATGAACTCCAAGCAATGAATTTTCCTCTTAGAACATCTTTTATTGTGTCCCATAGATTCCGATATGTTGTGTCTGTGTTTTCATTTATTTCTAAGAATTTTTTAATTACCTCCTTGATGTCTTCTGTAACCCATTGATCATTCAGTAATATATTGTTCATTCTCCAAGTGATGCAGGATTTTTCCTTCCTTCTTTTATCGTTGATTTCCATTTTCATTCCATTATGATCAGATAGGATGCATGGTATTATCTCTACTCCTTTATAATTTCTAAGAGTTTCCCTGTGACATAATATATGGTCTATTTTTGAGAAAGATCCATGTGCTGCTGAGAAAAAAGTGTAACCACTTGATGTTGGGTGCTATAATCTATATATGTCAATTAAGTCTAGGTTATTAATTGTATTATTGAGTTCTATAGTTTCTTTATTCAACTTTTGTTTGGAAGATCTTTCCAGTGGTGAGAGGTATGTTGGAGTCTCCCATAATTATTGTCTTGTGGTCTATTTGACTTTTGAACTTGAGAAGAGTTTGTTTGATGAACATAGCTGCATCATTGTTTGGGGCATATATATTAATGATTGTTATGAATTGTTGGTGTATGGTTCCCTTGAGCAGTATGTAGTGTCCTTCTTTATCCCTTTTGATTAACTTTGGCTTGACGTCTATTTTATTTGATATGAGTATGGACACTCCTGCTTGCTTCTGAGGTCCATATGAGTGATTTGATTTTTCCCAACCTTTCATGTTCAGTCTATGTATGTCTGTTCTTATCAGATGCATCTATTGCATGCAGCATATTGTTGGATCTTTTTTTATCCATTCTACTAGCCTGTGTCTCTTGATTGGTGAGTTGAAGCCATTAACATTTAGGGTTACTATTGAGATATGGTTTGTACTTCCAGCCATATTTGTTTATTTTTTGTTACTTACCATGATTTGTTTTTCCACTTTGAATAGTTTTTCCTTTACTGTACTCCCTCCCACTGTTGGTTTTCATTGCTATTTTTCATTTCCTCTTCATATAATGTTTTGCCAAGGATGTTTTGAAGCACTGGTTTTCTAGCTGCAAATTCTTTTAACTTTTGTTTATCGTGGAAGTTTTTAATTTCATCTTCCATCCTGAAGCTTAATTTCACTGGATACACGATTCTTGGTTGGAACCCATTTTCTTTCAGTGTTTGAAATATGTTGTTCCAGGATCTCCAAGCTTTCAGAGTCTGTGTTGAAAGATCAGCCGTTAACCTGATTGGTTTACCCCTAAATGTAATCTGTTTCCTTTCTCTTGTAGCTTTTAAAATTCTCTCCTTATTCTTTATGTTGGGCATCTTCATTATAATGTGTCTTGGTGTGGATCTGTGATTTTGCACATTTGGCATCCTGTAGGCTTCTAGGATTTGGAATTCTGATTCATTCTTCAAGTCTGGGAGGTTTTCTCGTATTATTTCATTGAACAGATTGCTTATTCCTTTGGTTTGGACCTCTATACCTTCCTGTATCCCAGTGACTCTTAAGTTTGGTCTCTTTATGTTATCCCATATTTCTTGGATGTTCTGCTCATGGTTTCTTAACAGTTTTGCTGAGCTGTCTATGTTCTTTTCAAGTTGAAATACTTTGTCTTCATTGTCTGATGTTCTATCTTCTAAGTGTTCTACTCTGCTGGTAATACTCTCATTTGAGTTTTTAATTTGGTTTATTGCTTCCTGCATTCCCAGGATTTTTTTAATAACCTCTATCTCCCTGTATAGTTGATCTTTTGCTTCTTGGATTTGTTTATGTAATTCATTGTTAAAGTTTTCTTTCATTGTCTGAATTTGCTCTCTAATATCTTCCTTGAGACTCCAGATCATCTGAAGCATGTATATCCTGAACTCTTTATCTGACATTCCATCTGCTGCAGATATTACCTCTTTTAAAAGTTGAGTTGACCTGCATTGCTTGTGGTCCTTTCTTTCCTTGTCTTTTCATACTGCTCACGTTTCTTTCCAGCTTTGTGAAACTATTGTGTTATTGATTTTCCCCCTATATATTTATATTGCTCTTGTATAATTCCAAAGTCTTTCTTTTGTGGAGAAAGACAATGTTAACAGTTCCCAATATCAATAGTACATCATCTAAGCACACGTTTTCCTTATTACTACATTTATAGCTAGACTCTATGTCTACAAATGTTGGTTTCAAATATCATTTTAAAATATAGTCATTAGTTTCATGAAAGGCATACTATTTCTGGTATCATGAGGAAAACTGAATTTCAGGTGTAGGATGTTATGTTTAGGGGGAAAGGAGTGAGGGTATGGGGTTAATCTAACTTAGTAACTTTGGAGAGCTCTGACCAATAGATGAGTAATTTATGGAAGAATGTCTAGATTCAAACTCCTATCTGTATTTATAATATTACCCTACTTATAAATAGTAAAATATAGGGGGTTGCAAGTGGGATAGAGGGAGTAAGAAGGAGAAAAACAAATAACAAGGAAAGAAGGAGAAAAAACGAAAGCAGACAAAAGAAAATAAGAGAAAAAAGAAAAGAAATAAAAAGGGGGGAGGGAGATGGGGCATATGCAATACCTCTCTCAGAATTCTGTTTTCTTTTCTTCCAGTAGGTGGCCTTGTCTATTCCTAGCTTGAGTCTCTGGGTTCAGGGTGGTGGTGGTAGCCAGTGTGAGAAAACTTGAGCTTCCACCTGTGGCCTCTCTACTCTTATTCTCTGAGATGTAAACCAGGTGCCTGATCCGCTGCAGAACCGAGCTGGTAGCCACGCCCACTGGTTGATGAGTTTTAAGGGTTGATGTGATTTTCCAAGATGAATTCCATCTGTTTTTCTCGTAAGGTGTTTGATGGGGGGGGGGTATTGGGGAGACCTTATGTTTGTCCAGAGCTAGGTCTGGTGACCGCGTGGGTGGGCGGCTGGGCCCCTCCTCCAGTTGGAGTGGTCTGTCTACTGTGCAGGCGGGGGGCTGGGCCCCCTCTCTGGGTCACGTGGTCTGCTTACTGCACAGGCGGGCGGCTAGGCCCTCATGTATGTTTTAAATCCTGAGGCTTGCCTCTGACTCCCTTGCCCACGAATACAAAATTGATGAAAATTTTCCCTTAGAAATTTCTGTGGAAGACAAGGTATGAATCACACTCTAAAATAGCTAACATTAAACCTTTGGAATCATAACTGATTTTTTTTTCAAAAATTTACAAATTATTTTCCTGTGCACATTAATAACTATTCTTCAGATGTTATCTTTAGTTATCTGCGTTTCTTTCTTCATATTGCCCACATTGGCATGGATAACCTCAAGTTAGTTTGTCTCTTTTTTTGTGGGGGGAGGATTCTGGGGACTGAACTCAGGGCAGTCAGCCACTAAGCCACATCCCTAGCCCTATTTTGTATTTTATTTAGAGACAGGGTCTCACTCAGTTACTTAGCGCCTTTACACTCCTGCCTCAGTCTCCAGAGCTGGTGGGATTACAGGCATGTGTCACCGCTCTTAACTAATGTTAGCATCAAGTTCTGAGGACCCCTGTGACTACTAGTTGGAAACATTGACTCTAAACCACTGACCAGGTTATTGGCTTGATTAAGTTACTTGTTCGGTTTATGTTTTACAATTGTTAGGTGATTTACCCTGTTTGTTTTCATGGATGTTGGCAGAATTAAATATGATAATAGATATGAAGATAGTTGACTTTTTTTAAATTTTTTTTTGTCAATGGACTTTATTTTGTTTATTTATATGCAGTGCTGAGAATTGAATCTCGTGCCTCACTCATGCTAGGCAAGCACTCTACCATTGAGCCACAATCCAAGCCCACAGTTGACTTTTTATATTTGTGGATTTAACATCTATGAATTCAACCAACCATGGATCAAAAATAATAGGAAGTAAAATAATTATATTTGTATCTATCACATACAGATTTTTGTTGTCATTATTCACTACACAATGTAACATAACAATTTACATAGTATTTATATTTTATTAGGTAGTATGATGAATATATTGATGATTTAAAGTATATGGGAGGATATACATAGTTTATTCACAAATTCAATGCCATTTTCTATAAAAGACTTGAGCATCTGGAGATTTATGTGTCCATGGGAATGGGTGGTCCTAATGCAAATCTTCCCTGGATATTGAGGGAGAACTCTACTTTAAAATATTATAAATGAAAGTAATTGCAAGTTGTTTCCACAATATCACTGGGATTACCCTTTGCTTACTTTAAGTCTTAATGTATTCCTTGTCCTCTCAGGTTATGTAGGGGAAAAAAAATACAATCCCCATTCTTGCACACTTGTCAGTCTACCTCCTCAAACTTACATAGCTCTAATTGTACCTAATGAAAGAAAAGTACCATTTTGGGGGGTCTTAGTTGCGGGAAACATTTTAAATAGAACTGGCCAGGGGCATTTTTCAAAATAAAATCTAAATAATGCAAGATTTTTAATGGGAACTGTGCCAGAGCTGGATTACATGACTAATAAAAATCAACCTGAGTCTCAGACTGTCAGGCAGTCTTGATCATACTTTTACTAGGTCAGCAATAGTGACAGCAGGACTCAAACTAGGCTTTGTCTTTGAATTCTAGAATCTTGGTCATCTTCAACAACTTCATATTAGAGCTTGTTCAAGGGTTAACAAGCAATTTGTTGTCTACTATTCATATGCCAGTAGAGTGGGAGTAAATATATGGAGAGCCCCAGCCTAAGGTTGCTCATGGAAGGGTAAGGGTTAGAGAACACAGAAACATTTCCCCCTTTAACCCCTTATCACCATCTCAAGTTAATGCAAGTGAGGCTGGCATGACCTGCATCATTTGTACTTTGAAAGAGTTGGACAATGACACATAAGAGAGTCTCCTGTCTTGTGCCTGAAAACATGTCTGGGGATCTGGGCTTTATAGTAGAAGACACTGGTCTAAGATGTTTCCAGAAGATAAATGGAACTTTATTAACCTTTTGACTTCCAACGTCCTGGCCTTGTAGTACTTGCTGTACCTGAGGGTTTCTTCCTGCTTTAGCTGCTCTTTCTTGATTCACTTATTTTGTTGCCTAAGTCAGTGTAATATTTTTATGCATTCAGAGCAGCAGAATCCTCTGGTATTAGCTACCTTGCCAACTGACCTATTTGGTACTTTTCCTGTCAAGTAGCATTCCTAACCCAGTGGCCTTTCTTAACATAGTACTGCAAGTGTTGTTATTTTTTAAAATATATTGGTGATTGTTCATGGTTATTATAACATATAAATCAAAATTATTATTTATTAGCAATATACATAGCAATGCTAGCAATACCAACAATTCCAATTATGGCTTCAGTTTATTGAATACCTACTATATGCCAGTACTATATTATTTATTTTCCACATATTATTTTAATATGTGGTTATACATTATAATAATTCCAGTTAAGAATATGCATCTATTTTTGCTCATAGTTAGAAATTCCATTTCTAATGGAGTCATGGTAAAGAACTTTTCAGTTTCCAGGTGAGGAAACAGAGTTAAATAACTTGTCTGAGGTCACAGAGCTAGTTAAACCCAATGTGTCTTAGTTGAAAGCTTAATTCTGAGTTAAGAAACCACTATGTGGGCTGGGGTTATAGCTCAGTGGTAGAGCTCTTACCTAGCATGTGTGAAGTACTGGGTTCAATCCTTAGCACTACATAAAATGTAAATAAATGAATAAAATAACGGTATTGTGTCAATCTACAACTAAAAAACATTTTAAAAAGAAAGCACAATATTAGAATTATCCTTTACTTTAGTCAACCTTATTTTCTTCCAAAGGGATAAATGCATTTTATGGTGAGCTTCTTTCTGAACTTTGGACATTCTACCTATTCTTTCTATTATTGAGACCTCGGGTGAACAGTTCTCTTTCCATGGGGGTATAGTATAAGAAGAGGAATATATTTAACAAATAAATCTCTTCATCTGCATGGATAAATGCCATGGAGCAGATATGTTTAAAGTTTGTAACATCAAAAAGTGTTCAGAATACTTTGGATATCCAGCAGAAACATTTCTTTTCTTTCTGTGTTAATACCTTTTAAACCATGTGAACATTTACCTTCCCTCTACCCACTGCCACTGCTCTAGTCCTCTTTGTCTCCCAGATATAGCCAATATACTCCATTCTTTGCCAATATGCAGATGTACAAAACTTGACTATTTTTTCCATTAATGGTAATTCAAGAATACCTGAAAACTATCTAGGTCATAGATCTAGGAATTTGATATTCAGATAGTCATATAACTGAATCTGAATTAGGATGTTTGAACCATATGGCGTTGATGCCAAAGTAGAGCAGAGATAACATATCTGTTAAACAAATACCACTTGGTGCTTACTCATTTAAGTAACAAACATCTACTGAGCATCTATTAGTTAATCATTTATATTACAGAGATAGAGTCATAAACAAGAGCAACAAATTATTTGTCCTAATTAACTTACATTTATGAAATAAACAAATGTTAGAAGAGCAGAGAGAAGAGCAGAGAGAAGGCCTATGGTTTGTATAACGTGTTCAAGAAACAGAGAAAATGCCATTGTGACTTTTCCTTAATGAATGAAGAAAAGAGTGCAGTGTTGAACCAGATCATGTATTGCTTTGTTGGAAACAAGAGAGTTTGGAATTATTTACGACAAAACTATTGAAATCATAGTCAAAAAGAATTAAATTGATTAAACCCCGCTTTATTCTCTCCTGACATTTTATCATAATAGTGCCTTTAACTTCATAGCATTTAAAGAGGTTTTCCAAAACTTGACAAGAGTATGTGAATTTCTTTCATTTGATCCTAGTGGCATAACTCATGTTGTTTGGGTTCTACATTAGGAAGAGAGAAAAGCAATATCCTACAATCTACATAGTGTATTGGGTTGCATCTGAACATCTGAATTAGAGTGCTTTCACAGCATTCTTCTCACATGACATAGTCAGGGGTGCTTGCTAATTAACTTCACTAGAAACAAGTAGGAGTCATTTTGATTATGTTAGTTTATAAGCCCAATGCACACAGCTGTCTGTCCTCCTGTGTTTTGAGATATGTGAATTTCAATGAGTGAGTAATAAATAGTATGCATAGCACCAGTCATTTGGGGCCATCTTCAAGTTAGCAGTTGGCATGCTAATTCCATCTGTTATAGGATTATTATTACTTGTTGGTAGAAACACTTGGTTTTTGTATAGCTGCCCTTGGCACTTTGTATTTTTGGCAGCAAGTATCCTTTATGTTTAGAACAGATACACTCCTGAAAAGTCCTCCATAAAGTAAAATTCAACACTCCTACCAAAATTTACAGTTGGCCTTCTCAGTCTTATCAGGTTGCTTCTGATCCCTTCCCCACACATTTCAATTTTCTTCTGTGTGGTTGACATCCTCTGGGTAGGAAAAATTCATGGAGTATACATACATAAATGAAGGTATACAATTTTGTTTATTTATTTGTAGTTAAATAAATTGGTCAAACATGTTTACTGAGCTCATATTACTGAGAAGGTACTAACCAAGTTATAAGAAAGTAGAATTTTAATTTCATAAATACTCTCCCATAATGAGTTAGTCAATTTCTAAAGTGGCCTAATGTTAAAATTGAATATTGATATTCTTTTATAATGGTATGTACTGTTGGATTAATTCAAATTTACTCTACTTGTTCTTTATGGGAGCCCCAAATTTGATCCTTGGTACGTCTCAGTAAGCACCTTAAAAAGGTATATAAGTTAACATGTGACCTCTGTGTGTTGATCTGGTTTTCTATATATATATATATCTTATAAAAGGAAATGTTGGCTGAGAAACCAATGGTAAAATTCAACAAGCTCTTGAATAACTTCTAAAGGACTAGCCATGGAGGAAGAGCAGAGGTGACTCTAGCTGTATTTATAGAAATTTTCTCACTAGTTTTCACTTAGATTGTCAGTGTAGCACCATTTACTATTGGAAAAAAAGTCTGACTTTGTTTCAGTTCTGTAGATGGCTATAACTCCCCTGTATAGCTCTATAGCTACTTCATGGCTGGCAATGTCCACATTAGCATCTTATTTCATATCACTGTGTCGGTTGAAGTAGAAAATTGCTGTGTGTTGTTTTAATGTCATTTCTGATTTTGGGGCAAGCCTTAAATGGAAAAGTCAATACTCTTGAAATATAGAGTACAAACAAATATGTAAACACCCAATAAAACTATTTTGTTATTTTTCTGTTCCTACAGAAACTCAACATATTGTATGAAGGTGTCAATGTCCTTGACTGTAGCAGAGAATGAATCAGGCCTGTGCTACAATAGCAGAATCCGCTATTTAGAAAAATCTGAAGTCACTAAAAGAAAGGAGATCTCCTGTCCAGACATGGATGACTTTAAGAAGTCTGATCAGGAGCCCGATGTTGTCTGGTACAAGGTAATTCAGCATGGTGTCAAATTCATTTTTTATCTCAGTCTGTGGCAGGCTTTGGGGATATGAAAAGTTTTTGGTATTAAATATTTTACTGAGCATAATCAATGGATTGACAACCAAGTAACTGAGACATTTGTCTCCTATATACCACTGATTTTCATGCATTTCCATCAGCAGGTATCAAAAGCAGTCCCACTTCCTCCAACAACTAAAAATAAACAAAATCTCCCTTTAGCACAACTCATAAGACCAAATGGGAAGAAATGTGAAGCTTTAAATAATACATGAAAGAATTATTTGGGGACATATAAATATTATTTACTATTAGTAATTGAAAGCCCCATCATTACAAGTAGTACTTGAAAAGATTAGGTGTTATGATCATCTACAATGTAAAAGCCACTGTAGTAAAAACAGAGGAGAGAAATGGGTCCAATGCAGCATCCGTGGACACTTATAAGGTCTAGTAACTGGAAATAAACTACACTCAGTGAAAATTGAATTGAAGATAGTTGAATGAAATATTTATTTACAGTGATATGGGCAGAGTTGAGGGAACCAACTCTGGGAGGCTATTAAATTCACCCCACTAGCCTACACTGGTAAGGGGAAGGATCAATGTCACTGGAACCTAGAAAGAATAGAGAAGGCCTATCAAGATTTGTAGCCTTAGAGGAACATGTGAAGGTGGAAGAGGGAGGGAGGGAGCAGGATAAAGACCTTAATCTTTCTTAACTCCTACTCTCTGGTTTTCTGCTAATTGCCTCACCAGTTTGAACTCAAAGAGAAATCAGAAGCAAAGATGGTAGATACAGTCAATAATCTTCAGCTTTTCTATGCATAGAGTAGGACAGACAAGGACAGAGAGTGGATCCAGTAGACAAGGAGAGAGCAACCATATGAGTCCATATATGATATTCTGCCCTGTGGTCCTGTAGCAGGACTGAGCAGTCCATGCTGGTTCCGAGCCACAGAGGTTGACAGTATTTTTGTATGACAGCTGGAGGTGACCAAGAAGAATTTATGTGCAGATGCTACATGCATTGTTGGACCCTAACAACACATAAAGAGCTATAGTAGGTTGTTTCTCTAGGATTCCACTGACTCTCAGTTTGCAGGGAAACCTAAACCCTAACTCCCACAGCTGTTGGGTGATTTTACATTTGGAAGCCTCTACATGTTCATACATGATGGAATTTACCAATAAGCCACAAGAGCATGTTCTTCACTTTGACATATTCCTTTTATTTTTTTCTTAATGAAGACAATCTTGTGGCATATTAAAAAAGGTCATTATATTTATTATACATAGACTTATAATTTAGGGTGATCCTTTTTGGGGAGGGGGACACTGGGATTGAACCCAGGGATGCTAAACCACTGAGCCACATCCCTAGCACTTTTTATTTTTTATTTTGAATCAGCATCTCATTAAGTTGTTGAGTACCTTGCTAATTTGCTGACACTGATCTTGAATTCTCAATCCTCTTGCCTCAGCTTCCTGTGCCCCTGGGATTATAAGTGTGTGCCATCATGCCTGGCTAGTGTGATCCTTCATGTGATCCTTTCCCTCCTTCATATTTATTAAGCACTATTATGTGGCATTCAATGAGCTAAGATTGGTTTATGCATCATCTTATTTCAATCTCAATGCAATTCTGTATGGAGAATACCATTGTATGCATTTAATAGAGAAAATAATCGGAGCTTAGATGTAAAGTTACATGGCAAACAAAACTTGATTTTTATTCAAGGCAGTGTGGCTCCAGAGTCCATTTTATTAATTACTACTCTTTTCTGTAATGAACCAGCCTTGATCATTGGCACTTCTGTAAAATTTAGTGCTGGTGCTAAGGATCAGGCAAAAAGAGAGTAAGATGGTTTTATTTCAATTTTATAGGTGAGGAAGGGAATTTGACCTCCCCAAGATATACCAGAAAGAGGTAAATTCCAGGTCATCAGCCTCCTTACATATGAATTCATTCTTCTATCTCATCTCTGTATCTTTCTGCTAAATTATTTCTTCCCTTTTCCTCACATCTCTAGATATCACTGTTATCATTACATACCAAAGCAATTTATTCCTTGGGAAATGCTACCACCCAATTTTTCAAATAGAGCAACAATGGAGAAGGAAAAGGCATTTCCAGAATAATAATGTTTAAAATTTGCTTTTATTATTAAATTTCTTTTAAACTGATATATAAAAACATAAAAATTGTACAAATTAATGGGGCAAGATGTGATGTTTTGATACTCATATACATCATGTATATGTAATGTGTGAATCAGGTTAAATGTATCTATGTCCTTAAACATTTATCATTTAATAATGATGAGAAAATTAAAAAAATCCTCTCTTCTACTTATTTTGTTTTGCTGTTTTGTTTTTGGTTTTATCAGTGCTGGGGACTGAACCCAGGGCCTTCTGCTTGTTAGGTAAGAACTCCACCACTGAGTTATACTCTCAGTCCCTTCTCCTGGTTATTTTGAAATGTATAAGACCTTATTGTTTACTATAATCATACTACTATGCAATAATACTACATCAGAACTTCTTGCTCCTATCTAATTATAACTTGGTACACATTGATTAACATTACCTCTTTCATCATGCCTGTTTACCTTGCCCAAGTTCTAGTAGCCACATTTCTATCTTTTATTAGGAGATCAAGCTCAAGGCCACTCTCAGTGATTTAGCTACACCCTATCTCAAAATTATGAATGAATGAATGAATGAATGAATGAATGAATGAATAAATGGACTGGGGTTGCAGCTCAGTGGTAAAACACCCCTGGGTACAATCCCTAGTTCCCTGCCCCTCCCCCAAAAAAGATTAACATTTTAGATTCCACATATGAGTGAGACCTTTTATACTTTTCTCTCAGTGCCTGGCTTATTTCAATTCACATAGTAATTTCTAGTTCCATCCTTCTTGTCACAACTGACAGGATTTTATTCCTTTTATGGCTGGATAATTTTCCATTGTGTATATGTGCTACATTTTCTTTATCTGTTCATCAGTTGATAGATCCTTCTTTTTTTCTCCTAGTTCGTGGCTACTGTGATTAGTGTTGCAAGGAACAGAGGGATAGAGATGTCCCTTCAACATACTGTTTCATTTCCTTTGAATATTCCAGAAGTGGGATTGCTGGATCATATGATAGTTTTAGTTTTAACTTTTGAGGAAACTTCAAACTGTTTTTCATAATGGCTGTACTAATTGACATTCAAACCTGTAGTGTATAAAGATTCTTTTCTTCATACCATGACCAAGACTTGGTGTTTTTACTTTTCTGATATTGAACATTCTTATTAGAGTGAGATGATATACCATTGTGTTTTTGATACGCATTTTCCTGATTATTAAAGATACTGAGCAGTTTTCCAAATATGTGATTGCCATTTTTTCATTGGTTGTTCAAAACATTACAAAGCTCTTGACATATCATATTTCATAAATTAGATTCAAGTGGGTTATGAACTCCCATTTTTACCCCAAATAGAGATTGCAGAATCACATCGGTTACACATCCACATTTTTACATGATGCCATATTAGTGACTGCTGCATTCTGCTACCTTTCCTATCCTCTACTATCCCCGCTACCCTCCCCTCCCATCTTCTCTCTCTACCCCATCTACTGTAATTAATTTCTCTCCATGATTTTTTCCCATTCCCCTCACAACCTCTTATATGTAATTTTGTATAACAATGAGGGTCTCCTTCCATTTCCATGCAATTTCCCTTTTCTCTCCCTTTCCCTCCGACCACTCGTCCCTATTTAATGTTAATCTTTTCCTCCTGCTCTTCCTCCCTGCTCTGTTCCTAGTTGCTCTCATTATATCAAAGAAGATATTTGGCATTTGTTTTTCAGGGATTGGCTAGCTTCACTTAGCATAATCTGCTGTAATGCCATCCATTTCCCTGCAAATGCCATGATTTTGTCATTTTTTAGTGCTGCGTAATACTCCATTGTGTATAAATGCCACATGTTTTTTATCCCTTCATCTATTGAAGGGCATCTGGGTTTGTTCCACAGTCTAGCTATTGTGAATTGTGCTGCTATGAACATTGATGTAGCAGTATCCCTATAGTACTCTCTTTTAAGGTCTTTAGGGAATAGTCCGAGAAGGGGAATAGCTGGGTCAAATGGTGGTTCCATTCCCAGCTTTCCCAGGAAACTCCATACTGCTTTCCAAATTGGCCGCACCAATTTGCAGTCCCACCAGCAATGTACAAGAGTACCCTTTTCCCCACATCCTCGCAAGCACTTGTTGTTGTTTGACTTCATAATGGCTGCCAATCTTACTGGAGTGAGATGGTATCTTAGGGTGGTTTTGATTTGCATTTCTCTGACTGCTAGAGATGGTGAGCATTTTTTCATGTACTTGTTGATTGATTGTATGTCCTCCTCTGAGAAGTGTCTGTTCAGGTCTTTGGCCCATTTGTTGATTGGATTATTTGTTTTCTTGTTGTTTAATTTTTTGAGTTCTTTGTATACTCTGGATATTAGGGCTCTATCTGAAGTGTGAGGAGTAAAAATTTGTTCCCAGGATGTAGGTTCCCTGTTTACCTCTCTTATTGTTTATCTTGCTGAGAAAAAACTTTTTAGTTTAAGTAAGTCCCATTTGTTGATTCTAGTTATTAACTCTTGTGCTATGGGCATCCTATTAAGGAATTTGGAGCCCGACCCAACAATATGTAGATCGGAGCCAACTTTTTCTTCTATAAGGTACAGAGTCTCTGATTTGATATCAAACTCTTTGATCCATTTTGAGTTAACTTTTGTGCATGGCGAGAGAAAGGGATTCAGTTTCATTTTGTTGCATATGGATTTCCAGTTTTCCCAGCACCATTTGTTCAAGATACTGTTCTTCCTCCATTGCATGCTTTCAGCCCCTTTATCAAATATAAGAAAGTTTTAATTTTGTGGATTGGTCTCTGTGTCCTCTATTCTGTAGCATTGGTCTACCTGCCTGTTTTGGTACCAGTACCATGCTGTTTTTGTTACTATTGCTCTGTAGTATAGTTCGAAATCTGGTATCGCTATACCGCCTGATTCACACTTCCTGCTTAGAATTGCTTTTGGTATTCTGGGTCATTTGTTTTTCCATATGAATTTCATAATTGCTTTATCTATTTCTACAAGAAATGCCCTTGGCATTTTGATTGGCATCGCATTAAACCTTTAGAGAACTTTGGGTAATGTCGCCATTTTGATGATGTTAGTTCTTCCTATCCATGAACAGGGTATATTTTTCCAACTTCGAAGGTCTTTTTCTATTTCTCTCTTTAGGGTTCTGTAGTTTTCATTGTATAAATCTTTAACCTCTTTTGTTAGGTTGATTCCCAAGTATTTTTTTTTTTTTTTAGGATATTGTGAATGAGATGGTTGTCCTCATTTCCATTTCAGAAGATTTGTCGCTGATATACAGGACTGCCTTTGATTTATGTGTGTTGATTTTATATCTTGCCACTTTGCTGAATTCATTTATTAACTCTAGTAGTTTCTTTGTAGACCCTTTTGGTCTGTTAGATATAGTATCATATCACACGCAGAGAGTGACAATTTAAGTTCTTCTTTTCCTGTTTTTATGCCTTTAATTTCTTTTGTCTGTCTAATTGTTCTGGCTAGTATTTCAAGAACTAAATTGAATAGAAGTGGTGAGAGACGGCATCCCTGTGTGTTCCAGATTTTAGAGGGAATGCCTTCAGTTTTTCTCCATTCAGAATGATGCTAGCCTGAGGCTTAGCATATATAGCTTTTACGATGTTGAGGTACGTTCCTGTTATCCCTAGTTTGTCTAGTGTTTTGAACATAAAGGGATGTTGTACTTTGTCAAATGCTTTTTCTGCATCTATCGAGATGATCATGTGATTCTTATCGTTAAGTCTATTGATGTGGTGAATAACATTTATTGATTTCCGTATATTGAACCAGCATTGCATTCCAGGGATGAATCCTACTTGTTCATGGTGCACAAATTTTTTGATATGGTTTTGTATTCGATTCGCCAGGATTTTATTGAGGATTTTTGCATCTAAGTTCATTAGAGATATTGGTCTGTAGTTTTCTTTCTTTGAAGTGTCTTTGTCTGGTTTCGGGATCAGGGTGATGTTGGCCTCATAGAATGAATTTGGAAGAACTCCTTATATTTCTATTTCTTGAAATAACTTGAAAAACATTGGTATTAATTCTTCTTTGAAGGTTTTGTAAAACTCTGCTGTATACCCATCTGGTCCAGGGCTTTTCTTTGTTGGTAGTCTTTTGATGGCTTCTTCTATTTCCTCATTTGTTATTGGTCTGTTTAAATTGTGTGTATCTTCCTGACTCAATCTGGGCAAATCATATGACTTAAGAAATTTATCAATGCCTTCACTATCTTCTATTTTATTGGAGTATAAGGTTTCAAAATACTTTCTAATTATCTTCTGTATTTCTGTAGTGTCTGTTGTGATGTTGCCTTTTTCATCCCGTATGTTAGTAATTTGAATTCTCTCTCTTTTTCTCTTCATTAGCATGGCTAAGGGTCTGTCGATCATATTTATTTTTTCAAAGAACCAACTTTTAGTTTTATCAAGTTTTTCAATGGTTTCTTTTGTTTCAATTTTGTTGATTTGCCCTCTGATTTTAATTATTTCTTACCTTCTACTTCATTTGCTGTTGTTTTGCTCTTCCTTTTCTAGGGTTTTGAAATGAAGTGTGAGTTCATTTATTTGTTGGTTCTTTCTTTTATTGAGGAATGAATTACACGCAATGAATTTCCCTCTTAAAACTTCTTTCATTGTGTCCCATAGATTCCGTTATGTTGTGTCTGTATTTTCATTTATCTCTAAGAATTTTTTGATTTCCTCCTTTATGTCTTCTGTAACCCATTGATCATTCAGTAACATGTTGTTCATTTTCCAGGTGATGCAGGATTTTTCCTTCTTTCTTTTATCGTTGATTTCCAGTTTCATTCCATTATGATCAGATAAGATGCATGGTATTATCTCCACACCTTTGTATTTACTAAGAGTTGCCCTATGGCATAATATATGGTCTATTTTTGAGAAGGATCCATGTGCTGCTGAGAAGAACGTGTATCCACTTGATGATGGTTGATATATTCTATATATGTTGGTTAAGTCTAGGTTATTGATTGTGTTATTGAGTTCTATAATTTCTTTATTCAGCTTTTGTCTGGTGGATCTCTCCATTGGAGAGAGTGGTGTGTTGAAGTTACCCATAATTATTGTTTTGTGGTCTATTTGACTCTTGAACTTGAGGAGAGATTGTCTTATGAACATTGCAGCACCATTGTTTGGTGCATACATATTGATAATTGTTATGTCTTGTTGGTGGATGGTTCCTTTTAACAGTATACAGTGTCCTTCTTTATCCCTTTTTATTAACTTCGATTTGAAGTTGATTTTATTCGATATGAGTATGGCCACTCCTGCTTGCTTCCGAGGACCATGTGAGTGGTATGATTTTTCCCAACCTTTTACTTTCAACCTGTGTATGTCTTCTCCTATCATATGAGTCTCCTGAAGACAGCATATTGTTGGATTTGTTTTTTTTTAATCCAGGTTACTAGCCTTTGTCTCTTGATTGGTGAATTTAAGCCATTCACGTTTAAGGTTACTATTGATATATTGTTTGTACTTCCAGTCATGCTTATTTATTTATTTATTTTAATATGGCTCGTTTTTCCTTTTTGGTTATTTTTTTCTTCCCTTTACTGAGTTACCTCCCACTGTTAGTTTTGGGTGCTGTTTTTCAAGTCCTCTTCTTGTAGTGTTTTGCTCAAAATGCCTTGCAGTGCTGGTTTTCTGGTTCTGAATTCTTTTAGCTTTTGTTTATCGTGAAATATTTTAATTTCATTGTCAAATCTGAAGCTTAATTTTGCTGGATACAGTATTCTTTGTTGGAATCCATTATTTTTCAGCCTTTGAAATACATTGTTCCAGGATCTTCTTGCTTTCAATATCTGTGACGAAAAATCAGCTGTTAACCTAATTGGTTACTCCTGAATGTAATCTGCCTTCTTTCTCTCATAGCTTTTATTATTCTCTCCTTGTTCTGTATGTTGGATATCTTCATAATTATGTGTCTTGGAGTTGGTCTATTTCAGTTTTGTATGTTTGGGGTCCTGTAGGCTTCCAGGATTTGGCAATCCATTCCATCTTTCATATCTGGAAAGTTTTCTAGGATTATTTCATTCAATAGATTGTTCATTCCTTTGGTTTGAACCTCTATACTTTATTCTATCCGGATGACTCTCAAGTTTGGTTTTTTTATGACATCACATATCTCTTGGATAGATTGCTGGTGATTTCTTAGCATCCTTTCTGTGTTGACTATATTCTTTTCAAGTTGATAAACTTTGTCTTCATTATCTGATGTTCTGACTTCTATTTGATCTAGTCTATTTGTAATATTCTCGTTTGAGTTTTTAATTTGGTTTATGGTTTCCTGCATTTCTAGGATTACTGTTTGACTTTTTTTTTAAATCTCTATCTTCTGGTAGAGCTCGTTCTTTGCCATTTGAATTTGCCTATGTAATTCGTTTTCAAAGTATACTTTCATTGTTTGGACTTGCTGTCTAATGTCTTCTCTAAGATTCTGTTCCATCTGAGTTAGGTATGCCTTGAGTTCTCTCTCTGTCCATTTTTCTGATGCCTCTAGGTTCTCCTGTGAATTTAAGTTATCCTGCATTGTTTGTAATCCTTTTTTCCCCTTTTTTTCATGGTGCTCACGTTACTTTCCAACTCTGTTTGACTGCTGTGTTTCTGTTTTTTTCTTTAAATTTGTTTTGGTTTTTATAGTTCCAATATCTCTCCTTTGTGTTGGGAGGCAATGTTGAGAGATGTTGGATTTAAATGTGATTTAAGGTAAATTCATTAGTTTCATTAAAGGCCTACAGAATTTGATGGCATGTATAGAATTTAGGTTTGAACTTAGGATTTTATGTTGAGGTTGGGCGATTTGATGGTATGGAGGTTAGTATATGTTAGCTTCTTTGGGGGGTTGCTAAAATGCAGGTGGACATTAACAAGAGAATAGACAGGAGTACTTGGGGGTAGTTAAGGGCTTAGGTGGACTATGGACCGATTCTTAGTATTCATCTATTTGCATTTAGTAAGTTGTACGTAATCTGGGTGGTCATGCTTAAGCGGAAAGATGGGGAAAAGGTAAGGAAGCAAACCAAGAAAGAGAGAGGGAGAGAGGAAAGAAAGAGAAAATAATAGAAAAGTAAAAGAAATGATAATATAAAATAAAATAAAATAATAATAAAATGCAGTAAAATAAAAATTACATTTAAAAAATAATAATATAATTATAGAAAAGAAAAAAATTAGAATTAAAAATTAAAAAGAAAAGAAGAAAAAAGGGACACTGTTAGGCTTCTATTTTCTTCACTTCCTGTAGGTGGTGCTGGGCCTTCTGGGCCAAGATTTTGCCCTCTAGCTGTAGGAAACAATCCGTGTGAGGCCACTCCCTCCTCCCCCCTCTGGTGTCTCTCAAAACCTGTTAGCTTAGGTTTATTCCTGGTTTCTAGTCACCTGGCTTCTCCTGTCAGCCAGGCTTTTCCCAGTGTGATACCTCTCAGTAGTTCAAGCTACACACTGTGCCTGCAGTTTCCTGGACGTGGATCGTGGCTTTTGGGAACCGGCACCTTATTGTTTTGATTCCCTCCGCTAGCCCCTCCTCTGAGAGCTGGCAAGACAGGTTTCGTTTTCGCCGCTGGTGGGAGCGGGGAGTTGAGGTCAGGTGCCTTTACCTTTCCCCACGCCTGTATTTACGCTAACTCTGTTACTCATGCCCCCGGAAAGCCGGGGAGAGATTTTATGTGATTTCCCTGCTGTATGGAAGATGGTCTAAATGACACAGACCTGTTCTATCGCTGAATGAGCTGCAATCTATAGAAAACTGGCAATGGTAACATTACCTCTCCAAGATGGTGGCTGCTGGCTTCCTTGGTGGGCTGACCGGTGTGAAGGACAGAATTGGACCGCTTCCTTCCCCCGTCTCAAACCCAGAACTCAGCCCGGAGCACAGTGAGGGCACAGCCGGCAGGAGCCCACAAAATCTGCAGCACCATTTCTCTGTGTTGCTACCTCGCCGTTTCTAGGGACGCCGTTTCCCGGGACGCCGTTTCCCAGTGTGCCACAGTCTCTAGCAGTGGGGCGGGCCGCTGAATAAACAGCTTGAATCTCCAGGCGGACAGTTCACTCGCGGTTGAGCCCCATTAACCGATCCTCGGGCAATGGAAATACTTCCTCTAGGTTTCGGTGCACCACAATTTTGCTGGAAATTCCTAACAAGATAGCTTTTGGCCATTCTAACTTGTCATTCACCTGTGCAGTGACGCGGAACAAGGGGGTGATGCACTCGCTGCCATCTTCTCGTGATTGCCATTTTTATGTCTTCCTTTTTCCTTTTTTTTATTTTTTTAATTTTTTAAATTGTTGGTCGTTCAAAACATTACATAGTTCTTAATATACCATATTTCACAGTTTGATTCAAGTGGGTTATGAACTCCCATTTTTACCCGTATACAGATTGCTATATCACATAAGTTACACTTCCATTGATTTACATATTGCCATTCTAGTGACTGATGTATTCTGCTGTCTATCCTATTCTCTACTATCCCCCTTCCCCTCCCCTCCCCTCCCCTCCCCTTTTCTCGCTCTACCCCCTCTACTGTAAATCATTTCTTCCACTTGTATTATTCTTCTCTTACCCCTCCTTTCCTCTTATATGTAATTTTGTATAACCCTGAGGATCACCTTCCATTTCCATGCGATTTCCCTTCTCACACCCTTTCCCTCTCACCTCTCATCCCTGTTTAATGTTAATCTTCTTCTCAAGCTCTTCGTCCCTACCCTGTCCTTGGTTACTCCCCTTATATCAAAGCAGTCATTTGACCTTTGTTTTTTAAGGATTGGCTAGCTTCACTTAGCATAATCTGCTCTAATAACATCCATTTCCCTCCAAATTCTATGATTTTGTCATTTTATAAAGCAGCGTAATACTCCATTGTGTATAAATGCCACTTTTTTTTATCCATTCATCTATTGAAGGGCATCTAGGTTGGTTACACAATCTTGCTATCGTGAATTGTGCTGCTATGAACATCGATGTAGCACTGTCCCTGTAGCATGCTCTTATTAGGTCTTTAGGGAATAGACCGAGAAGGGGAATAGCTGGGTCAAATGGTGGTTCCATTCCCAGATTTCCAAGAAATCTCCATACTGCTTTCCAAATTGGCTGCACCATTTTGCAGTCCCACCAACAATGATAAAGTGTACCCTTTTCCCTGCATCCTCACCAGCACTTGTTGTTGTTTGACTTCATAATGGCTGCCAATCTTACTGGAGTGAGATGGTATCTTAGGGTGGTTTTGATTTGCATTTCTCTGACTGCTAGCGATGGTGATCATTTTTTCATGTACTTATTGATTGATTGTATGTCCTCCTCTGAGAAGTGTCTGTTCAGGTCCTTGGCCCATTTGTTGATTGGGTTATTTGTTATCTTATTGTCTAATTTTTTTGAGTTCTTTGTATACTCTGGATATTAGGGCTCTATCTGAAGTGTGTGGAGTAAAGATTTGTTCCCAGGATGTAGGCTCCCTGTTTATCTCTCTTATTGTTTCTTTTCCTGAGAAAAAACTTTTTAGTTTGAGTAAGTCCCATTTGTTGATTCTAGTTGTTAACTCTTGCGCTATGGGCGTCCTATTGAGGAATTTGGAGCCCGACCCCACAGTATGTAGATCATAGCCAACTTTTTCTTCTATCAGACGCCGTGTCTCTGATTTAATATCAAGCTCCTTGATCCATTTTGAGTTAAGTTTTGTGCATGGCGAGAGAAAGGGATTCAATTTCATTTTGTTGCAAATGGATTTCCAGTTTTCCCAACACCATTTGTTGAAGATGCTATCCTTCCTCCATTGCATGCTTTTAGCCCCTTTATCAAATATAAGATAGTTGTAGTTTTGTGGATTGGTTACTGTGTCCTCTATTCTGTACCATTGGTTCACCCGCCTGTTTTGGTACCAGTACCATGCTGTTTTTGTTACTATTGCTCTGTAGTATACTTTGAAGTCTGGTATCGCTATACCGCCTGATTCACACTTCCTGCTTAGCATTGTTTTTGCTATTCTGGGTCTTTTATTATTCCATACGAATTTCATGATTGTTTTATCTATTTCTACAAGAAATGCTGTTGGGATTTTGATTGGCATAGCATTGAACTTATAGAGAACTTTTGGTAATATCGCCATTTTGATGATGTTAGTTCTGCCTATCCATGAGCAGGGTATATTTTTCCATCTTCTGAGGTCTTCTTCTATATCTCTCTTTAGGGTTCTGTAGTTTTCATTGTATAGGTCTTTCACCTCTTTTGTTAGGTCGATTCCCAAGTATTTTATTTTTTCGGGGGATATTGTGAATGGAGTAGTTGTCCTCATTTCCGTTTCAGAGGATTTGTCGCTGATATACAGGAATGCATTTGACTTATGCATGTTGATTTTATATCCTGCCACTTTGCTGAATTCATTTATTAGCTCTAATAGTTTCTTTGTAGACCCTTTTGGGTCTGTTAGGTATAGAATCATATCATCTGCAAATAGTGATAATTTAAGTTCTTCTTTTCCTACTTTTATGCCTTTAATTTCTTTTGTCTGTCTAATTGCTCTGGCCAGTGTTTCGAGGACTATGTTGAACAGAAGTGGTGAGAGAGGGCATCCCTGTCTTGTACCAGATCTTAGAGGGAATGCCTTCAATTTTTCTCCATTCAGAATGATGCTGGCCTGTGGCTTATCATAGATTGCTTTTACAATGTTGAGGTATGATCCTGTTATCCCTAATTTTTCTAGTGTTTTGAACATAAAGGGATGCTGTACTTTGTCGAATGCTTTTTCTGCATCTATCGAGATGATCATATGGTTCTTATTTTTAAGTCTATTAATGTGGTGAATAACATTTATTGATTTTCGTATATTGAACCAGCCTTGCATCCCAGGGATGAATCCTACTTGATCATGGTGTATAATTTTTTTGATATGTTTTTGAATCCGATTCGCCAGAATTTTATTGAGGATTTTTGCATCTAGGTTCATTAGAGATATTGGTCTGTAGTTTTCTTTCTTTGAAGTGTCTCTGTCTGGTTTAGGCATCAGGGTGATGTTGGCCTCGTAGAATGTATTTGGAAGTTCTCCCTCTTTTTCTATTTCCTGAAGTAGCTTGAAAAGTATTGGTGTTAGTTCCTCTTTAAAGGTTTTGTAAAACTCTGCTGTATACCCATCCGGTCCTGGGCTTTTCTTAGTTGGTAGTCTTTTGATGGTTTCTTCTATTTCCTCTATTGTTATTGGTCTGTTTAGGTTGTCTATATCTTCCTGACTCAATCTGGGCACATCATATGACTTAAGAAATTTTTCTATGCCTTCACTATCTTCTATTTTATTGGAGTATAAGGATTCAAAATAATTTCTTGTTATCTTCTGTATTTCTGTAATATCTGTTGTGATATTGCCTTTTTCATCCCGTATGCTAGTAATTTGGGTTCTCTCTCTTCTTCTCTTCATTATCATGGCTAAGGGTCTGTCGATTTTATTTATTTTTTCAAAGAACCAACTTTTAGTTTTGTCAATTTTTTCAATTGTTTCTTTTGTTTCGATTTCATTAATTTCAGCTCTGATTTTAATTATTTCTTGCCTTCTACTTCTTTTGCTGTTGTTTTGCTCTTCTTTTTCTAGGATTTTTGTTGGTTTTTTCTTTCTTTAAGGAATGAGCTCCAAGCAATGAATTTTCCTCTTAGAACTGCTTTCAATGTGTCCCATAGATTCCGATATGTTGTGTCTGTGTTTTTATTTAACTCTGAGAATTTTTTAATTTCCTCCTTAATGTCTTCTATAACCCATTGATCATTCAGTAACCTATTGTTCATTCTCCAAGTGATGCATGATTTTTCTTCCTTCTTTTATCGTTGATTTTCAGTTTCATTCCATTATGATCAGATAGGATGCATGGTATTATCTCTGCTCCTTTATATTGTCTAAGAGTTGCCCTGTGACATAATATATGATCTATTTTTGAGAAGGATTCATGTGCTGCTGAGAAAAAAGTGTAACTACTTGATGTTGGGTGGTATATTCTATATATGTCAATTAAGTCTAGGTTGTTAATTGTGTTATTGAGTTCTATAGTTTCCTTATTTAACTTCTGTTTGGAAGATCTGTCCAGTGGTGAGAGAGGTGTGTTGAAGTCTCCCATGATTATTGTATGGTGGTCTATTAGACTCTTGAACTTGAGAAGAGTTTGCTTGATGAACATAGCTGCACCATTGTTTGGGGCATATATATTTATGATTGTTATGTCTTGTTGGTGTATGGTTCCCTTGAGCAGTATGCAGTGTCCCTCTTTATCCCTTTTGATTAACTTTGGCTTGAAATCTATTTTATTTGATATGAGTATGGACACTCCTGCTTGTTTCCGCAGTCCATATGAGTGGAATGATTTTTCCCAACCTTTCACCTTCAGTCTATGTATATCTTTTCCTATCAAATGCATCTCCTGTAGGCAGCATATTGTTGGGTCTTGTTTTGTGATCCATTCAACTAGCCTGTGTCTCTTAATTGGTGAGTTTAAGCCATTAACATTTAGGGTTATTATTGAGATATGGTTTGTTCCTCCAGCCATATTTGTTTATTAATGTTACTAAACCTGATTTGTTTTCCTCTTTGATTACTTTCCCCCCTTTACTGTCCTACGTCCCACTGTTGGTTTTCAATGTTATTTTCAATTTCCTCTTCCTGTAATGTTTTGCCAAGGATTTTTTGAAGAGATGGTTTTCTAGCTGCGAATTCTTTTAACTTTTGTTTATCGTGGAAGGTTTTAATTTCATCTTCCGTCCTGAAGCTTAATTTCGCCGGATACACGATTCTTGGTTGGAACCCATTTTCTTTCCGTGTTTGAAATATGTTATTCCAGGATCTTCTAGCTTTCAGAGTCTGTGTTGAGAGATCAGCTGTTATCCTGATTGGTTTACCCCTAAATGTAATCTGCTTCCTTTCTCTTGTAGCTTTTAAAATTCTCTCCTTATTCTGTATGTTGGGCATCTTCATTATAATGTGTCTAGGTGTGGATCTCTTATGATTTTGCACATTCGGTGTCCTGTAGGCTTCTAGGATTTGGGATTCTGTTTCATTCTTCAGGTCTGGGAAGTTTTCTCGTATTATTTCATTGAATAGATTGTTTATTCCTTTGGTTTGGAGCTCTGTGCCTTCCTGTATCCCAATGACTCTTAAGTTTGGTCTTTTAATGTTATCCCATATTTCTTGGATGTTCTGCTCATGGTTTCTTAGCAGACTTGCTGAGCTGTCTATGTTCTTTTCAAGTTGAAATACTTTGTCTTCATTGTCTGATGTTCTATCTTCTAAGTGATCTACTCTGCTGGTAGTATTCTCAATTGAGGTTTTAAGTTGGTTTATTGCTTCCTGCATTTCTAGGATTTCTATTTGTTTGTTTTTTATTACCTCTATCTCCCTGTGAAATTGATCTTTTACTTCCTGGATTTGTTTATGTAGTTCCTTGTCAAAGTGATCTTTCATTGTCTGATTTTGCTGTCTCATGTCTTCCTTGAGACTCCAGATCATCTGAAGCATGTATATCCTGAACTCTTTACCTGACATTCCATCTGTTGCAGCTATTACCTCTTCTAAAGTTGAGTTGACCTGCATTGCTTGTGGTCCTTTCTTTCCTTGTCTTTTCATACTGCTCGCGTTTCTTTCTGCTTGGTGAAACTGTTGTGTTTTTGAAATTTTCCCCCTATTTATTTATATTGCTCTTGTATAGTTGGGAGATCTCCCTTGCAGGGCGGGTAGTGGCTGTGCTCCTCCTCTAATTAGGGTGATCTATCTACCACGCTGGTTGGTCGTAGGTCTGCCCACCCTGTGGGCTCGGGTGGCGGCACTGCTCTGCCCCCACTCCAATTGTGGTGACGTAACTACCACGCCCTCGG
This sequence comes from Spermophilus citellus, assembly GCF_964194105.1. Lineage (NCBI taxonomy): Eukaryota > Metazoa > Chordata > Mammalia > Rodentia > Sciuridae > Spermophilus > Spermophilus citellus. The sequence continues at coordinate 103,724,906 of NC_138190.1, forward strand.
GTCGCTGGTCCTGATCCGGATGTGGGCGGCAGCTCTGCTCCGCCCCTACTCCAATTGGTGTGACGTGTCTACCACGCTGGTCGGCCTCTAAGCCTCTAAGCAGTTCTGCCTACCTTGCGGGCTCGGGCGGCAGTTCTGCTCAGCCCCCACTCCCAATGGGGGTACCTGACTGCCTCTCCAACGGGTCGCTGGGCCTTTTCCGGACACGGGCGGTGGCTCTGCTCCACCCCCACTGCAACCAGTGTGACGTGACTGTCTCGGTGCTACTTGTCCACCACACTGGCAGGCTGCCGGGCCTGTCCTGCCAGTGGGTCGCAGGTCTGCCTACCTTGCAGGCTCAGACGGCGGCTCTGCACAGCACCCACTCCAAATGGGGTGATTTGGCTACCGCGCTGTCGGGTCGCTGGTCCTGTTCCAGGCGAGGACGGCTACTCTCCTCGGCCCCAGCTGCAGTTGAGGTGTCGTGATACCACGCCGGCGGGTCTCTTGGCCTGCTCTGGGCGCAGGCGGCAGCTCCACTCTGCCCCCCAGGCCCCCACAGCACCCAGCAGGACCCTGACCGAGAAGCAGTCCCCGCAGGTTCCCCAGCCCTGGGCCAAAGCAGCTTCGGGAGCCAGAACCCGGCCTCTCCGATCCCGGCCACGCTCCGCTAGGAGCAGGCTCCACAGAGCGACCCCTGCGGGTTCCCCAGCCCCAGGCCAAAGCAGCCCCGGGAGCCCGAGCCCGGCCGCTCCAAAGTCTCCCAGCTCGGTGCACGCACCGCTAGGAGCAGGCCCAAAGACGCAGTCCCCGTGGGCTCCCCAGCCCCAGGCCAAAACTGTTCCGGGAGTCAGAGCCCAGCCGCCCCTCAGCGCACATTCCACTTGGAGCTGGCCTCAGCACGCAGTCCCCGCAGGTTCCCCAGCCCTGGGCGAAAGCAGCCCGGGGAACCAGAATCCGGCCGCTCAAAGCCCGGTGCACGCCTTGCCAGGAGCGAGCCCGGAGGAATATTCTCCTCAGGTTCTCCAGCCCTGAGCATGAGCGATCTGTCTGCGAGACGCAGGCAAATACCAGCCTGAAATCACCTGTTCCGTAGTTGAATGAGCTGAGATCAGTAGAAAACAGGGATGATTACATCAGCTCTCCAAGATGGCGGCTGCTCCTTTTTCCTTTTTTTTTAAGAAATGTAGGTCTACTGCCCATTTTTTTTTATTATTAGTTGTTGAAAACATTACATAGTTCTTGACATATGATATTTCATACATTTGATTCAAGTGGGTTATGAACTCCCAGTTTTACCCCGTATACAGATTGCAGAATCACATCAGTTACACATTCACATTTTTACATACTGCCATACTAGTGTCTGTTGTATTCTGTTGCCTTTCCTATCCTCTACTATCCCCCTTCCTTTCCTCTCCCCTCCCCTCTTCTCTCTCTACCCCCTCTACAGTAATTCATTTCTCCCCCTTGTTTTTTTACCCTTTCCCCTCACTTCCTCTTATATGTAATTTTTTTATAGCAATGAGGGTCTCCTTCCATTTCCATGCAATTTCCCTTCTCTCTCCCTTTCCCTCCCACCACTCGTCCCTATTTAATGTTAATTTCTTCTCATGCTCTTCCTCCCTGCTCTGTTCTTAGTTGCTCTCCTTATATCAAAGAAGACATTTGGTATTTGTTTTTCAGGGATTGGCTAGTTTCACTTAGCATAATCTGTTCTAATGCCATCCATTTCCCTGCAAATGCCATGATTTTGTCATTTTTTAGTGCTGTGTAATACTCCATTGTGTATAAATGCCACATTTTTTATCCATTCATCTATTGAAGGGCATCTAGGTTGGTTCCACAGTCTAGCTATTGTGAATTGTGCTGCTATGAACATCAATGTAGCAGTACCCCTATAGTACGCTCTTTTAAGGTCTTTAGGGAATAGTCCGAGAAGGGGAATAGCTGGGTCAAATGGTGGTTCCATTCCCAGCTTTCCAAGGAATCTCCATACTGCTTTCCAAATTGGCTGCACCAATTTGCAGTCCCACCAGCAATGTACAAGTGTACCCTTTTCCCACATCCTCTCCAGCACTTGTTGTTGTTTGACTTCATAATGGCTGCCAATCTTACTGGAGTGAGGTGGTATCTTAGGGTGGTTTTGATTTGCATTTCTCTGACTGCTAGAGATGTCTACTGCCCATTTTCAGTCAAACTTTTTTTTTCTCTTGAATTCTTGGAGTTTCTTATATATTCTGGATATCAACCCCTTGTCAGACATTCAGTTTACAAATATTTTCTCATTCTGTAGCTTTTCTCTTCACTCTAATGTCCTAAAACAATTTATCTTGTTATTACATATTTTCAGGTCTTACATTTCTGTATTTAATCAATTTTAAGTAGATTTATATAACTGGTGAGAGACATAGAAGTTTAGTTTCATTCTTTTGCATTTGGATATCCAATTTTCCTAATACAATTTATTGAAAAGGCTATGTTTTTCTCCATGCATCTTCTTAGCACCTTTGTCAAAAATAGTTGTCTATAAATGTGTGGGTTTATTAGTAATCTCTTAATTCTGTCCTATTGGCTCGTGTGTGTGTGTTAGTAACATGCTTCTTTGAGTACTATAGTTTGATGTACTTTGAATTCAGGTTGTCCTGCTTTTTTTCTGTTTTATTCAAGATGGCTTTGGGTATTTGGGGTGTGTGTATGTGTGTGTGTGTGTGTGTGTGTGCACGCATTTTGAAATGGATTCCATTGAACCTGTAGATGACTTTGTAGATATTTTAACATCAATAATTCTTCCAATCCATTTTGTTTATGTGAAATTTGGTGACATTTGACCTTCCTATACCTGTCTAGGTTTGGGTCATTTTTTCTTATTATTTATTTGAATAAGATTTCTATCACTTTGGCATAATCAATTCCCTCTTGGACCCCAGTTGCCCAAATATATGCTCTTTTAATAGTGTCCCAAAGTTCCCATAAGCTTTTGACGCTTATCTTTGTTCTTTTTTCTCCTCTGACTATATTTTCAAACAGCCTGCCTTTGTGCTCACTGATTCTTTCTTCTGTTTAATCTATTGTGCTATTAATTCTTTCTGTTGTGTTTTTAATTTCCCTGAGTGTATTTTTCAGCTCAAGAAATTCTATTTGATATTTATTTACTCCCATTTTAAAATTTTTCTATTAGAATATTAAAATGTTTCTGTGTTTTCTTCCAGTTCACTGAGTTTTCTCAAAACAGTTGCTTCAGGTTCTCTGGGGATTCTCCCATAGTGATCATTGCTTGGTCAGTTTCTTATGCTTTATTTTGAGTAGTAGATTAGATCAAGATTTCCTGAAAGCTCTTAATGCTTATTGGCATGATATTGTCTGTGCATTGAAGAATTAGGTATTCATTCCAGTCTTCCTAATCTGGCTTTCCGCCTGTTCTTCCAGAAATTCTTAGCAGGCTGCTTTTTTTCTCTGAGACTGTAGTCATTACCACTATTTCATCACTGGATGGCACCCAGGCCCAGGTTTGCCTTGAGTATGCTATTAGTGTTTTAGCACTATTTCAGCACTAGAGGGCAATCTAAGCCCAGGTTTTTCCCAAATCTATATTTAATCACAATGAACCTAGAAAGAGTAGTGTGTTCCAGGGTAAGCCCAGATACTTAGTCAACAGTTACCAGCCCATGGCTATAGACTGTGGGATTCTGTGTAGCCTGGGTAGAATCACTATGGATTAACTAGTCCCAGGCTCCTATGCCACACTTGTGGCCACCAGTGATGCCAGACTGTGTCATATCCTAATCCCATGGCCTGCTAAAACCAGCACAGCACTAGGGAAGGAGTAAGGCCAAGTTACTATGGGTTGCCAATTGCTGAGTTGGACTCATGGCCCAATACCTTTACAACCAGATACCAGGTGATTCTGGTTGGAATAGAAATCTGACAAACTGGGGTCATGTTTCTTCCCCAGCACTGGAGCTGTTCTAGAGGCTCCTCCTGCAGGCAGGCTGTGGGCAGGTGATTGTTAGGATTTGCCCAGTGTTGGGTTTTACTAGCCTGGCAATAAGTTTCAGGGAAAAGTTCAGTGCTTATTATGCTGTCCTACATCCAGCAAATAGGGTATTGCTCTTCATTGTGCTGTTCAAAATTGGGGTAGTATTGGTGAAGACAGTCCTTTGACCATCTAAGCTGACACTAAGCTGGATTGTGCTGGGTTTCCCAACCACAGTGATCTACACAGTATCATGGAGGAGGAGAGTATGTCACAGGCCCACTACACCATGATGATGGTGCAGGCCAAAACTGGAGTCTGTCCTGCTAGTACATAGGTCTCTGCCTAATGCCAGGTTAGATCTGCAGGATCTGTTTGTGAGCTCTTACCAGGGTATAGGGTTGTTGGTTTCTATATGCTGCTAGGTCTCACTGAGACAAGCCTTGCACAGAGCTCCAAGATAAGTCTTGTACTAGATTGCAATTCTTGCTCCTCAGTCAGCCGCTCAAGGTGAGGAAGGGTAGTGGCAGCAGTCTATTTGCTACCTAACTATCATAGTTTCATTGGCTCAGTCTGTTAGTATTATACTGGCAGGAGGGGTTATGGATATCTTCCTGTACCAGGGATCACTGTGGTGGGCCTGGGACTGGGGTTTCAGTTCTAGGACCTGAGCATAAATCTTTTTACCTCCCTTATGTGAAAGGTGTCTCTATGCTGTGCTGCTTCAAGTTGAAGGAAGGTGATGTGGACAATTTCTTTCTGCTATCTTCAAAGTAATTTGTGTTTTGTTTTGTAATACTTAAAGCAGGCTCTATGGTATCTTACCTCTTGTTTGGTGGGTATGTAGCAGTTAAACATGTGTGTCTGTGGGAGATAATTACTGGAAGATTTTACGCAACTATTTTAATATTTCTGTTTTTTAATATTTAATATTTGATATTTAATATTTATGTAACATTTCATCATTGATAAGTAATAATCAAAATGATATGTAACATTTATTGAATACTTCTCACATGCTATTCTGTATTTTAAGTGTTTAGATGGATGAACTCAATCTTTAGAACTACCATATAAGTGGGGCTGGAGTTGTGGCTCAGAGGTACTGCGATTGCCTAGCATGCATGGGGCACTGGGTTTGATCCTCAGCACCACATTGAAAAAACATAAAATAAAGATATTGTGTCCATCTATAGCTAAAAAAATAAATATTTAAAGAAAGAACTACCATATAAGTTATATATTATTATCCCCATTTTATGGAAGAGATAACTGGAGAAAGACTCAGACAAGATAAGTGACTCAGCAAAAGTCACAGAGCAGTTTGTGACTTACAGTTTGGCCTGTGGCCCTACCTTCTTAGTCACTGTAAGATACAAAGAGATCAGGATATAAAGTTAAAACATAGTCCCTGAAACTGAAGAATATATTTTATCACTTGGTTTCATATACAGTGTTTCAAATAAATCTGAGAAGATATTCTGATGTATTGGAAAAATATTTCCACATATAGTAAATATTTGGATAATCTTTTCTATGTGCTTTGCAGTCTGTGTATTCCCCACCTGGTTATCCAAGAAGCAATTTTTCTTGGGCTACAGCAATATAAAGGGGAGGATCCATTTGTCCAGAGTTCATTCTGGTACACATCCAAAGTTAGATATGTCTAGTATTTTATCTCAATTATTTTATTACTGAAAAGTATGTTTTGCATAATCTTTTCCCCAGCCATCTTTTCAAACATGTATAATCTTTAAACTAGTTTCTTTTCCAACTCTCTCTACTGTTTATTTACTTTTTAATTAGATTATATCATTCATCTTCTCTTTTGTGTTTCCAAGACTGTCTGAAATATGCAATAGTCAACGTCTGAAAAACCACCATTCCGAAAGGTAGAAGTGAATCAGGTAGCACTGGGGATGTGTTCATAAAGATGGAAAAGCCAATTCTGCATGCCTATGGAATGCAAGGGACATGTATAAGATGACTATATTTAATATTTATCATCTATCTGAGCTTCATCCATTAGCAAAAGGAGGTAAGGAGAAGGGCTATTCTTTTAGAAGTTCTTCCTGACACTACATGAATGGAGGTTAGATGTTAGAGCATAATATTCAATAATGTGTTTTTAAAATCATTTTAGAAATAGGAGTTAAAGATTATTTTCTTTATTGAACTAAGAGCATTTGAAACTACCTCATTATTAACTCAGCATGATGTTGTCACAAGAGTGTATAGAGTGAGCCCCTTTATCCTATTTCTAAACCAAAGAATCTTCTAACCTTAATAGAACACCAGCCATGAAAATAGAAATATACACTTTGAAGTTCGTCTGTTTGACCTTAGATGGTAGCCTGGTGTTAATGAGGTCCATGATGCCAATTTGAATCCTTTTACTTACCACAATGATCTAATTTCAAATATTTGCCATTAGTTAAAATTGGTATTGTTTGAGAATATATGGTTTAGTACAAACTAATTAATTCATTTGTACAATGAATATGAAACTGACCAAAATAAATATATTTCCCTGTTCTTGTGGAGGATGATACATAAACAAGTTTTCAACTCTCCAGGAAGGAACTATAACAATGAAAACATGTAAAGAACAGATATACTTGTGACCAGTAACATCTTGTATTGAGGAAAAGTGCAACAGACACACCTTTTTTTTTCACCATAAATATGAGTCTTTGCAAAGAAAAGTTTAAATACAGAGGATTGATTAATATTTTCATGGTATATAATAGTCAACAAGTCTTTCACAAATCTTTTTTAATATAATAGCATGCTTAGAAAGTGATAATATGGAACAATGAAGTGATTGGGTAATCTGTCATGAGTGCTAGAGCTGTTCCAGGTCCTTTCTGACTGATTTAGAACTGCAAAACAGGGAATCAATGTGTTTATACAACACTAACCCCTGTGTAGTACCCGAATGCTGTGGCCCACTGATTTGGAAACTCTGATTTAATTTCCCATAAATTGTGACACAGATAAACACACACACAGACACAGGCACACAATTTTTTACTTTTGTTAGTGAATTATAGTTATACATAATATTTGGGTTAAACATAATAACCCAACTAGTTGGGGTAAACAAAATCATATACACATGGAATTTCATTTGCTACATTCCAGTCCATGGTGCTCCCTACTCTGGCCCCTCCTCCCTCCCTCTATTATCCTTCCTCTACTCTACTGGTCTTCCTTTCACTTGTTTATTTATTTATTTTGATCAATATTTTATAGATATACATGAAAATGGAATTCACTGTGCTATATTTATACATGAATATAGTATAATTTTGTTAAATTAATTGCACATTACCTCCTCTTTCCCATCTTTCCTCCCTCCCTCTCAATTCCCTTCTTCTAGGCCACTGATCTTTCTTATATCTTTATGATATACAGTCCCCCTTTATTTTTCTCTAGTTTCAGTATATGAGGGAAAACATTTGACCCTTGATTTTCTGAGTCTGGTTTATTTCACTTAGTATGATTTTCTTCAGTTCCATCCATTTACTGTCAGTTGCCATAGTTTCATTCTTCTTTGTTGCTGAGTAAAACTCCATTGTGCATACATGCCATGTTTTATTAATCCATTCATCTATGACAGGCATCTGGCCTGGTTCCATAACTTGGCTACTGTGAATTTTTCTGCTATAAACATTCATGTGACTTTATCACTGTAGTATGATGATTTTAGGTTGTTTTTTTTTTTAATACAGAGGAGTAGGATATCTGGGTCATATTCTGGTTCTATTCTTTTGAGGAATTTCCATACTACTTTACAGATTGGTCTTGGTGGTTTGAAGTTCCACCAACAATTTATGAGTGTACCTTTCCCACCATATCCTTGCCAGAATTTATTATTATTTGTATTCTTGATAATTGCCATTCTGACTAGATTAAGATGAAATAATAGTGTAGTTTTGATTTTCATTTCTCTGATTGCTAGAGGTGTTGAACTACCTCATATTTGTTGGCCAGTTGTGTTTCCTGTTTTGAGAAATGTCTGCTTAGTTATTTTGCCCATTTATTAATTGGGCTTTTTTCAGATGAATACAATTTTAAAACCTAAAGACAGTTGAGTAATTTAATCTTAGTCAAATACAAGGGGTGTGTGGACAGGGGCTATATCTCCTTTATCTGAACTATTTCAGTTAGCATCACTGTTAACTGACCACCTGTTAGTTAAGTGACCCTCTGTAAGCTATTTCACTTTTCTCATTTATCAGCTATTTACACATGAGAATTACATATCTGCTATTTATATATGCATCATAGGATTCTCTATCAAAATTGTTTTCCAGAAACAAATCCTGAAATACTTCTTAAGGACTCTGTAGTGACTCTAAGTATCCACAAAGACTCAAATGAACAAGAAAGAGATTTTTTTTATGATCAAAGTAGAATTAAATAGCAGAAATTTTAATAGCATAGAGATGGACATTAGAGCCCATTTAGTACAATTCATTCCTCAAAAATGAAGACATTGAACCCAGATATGAAAAAAAAATGAAGCCCAAAGAGGTTATGTGACTTGCTTAAACCTAATGAAATATATTTCTCCATTTTTCTTTTGACATTCACTAAATTTTTCAGAAAACTCATAGAATAGGTAAAAGAAGTGAATGTTTGATATCTGCGTTTGTATATGTATGTGTATGTATGTATATATAAAGGTTGAGAATTTCTAATGCAAAATCCAAAATTTGATTAAATTCCAAAATTCAAAATTTGTTGAGTGGTGACCTGACACAAGCGAAAAACTCCACATAATTAAACTTTGCTTCATACATAGTTATCCAAAATATTATATAAAATTAACATCAGGCTATGTGTTTAAGATGTTTATGAAACATAAGTGAATTTCACGTTCATATTTGGGTTCCATCCCTTAAGATATCTCGTTATGTGCCAATGTCTTGGCTGGGCACAAGATCACGAGCCACTCACAGCTTTTTCGATTCAAACAGCATTTCTTTATTCCCGAACTCACACCGGCCTCTACACGCGTTCTGGGGCAATCCCAGTTCTCCTCCGCCCAATTCCGCTACTCCATGAGGCTTTTTTCCAATATCCCATTTGAATCTCAAGAGAACTCAAGGGGAACAAACAGCAGGAACACCCTAATCCCAGCAGCAATAATCTTCAACCTCCAACTTCCCTAAAACCCCTATTGTCTTAAACCGGGAACACCTTAAAACCAAATTATCTTAAACCCGGATACTTCCTAAAACCTGGATCCACCCTGATCATTGAGCAGGGTCACCTTTCTCAAACACACATGCAAGGTCACAGCAAATTTCCAAGGCAAGTCCATTTAACATGGGGTACGCTGGCAAGGAAATATCGATGCGTCATTCCTACTTGGCAATGGCCCTCAGCAGTTATGTGTATGCAGTATTCCAAAATCTGACATCCAAAACACTTCTGATCCCATGTATTTCAGATAAGGAATACTCAATCTGTATATCTCTGTGTGTGTACTTAAAAACTTATCATTTTGAAAAACAATCTATTAGTGCATGAAGAAAACCACTTCTTTATATTCCACTCCATTTTAAACATAACACATACTTTCATACTGCCTTATACTTGTACATGTGCTCTTGCTACGTTTCTCTTCTTTTGATGAAAAAAGGAATATAATATACATATCACTCTTTAGCTCTCCTCATCACATATAAACATATTAAAAATACCTTCCATGTTGGTTCCATAGATTTATTTTTTTCTGGTACTGTGGATCAAATCCAGGTCCTCATTATGTTAAGCAGATGCTCTACCACTAGTAACATCCAGCCCCATACCTAATTCACTTTTATTTTATTTTTTTTTAAAGAGAGAGAGAATGAGAGAGAGAGAGAGAGAGGAGAGAGAATTTTAATATTTATTTTTTAGTTCTCGGCGGACACAACATCTTTGTTGGTATGTGGTGCTGAGGATCGAACCCCGGCCGCATGCATGCCAGGCTTGAGCCACATCCTCAGCCCCCTAATTCACTTTTAATAGCAGCATAATAATTGATAAGATGGAGCTACTTTATTTTATTCAACTATTATTTCACTTACATATATTCATTTTTCCAATCTTATTTTTAATAAGCACAGTGTTACAGTGAGCATCCTTATTAACATACATATATTCTTATACCTACAACTTACAAGATAGAAATGTTCTTTCTCATCACTGTTATTCAACATTGTTTTGGGGGTTCTAGCTGATGCAATATGAAAACTAAATGAAATATGCTGTATAAATATTGAAAAATTGAAAAAAATAATCTTAATTTTTATTTTATTTTTAAGAGTTCATGTTAGTTACAGATAGTATTAGGTTTCATTTTGACATAATTATACAAGCACAAAATTTAATTTCCTATAATTAAGTCCCCAGTACTTTCCCTTTTCCTCTCCTCCCCCTCCCTCATTCCATTTACTATAATTTATTCATCTTTCTTCTATTTATTTATGTACATTTTAATTAGTGCCTTATGGATATATATATGATGTTAAATTCATAGTAGTCTATTCGTTTGTATACAAAAGAAAGTTTGGTCACATTAATTCCAATGTTAATTTTACACTATATGAGTTTATACCTAGAAAATTTGAGAGACTAGACAACAGCAGCAACAGCAACCACAATAACAACAAAAATAGAATAAGAAAATTCAATAAGGTAGTTACTGAAAACATAAAAATTAAATAGCTTTTGTTTTACTAGCAATGATCAGTTAGTCATGTATAAGGGAAAGGTGAAATTATCTCATTTTCAACAGTGATAAACCATAAAACACTTTGGAATACACTTAACAATTATGGGAAGGGACCTATCTCAAAATATTTTACTAAAGGACATGAGACCTGATCTAAATTAATGGAGAGCGACAACATGTTTCTGCAAATGAAATTATGACAGGATGAAAGATTAAATCTTTTTATATACATATAAATAATGCAAATTGGTAGAATTTATTTTTTTTGAAAATTGACAAAATGATTACACAATTCATATGTATGAATGAGTGAATGAGAATTGCCAAAAATATTTGGAAAAAACCACTCATATGAGGGAGCTTATTCTACCAAACACTAACAATTACTGAAAAATAGCATCGATTAATAAAGTAAATTTAGAACAAGGGGCTGGGATTGTGGCTCTGTTGTAGAGCACTTGCCTTACACAAGTGAGGCACTGGATTTGATCCTCAGCACCACATAAAAATAAATAAAGGTATTGTGTTGGCCTACAATTAAAATATTTTTTAAAAATTAGAACAGGATAAAAGAGTAATGGAATAAAATAGAGAATCAAGAAATGGTTGTGGAGGGGGATAATGAATTATTAAAAAGTGGAATTGACATAGTTGACTGTTTACTTGGAAAAAATAATTCAATATCTGACTCATATATTCTAAGAAATTTCCAAATGAGCTGTAAAGTAACCTACAAAAAAGTGAGTTTAGGAATGAACAGTATTAAATACCATCACTCACTTTAACAAGTTAAATTGCTAAAGATAGGAGTTTTATATTGACTTATCTTCTCACATATTATGACTGTTTTTATTAAAGGGATAAGAAATGTTCATCTGTGACCTCATAAGACCACAGTCCAAATGACTAACACTTTTTGATCAAAAAAGAAGAAAAAAAGATTTCAGAAAAATGCTTAAGGCTTTTGAATCAGTTTTGGAAATATAATAAAAATAATCTATGCCTTCTTTTGTACATACAATTATATTCTAGCCTTGAATTCATAATCTTGTAATGAGAATTTTCAGACACTTTTATCCAAATGAATTAACTGAAATGTCCATGAAGGCTTTAGTTTGGTGCGTCTTGAAACTGCTACCAGTGATGTAAAATTTAATATCCATTTGTCCTTGTTTTTATTCCTACTTATGTCATTAAGGTGGGAAAGGGCTTCTTTACTTCTTATAAATTATAACATGTGTTGGTTAATATGAGAAGAAATGGTATCTGATATATGTGTAAATCACTGTGCTTTAAGTCTAAGGACTTCCATTCTGGTCAGCATGGTATCATTAAAATGGATAAATAATGTTGCTAGGCTTAAATTTCTCAACATGTAAATTAGATGCAATAATATCTCTTTATATCCTAGACATGTGATAAAAATTCATGACTAAAGTTCTTATTTGATATTTGTTGCAATGACAGAAATAGAAAAATTGCACAAAAGTCAGTAATAGTTAATAAGATATCTAAGACTCTAATTGGGAATTTAAGGCTGTGTTATTTTATGCCATATTATTCTGTATAATTTACAAATGAAAAATTCATCCCTTTTACAAGTACAGTTTGATTCTCTGTTTTGAAAAATATATACCACAATCAAGATTTAGAACATTTCTATCACTCCAAGTTCCTCCATGTCTCTTTATGCTTAATCCTCTCCTCTCTCAACTGTCCTTGTTTAAAATTTCATCTGCTTTCTATTCTTATAATTTGGCATTTACAGAATATTATATAATTACATGATATATAGCTTTTGTGTCTGGCATGTTTTCTTTAGCATAATGCATTTGAGATTCATCTATATTATGACATGTAGCAATAGTTCCTTCCTTTCTATTGCTAAGTGGTATTACTAGTATTCCACTGTATATTTGTACCACTGTTTGACCATTTGCCACTGGTTCATGGCCATTTGGGTTGTTTCCAGTTATGTTGATTGGGGACAAAGGTGTTTTAAGATTGGGTTTTGACTTTATATTTTCTGGTTTTATCAACATGATTAGTTTTTGTCTACCTTTACTGTCTTTCAATAGATATGCTTTAAATTTTTCCAATTTTAAGAGTTTGCTATTAATATTTCCCAAATTATTATAAGAACACATGCTTAGAAGACTTTTAGTATAACCTTAATGGCATATAACAGATAAAAACTCATCAAAGCAAATCAAAACTTCTTAAACAGTGTACTTCTTCTAGTATATCTTCTATGTAATCACAAGAATGATCTTTTAGAATGTACATATGATCAAGGGATACTGCTATTTAATGAACTCCAGTAGAGTCTATAAAACCATTTAGCTGACAGCTCTTTTCTATCAAGTGTTTACAGGGCCTGACATTGTACCAAATATCTTCTTGTATTACCAGACTTAATCAATAGCCCTTTGAGATAAGCTACACAGTGGCAGAGGCACTAGGATTCTAGGATTTGAACCCTGAATCTTAGGATGGGACTTAGGGCTTTTTTTTATATCTGGACATAGTCAATCCCAACAGAGAAAAATAATTTATAATTTTGTTTGTTTTCATACTTTTCCACTTCTGAGTAGTTCTTTTTATACATGTTATTTTTTTCTGTCTGATATGTCTTACTTGCCTATCTTTTATATATTATTAAAACTCAGCTCAAATGTTCATTGTGACTACATAAACAACATTCTTTGCCCATACCAAGGCTGCTGAAATAAATGAATCAACCAGCATTAGAATTCATATATTTCTTTTGTTATTTATCTTCTTATTCTACTATTTTTATTCCCTTTATCATTGTTACACTTTTGTATTTGTCCTACAATTTTTGGATATTTTATCCAATTTTTTTTTCATTCTTTTTCCTTCTTTACTGTTTAGAAAGTTTCTATTGACATTATCTTCAAACTCAGTGACTCTTTCCACAGTTGCTCTACTAATATGTCCATCAGAAGCATTCTTTATTTCTTTTTCAATGTTTTGATATGTACCATTCAATTTTGATTCTTTCTGAAATTTCAATTTCTCTGTTTATATGAACCATCTCTTCTTGCATGTTGTCCATGTTTTCCTTCAGAGTCATGAACATTTTAATAATACTTATTAAATTGCCTGTCTGGTAAATATAAAATCTCTGCCAGATCAATCTAGTGTAGATACTTTCTTTCTTTTCAAACGTGCATGTGTGTGTGTGTGTGTGTGTGTGTGTACGTGTTAGTATTCCTTGTAATGTTTGGTTGAAAGCCATACATGATGTACTGACTGGTAAGAGAATCTGAGGCAAATAATCCTAATCCTTTATATTTTTTTCTGGCTAAGAGTTAGAATGTGTCTACTATTTGTTATAATTGGAGGTATTGGGGTGAAAATTTTCTCTGATTTCCTTATTTTTTACTGTCCTGTTGTCTTTATTTTTTTCTAGAGACTTATTCCTTGATAAGGCCTGAGTTGTACAATTCTTTCAATGTTAAACCCATATTATTAGACAGAAGCCTTCTGAATGTGTTGGTAAGGTATAGGGCAAGGGAAAGTGTACTATAGTTATGTGATTAGGTCTTTGTCTTTTACCCTGACTTGTGTCTGGTCTCTTACCTCCACAACTACTTCTCATCTTTATTCTCATCCTTCACTAATTGGACAGGAAGTTTAGGGGAGCTGGAGCTGGCTATTTTTCTTTCTCCAATTTAAAAGCTAGACAGGGCTGGTGTTCATACCAGATGCTGGCTGCAGCAAGGCAGTTCTGCAGTTCTGTTCCTAGTGAGCTGTGAATCTATGTATTGTCCTGTCTCTCTCATTTTAAGAGGGATAGGTGGGAGTTTTCTCTGTAACATCTGTTACTTGATGTTTCTGAGAAGAGTTGTCAATTTTCAGGGTTTTTTTCAGCATTTTTTCTTATTGTGAGAATGGTGCTGATGCCTTCTAGGCTACTTACATGTCAGACTGGAAACTGAAGTTGATCCCAGCATACTATTATAACTTTGGGTTACAGTATTGCCTCTAGACTCCTCCAGAAACGTGAGTCACATTAACTCTTTATGATAATTCATCTGTCATAATGGATGCTTATATAATCTGAAAACAGACTACCAGGGAATGAACAATAATAGAATAATATTTAATATTTCTTCAGTGATTTTAGCATATGATACCTTATATTACAGAGCATTTATATACATTACCTCATTTAATACTTATAATCATCTCAGTTGGTAAAGAATATCACCACCTGTTTTCTATACATGAAGCAACTGAGGTTTACATTGACTTAATAGCATGTTCAATAATATAGAATTTGGGATTCTGGTCCAAGTGTTTGAGTCTAGACTTTACTAGTTCAATGACTGTGGGCTACAATTATAGTTTGGATCTGGATTGCACTCTAAAAGCTCATGTATTGAAGGTTCAGAGGTGGGGTTTTTAGGTAGTAGTTGGATCATGAGAGCTCTGACCTCCTCAGTGGATTGGCTAGCTGGATAGCTGGATGGACTGTTGGGAGGTAGGACCACGTTGGAGGAAGTAGATCACTGGGAATGTGCCTTGGAGGGATATACCTTCTCCCCAGCCCCTTCCTCTCTTTCTCTCTGCTTCCCAGCTGCCATGCACTGAGCAGTTTTTCTCCGCCTTGCCCTGCCACTATGATGTTTCTGCCAGCCAGATAATGATGGACAAATCCTCTGAAACACTGAGCCCAAATAAATTTTCTTCCTTTAAGTTGTGTCAGGTATTTTGGTCACAGCCATGAAAAACTGACTAATACAGCTCCCAATCTTAACATTAAGGCTACAAAGATAGAGTTGGAGAAGTATAGATTGGGCAGGGAAGGACTCCTTGGAGTCGTTTATCCCAGGTAAATAGATTAGAGAGAGGGTTAAAAAGGGCAAGTGTGCTAGTCAGCTTTGCATTGATATAACCAAAATACCTGACAAGAACAACTTAAGAGGAGGGAAGTTCATTTTGGTTCATAGCTTCAGAGTTTTAGTCTATGGTTAGCCAAATCCATCACTCTGGACCCAAGGTGAAGCAGAACATTATGAAAAAGAGCATAGTGGAGGAGTATTGCTCACCACATGGTGTCTGGGAAGCAGAAAGAACAAGGGGAAGAGCCTATAGGGAAGATGAAACCTTTAGGGCACACCCCCTGAAATGACGTACCTCCTTCAATCACACTTCACCTACCTACAGTTTACTACCAAGTTGATCTATTCAAATTAGAATGGACTGATTAGACTGCAGTTCTTCTTATCTAATCATTTAACTTCTGAATATTCCTGAATTAACACAGGAACTTTTGGGGAACACCATATATCCAAGCCTTAACAGCAAGGTTAATACCTATTTTACAATTGGGTTTCTAACTATCTCTTCCAAATTCAACTTGCAGAAAGTTTGGTTTCCTAAAGTGTGTTAGACATATATGAGTGCCTCAAGGGATAGGACAGACTCCAGAGGAAAAGGGAGAAATTGTTCTGAAATCCTGGGTGTTGGTATTCAAACAGAAGTGCTTTGGGAATCTGAAGTTGATTGGCTTGTGGTTGTGCAGCTGCTTTGTGATACTCAGAACCAGAAGAAATATTTAAATCAATCTTTTTAATATACTTATCATGAGGAATGAGTTGTGTGTAGTGAATGGCACAAATGCAACCACAACCACAAGTCAAATGGATTAAAAAGCACCTCTGAGTATGAAGGTGGTATCTCATAATTAGATTGAGTTCAGTCATTAATATTCAAGGTGGAAACTCCAATATCCAAATATGTCTGGCAATATTTCACTTCAAAGGTTTTGGTCAATAAATGTTTTTGTGGTGTATTCAGGGTTCCCAAGCCAACAACTTCTGTCATGGGATGTCTGCCACCCAAAGAAGAAGGGAAGGAAAGAACCTGGGCTTTACATATTGCCATTAAGTTGGCCAAGCAAGGATATGTATAACAAACTGCTCTGTGAATGGTCAGAGAACTAAATGAAGTTGCTTGTTGAATATAGGTAACTTCATAAAAAATGGTCTCAATCTTCAAGTTGATAAAATTTATTTTAATAATCTTGGGGCACTGAATAGTAGGGAGTTTGCACATTGAGGCCAATGTTATCTGCTTGCACATAGTTGAGTCTTTGACAGATGTCCTAGTCTCAGAGAAACAACCATTTTGAGACTTGGCCTATGTACTTCAAACTTCTTTCCCTAACAGGCTGTCAGAATTAATCTCTCAATAGGTCTGGGGCAGTAAGGTATGGTGACATTGATTTTCCACTAGGAAGATAAGAGTCAGGAGAAAAGCAGTGACAACTTTTAAGCTTAATAGCCAGTCACATAGGGAAGAAACATTGCAAATAATGGGTTTTAGGGCCTGAAAAACATCTGAGCTTCTATATAGACACATCCAGACCTTAGTAGAATGGCCAAAAAAGTAACTTTGTGAATGGTAGATGAAAGTAAGTATCAGGATGATCATCTACATGGAATAAAGGGAGAGGTAATTTAAGGGTTCTTCTGACCAAAATATAGTTCCTGATACTACCTGCTAAAGTTAGTGTTGGAGTGGCCTCTTAGGATCTGTATGAATTAATGAAAACACATAGATATAAAGAACTTTTAATGCACTGCATTAAAGTATTATCTTGCTGGTGGATAGTTAACCAATTAGTGAAGATTTATTTTTATATGATTAGTCCATTAGCACCAATTTTTACCATCTACAGTCAGAGGTTCTGGAGAGACATGATCCAGGACTGGAAAGGTTTAGAAATAAAAACAA
The DNA here is from genome assembly GCF_964194105.1 of Spermophilus citellus. Lineage (NCBI taxonomy): Eukaryota > Metazoa > Chordata > Mammalia > Rodentia > Sciuridae > Spermophilus > Spermophilus citellus. The sequence goes on from NC_138190.1 coordinate 103,742,359, forward strand.
TTTCTGTGCTGGATGACTGCTATATATAGTGCTGCCCAACAAGATATAATGAATAAATCCTGCAAGCCTCTAGGTTCTGGCTGCTCAGATGGTAATTAGTATTATCACCATACTGCAGAGTAGGAAATTGAGACCTAAGGAAGTTAAGCAAATTTTATCATGATCACAGAACTTGGGTGAACTCTGGTTTTTAACCTAGAGGTATCTCAACCTAAAGGCAGTTTTCTTCTTCATCTTTACAACATTGTATCCAGAGGGTTAGAGGTAACCTGAAGATGGCATATTCTTATGCCACAGTTTTCAGAAATAAAAGAACAAAACAAAAAACAAACCTATTGGATACAAATAATCCTTTATAAACCTGGATGTGGGGACTTGGAAAGTTGCCACATTGGATTATCTAGATCTGTCTCAAAGAACATATAAATATTCCTGGCAGTTCTTTGTCAGGAGTTATTTCCTAATGCTTATACATTCTTTAGTTTTTACTTCCTGGGAGAAATTCAAAACAGTGAGCAGGGAAAATGAAAATGGTTAGAACTAATTGCATAAGGACTTTGCCACCAAATGACATGAGAAAACAATAACATTTATCTTTGAATAAAATGAGTATTTGGGCTCATTTGCCTACCCTCAGCTCAGTTTTCATTTTCCTTTCCTCTCAAAATGCCCAGAGGGACCATATTTTTGTTTAATGACCTTCAGAATGATTCTTTAGAAATCTGAGGCTATCAGAGTTGGAAGCAATGCGAAAATAATTGTGGATTATTATTGTATGACGACAGTGGCAGCTGGGCTGTTTTTTCCTCTCTGTTCAGACTTTTCTCTTCATTTTCCCAGAAACCTTATATCCCAAGGTTTAACTCAGAAGCAAATCTCATATAGGTGATAAACCTTGCCAGACATGGTACGTAATATAATTTCAGACAGACCCTTAACTGTTCTTCCGAAAGACCCTAGGGAGTAAAGCAATCTTATATCTAGATGTTCTCCATAATATTACTTTTATTTACTCTCTGAAAATGTGTGTGGGTTGTTGTACTGTACATAAAGCAAGTATATCTCTTAAATATTATACCTGTGAACTTAAGTGCTGGTTTTTGTGTTTTCTTGTCAAAACTCCTGCAAACAGAAGAAAAATTGTTATGGTCAAACACTAATATGAGCATTACTCTCTCAAATCATTTACACACAGACACTCACATCTGAGGCTAGAGAATCAGCATAGATTCTAACTTTCTGTGAACACTTAGGATGTATTGAGGAGGGTGTGGTTGAACAGGAGTAGATGCAGATACTGTAAATGCTATAATGAAGAAAGTGGAAAGTGCTTTTTACTATTGTCCAATTACTCTGTCTCACAATTTCTTGCCTCAATTAAGAGAATCATAATTTAGATGATAACATATTTTTACCTTGATTGTTTAGCACTCCCTCATAGCTATCCCCTATGCCTTCACTGATGTTTGTATAGTGTTTGGTTACCACTTTGGTTGAAAATTTGTGGTAAGTAATAGACAGACTGGGACAGTATGTCAAAGTTGACTGAAGTTGTTGCTAAAGACAATGCCACGTGGTCAAAAATTCTTGAATATTCTTACATAATTTGTTATTGCTTGTCACTCTCTGGAATAGTGTCACTGTCTGCAAAAGTGTTATGCATTCCTTTCTAAGGTAGTCCAATCCCAGTAGTAAGACTTGCTCATATTCCCATCAGAGGAGTAAAACAAATTGGCTTCAAAACTCAAACCTATTCTCTGGTCACTGAACATACAAAATAAGTGGATGATTTCTTTCAATGCACATCCTTATTTTCCCTAGCTGCATTTCTAGAGAATTCTTTCAACCAAATTTTCTAGACCCTTTCTTGTAGCCTCATAATGGATATCTTGACCACAAGGAAGGAGGCTCTGGAGTATTTGCATTAGTTTTACAATAAGGAGGGATTAATGAAAGAATTATAAACTTCCTTGCCAAAGAAAAAAGCATTTTATGAATGTTTAATAATGCTTAAGACTCCCCTGGAGTAAGCTAAATGTCTAAGTGAACCATATCCTCTTAGGACTCTTAGGAAATACCCATGTCAAGTACAAAAAAAAAAAAAAAAAAAAAACAGGACATTATATATTTAGCAACTTTTAAGGTTCTACTCTACATCTCTTACATTTAGGGGACTTGTATGCTTTTCTAATTTTGCAGAATGCTTCATAAATCTTCTGGCTATTGGTGCCAGGTATTTCAAGTGGCTCTTAATGTGATGGGTGATGATATTTGAATGAGATAAAATAATATATATTTGTGATGTTGTTTGGTCATTTATTTAACTCCTTAGCTACCTATTTTGAAACTAAAGAGAAGAATGCAAAAAAGTGAAAGCAGTAACTTGCCAGCATGAAAATATAATGATGTGAATATTTATTTTTGATTTACTTACAAATATTTTCTCTTTAGGAATGCAAGCCAAAAATGTGGAGAAGTATAATAATACAGAAAGGAAATGCTCTTCTAATCCAGGAAGTTCAAGAAGAAGATGGAGGAAATTACACATGTGAACTTAAGTATGAAGGGAAACTTGTAAGACGAACAACTGAATTGAAAGTTACAGGTAGGAATTGGTTCTATCAAATACAGCAAATTAAATGCTAAATGTAACTTGGTTTGGGAAGAAAGAGTTTTGTTCAAGGAGGCAACTTTCTGTGAACTTAGAATTGGTTGCAAATCAAATAGTTGGAAAGCATACTATTAATAAATTTCACTGAAAAGTGCTATATGTAGAATAAGATTAATTTAAGGATCAAGAGCCTAATGTATACATACATATGACCATATGGTAAGTTTATATGATATTTTAGTGCAACTGTATTTTTCACTCTGACCCATCACATGCTGACAAGTATGGAGTATTCTTTTTGTGGCTTCATATCAGCAATCAAAAAGTTCTGGAGTTTGGAGCATTTAGGATTTCACGTTAGGGATATTCAACCTGTAGTATGTAAATACTTTAAATATATAATAATCTCACTTATATGTAGAATCCGAAAAAAAAGTCGAATATACATCAAGAGAGAGTAGGTGGGGCAGAGAAATAGAAATAGGGAGATGTAGGTCAAAAGGTATATACAAATTTACGATTATGTAGGTGGAATAAGTCTAGTGATTTACCATATAGCATGATGACTAGTTGATACTGTTATAGTGTTTGCTTGAAATTTGCTGAAAGAATAGATTTCAGGTACATTTAACACAAAAAAGTGAAAAAATAGCTTTATGAGATAGATAAGTTAATTTTCTAGACTACAGTAATCAAGTCACCATATATATGTATATTAAAATGTCATGCTGTATACTTCAAATACATATGATTTTAAAACACACATGTGTATGTTTGTATATATACATATACACATTTGTATTTTGGATAAAGTCTGAGCTATGATGAACTTTGAAACTATTCAGACAATTGCAATATTGATTACATTGATTTACTTATGATTAATGTATTTGGGCATTACCTGTTTAATCACCTAATGTTTACATCAACCAGTTAGTTAATTATCATGCCATTGCTAAGGGTAGGGATACATTTTTCTTCTTTATTTCTTTTTTTTTATGTCTGGAAGATCTCTTGGGGTAGTTTTAAAATCAGTCAACTTGTATTAATACTTGCTGAATTCAGTGCTAAAACCCATATGTGTATTTAAATTTGGGTTTTTTTTTTGTCCTTTCCAAAATTTTAAGTGAGAGTGTACACACATTTTGTCCACTCTCTATCATAATAAATGACAGTTTTACTTTAGTTTGAATTTGGAGAGCACCTTCTGTGAAAGTTTAAATAGTTATTTGGATTAGAATTGCTGTTCTTTCCCCCATGGACTTTTATTTTTTATTTATTTTTGTTGGTTCTTTTTAGTTATTCATAACAGTAGAATTAATTTTTATATAATTATACAAGCATGGAATACATCTTATTCTAGTTGGGACCCCATTCTTATGGATATACATGATGATGGGATTCAATATGGTGTATTCATATATGTGCATAGGAAAATAATTTCAAATTCATTCTTCTGTCTTCTCTTTTCCTATTTCTTCTTTCTTCCCTTCATCCCCCTTTGTCTAATCCACTGAATATCTATTCACCCCCCCTCCCCATTATTGTGGGTTAGCTTCCACATGTCAGATAAAATTTTCAATCTTTTCTTGGGGGGGGACTGGCTTATTATACTTATCATGCTAATCACCAGGTCCATCCATTTACTTACAAATGTCATAAAGTCAACCTTTTTATGGCTGAGTAATATTCCATTGTGTATATACACCACAGTTTTTCTTATCCATTCATCTGTTGAAGGGCACCAAGGTGTGTTCCATTCTCATGGGCTTTTAAAAAATAACTATCATATCAATCAGGCCAATCCCAAATTCCAAATATTTGCCTTTGATTAGTTTCTGTTTTCCTCAACATGAACTAGACTTCCTGGACTCATTCATGGTAGAATATTCAATCATAGGCAGTTATACATCATCAATAAGTGACCTGACCATGCTGACCATGCACAAAGGCTATGGCATTGTCACTTTGACTACAATCACCAATACTTATCAGATGCTTGGGAAACACATTCGTTTTGCAATCATTTACTACAGTTTGTAATATTGTAGTATTTGGTTTATGTTTAAATCGAACAATAATAAATCAAACACCAAATCTCCTTTACACTCTGATCTAATAAAATATGATAGCAACAATTTGCATCTTTATTTTTATTTTAGAATCTAGAAAGGCAAAGCTAGAGCCACTTTTGTGTATCTTATAAGGTGTTGATTTATTTGCTCTAAACTTTTAGTATAATTGAACTGTGGGATTCAGATTTCATCTGGATCCCTTACAGAGGTTCACCCCCTATTTTTTTTAAAGATTTTTGTTAAGTACTGAGGTTTGAGTCCAGGGGCTCTTTACTACTGAGCTACATCCCCAGCCCTTTTCATTTCAAAAAAATGAGACAGGGTCTTGCTAATTTGCCCAGGATGACCTCAAACTTTTAATCCTCCTACCTAAGCTTTCTGAGTTTCTGGGATGACAGTCATGTGTCACTGTGCCCAACAGGTTCACAAAATTTAATGTACATCAGAGTCATGTGGAGAAACCCAGGAAGGATGAGGAGAAAAATCTTCAAATACAGATTCCCATGTCTTTCTCTCAGATTCTTGTTTAGTACATCAATAAGATAAAGAATTTACTTACCTTTTTGTCCAGGCATTTGTATATATGCTTTCTAAGAGTGATTCTTTGAGAAACACTAGAAGAAAGAATGGTGCTTTTGATTTCTTGTAAGCATGTTGGTTCACACACATAAAACAATCATATTTCCATAGACCCCAAATTGTTTCCGTTAAACTTTTAAAAGCTATCATGAATATGATGGTCATTGGTAACCACAGGAAACCTGTCAAGGGATTATGTGGGTAAAGCAACCTCAATCAATGAAAAGTCATTTATTTACCATTCAAATAAAAAATATACTAAGTATATATTACATGCTAAGCAATGAACTAGATACAAGAAAAATCAAATTTAAGTCATGATTATCTTTGGGTCAATGTTGATTCACATGAGAAATATGATGTTTAAATATTAATAGTTTAAATGTTATGCTTCATGTAGAAACAAAATGGTTTCTTGAAATGGAAGCTAAAGAGGTTGCTGTGTGAAAGCTGATTCATTTTGCAATGTATGCTATACTGGCTTTGTATGCTGAGTATTATGAAAACAAAATTAAACAGATTGTCCTCTCATAATTCAGAATATAAAGCTGGGATTATTTAAAGAGAAATATTAACTTATTTTGAGTTTAGGAGTATACAGGCATAGGGTAAGAATTTCAATGTGAAATTAATGGGACATTTTAATTATAAAATTGAATAATATGACATTCTATAATATGGAGTATTGAAAATATACAAGCTTTACAAGATTTTCAGATTTTTAAAGGTTTTTTAAAGGTTATTTTCTGGCTGTTCTCTTAAAATTGATATTTCTTAGAAATATGTCTATAGTAAAACAAGTGTTCTCTTAAGGTTTATAGTTGATATTCATTTTAAGTAGATCAATTATAAAAAGATACAGGTATTCAAAACTGTTAAGTTAGAAGGTAACAATGTGCTTTATGAAATTATTCTTTCATATAAAATAATATGCTATAGTATTTCCTTAAACAGTTACCTTTTTACTACATTTAAATAGGATTTGCTTTAAATGCAACTTGTCTGGAATACTTTGGTTATATAAATCTTAGTATACCTGTGTGATGTTAATGTGGAAATTTCTTTTTATAGTTTTGGAAGCTGCAGATGAACAGGGAGGCTATAAGAATAAATAGACATGTTTAGGTCATTTGCCAATGATGAATACAGCTGGCAGCTTTATATCCCATGGCATATTTTAGGTAACTATTTGCTATTTTATAGATTTCCCCTGTATTCTCACATTGAATTTGTGCAGAGGGCTAGTTAAAGTGATAAAGAAAGACAGGGGAGTTGGTTAAAACAATGTGAAAATGTAGAGCAGGTGATAATGGAAGGAGGAGGAAAGGAGTGGGAGAACATGAGCAGGGTAATGGAATAGGGTCTCCTGGGATTACAGGACAAGGTCAGCCTTGAGAAGAAGGTCAGTGGTACACATAAATTATGAGGATGTTAAAAAATGAATAAATGCAGGAAGCCATCACTAATTAACTTTATCTGGAAGGTAATTCACAGTTCACTTGACAAATCTTTCACAAATTCATGCTTTTATGAAGCTTTTTAGAAATGAGCATTGGCTACTTAGAAAAAAATCCCAATAACCTGTTATCTAGTGAATATGCAAATAACACTCTTCCTCTGGATTGTTGTAGATATCTCTAGAGTTCCTGATTGGAGTCTTTTCACATATTGGGAGTAATCCCTTAAACATTGGTGTCTGAATGCTATGACTAGAGGGTTTATTTTATGGATATGCTTCAAAGATTTGATGCTCGGTCACTGTAAAGCATGGTAGCATAGCAATCTAGATGTGCAGAACTTGGTAAAACTGTAAAGTAAAATTTGGGATCAGTCTGTGGTGAAGATGTTCAAATGCATGACTTCAGCAAGTGCTTTTAATTTCCACTTTGCAAAGTTTAACAGTGGTGCATTGTTGCAGGTTTCATTTAGACTACATTGTTGTTAGAATAAACTTCCTCTGGTGTGGAAAATAGTAGCAATATACACACAGGTATAAATTTCACATTCATGTTGGTGATCATGGTGTTTGTGGTCCTTACTCTTAGTTCCTTTATGCCTCTGCTGTTAATGCTGAGACACTGGGGTGAGAAAAAAACATGGACTGTAGTGATATGGTTGAGAGTTGGTGGAATAAATGAAATTTGGTATTTTGATTAAGGATAATACAACAGGGGAAGTGGTCTTTAAGCCAACAATTATATAATAATCATGACCGGGGGACCCAGACAGTTAATGTCTATTTTTAGAGCTCACTATGTGGTACACATTGTGCTTAGGGTTTTTCATTCATTTTCTCATTTAATATTCACAACAACCATAAGACAGTGGTTATTATTATTGTCCCCATTTTACAGAAGAAGAAACTAAAACTCGGAGATATGCTGTGCCCAGGGCTATGTGCTTTATAATTGTAAGAGTACAAATATGAATCTAGGTCTTTGACTCTTAAATATAAATTTTTACCATCACAAAGAACAAGTCATATAATTTCATTCACTAAACATACATTGCCTATCTTGAGAATATATACCAAAATATTTGTCACACCATCCATCTTTCCACTGAAATATTCCTTTTAGGACATGTACCATTTGGTTTTTAATAATTCTGTATTAGAGCTTAAACACCCCTCATAGGGTACACTTGAAATTTTGAGTTTAGTCCTTAGCTCTTAATCTTTTTGTTTTGGTACCAGTGATTGAACCAAGTGGTATTTAACCACTGAGGCACATCCCCAGCTCTTTTTAAAGTTGCTTAGGGCCTCACTAAATTGCTGAGGCTGATCTTGAACTGTGATCCTACTCTCTCAGGCTCACGAGTTGCTGGAATTACAGGCATATACTGTCATGTGTGGCCTCAGTTAAAATCTTTAGGAATGAAAAGCAGAATCAAATCAGTACTAGGGCTAATGCCAGAGAAGTAAGAAGGAAAAACAAAAATGCATGAAAGATGGAATTTGCCAGATTTCATGTTTTGGTGCCTCAGTCCCTATTAATTTGACATTTCATATTGAGGAAAAAATAGATTCAAATAGGTTTACTGAAGTTATGATAGTGATACTGAACTAGGGTAAGTGAAGCAATGGAGAAGCATCTAGTTAAACAGTATGGTTCAGTTGGTAAAGATCTGTTTGCACATAAATCAGTGCATGCTATGTGCAACAAGTAATTCAGGATCCAAGTTTTTTAATGTGGTTCTGAAAGCAGACAGTAGGGAGATGGAAGAATGATCCCCTGGGAACCTGTAAAAATATTAAATTTATTCAAGGGAACAGTGTTCTGTGGAACTCAAATTCTGAGGGAGATTAACAAAATTTTCAAGAGATTTCCAGGAGAGGAGAGGAGAGGAGGAAAAATGAGAGGGGAGAAGAAAAAAGAGGCTATAACCATTTGTTTATTTGCTAGATTAAATTCAAACAATTTTATTTTTGCAAGTCATCCCAAGGAAGCTTATTGCTTATAATATTCTAATATTTATTAATTTATCAAAGTGAAATGGCATGCATTTTAGGACATTTCCTAAACTTGTATGACCATATAACACATTTTTCCCCTTGAGATCATTTGAGGATGCTGTTTCCACAGAATAAACATTAGGAAAGCTAAGTGAATAGCTAAGTGAGTACGTAATTTATTGGGATTCTACTAATGCCTGTAACTTCATGGTTTCAATAAAATATTTATTGGACACTTACTTTATATCACAACTATAATTAGTATGTTTCATTGTTTGTCTTATTTTCCTAACAAGCCTTAAAGGATGGCATTTGTTGATCATTTCTTTTCTTTGTTCCCAAGTTCTGAGTGTATAGCAGGTTTTCAAAAATTATTATTTGTAGCTTTGTCTGGAAGGGTGTTTATTTGATTGGTGAGTGCTTTAGTTGGGTACCAATAAGACAGCTTGTGTTTGTAGAACAATTTATAATTTTGAATCATTTTACTCCTGTTGAATGAATATAAATTTACAAATGAATTTAAAATCATTTTACATTCTCTTGCTCACAAGGACTTTATGGAGTTAGCAGCAAAGGTGATATTATTATCATTAGTAGTACTAGTAGTAGTAATAGTAGTAGCAATAGAAATTTTTAAAAGTGTAAACTATGGCTTGGAGAAATTTAAAAACATTTGTCCCGGGATGGCAGGTGTTAAATAGTATGGTTAGAACTAGAACCACCATATCCTGAATCTTAGTACATGCTTTTCTTACCTTACCTCCCCCCTTTTATTCTCTCTAAAGTCCCTTAATCTTGGGTGCTGGGTCAAAAGAAGAGATACAACCCTGGAAGGATTGAAAGTTGGTGAGTCCCAAGCTCAGGTATAAGGGTCCCTAAAATAACCTTTAATCTAAAATGTTAGTATGTCAATCAATTGCTTTGTCTTTAAGAATAATTGTTAATTTAATAGGAAAAGCATTTGGATGGCAGAGTTCCCTACTCAATATTCAAATGTTTCTAGCAGCCAGGTTGGTCATGTATATGAGTGGTGTAGACCAGGTGTTCCAGGCAATAGGGAGTGGCAAATTGGAGTATGCTGGCTGCACCCATTCAGCCCTAACTGATTGCTGCCAGGTGAGACTAAGAATCCAATATTGCCAGGTCTCTAATTTTGAGGAGATGTGGAAATCTGGTTTTTATGTGAAAAACCCTGGATTGTAAAGCACTCTATGGACCAAATAAAGCATGCTTGTGAGCTGAATCAATTTGGGCCTGTTTGTGGCATTTGCCTTAAAATATTTGTTTCAGTAGGACATTTAAACAAGCGACTGACTGTGTGGCTTGCTCAGAATCAGCTGCACTATTTCCATCTTCAGTAGTGAGTAGGGAAAAAATGTAAAACCCTGAAGTGGCCTAGAGAGAAGTTAATACACAAACTGAGAACAGCACTGGGAAGTTATCATAATCACACCATCCAATAAACTGGTTGATCCAAGTAGAGAGTGAAGGGCACAATTTATGGATGTAATACTACAGGAGGGCTATTGACAAATTGATCACCTTACAGAGATGGGCGATTTAGATGATAAAGCAAGTTGGTCTCAAATGTTCCAGAAAAATAAAGAGCTCGGCTGAGAAAGAATCCACCTTAAAGCTGCCCTGAAGCAGTGTGATGTGAAGCACGGAAAGAAACAAATCATTGGCATATGTTCTTTCTCCTCCACGTACTCTCTGAGCAGCCAGTTAACATGATCTGAATGTCTGTATCCTGATTATCACATGAAAATGGATCTCGTTTGTACCTTTTTTGTGACTTAATAAAAAAAGACCTCAGCAGTCAATAGTGCTTGGCTGCATTAAGAGAACTTTTCACATGACTTACTGTGCATTTCATAATTGACTGTTCTTTTGCACGCTTGCAGGTGCAAAAATCTCAGGACTAAACTGGCTCGAAGAAGCTTCAGTACCTTTCCTCCTAGGCCTCCTTTTCCTTTCCTGTGTTACTCTGGCCATTGCAGTGTACCAAACCTTCCCTCAATGGTATCTCTTTCCCTTATTCACCTATTTTAAATATTCTAATGTCCTGTCTTCTTTGTAACCCATTTTCTCAGAACTTTGTTTTCTGCTGGAGCTAATCTAATATCTCAATGAGTATAGGAATCTGTGACTGAAAAGAGCCCAAAATTTTCCTTCTCAGCTAACATATTTGCAATTTAATAGATATTTCAATTCTGTAACTCATAGGCATAACTAATGCTATGAATTTCTGGCAACTTGGCAGAGCCTGTGGGAGCCTTTCCCAGAGTGTCATAATTCCTACCCTGCCACTTGTTCTCTCTAGAAACAAGGTCAACCCTATTCCTGACCTTTAGGGACTAGGGAGAAAAATAACCTGCTTAGGATTACTAGAAAGGAGGATTTTTGGTGTCAGTTTAAAGAGTGATTTTTTTATCAGTCCTCCTCAGCCATTCTTATTGAGTCTCTCCTTTTTCTCCCAGATTTTCTTCACTGTGCCCCCGACCTTTGGCACAGAGCCGTCTAGTAACCCTATAGTGACTGCCAGGGTCAAAGAGATTGCCAGTCTTTGTCCTAGGAAAATGTGTGTGTCATGTTTCTGTGCCCTATAGGGTGATGAACTAACACTATTAACTGTCCCATCCACAGAAAGACAGCCTTGTTTTTCTGCAAAGCCAGGGACTATGAGAACATTTGTTCCTATGGACTTATTTTGCAAGCAGCTGTGTAGGGGATCAGCTTGGAGAGCTGGGAGTGAACAAGTTGGAGCATATGACAGCAGGATATGGCAAATGTGCCCAATCCAGGCCAGTTCTGCTCTGATGGTTCTCTTTCAGTATCAGAGCTGATCTTTGACTCCTTGACTGTCTTCTCTGACACCAAGTTATTGCTGGGAGAGGAAAGTTTGGGGGAGGGTTTGAATTATGTCTCCTAGTTTGCACCCATGGGCACAGATTTTTCTAGGTCCATTATGTTTATGTCTGATAGTCTTGGCTACCTCGTTTTCCCCTAATTTGGAAGCAGTGATTTGAACAAGCTGAGAATATTCTTTTTTAATTGCTTTTATTTTTTAAATACATGACAGCAGAATGCATCACAATTCTTATTACACATATAGAACAAATTTTTTCATATTTCTGTTTCTATACAGCCACTTTTCTAAGGGGCTTACCATTATATTAATGTCCTCCAAGATCTGCTGCTCCTGATACAAAGATTTACCCTTATACATAAATACCACATAGAATTATGGAACTAAGATAGGGTTGTGTGCTTTCACATAGATGATCTCATTTAGTCATCGTAAAATCTTATGAGATATGTTATTTCATCCCTAATTTACAGATATGGAAATTGAAATTTGGGAGGTAGTTTTTCCAAATGTTCTACAGCAAATAATGATGATCCTTTAAAGACATGGGTGGTTGTTGTTTTACAAAACCTGACTTCTTTTCACTAGTAAAAGCTTATATAACAATGAACTGCTCATGGCACTATGATCTCATTTGACTAGAACGGATTTTCTTATAGGTAGAAGGATGAGACCTTATGCTGAGCAACATATCTACAGGAAGATGCTTCTAACACATGTACATAGATGCACATACACACACATAAAGGGAGTTCAGTGAAACAAGAATTTTATTCTAGGAGAAGACCAGTGAAAAATTTAAAAAAAACTTGTTTTGCTCCCATGGTCCCTGTTTCAGAACCAGAATATTATGACCCAAATCCTGATTCTGACATTAGCTTTGTAATTTTGAGAAAACTAATTTACTTCTCTGAACCTCAGTGTCTTTCCCATGTATACAGGTAGAATAATGTTGATATCTTGAACTGAAGAAAATAAATGAATGCTCTCTAGGAAGAAGGTTCTCAGCAATTGATGTTAGTATAATTATTAGTATTATCATCATCATCATTATTATTACTAAATAAGTTATAAAGGTGACCTTGTAGCCATTTCACCACAAGAAAGTAATTTTTAAATAGCCAAAGACAAATTGCTATTGTTAATATAGTTCTTTTTAATAGAGGATGAATTTTAAAAATCAGCAATTTAACCAAGGGCTATGAAAAACTCAAGCACAGAGCCACATAAATAGGGATTTCAGGAAGAACTATTTCATTCAAGGAGATGCAGTCATGTAGAATAATTTGTCAATTAAGATGGTCAGAACAAATGCTGTTGTCTGTACAGTGAGTTTTGCAGCCAGCAATACATTTTAATGGTGAGTGAGCCAAGAGCAAAGGTGGCTAAGACAAAGCTAAGTAGAAACGAGTCCACAGAACAAGCATGTCGGGGAGACTGGCCTTTTCCTGTCCGGCAATTCTTTATGTCATTATGATTCATCCCTAGTAGTTTGTAAAGGCAGTTAAATGGCCTCCTTTGGCTGTCAAATGGGAAAATAATTCATCAGTTCAAGTCCATAAATCATTTCTTGGTACCAAGAGTACTTTATGTAGCTGGAAATGTCTCCTTGAGTTGGCACTATGCTTCAGCAGAGATCCTGAGGAGCAACTGGCAGACACCAGATGCAAAAGTCCGAATGATGACCTGCATGGGCATGGCTCTGTAGAGAAGAAAGTTATTTTTTTTATGGGGCACGTTCCTTGTCTGAATTGCCTGGAAAACCACATGCTTGTGTGTCTGGTATAGTAATCACTTAGTGTGTTTGTTGAGTGGATTTAAATATTTTATGTATTTTGGATCCTTTGAATTGGAGGCCACCTATAATGTCTGATAATTCTCTGTACCTGAGTTTGGGTAAGCAAGATGGGAAGGCAGTAATAATAATATTCAGAATTTATTAGACTAATAACCCGAATTTTTGTTAAATTTTAATGATCAGGGGCATCATAGCTTCACCATAATTCTGGCATGTTAGTTGTGTGAGAAAGAAGTGTGCTTTAATTTTTTTAATAAAAAGCATTTTAAATTATGTTTTAACTGCCTAATTCCTCTTGCTCCTAAAATCCAACATTTGTCAATACATTCTTTGTTAGTAAAAGTATTCTCATGATGCTATATAATTTTCATGATCATTTGAGGTGAAAAGTGCTAAGTACATTTGAGGACATGTAAATAAGTATTTATTATCTAAGGCAGTATTATCAAACTCTGGGTCCACAAGTAATACATTTAATATTCTTTGAATATTCACCAAATGCTTATTGTGCTAGGTGAACAGTGGTGAACAAAGCTGGACATGGTGGTGCTTGCCTGTAATCCCAGTGACATGGGAGGCTAAGGCAAGATGATTGCAAGTTTGAGGTCAGTGTCAGCAACTTAGTAGAGCCCTAAGCAACTTAGTGAGACCCTGTCTCAAAATAAAACACAGAAAGGGATGGGGACGTAGCTCATTGGTTAAGCGCCCTGGGTTCAATCACCAGTACCAAAATAAATAAATAAATAAAAATGTGGGGAATAAAGAGAGATATGTTGTCTTCCCTGATGGAGCTTGAAGTATACTGGGGGGCATTAAATTAATAAATATGTGGTTAGTTATATAGTTATATATTGCAATACCTGATAAAAAAGGAAAATAGACTGAGATTGGGGACCATCTACTTGATGCAAAATAACATTTAAACTGGACTCTGAAAGGTAAGAAGTAGTCAAAAAGGTGAACAATGAGTGAAAATATTCAGAGGGAACATCATATGTTGATGGTAGCTTGGACTAGAGATACAGTTATAGATATTTAAAAAGCAGGCAGATTCAAGAGATAACTGCAAAGATAGATATGTTTATACCTTCTCATGATGGTTCTTTTGTTACTGATTTTAGAAATAGTTGGACAATAGTGTTTTTTTTTACTGAAATGGGGAAGACTGAAGGAGGCCACATTTTGTGGGGTGTATTAAGAGCTCTGTTTGACCATGTTTATTTGAGCTATCTATTGGATATCCTCTAGAGAATGTTAAGTAGACAATTAGATATATGAGTCTTGTATTCAAAGAATAGTGTGGGCTGGGTATATACATTTTAGAGCTGTCTGCCTGGTATATAGAATGGGATAAAATAAAGTACTAAATTTTGTGGGGAAATTGATGATTGCTATGGAGATCAATGCAAAATGCAGCTCCTTGGCTTTATGTTACAGATTTTCCCCAGAATCATGACAGTGTAAAAAAGCTACTCATCATGATTTTTTCCAAGCCTCATCAAATTGTTAAATATCAAGCATGATGTTTGTACCTGTATTTTGTTGATATATGTAATGATATCCTGCATTTAGCTGACATTTGAATCTTTAGAGCTAGAAGAATATAACTAATGTCATGGTAAACCTAGTCACTATTTATTATATAAACTGGGGATCACATTAATAACTTTATATGCATTATTTCTAATTTTTACCACAAACCTGAAAAGTACAGGCCCCAATTTTTAGGTAAAGAACTCAGACTTGATAAGTTATAAAACTTCCCTAAGGCCACACAACAAGTAAATGTGGGACCTGCCATTCCAGTTCAACATTTTAGAAAGTGACATGAAATTTCCTTTTGGATGAAATTAAACCCCTATCACTCACCATGCACAAAACTTAACTCAAAATGGATTAAGGACCTAGGAATTCAACCAGAGACTCTGTGTCTAACAGAAGAAAAAGTAGGCCCTAATCTTCATCATGTAGGATTAGGCCTCAACTTCCTTAAGACTCTATAGCACAAGAATTGAAACCAAGAATCAATAATTGCAATGGAATCAAACTAAAAAGTTTCTTCTCAACAAAAGGAACAATCTGTGAGGTGAACAGAGAGCCCACATCCTGGGAGCAAATTGTTACTCCTCACACATCAGATAGAGCACTAATCTCTAGGATATATAAACAGAAAAAGCTAAGCACCAAAAAAACAAATAACGCAATCAACAAATGGGCCAAGGAACAGAACAGACATCAGAAGAGGATATATAATCAATCAACAAATAAATAAAAAAATGCTCAGCATCTCTAGCAATCAGAGAAATGCAAATCAGAACTACTCTAAGATATCATCTCACTCCAGTCAGAATGGCAGCTATTATGAAGATGAACAACAATTAAGTATTGGTGAAGATGTGGGGAAAAAGGTATAGTCATACACTGCTGGTGGGACTGAAAATTGGTGCAGCCAATATGGGAAGCAGTATGGAGATTCCTTGGAAATCTGGGAATGGAGCCACAATTTGACCCAGCTTTCCCTCTCCTCGGACTATACCCAAGGGACTTAAAAACAGCATACCACAGGGACACAGCCACATCAATGTTTATAGCAGCACAATTCACAATAGCTAAACTGTGGAGCCAACCTAAATGCCCTTCAGTGGATGAATGGATAAAAATGTGGCATATATACACAATGGAATATTACTCAGCAATAAAAGAGAATAAAATCATGGCATTTGCAGGTAAATGGATGGAGTTGGAGAAGATAACGCTAAGTGAAGTTAGCCAATCCCAACAAAACAAATGCCAAATGTTTTCTCTGATATAAGGAGGCTGATTCATAGTGGGGTAGGGAGGGAGAGCATGGGAGGAATGGATGAATTCTAGATAAAGCTGAGGGGTGGGAGGGAAAGGGAGGGGGCAGGGGATTAGCAAGGATGGTGGAATGTGATGGACACCATTATCCAAAGTACATGTATGAAGACTCAAATTGAGTGTCAACATACTTTATATATAAACAAATATGAAAAATTGAAGTATATATGTGTAATAAGAATTGTAAAGCAAAGAAAAAAACACCAAAGTACATGTATAAAGGCATGAATTGGTGTAAACATACTCTATATACAAAGATATGAAAAATTCTACTCTATATGTGTGTAATAAGAATTGTAATGCAAAAAAAGAATTCAGGTATAATTGTAATGTACCAATTAAAAAATAAATTAATAGAATAGAGAGAGGAAATAAGGGGCAGGGAGGAAGTAAGGAAAGGGAGTAATACTGGGAATTGAAATGGAGCAAATTATGTTATAGGCATTATGAACATGTCAAAATAAACCCCACAATTATGTAAAATTATAATGCACTAATAAAAGCATAAATGAAAAAAAGAAATTTCCTTTTGAATTCTTATGATTTGCCAACTTTTACACCCAAAGGAAAATCTAGAAAGAATAAAGTGTTGATATGGAAAATTTGCTGCTGGGTCTGCTATTAAATAAAAGTCTGCTAGACTGGATTGTTACATGGGGCCTGTCCCTACACTTCTGGTGTACATGCACAGCTTCCTGTTGGGATACTCATTGCTTACTGACCATGTGGAGGAAACAACATCCTCTATAATGCCTTTTGGATTCCCTGTTCTGAATTCTTATTTGGATATGTATTACCAACAGTAGGGCAACTCCTTAAGTATGATACAATGAAAGGACTATACTGCCTGGTAAATAATTAGTTCATAATAAACTATAACTATTATAATTTTCTTCATCTTATTCAATGACAAGTTCACAAAAGCCCTATGAAGTAGGTATTTTTATTTTATTGGTGAAGAAATGAAGAATAATCAATATTAAGTAACTTTCCAGTGATTACACAGCCAATGAGGGAATGAATTGGAATTTAAAGACCAATTTCTGATTCCTAAGTTTATAATTCACACATTCTCAAGTTTAATGACTGAGCAAAGCCAGGAGACTACATTGGAAAACATTGAAGGTAGTCCTGAGTACTGGAGGGCCTTGAATGTCAGGAAGAATAATTCATATTCTTAGCCTGTTATGAAATAAGTGTTACAAAATATTATGATTTATCTTTATAAAGTTCCAGCTTTTGGTCATTGGGCAAATATTTCTAAACTGAAAGCCCTCATATCTAGGTGTAAACCCTGCTTACCTGTGTGCCCCCGAGATCCCAGAAGGTCTGTCTTCCCTTGTGCAGTCTAATCTGAAGACAGTTCTTTCTTATATTTTAATTATTATTATTATTATTTTTGGTACCAGGGATTGATCCCATGGGCACTTAACCACTGAGCCACATCCCCAGCCTTTTTTTGATTTTTTAAAAGTTTTTATTCTGAGATAGGTTCTCACTAGGTTGCTTATAGCCTTGTTAAGTTGCTGAGGCTGGCTTTGAACCTGCAATACTCCTGCCTCAGCCTCCTGAGCTGCTGGGATTACAGGCATGCACCACTGCACCCAGCAATCTTAATTCAATTTGAATAAGATTTCTTCAATATCTCTACTAGACACTATGATAGTTGCTATTGCATTGCTTGCTTGAAGCTTGTAGGAACACCTAATCATACCAAATGGCCTCTGTAGGTCTGGATGGTGGAGAGAGCTAGGAAAAAAGATGATTGAGAGATATTCATTGTTATTTTCTGGAGCTTCTGCAAAAGAGACCATAAGTCTATCCAGCCCTGTCATGTAAGTATTCTCTAATTCTTAAATACTTCTTTTGAAATTAATTAATTAATTTCTCATTGCTTGGAATTACACCTACACAGACTTTTTATTTACCCAGTAAAATCTAAGTTACCTTTCAGCTTGGATAAGAACTAGAAAGGACTCTGATAAGCATATAATTTGATTCTCTCATTCTGTAGGTAAGATAGCAGAAGCTCAGACACAGTTTGACAATAGGTATTTTGGGACTTTTCCCATTGTAGTGCTGCTTTCTATGCTTCCTACTATTCCACAGTGTCTAACTTAGTCCTAAGTCTTGCCTTGAAGGATTTTTATATGCCAAATTTAATCAATGTCTTCATTATAATTGAAATGTTTAAGTCAAATTAATGTAAAGCCTTCAGAAAATTATGCTGATCTAGTTTATAAAAGTCATTCAAGCACAACTATGGAAATATATGGGTTTTTTGACATTTTCTAAAAGCCATTAGCTTATGTTCTTCAATAACTCTCATAATTAACATCAAAAGAGGAAAATTTTCAAACTAACGTTAGTAGACTCCATTTTATACTCTTTGTGATTAGATCATAAGTCAATTTTCTAATCCAAAGATGTTTTGTTCCTCAAAACCTGCAACCTTCCTTGGTGATTATATGTACTGTAAAATCAGTAACAAATTACTTAATGAATGTTCAAGTCTATTAGCAGGGAGATCACAGGAAACAGGACTGAGAAATATTATATATGCTGAAGTGGAAAGAGCTCAGGATTTAAAGTAAGAAAGATTTGGTTTTAGATTTTTCTTTATCATTTACTTTCTGAATAATCCTTGGTAAATCATTAACTCTTCTGAGGCTCCCCTCTCACATCTGTTTGTATATCTTTATCTTGTAGAATTGGAAAAATTTGAGATAGATGAAGTAAATGATAGCTATTTCTGTCATTACCACTGCCACTATAATTATTATTTACTTTTCTTAATAATGGTACTACTACTAGTACTAGTCCTGCTACTACTACTATCACTATTAATCTACTAGAAAGGAGGTACATACCCCCATTTAAATATTAATAGATGGAATCAGCTCAAGATTAGAAAAAAATTGAGACAGACAAGCAATCATGGAACAAAATATCCTCTAATAATAGTAAAAATCAGAAAGTTCAAACAATCTACTGGAAAAATATGTTAGATAAGCAAAGAAAGTATATTTCTATAAATGAAATTATTGAGAGGATAACTCTTTCATTAAACTAGCCTGTAATTTGTATCAGCACAAGAATTCTATTTTGTCTTTTTGTGTTCTTATAACTTTAGCATGTTCCTAGACAATGAATAGGACCTTCAATAGATGAATGGATAAAAAAAATATGGCATTTATACACCATGGAGTATTACACAGCACTTAAAAATGACAAAATCATGGAATTTGCAGGGAAATGGATGGCACTAGAGCAGATTATGCTTAGTGACGCTAGCCAATCCCTAAAAAACAAATACCAAATGTCTTCTTTGATATAATGAGAGCAACTAAGAACAGAGCAGGGAGGAAGAGCAGGAAGAAAAGATTAACATTAAACAGAGACATGAGGTGGGAGGGAAAGGGAGAGAAAAGGGAAATTGCATGGAAATGGAGGGAGACCCTCATTGTTATACAAAATTACATATAAGAGGTTGTGAGGGGAATGGGAAAATAAACAAGGAGAGAAATGAATTACAGTAGATGGGATAGAGAGAGAAGAGGGGAGGGGAGGGAAGGGGGATAGTAGAGGATAGGAAAGGTAGCAGAATACAACAGTTACTAACAGGGCATTATGTAAAAATGTGGATGTGTAACCGATGTGATTCTGCAATCTGTATTTGGGGTAAAAATGGGAGTTCATAACCCACTTGAATCTAATGTATGAAATATGATATGTCAAGAGCTTTGTAATGTTTTGAACAACCAATTAAAAAAGAAAAACAACAACAACAACAAAAAAATGAGTATTTCAAAGCCCTAATGGTAAAATTGTGTATTATTTATCTTCTATTGTTTCTGTATAGGTAAATTCACTTGTTTATTTAAAAAAAATATTTGGAGCAGGGCTCAGTGGTACATGCTTGTAATCCCAGCAGCTCAGGAGGCTAAGGCAGGAGGATTAGCAGCAACTTAGTAAGGCTCTGAGCAACTTAGGAAGACCGTGTCCCAAAGTAAAAAATAAAAATAGCTGGGTATGGGTCTTAGTCTTTAAGAGCCCCTGGGTTTAATCCCCAGTACCAAAACAAACAAACAAGCAAACAAACAAACCCCCAAATACTTGGGCTTCTACTATATGGCAGGTATTGTGCTAATCACTGGGGATGCAGTGGTAAAACAAACAAACAAACAAAACAAAAAAACCACCTCACAATTATTGCTTTTAAGAGCTTAAAATATATTGGTAGAAACAGTCTTTAATCATACAAATGCATGTGAACTTTTAATTGTGAAAATGCTGTGTAAGAAAGAGGTACATGGACTGAAATATCTTGTATCTGGGGGATTTGATCTAATCAAGGAGGTTAGGGAAAGCTTCTTAGAGGAAGTCAAACTTGAGCAGAAATACAAAGAATAAGTAAGCATTAACTGGGAAAGGAAAGGAAGGAGGAACTTTATTGGATAAATGATAACCATGTGCAACCAGGTTTTGTGAAGAGATCATGATGAATGTCAGGAAATAAATTAAGTCAACTGCAACTGGCTAGAGTAAAGTGAGAGACAAGGAGACTAAAATAAACTAAGGTATTTAGGAACAGACAATGCAGAATCTTAAATTTTTTCTCTTTATTCAAAGAGCAACAGGAAGATATTAAAGTGGTTTTAAGGAAAGTGTAGCTGTGACATAATCAGATGATTTTAGTATGGAAAATGGGTTGGAGGAAAGCCAACATATACACACTTCCACTAGTTCAGGCTAGTGGTGATAGTAAGTTAAACTATGGTGAGATTTATTTATGGATATGGAGAGAAGTAAATGGCCCTGAGGACTAGTTAGAAGGTAAAATCATTAGGACTTGGTTATGGACTAGATATAAATAGAATGATGTCTCTTAAGTGATGCTTAGGTTTCTTGATTACACACTGAATGAATTGTGGTATCTTCTAGTGAGAGCTCCAGGTATGTCAAGGTGCATTAAATCAAAAATCTTCCTATACACTACTGTGTCAAGTACCATGCTAGGTGTTGGAAATTCAGAAATGAACAAATTGTGGTTCTTATCCACAAGAAACTCATAATCTTATGGGAGAGGACATAAACAATATCAAGAGGCATTTACAGTATAAAAGCTGTCTCAATAGACATATGCCTACACCAAGAATACAAGGGAAGTCCAGAGGAAGAGAATCATTCAGAGAATGGGGCTGAGTTGGGGAACTGTTGGAGCATTGACAAGAGAAGGCATTATGAAGGTGGGATTTGGTTATATATTAATTTGTCAGACCTCTCCACTAGACATTAGGCATTGAGAGCAAAAGACAGCTATGTATTTTACCTTCTCATTTCTATTTTCTGCTTAGTATGATATTTAACTTGGCTATATATTTTATGCCTAAGAGTCAAGAGGCAATTCCTAGTGTCACTGGCTGTTTTCTCAATGTCTTGCAGAACTATTCATGTGTTCCTTTATCTTTATAAGATATGAATAGGGTCCTGTAAAGTGGGGTGTAAACCAGATTGGGGTAAAGTAAATCATACTTTGAATAAACTGAGTAGTTTGCTATGTACTTTTGTAAGGTAAAAGTCATTCTCTAATCTTTTTTTTACATATATTTCCATTTAACTCTTCATTTCATTAAGACAGTACACATTTTTGTTTAAATGTATTATAAACATGTATTTTAAAATTAACTTTCGATGAATAATTTACATTCAATAAAATGCACACATTGATGAGTTTTGATAAATACATGTACACTAAAAAGGTACATAACTCTGAAAATTTACAGTTAATTCCCTTACCACTTGGTCCCAGGCAACTGCCTGTCTGGTTTTTGTCACTAGTTTGTTTAAGTGAGGCTCACATTTAATAGCCTCACGTGAATATTGTGAGTACACACTGGAGGAAGACCACTTCCCTTTCTTTTACTTTAAATTAGATTCTTATATTCTAAACTTAAGACTATATGTGAGTGACTAGACTATATAGAAATGGTGATCTTATCATGCTTGTTTTAGTGTGTTTTTGGGGTCGTGATAATAAGTTCCACAGAGTTCTTGAAAACATAATCCCTGGAGTCACCAAGACAGTAGGTATTTATTTATATGTGGTTGGTCATTCCTCCATTAAATAATTTATTACTACTGTATATTGCTACTCTCTTTTTCTTTTGTTAGAACTGTTGTTTTTAACCCTGATAGGACAAAAGTAATTTAATAGAATGGCACAGAAGTTCTCATACAAATCATGCCCTCTTGCCAGCTGTCTGAATTTGGACAAGGCACTTCACTTCTCTGAGCCTCAATGTCCTCCATTGGCAGTGCAGATGATGATGATGATGATGATTCTTATAATTTTATAATAAGGATTAAAAGAGATATTGCACATCAATTTTGCCTAGTTACAAATAGCCATTAGCAAGTGCAGGTCATTACAATCCCAAATAAATGTCCATCATCGGTAATTTACCTAATATACTCTGTTCAAATTCAAAGATAAATAAGATATAGTCTCTGCCTCTAGGGAATCTATGGTTAGAGGAATAAGATGCATTAACAATAATACTACATACATAGTGCTATAGTGGAGACATGTCCAAAATATTATGGAAGCACAGAATTCATCTTGAACAAAGATAAGGTATGATAGAAGAGAGGTTTTTCAAAAAAGATGATTTTTGATAAAGATATTTCAGTGATGAGTTAAGGTACAGTAAACAACAGAAGAACATAGCCAGAAATGCTTCACAGAATTGAAATATCTGAGCATTATTTTGAAAGCTGGATTGTAATTTATCAAGTAGACAAGTTGGGGAAGGGCTTGAAAAAGAAATAAGGGTTGAATAATTCTGAATCTTGTGTGCTATGCTAAGAAGCTTGGAATTTACCTTGATAATTGGTTGCTATTAAAGACTTTAATTTTGGAAAAGATTTCTATATTAGAGGAATTGTTGGTGGCAAATTGGGAAGGGAGAAGAGAGAAGAAGGAATCAATGAAATAACTTCCCTGTTTCTTTCCTGGGTGTTTATGTTGATGGTTATAAAAAGGTCTCCTAGATCATTGAAGATCCAGTATTGGTCTGTCAGGTAGAGTATAAGTCTCTTGCTTAAATTTGATTCAGGTTGAGAATTCTGGCACTAGAGAGGTGAATACTGAATATCCTGGTACTTCACTAACACTTAATGGAGTTGGATTTTCCTCTAAATGAACCATCCAAGTTCACAGAATTTCAGTTTTATAATAAGACATTTTCTTTTATGCATGGTAAAAGTAGGTCAAGTGTTGGCACACATGGCTCTGAAGGACCATCAAATGAGATCTACAGCTGGGCCTTTAGCCCTTCAGAAAGGCTGTTTCTGCCTATTTAAAGCCTCTCCTAGGCTTGATCAAAATCAAAACCATTTTGAAATGTAATGAATTATTACATTATGTGCTGAATCACTACTTGTCAAAGCCTCTTTCATAGAATAGTATATTTGAGAACTGAGTTCACTGGGACCTTTGTATATATTTTGTGCTTTAAAAAAAGAGAAATGAAAATCTTACAGGGCATATGTTAATACATATCTTTTGCTTACTGCTTTTAAATACTTGCTTGTTATTCATTAATTCTTTGACAGAAATTATAGGGAAGCAAAAATGAAACTTTATTGTGAAGAATTGTGTCTACCTGAATCATAATGCTTTTCAAACAATCATAATGGATTTGTGGCATTTATGATACAATCACAAAGTCATCAGTAATGTAAGCCCTAATTCTCAAATATAAGCCTTTCATCATGTTAAGAATTATTGATGAAGTCACTTAGCTTTATTAAGGATGCAAAGAAAAAAAACTGTCTCTATTTTTGACTATGCAATACTTGTACCCGGTAAAAAATCCAATCAATAAAAGTAGCTCTATACTGCAAAATCTCCTTTCTTCCTCCAGCCTAACCCAGATAGAATAATTGTTTTTCCAGTTTCTTGGATATCATTTCATAAATATTCTATTGTGTGTAATAATGATTCCCTAAGCCTAGTTCAATGATTTCTAGTCACCCCAGGGCCTAGAAATTATTAGGTCATAGGACCTCCTGAGTTTTTTTATATATTTCAAGCAAAAATATATCACAAAAAGTTGAATTAAGAATTATTTATGAGATTTTTGCTGTCTTCTAATAAGCCTGGAATTAAGACTAAAATGTGTGTGTGTGTGTGTGTGTGTGTGTGTGTGTGTGTGTATTACTCAGCCATAAAGAAGAAAGAAATAATGGCATTTGCCAGTAAATCAGTGGAGATGGTGAAAATCATTCTAAATGAAGTAAATCAGACTCAAAAATCAAGGGCCAGATGTTTCCTCTTGTATGCAGAAGCTAGAGTAAAATAAGGGAAAGATGGTAGTGCGAAAGGGGATAGAATATCATAAAGATATGGGGAAGATTAGCATAGTAGGAGTAGGAGAATGAGAGGGAGGGAGGAAGAAAGGGAAAGGGGGATAAATATGGAATGAATCTAACAGAATCATGTGAAAGACTTATATAATTGTACCGAAGTCAATTTCACCTTTATGCATATGTAGAAAGTGCCAATCAAGATTAGTACAGTTGAAAAGGAAGAAAATGGAGAGAGAGGAAGTTAGGACGGAAAGGGGATTGGAATCAGAGTCCTTGTATGTATAATTTTCTCAAAATGAATCCAAATAGTATATATAATTATAGTGCTCTAATAAAAAATACATAAGTAAAACATACCATTTTTCTGTCTTTTTTGTTTGTTTTGGGAAATAAAGTTATTTTTCTGAAAAATACATTGTATTCCTTAAAAGCAAATGTTATATTATAAAAGCATATAATTGATTTTATTATATTAAATGAGTTATTAAATATTTTGAATTTTTCTCAGTTTTCATTTTGAATATAGTACATATATATATATATATAATCTATATAAATAAATGTTCCCTGAGATCATTTTTAATGTTTAAGAGTAAGAGCAGTCCTGAAACCAAATGGTTGAGAACTGCTGACATATTAAAAAAAAAAAAAACATGTGTACACTGGTTATTATATCTATCATTCTGTTTGTATACATATATATGTGTGTCTGTATATCTATTGTTGTACACACAGGCACAAAGGTAGCATACTTTACACATAAATTTCACATGACTTGAATTTTTAAAAATTTTTTGGTATTTGTAGATGGACAGAATGCCTTTATTTTTATGTGGTGCTGAGGAACGAACCCAGTGCCTCACACATGCTAGGCAAGTGCTCTGTAACTGAGCTACAGCCCCAGCCAATGATTTGAATTTTTGTACTTAACATTGTATGGTCATCATTCCATACCAGGAATGGTAGATATGTCACTGTTAAATAACTGCATAGTATCTCTCTCTCTCTCTCTCTCTCTCTCTCTCTCTCTCTCTCTCTCTCACACACACACACACACACACACACACACACACCATACGATGAATGAACAAAATATACATGTATTTACACACATATATACATGCACAAGAATGAAAGACAATATATGGATGTGTGTGTAAAATTACTGAAAGTGAAATTGCTGGATTAAATAATGTATGTATTTAAAATGAAACAAAAGTGCCAATTTGTCTACCAGTTGATACTTCTACCTACAGTTTCACCTGCTTCTCCAAATCTTTGCCAACATACTTTTTCCTCAAACTTTTTACTCTTTCCTTACCAGATGGGGGAAAATTGTATCTCACTGCAGATTTTATTTTAAATTTATCCTATTATGATTGGTGTTAAACATGTTTTCATATATTTTTTTTTTATTGTGATTACATTTTATTTTTCTGTGAACCATATGTTTCTTTAAAGAGAAAAGTGTCATCTTGGTACAAGTAATCTTTACTATTGTAAACATAATTCTTGACAAAGTAATATAGACCTCGACTTTAGCAGAGTACCCTTTAGAAATGAGCTCAATGCCTAAGATGCTAAGGAGCCTTTCTGCTCTGACAGCCTGAAAACATTAACAAATACACTTGAGCTATCCAAGAAGCTAGCTTAGCAAGTGTGCAACACAGTGATCGAACTGTTTGTAATATAACTAAAACTAAAGAGTTGAGCAAAAGTATTTAGTAACAATAGATCATAATGTAATGAAAAACATTTTTCCTACTTGTAAGTGATGTGCTTTCTCCTTTACCTGTCCTCTGTGGTAAACCACAGGGCATGCTATTCCCATATCTGTCACCACTTTATACAGTTCAGTGGACAAATTCTTAAAGATCAGTTTATGTTTACCAGACCTCTACATGTTTATTGGAGCTGAGGCCAGGGAACTTTCTGTATACATTTTATTAGACACTTTGTTCTTAATAATAATTAGAATGATTTCCAAAATGAGCCTGTTCTATGATAGAATGGGAACACATTAGAGACACTATCTTGTTTCATCTGCTAGGGCATTTTGCCCAAATTAGATACAGTAATTTTCTAAAAAAAAGTCATAGCCACATAGTTGACATGTCTATTTTGAACCATTTGGCTTAATTAGGTAGCACAGAATACAATACATGAAACTTCGAGGGTAAAGTCACAGCAAAACATAAAGTGATCTGGGGAAAGCACTGCTTTTTCAGGGTTCATCTCTTGTACTTCTCAAATCATCAATGGGAATCTCTCACACCTAAATTTCAGCAAAAGTAAGCTAAATGAAAAAGAATATATTTTACCTTTATTTCTGACTGCTACATTTATTAGGTAGTGTATGTTGACTGGGAGAAATTTATTTGATACTATAATGGAGAAAAGTAAATTGATTGATCAGTAAATCAACAAGTTTACTATGTGCCTACTATGTACTTAACCTTGTGGGAGATGTTAAATAAGACATTACATCTGTTTCCAGGGGAGGAAAATACAAGGAAATACTCATTGACACATATAAGGAAATTGTCTACATCTTTTAGGCATTATCTCATTTAAAACTCATAATTACCATTATGGTTTAAATGTCCCCCAAAGGCCAGATGTTGAATGCTTGGCCACCAGCCTTTGGAAAGTCTTGAAACCTTTAGGATATGAATCCTAGTAGAAGGATGTTAGGCTATTGGGGACATGCCCCTGAAGGGATATTGGCACTCTTGCCCCTTTCTTTTATCATTTTGCTTCCTGGCTGCCATGTGGTGAGCAGATTTGGTCTACCACACACTCACTTTCAAGATGTTCTGCCTCACCACAGGCCAACAAACAATGGAGTCAATTGTTCATGAACCATGGAATCTGAAACTGTGAGCTAAAATATACCTTTCCTCTTATAAGTTGTTTATCTCAGGAATTTTGTTACAGTTACGGAAAGCTAACACACATTTATGAAGTAGGTACTATTATTAATCCATAATGGATATGAAACTTAAGGTTTAAAGAAGAAATTTTCCAAAGGAAACAACTAGTAAATGGCAGATTCAGGATTCAAACTTAGGTCTATCTGTCTGCAAAGTTTATATTCTTCCCATTCAACACATTGCCTCAGCTAAAAGTTATACAAAGGAAATAGTGGGTACACTTTGGTAAAGTCAAACACCCTGTGATTATGTGTGTGTTTATAGGGATTCAGTGAGAGAACGCAGATGCTACATGAAGTAGCTGGTCTAGGGTATGTGGTTTAGTGATTAATGAAGAAAAAAGGAGCACATTATAGAGGAAGGAATACCAGTGTGTAATATTAGGATTAATCATTCTAACAGGAATGTATGTGTGAGAAGTTAGGGAAAGTGAGAATGAATAGGGAGGAAATAAATTATGCAGGACTTTGAAAGTCATGGCATATAGTTTAGATTTTTTAACTGAGGAATAGGGAACCATGGAAGCAGTCTGAGCAGGAAATGGGTAACCTACAAAATAGGCAGATTACTCTTGAGGTTGTGAGTTTGGTGGCAGGTTGATTATTTTATTAAAGTAGTCTGATGTGAGGTAGGTATCTTTTCATATAAAAGCATTTGTAAGATGCCTCAAAACCTGTAATTTTGTAGGACTTGAATTATTTGTTTTGAGGCAAACTGATTAACTCTCGATAGATGATTAAACAAAAGTTATCAAAATCCCATGACCTAGATATCCAAATCAGGGGAACTAAATCTAGTGTATGTTTTTCAAACTGTGTGGTACGACCCATTAGTAGAGTATAAATCAGTGTCAAATGTTGTGACTGATAATTTTTAAGTGAAGTTGAGATTAGAATAGGAAGTATCAAACTACAGCGTGATAAGAGAAAGTATGTTTGTGAAATTATATTTCAATTATTTGTGTCATTGTGCATACACTTGCATTTGGGTTACAATGTAAATATAGCTTGGGATTTTTGAATGAGGAAATAGTTCAAATATGAACATTTTTATAGAGAGTATAGCAATAAATTAAGTCTATTTCCCTATCAAGTAAATTTTTAAAGCCTGTATGATTTATTTGAACATTAATGGAAGCACCTCACCACCACTTTCTAGTTACCACAGAAACTCCATGGATCATCTTAACTACACTACTCACTCTTTTCAGAATGCCAGGATTATCATTCTCTTACACCTTTGTTCATGCTATTCCCCAGTTACTTGCCCTTCTCATCTTTTAAGACCATACTTTTCATACTCGTTTTGGCTAGGCAAAATTGGTTTCTCCTCTAGGAACCACATAATACTTTTGACAGTCATTAAACATTACATTCTGACTTACATTGTATCAATTGTGTTTATTCCCTTTTCTAGATTATATACTATTGAAAGGGTCACTTCATGTATACTTCTATGTAAACAGTGTCTTTCACATGGTAGATGGACAGCAAACAACTGCTGAATATGTGAAAAAATGCTGAATTTATGACACACTTCAGTATCTTTTTTCACTTAAGCAGAAAGGCATTATATATTTCAGCAAAGTATTGTCCCACTATTTTTCTCAGTATGACAGCAAGAGACAGAATGGATCAGGGGAGAGAGCACTGGGCTAGGAATCAGAAGACCTCAACACTAGTCTTGGCTCTGTCACCAGAAAATTCTGTCACCTTTAATATGCCATTTGATCTCTCTGGTTTTTTTTGGATTACGACACTGCCCCTATTAAAAATATGGGACTGATCTAGTTAATGTGATATCTTTTCTAACTCTAAAAAAATCATTTACTCCCAAGTGATTTACTGTGCTAATTCATTCACTCAGCAAATATTTATTGGATCCTCACTGGAGTTATAGCAATGAAGAAAGTTAACCATATGCTTTCATGGAACTGACATTATGAAAGTGGAAACAAACAATAAACAAATATAGTATAATATATAATGTCATGTAGTTACAAGTACTAAAATAAAAACAGTGAAAGAGAGAAATTGGCAGGGGAGGTCTCACTGAGGATGTGACATTTTAACAGAGGACTGTGTGAAGTTAAAGATCTAGAATGAAGAACATATCAAGAAGAAGTAACCACTATGAAAAAACTAGAATATACTTTGGGGAAACAAAATGAAATTTGGTACATCTGAATCATAGAGATCAAGAGGTTAAGTAGAAAATGAGGTTAGAGAGGTAGTCAGAAACTAGATAATGTGGAGCCTGTCTCTGGAACATGGTGTTAGAATGTTATTCAAAAGCACAATAGGAGCCAGGTGCAGTGGCACATTATATTACTTTGAGATTTCAAAGTCAGCCTCAGCAATTTATCAAGGCCCTAAGCAACTGTCTCTAAATGAAATACAAAAAGGGCTGGGGATGTGGCTCAGTGGTTGAGTGCCCCTGGGTTTAATCCCCAGTACAAAAAAAAAAAAAAAAAAAAAGCACAATGGGAAGCTGTTAGAAGATTTTTAACAGGGTAATGCCATAATCTTCTTTCTGTTTAAAAATGATTACTCTGGCTGCTATGCAGAGAATGCATTACTATTGAAGGCAGGAAAATCAGTGGGTTACTACATTACTACTGTAATGTAGTCCCTACAAGAAACTTTTCCTCTGTTCATATACGAATAAATGACCAGTGAGCCTACACATCATGTAAAACCACAAGAATGGGATCCTAATTAGAATAAGTTATACCCCATGCATGTTTAATATGTCAAAATGCACTCTATAGTCATGTATAGCTAACAAGAACAAATGAAAAGTAAAAATAATAATTTGGAGAAAGAATGGACAGTACTTGTTAATGGATTAGATATGGTGGGGTGAAGGAAAAGAGGGAATTAAGGATGACTCAGATTTCTCACATATTTAACTGAGTGGGATAATGATGCAATTTATTATATTGGGGAAACAGGGAAACATAAGTTCAAGGATTGAGGCTGGAATTTGAATCAACAGTTCAGTTTGTGTTATAAGTTAAAATATCTATTTGATATTCAAATGGAGAGATAAAAGATATATTTAGATATATGAATGTGGAGCTTGGAGAGAATCCAGGGCTGGAGATGTAATTTTTAAGGTCATCACTATATAAATGACATTCATAGCCATGCTAATTGATGAGGTCATCCAAGAAATATTAACTAGGGAAGATAAAAAGATACAACTTTGAAACTGAAAGAACTTCAACATTTTCAGATTGGGTAGGAGAAGAGTCAATAAGAAAGGAACAGTGGCCAGTGAAGTGGAAGGAACTCCAGGAATATGGGTGTCACAGAAGTCAAGAGAATATATTGTTTTGAATTGGAGGGAGTGATCAATTCTAGTATATACTGCTGAGTTTGTATAAGGTGAGGACTATGAATGGATTACTGTATTTGACAGTATTGTGGGAATCTTGATAAGAGTAAGTTTTGATGCAATTGTGGGGGAAAAAGCCTAACAGGAGTGAGTTGAAGGGATACTGGAAAATAAGGAAGGAGAGAAAAATCAGTTTCTATTGAGAATTTTTTTGTGTGTGATGGAAAAATCAGGTAGTATCTGAAGGAAGATACGTAACTTCAAAGGAGCTTTTCACATTACTTTGTATGAAATAAGTATTAATACAGATAAATTCCCTAAAGTACTTGAAAACTGAGTGCAGTCCATCCATTCTCATGTACATATTAGATCAGTTTTTAAGCTTTATTTAACTATAATTGATGTATGAACATTGCACATATTTAATGTATACATTTTGATGAGTTTTGACATATGCATACACCCATGATTCCATCCCCACATCAAAGTACCAAACATATTCATCATCTCTAGAATCCTCCTCCTGTTTCTCAATTGGTATAAAGTTTCAGTTACAAAATGAATAAGTACTAAAAATCTGCTCTATGTCTTAATACCTATCATTAACAATATGGTTTTGTGCACTTTAACATGTGTTAAGAAGATAGATCTCCATTTACCTGCAAATGGATGGGGTTGGAGAAGATAATGCAAAGCGAAGTCAGCCAATCCCAAAAAAGAAATGCCAACTGTTTTCTCTGATATAAAGGGGGTAACTCATAGTGAGGTAGGGAGGGAGAGTATGGGAGGATTATAGTAATTCTAGATAGGGAAGAGGGGTGGAAGGGAAAGGGAAGGAGAAGGGGATTAGCAAGGATGGTGGAATGTGATGGTCATCATTCTACAAAATACATGTATAAAGACTTGAATTGGGTGTCAACATACCTTATATACAAACAGAGATATGAAAAATTGTGGTAGATATGTGTATTAAGAATTGTAATGCAAAAAGTACATGTATAATGGCATAAATTGATGTGAACATACTTTATATACAGTGATATGAAAAATTGTGCTCTATATGTGTAATAAGGATTGTAATCCATTCCACTGTTGTCATGTATTCTAAAAAATAATAAAATCAATAACATGAAAAAAAAGAAGATAGATCTCATGTTAGGTGTTTTTACCACAAATGCATACACTCAGTAGATCTATTTTAATATATTTTATGTATTAAGTATTGTCAGTAATAGCTTTCATCTTTAATAGATACTTTTATTTTTATTTCCTTTTTCCTCCCTGTCTCTCTACCTATCTTTTTCTCCCAATCTCCGTGTCTCTGTCCCTATCTCTTTTTGTGGATTGGAAAATCCCAAATCTAAGATTCCCATTTGAAAACTCTTTACTGTTCTTTCAAATGCTTATCATTTGTTCCTAAATAGAAATCTTTCCCAATTTATGTTGAAGGCACCATATTTATGAGAAAACACAAGCAATAAGCTACTATTGCTGGATAATAAGGTTGAAACTTTACTGTGATTGATATTCTGTATTGGAGGATAAAGAATTTAATTAACAAAATATAAAGATAATTATAAAGATGTAGGATACAAAATTAAATTAGCAGGACTGTAAGGAATAACTGCTGGAGGAAGAGAGAGATTATTTCTTCTTTTATTTTCCAATTATCATTGTACTTACCAAGATGAATGGGAAAATATTTTTTAAAAACAATCTGGGAATATTTTAAAAATTTTGAAAAAATTTCTGTTTAAGGAACTGAATGA
Source organism: Spermophilus citellus (assembly GCF_964194105.1). NCBI lineage: Eukaryota > Metazoa > Chordata > Mammalia > Rodentia > Sciuridae > Spermophilus > Spermophilus citellus. The sequence continues at coordinate 103,775,018 of NC_138190.1, forward strand.
TATTCCTTATGATTACAAAAATTCATTTCTTAACCTTTCAATGGTAACTACTTCCCGTGGAGTTGAAAGTTTTCAAGCATTGCTCACAAGTCTCCCATATGTCATTTATTGAGATTTCTTTTGCCTTGAGAGCTTCCTCACTACCCATCTGTAAAAGAGGAAGAAGAGAAATGAACATCAAATTTGTAACATATACATTATATATTGTTATATAATAATAGTTTTTTTTAATAATTTGAGAATAAGTTGAAGATAATCATGCCCCTTTAACCACAAATAGTTCAGTTTGTATTGCTTAAGAAGAAGGGGCCAGGTGCAGTGGCACCTGCCTGTAATCCCTACAGCTCAGGAAGTTGAGACAGGAGGATCACAAGTTCAAAGCCAGCCTCAGCAAAAGTGAGGTGCTATCAACTCAGTGAGACCTTGTCCCTAAATAAAACACATACATACAAAAAAAATAGGGCTGGGGATGTGGCTCAGTGGTTGAGTGCACCAGAGTTCCATCCCTGGTGTCCCCCCACAAAAAAATAATAACAAGGGAATTCTTTTACATATATCATAGTACTATTATTGAAATCTAGAGATTTAACGTTGATCCATTACTTTCTTCTAATCTGCAGTCCATATTCAAATTTGTGTAATTGTCTTAATGCTCTCTTTTTCTTTCCAGTACTGGGGATCAAACCAAGGTTCTAACGAAGGATAGGCAAGCACTCTGCTACTGAGCTACATCCTAGCCCCCATTTTAAAATTGTTGTTCTCTTCTTCCTTTCATTCTTTTTTTTGAGGGGATACCAAATATTTTTAATATGCTCTTTTAGTTTTTTATAGCCATTGGACTGTACTTCCTTATAGTATTTTTAGTTGTCTCTTTAGGGGTTACATGTGCTTTTGTTTTATTCCATCCAATTAAAATGTTGTTTTTTTTTTTGCTTCTTACAAAATATGGGGACTTTGCAACACTATATATTAATTTATTCCCCTCAGCTTTTATGAGTAATTATATGCAGTGTGCATATATTTTATTTATAGTTCATGTATACACATTGTAAGTTCGATATAATGTTATAAGTTTTTAACTTTTAAAGGTAAGAGGAGGAAACTCCAAAGAAGTATACAGGTAGCATCAAAAAGTGAAAAAAAAAATAAGCTGATAGCTAGAGGGAGATAGAAAAGCTGTGAAAAACAGACCTAAGAACTAAAAATTGAGAGTCTACTGAGGCCATGTTGTGCTGAGTAAAACTCTAAGATCAGTTGTGCTATGTAACATAGGATGGTGATTATTGTTGTTAATGACATGGTACATATCAAAATGTTAAGTATTATTAAATATTATAAATAAAATATACAAACACAAGTAAGTATACAATAATATTTTACAAAGCTTTTGCTCCTAAAGATTTGTCTGGAACTTAGGTGAAAAACATATGTTCCTCGCTAATCTAGATACTTGCTGTCAATGTATGTATGTTAGTACATGCTACTTTGAGACAGTTGGCTCAAAATCATCTGTGTGACATTGTTTATGAGAAAATTGAGCAAAGGAATCTCCAAATATCTCTTCTACTAGTGGTAATGGTCAGGAGTAAATGATCTCTTCTTTGCATACAGCATTTAAACTCCCTGTTTGTAAGAATAACCATCCAAACCTTAGTTATTTCTCTAATACCTGGGAAAAATGTGAAATGAAAACATTGTTTCAGATTAGGGCAAGACAACTTGAGCCTAATTGCAAAGGATAGGCAGGATTATGATAGTCCTTCTAAAGAAAAATGAAATGAAACCCACAATTCAGCTGAAGCACAAGATGCATCCTATTCTCTTTTATTAAAAGGGTATATCATCTAATTCAGTGTCTAGAGCCTGAAGAATTAATTAAAGATATCTGTGAGTTATATGTTGTTATAGCCATAACATCTATGGCTCAAAATAGTTATATTATGGGAAAATGTCTTTAATTTCTAATCCCAAGTGATATAATTGGTCCTATCTCTGTTCCTGAGACAAATTTCTCTTTGGTTGTTTTTGTTTGTTTGTTTGTTTGTTTTGTTTTGTTTTTGTTTTTGTTTTTTGCAGGAAAGGGAGTGGAAATCTATTTGAATACATAAGTAATTGTTATGGCATTTCCTAAAGTTATAGCAATATACATGAAGAGGGTTAGAAATAATATGATATCTATGAATTTTGAAAGCATGTGTAGGACTTTAAGATCTGTACAGATGTTCTCAGACATTTATATACATAGTTTTAATTAAGATAAAAGGCAACTTTACATTATTTCACATAGTTATCATTTTTGTGGTGACAACATTTAAAATCTACTCTATGTGGTAATGTATATGTTAATTAACTTGCTAGTCATTCCAATATGTGTATAAATATGAGATAAAAACAGATAAGGTACTTGGACAGGATATAATAAATATTTCATACCAAAAACCAAACTAAGGAATCAGAAATTATTATAGGGCTCAGAATAACTTTTAAAGATATAGGGACCAACATCAGGACTTTGTCCTTTTCAGCTTTAAGCCACAGTCCAATTTTACAACTTATTTATTGTTCAATGTTAAGTAATGTACAACTAGAATGACTTACCAATGATACTCAATTATGCTCAACTATGCTTTACACACAGAAATAAAGCACTTAAGAACTACTGGGAATGATCCTTTTTAAAAGCATCAATGGCCCTTTTTTTGCAGTGATTTTTACAGATTCTGTTCAGGATTTGTGAATGCAAGTGATTTAGTAAGCATTTTAATAACACAAATGCTTTATTACTCCTCAAAGTTTAAGTGAATGCATTCACAGTGTGAAGGAGTTGGCAAGTGAAGAGGTGGGTAAAGTCAGAGCTCACCAAACACTTACATTTTTTCCCTTTATTTAATTAATTAACTTATTTGTTTACTTTTATGTTGTGCTGCGGATCAAACTCTTTGCCTCACATGTGCTAGGCAAGCACTCTATGCCTGAGCTACAACCCCAGCCCCAAACACTTACATTTTTAATGCCATACTTTTCACTAAAGGAAGGTTGCTTTAGAAAATCCTTTGGCAGTAGACTTTTATTCTTATAGCATCAGAAAGGATTATGTAGCAATTCATTTACTGATTGAACCTAAGTAAATTCTAATCAAAACCTGTGTGAAGAAGCATTGTGCCTTCCTTTATCTAAAATGTCTTTTTAATGAGTTCTTTGAATAAAATGAATCATAATCTTTCATGAATCACATCAGTATGATAGCATTTAGAATCTCAATTAGTTCTTCCTAGATGAATAAAAAATCCAATGCCACAAGAAATGTCCTGTGACAAAGTGGAATGTTACCTCTGACACCATTGCTTCTTTTAGTAGTTTCTTGGACTAGGGTCTGCATAATTTACTCCTGTTTGCTTGAGAAAAGTCACCAATATTGCTGGTATTCATGAACTTATCCTCTAGTGGATCTAATGTGTCTGAAGATGTGCTTAGTTTGATGTTCTTTGGGCTTTGAAAAGAATTCTTTGCATGTATCCATGTGATAATTTGTTTCTGTTCTTGAGGAGACTAGAGAAGATCAAACAGGCTAAGTCAGACATTTGGGGTCACACCACAAATTACAGGCAGGTCCTTTTATCATGTGATGTTGTCTTTTGACTTATTAGGTCATTCTTTGTTTTTTCTTATTATTTTCATACCCACCTAATCCCCCAAAAGGCTGGGGATAGCTTATGAAAACACATGAAGTATTTAGAAATGGGGAAGAAGGAAACATAGGGTGAGTAAAGTAAGATTAAGCCAGGATAAGGCCAGTAAACAAATGCAAGTTGCAGTGCTGCCTGATTCAAATGAAGGAACAGAAGAACCTCTTTAAACATATTTTGAAGCAACTGGGAACAGGATGCTTTGAGAAGGGAGGACACAAATACATCTAATATTTGCAATATTTCTGTGATCATTTTATTCTAGTTCTCTAAGAAAGAATATCTATCTGGGAAAGTGAGGGAAAAGGTTGGAAACCCGAAGCATTCTGCATTCATTTAAAAAAAAAATAAAATGAGAGTATTTGTTGAAACAAAAAGCATACCAGAAGACATGTAACTAAACTAACATTTTCTTCTCCCCATCCTCATATATTGATATACCTGCAGAAAGAATGTTGACTTACTGGAAATGGCCAATGACCAAAATGGCAATTGGAGTTTAACCCAAAAGTTCTATTTCCATCCATTTGTGGAAACAGAAGATTCATCTGAATGAAATAAATATTAGTTCCCCGTTCCAGAGTGATATCTTTAGTCAGTGTAGCTTTGGCCAAGAAAATCAGCCTGGTCCTTTAAAAAGAAAATGATTTGACCTCAATAGGAGCACTTCTACCCTGAAAGAAATGATAATATTTTCTTAGTCCTTGTAATTTAACTTAATGTCAGACAAAAGAAACTTTTAAGTGATAGTCCTTTAGATACCTTTGGGACCTCAGGGTATTTGCATTTGCTATTCTCTCAGTCTGGTATACTTTTCTGTCTTGTTCCCATGTGGGTAGATCCCTTAACATCCTCAAGTCTTTACTTCAGTCTTGTTTTGTCAATGAAGTCTTCATCAATTGTCTTATTTAAAATTACATTGCCTGGCAGGTGTAGCTCAGTGGCAGAGCATGTGCTTAGTATGCATGAGGACTTGGGTTCCTGCCCCAGCACCAAATAGTAGTAGTAGTAGTAGCAGCAGCAGCAGCAGCAGCAATACACAAATAAAAATAGCATCTCCTTTCCAACGCATAATCTTGCTTAATTTTCTCTGTGGTACAAAGCACCTTTTAACTCAGAATCTAATGTACTTTTTAAATTTTGTTTATTGTCTACTTTTTCCCACTTGAATGTAAGTGCCATGTGGGCAGATAATTTTTATTACCTTTTAAAAATGAAATGAAATTTACATAACCTGGAATTAAACACTTTAAAGTATAAAATTCAGTGGCCTTTCATAGATTCACCATATTGTGCAAACATTACCTATGTCTAGTTCTAAAACAGTCTCATCACCACAAAGGAAACCCCATACCTATTAAGCAATCATTCTCTATCCCCATTTTCTCTAGCCCTGGGCAATCACTAATTTGTTTTCTGCTGTGCATTCATTTTTGACTGTATGCTATTTGATGAGTTTGGTGAAAAACAGATGGAACTAACGCTGAGCAAATTAGCCTGGTGGAATAACAAGGATATTAAAAATGAATATAGTTAGTGATGGGCTGTTATAGAAAAATCAGCTTGCTAATAAATGGAAAAAGGCATGAAATGAGTGATGCCTAAGACTGTACTCATTAGTTATCTGGCTTTAACCCAAAAATAAAGCAAAGATATGTAGACAATTTGATTATAATAAAGACATTGCTCAAAGAGTTTCTGATAAAACCAAGCTAGAAAACAAAGTCAGGGTATTTAAATGTGTAGGCTTTTAACCTTAAGGGAAAAAAATTGGTTACCATATGGTACACAGATTATCCTTTAAATGAAATCTTGTTGAAGACAAAAATTAAAGAAACAACTATTGAAGAAACTTACTCGTAAGAAGGAGATTCAAATTAATCCAGATGCAAATAATTGGGTGTGTTATTGGGAGACCAAGATTAATGGTAGCGACAATGGATATAAACTGGGGAAGCCATTTAATGCCAAGTTAAAACTCAGTTTGCTTTCACCGCCTAATGTCAGAATTCATTGGAATGGGAGGACATTGATTTAAGCATTTAATTTTAACCTATGACTCAAGAGTGAAGGTCTTCATTAATTTTTTAGGTAAAAACCCCAACAATACCTATAAAAATAAATTTAAAGTAGTTACATTAGGAATCACTAGAGCCTCTAATCTGGGTTTTGTGAGTAATTAGCTCAGTAGGTTCACATCAATAATAATTTACCTTGGCAAAGGGGAGGGAGGGAAGGGGAGGGGGAATGGGGACAGGAAAAATGGTGGAATGAGATGGACATCATTACCTTAGGTACATGTATGACTGAACATATGGTGAGACATTACATTGTGTACAACCAGAGAAATGAAAAGTTGTGCTGCAATTGTGTACAATGAATCAAAATGCATTCTGCTCTCATATATACCTAATTAGAATACATAAATAAATTTAAAAATTTGAACTCATTTTAGTCTGATTTCCTCAAATAATTCTGCCTATCTCAACACTAATATGTTAAATTAGATGTTTTCCAGCTGTTGAAAAACACTTTGAAATAGAATTCAGCAACTTTTGGTTTGTATGTTTACAAATAACCATTTGTTAGGCCAGTAAAAGTAGAAAAAAATAATCCTTCCTCTGGGATGTAAATATTTATTAAAAGTTTAATTACTAGCATTGATGTCTTCTATAATTCAATGATAATTGTTCAAGCTGGTGTTTTGATGAGAATTGCAAACATGGAAAAAGCACTGATTATGATTATCCATTTGCACAGAGTTTCTACTTTTTATGCTCTGAGTTTCTGGTTTATTTTCTCTTAAAGCCTTCAGCTGCTTCATTATCCTTCAACCCAATCTAAAATTTTTTTATCTGTATGTCCTAATATTTAAGAGGGACTAAGGCATGTGTGAGGAATAGTAAGTTATCCTTTTATTGTTGGAATTCACACTTGGGAGAATTGTTCCTTATAAGAGAGATAAACATAATCCAGATTATGAAGAATATTTTATGATGTGAGCCATATTATGAAGGTTAGTTTTATAATTAACGTTCTGGGGAGTCACTTATGGATTTTTAAAAAAGGTATGATATTGTCAGATTTCATTTTAGAAAAAAAAATATTCTTGCTGTCCTATGAACTAGAAAGTGGAAGGACTAAAGAGAATACTACATGAGGTGAGAGATTACAGTGATCTTCAAACTAAGATAGTGACCTTGAGGATGAAGACAATAAATGGATTTAAGAGTTATTCAGGATATAGAATCAATAGGAATTGGAGAACAATAGGATGTGAGAGGCCTGGGAGAAAGAGCAGATAAGGATGACATCCAGGTTCCTAGTATCATTTATTTAAATTAAAAGCCAACTGACCAACTGCCAATTCACCTTATAACCATACTGATTTGAGAAACTTTTGTTTACGGGTTCACATTTTTCTTCATTCTTTTCTAAATTTTATTGAAGAGTCAGTCTAATAAAATGATTAGAAACAGAAGTCCTGTAGCCAGGTAGACTTGGTTTCAAACACTGTTTCCATCACTATTTACTGTATAACATTGCTTAATTGTTTTGTGTCTCAGTTTCCTGCGTAATCTCAGGATTATATACCCAGTCTATAGTATTGTATTATTAGCAACAGAAAATGAACTAGTGCATTGAGAAATAAAAATTGTATATATTTTAGATAAAGTATAATGTTTTGATGGATTCATAAATTGTAATGATTATCACATAAAGCTAAGTAGCATACCTATCACGTCATATAGTTAAGATCTACTCTCTACATAGATTTAAAGTATACAATATAGTATTTATAACTATAGTCACCATGCTTTATATTAGATCTCCAGAATTTATTCATCCTATATAATTATAACCTTTTGCCCTTTGGTCAGCATTTAGCCATTTCCCCACCTTCTAGCCCCTGACAACCACTCTGCTTCCATGAGTTTAACATTTTTAGATTCTGCATATAAATTATGCAATATTTATCTTTCTGTGTTTATATTAACTTACGTAGTGAATTTAATATAAATTCCTCTAGATTTAACCAAGTTGTACAAATGACAGAATTTCATCCTTTTTATTAATGAAGAGTATTTCTTTGTGTATATATACTACATTTTAAAAAATCAACTTTTCTGTCCATAGATGTCTTGGTTGACTATTATGAATAGTGCTGCAATAAACATGAGTATGCAGTTGTCTCTTTGGACTATTGATTTTATTTCCTTTGGAAAAATACCCAGAAGGGGAAATGATAGATCTTATGATAGTTCTTTTCTCAAGTTTTTGAGGAAGCCCTACACTGTTTTCCATAATAGTTGTACTAATCTACATTCTTACAAACAGTGTACAAGTGTTCCCTTTTCTTTACACTCTCATTAGCATTTATTATCTTTCATTTGTTTGATATTCAGCATTCTAATAGCTCTAAGGTGATATCTCATTATGATTTTGATTTGCATTTCCATGATAATTAGTGATGTTGAGTGTTTTTTTCATGTATCTTTGGCCACTTGTATGTCTCTTTGAGGAACTGCTTGCTGCTAACCTTCTCAGGAAGATTAGCTTAGGACCTGTGTTGACAGGGGCAGACCTGAATCCTAAATCCACTGGAGTATGTAGCCTTGAGATGGAGGAATGAAGGAGGCCCAAAGTTGAGTTTCACTGGTGCTGGTTTGGTGTTGGTGTCTGATAAAGTTAAATGCTCACTTCCTTCTCCATCTTGTGTGTGCACTGTACTGCCAAAGCTTGGGAGCAGAATAATGTAGGTAATATGAAATTATTTTTCCTTCTGTCTTCAATATGTCTTTTCATATTGCTGTTCTATAGCCAGGTACTGTAGTCTCTCATCTGGGTTCCTTAGCTTTTGTGAAAGTATTCTCTAATTCTCATGCATGAATAGTTATTAAAATTGATGTTTCTAGAAGGACACAAGTGCTTGAAACTTCTATGCTGCCTTCTTGCTGACATCACTTATACAAATAATATAAAGTTGCCTGGAACATGATAAATACTTTAAAAATATAAAAAAATATTGTTTTGGTTGCTACTATTACCATGAATACTACTACGACCACTACTACTGCAACTATTACTACACCTACTACTAATAGTTTAAGTCACTTTCACAAATGCTATTTAAGGATATATTTATTATTTTAACCTCTGTGAAGAGCTTTGTTATGGTTTAGATATGAGTATCTCATATCTAAGCTCATGTGTGAGACAATGCAAGAATGCTTAGATGTGAAATGATTGGGTTATGACAGTCTTAACCTGCTCAGAGCATTAAGGGTAGTAACTGTAGGCTGGTAGGGTGTGACTGGAGGAGGTAAGTTTCTGGGGGTATGCCTTTGGGGTTTATATTTTGTCATGACTAGGGGAGCATCCCCCCTCTCTCTTTCCTGGTGTAATATCCTCAGACACTTTTCCTCTACTACACTCTTCCACCATGTTGTCCTGCCTCACCTCGGGCCTAGAGTAATGGAGTTGCCCATCTATGGACTGAGACCTCTGAAACCAGGGCCCCAAATAAACTTTTCCTCTATGTTTTTCTTGTCGGGTCTTTTGGTCACAGCAGTGAAAAAAGTTGACTAAAATAAGTTTGATTTTAGAATATTAATGGGCATCAGTAATTCCTGGTATCCCTGTAGGCACCTTGAGAATGAGATTTGGGAAGAAAAGGAAAAAGGATGAAAATTCCAATTTTCAGTCTCCTATTTAAAATAAATAATCACATTTGGTGGACAGTAAACCCATGAACTGGGTCTGTTTTGAACAGCCCTGTTTACTAAACAGGAGAGACCAAAGTTTTTCTGAAGTGGCATTCCCCCCTCTAAGAACCAAAAGAATTAATATAACTTATGTGGCACAAGTAAAATGTGAGTATAAAAAAGTTAATTCTATAAGACAGCTACTATTATTTCCATTTCACAGATGAGAAAGCTGGAACTTAGTAAAATTAAATAATTTTCCTGTAGTTGTACAGATATCATTAGATTTAGAATTCAAAGTTCACACATTTTACACCAAACAGTAAGTATTTGGGGAATATGAATATGATCTTCATAAGATTTTTTTAATTAGTGAACTATACATGATCATGTAGAATCAGGGGCTAGGTTATATAGTACAACTAACAAGTACTATGGAAATAATAGAAGGAAGACATCACAGGGATTTGTTCAGCAAAAGAAATATTTTTGGAGGAGTTAGAACCTGAGCTAGCTCTAAAGGAAAATGCAAATAGACTGTTTCAAGTTGGAGCCTGGAGAGTGGATTATTTCAAGAAGAGTCAGGAACAGAGTGCAGGTGCAGAGGAAGGAATAAATATAGTGTATACTGAAAGGATTCTTAACTGATACAATACCAGAGTTGGGGTAGAGAGTGTAGAGTGACGTCTACTGGGGCAGGGTACGTTAAGCAGATAGAAGGCCTTGAATGTCAACTTTAGGAGTTCCTGTCAGCCTCAGAGGTGTTTATTGAATAAGCCATTTCTTCTTGTCTGGTACAACTATTATCATATGTCAGGCAGAATATAAGATGCATTTGCTTTCCAAAGTGCTGTTATATTTTATGTTTGAAAGGGAAATATGACAAGATGAGTCCAGGGAACATAGCCATTGCCTTTAATACAATACAAAACTGCACTGAGGCGACTGGGATTTTCGTGACCACCAGCAGCTCAAAGATACATTATTTAATATTTCAAATTATATCTTTTTTCCTCCTTTCTCTAATGGGCCTGTTTCTTTCAGTGTTCTGCCAGTTCTAGCAGCTCCAGCTGTTGCTGTCACACTTAATAAGGACTTTGTGGAGCTTAGATATTGTGCTGCTGCACCAGCTTTCTCACAGCCTGGAAAAAAAAAAAAAAAAGCTTTGAGATGAGCTGTTCTTTCTGTGTTTGCTGATGTTTAGGTTTCAACCTGACAAAGATCCCAGATTGACCTGCAACTTATTTTGCTATCAGAGAGAAGGAAAGAATCAGGAAGATTAGCTCCCTCTAATGCCACAGCAAGGTCACACAAAAAGCTAGTAGCTTGTCAAATTGCATGAAATGATCCAAGCAAGTGCAAAACTCCCAATGTATTAAATATCGGTGCCTGCATTTACAAAGTCAGGCATCTGAATTGTGCCTGGTATGAAGCATTAGGCAGTGGTTCTAGGAAATTGAACTTAAAGGCGGGAATATCATAACTTTGGAATTATTGGCATTAACATGGATATTTGCACCCATTGTGATGGGAATGTGTTCATGAAAGAAGCAAGATGATTCTGAAAAATGCCATGAATATGGGAGATTTAATAAAGGTGCTATTGTGTTTGCTTTCTTGCTACTGATTTTTTTATTCCCCATTTTACTATAGAGTTGTCTATGTATTAGTAAAATAAAATATAGTTGGTGCCATTTGCTAATTGATTGTCTTATTGCTACTTGTATAACATATGCAGATGTTCCAAAATGTGTCAATATTGTCAGGGTATTGCAAATAAAATGCACATGTAATGGAAATACACTGTGCACTCATACACTCACAAGCTTATAGGATTCTGATCTTGATAGATTCAGAGAACCCTTAGCTGGCAGTTTTAATAGGCTGTCACAGAAAAGAATGCCAGGAAGAAAAGCAGAGATCACATTTCCACTGACAAAATACCAGAATGACTTATGTTCTCAAAAATAAAAGAAGGCAGAACTGAAATGTGAGACTACAGACACACACACACACACACACACACACACACACACACACAAAACAGACTATAGAATTGTATAATTTAAGTGGTAGATTGAAGAGAGTAGATGAATATGTGAGTAAAACAATGAATTGGATAGTAACATACTTAAGTCTTGATAATAGAATCTTAAACTGGGATATAAGGGAGCATCAGTTTTGGAGGAGGAAGGTTGGAGGAACTCACTGTGATAGAGCTAGAAGCAGAACTCTTAAATTAAACTGAGATTCATTCTGCACTTGAGTTTATGAATTTATGAGGTTCATTCAAGTAATATAAGCTTTATAAATCCTTAATTACAAAATGACTAAATTTCTTAATGGTCAGAACAATGAATTCTAACCATTAGTAACTATGTTTGGAATGGAAAGTTGATAGTTAATTTGCCAAGAAGATCAGGGGAAGTAAGAAATTGAAATGGCTGCACACTAGGCAACTGCACATGTGAAGCAAGGTAGGGGGAGGGAGAGGGTTTTGATCACCTCTGCTGAAGTTTAGAACTTGCATGCCCAGAGACAGAAAATAGCAGTTGAGAAACACTTCTGCCTGAGAGCAAGAGTGTGAGCACATGTCTAAGTGAGTATATATGTGTGAACATGAGTATTTGTGTGTATATGTATTTTGTGCATATTGTGAATTTCACACAAACTCAGAAGTCATCTCAGGGCCAGAGGGCAAGGCATTTAGTGCTGACTTTGATTTGAATCCAGTACCCTTGACTCTTAAGCCCAGGCTCCACACCTGTGCTCTATACTTGGCTTTGCATATAAACCTTCTCTCTCTCTCTCTCTGAAAAAAAATTTTCTTTTCTCCATGCTTGGGAAATCCTGCCCCTTCCTGAAGGTCTAGCTAAAGTGCAGCCTCCTCCATGAAGCCTGACCTGATTTCATGTACACCTGTTCCCAACAGATATGACCTCTCTTATGGCTATGAGTTGGAAGTGGGACTTCAGTGCAGTTAGAACTATGATGGGGGAATAGAAACCAGCTTACAGGAAAGGTCACAGTTTTGCACTTAACATTTGTACTTTCTATATGTAACAAGTACCCTTGGTGATTTTCATTATCAGGTAAGATTGGGAAACACTGACCTAGTCTTACCTCCTCAATTTATAGAAATTATAGCTGAGGCTCAGAGAAGTGGAAGTGACTTGAACAAGAAAACACAGTCCTTCGATGACAGATCCAAGGCTCATATGCAGATGTGTCTTCCTTTGCATTTTATTTCCACAGCAGGACCAGCTATATAATTTTTAGAGTCCCAATGCAAAATTAAAATATGGGGCTCCTTGTTCAAATGTTATTAGGAATTTCAAGTGTTTCACTCAACTTTGTGTCATTGTGTCCACAAAAGACCCGACAAGAATAACTTACAGAAGGAAAAGTTTGTTTGTGTTCATAGTTTCAGAGGTCTTCATCCATGGTCAGCCACTTCTATTGCTCTGGGTCTGAGGTGAGTCAGAACATTATGACCAAAGGACATGGTGGAGGAAAGCTGCTTAGTTCATAAAAGCCAGGAAGCAGAGTGAGTGAACAAGGTGCCAGGGACAACATATAAATCCCAAAGTCATGCTTCCAGTGTCTTACTTCCATTAGCTACACAATACCTACCTATAGTTACCACTCAGTTAATACATTCAAGTGGATAAATCTATGAATTTGGTTACAGCTCTCATAATCAAATCATTTCACCTCTGAACATATATGTATTGTCTCACATATGAGCTTTTGGGAGATACCTCAGATCCAAACCATATAACATCAAGATGGCAAAAGAACATTAAATCAACCACAGTGCCATCTACATGCAGAGATTTGTGCAAATGTACATATTACACACCTGTGAAACTGGCTGAGTCCTACAATGAATATGGACTATATCTTGCATGTGATAGGTCATTGTATAAATAAATGGATAAATCAATGCAATTTTAAATACTTTTGATCTTCATGAAATCTTTGATAGTAAGGATCTAGACCAGTATGTTTTGATAGGAGCATAGGAAAGGAGAGAAGAAAATATGTCTGCACATGAGATGCAAGGTTATCTATGTGTTGAGTTTTTTTAATAGTTTTGTGCATGAGTTAAGGCTGCTACAAGGGTTGTCCAATAGAAACAATTTATGGGTTACCAACACAGTCTCTGAATAGTAAGAACAATGAATTTCAAACACTCAGCAACTCTGACTAGGGAGAAGGCTTTGTAGGCATATTAGGCAAGCAGACTAGGAGAAAAAGGGAAAAATCAACTGCCTATTGGACAACAGTACATATTTAATAAATAATGGTTTAAGTAAAAATGAATCTTCTGATTTTGTTGGATCTGGTATTTCCAGGATATTGATATATACCTTGCTGTCTTGCTTATACAAGCATTATCAAAGCTTTTCTGAGATGTCTGGAATTTTTATCTAGAATATTTATGCTGCCACCTGATCTCTAAATACCACTTCTGTTAAGGAATATTGTCTGGGTAGTCCATAATTTTTTCTTTAGGTTCTTAATTTATGTTTGTATCAGTTTTCTATTGCTGAATAACAAATTACCACAAAGTTAATTAGTTTTTAACCATGTGTTTATTCTTTCAGAGTTTCTGTAGATTAGAAATGCAGGCACAGGGTAATGAGTGTCTTCGCTTAAGTGTCATAAGGCTGAAGTCAAGTGGTTGGCTGGGCTATGTTCTCATCTGGATCTCAGGATCCTCTTCCAGGTTCACTCAAATTATTGGCAGTATTCACTTCTTTGTAGTTATAAAAATATTACCTGGGTACCGTTCTTAGTTCCTAGAGGCTAGCCTCGTGTCCCAGTTATATGGCTCCCTTCATCTGCATAAATATTTGCAGTCTTCCAGGCTACAAGGAAACCATACCTGCAGTTTAGAATTTCTCTGACTTCAGTTTTTTGAGGTTCTACCTTATTAGGTCAAGTTAAAAAAGTATAATGTCTCTTATTTTTTTATTAACTCCAGGCCAACTGATTAGGAATCTTAATTTTATCTGCTAGATTTTTTGACCTTTGCAATATAATATAAACCAATCACACGAGTGATAATTAGTCATATTCTCAAAAAAGGATCACACATAGTATATGTATCAGAAGTTAGGATTCTTGAAGACCATCTCAGAATTCCGTTCACAATAGTCATGAATGAACATTGAGAACACAACCAAAAAGTCTGTAAAATTTTACCAATAGGTTTATTTGCTGTTAGATTTACCTTTAAGGTAATTCCTGCTAGTCTCCATATTGCATTTGCTTAACTGTGCTCTCCTTTCCTCTATCTGGCTGTCTGTAACATTTCTACCCAAGATGAGACCTGACTCAGTTATACTATACTATCCCTGTTGGCTATTAGCTGAAGCAGACACCAATGACATATGTATCATATTCTGTTTGCTATTGTTCTACAAATTATTTCACATGAAACTTGGGACTTTCTGGCTAGGTTGCAAGCAACTCCAGAGCAGGAATCAAGTCCTATGCCATATTCTATCTAGTACTATACTAATCAAAGAATAAGCACTAAGTATTATCAAATATTCCAAAACCTCAGTAGTCTCAAATATAGTGAATATGCTTAGATACACCAAAGAGCTTTGATGAGATATTGGGTCTAGGAACTGTAATAAGTAATGTAAAAAAAACTTCTTTCCCACATGTTTACAATCTATGGAGTATCAGATAATCATAATCCAAATACTGTAATACCATGCAAATTTAGGTCAATTCCATGTGAGAAATATGAGCAAAGTAGTCAGTGAAGATCACATGTAACATGTAATGGGGGTGGGAGATGGAGTGGAAAGGGTCTTTAGAAGGGTACTGCAGAACAGATGAATTTATTAGTGTGTGAAAAGAAGTAGAATAAAAAGGAGGAAGCCTTTTAGTTGTAGGAAAGGATAAGAAAACAAGAAAGTCATACTTCAAGTAAATGGATGTGTTTTGAATTCTGTGTGTGTGTGGCCCACACTTTCTCTGCTTTTTCTGAATAGATTCCTTTAACCCATCTCAACTGACTCTTATGCACATATCTGTCATGGCCCAGTTCAAATGTCAGCATTTTCATGAAAATTTTCTGTTCACTCAGACCACAATGAATCTCTCCCTACTCTGAAATTCAATAACATGATATCTCTATCTCGCTCAGGTAACTTTCTGCTATTTAAGCATGGTTAGATATACATATATTTTATCTTAATACCACTACTAACAACAAAAATCATTTTATATTGCAATTTCTGCCTAAAAAGCAATTTCACATACATTGTTATATTGTTCTTTCGGTTGTAGATGAAAGGACTGAGGATCAAAATCCACCCGCTTTACTGATAATAAGTAGTAGAGCAAACATATGAGCCAGGTTTTCAGAATTCACTCCCAGTATGTTCTTTGATTTTTATTTTTTACCAGTTAATTCTTTGTACATGTATATGAACCTGGTTATGAAGGTAACATAAAGTTTTGTTTATATTTAAAATGTTCCTAATCTTGAACACTTTGTTTCAGATAACCAGTAAAAATGTCATGTAGCTCACATGACAGATCTAACTTTGTAAATTATTTTTTCATAAGCAAATTATAGGAAAGGACAAATATAATTCAGTTTCATATCTCTACATTTTTATTTACTATTTTTATTGATTCTTTTTAGTTATACATGACAGGAGAATTCATTTTGATATAATTACACAATTATATAAAATATATCGTATTCTAGTTAGGATCCCATTCTTATGGATGTACATGATGGTGGGATTCACTATGGTATACTTCTATATTCTTTTTAACATGGATATTTAATGCATAATTTATCAGCTTTATCAAGGTATAATTTAATATCATAAATTTAACTGTTAAAGAGTATAATTCAGCATATTTTATAAATTTACAAGTTTATATAGCCATCATCACCGTAGTTCAATTTTCACATATTTTCTTCATCCTGAAAATATCTCTCATATCCATTAGCAGTTCCTGTCATTTTTTCAGCCCCAGGCTACCACTAAACTACTTTATAGTCCCTGTGGATTTACCTTTTCTGGACATTTCATATCAATTAAATCATACAATATGTAGCCTTTTGTATCTGATATTTACTTTAGCATGTTTTCAAGGTTCATATAGCATGTATCAGCACTACATTTTTGCTACATATGGATATATACCACATTTTATTTTTCCATTCACCAGTTAATGGTCATTTGCATTCTTCCACTTTTTGGCTACTATAAAATACTTCTATGAGTATTTCTGTGCAAGTTTTTGAATGGGCATATTTTCATTTTCTTTCTTTTAATTGCATGCAGATGAGTAGAAATGTTGGCTCATATGGTAACCTGTCATTGACGTTTTGAGGAGCTATTAGACTTTTTCCCAAAATGGCTGCACCATTTTACATTTGTACTAGTGATATCTGAAGGTTCCAAATTCATGACATCCTAATTCATGACATCCTAACCAGCATTTTCCATTGTGATTTTTTGATTATAATCATCCTAGTGGATGTAAAGCCATATCTTATTTTGGTTTCAACTTGCGTTTCCTTGATAGCTAAATGTTATGGTTTAGATATTTAGATATGAGGTGTCCCTTGAAAGCCTTATGTGTGAGACAATGCAAAAATGTTCAGAGGTGAAATGATCAGATATGACAGTTGTAACCTAATCATTGATTAATTCACAGGTAAGGATTGGGTGGTAATTATAAGTAGGTAGGGTGTGGCAGGAGGAGGTGGGTTACTGGGAGAGTGCCTTTGGGGTTTATATTTTGTCGTTGATGAGCAAAGTGTTCGCTAGCATGGGCATGCTCTCTCTCTGTCCCTCCCTCCTTCCTGATTGCCATGTTCTGAGCTGCTTTTCTCCTCTACAACCTTCCACCATTATGTTCTGCCTTACCTCAGGCCCAGAGCAATGGAGTCATTCATCTATGGACTGAGATCTCTGAGACTGTGAGCACCAAATAAACTTTTCCTCCTCTAAAATTGTTCTTGTCAGGTCTTTTGGTCCCAACAGTGAAAAAGCTGACTAAAATAATAATGTGGAGTATCTTTTAATATGCTAATCAAGCATTTGTTTATCTTTTTTGAAGAAATGTCCAGATGCTTTTCCCACTTTTAATTTGGTTATTTGCCTTTTTATTGTTTGAGTTATAAGGGTCCTTTTTATATAAAGAAAAGATATTCTTTATCAGATAAGTGATTTGCACATGTTACCCCAGTCTGTGATTTGTCTTTCCTTTTCTTAATAGTAACCTTTGAAGCAGAACAGTGTTTTAAAATTTTTAATGAAATACAATTGAACTCTCCCCCCTACATTTTTTTTTTTTACTTTTCACTTGAACTTTTGGAATATGCTATAGTTTGGATCTTAAATATACCTCAAAGGCCCATGTTTTGAAATCTTGGTCCCCAACCTGTGGCATTATTGGGAGATGTTAGAACTTTTAGGAGGTGAACACTAGTGGAAGGAAGTTAGATCATTGGGGACATGCCCATGAAGGGGATTTTGGGACCCTGGCCATCCTCTTTATCTTTTTACATGCCAGCTTCAATGAGGTAAACAGCTTTCTCTGCCACATGCTGGAGCTATGATGTATGGTCTTGCCACAAGCCCAAAAGCAATGGGGCCAAATGAACATATGCTATAACACCAAAACTGTGACTCAAAATAAATTATCTTTTAAAGTTTATTATCTCAGGTATTTTTATAGTAATGGAAATGTGAATAACATATCTAAGAAATCATTGACTAATATCACAACAAAGCTTTACTCCAATGTTTTCTCAATAATTTTATTCGTTTAGCTCTTGCATTTAGGTCTATGTCCATTTGGAGCACTTTAAATATTTGTGTATGATATTAGGCAGAACTGTAAATCAGTCTTTTTGCATCATCCTAATACCATCTGTTACAAAGACTATCATCCTTCTCTACTTAGATGTGTTTTTATGTTGTTTATCTCTTAGAAGTTCAGAAACGAATGGTGTTTACCAGAAAGTTAAGGAGAATAGTGGGAAGGGAGGGATGGGGAACAGTTGATCAATGAGTACTGTTAGAGTTAAATAGGAGCAGAAGTTTCTGTTGTGCTATTGCATAGTAGATTTCCTATAGATAACAATTATGTATTGTACATTTCAAATTTTGAAAGATTTCACTATAAATAAATAATAAATATTTGATGAGATAAATAGGCGAGAGCCATGAAAACTAAGCTATCTTAACCAAAATGAAATCAGAACAGTTTAAATCATACAAAGTAAAGCATAATCTTACTTTAAAATGGCAAAGTTCCCCCATGGCTTTCAAAAAGGGTTGATAGTATTTTTGAAGTCATTTCAAAAGTATTATCAATCATTTTTGAAAGCCATGGGGGAAACTTGCCATTTTAAAGTAAAATTAGCTTAGTTTTCATGGGTCTAACCTATCCCAATATATTTGCATGATACTCTTTCTATTAAGTAAATTATATTAATTAAAGTTTTCACAACTTGAGATAAAGAGATTTTTACCTTGCTAAAGTTTTAACAAGAGAGTGGGTATAGTAAATATGGTAATATCTTCTCTTCCTTCTTAGTTGGTATCTGCTGGCCTCATTTTAACCTTGGCAATGCCTGTTACAAGAAGCAAAACTCTATACAATTTAGCTGTGTGTTTAGATGGCTAATTATGATTGATTTATTGGGTGGTGTTAATCACCAACTCTATTCCTGGCAGTTCACTGCTGCCATAGAAAAGGCTATTCTTCTTTGTTGAGTAAATATAGATTTATTCAATAGAAAATATTTGGCTATGGATTCTTACTCAAAGTTTATTAATCAACAGAATTTAAAAAAAGAATTGATATATGGTTAAGATGGCCCAAGGCCTGGAAGTTTTGACATACACCCATTTGTTGCTTCAAGTGTTGACTTGTAATTAGAATGTGCTTGTGATTTATAGTATTACATACAGCTTAGTGGAAAATGAAACAGAGTGGAAACTTAGAGGTCATGATTCAAGCCCCCCATCCCCATTTTACAAGAGAGGAAACCTATTGTGTCCCAAATCACCTAGGAAGTAAAAAGGGGCAGAATTCTCCTGGGTCTGAATTTATATCTAAATTTTCCTATTCCAGTGTTGATTCTACCTCCTTTTCAATTTCTTAATTGACTGGATCTAAAATAAGCTTATCATATATTGGGTAACTTATATTAAAACTAGAAGTGAACAATGACTGAGCTAAGCAAATTCAATATGAAGTTATTTATTGAAAACTAAGACAAAATTTGATTTTGAATAGAGTGGGGTAAAACTTTTCAAATGCATTGTGGAAAATTGAGGTCATTTTCATGGTGGAGTATTTCAGGTTATAGATAATTCTTTCAAGACACCTGATATGGCACTGAATATATGTGTCTGTATTGTCCTGTGCATGTGGCTTTTAAGCACTTTAAATGTCTGTCTTCTAAATAAAGATATATGTGTTATAAGTATAAAATACACACTGGATCTCAAAAAGTCAAAGAAAGGAATGGTAAATATCTCAATTATATTGTTAGTATTATAAACACTGAAATCATATGAATTGGATCAGTTGAGCTAGTTAAATATATTATTCAAGTTAATTTCACTACCTTTTTTGACGTTTTAAATTTGACTAGAAAAAATTTAATCACATATGTGGACATCATATTTCTGTTAGATAGCATCTGTCTTGATTATTGTTACACAAAGCATGGTCCATGAACAAGATGCATTGGCATCTCCTGAGAATTTAAAATAAATGCAGTCTTACATCTTACCCCAAACCTATTGAATTTGAATCTGCATTTTAACTAGATTTTCAAGGTAATTTGTGTGTACATTAAATCTTGGTAAATACTGAGGTATCATGTGTACTCTTTGTTCAAATATTTCCTAGTTCTCCATTCAGAACTTATTGGAGCACTTCTGAACTGACATGTGGTGATGAAGGCCAGATCAACCCAAGACATTCTGGCTTTAAGCTTTGATAGAATTTCAAGCTGCATTTATGTGCCCTGGATTTCTGATTTCAAACATCCTTACCATCTTTTCACAGTAAAATGATTCTTGCAAAAACTCTGCAAGGGATGAAAGTGCAATCTTTATTAAGCCAACATTTAAAATGTATCAATGCTTTTGATGCCCAAGTCTACTTCCTTGTCAGATATCTATCCTATTTCTATATCAGGACAACCAAATATCTGTTTATATTTATCTTTGGTGTCCTACTAGAATCTGAATAAAAGGTGTTTAAAATAAAATTTACCACCTTATCCATAAAATATGATTCCTTTTACATTTGCTGTCCTGAGTGATGTCACCACCATTTACCTAAAATACCCAAGACCTGTAAGAAGTCATAATAATCCTTTCACCACTGAAACCTCCAGTAAACCTTAAATCCAATTGACCACTTAGTATAGTCAATCCTGCCTCAGATCTCCCTCTTGAACATGTTCTTAATGTCCATTTCTGCTGCCCTAATTCTGAGTTTTTGTTAAATCTTGCCTGAATTATTATAGTAATTCGTTTCTAATCTTCTGCCTCTAATATCTCTGCTTTCTAAGCCATCTTCCACACTGCAGCCAGTCATACCTATCTGGAATACAAATCTGATTATGCCTAATCATCCTTAGTGACCTCCCAGTAGCTCAGTTTCCTTATAAAATTGGACTAATAGTACATTTGACAGAGACATGTGTAATAATTAAATAAGTTAATGTACATAAACCTCTATGTAGGTATTAGTGTATATGGTGATTATTATTCAAGGTTCTTTACTACATATGACCTCAACCTAAACTTTCAAGTGAAACCAGTGTCCTTTCCATTTTTTTCTCATCCATTTCTTATAATACAAGACATTTTTTGGCTTATAAACACTCCCTTGTACTTGTTCTCCTTCCTGAAATACCTTACTTTATTTTTGTACCTGGAAAAGAAATCCTACTTCATATTTTTGTTTTTAGCCTAAGTCGGTTCCTGGACTTCAAGGCTCTTTTTTTAATGGCACAATTTCACTTGTAACCTATGTTTATTTATTTAAAAACATGCCTAAATTGTGGTTATCTAGTGTTGGAAGCTTATAGATTTCATTTGATAAGTGTATGATGCTGTCCAAATGGAATTTATGGCACCATTTCAGATTTTAATCTCATGAATGATCAAACCAAAGTAACCAAAGCTTTCCCAGACAGTGAACTGAATAGCTAATTTTTATAAACAGAACAGCAGGTGGTCTCCTGATTTGTCCAAATTTATAGAATAAAATAGTTGTTTATTACCTTCAAACACTGATTGCTAGGAAAAATGGTTGGGTCAGCCTTTTAATATATACGTTTTAAAGCACTATTTCTTGATGTTTTACCCATGTTTTATTTGAAAAAAAAATACAACTAGAATTACAGGTATAACTTGCTTTATAAAATAGATCTTTTAGAAGAGAGTTAAATAGAATTAGCTCAAATAGATTATTATCATAAAAGTTTTAATAAAAATTGGAATTTAAAGGAATCTGATAGTGAATCCTACTAGAATCTCATCTCCTAACTTAATGTTTCCTTAAGTCTGCATTCTGGAAATCCACATCAGCATTCCTTGCAGGTGCCTATTAAACTTCCAAATTCCTCAGCAACTCTCCAGACTGATGAAACAGAATCTCTGGAAATGGATCCAAAAATCTCTTTTAACAAGCCCTCCACCCTGCCCCCTGTGAATAATGCAGATACACATAAATGTTTGAGAACCACTGGGCTAAGGCTTCAATTTCATTCAACTTCATTTGCTTCTGGTCCCCAAAAGGAGCCTTCTGCTATAATTCATTTGGATTGCTATAGTGATTCTTTGAACATGCATTGTTCCTTTCTGCCTGCCTGTCTTTGCTTGTGCTGGTTCTTCTGCCTTTGCTCTACTTTCTATGTTGCCACTCTTTTTTCATTTTTTATTTACTTTTCAAATGTTCTCTACTCAAAGATGCTTTCCCGGACTCTCCTATTGGGAACAATCCCTCTCTTTCTAAACACTTAGTGTAGTGTGTCTCATTAATGCAATCTCCACAGAATGACTTGGTCATCTAGTATCTGAGCTAGTATCTTAGTCTTACCTCTCCTAGTATAAGCCTCAGTGTCTTATTCACTGATTCACTTATTCATTGTCTTATTCATTTATGTACTAGTGAACACACACACACACACACACACACACACACCATCCTTTACATAATAAAAACATGCAACAAAACTTGAAAACCAGCTTATTATAATTATAAGTCAATATAATTTGGGGAAGGAGCTGTGGCTGAACACTTGCCTAGCACATGTGAGGCACTGGGTTCGATCCTTAGCACCACCTACAAAAATAAGCACATAAAATAAAGGCATGCTATCCATCTACAACTACAAATTTTTTTTAAAAGAAGTCAATATAATTTTACATAGAGGTTTCTTGTAGTAAAGTATTTGCCTAATAGAATAGGGTAACTAGAACATGTCAAAGTGAATCCTGAAACAAAGGTGACTTGTTGCAGCTTGGTGTAGTGAAGCCTGAGGATATATACACATATATACAATACCCATTTATACTGGATTTAAAAACTCAAATAAGAATTGTAATGCATTCCACTGCTGTGTATTTAAGAAAATAAAATCAATTAAATAAAAAAAAACAAATGAAAATCTTTGTAGTTGACTACCTCAAATAGTTAGGTCCATTTTTACCAAAGGTTGTGCTGATTTGGTACAATCACCTTTGAGCTGGGACCAGAAGGAATAGAATATGATGAAAGGGCTGAAAATAGAGGATTCCCTGGGAAGCAATACTGAGCTTTAATGTTGTTTTGCTATATAGCAAGTTACATACTGAATTACATAGTGAATTCTGGTCTTACCACACAACAGCAGAAACTGGAGGTGGCAGAAGTTAATGCCCTTAGTTTTTCTCTAGAGACACGTTTTTGCTGTAACACTAAAGAATGCTTTGCCAATAAAAACACACACCCAAATGAATACAGTTATTGGTTAAGATTAAATGTTTCTCATTTGGAACTTTTATGGTTGTTGTGAAGAAAATTTCTGTAGCCCTTTGTGAACCTTGAAACTGATGGAAACGAACTGAGTTATAGTACTTGAGAATAGCCACACATTTTCCATTTTGAAAATACAGGTGATCAGAGAGCCATTCAACTCAAAACAAAATGATTGTCATCTAAGCGGGAGGTTTGTTGAACCTTACAGAACTGATAACATAACATCAGCAAATGATAACATCATTCACTCACCCACTGCAGAGTTATAATTGAGCTGCCCAGTTATTGATGGTAAGTAAGATGCTTGTGTTCTTCTGAAAATGGTCTGATGTACTCTGATGTTCTTGCCTTTGATGCTATGGTCCCTTCAAGATATCACTCACTCAATAAATCTTTATTTTATGCGTACTAGATGCCAAGAACTCTGAAATTCTTTCTAGGATATACTACTATTCCTTAAAACTTTCTCCTGCTTTATGTACTAAGACACTACATTTTCCTGGTTCTGTTCCTTTTTCATAGATGCATACTTCTTTTTTTCCATTTGCCCCTACAATATCAATGTTTTCTGTTTCTTTGTCCTTGGTTCTGCTCTTATTGTATACCCTGCCTGTGTAATATCCCATATTAGGATCCAAAAACATGCTCCTTCTTCCTTTTATCATTTGTTGGTATATGACAATACCATATTCCTTGTCTTCTGGTTAGAAACTCAGACATCTATGATGTCATGTTTTCCTTCCTATTACACATTGAATCAGCTTTCACTGACTATTAATTCTACCTTTCCTGCATGCTCTCTCTTGTCCATTCTCACTGCTAACAGCTTAGTGTAGGCCAGGAATTATAAATTGGCAACTTACTGGTCACATATGTTTGTTTCAAGAGCACGGTGTTTATTTTTTTGTTTAATGTGATAGCTTCTAAAATATACATGTACTATCTAGCTCACCATATTTCTGTACTATCCCCCATGGTGCTGAACTAGTGTCTTGAACTTAATAGCCAGTTAAACAATATCTTTTAAAAATATTTTTGTATTTTATACCTTTATTTTATTTATTTATTTTTATGTGGTGATGAGGATTGAACCCAGAACCTCACACAATGCTAGATAAGCTCTCTACCACTGAGTCACAACCCCAGCCCCAAGCAGTATCTTTAATTGTGTAGACAGGCCCCAAAAAGTTTATAACCTAGCTAAAAACATGAAATAGCTATACATGAAATGATTTAGTAACAACCCAAAGCAGGCTATAAGAATATCACAAAAGGTGGAACACACAATAAGTTTTCTATGGCTAGAATAAGGAGAGGTCACTTTGGGAGTAATCAGATAAAAATTCACAGAGGAAACTATTTAAGCCTTGAAAAATGGACAGATTATATAAAATATGAAATAAAGTTGCTTTATTTTGATGTTCACATCCAAAATAAGGACTTTGTTTCTAATACTATGGGTATAGACAGCTTAAGGCAGGAGAATGTATGCTTATTTTATTCAAACTATAAACACTAGAAAAAGTGAATGGCGACTACCTTAATAAATAAAGGCAGTAAATATAAAACTGATAAGATGGAGGTGTTAGTTTAAAGGTACCTTCCTCAGAGTATCTGTAGCTTTGTACATATTTAGAGCTTTCAATAAACTCATTTAATACATTTATGAATGACAAGCCAAGTTTAAGTGAATCTAGAAGCATGTTGGTACATGCTGGTAATCCCAACAACTACAGAGGCTGAGGCAGGAGGATTGTGATTTCAAAGCTAGCCTCAGCAACTTAGGCCCTGAGCAACTCATTGAGACACTCTCTCAAAATAAAAAAATAAAAAGCGCTAGATTATTTTTGTTGTTGTTGTTGTTGTTGTTAAGTTTTTTGAGTTCTTTATATATCCTAGAGATTAATGCTTAATCGGAGGTGCATATGGTAAATATTTTCTCCCAATCTGTAGGCTGTCTCCCAATCTATAGGCTCTCTCCTCACATTATTGATTGTTTCCTTTGCTGAGAAGAAGCTTTTTTAATTTGAAGCCATCCCATTTATTTATTCTTGATTTTATTTCTAGCACTTCAGGAGTCTTGTTAAGGAAATCAGATCCTAGGCCGACGTAGTGAAGATTTGGGCATATTTTTTCTTCTATTAGGTGCAGGGTCTCTGTTCTAGTGCCTAAGTCTTTGATCCACTTTGAGTTGATTTTTGTCCAGGGTGAGAGATAGAGGTTTAATTTCATTTTGCTACATATGGATTTCCAGTTTTTCCAGCATCATTTGTTGAATATTCTGTCTTTTCTCCAGTGACTGTTTTTTATCACCCTTGTCCAGTATGAGATAACTGATTTATGTGGGTTTGTCTCTGTTCTATACCATTGGTCCACAAGTCTATTTTTGTGCCAATACCATGTGGTTGTTGTTACTGTAGCTCTGTAACATAGTTTAAGTTGTGGTATTGTGATACCTCCAGCTTCACTTTTCTTACTAAGTATTGCTTTAGCTATTCTGGGTCTCTTGTTTTTTCCAAATAAATTTCATAACCCAATCAATAAATGGACTAAGGAATTGAGCAGACACTTCACAGAAGAAGAAATACAATTGATCAACAAATATATGAAAAAAAGTGTTCAACATCTCTAGCAATTAGAGAAATGCAAATCAAAACTACTCTAAGATTTCAGTCAAAATGACAATTATCAAGAATACAAGTAATAATAAGTGATGGTTAGGATGTGGGTGAAAAGGTACACTCATACATTGCTGATGGGACTGCAAATTGGTGCAACCACTATGGAAAGCAGTATAGAGATTCCTCAGAAGACTGGGAATGGAACCACCATTTGACCCAGCTATCCCACTCCTGGGTTTATACCCAAAGGACTTAAAATCAGCATACTACAGTAATGTAGCCACGCCAATGTTTATAGCAGCTCAATTCACAATAGCTAGACTATGGAACCAACCCAGGTATCTGTCCCTCAATAGATGAATGGATAAAGAAAATGTGGTTTATGTACTCAGTGGAATATTACTCAGATTTAAAGAAGAGTGAAGTTATGGCATTTGCCAGTAAATAGTTGGAGTTGGAGAATATCATGCCAAGCAAAATAAGCCAACCCCACAAAACCAAAAACTGAATGTTTTCTCTAATATGCAGATGCTAGTTCACAATAAGGTAGGGGGCATTAGGGAAGAATAGTGTTACCTTAGATTAGTGATGGGAGGGGAGGGGGGATGTGGGGATAGAAAAGATA
Source organism: Spermophilus citellus (assembly GCF_964194105.1). Classification (NCBI taxonomy): domain Eukaryota; kingdom Metazoa; phylum Chordata; class Mammalia; order Rodentia; family Sciuridae; genus Spermophilus; species Spermophilus citellus. The sequence goes on from NC_138190.1 coordinate 103,801,701, forward strand.
GTAGAATGAAATAGACATTATTACTGTATGTATATATGTGACTAAATGACCAATATGATTCTGCAACAAGTACACTCAGAAAAATGGGAAATTATATCCTATCTATGTATGATATATCAAAGTGCACAAATGCATTCTACTGTCATGTATAACTAATTAAACAATTTTTTTAAAAAATACTGGGGATGTAGCTCAGTGTTTAAGCCCCCCTGGGGCTTAAACACTGAGATAGAGAGACAAGCAGACACTATTTTAACCTTAGTTTTCCTTTTCAGTCTCTCTTCCTCCTCTCCAGTGTCTAAACATTAGAGTATCCCAGGCTTTGATACCCAGTATCAAAAAGAGAGAGAGGTGGGGAGAGAAACCAGAATATTTTAGGAAAAAATGCTTGTAAATTAATCATGTCTTCCTATCACATGTTTCTTGATTTTCTATTAAAAGAATAAACTTTGATCTAGGCAGAACATGCTGCATGCAGACCAGAAGCCCTGTTTTCATGTTTCAATTACCTATCTCTACCATTGTAGGATGGGACATAGTGGAGGATATTGCATTAGTTCATAATATTATCAGATTTGTAGCTAGGGATACTCATATAGTCTTTGCTGATGAAGAATTTAGCCAATAAAAGAGCTTAGAAAGAAGGCCAAACATTACTTCTGCATGAAGCACAGCATGCAGAATGGTGAAACACACACAGAAGCTATTTCTACACTCCTTTGGGTTGATTTCCTCTAGTGAAATCTAAACATTCAGTGTTTGCTCCTTGGAACCCAAATCTTTGTCTAGGCTCAAACACAGGTTATACCTGCTTTCTTTCATTCTACTATCATGCCCCAGTGGTGCTCTGTTATTTTAAAAAGTGCTTACAATTCTATCATCATAACATTACAGATGGGCTGGTGCTATGGTAAAGCCAAGGGCAGTCATTTGCAGCTGCCCTCCTCCCACTGGGCTCAGCAATACTGCCGTTGAAAAGAGTTAGGCTTCCTAAGGATGACCTTTTTAATCACTGTTGGTCTGTTTACCCCTACAGCATCTTTCATTGCTCTCATCTCTCCTTAGTGCTGATTATCTTAGAGCAAATTATCTTGGCCCCCACCAAGAGATTGTACTAATATCTAGCCCACCACTACCAGGGCAGATTCCAGTCATTTGATCAAGAGGACTACTTTTTTTCTCGGTGGTTTCTCTAGGACTCTCTGTCATCTGCCATGTTAGTTCCTTATTGGAAAGTCTAGGAGTTTCTGAAAACACTTAGATAATCGTTTATTAATAAAACCTCTAAATTAGCATCTGGTCTCATATTCCAGCTGTTGGAAATCTCTCACCAGATGTATCTTCAGAATCTCATAATTAATATGTATATTGAGCATCTGGAAAATAACTAAAGATGGGGAGGTATTGGGAAAGTGGAGGAGAGAAGCAGTATGTGTATGAGGATAAGGAAACACACATTTTAAACAAAAACATCAAAATGGAATACCATTTAAAAATCAAGATCCCTGATTTTTCTAATCATAATGTTAGGATTAGAAATTATATATATTATTATTATCTCTAAGAGGCCCTTATTCTTTTATCAAGCTGGACATAGGGACATAGGTCATTTCAAATAGTACGTGTCTATTCAAAAGCTCAGAGGATGGAGAGCGAAGCTGTTAGTTAGAAATAAGAAATAAAAGTAGATGACAGTGCTGAAAAATATGGAAAATACACACAGAACAAAAACAAAGTCTCTTAATTATCCCATCTTTTAAACTAGAGTGTGTAACATATTCAGTAACATTCTAAGGCTGGGGACATGGAAGCTGTCTGCTCTGGGTATAGGCAATAAAAAAGTGTGTTGTCTGAAGAGATATAAAAATAATAAGTAATACTGTAAGTTAGTGTATGTTTTATTATCACCATGTGTCAGTGATTCTAAATAATACCAGTAATAAAAAGCCTCCCCTGTTCCCAGGATGAACTTATTCTCAATATTCTTCCAACCTTTAACTGAACCCCACCAACACACAAACACAGAGTTGGGAAAGAAGAGAAGGAGGAGGAGGAGGGAGGAAGAGTGAAGGCAAAAAGAGGAGAAGGAAGAAGAGATAGAGAGACAAGCAGACACTATTTTAACCTTAGTTTTCCTTTTCAGTCTCTCTTCCTCCTCTCCAGTGTCTAAACATTAGAGTATCCCAGGCTTAGTATTTGTTCGACTATTAGCTCTACATCTGCACATGGAAGTCTAATAAACATCTCTGATTTAACGTTTCCAAAATTGAGTAACTGATATCTCCATAAAACCTACAGTCTTCCTCATCATCTTTCCAGTTGTTCAGACCAAAAATCTTGAAGTGATCCCTTCTTTAACTCAGCTCAACACATGCATCAGGAAATACACTTGGCCTAAAATTCAAAATATTTGCAGAAACTGAGGACTCCTCATCACTCATACTAAAACTAGAAGCCTACCATTGACTGAGCTAGCATTGACTCCTACCTGATTTGCTGACAAGTGTCCTGAATGGTCACCTTACCATACTGAGAATCAAAACTTATGCCCCTCAAATGGCCCTCAAGAGCATATACATCTGGCATCTCTTGGTGACTTCATTTCTTTGTTCTATACTCCTTCATTTCCTTCATTTCAGCCATATTAACTATATGGAACACACCTCAGCATTAGACTAGGGCATTTTTTTTTCTGCCTGAAATGTTCTTTTCCCAAATATCTACAGGCTTTCCTCCCTCATCTTCTTCAGATCTTTTGATCCAATATTACCTTATCTCAGTGAGGTCTATGTTGAATTGTTTGTTTAAAATACGACTTTTCCCCACTCTACTTCCACCCACCAATACTCTCCATTCGCCTTACTCTGATCTAGGTTTTCCTTTATTACTTTATAACTCTATGAATTATACTTATTAATCTTGCTTATTATCATTTGCTTATTATCATTGACTCTCGCTAGAGCACAAGTACAGATTTTTGTCTTTTTTTTTCACTCATATATTCCCAGTGCTTAGAATAGTTCCTTCCAGGCATATAATATGTGTTTAATAAATTATTGTTGAATGAATAAGTGAATGCTATTGAATGACATCTATCTTATTGCTTATGAAAATAACTGCCTGAAATTACAGAAACCCAGGTATAGACACTCTTACATTCAGACCTTCATACTGAGGAATTTGTAGATATTTGTGTATTGTCTTGCAGTTTATGACTTCATTCTTGACAGAAAATGTAAATTTTTATTCATATATGATTGTAATCTTTTACTATCTGCCATCATATGTTGAAAAAAATATTGGAAAAATTCTCTTGGTTCAACACATGTTGATTACTCTAATTCCCTCTTACATGTTACACATTGACTTTTTGTTGTTTGTATTGTCCTTTAATGAGGATCATTTTGAAAGTAATTACACAAGACTTTTTTAATTGATTTTATTTTTTAACTACATGACATCAAATGCATTACAATTCTTATTACACATATAGAGCACAATTTTTCATATCTCTGTATATAAAGTATATACATACCAATTATGTCTTCATACATGTACTTTGGATAATGATGTCTATCATATTCCACAATAATTGCTAACCCCTTGCCCCCTCCCTTTCCCTCCCACCCCTCTCTCCTATTATGGTTGTGCTCCTGGACTTCCCAGCCTCCAGGTCTGTGAGCCAAATAAACCTTTACTCTTAATAAACTTCCCAGCCTGTTGTATTCAGTTATAGTACCAAAAAGGACTAAGCCAAAAGCTTAAAAGTTGTAGTGTTGTAGCCACAGCACCTGGTTTAGGCAACCAATCTCTCCTTTGCAGGTGGGGACCAAATCACAGTGGCCTATTTCAAGCTGAGACACTCTTTCATAGATGTTTTCTAATAATATTTTCTAAAGCTCTGTTTCTGATTTTAAAAACTGAATTTTATGTCATAAGCATTTTCTATATTTAAATACTTAAAACTATACTTTTAAAATACAGTACAATATTACGGCAAAGTATAAAAAAAACACAAATTTGTTTCCATACTGTTAGGCTTGTATGTTTCCATATCTTTCTAAATTAAGACACAATAAACAAAAAAGAAAAAAAAAATAAAAGGAAGTATGGTTGTTTGTCCTCTCATTTATCCAGATGTCTCCACTGAGAACAAATAAGTGTAAATGAGAGAAATCATCAAGAAACTTTCCTAATTTAAGTCTCAATTAACTAGTATTTTTAACTGAACTTTAATCTTTAAGGGTTTGTATACAAAATATTATTTTACTACTTTGGCTTGTATATAAATCAAAGCCTTTATTATATAACCTTAAGAGATTTACCAGTAGTCATGAGACAAATGTTAGAAATCATTATCTCCATCTTGCAGCCAGAAGATGCAATTCAGTAACTTCATAGAGGGGCCTATGCTGAAATATTTCAGTATAATATTTAAATTATCTATATTGTATTTATTTTCCATGAATACTGGTGGTTTTCTCTTCAAATTTTCTTCACAACTTTCCACAAGGAAATCTTGCAGATGCTTTTAGCCACATAGAGTCCAGTTGTCCCCCAAAGCTTTTGCCTAGGAGAGGAGAAGATAACTGGGGAACTTTCTAGGACACAATAGAATGGTATGGGGAATATTACCTTAGGGCAAACTCTGTTCTATTTTAACGATTAATGAAGCAGAAAATCCAGCTATATAAATAAAACTTAAGCTGGCAATCAAAACAAAATGTAACTCTGAGTGGGGATATTGAAATGATCAATTTTGAAATAAGATTAAATTTGTTTCTTAGTCTCAATTAGAGCACAGCAAAACACATATTGATTTAAAGAGAAATAAGAAGATACATATTGCAACTAAACATGACTATTTTGATCAGAGGGCCCCTGCAGTTTGGTCTGACACTGTTATTTGGGGGGATAAATTTTGAAAATTCCTACTCCATGATAAGGAAGACCTCATTTCTATCTTCCAAGGTCAAATATATCATATTTTATCTTAAAAGAAAAACAAGAATGTATGGCAATTGGCTGTGTTCTGAAACCTAGGAAATAGATCTGACATAACTACTAGGTGGAAAAAAAATGAGGAGTCCTCGAAGATAGAACACAATCTATACAAGTTTGGTCAGTAGCTATGTTGAAGAGTCATAGTCCTTGGAAGGACTATTTATCCTCTGAAAGTCATTAGACTTAGCTAGTGAATTTCTGACTCCATCCAGTGAGGCAAGACTGGGCTTATAAGTAGGCAATGTGTTCCTTGAAGTATTTTTTTTTCTTTCATGACTTTTAAATGGCAACCAATTAATTAGGAAAGCTACATTGCAAACACTTGTAAAATATAGAATATGTTTTAAAAGGTTTACTGAATGTGACTATTCATATAAGACTTCGATTAACAATCTGATATATTTATTTAAGACTTTTTTCCTACTCATAAAGGTTAATTATTTGCAATTGTACTGTTAGTATAATTGTCTATGCTATATTTTAGAACCTCTTACATTATAAATACTTTCCAAACTGCTTCAAAGTTCTCATAATTGTGATTTGTAATGACTGTCTAATGGTTCATCCCATAAATGTACCATGATGGACACTTGGATTCCTTCTAATTTAGGCCAACATAAAGAACTGTATGATGGTTATATACCCACATAATTATTTCTGCATAATTGAATATTTTTTTCTCCAGTGTAGACACCCACAAATCAAATAATTGGATCAAAGGGTAAGTTCTTTTATAAACTAATGTTGCACATTTTTGCAAAATGAATGTATGTGTGGTTGTGTATTTATGAAAAGATATATATGAACTGAAAATTAAATAGTAATTACTTCTTCTTGTAAATTTGCAAATACATAATTGCTTTGCTTTTTTACTTTATATTGTCATCTAAATTTTCTACAATAAATATGTATTACTTTTTAAGTTAAGAAATGGTATTAGGAGCGAGGCGTGGTGGTGCATGCCTGTAATACCAGCAACTCGGGAGTCTGAGGCAGCAGCATCTTGAGTTCAAAGTCAGTCTCAACAGATTAGTGAAGTACTTAGTCATTAGGAGAAACGGCATCTGAAGATCATACTATATGTATACACTGTTCTCTCTGTTCTCCAGAATAGTATCATTGAAGGGGAAACCAGGATATCTCAGGGTTATTATTTCTCCTAGTTATATGCTATAACTAGTCCTGGCTTGGACAATGAGAAATTATGAAGCAAACATTCAAAGAAAATCTTCACAATCCTTACAATTTTAATTATGATTGGAATTGAACTTAAATATAATGCCATGAAATATAAATCTGAAAATGTGTAGAAGTGTTGTGTATTTTTGCTACAAATCTCTATAATTCTCAAAGCTGGCTTTCTCCCCAAAGTAGAATTGATTTTCTTACTTCATCAAACATTGCAAAACACTGAATGTCTTGTTTACTGTCAAATATACTAAAGATTTACAAGCTATAATATGTCAGTAAATATAAAAATGAGAAGTAAGCTTATTTTTTAACATAATTTCAGGATGCATACCATATCTAGAGACACATTTAATTCAGGAAAATAACCTATAAATTCTTAAATGGATATAAGAAATCAATGTCTTTTATCACAATTACCTCTGTCTAAAAATTATTTTCTGGACAACTCTTCAATTATTTACTTTGTACCTTTTTACTTCCTAATAGCAATATATAAACAAATACACATACTAAAGAAGCTCACTATGTTAAGAATCATCAGAGAATTTAGTTCTTGCAGTTAATAATCATTATTTTATCTGTTAGTTAAGCTCAGAATTTTCACATATGCAATTAATAATATACTGTTACTGTTCTACATAGATAATGTCTTCTTAACATAAGTGCCTCCTGCCCTTATGAGATCCATGACAGTCATTTTTAGCCTTTTGATGCTTTAATTCTTTGAAAAAAGAAAAGTAAGTAAACATCTCAATATACTGAAGTTTCATCTTTTATATTTCATACCCAGGGACACACCACAGAATATATCCTCAGGAATTAATTAGGAATTTAATTTACTTGCCTACTGGTGTATACTAGACATGGCAAAACACAGAAATAGACTTAAACCATTTGTTGACATTTTCATTCCAAGGAGCAATATGAAAACCACACCAACAGGGTAATGAGGCATTTGAATCTCAGGGCATATCTCCTGTCCCTTTTGTCGTAGGCTCCAGACAGGAAGTTATTATCTGAACTATAAATGTTAGAAGTGTACTTAATATATCTGACATCACTCAAATTTACTCTAAGCTTTTCCTAAACTACCCATTACTTATGTAGTGCTATAAAGTTAAATGTACACACACACACACACATGAACTTTATTTTAAGTGGAAATGAGTGTGAAGCCTGTTAGGTTTTTGAACCAGTTGCCTCTCACTTAGGCCTAATAAACCCTGATTGTATTAGGAAATGCAATTTATTAACTCCCATAAACCAGGAGTCAATGATTCCATGTCCCAGGAAAATAAAATGAAATGAAAAGGATTAGGTAATAGAGAACTTTGAATACACAGTGCATTGGATAAACTCCAGGCATTTCACTTTTGATTTCTATGAGCAGCGATTTTTTTTGTCATAAAAATAACAAAAAAGAAAACTACTGTAGTGCTGAGATACTCACTTTCCTCTAGTAGTATAAGCCATGAGGAAACAAAAGCTCTGCCTATGAATAAGCTCTAAAATCTATCAGAAAAGAAAGTACCTTCATTTTCATTGTCACCAAAGAGCCTTCTGCCAAATGGGGAAGTAGATGTCATACTGACTGAAGCTACATTTTGTGACAGCAGGAAAATAGGATCTGACTTGAAAGGCCCTGAAGAAGACTGTCAGGCCTTTGTATTGCTGGTTTTGGGAGACAGAACTAACATCAGTGTCAAAAGCTAGCTGGAATAGAGCTGGCTTTGACTGAATGGGGCTGTTATATTTCTAAGATGCAGTCTGGCCTCTGGATATCATAAGCAGTTTGAGTATTAAGGGGGGCACTACTCTAGCTTAAAAGCAGTTTTTTTTAAAGGACTTCATTGTGTATTAATTTAGCATTGAAAAAAAATAGTAAATGTAGCTATTTTTCTCCAGGTAGAATTGTTGAAAGGGACAATTTTAAACAACCTTCTCCACTTTTAGCACAGATAATACACAGGTTGTCCTTGGTGAGAAGGAAAGCTAACTGCCAAATCCAAAAGGAATGTGAATATGGAATCAAGTTTGAAATAAACTTATTCCCAATGGTCCCTTTCATAAAATGGCATAGAGACCCTTCTTGTCAAGTGATGCAGAATATTTTTAAAAATTCATTGATTTATATATCACTGTTATTCCCTCAAACTCTCCTTCATAGCATCCTACACACACACACACACACACACACACACACACACACACACACACAGTACAGAAGAGTTAATTTTCATGCCTAATTCTTGCTTCTGACCCTTAGTCAATTGCATCCATGGTATAGAGCACAATGATCTATATCCCTGGGGTCAGTAAACTTGGTAGGAAGCCTGACTGGGTCACTTCCTAGCTATGTTATCCTGGACAAGGTAATTAATTTTTCTGAGCATCACTTTGCATGTGTGTAAAGTGAGATTTATAACAGCACCTATCTCATAGGTTTGCTTGGAGGATTAAGCAAGATAGTATAATAAAGAGCTTGGCACAGTATTTAGGAAACACTCCAAAATAGTAGATTCTGCTTTTATTGTTTGTTGGGGCTTTATAATTCATAATTTATCTGTGTTGTTGTCATTTTCTTCTTCTTTTTCTTCTTCTTTATTATCATCATTATCATAAGCCAGAATCACTTTACAGGAGTTTCCTGGCCAGGGTTGGCAATCAAAATCATGCCTCCAGGCCAACCATTTCTCAGTAGAAGTCCTCTTTAAAAATATAAATGTTATTATGTTTAAGAAATACATGATACATATTTGTAGTAACATGCCCATCATCTCATATAATTACTAATTTTTCACATGGCAAGAGCGGCAGAGCAGTGTTCTTGATATTTTGAACCTGATAATTCTTGGATGGGTAAGAAGAGGATATCACATACATTAGAAGATGTGTAGCAGCAATCCTGGCTCCTAACCACTAGATACCAATATCTTATATACCTCCCAAATACCATACCGTGCAATCAAAACTTTCTTCGGACATTGCTAAATGTCCACCACAGGGACACTGGTTCCCAGTTGAGAACCATCACTCTAAGCAGCCTTCTGGTTTAATAACTTTCCATGAAAAACATCTGCCTTTCTACCATTTTTCAAGTTATCACTCTTCATTAGCTTCACTCTGGTTTTGTCTGGTAACTTTGGTTATAACCTTGAATTTTCCTTCTTTTTTTTCACTGTTCCCTGTTTTTTGCCTTAATTATTGAGAGTAAATCCTTGTCTTTATTTGCTTTAAACTAGCAACTCTGACATCCATTTTAGAGCCTTAATATGTCAATAGCATCTTCTCCCAGGTTTGGGCTCCCAGAACTTATCTGCCAGTCCCTAGTACTAAACCAGTGGCTTTTCACAATAGCTCTTTCTTTTTCTTTCTTTCTTTCTTTCTTTCTTTCTTTCTTTCTTTCTTTCTTTCTTTCTTTCTTTCTTTCTTTCTTTTTTCTTTTCTTTTCTTTTCTTTTCTTTTCTTTTCTTTTCTTTGTGTTAATGTGAAGTTGAAATTAGGAGTCTGGAGCCAGACATATTGAGTTGGAATCCCAGCTCTCTCAGTTATTGACTTAGTGACCTTAATATTAATCTTTCCACTTTCATTCATTTATAAAATACAAATATTAATAGCCACTACTTTATAGGACTGTTGTAGGATAAGGTGGGTTAAATATACTTATAACTCTCTCTGGTACATGGTAAAGATGATATAAGGGTAAACTATCATTGTTACTATTCTCATAAATATTCCCACATGAGAAATATTAGCATATAGTTAACATCTCTAGTGTCCACTTAAGTACACCAACTTTTTTCATGTCATAGTGCAGGTTGAAAATTGTATTTATTTGTGCAGAAAACTAGTGTAAAGGGAGGAGGCTCTGAACATTTGAGGACCAAGGAAATCAATATCTCAGCTATGTGTAGTCTTTGCATGTCATGCAGTGGTTCATAGAACTCTGGTTTGAAAACTTAGTATCAGGCCCATCAAAATTAAAGGAAAAAGACTACAAATAATGACCTAGTCAGAAATTCTGATTTCCAGTCTTGTCAAGTTAACATTCCAGCACCTTCTATATCAATGGTCCTTTCAAGACTTGCAGTTGTCTTGTAGTTTTCTTCTATGTACTAGTTAAAATACAACAAATCAATAGCAACTTCTGTTGACCATCATGAAGTTTTATACATGTATACATTTTCCCCCTAAATCCTCAGAATCTAGCAACTTCCACAAGTGTAGAGACATGAGAATTTAATCCAACAACATCAGAGAACAGCAGTTCTTCCATCCAATTTCACATGATGACCCACACTTTCTATTTGTGATTATCTTTGTGAAGGGTTGGGGAAAAAATAGCTCAGGCTACAAAAAAATGCTGCTTTCTCTGATTTTCTGTTTGAGTCCTGCAGCTTTGATTTTATGGCATAGGGCTCTTTTCATTTGTGACCTCTCCAAGCACCGATTTTAAGCAACCCATTAGCATATGTTTCCTCTTTATGATTCACCCTATTCAAGCTATTCATTCCTTGGTTTGTTCAGCACAATATGAATAATATACTATTTTCCTTCCAGAGACATTAGAAATTGTGGTTTAGATATGTTGAGTCAGAAAAAAAGTGTTTTTTTTTTTTTAGTTCACTTCCTGAAAAGTCTTCTAGATGAAAGGAGGCAAATAGACCTTCTGAGGCAAGGTAGGATTTTTGGCTAAAAACGGTGACCCTTCCATTAAAGTTCTGATTTAGCACAGTAAAAGTCCTACCAGAATCTCTGGCACTGGATACATTTATTCCAATTTTCTATTCCTATTGATAATGCCCTAGTTTATGCCTTGTTATCTGCTCAGCTTTGATAGTATTCACATGATCAGACTACTTGCCTTTCTGATTCCAATAATTCCTATATAACTTTCTAAAAAGCTTTATTCATTTCATTTTAATCCCCCAAAACCGTCAGTGGCTCCCTATTGCTTGATAAACAAACTCCTAGAAATCATAAAAACCCTAGAATGGTATTGCTGGAAGGAATCCTGGAATATACTTCAATGTTTGCCAAACTCCGGTCTCTAGCCAGTGCCAGAAGTTTGTATCAATTCTCAGTGGAAATGGAAAAACAAGGACAATGAAGTAAGCATTCCATAAAACTAAATTTATCCATTTGAAAATTTGTTGAAAGTGTCTTGTATTTTTTGTTTTGAAAAATCTTTATTAAGTGATAGGATTCATAGATGGTAGTAGAGTTCTTATTTGTACATTTGTTGGTTTTAATATGAAAACTTGGAGAAATAAAGTTGGAAGTTCTTTTTTGCTTCATGCCCCCTCCTCCTCACTTTAAAATTTTACTGACCCATCAAGTCTGAGATTCTGGGAGCCACTCACTTCATGCATGAGAAAACTGATGAAGGAAGTATTAAATGACTTACCTAAAGTCATACTGATAATGGTTTTATTGGATTGCCAACCCTGGTGTTAGCTAGTCTCTACTCTTTACCATGATATTTTTTTAAAAAATGTATTTAATTTTCTCTGTGCCTTTGCATCTCTGTCATTGGGATGTCCTAAAAGAAACCCCATGTTCTACAGTCATGATCATTTGCCATTCCTTGAATGTACATTTTTTCACTACCTTACCTACTCTCCTAAAATCCCACCCAAGTTGAATGCTGCCTCTTTTACAGTACCTCACTATTCTTCTATTTAGATGTGCATCTATAAACTTATACTGTGTCATATCTTGCCCTGAATGTCATAATCTATAGCCTTTACCCCCTTCTATGTTGTCCACCTCAGTAAATGACATAACAGTATACCTTGTTGCTCAAACTGGAGAACCTAGATTCATCCCTTACCACTCCCTATACCAACAACTAATGGATCATAAAGCCCTGCTATATTTATCTCCCAAATCCATCCTACTTATGTCCACTTTAATCCTTTCACCAAACTACTATATAGATCATCCTGACTCTCTTTGTTCCACCTTGTGGTCCACTTTTTGTTCTGTTACCACCACCTCTTGTAAAATCCTTCAGAGTTTTCCATAGCCTTCAGGATAAAACCTGGACTCTTAAAATGTTATACAAGTGCCCATACTCACCATTCTAGTCTCTCTTGTTTTTTTTTTTCTTTGCAGGCTTTGCTTTGGCCTTACTGAACTTTCAATTTTTAAAATGTTTCTTTCTCACTGTTGCATACTCTTGCTTGCTAACTTTAATTTCCTCTCATCTCTCTGTATCTTTCCACATGCTAATTACACTGCCTGCTATATTCTTGCTCTAAGAAACATTCTTTGAGGCCCTAAATTTCCATTGGGTGCCCAATGGCAGAGAACTTTCCCTTACCAAAGCACTCAGCACATTTTATTGTAATTTTTGTTTAATTAATTTTCTTTCTAACTAGACGTATGAAATATGATGTCATGATCATATCTATCATGAACACCATTATATACTATCTGTTAGCTCTGGTAATATTCATCGAATGCCTGTGATATGATTGAAAGTCTCATCTCTACTTCCTTTCATTCTGTTGAGTCTTGCATACCTGTGTCACTTCCTTCATTCAATTATATATTTCTATAAGTCAAAGACATTCTTTCATGATTTAAAACCCTTTGATGCTACTATACATATTATAGGTTGCTAGTAAATATTTTGCAAATACATAATTAGCCTATTTTTTCCTCAGGGTTAGGGAATGGAGTCAGCCAGGGTAAGAATTATAGTACTTATTTAAAATATGCCTAGAATACAGTACAATGAAATATGCTATCCAATCTAAGGATTTTAGACTGATACTATTTTTTAAAAAAATATTTTTTAGTTGTAGTTGGACACAATATCTTTATTTTATTTATTCATTTTTATGTGGTGCTGAAGATTGAACCCAGGGCCTTGTGTGTGCTAGGTAAGTGCTGTACAACTGAGCCACAGACCCAGCCCCTTAGGCTGATACTATTGCTGACTCTTTTTTAACCTTGTATTTCAGGTATTGTTTAATCATAAAATATCCTTACTTAACTTGGATTAAATTGGAAAATACCCTATAACTTCATAAATGTAAAATGTATTTTTTCAAATAGGGATTCTGCTGCATTTAAAGGTAATAAAGATACAAAAGTCTTAAAGTAATATAGAATCCTTATATGCATGCCTGTGTGTATGTGAGTGTGTGTGAGAGAGATGAGAAAGATAAAGAGAGAGAGATAGCTTTTGTATTTTACAAACTAAATTCTGACTCTATTTTCTAGGAAGCACTGTTTAGAGAGATAGCATCATATTAGAAAGCAAATATTTTAATTTTCCCATAAAACGTCCAGGTTTGGGGGGTGGAGATAACTTCTATTAAGAAGACATTTTTTAATTTCTTATTTATTGATTATCCTTTCAAATTCCAGAACATACCAAGATGTCATCAGTCATAGATCCTTTGTCTTGCTCATAATAAGCTCTAATCTCAGTCTCTTTGTATCAAAATAATTGAATTGTTCAAAAAGTAACCCATAAGGCATGCAACTTCTCTTCTGTTGTTTTTAATTATTATTTTCAATAGATTAAACCTAAACCAAAACAGATAATGTTATTTGTAAAAGTTGACCAAATTTTAGCATTGCTGATATTTATTTTACAGGTCATTCCTCAAGACTAGCTTGTTCCTCTTGCATACAAATCTTCTCAGACCTTCCAGTACAAGTCAGTATTCCTCTCTCCCCCATTTATGATAATATATCAAATCCTATAGACCTTGACAACAGATTGGATAATGTGAATGAAGGAAAGTAAAGAGAAATCAAAAATGTCTTTGCTACTGTAACCTCTGTATTATTATCTGGATCAGGTAGGCTCCAAATAAATATTTATTAAAAGAATGAATAGTGGGCTGGGGCTCAGTGGCAGAGCGCTTGCCTCACACGTGTGAGGCACCACATAAAAATAGATAAAAAGTAAAGGTATTGTGTCCATCTACAACGAAAAATATATTTTTAAAAAAAGAATGAATAGTTTGAAATCATATACCTTTTAGTGTTCTTAGTCAAAATATACAGACTATAAAATTAGTGTTTTCTTTTTTTGTATCATTAGGTGACCATATGTATGTTTAAACCATAGCTTTAGGAATAAAATAACCTGGGTTCATATCCCACTCACCATTAAGCTATGTGAACTTGGAAGTATTTTCTAACCTCACAGAGCTTTGCTTTCTCTGTCTCTAAAAAGGAAATCACATCAAACCAGCCTCTCAAGATGGTGGTGAGGATTATATGAGGCAGTACATTTAATGTATTCAGAGTAGTGTCTTGCAAAGAGTATTCTAGAAAAAGAAGTTATTGTTATTTTTGTTAGAATGAAATGAAATTAAATGTTGGGGAAATAATAAATATTCAACAATTGATAGTTATAAGTATTGTAATGTAGTAATTTTACATTATTTTAATTAAATGAATTCAACAGTATGCAAATTTGGGGCAGATACTGGAGATTGAACTCAGGGGCACTCAACCACTGAGCCACCTCCCCAGCCCTATTTTGTATTTTTATTTAGAGACAGGGTCTTACTGAGTTGCTTAGCACCTCACTTTTGCTGAGGCTGGCTTTGAACTCACAATCTTTCTGCCTCAGCCTTCCAAGCTGGAAGCATTACAAGCATTCACCAGGGCACCTGGCCTAGAATGCAATTTTTAAGATTGGGTACACAATTTTTTTTGGTACTGGGATTGAACTCAGGGGTGCTCAACCATTGAGCCACATTCCCCAGCCCTATTTCAAATTTTATTTAGAGACAGGGTCTCAGTAAGTTGTTTGGCTTTGAACTCACAATCCTCCTGCCTCAACCTCCTGAGCTGCTGGGATTATAGGCATATGCCACTGCACCCAGCATGATTTGGCACCTATTATTAGTCTTAATTATAGTAATTGTTTTTTTAAATATATTTGTAGAAGACATGGGATATTTTTGCATTTAAATCAATGAAAGCATTTGTTGTTGCTCTTATGATTTACTTAAATTGTTCAGAAATAGACAACTTTGGTTGTTAGACCAAAAAAAAAAAATGAGGAGGTCCAAATATGATACAGATATAATGGCTGGCTACATAGTTTTGTTTTTTCTTTTTTTTTTTTTTGCTTTTTTTCTTGAGCCATATTTCAAATTTATTCAAGGACATTTCTACCACACGGCCTGTGCAATGGTTTCATTAATGAGGTTCTAGGCATAAAGTTAGTTAGAAGAGATCGAAATAAAACACACAGACTCAGTTACCTTATTTCTATTGCTAGGTCCAAGAGGGCTCCCCTCTCTGGTTCCCTCCTCTAACCGCCCAGCAGGGCAGCAAGGATTACTCAGGGCTAGCAGGAGAGAGAGAGAGTGAACACGCCGGGGAGTAGCCTTTTATTGGAGAACAAGAGATTCAGGGGAGAATTCCATCCAATGAAGATTGAGGGGGGACTGCACTCCAAGGTCAGGGTCAGTGATTGGGCCCCCAGGGTCAGTGGTCAGGCACACCCCCACACGGATGGGCTCTCTCATCAGGAAAGGGTCGGGAAAGCTTCGACACAGCCAAAGCGCCTCAGACCCTTAACGGGAGCCACCCAATCACGTGTCAGAATGGCTTCCCACAGACATTCTTTTCCCCTAAATCTAAGATGTAATTTCCAGTTTTAAAAAGTATATGTTTATAGATCCATCTATATGTGTGTATATACATATAGACATATGCAACACATTGTATTTGTGTGTATGTATATGTATATATACATAAATGTCATATATACATATAAGTGTTATATGTATATATATGTATATATATATATATATATATATGTATATATATATATGCATATATATGTATATAAAATGTTTTCTATCTAGGACCTCCTTGAGAATAGTTGAAAAAAGTGTAACTCAGAAAATTTGGCAAGTGGTAATTGCAGTTAGTAACCCTAGATTGAGCCAGTGCAAATTTTCTTGCTTTAAAAAGAAACCTTTGATGTTCTCTAGTTTTTTTTTTAAATTTCACCTTATGCATTTTATCTGAACATTCATTTTTTATTTAACTATCTCATAAATTTTATGTTGATATGCTGTGATGGCATACCTAGGAGAAAACAAACTTACATTGTTAAAAAACTCATTCTGATTTTTTGGTAAATCTTGAAAACTGGTTGCTTTTAAATGTTATAGTTAGCAAAACAATAAAAAATCCTGAATCATATGGTAATTCTAGTTTTCATTTTTTTTGAGAAACCTCCATAATGTTATTCATAATGGCTGTGCTAATTTGTATTCCCACCAACAATGTATAAGTGTTCCCTTTTCTCTGCATCCTTGGCTAGCACTTATCTTTCATCTTTTTGACAATAGTCAGTCTAACAGGTGTGAGGCAATACCTCACTGTGGTTTTAATTTGCATTTCTCTGAGGATTGGAGACATTGAGCATTTTTCATATATCTGTTGGCTGAATGGATTTTAAAAACTTGTATATATATATATATATATATATATATACACACACACATATACTTGTAAAATATTGTCTAGTCTCAAAATGAATACAAAAATAAAAATCTGGAAATTCTGTAATTTGCAACATATGGATGAACCTAGAGAACATTATATTAAGTGAAATAAACCAAGTAAAAAGAGACAAGTATTTTGAACTCACTTATAAAAAGCTGTAAAGGTTGAACTAAAAGAAGATACAATAATAGTAGCCAGAAATGGCAGGTAAGGGGACAGGGAAAGGGGAGGCATTTGTCAATAGGTACTAAGTTGTAGTTAGGAGAAATAAGTTCTGGTGTTCTTTTGCATCACAGATTGAATACAGTTAATAATAATACACTGTGTATTTGAAAATTGCTAGAAGAAAGGATTTTACCTATTCTCACTGAAAATAAATGACAATATTTGAGGTTACAGATGATTCATTCCTATGATTTGGTCATTCAACAATGTACACATATATTTAAACATCACATTGCAACCTATAAATCTGTACTTTTTTTGTAGTGCTTGGAATTGAATCCCAGGGCCTTGCACATGCTAGACAAGTCCTCTACCACTGAAATACATCTACAACCCCTATAATTATTATTTATCAATTAAATTTTTAAAAATTGAAATTTCTGCAAAAAATGTAGGATCTTTAACACCTACTATGTGTTCTATTCTATTTGAGTCAAGGGAGTAAGTATAATACTCTGCCTTCCAAAAACTAATATCTAGCAAGGAGGTATGTTATAAATACTTTAAATATGGTTCATCTTACAAGGCTGAATGTTCTACATTGACAAATGTATATTTAACTTCAGAGGGAGAAGATGTCTTATGAGCTCTTAGGTCCAAATTTCTTAGTTGGAGTTCCCTGGAAACAGATTCTCAAATGAGGAGTTATGTGAATAAGGTATATTGAGGAGTGCTCTTGGAAGATATTCCTGTAAAGAGATAAGAAAGGTGAAGGATAGGTTTGGGTAGAAGTAGAAATTGATCCACAGTATTGATTATATGACCTATACAGCCTCAGTAAATGTTACAAGGATATCTGAAGCTGGGGTGAGCCCACAGATTTACCCCAAGTTCAGCAAGGGATTTGGGTTTTTTAGTCTCTCTTTAGGATTGGTAGTTTGGGGTCATAGGCCACTTCCTGTAAAAGTGTTAACCTTGAGCTTGGCAGTTCCTCATATCCAAGGATAATACCCATTATGGGTTTAGCTTTGAGGGTTAGCATCCTGATATTGTCAGCAGCTACAGCTCATATTCAGTGCTGTGGACCAAGTATTAGAGCATCACCTGTAAGGCAGTGCAACTTCAGCCAGCCCTTGAAGTTTGAACAGTATTTAAAAGAGACAAAGAAGACAATTGAGAGATTTGCCTTTCTATGCAGGGAATAGTATGGGATAGGTCAAGTTATAATCTAGAGTTGGCAAATATATAAAATTTTGATTTAACTTACATTTACTTAATTCCCACTTGGTAAAGGTGCTAGGCTGTGCTGGGTAGTTTTATAATATAATATCTCATTCATCATTATTATGACTCTTTGAGTTCAAAAGGATTTTCACTTTATAAGTGAGAAAAATGTATCTCAGCATGGTTATGAATCGCCCAAAGTTACCCATGAGAAATACAGTAGAGGTGATACTCTAACCCAAGTTTCCTTGCTTAAAAAGAAGATGCTTTTTCTATTACACTATGTTTATGACAATGGTAATAAAGAAATATGCCTGGGGCTGGGGATGTGGCTCAAGCGGTACCGCGCTCGACTGGCCTGCGGGCGGCCCGGGTTCGATCCTCAGCACCACATACAAACAGAGATGTTGTGTCCGTCGATAAAATAAATAAATAAATAAATAAATATTAAAATTCTCTCTCTCTCTCCTCTCTCTCTCCCTCTCTCACTCTCTTTAAAAAAAGAAAGAAATATGCCTGCAATTGGTAGTGGTAGGTTGTAGAAAGTCCAAAAGACACATTCTGGTCCTTGTTCTCATACTTTATTGTATTGGTCTCTTGTTGTCTCAGAGATATACTATAATTTTAGAATAATATTAATAATAAAGATAATAATATATTCATTGATATTAGTAGTGTCTATTATTATATTCAATAGTATATTAAAATTGCCCTCTCTGCTTTTACTCATCACAAAAAAATTGAGAAATGTATAGAATCATTGTTTTAATTTTATGGATAAGGTCATTGAAACTTAGACAGTATAACTTAATTGTCCAAGGTCATAGAGCTATAATGTGGCAAAACTGACATTAAAATCTAGACCTCTTTGACTCCTTAAGTCCACGATTTCAAGCAGTATGCTTTAAGCTTTCTTCTTTATATTTGGATAGTCCTTTGTATATCACTGACCACATTATGATTATTTATCACCCAGAGATAAGTGACTTTGATAATGTGGAGCAATATCGGCACATGGATAACAGGAATATTATGTGAGACCAGAGAGTATTGAGTAATAAGCCCAAGGAGCGGGCCTCTACTTGATTACTTTTGGGCTTCAGTAATCACCTTACTCAGTAATAGCTTACATCAACTGGGTTAATTTTATTCAGGGTTTCATGCTCACTCTTTATTTATCCTTTATTAAACAATATTAAGAGCAAAAATATTTATTCAGTCTTATTTTATGCTCGTCACATTTCAACATGATTCAAGTTGGTAAAAATGGCAAAGTTGCTGTCCTCATAGAATTTATATTTTAGAGAGACAGGTGACTCACAAAAAATAGTTTAATATGTGATATCTAACACGATACTAAGGGCTCTGGAGAAAAATTAAAGCCTTGTAAGGAGGGTAAGAAATAGCAGAGTGAAAGAAAGTGTTGATATTTTGGAGAGGGGGTTCAGGAGAGGCTTGTAGACAAGGGCAGAGATCTGCAGGAACAAAAACGAGCCATGCAGATATGCTGGAGAACAGCATTGTAGGCAGAGAGAAGAAAGAGCAAATGTAAAGGCACAAGGGTAGGAGCTCTTCTGCCATGTTTGAGGACTGCCACAATCTAATTAGTGGGGCATTATTGTGGTGTTTTGCCAAATTACTCACCAGTGATAGAGAAGATATAAAAGCCCTCTCCCAAAGTTGGCTATGTGTTTCTCCCTAGAGAAGATAGAGTGTAAAGGAAAAGACTTAGAGAATACAATTAATGGGAAATGATTAAAGTGTTTGGAATTAACTCATCGAGATAAAAATAAATTAAAAATGGGCTATTTAATGGTTATTTATAGCAATTTCATGCAAGGATTTTTAAGGAGCAATGGAATAGCCTTCTGAAGACTAAGTTATTCCCATCCTCTAAGGAGGTAGGTGCAACCTAGGAATCAGTCCAAAGAATGTGACCTCTGGTGACATAAGAATTATTTAGGGTGGCAGGAGGAAACAGGGTAGTTGAAATCATTCAACAGGTGAAACATTTTTAAAAATAAAGAAGTTGAATTGAGTATTAGAATAAGATATATTCCATGCTTGTATTATTATATGAAAATGAATTATACTGTCACATATAACTAAAAGGAACCAATAAAAAAAAGAAAAAAGAATAGAATTAATCTCCACTTTCTTTTTCTTTTATTTTTTTTAAATATTTTATTTGCTCTTTTTACATATACATGATAATAGAATGTATTTTGTCATATTATGCATACATGGAATATAACATTCTATTTAAGATCCCATTATTGTGGTTGTACATGATATGGAGTTACCCTGGTTGTGTATTAAAATACAAGAATAGGAAATTTGAGCTGGGTTGTGGCTCAGAAGTAGAGCACTTGCCTCACACATGTGAGTCCCTGGGTTCAATCCTCAGCACCACATAAAAATGAATAAATAAATAAATGTATAAAAAAGAATAGGAAAGTTATGTCTGATTAATTCTACTCTTCTTCTAATTCCCCTCCCCACTCCCTTCACTTATTCCTCTCTGTCTAATCCAATGAACTTATATTGGCCCCCCCTCCTCCATTGTTGTAGTTTAGCATTCACATATCAGAGAGAATATTTGGCCTTTGATTTTTGGGGGACTGGCTTATTTCACTTAGTGTGATAATCTCCAGTTCCATCCATTTACAGCAAATGCCATAATTTCTTTCTTCTTTATGGTGGAGTAATATTCCATTGTGTATATATACCACATTTTCTTTATCCATTAATCTGTTGTAAGGCACCTAGATTGGTTCCATAGCTTGACTATTATGAATTGAGCAGCTATAAACAGGGATGTGGGCTGCATCACTGTAGTATGCTGATTTTAAGTCCTTTGGGTATATACTGAGGAGAAGGATAGTTGGGTCAAATGGTGGTTCCACTCCAAGTTTCTAAGGAATCGCCATACTACTTTCCAGAGTGATTGTACCAATTGGCAGTCCCACCATCAATGTACAAGAGTACCTTTATCCCCACATCCTCACCAACATATATTATTGTATTCTTTATAATTTCCATTCTGTCTGGAGTGAGATGGAATCCCAGTGTAGTTTTTGATTGCATTTCTATAATTGCTAGAGATGTTGAATATTTTTCATATACTTGTTGACTATTCATATTTCTTCTCTGTGAGTGCTTTCTCAGTTCCTTTGCCCATTTATTGATTGGGTTATTTGTTTTAGGGACTGGGGATGTGACTCAGTGGTTGAGCACTTGCCTACTATGCACAATGCTCTAGATTTAATTCCTAACACTACAGGAAACAAAATTGAATTGGTGGCTCCTTTGTATTTTTAGTGCTTTTATTAGTGCATTATTGTTCTAAATAATAGTGTAGTTCATTTTGACATAATCATACATGCATAAAATTTCATTTTCTCTATTTCAGTCCCCTGTACTTCCTCTCTTCCTGCCTAATCCTCTTTCATCCATTTCTCTTCTGCCACTCTACTGCTTTACCTTCTATTTATTGATTGATTTTAATTGGTCTTTATGGATATAAACATAGGTGAATTCACTGTGGAGTAGTCATTTATGTATCTAGCAAATTTTTGTCAGTTTCATGGTGCTTTCCCTCCCTTTTATCATCCCTCTTCCCTCCCCCACAATCCCCTTTCTATACTTCACTGATTTCCCCTCTATTTTTGTAGGATATCCCCCCTTTCTTTTTATTTTTCTCTACCTTCCACATATGAAAGAAAATATTTGACTTTTACTTTGAGTCTGGCTTATTTCACTTTGTATAATATTCCAGCTCCTTCCATTTCCCAGCAAATGCCATAGTTTCATTCTTTTTGACTGAGTAAAACTTCATTTTCTGTGTGTGTGTGTGTGTGTGTGTGTGTGTGTGTGTGTATTTCACCATTTTTATTGTGTTATTTGGGTTTTTTGGTGTTAAGATTTTGAGTTCTTAATGTATTCTAGCTACTAGCCCCTGTCAGAGGAATAGTTAGCAAAGATTTTCTCCTGTTCTGTAGGATTTCTCTTTATGCTCTTAATCATTTTCTTTGCTGTGCATAAACTTTTTAATTGATGGAATCTTACTTATTGATTCTTGGTTTCGTTTCTTGAGTTTAAGGTGTCTTCTTATGGAAGGCGGTGCTTACCACATGTTGCAGTCAGAATTGACTCTACATTTTCTTCTAGTAGTTACAAAGTTCATACTTTTCCATTTGGACAGCCAGTTTTCTCAGCATTTTTTAGAAAGGCAATCATTTCTAAAACAAATATTTTTGGTACCTCTATTAAGAGGATATATGTATGTTGGTTTGTCTTATTGTCTTCTGTTCTATTCCTTTGCTCTTTACTCTGTTTTGATTCCAGTACTGTGTGTTTTGTTGTTCTTATTGTTGTTTTGTTTTGCTTTGTTTTTTTTTTTTTTTTTACTATAGATCTGTAGTATAATTTGAGATCAGGTATTATGATTCTTCTAGCATCACTCTTCTAGCTCAGGATTTCTTTGGTCATTATTGGTCTTTTATTTTGCCAAATAAATTTTAGGACAGTTTTCTCTAGGCCTATGAAGAGTGTCATTAATATGTTTCTGGGGATTGCATTGAATATTTGTACCACTCTTGTAATGTTGTATTTTGAATTGTGCCTATCCAAGTATATGTGAGGTCTTTCTGTCTTGTAAGGTTTACTTCAAATTATTTCTTCAGTGTTCTGTAGTTTTCAGTGTAGAGAGCTTTCACTTTCTTGTTTAGATTTATTCCCAAGTATTTTATTTTATGAGGTTATTGTGAATGAGTTTTCCTGATTTCTTTCTCAGCAGATTCACTATTGATGTATAAGAAAGCTAGTGATATTTGAATATTGATCTTATATCCTGCTATTTGTTGAATTTGCTTATTAGGTCTAGAAGTTTTTCGGGTCTTCCAGATATAGGATTATGTCATCTGCAGAGATAATTTGATTTCTTATTTTCCTATTTATATCCCTTCAATTTCCTTATCCTCTTTGTGACTGAGAAAGGTATACCCAAATGTGACCCCCAACGATCTCCTACCTCTTAATGTTCATGCCTTTGTATAAACCCTTCCCCTTGAGTATGGGTATACCCATGACTTAGTTCTAATCAATCAAATATGACAATCATGAGGGGTTTCTACTCCATTGTCATATTGTTACAAAGGACATAGTCTTTGAAGACTTTAGAGACTCTCTCCATTGCTGGCTTTGAAGAAGTAAGCTATCATGTTGTGATATGGCCTATGCAAAGGGCCACATGAGAAGGCACAGTCTTAGCCCAGCATATCATAGAGTAGCCTCTGGATGATAACCTCTAAGAAAATGGGGCATCAGTACTACAACAACATGGAGGTAAATTCTTCCAAGAACATAGATGTCCTTATAAGGATATATGTCTTAGACTACAGCCCTAGGCAACATCTGGATTATAGCCTGAGAGCAGCAGACCCAGCTAAGCTGTGCCTGGACTCCTGAATCATGGAACCTGTGAGACAATAAATGTGTTTTAAGCCACTAAGCTCTATCCCAAACCATCCTTCAGATGTCACTCTAATAAGTGTCCTAGGGAAGCTTGGGAACTAACTTCCATAGAGTTCTTCATTTCTCACAGAGAAGTTAACCACAGGTATGTAGAAGCAGGATAAATAAGCTAATGTGATTGGTTAAGGCCCCTGAAAGACCTTCCATGCTTCCACGATGTGTCAACTGTGCATTGGCTTTTGAATTTAATTTTCTGGAATAGGGTCTGTCATCTTCTATGTAGGACTCTCTTTTGCACTTTGAACACTTCAGGCTTTTACTGAGTATGTAATTACTCAGTACTGACTACTAAACAACAATGTCATTTGCTAAGTTTCTTTATCAACAGACACATAATCTGTTCAAAAACAATTATGCAAGATCCTCATTGATCTTCAGAATGTCTTTAAAGCTTTTCAACTTATAATCAACACATATACTTTTTGTCTTTGCTTTAGTACATGTGAAACAGAATGATTTCCCTGCCTAGCATTTTCATCATTTGCCAGTCTGTTTCTGTTGTATCTTTGAAAATTTGAGGGTGGATGAATGACTTTCGTTTTGAAATTCAGTGTGATAAAACCCACAGCCTCTATTTAAGAGAAGCATTTAATTTAAGAGGGAAAGGACTGCTTTTATTCCATAGTAATACTTTTGTCATGTAGGAGACTGATGGGAATATATAATTCTCTTAAAGTATATAATCAAATTTTAATACATATTTTACAATTTTAACTGTTATATACCACAGAGAAGGCTACCTATTTTACTACTTCCTAGCCTAAGAACATGGGGACTTTTATAAACCCCACCTCCTAAGAGATTACACACTTTATCCTTGACTATAAGTAACCCTACACTGTCATCAATGAGGAAAAATGTATTTGACTAAACAGGCCTGTTATTTCATTAAAATATTGCTCACACCCTTAGCCCTCCAACAAATATATTTTGGAAATAAGCAGGCTATAGTAATAAAAACAAAAATCGATCTAAACATTTTCTTTAGGTAATAATAATTATAATTTATTTGGCACTGAAATGGTCAGTTATTTTGTTCAGGATTATAGTCTTAAAAGTCATGACCAAATCAGCATGAGGATCTGTGTGATTTTATTCCTCACCAAGCTAATAGGTTTGCATCTAAATGTCCCCAAATTAGTGTAGAAGAAAAATACTTTACCCTCTTAAGATTCATTTGTAAAGGCCTTAAAATTAAACTGACAAGACAGATTAACAGAAGAAAATGTATGTCCCATATGCACATGGAAGTTTCACAGAAAATAAGTGAAAAATGGAAGTAAAAATATGTGAATAACTGAAGTAGTAGTTAAGCTTGAGAGCTCATATATCATGTTAACAAAGGGTGATAAACTGTGGAGACATGAAAAGACAAAGGGAAAGGGGTTGTAGCTTGGGGTTGTAGCTTGTAAGAGTTATAAATTATTGGAAGGTAAATATATGGAAAAACTAATGGAAGATAGAATTTTTTTAGTAACATTTGTTTTTGCAGAAACAACTTGGCATGAATTTTTGTCTCCTATGGTAGGGTTGTTCTCTTTTTTCTGTTTGGGTAAAGGGAGGGAGGATACCATCATAAAGGAAAATTTATGCCCTACTTTTAGGCAAATAGGGGAAGGTCAGAAACTTCTTTTTTTATTTTTTATTTGTCTTCAGCTCAAAATAATCCTTACGTGAAAGTGGCATCACATATTTGATCCCCTTCATTGTTAACATCTCTATTAAGCCATTATTGAGTCCATAGTGCTATGATCTCAATATTTGTGTTCACCAAAAATTCAGAAGATGAAACCTAATACTAGATGTGAGGATGAAACCTAATATTCAATATTTGCAGGTAGGGTCTGTGAGAGGTGTGTGAGTGCAGAGTCTTCATGAATGGCATCTGTGCTCCAAAAAGAGACCCCAGGGAGCTCCTTCATGTGAGGAAACATCAAGGAGGTACCATTTATGTATCAGGAAATGGGCCCTCACCTGATATTGAATCTGCAGCACCTTAATCTTGACATTTCTGCCTCTAGAACTATAAGAAAAGGATTTCTGTTGTTTACAAAGTTCCTCATGTATAGTATTTCATTTTAGTGACCAGAATGGAGTAAGACAAAAAAGTCCAAAGTTATCAATTTGAATATCAATAATAATAATAATATCAATTAATGTCAATCAACAATATCTAGCATGATTCAGACTAAATACATGTAAAGATTGGCCTTCAGTTTTTCTTTCCCCATCTGTAGGCTTTCCCAAGTGTTGTGTTCCCTTGCTCATGACCCTGAGACTCCACGGCATCTTCAATCAGAAAAGAATCAATACAATAGTGGAATTTTTAAGTTTTTCCTCGGTGCTGAACGTTTAGTTTCATAGTAATCCTATACTGCAAGCACTATTATTACTTTCATTTTTATAGTTAGAAAAAAACAATGTGCAGAGAAGTAAAGTAACAAGCCCAAGGTCACATTGTAGTGAGTAAAGTAGAATTAGGTTTAAAGATAAGTTTTGCTGGCCTGTGGTCTATTATGTCTTCCATTAAAATTCTTTTTATCTCTAAAGGAATACTAAGAAGGAGATCATAAACTTTGAAGGAAGGATGATCTTATATAGAATCCAAGACTATGATACTGGAAATATGACTCTGTGATATTATTTAACTATGCTGTAGTTCAATTTCTTTATTTGGGGTTTTTAGTTATATCAACTACATTTAATTTTGGTGTAATTATTGTGATGCTAGCTTCAGAATCATGACTTTATATGTTTTATTTTTATTTGCAGTGTGTCTGTTCATTTCAAAAGTGGTAAACTGACCATATGCAGGCCCAGATACCTGTTTTGTTTGATCTCTCATGTTTTAAATTGACACTAGTTGCCATAATTTAGGCATCTAAAAGAAACATAAAAATCTGTATGATTTTCATGAATTCCCTGTGTTATTAATAGCAAGAACTGATAGTAACCAACCTGTTTCAAAAGGGAATATGTTCTCCATGTCATATCTTACTCTGGCCCATTTATTCATCGATATTGGTAGTCTGTCTCCTATAGCATTTAAGTTTGGAAAAGATGGTTATTTTCCAAAAAAATAATTTGTAAATTTAGAATACTAAAAGTAAACAACATATAACCATCTATACATCTACCACACAGAGTCAGCCTCAATTATATTTTTGTTCATATTCTTCTAGGCAATTCTCTCAGACATATAGGTAAGTAGTAGATTGCCAGGTAGATAGATACAATTAGAATACTTTTATAGTAATGATACTATATCAGTATTATTTATTGTTTTTCATATTTCAACACAATGAAAGACTGTTCAATGGAATGTAGGTTCAAGTTAGAAGTTTGCTAGTAAATAGAGATTAAAAAAAAAGAAACACCCTTTGTTTCAATCTCTGGCATGGAAAGAACATGGTAGTACAGTTCTAGATTTTGTATAATAAACTAGTAAACTGGGTTAACACAGAGTATTATATTTAAAATCTTTATTGCCTTTATTGTGTTATGTGTGAGTTGATTGTTCAGGAAATGGATATAACCAAGGAAGGTATAGTAGATCATTTCTAAATTTTGCATATCCCCTAAATCGTAAAGCTTTCCATGAATTTGTTTACCTTCATGTCTTTTATTCTGGAATTCCATACATCATTGTCAATGGATTTTAAATTCATACTTGAATATCTCTGACAACAGAGTACTCATTACTTCTTGAGCCACAATCTATATTTTTAATGAGCAATTAGAAACAGCTTCTTAGAAACTTAAATATATTCTCCTATAACTTCTACCCATTAGATTTATTTCTACTCTTTGGGGCCACAGAAGATAAATCTGTTTCCTTTTCTATACGTGAATCCTCCTGATATATGAAGAGCACTACCTTGACTCTAAATATTTCTTTCCCACAGTCAAATCTCATTTTGTTCTAAAGAGAGTTTATATTTATGGCATAGTTTTCAGGCCCCTGATCATCTTTGGAAACCTCTCTGAAGATAATGTAATCTGCTAATATATCAGATATTAACATACCCATAAATGAAAAAAAAACATTTAGTATAAAACTAACATGCCATTTTAATAAAATTTAGTTTCTTTGAGGTTCAGTTAGAGCCAGCTATTGCTACCTTAATTGAAACTAATGGTTTTCAATCATACAAAGAATTGCATCATCTTTTCATTGCATTTTACTTGTTGTAGAGTTTGGGGGGGGGTCCTCTTCAACTTTAGATCTTTCACTAAATTTCAAGGATCTCATTAATTCTTTATCAAATTTAATTTAATTTAATTTAATTTATAGAGACAAGATTCCTAACAATTCCTCTTATTGTGTCAGTCATTATCAGAATATTTATAGAGAGGAGACCTGGCAAGTCATATAGGGAATAGCACCTGAAAGACTCCTCTGTTCTGACAGAGTCAGAGTCCCAAAGGATAGTCATGCTTATGCCAAATTCCCTGAAGAACAACCACCTTTACCTTCTGTATTTCTCAGAGTGTTTCAGAAAAAGACAAAATGCATCATTCATTCACTGAAACTAGACCTGGCATTCTAGGAATTAGTCAGCTTGCTTGAAAGAAATAGATTAACCATTTATTGCCACATTGCTTGCTTTTCAAATAACTGTCATGTGCCCTTATAAGATGTTAGAAACCAGTTCAGTTTATTAAAATTCATCACCAGTGATTTTTAATTATTTGAAATGTTCTTTACAAAACAGCATTTGGTTACACGATGGTGTTTCACGTAAGCAAGTCTTGTTTTGCCAACTGTTTCATAAGCTATTGAAATCAAGGTTCATGTCTTCTACTTATTTCACAGTTTTTTAAAATTTCCTCTCAATATCTAGTACAGTAAGAATTTAATAAATAATTCTTAACAAGACAATATCTGCATATTTTTTTTTTTTTTTTTTTTATCTTGACTCTATTTTAGCATTCCCATTTGGGCCATTAACCCCACCCAGCTTTCTAGGAAGACCTTAGTCAAGTGGTCCTGGCCTGGGTAATTTAAATTATTTAGAAAAGCCAAGACTTATGGTTTGAAAAATATCCAAAATGATTACTATGCTGCTACTAAGATGGGAAATGCCTCCGCTCATACAGATAGTGCACTTATTAAGGCTGGTTGCTCCTTGCAAGTTTAAGTCTGAACTTGAAGCCTTAACATGTTCTTTTGTAGACTACTGATTGAATGTTCACAAATTAGGCTAACTTCTCCCTCAAGTCATGTCTTACATGTTTACTTTGAGAGATTTAGTCTTCCTCCTGGCAAGTATTCTTCTTTTTCCTTCCTGTAAGTAATACAAAATTTGTCTCAAGTCTTGAAGATTTTATATTAACCTAGTTTTCAGTCTTTACTGAAGAAAATCCTTTTTTCTGCTGCTTCTGCTTCAATTGGCTGGAAAATGGCAGTCACCTTATTCTGGTGCTTCTAAATCTACTACTCAGCAATTCTCAAATTATTTGAAATTTTGTTGTTCTTCATGGCAGAAGATAAACCCTTAGATTTTTTTTAGAAGTTGCCACTACTCTAAAAGAGCCATTAACATGTTCCTCATCTGGGTATTAAAAAAATAAGTACTCCAACCATCATACTCTAAGTCATATTAGAAGTAGGTGTGTGCAAAGAAAGCTAGCTATTCATTAAAGAAATGTTTTGAATGGGCTAAATGCCCTATTTTATGAAATTAATTTGTAGGAAATTCTTAAAGTAACAATTGCATTATTGTTATCTTGTTGAACAATCTGTAAGTTCTGCAAGTTGACTGTCAAATTATGGACAATATTTACAAACCATATATGCTCTTAGTCACTTGACACATTAATCTATCAACATTTTTAATTTTAGTTTTTATTAATGGAAAACTGAATGCATATATATATATATATATATATATATATATAGTCAATAAAATGTTCAATCAGTATAATTTGGTAGGTAACTAAAATATATCTACCTGCTGCCTCACACTCTCAGTCCTGCTTTGAGAGGCAATAATTCAAGAAATTTTTGTCCAAACTCCCCACAAATTTCTACATTTATTAGTGAATGACTCTGTATAGTCTATTCATTATCTTCTTTTTCTTTTACACAAATAGGGACCAACTTGATATGAAGCTATATACTTTGTGTTTTACCCCCTTTACAATATAGCTTAGAAATTCCATTTCAGCATATTTATCTTTTTTTAATATACTGCATAAAATTTCATCAAATGATGTTCCATAACTATATTTACCAGTCCCTCCATCAATGAACTTTTATTTGTGAGTATGTGTGTATACATGATTGACCTGAGATAATCTCAAATATTCTATTTCTTAATGCATGAATTAACCAGATTAAATTGACAATTTGTTAATGTATTTTTTTATATTTGGAAGTTATGTCAAGTTGGAAAAATTAATTCAATTCTATAATATTTATGAAGGCTTATTCTGTTTCTAGTACTGTGTGGGACACAGACACTGGTGTATATGAAAGAGTTATAAGACAAAGTTTCTATACCAGTATATTTTATTTTGTATTTTAGAGGATTGGGTTTACACAAGTGAAATGATTAGAGAAAAGCATGAGATTGGGTGCCCTTGAAAAAAAGCTCTGGTATGAACTTAGTTAGGAGTTCAACATAAACAAGAAGACTCCCAGAATGGCAGAAGGCTGTGTGTGGAGGCCTGTTGAAAAATTCCACACTGGGAAAATGGCCTGCCTTTCAGGGGCATCTGAGGATTAACCTAAACTCAACTTCTAGACCACAGACAAATTTTGAAGACAACAAGGATACTCTATTCACAGAGAAACAGCTTTATAGAAGGTAAATAAATCTGGAAAAAACCCTACAAATTGAAATAATATTTATAACAAGGCTAGTTTGCCCTCAGGAAAACTTAATCATACTCTTTCTAAAGTGTACGGATATGAGTTTATTTATGCTTTATAGATGCAGAGGCACTACCACTCTAATTTGTTTTCATAAGGGCATTCTACTTGTTTCACTGAAAACTGCTGTTTAGAGAACCAAAGCAGAAAAATAATAGATGAGTTAATATTGGTTACTTGCTAATATTTGAGGTAGGAGAAAGATTTTCAATGTTTGAATTATCATATAAGAATATTATGATGTTAAAGGATTGAGAAAACCACAGATCATCATTTTTTCTTGATGAAGAATGTTTTGTTTAACTTGTGTCCTTCAGCTTGTATTCTCAAACTGGGAATTTAGGAAATTTGAAATAAGAAAAATTACAGATTAGAATCCAATGTTTTGGTAGGTCATAGACTTGGATGATTTTCCTTGTACTATCACAATCATTTGAACAAAATTAAGTGGTGATAAAACATGATATATTACATCTGGGGAAACATGCTGTATTGGGTATTCAGATTTTTGGAAAATGTGTTGTGGAAATAGAATCAAAGAGCAGCTTTCAGAGTATATTTAGTTATGATGAAAGCAGTGAATAGGAAAATAATGTTTCCCTGTAACAGATTTTGTGTCTGAATTTTAAAACTTTGAGAAAAAATATAAATATTTCAATCAGCCATTTTCCTCCTATTCAGTATAGCATGTTTACCAACTAGGAGCATGTGCTCTAACACTTAATAAAGTACAAAACACATTAGTTTCTCAATAATGTTATGTTTTCTTCACTTTTCTACTCCACTCTGCAAACATTTTTAAACAGCTATTATGTGCAAGGTGACACAGTAGGAATTGTGGAGAATGGAAGTTGAAGTGGCAGTCCAGTGGTATTAGATTTAGGAACCTTGTTTCTAATCTCAGCTGGACCACTTAATAGCTACATAGCCTAGAGATTTACTTCTTGTTTTAGAGTTAGGCCCTGAAATCCAATGATTTCTGAGACCCCTTTCAGCCACATTGTGGCCCAAATCCATGAATGAAATAATTTGTATGCCCTAGAAATTTGTAGTAGTATTTGAGGGGTGGAGACCATTACAGAAATAACTATGAGATAAAACAAAATGATAGTAGTAATTTCAAGAGAGAGAAAATTAAAAACATAATGATATAGGGTTTCAAAGGAAGGATCTGTCATATCAGAATAAGGGCATGGATGATACCCTTAGCTTCATGGAAAGAGTGGCCTTGAAGGATTAGTCATTTGTTAGGTAGAAATAAAAGTCATAGAAACCACTTGGGTCCCTTTATAGACATCTTCCATCCTGCATATTGCTAAGGATTTGTCACTGACAAAGCCAAGGTGGCAGAAAGTCAACCTCTGAAAGATTTTTATCAGTGTGTATTTTTAAGTAATTAGCCGACGGGTACAGAGAGGCACTGCAGACAGTCAATATAAAAGGAAGATCATGGATTGGCAAGCATAGGGAGAGACCATAAGAGTGGAATTCCTCCACAAATGCGGATAGGAACTGTTGCATATGTTTATATATAATGCTTAACAATCTGCAAAAAATGCTTCGATATTGTATATCCTCAGTGTATGGTATAACTGTTCAGACTATGGCTTTGGGCTACAGTAGACCTGGATTTCTATTAGTGCTTTGTTACTTACCTGTGATGTAATCTTGGACAGTCACTTGGCCTTGTATTCCTCAGTTTCCTTATTTTCAAAATGGGGTAATGATTGCCTCATGAGATGGCTATAAGGTTAAAATAAGATCATGTATATAAAGCACTTGCAAAGTGATTGACACATAGAATACTAAAAATGTTAGCTACAAGATAGTATGTCAGGTACTGTTCTTTCTCTTTAAAAGAAAGTCAAAACTGAGGCTCTAAGAATTGGTGTTATTTATTAGAATCCAGTATTCTTTGTATTATACCAATGACCCCAGCCTGAGTTTTCTGCCCACACCCTCTCCCTGAGGGGATCTGTGAAGGTAATAATGAGAATCTATGAGTCATTTTCAATATTTGAAAGGAGTCTAACAGAGAGCATTCATTTACTTGTAATAAATTACACAACTTGACTAAAATGTCAAGTTTCTTTGCTTTTGCCTGAAATTATATCAACTCATTTTGGTAATACTGGCTATCCCATGATGATGCGAAACTGATTGGCAGCTATATATGTCTTTCAGGAATAGAAATGGGGAAAATGCATTTTATATCATGAATGCAGTTGCTCTAGAATTTTTTTAAAGCTTGAGAGAACATGGAGGAAAACTAAAATTTTTCTTTTTGCTGAAATGATTGAGAAGCATAGTATTTTACCATGTTTCCTTCTCAGACTCGGGGTGAGTGCAGGTAAAAAAGATAGAAAGATAAGTTGTGATCAGAGGAGATTTTAGAGATCGAGAGCTTAAAGATAGATTTTTTTACACATAAAGCCTATTTAAAATGAGAACACAACTTGTAGTTTTCTCCTATGAGAAGGACATGATGAAATTGAGTCCTAAAGAGGGATGAGGAATTGGTCAAACTGACAGAAGCACCTCGTGACAGAGTCAATATTTCAACCTAGACTTGTCGCTCCTTATTCCTTAGCTCCCTCCACTCCAAAGAAATATAGCATGGTGGCACAAGCCTGTAATCCCAGTGGCACAGGAGGCTGAGGCAGGAGCATCACAAGTTCAAAGTCAGTCTTAGCAACTTAGTGAGGCCTTAAGCAACTCAGTAAGACCCTGTCTCTAAATAAAATATTGAAAATGGGCTGAGGGTGTGGCTCAGTGGCTCAGTGTCCCTTGGTTCAATCCCTGGTACCAAGAAAATAGAAATATAGCTATCTTGTCTATCTTGCCTTGCATTTTTCAAAATGTCCACAATGACGATACCTCACACCTATTTTAATATTGACTTATTCTAGTCAACAAGAAAACACTTGTTAGAAGATGAATGGAAATGCAGTTAGGGAATTGAAGACAGCAAACATACATATGTCTCCTTTTTATTGATTGGATTCTTTATTGACATGACAGTACAGATCATCATTTTCTGCTCTGAAGATGTGCTGAGAATTATCTGATTCCACTTTTTAGAGCTAATATAAAAATAGCAGGTATAGAGGGAAGAAGGGAATGACCAATATTAGTAGCTATCATTTGCTAAGTACCCATGGCCAGAAACACTATTTATGAATTCCTAATCATTGAGTGCCTACTATGGACCAGGTACTAATTTCCTTGTGGAGCTTACATTTTATCATTCTAAGTGTTTTTACATGGATTATCTCACACCAGCTTTACAAGGCTGTTACTGTTATCATTGTCAATTTACAAATGAGGAAGTGGAAACAAAGTAATTTACTTGTTCATGGTTACACAGCCAAGAATATTAAATTTGGAAGTTGAACCAAGATCTGTGTGACTCATAAATGCATGTTGTTTTCTAGGATATTTTTTTCTAGTTTTATTTCACCCACATTACCTCTTCAGATAATTTCCTTCTGCCATTATTCTCAGCAGCCTTTTCCCTTGTATCCAATTATGTCTTTCTGTCATAATGCTGAAAACAGGCGGGTTAGCAAATGAAAGATAGAGGGGTAAATGTTGATAAAGGGAGATGTACATGGGCTTGTTCAGACTCTAAACAGGTCACTATATAGAAATTGTTTGATTTGGAGAGATGAGACAGGAGCCATTTATTTATTTATTTACTTACTTACTTACTTATTTATTTTTGGAACCAGGGATTTGAACTCAGGGGCACTTGACCACTGAGCCACATCCCCAGCCCTATTTTGTATTTTATTTAGACACAGCATCTCACTCAGTTACTTAGAGCCTTGCTGTTGCTGAGGCTAGCTTTGAACTTGCAATCCTCCTGCCTCAGCCTCCAGAGCTGCTGAGATTACAAGAATGTGCCACTGTGCCCAGCTGGAGACGTTTATTTTAATGGACAACATTTATTGATACTGATTATATGTCAACTAATATTCTTTCAATCCACTTTAATACATTTAATTCTAACAGCAACCCTATAAATCTTGTTATTACTATCATTGCCATTATCTAGATAGTGAAATTAAGAGACATAGAGGTTAAATAATTTTCTGGGAACTCTCAGATTATAAGGAGCAGAACTGAGATTAAAACCCCGAAATTTTCTTAAGTTTGTGTTTATATTCACCAGGAAAGTGCATACAATATAGTACTAGTATTATAAGTAATTAATTATTTAAAAATCAAGGTGTGAGAATATTTAAAAAAAGAAAATGCAGTAGCAATGAGAACAGACAGGAGGATGTTAATGCAGTAAGCATTTTAAAGAAAGAAATAACTGAATTTGCTGTCTCCAATCAGAATGTCAAAAAGAGTGATTACACGATTGATAGGGAATTTTTTTGGTGGGGGAATGGGGTGGGATAGTGGGGGAGAGAGGATTGAATCTAGGATCACTTAACCACTGAGCAACATCCCCAGCCATTTTTAATATTTTATTTAAAGACAGGGCTCACGGATTTACTCTTGGCCTCATTAAATTGCTGAGGCTGGCTTTGAATTCACAATCCTCCTGCCTCAGTCTCTGGAGCCACTGGAACTATAGGCAGGCACCACTGTACCTGGAGAGATTTTTATCTTTAATTCTAAAGAGGTCAGTTACTTGGGAGGGGAAATAATCTGGTTTCTGGCATTTGGAGATTGAGTTGATGGTAAAATGTCCAGGAAGAAAGAGCTATCAAGCAGTAAACTGTGGGACTGAATCTCAGATTTCGAGACAACAATGATTGGAAGCAGAAAAGAGTTATGAAGAGATGATAGTGAGAACCTAGAAGGAGCAAAGGCTTACACCATGCAGACACTTTCTCTTTTATTTATGTGGTGCTGGGGATGGAACCCAGGACCTTGTTCATTTAAGACAAGCACTCCACCAACTGAGATATACTCCCAGCCCCTCCTTTTTCTTTTCTTAAGATACTAGTATTGCAATATGATTCAATCTTAGATTTAACTTATTCTGGTCTAGTAAGGATATTTCCTTGCTTCCTCAGTGTTTTATCTACCAGTATCAAGCCATAACATGAAAAGAACCAGTTAGCAAATTAAACCTTTGAATAAAGAAAACTTTGCGTAGATCCCTACTCTGTTCTAAATTATGTTTATTATACATTTTATAAAATTACAGACAGGTAATGAAGTACCTTCAAAGCCATACGCATATATAACTTTTGTAGAAATGGAATATAAATAAAACCACAAAAGTAATAACTTTAAAAGTCTTGTTAACTATTTAAGTTTTACAGAAATAAATCACTCTTTGAAATATAGCTATAAACAGAGTAATTAGTGTAAGTTCTTTTGAGTTGCATATGGCTGGGTTATTGTGTATTGTGAGGTACGTCAGTATACACACAGCTTCTAATTATATGAACTACACTGTGCCATAATGTCTCTTGATTGTCATTTGACATGAAGTCATCACTTACATACACTTGTTTGAATATGGTTAAAGGCAATACAACTTGATGCCAGTAAAATCATAAATACGCACAAATTGGCACTTAAACCATTTGCCAATACCTAGTCATAAAGTGATCACCTAGAATATCCAAAATATATTCTGTTGATTAATTTTAGTTGAAACACAATGGTTGAAATATACAGATGTTCTTATAGAAAATTCCCAAAATTCTAGTTAAAAATCACTGATTTGAAGGTAAAGGATACAACACAGTTTTGTTATGGTTTCATAATTTAGGATATTTTCTGAGCACTACTAAATTTTGTCCTGCCTATATGTTCATATGACAAAAATGGGAATTTAGGAGACATGAATTTTCCACCTGGTTCTGTCAGTATCCTATTATAGGTCATAAACAAAAGTGCTTTATCTTCTTGGACCTTAATTTTCTCACCCATAAAATGGGAATTTGAGAAGAGATAGCTTGGACTACATGATCTCTAATGGTGCCTTCTGGTTTTGAAGTCAAACATTCTTTTGAGGTTGAGTTTATATACATGGGAATGTATGCATATGTGAATCTCAGTTCATTTGCCAAGGCACAGCATGGCTCCAAAACCATTATAAAAATATTCTTTTGCTGCTGTTTGGACCTATGATAAGAAACTATTTTGAGGTGATAGATTTATTTTATCTGATTGATCTCACTTAAACATTAGAATATATATATATATATATATATATATATATATATATACACACACACACACACACACACACACACACACACACACATAAATAACATGGTTCCCCATTTTTGTGTATAATTTTCATGTTTTTTGTATCAGTTAAAAACAAAATAAATGTTTGGCCTTATTATTTACATATCTTTCATAACAACTTTAATCATGTACATTTTCTGTAAAAATGTCTCTAGTGATTATGAATATGCACTTCTGTTGTATCTTATTTGTGCAATCATAGTAATCAGAACCTTTTCCTTACTCTAAAACAAATAAAATTTCACTGTAAATGAAACATGTAGTTATAGTATATAATTATTTCATTGTGACATATAATTTAATAGAGATTTATCTTCACACTAGAAAATGCAAGATTTGACATTTGTAATGTAGTTTTGAACATATGAAATTTTCAAATTCTAAAGAATTTAGGTTAATTTACAAAACAAAAAATGATTGACATATATTGTGCTTGAGTTTCTAGAGAATGTTTTGGTAAAAAAACAAAAAACAAGTATTCTGTAAACATGTAGATTAGTTACTTTGGTTTCTTTCACCCTGTCAGCTGCTACAATTTTGCTTGCCTAAAGAAAGCATTTAGAGTATCCATGAACAA
Source organism: Spermophilus citellus (assembly GCF_964194105.1). NCBI lineage: Eukaryota > Metazoa > Chordata > Mammalia > Rodentia > Sciuridae > Spermophilus > Spermophilus citellus. The sequence continues at coordinate 103,838,999 of NC_138190.1, forward strand.
ATTGAGAAATAATGCAAGAAGTTTGGGGTCAAAACAAAAAAATTACCAAAGCAGAAAGGCTTTTAATTGACTACTAATGACTCAAAATTTATACCATTAATAAAACAAAGTGAATTGTTGTGACCACAGATTTTATGCAAATATTATTTTAAAATAAGCTTCTTTATATCTATTGGTGGATAGCATAACACCTCATTTGAGAACAAGCCAATTTGGTCATTGGGAAAGGAGAGGCAAAGAACAATAAAGTACAGTCAGTGAAAAGGCCGATGCACTAGTGCTCTAATCTATCATTTAAAATAATGTAAGGCTTGTATATTTCAATCTTTCAGTCAGTGATTAGTTTGATCTTTGAAATCGCACTTTAATTAGGACAAAGTATGCATTTTCTTTTGCCTAGATTGAGTTTTGCGTATCTCTCTAATCCACAGTTTAGCTTCATTTCATATAACCTGATTGCAACTTGTTATCATTTTTTCTTGACTTGGTTTCTGTCTTATTACATAAAAGGAGTACTAATCTTTGGGAATTAGTTTTTATTAAAGTCAATTGAGATTTGAAGCTTGAGATGCAAGCTTATATATTTTATTATAAATCATTGGCTGCAAAGTAATTCTTACCATGATATATTATCAGCATAAATTATTATATTTTAATTTTAATGTGTTTTTAAAGTATGCTCATAGGAATTATTTTCTTCTATTTAATTTTGGTAGATTATTTTGTGCTTCCCACTCGGTTCCTAATGTGGATTCCAAGATATACCACTTGCTCAGAAATGATAGAATTTTATAATTGTGTTAGTTTTGGAAATTTACAGAATAATTTATTTATAATTTTAAACTACTTTGACATAAAATAGATCATCACACTGAGTTGGCTTCTGTTCATTTTGAAATCAAATGATGATTTTACTATCAACAATTGTCTTTTAATCGTCCAGTCTATAGACATTCCTGTTTATTGGTTTTCTCCCTCCTTTCTATGGCCAAGAATTTTAAAAGAATTAAATTGCTTTTTTTCTCTAAACATTACTCCTTCTCATAATTATAGAATGCTATTGTTGTGATGGCTTGAATTTGACTATATATGTGCCCTTCAATATTTGTGAATGTTTTCTTAGAATAATTATGCTCAGTTTTTCAGGAAAGTAACTGGAGACTAGTCAGACATAGGTCTGACAAACATTAAATTGCTCATCTCATATTGTTCTGTTTTGGGAATTACTAGTCTAAAGTAGAAGATGATTCACACTGCTCTCTCCATAACAGAAGCTGGGATCTCCAAGATTGTTCTTTTTTCAATAACTTCTAAAGTGGGCACAATGGCATAGGCCTACAATCTTAGCAACTCAGGAGACTGAGGCAGGATGATTGCAGTTTTGAGGTCAGCCTGCCCAACTTAGTGAGATTCAATCTCAAAATATAAATTTAAAAATGGAAAGGGGTGGAGAGCTGGGGACATGGCTCAGCGGTAAAGGACCCCTGGATTCCAGCTACTGCTAAATAAATAAATAAATAAATAAATAAATAAATAAATAAATAAAATTCCAAGGTGATGAATTAATGTCTTGTTAGCAGAGTATTTACATTAATGTAGGGGACCCATATAATTTGTCATCTAAAATGAAAAAGGTTTTGGTATGAAACATGTGATTATTAATAATTATTCTAGGACAACTGGCTGAGAATAGTATCATAAATTGAGACTGTCAGAGGCAAACTAAATCCAATGGGCTACTCAATTAGGAATAACATGGAGACTTGCCTACCATGCTGCTTTTCCCAGCCTGATCCTCTCTATCTTATTCCCCATCTCTAGCATTTGGAAATGTTCTGATATGCACATAAATCATCATTCCTTAAATTGTATTAATTTTTGTTCCTCTGTCAGACATCATTTAAAAATAAACATGTTCTGCTTCAAATCAATCAAAAGAAACATTTTCAACATATATTTATTTCCATGCCCCCCCCCCTTCTGTTGTGCCCCTTTAGTGGTCAGACTCTCAGAGAAAAAAAGAAGACAATACTATGCTTTTTCTAAAATGAAAGTTGAATCATATCATTCCACCATGTAAAACACTTCAGTGAGTCCCCATTTCTGTGGCATTTGTGATCTGATTCCTGCCTTCAATCCTACCATTCTCTACCGCTCTCCTTTCACCAATCAAGAATTTCCCCCATTCATAGTTAGCATTAAAACAATATATCAATATTCATATTGTTACTTTCTAGATGACTAGGGATCTGCAATTACAACAAAATGGTCTCATCATCTAGCATGGTGCCTGATGTAAATTAGTGTTTAATGTATATTTTGGAATAAAGTAATGAATGAAGAGTTAATCCCCAGAGAGAGCTTTAAGACAATATATTTATAATATGAATGGGAATATTGAAACCATCATCCTTAAATAAGGATTAGCTTAGATATGAGTTTCCTGTATTTGGGGATTTAAAAAGGAAAACAGAAACACTGCTTCATTAGATAATATTCTCCACTATGGGGTCTTCAACATACTTAAGGAAAGTTAGTGTATAAATAAAAGGAAACCATTTCCTTTAGCCTTAATTTCATTCTTGGAAATTCTGTATGAAACATCCTCACAGAATTAAAGTATACAAGGCATAAGTTTGGGCCTCTGATACATCTAATGAAAAACTCACCTTGTAAATACTTATTCCATCCAGATCCATATGGATTGCCTGTTTCTTTCTTCAGGCAAGTCATGTGGGTAAGAGAACCTTTGATGATACAACGAAAGAAGTAAAAAATTGTGCTCCATTTGTGTACAATGAATCAAAGAGCATTCTGCTGACATGTATAACTGCTTATAACAAATAAATAAATTAAAAAAAAAAAGTAGGGCTGGGATTATAGCTTAGTGGTAGAGTGCTTGCCTAGCATGTGTGAGGCACTGGGTTCAATCCTCAGCACTACATAAAAATAAAATAAATAAAATAAAAGTGTTGTGTCCATCTATAACTAAAATATTTTTTTAAAAAAAACAAATTCATGATGAAGTAGATTAAAGATTTGGGATCACTATCACTCATCTCACAATGTTGCTCTACATTATAGTATGTGAAACATTTAACAGAGTTTTTTTTTTTTTATTTAATCCCTGCATTTTTTTGACAGGGATTCTGAGGTAGGCAAGGCAAAGTAGTTATGGTTATACATATTTTACACATGGGGAAATTAGCTTGTGATATTTTGTTCATTTATTGAGTCAATGTAGTTAGGCTTCAATTATTTATGAGACTCCAGAATGATAATAATCATATTGTAGGGTGCTCCAAGAAATTAATGACATCTATGGAGTCTCAATCCTTAGCATAACTTTGGTTTAATTAAAATGTGCTGATCTGCAAAAATAAGCCACTAGACTTGAAGAAGATTGACTGTGTTTGAAGATTGTAAAGATTATTATTAGCCAACTCCTGTTGGCTATTTACTCTGAATACTTAATTGGCAAAATCAGAGACCAATGAAGTCTTATTCAGTTGTCCATTTAGGACTGCTCATCAGTACAAGTTCATAGAGCTACTTTGTAATATTCTTAGGAAAGAGAGTTTGTACAGAACAATCTTATGTTATTCTCACCTCTTAAACAAACAAACAAACAAAACAAACAAAGCGAATAGATGTGTGGGTGGATGGCTGGAAGGATGGATGGATAGATAAATGGATGAATGAATGATAACCCTCTAATCTTGACCTCAGTTGATAAAAACTAAGTAGAACTCTACACCAGATATTATTGCCTGGCATTTTACCAGGACTGGAATTACTGATTTGTCACCAAAATGTATATAAAATATTTTTCACATTTAAGACATTGTACAACATGTCACAGATCCCAGGAGAAGATGAAGAAGTTTGACAGTGACATATTTTTAAAGGTACAAATGGCATATTTGTGAGTTATGAGCCTTATTCTCAGTAGTCCTAATAATACATTTATCCCTCTTAGTGAGTCATAAATCAGCCATGGCAATGTGCAAGTTATGTTCTCAAGTTCAGATATGGAGATATATGTATACCTTTAGTATTCCCATTGGTCATGTTGAATGGTTGTTGAGTGAATGTGTGGAGGAATACAAAAGTTTCTGCCAGATTTTGACCTTGATGAAAACACAGAAAATCTCTAATATACCTAGTTTCAGGTTAACAAACCATAGCATACTTGTTGGCTTTACTCTTTATTTAAGTCTATTAAGTATATTTAAGATTCTTTTTGGCATCTGATTTAAAATTGAAATACTTGCTATAAAATAATTAGAACTAATATACTAATTAGAAGATTTTCTAAGATTCTGGTGATGCTAGGATAATTTCAAACCAATAATTATTTTTTGAGTATGAAAAATATATATATCACTATATAAGGCACTTAGACATACGTTGTTTCATTTAATATTTACAGCTACTTAATGAGGGCATTATTATTATCCTCTCTATTTCAGAGATGAAGAAATTGAGACTTGAAAAATTAAAATGACCTGTCTCTGATCAAAAGGACTTTGATAAAGCATTTAATAATTCTGTGTTTTTCTATATAAAGTCACTATAACCAATTTCACAGTATTGTTTGATCTAATGAGATGATATTTGTGAAATGACCTTTGCATACTATGAAACACCATGAGAGATTTGTTGTCATTATCCAAATTTACTAGTGGTTCTGGATTGCCTAACGGATAAGCTATGCATGTGCTTATGGTGTTAGCATTTCATAGATATCTTTAAAACTTTTTTTTTCTGACGAGCACTTCTTTTTTAATTTTTAATTTTTATTTGTTCTAATTAGTTAAACATGACAGCAGAATGCATTTTAATTCATTGTACACAAATGGAACACAACTTTTCATTTGTCTGGTTGTACACAATGTGATACACAATGGAATATTACCATAAAAAGAGAATAAAATTATGGCATTTCAGGTAAATAGATGAAATTGGAGAATATCATGTTTAAGTGAAATAAACCAATCCCCCAAAAAACAAAGGCCAAATGTTTTTTTTTTTTTTTTCTCATATGTAGATGCTGATCCATAATGGGGCAGGGCAAGGGGGCAAGGGAAGAATGGAGGAACTTTGGATATCTCTAAATCTTTTTTTTTTATTGGTTGTTCAAAACATTACAAAGCTCATGACATATCATCTTCGATACATTTGATTCAAGTGGGTTATGAACTCCCATTTTTTACCCCAAATACAAGTTGCAGAATCACATCGGTTACACATCCACATTTTTACATAATACCATATTAATGACTGTTGTATTTTGCTACCTTTCCTACCCCTACTATCCCCCTCCCCCTCCCTCTCATTTTCCCTCTCTACCCCATCTGCTGTTGTTTAATTCTCTCCCTTGTTTTTTTCCCCTTTCCCCTCACAAACTCTTATATGTAATTTTGTGTAACAATGAGGGTCTCCTTCCATTTCCATACAGTTTCCCTTCTCTCTCCCTTTTTCCCACCCCACTCGTCTCTGTTTAATGTTAGTCTTTTCCTCATGCTCTTCTTCCGTGTTCTCATCTTAGTTGCTCTCTTTATATCAAAGAAGACATTTGGCATTTGTTTTTTAAGGATTGGCTAGCTTCACTTAGCATTATCTGCTCTAATGCCATCCATTTCCCTGCAAAATCCATGATTTTGTCATTTTTTAGTGCTGCGTAATACTCCATTGTGTATAAATGCCACAGTTTTTTAATCCATTCATCTATTGAAGGGCATCTAGGTTGATTCCAAAGTCTAGCTATTGTGAATTGTGCTGCTATGATCATTGATGTGGCAGTATCCCTATAGTATGCTCTTTTAAGGTCCTCAGGGAATAGACTGAGAAGGGCGATAGCTGGGTCAAATGGTGGTTCCATTCCCAGCTTTCCTAGGAATCTCCATACTGTTTCCATATTGGCCGCACCAATTTGCAGTCCCACCAGCAATGTACAAGTGTACCTTTTTCCCCACATCCTCGCCAGCACTTATTGTTACTTGACTTCATAATGGCTGCCAATCTTACTGGAGTGAGATGGTATCTTAGGGTGGTTTTGATTTGCATTTCTCTGATTGCTAGAGATGGTGAGCATTTTTTCATGTACTTGTTGATTGATTGTATGTCCTCCTCTGAGAAGTGTCTGTTCAGGTCCTTGGCCCATTTGTTGATTGGGTTATTTGTTATCTTGTTGTCTAATTTTTTGAGTTCTTTGTATATTCTGGATATTAGGGCTCTATCTGAAGTGTGAGGAGTAAAAATTTGTTCCCAGGATGTAGGTTCCCTGTTTACCTCTCTTATTGTTTCTCTTGCTGAGAAAAAACTTTTTATTTTAAGTAAGTCCCATTTGTTTATTCTTGTATATAACTCGTGGGCTATGGGCATCCTATTAAGGAATTTGGAGCCCGACCCCACAATATGTAGATCGGAGCCAACTTTTTCTCCTATCAGGCGCAGAGTCTCTAATTTGATATCTAGATCCTTGATCCATTTTGAATTAACTTTTGTGCATGGCGAGAGAAAGGGGTTCAGCTTCATCTTGTTGCATATGGATTTCCAGTTTTCCCAGCACCATTTGTTGAAGATGCTATCCTTTCTCCATTGCATGCTTTTAGAGCCTTTATCAAATATAAGAAAGTTGTAATTTTGTGGATTGGTCTCTGTGTCCTCTATTCTGTACCATTGGTCCACCTGCCTGTTTTGGTACCAGTACCATGCTGTTTTTGTTACTATTGCTCTGTAATATAGTTTGAAATCTGGTATTGCTATACTGCCTGATTCACAATTCCTGCTTAGAATTGCTTTTGCTATTCTGGGTCTTTTGTCTTTCCATATGAATTTCATGATAGCTTTGTCTATTTCTACAAGAAATCCCGTTGGGATTTTGATTGGCATTGCATTGAACCTGTAGAGAACTTTGGGTAATATTGCCATTTTGATGATGTTGGTTCTGCCTATCCATGAACAGGGTACATTTTTCCATCTTCTAAGATCTTCTTCTATCTCTCTCTTTAGGGTTCTGTAGTTTTCATTGTATGAATCTTTCACCTCTTTTGTTAGGTTGATTCCCAAGTATTTTATTTTTTTTGAGGATATTGTGAATGGGGTGGTTTTCCTCATTTCCATTTCAGAAGTTTTGTTGCTGATATACAGGAAAACTACAAACCAAGAAAAGCCCTGGACCGGATGGGTATACAGCGGAGTTTTACAAAACCTTCAAAGAAGAATTAATACCAATACTTTTCAAGCTATCTCAAGAAATAGAAAAAGAAGGAGCTCTTCCAAATTCATTCTATGAGGCCAACGTCACCCTGATTCCTAAACCAGACAAAGACACTTCAAAGAAAGAAAACTACAGACCAGTATCTCTAATGAACATAGATGCAAAAATCCTCAATAAAATACTGGCGAATCGAATACAAAAGCATATCAAAAAAATAGTGCACCATGATCAAGTAGGATTCATCCCTGGGATGCAAGGTTGGTTCAATATATGGAAATCAATAAATATTATTCACCACATCAATAGACTTAAAGATAAGAACCATATGATCGTCTTGATAGATGCAGAAAAAGCATTCGACAAAGTACAGCATCCTTTTATGTTCAAAACACTAGAAAAACTGGGGATAACAGGAACTTACCTCAACATTGTAAAAGCTATATATGCTAAGCCTCAGGCTAGCATCATTCTAAATGGAGAAAAACTGAAGGCATTCCTGCTAAAATCTGGAACAAGACAGGGATGCCCTCTCTCACCACTTCTATTTAATTTAGTCCTTGAAATACTAGCCAGAGGAATTAGACAGACAAAAGAAATTAAAGGCATAAAAATAGGAAAAGAAGAACTTAAAATATCACTATTTGCGGATGATATGATCCTATACCTAGTAGACCCAAAAGGGTCTACAAAGAAACTACTAGAACTAATAAATGAATTCAGCAAAGTGGCAGGATATAAAATCAACACGCATAAATCAAAGGCATTTCTGTATATCAGCAGCAAAACTTCTAAATCTTAATGAATATTTTTAAAGAATGGGGATAGCCACAAGAAGCAGCTTATCATCTCTGACTTGTACCATTTGTAGCAGTCTCATAACTAGTTTCCCTTCTCTAATCTTTCCTTTCTTTTAATTTAATCAAATAATATTTAAAGATCTATTTTACCAAAACTCTACTTCTCCAATAGAGGACCAGTAAAGAATTCCCATTACAATTTCAAGACCTAATCCCTGTGTATATTGTTTTCAGGATCTTTTAAATACTGACCTCTACCTACCTATCTAGTTTCTTTTTCAATCTGTCCCAAATCTTTTTTCCAGGGTTTATCTGATTTTCTCATTGTTTAACTGTACAAACTATGTTAATTCTACCTCCAGAACTTTGCTCTTTCTATTATCCTGACACAGGATTTATCTGAATTCTTACCAGCCATCATCATTTAGATCGAGAGGACCTTGAGTCCTCTATGAAGTTTTCTGTATCATTTCCAGTGATACTCAGCTTTCTTTTCCTCTGATTACACTATTAGAATTATAACATACATTTAATAATTAATTGCTCTGCAATTGTATATGTGTTGGTTTTGTCTCTATGAATATTGTAACTCTATGGAAAGTATGGAAGAATACCACATAGTAAACATCTAATAAATCATTAAATTCTTATTTATTTATTAGCTAGACACTGTAGAACATCTATGAATTGAACATTACCTTTTGTGACTTAAAGGACTTAGGCACAGTGTATGAGGTGGTTTGCATTTTTTTTTTTTCATTCATGCATGTATGAGCTTTCTTCAAGCACTGGAAGTTTGGTACTAGAAGAAACTAAAAACTACTTTTCCAGTCTGCCTTCTCTGAGGTTAAAAGTATTTACATACAAACTTATATAACCATCATAAAGAAAAGATATTCTGAAGTTCCTTTTAGAGATGAGAAAGTGAAAGCCGAGAAGGGAAGATTAAAATGAGAGGGAAACACTTAAGCTGGATCATTCATGAGAGAGAAAAGTGAGAGGCAATATTACTCCAGCTATATAGATCCCTGGAGGAGAAACATGCTGTATCTTCAGTCCATTCAATTATTTATAAAAAGCACAATAAGTCAGGGACATAGAGTTGGTTCAAAGCATGTAAGGATAGGGAAATAGAAGATGTAGTCTAGGAAAAAAAAACACCCCAGTTTGTCTAAAATTGAGCTCATCACATTAGCTGTCCACTTCTCAATTTCTTATATCTTCCTTCATAGTGACTGTTCCCATGAGCCACCCAATTTCTAAAGCCAAAACTTAATCTGTCATCTTTGACTTTCCCTTTTCCTGTCTCCTGCACAACCAAATGCTAATTTCTGCCAATTATGCATCCTAATCAACTTGGAAAATTGTTAGAAACATGAATTTTGAGACAAAGTACCACCTAATAAACTAAAAACCCAGGGGGTGGAACCCAAATCCCTGTTTTAACAAGTATCCAGGTGATTTTTATGCATGCAAAAATTGTAAACCAATACTCCAGGAAATGAGAAATCATTGAGAGGCTTAAGACTAGGATGTGACAGAGTAAGGTATTAATTTTACAAACATCATTCTGGTATTTAATATGGAATATGGGTTGAAATGCTAGCAAAACTTAAGGTAACAAGACCAGTTAGTAGAATATTTACAAAATATAAAAATTAGAGGAGAAGATACATTTATAAGATATTAATGAGCTAGAATTCATTGATTTATATTATTTGAAAAAATAAGATTTAAAGCAAGAATTAGTGAGTTTCTGGTCTTGCAGAGGAAGTAAATATGATGGTCACAGTTTGGCAAAAATAATGAGTGCTTCTTTTTATTCAATCTTTTTTCATAAAGTTGAGGAGAGTTTAGGGTATTTGGGTACAAATATTTAGAAAAACGTTGGATGTTTGAGTCTGGTGCTCAGGAGAGAGGTTAGGCCTATAGGTAAATATTTTAGGGTCAACAGTGTACTAGGTTATAATAGATATTGTCTAAATAGACTGGATAACATGGGCAAATACTGAGGGGGAGAAGAGGATCAAGGATGAAGTTCTAGAGAACACCCATATTTAATGGAGACCTTCACAGAGAACTGAGAAAAGGCTAGATAGTAAGGGAGAGAACAAGAAAAACTGATACCATGGAAGTAGGAGTTTAGATTTTCAGTGAGATGAACAGCATTAAATTCCATATGTGAGTCAAAATAAGAATTAAATATGTTTATCAATATGTCATCGTTGATAACAATCACAGGTTCAGGGATGTTATGAGAGCAGAAGATAGCAATAAATTGAGTCAATTTCAATAGAGAAATTGAGATTTTAAATACAATTGCATATGAAAAACAGAAAAGAGTAACAGCCAGGTTGAGACCAAAAGATAAGTTAAGCAGGGAAGTTTGAGTATACATAGAAAGAAGAAAAACTTGATGGAGTAAAGTCTCATAGGAAATGCAAGGAAAAAAGATCCAGTGCATAGGAGGAAGTATTAATTTTGAATATTGTACTATTATTATCTTTTAATGCCTCTGCTTCTCCCATCTAAGTGAAGAATTCCACAAATAAACGGACATACTCTTGTTTAGTCCCTAGTATACAAGGCTCAGCAAATGGATGTTGAATGAATGAAGACCATTTTTGGTTGTTGTTTTTTTTTTTTTTTTGATACCTCTTCTTTCCTTACTTACTCATTACTGAGGTTGACCCATTTTTTCTTGCCTTAGCTCTCTCACCACTATATTTAATAGTTCAAAGAGATCTCAGCAATGCCCAAAGTTACTGTTTGTGAGACAGGAGAGGCTGAGTTTTGACTAGATCTTACTAGGGTAATACTGACTAATTCTTCATACTATCCCTGGTTTTCCTGTTTGCCTTCTTCGTGAACTGTAGTAAGTAGAATTGGAATGGTTTTGAGGGTTATGTTCCTGTTCCAATGTGATGTAGACACTTGATGGATGCCATTTCACTTTGTTTTCCTGCTAGCCCTCCAACCTTAGAAACTTTCATACCTGTTTAGTTCTTTCAGCAGAAGTATTCCTTGCTACATACCCTCTTGTGCTGGGAAGAGCTTTAGAGAAATTTTGTTTTGTTTTTGTTTTTATGATGATTCTAACGTACATCAGATCTGTTGGTTTGTTTCAGTAAACTTTCCTTTGTTTTGATATTTTGGGCCTATCATTTGTTGAAAGTTATAAGCAGCTTCACAATAAAAGAAGAGAGATTATACACAGATTGAAATACAAATACAATAAGTATTTTTGTTCTAGGAGAAAAATCTGATCTAAAGATACTTTTGATTGTCTTCATGTATGTAATTAGGAATGACCATTTGAAACTGAAGCATAGATGCCCCAAAGCCCAATTTCAAAAGTAGTAATTTGCTATATTTATTACAAAGTAAGACTCTATGGCTAATTTTAGGAAAAGTCTTGGAAATGAACCAATATGTTTCAGGAAGATTTGGATTTAATTTTTAACCCTTCTGTACTTGATTTAGAACATTCTAATGGTTATCTGTGAATGAAATACATTTTAAATATAAACAAAAAAGACTATTTCCTTTTCATTACCTTTCTGTAAAAACTGGAAGATGATTTTGAATGCCATATGTTATACAGAACACATTAATCTTACTCTAGTTTTCTTTCTTGTAACTTCTCTGCAGTGCCTAACACAGTGCAAGGGAAGCAATGAAAACAGTCTGTACCTGTTGACTTGAAAGTTCACAGAAATATATTGTCCTTTAGCTCCTCCTTGAGCATATCCCTGTTGACCATATATTTAGAAAACAGATTCTTGTCTAACTCTGGAGACAAGGTTATATCTGTGGAACAGATGCTCATTATAGTTCACATGAATATTGAACAAAAATTTAGAAAAGTGATGAGGTAATTTGTATATTCCACAGAAATTCTCTTGAAAAGAACACAAAAATAGAAGCTGGTAAACTCATCATCCTATGTCCAGTAAGGTTCCAATTCTTTGAGACACTTTTTATTCCTCTCTATTTTTTTAAACCTATAAACTTTAAAAGACATTCTGTTAACTATATACTAATGTCACTTGACTGGATTAAATGTTTTTATGTCCTTATAAGCACTGTGCCAGGTCAAAATCAATTTAAATATTGATAGTGCATAAGCAATTTTTCAAGACCCCATCTCAAAATATAAACAATTAAATAAATAAATAAGGCCTGAGGATGTAGCTCAGTGGTAAAGTGGCCCTGGCTTCAATCACTAGTACCTATATATATGAATAAATAAAAGCAAATAAATATTGGTAGCACATACCAGGAAGTCTCACCTTTTATCATCCCTGTTTTAGAAGTCCCTTTATTAATGCTCCAAAATACTCTATATTTTTTCCATTACAGCACTGATTATCCTATCTTATAATTACTTTTATTTTTGTCTGGCTTTCCCATATTGAATCATAGGCAGGAACTGTCTTCCATTTTTCTATCTTTTACATATCATAACAAAATCTTGCATATAACAAAATATTTATTATCATTTGTTGGATGAATCAATGTATGATGCGCTAATGTAGCCAAATTTGCTGGCCTATTTTCAAGGACTTCATTAATCTGATCCTATTTTAATTATCCAAGCCAGTTAATTTATTTACAGGTATTTATCATATTTATCATGCACTGTAGATATAATGGTGAATGAAAGTAGAAATGATCCATGCTCATAGAACAATAGTTCAGTGGAGGAGGCAAGTAATCATACAAATAAGTGTAAAATTATAACTGTGATATGTCATGAGGGAGAGTATAGGGTACTGTAAAAGCTAATAAAGGGACAGGATGAGAGGTTGACCTAAACTAAGAGAAAGTGAAACATAAGCTGGAATCTGTTTGTTTTTCTGGTATTGGCCATTGAACCCAGGGCTTCATGTATGCTAAGCAAGCACTCTACCACTGAACTATTTCCCCAGCCCAGCCCTTAAGTTAATATCTAAGTGATAAATAGGCATTACCTATATAGAAAGCAAAAGGAAGTTTTCCAAGAAATGAAAATAGTGCTCTCTGAGGTTGAATCAGAGGTAGAAAAAAGGGAGAGGTAAAGCTGGAAAACTAGGCATGTGCTAAATCAAGTATTCTTAGGCCATGTTAAGGTACTTATGTCTTTATCATAAAAGCAATAGAATATGTATATATCCATACTGTTTATCATTGGGTTGTTCAATAAAACTACAAATTTTAGTCTATGTATTTCTATTCTCTACTTATTTTACAACCACCATACTTTCCCACAAATTGAAATTTTCTTTGTTGTTTGGGTCTAGTTCAAATCTTATGTCCTCTAAGATTACTTCTTGATTACCTCAGTCTACATAGAATCACCTTTCAAGTTGTATGGAACAAATTTGTTCTATTCATATACTTATTATGAGGGCACTTGTATCATCCTAACTTATATTTCTATAATAGTTGCATATAAAGCTTTTGGCTCATGAGACTACTTAATATTTATCTTCTGAATCCCTCTTAAATTTCCATAGCTCAGTCTTTATTCACACTGCATTCTCAAGATATATTGAACAATGAAACCAGACACAAGCCAAATCTTAGAATAGGTGAAGGGAAATACTTTTGACACTAATGTACTTGATGATGACACAAAAACAACCATTTGAAAATGACAAACTAGTTATATCAATTGGTTTTATTGGATGCATTGTATATCCAATAAAACCAATTGATATATAACTAGTTTTTCATTTTAATGACAATTATTTTCTATCTTGAATTGTCTTTTAAATAATTTACCAATCTGTTTTTTTTTAAATTCAGACTCATATATCAAGTTGCATATTAATAAAGCAGTCACTTTGCAGGTCTTTTCTGGGGACTAAAAATTGAATATAATATGGCCTTGACCATTGTCTTAGTCCATTTTGTGCTGCTGTAACAGAATATCTGAGAATGAGTAATTTACCATGAACATACATTTATTGGCTCAAAGTTCTGAAGTTTTATAAATCCAATATCAGTGCACCAGCATGTTTGCAGATTCTGATTCCAAGATGGTGCCTTGAATGCTATATTCCTTAAAGGGAAGGAATGCTTCACATTCACATTGCAGAAGACAGAAGGGCAAAAAGACAAAAGGGATAAAAATTACCCCTTTATAAAAGCATTCATTCCATCCATAAGGAGAGAGCCCTCATGGCCTAATCCCCTCTTAAATGACTCACCTCTTAATACTGTTACAATGGTAATTAAATGTCAACATGAGTTTTGGTATAGGCAAATATTCAAGCCATAGCAACCATCACAAAACTCAAAACTATTAAAAATAAATACATTTAAATTGCCAAAATGGTTATATGAGATTGATTGACAGAATCCTTAAAAAGTTTGGAAAAGATGTATTTCATTTTTCAAAGGAAATATAGCATCACCATAAGATTAGGGTTGCAGAGTGTAGATATTACAGGATGAATTTAGCATTAGATTTGGGTATTCCAGTGGTTATGGCAGCACAATTAACAAGAGGCAAGTTTTGGAACCAGCCCAGGTGCTCATCAACAGATGAATGGATAAAGAAAATGTGGTATATATGCATAATGGAGTTTTACTCAGCAATACAGGATAGAATTATGGCATTTTTTGGTAAATGGATGGAATTGGAATTGGATAATATCATACTAAGAACAACAAGCCAGAGTCAGAAAGTCAAAGTTCAAATGTTTTCTCTCATATGGAGAAGCTAGGGTGAACAAAAGGGGAAATAATGGGGGAATCTCATGAAAATAGAAGGAAGATCAGTGGAGTAGAGGAAGGGAATTGAGGGGAAGGAGGGGAGAGTAAAAGGTGAGAACTGGGGAATGAAATTGACTAAATTATGCTATGTACATGTGAATGTTCCACATGAATTTCACCTTTATGTATATCTATAAAATACCAATTAAGAAAATGATAACTAAAAAGAAGGAAGATTTGTAGGGTAGAGGAAAGGGAATGGGAAGGAAAGAGAAGAGGGAAAGAAGAAACATTAGGGATTGAAATGGAGCAAATGATATTCCATTCATTATGAATTTGTCAAAATGAACCCCACTATAATGTATAATTATAAAACACTAATAAAAATATGAAAAATAGAGAAGGCTGGATGCAACAGAGAAGCGATTAATTAGCAAGCAGGGAGGAAAGTGGCTGCCATTCGGTGGAACCCAGCCGGCCAAGCCCGCACTGACCCCCGGGCTGAGTACTGGATTTCAGATAGGGAAGGAAGCGATACAGTCCCGTCCCCCACAACGGAAACCCCTCCAAGGCAATCAGCGGCCACCATCTTGGAGAGCTGAAGTATCCACCGCCACTCTCCGACAGACTGCAACAATAAAACAGGTCTGTGTCTCCTAGGCTCTCCTAGGCTTTCCGGGGGAGGGAGTATCAGAGTGAGCCCACATAAAGACTAGGGGAAAACTAGAGACACCTGACCTTCAACTCCCCCTCCCATCAGCAGCCAAAACGAAACCTGTCTAGCCAGCGCTGGGGGAGGGGCAAGCAGAAAAAAACAAAACGATAGAGTGCCAGGGATCCCAATAGCCAATTGTGTGACCCCGGGGATCCGGGCTGACTGATTCGCCCAGCCTTCCCCACGGATACAGAAGGCGGGGCGCCGCAGAGAATTAATTAATTAGCAAGCAGGGAGAAAAGTGGCTGCAATTCTGTGGAATCCTGCAGGATGAGCCCACACTGACCCCCGGGCTGAGTACGGGATTTCAGAGGGGGAAGGAAGCGGTACAGTTCTATCCCCCACAACAGGAACAAAACAATAGAGTGCCGGGGCGCCCAATAGACACCTTCCAAGACCAACAAACGGCAGGCCCAGAGTACAGTTTGAACTGCAGAGAACCATCACTCAGGGGAAATCTGGTCTAGCAGGAGAAACCAAGACTAGCAGGAGAAACTAGGGGACTAGAGGCCAGGCCCTCGCGACTGGGCGGCTGGAAACCGCAGGCCCGCCGGCGAGAGTTCACCCACTGCCCGCGTAACTGGGCGGTAGGAGAACGCCCGCCCGCTGGCTACAGACCGCAGGACTGGGTGCCTAGAGATCGCCCGCCCACCGGCGACAGCCGGCCCGCTGCCCGCGCGACTGAGAGGCTGAAGTCCACCCCCCTGCCGGAGACCGTTCACCCGCCCGCTGCCTGAGATATTGGGCGGCTGGAGACTGCCTGCCTGCCTCGACGGGGAGCTGAAACCAAACAGAGACAGTCCAGTCACACAGCCCCATTAGGACACCCCAGCAAGGAGCCTGGGGCCCGTCATAGCAGAGTAGTGACATCACTGGAGCTCGGCCGTCGGAATTCCTTCCCAGCAGAATCCATGTTAGCAGGCACAGTTTAACAACACAAAGAAGAAACAACAGAGTAATACAGAACCAAAACAAACCTATAGAAGAGAGCAGAAACACGGCAATCAAATAGAGCTGGAAAGTAACATAGACAACATGAGAAAACAAGGGAAAAAAGGAGTACAAACAATACAGGACAACTTAATTCTACAGGAGGACATAGAAACATCAAAAGCAGGGATAGGGAATGAACTCAAGGCCTACCTAACTCGAATGGAAAGGAATATTAGGGAAGACATGAGACAGCAAGTCCAAGCAATAAAAGTATATTTTGAAAACGAATTAAACAAACAAATTCAAATGGCAAAGAACGAGCTCTACCAGGAGATAGAGATCTTAAAAAAAAATCAAACAATAATCCTAGAATTGCAGGAAAATATAAACCAAATTAAAAACTCAAACAAGAATATTACAAACAGACTTGATCAAGTAGAAGTCAGAACATCAGATAATGAAGACAAGGTTTATCAACTTGAAAAGAATATAGTCAACACAGAAAAGATGCTAAAATCCCATGAGCAATCTATTCAAGAGATATGGGATGTCATAAAAAAACCAAATTTGAGGGTCATCGGGATAGAAGAAGGCACAGAGATTCAAACCAAAGGAATGGACAGCATATTAAATGAAATAATTCTAGAAAACTTCCCAGAGATGAAAGATGAAATGGATTGCCAAATCCTGGAAGCCTACAGGACCCCAAACATTCAAAACCATAATAGACCAACTCCAAGACATATAATTATGAAGACAGCCAACGTACAGAACAAGGAGAGAATATTAAAAGCTACGAGAGAAAAGAGGCAGATTACATTCAGGGGTAAACCAATTAGGTTAACGACTGATTTCTCATCACAGACTTTGAAAGCGAGAAGATCCTGGAACAATGTATTTCAAACACTGAAAAATAATGGATTCCAACCAAGAATACTGTATCCAGCAAAATTAAGCTTCAGGTTTGACAATGAAATTAAAATCTTTCATGATAAACAAAAGCTAAAAGAATTTGCAGCAAGAAAACCAGCACTGCAAAGCATTTTGAGCAAAATACTACAAGAAGAGGAACTGAAAAATAGTGCCCAAAACTAACAGCAGGAGGTTTCTCAATAAAGGGGGAGGAAAATAACCAAAAAGTAAAACCAGCCAAACTAAAATAAATAAATAAAGAAGCATGACTGGAAGTACAAATCATATCTCAATTGTAACCTTAAATGTTAATGGCCTAAACTCACCAATCAAGAGACATAGGCTAGTAACCTGGATCAAAAAAACAAATCCAACAATATGCTGCCTTCAAGAGACTCCTATGATAGGAAAAGACATACACAGGCTGAAAGTAAAAGGTTGGGAAAAATCATACCACTCACATGACCCTCGGAAGCAAGCAGGAGTGGCCATACTCATATCGAATAAAATCAACTTTAAACCTAAGTTAATCAAGAAGGATAAAGAAGGACACTATATCCTGTTAAAAGGAACCATCCACCAACAAGACATAACAATTATCAATTTGTATGCACCAAACAATGGAGCTGCAACGTTCATAAAACAAACTCTCCTCCAGTTCAAGAGTCAAATAGACCACAACACAATAATTATGGGTGACTTCAAGACACCGCTCTTGCCATTAGACAGATCCTCTAGACAAAAACTGAATAAAGAAACTATAGAACTCAACAGCACAATCAATAACCTAGACTTAACCGACATATATAGAATATATCAACCATCATCAAGTGGATACACGTTCTTCTCAGCAGCACATGGAACCTACTCAAAGATAGACCATATATTATGCCATAAGGCAACGCTTAGTAAATATAAAGGCGTGGAGATAATACCATGCACCATATCTGATCACAATGGAATGAAATTGGAAATCAATGATAAAAGAAGAAAGGGAAAATCCTACATCAAATACATACAAATACATACAAATACTGATAATACTCAGTGAGATAAGGCTAACAAGAAAACTTGCTTTCCTTGCCTGTTTTCAAAGTATATATAAATTTTAGCAAGATTAGAGAGGAGCATTTTAAGAATTTATTATTATAGCTATTCCCTGAATGAATTTATTTCAGTTCTCTTTTTGTTCATATCATTTATTTCTCCATCATAGCATCCATACACTTATATCATGAAATGGGATGAAACAAAACCACTGAGAATATCTACATTGTCTTTGTGGTTGGAGGACAGACGGTGACCCAAGTCATGAGCTGCTTTGACTTTGATTAAAATTAAAATCTCGTACAGATTCCAGTACTGAACATATGTCTCAAACTCTATGTGCCCATATTATAGTGCATTCAAAATATTTTATGCTAACAGATTATAGTAGGTAACAATATGCCTTTGTTTTCTACAAAGGAACAGAGTCGGTAAATTGCTGTACTTAGTGGTAAAAAGACTAGCTCAAGATGCAAATATATCCCAATAGCTCCAAATCCCACTGTAATTCTTCCTAATTTAAGGCATTTATGAACTCATAACAGAGGCTCAAGCTGTTCATATTTTGAGCTTATTTTATTTATCTTTATCTTATTACCCGTTCCACTCAAAGCTTTGCAAATCTTAAAAATCCTACAAATGTTAAAGGAGAGACTTCATCAATTAAAGTGTACTGCAACATAGTGAAGAGAATACAAAAGCATTGTGTGGTTTGTGGAGAACTGTATGAGTTATCTGAGTTTATAGTTTTCTTTTCTGATTTGTTATACCAGCCAACTTTACCTACTTACTGTAACAGTTAGGGGGTCTAAGTTCTTCAGTTGGACTTTGTATTTGCAAGTATATATTCAACAGTATGTGACAGCATACTATGGCATACCCCTGTAATCCCAGCGGCTTGGGAGGCTAAGCCAGGAAGATCTCAAGTTCAAAACCACCTTAGCAACTTAGCAAGGCCCTATGCAACTTAGTAAGACCCTGTCTCAAAAAAAAAAAAAAATAGGATGAGAATGATAGGAATGTTGCTCAGTGGTTAAGCACCCCTGGGTTCAATCCCTGGTACCAATAAATAAATAAATACATAAATAAAATGCATGTTCAAATAGGAAAAGAAAATATCATCTTTTTGTTTGTGTTGTTTGGATTTTTGTTTTGTTTCTTAAAATTGGGGATTTGGTAAAATGGTTTGAGGATAATGTAACATTTTTCCTTCCAAATGCTTTCTAAGAACAACTACAAATACACAGTTTATTAAAGAGATTCAGCAATACAATTTTCCTGGTGCTTCTCCACCAAGTAAATGACATTTTGAAATATTATTTTGTTAAGTATAAAAGATCCAGTCAGTCATTATATAAAATGAGGAAACTATTCTTGTGTTAACATCTTACATCTAGTCTCAGGGAAGCTGTTTTATGAGATTTACTGGTGCAATTTGGTTGCAGATGTTTGTGATGTATAGAAAAGCTCATAGAAATAGACAGAATCTGTATAAAGAACAAAACCAAAACAAAGACTTTAGGTAACTCACATGCAGTGCACATGACATTCATCATATTTTTGTCATTTTAGTTCAATGCTAATGTCTTGGGGAGTGTCAGGGATTCATGATATCTGACCTTCAGATATCTACAGAGTAGTTCAGTGTCAAACTCCCAGTAGATGCTTATGTAATAAGGTTTTGGTACTTCCCCTTTCAGCCTGCAAGATTTGAGATTTTCTTCGCATTCTTGCCCCTAAAAATTTTCTCCAAACATCCAAATCTCAAAAAAAGAAGACACAAAGTTTTGAAATTCTACTGCTATCAAGCTCTTTGCTGTCTCCTTTGTTTACTTATTTATTTACCTTATTTATTAATTTTGGTCCTAGGATTTATGCCATATCATTATATTTTACTGTGCTAAAAATAGTGTATGCAACTTAAATGCCTGAAATTCATGGCTTTTGTTTTTCTTATCTACATTTTTTACTTTTTGATTTTTAAAATTATTTTAATTGATTTATAATATGTGTATATATTTATGAACTACAATATGATAATTAATACATCTGTACAATGTGTAAAGATCAAATTAGGCTAATTTATATTGATCTCCTTAAATGTTTATCATATTTATGTATAGAGAACCTTCAGTTTCTAATTATTTTGTAATATACCACAATTTATGGTAAAATATAGTAACCCTGCTGTGCTATAGAACACTAGAGCTGCTGAATTTGGTGGGATTATAGGCATGTGCCACCATGGCCCAGTGATTTAGGAGACTGAGGCAGGAGGATCATAAATTTGAGTAAGCCTTGGCAACTTAGTGAGACCCTGTTACAAAATTTTAAAAAATGAAAGGGCTGGGGATATACATCAGTAGTAAAGTGCCACGGGGTTCATCTTCAATATAAAAAAAAATAGCTAGCATGGTGGAGCACACCTGTAACACCTTGGAATCCCAGTGGCTAAGGAATCTGAGATAGCAGGATCCCAAGTTCCAAGCCATCCTCAGCATCTTATTGAGGCCCTAAGTAATTTGGCAACCCTGTCTCAAAATAAAATAAAACTATTAAAAATGGTCTAGGATGTGCCTCAGTGTACTCCTGTGTTCAATCCCTTGTATCTGGTACCAATAAAAAAGCACTTATACTAATTCCTCATAACTTTGCTACATTTCCATATCTGCTATTTAAACTCTAACCCCTCTCCTCTTCCCGGTCTTTATCTAGTCCCTTCCTTGTAAGAGGAAACATTTACCATTTACTACATTTACTAGCTGCTCTACTCTTTCTTTCTTTCATACTGGCAATTGAACCCAGCACCCAGCCATCCCTAGCCCTTTTTTATATTTTTATTTTATTTAGAGACAGGGTCTTGCTAAGTTGCTTAGAGTGTCACTAAGTTGCTGAGGCTGGCTTTGAACTTGTGATCCTCTTGTCTCAGCTTCCTGTGCTGCTGGAATTAAATGGGGGTGCCAACATACCTGGTTCTAGCTAATTTTTCTTTAAGAAAAAAATGTGTTGTTACCTAGTCTATTATGTGTATACATGAAGAGTTTTAGATGGAAAGCTTCTTATGTATAGCTATGCAATCTTGTCTTCTCTTGTCTCTCTTCTCTTCTGCCTCACACTGTGCTTGTAAGTATATATAACATTGGTATTCCTCGAAGACTTATTGATTGATCCTTGTAGCTAGCCACTCAGCTAATCTTAAGCATTATATTTAATTGTTTTGTTTTGCCTACTCATGTGGAAAAATCACCTCATCTCTCCACCATTGATTAGAATATTGGTATTTGTTGCTTTTGTGACAGATGATTTCTAATATGTAATTCATTATCACTGCATGCAAGATGGTGCTTTTATCTTCCCTGAAATTTTCTGCTCTTTCTCTTTATTTTTATTTTTATCTTCCATTCAGGGATAAGAGAGAGGTAACATATTTATTCCTGGCAAAGAAAGGAGATATGATGGTTGGAAGAGATGATAAGATCTTCTTATCTTACAATGTTATATTTTACTTATTTATATTCAAGTGGTGCAACAAGTATACAGGACTGGATCCTGTAGTTTCCAGCATTGGTGATATATCAACTGATAGTGTTCCTGTCTGCATGGATTGAGAAATTAAAGCAAGACTCTCCATATACATTCAATCTGTACTCCTCAAAAAAAAATTACTTTGGTTTATGGAATGTTATCAATGCATATTAATATAATTTACCATATTTCCTCAAATATTAATTGCTGCTAAATACTACCCTATCCAATAAAAATTCTCTGACAAAACTTACATATTTCCTATGCAAGCAGCATTTTTGCATGTTTTGAAAACATTCTAAGCCATTAGTATTTATATTTTATTTTTACACATGGAAAGATACAGATATAGGTATAGATATATTTATTTTTGATAAAAGATGTGTGATCCATGTAAGTGTTATCACATTATATTTTTAGATTTTGTGCATGTGTTTAGTTTGACTCTGGGTGCTTTAAAGCTTCCAAAAATATTTTTGTTCAGAATAATAAAGAGATAACAAAATCTAGATGTATTTCATAAGTCTATACAGAACTTGTACAGAACATATAAACATTCAAGCATTCTTTCTTTATCATAACTAGTTTTCACTTTGATTTGATTTAGTAGCATGAGATTAACAGTGATATAAATTTGGGTTCCTCTAGAGAAGGAATTAATTGAAACCACTAAGATAAAAATCTTGCATTAAAATCCTGTAATTAAGTGAAAACTTATGAGATTTCAGAAATTAAAATATATTAGTATCTTTTTAGAACACCATGTAGCTTTTATTTGGAACTTGCACTGAAAGTTAGGAGTGATATAACCTAGGTTTTTAGATATACCTATAACACTTATACACATGGTCGTAGGCACATTTTTTCTTCTCTGGGTCCCAATACCACTATCTATAAAATGCAATATTAAAATAGATCATTTTAAGTCAAAGCCCAAAAGTAAAATTTTTTTCTTATGTCTAATAGGAGGGTTATTTTCTAAATATTTCTCTTTTGGAATGCCTGGGTATGTATATAAACATATAGTTTAAAATGTCAAGTAAAACATTCTTATTTACTTAATTTATCTTTATTCAGAGCTGTAATTTTAAATACTTATGCTTTAAACCAGTAAAATTAATTTATATGAATAGTGAAGTTGTGAATACATATATCAAATTCAGGATATATTACCATTGGTCAATGAAACATACTATAGATTAGAAGTTCTTTAAAATTCTATACATCTAGCAATTGTTACTTTTTTGAGCCCCTACCTCAAAATGTTATGGGCATTGCTTTAGAGGAAAATGATTCAAAATTGTCTGATAAGATCTCTACTCTTACAGAGACTGTTCTTACAGGGATACAGAAATTGAATAAGAAAACAAAACAAGAAAAGAATATCAACTACTGGCAAGTGCCATCCATAAACAAAACATATATGTGATGCTAGAATAGGGATGCATTAGATAGTAAGGGAAAAGTGAGGTCTGAATGTCACAAAGGATCCAGCCACATGAAGATAGGGGGTAGGGGAATATGCCAAGCTAATGTGATGTGAAGGCCCAAAGTGAAAATGATCTCAGCATGTTTAAGGAGGTAAAAGTTTATTTATGAAGCTGAAACTTAGTGGAAGAGGTAGAGGATGGTAGGAAATGACTTCAGAGAAGTAGGTCAGGGCCAGTCACCTTATTTACTTATATATGTGTGTGGACATATATATGTATGCATATATAAATATAATCATTCTGATACATAGAAGATATATTAAAAGGGAGCAATAAACATTTGGAGTATCTTTATGATTTAGAATTAACAACACTTGTTGATGAGAATAAATTTGGACAGCAAGTAAAAGAGAGAAATTAGGAAAACTCCTAAAGGTTTGGCTTGATCACCTAGATAAATAAAGGCGCCATGAACTGAGATAGTGAAGACTGTGGTGAAGTAGTTTGGGCAGGGTTCAAAGTAGCAAAGATCAAGAACTCTATTTTGCCTTATCAAGTTTGAGATGTTAATTGTCCATCCATATTGAGATATTGGTAGGTAGTAGCATACATGAGACTGATTTTCCTTGTAGAAGTCAGAGCAATAAAGCATATATGAGAGTCACAAGTGCATATATACTATATAGAGTCATGAGATATGGTGAAGTCACATAGTGTGTATACATAGAATGGAAACTCTAGAACAGAATCTTAGACACTCCCATATTTAAGTTAAACAGGAGGAGGAGTTAGCAAAAATAAATGGTCAGTCAGGTAGGAGAAAAGGTGTAGAGATTGTGAAGAAAAATAAGAGAAGGAAAGCATTTTAAATGGGAAGGAGTAATAAGCTATGTAAAATGTTCCTGAAAAGATTTGTAGGATAAGAATCAAGAAATGATTATCAGAATTGGCAATAGGGAGATAATTCAGTGGTGATAAAGGGAACAAAATCAATGTTCATTGAGGAGAGGATGTGGAATGAGAAAATGAATTTTGGCACTTCTTACAACTCAGGAAATCTTGCCATGCAAGGAGATGTATGAACTTGTAGCTAGAGGGATGTATCAATGGATGGTTTTTGTTTTGTTTCAAGATTAGAGATGCTAGAGCTCGACATTTGTGGGTGGAAATAAATCCATAAAGAAGGAAAATTTTATGCTAGAGGAAAGAAAGGAGATAATTGTAGAAGAGTTGATGAAGCTATCAAAGCAGTGGAATCCATTGCACAGAGATGTTTGCTTTAACTAGGAGAAAGTTTTATCCATAACAATCAGAATGAAGGAAGCCTATGAGCATTCATATTTTCTTAGGTTACTAGTTGGAGAATTCCTCTCTGATTACTGTCATTTTCTGAATGAATTATGGCAAGGTCAGAAATTAAAGATCTAGCTTGCAAATGAGCAGATGTAGAAGGTTGGAGGAGAAAAGGGAAGGGATAAAAATAATACTTATGAACCATGAAAAAGAGAACCTATGAAGGAAAACAGAAGAATAACATACTTTGATTTGGTAAAGTTACTTGGACTCTTTTATTTTTAGATTCTCTCTCCACTAAAATGTATTAGAGGATATTAATTAAAGGCAAGGAAATTGATTCTATTCCATATTCTCCAGAAAGGATGTAACTCTGCTAAGAGTTTTTAACCCATCAGAACCCAGGTTAGAATTCTGATGTACAAAACTGTAGTGTAGTACATTTCAGTTATTTTAAGCTACTGAAGGTTTGGTAATTTGTTATAACAGCTACAGGAAACTAATAACTTGCTTTCACTCACTCCTCTCCAGTTTATTCTCTATACAGCAGCCAGCGTGAATTTTATAAGCCAGCATTATCCAGAATGGTAGCCTCTAGCTGCCATCTGGCAAACAAATGCATGAAAATGGCTGGCCTGCTGTATGTGTAAAATACACACTGGGTTTTGAAGACTTCGTATAAAAAATCCAAAAGAGCTGTTTAGTAATTTTTAATTTTGACTTCATATTGACATAATAATATTTTGGATATTTCAAGTTAAATAAAATGTTAAAATTAATTTTACCTTTTCACTTTATTTTTAATTTTGCTACTAAATTTATTCAATTTTTCTTTTGGTGGTACTAGAGATCAAACCCAATGCCTTGCACATGCTAGACAAGCAATATCTTTTACCCAGTACCAGTATAGAAGTTAAATAGGCTACTCTCATGTAAAATCTTATAAAATCTTTCAATAGTTTCCCACTATACATGGAATGTACTTTAAAATCCTTAACTTAATTGTAACCATCATTTGGTTTCTGATATCTATGTTTGTCTTTAGCCTTTTCCATTCTATTTTAATGGGCCATGCTAATTTCTGCACAGGCCTTTCTAAATGTTGTTCAGTAGGCCCAAGAAATCCTTTATCCCATTTTTCATCTGATTGAGGACTTTTCATCCTTTCCCTTCTCTGGTGTCCTGATGTAAATTAGGTTCATTGTGCTCTTATTCATAACACCATGTTCTTTTATTTAAGGATAATGACATCAATTTGTATGATAAGTTTATTTTTAAATGCTCTTTGAAAATGATAAGCATGTTTTATGTTTTAATTACCACTATATACTCAAGACCTAAATGAACATAAAATGATCAGATGAACCTAAAGTATATAGTGCATGGCTGTAATCCCCAGTGGTGCAGGAGGCTGTGGCAGGAGGATCACAAGTTTGAGGCCAACCTCGGTAATTTAGTAAGACTCTCAGCAATTTAGCTAGGCCCTATCTCTAAAAAACACAAAAAAATTGGGGACGTACCTCAGTGGTGAAGATTCCTTGGCTTCTCAATCCCCAGTCCAAAAAAAAAAAAAAAAAAAAGAAAGATCAAATGGGGGAATTTCTTTGTAAATATGTTATCATTTGGATGTGAGGTGTCTCCCAAAAACTCACATGTGAGAAAATACCAGAAGGTTTACAGGAGAAATAATTGAGTTATGAGAGCCTTAACCCAATCAGTGAATTAATTACCTGATGGGATTAGCTACTTGGTAACTAAAAGCAGGTGGGGTGTGGCTGGAGGAGGTGGGGCTTTGGGCCTGTGGCTTTGGAGTATATATTTGTATCTGGTGAGTAGAGGCTCTCTCTGTGCTTCTTGATCATCTTATGAGATGCTTCCCTCTGCCACACTCTTTCTTCATGATGTTCAGCCTCATCCTGAGCCCCAATGAGTGGAGTCTGCTATCTATGGATTGAGACCTCTGAAACTATGAGCCCCTAAATAAGGGTTCTGGTAGGGTCTTTTAGTTATAGCAGTGAAAGAGCTGACAAAAAATATTGTAAACTGTAATGTACTATACAGATGTAATAGGTAGTGATGAGAAGGAGGAAGATGGGGAAGAAGAAAAGAAGTTGAAATTATCTTAAAATTTTTGCTTTTAAGTAGATTTCCCAAGTGACTTGAATTATTTCTTTAAACCTTTGGGAATAAATAGCACAATAGTAAATTGCCTCAGAAGAAAAAATAATTCCTACTATTTACAAGGGAATATTCTAATTTCTTCTTAAAGGAAGTTTGCTAAACTGTTTGCTTTTGACTCAAGTTCCCACTTGCCTTCTCTAATACAAAATATCTATTTCCATAGTGGAGGGCACATGGGAATGGAAAGGGAAATGGAGACTGGAGAAAGAAAAGCACAAACAGCATTGGAATTGCTGTGATTTGAATGTCGTCTCCAGAACTAATGTTGAAATTTAAGTATGATTGTGAGAGTATTGAGACATCTTTAAGAGGTGATTTAGTCATGAATGGAAAATGCCAGTTATCACAGGAATAGTTAGTTATTGGAAGTAATGACCCCTGATAAAAGGTGTTTCAGTCAGGTTTTTGGCTGCTGTTACTCAAAGACCTGGCAAGAACAATTTTAGAGGAGGAAGAGTTTATTTGGGGGCTTACGGTTTCAGAGATCTCAGTCTACAGGCAGCAGGCTCATTCCTCAAGGCTTGAGGTAAGGCTAAACACCATGGCAGAAAAGTGTGACAGAGGGAAGCAGCTCACATGATGATCAAAAAGCAGAGAGACACTTCACTCACCAGACACAATACATATACACCAAAGGCATGTCCCCAATGCCTACCTCCTCCTTACCTGCCTTCAGTTACCACACCTTACCTGCCTTCAGTTACCACTCAGATTAATTCACTGATTAAGACTTTCATAACCCAATAATTTCACTTCTAAATATTCTTGCATTGTCTCACACATGAGCCTTTTGGGGAACACTTCACATCCAAACCATAACAAAAGGATAAATTCAGTTCCCATCCACTCCATGTCACATGCATGCTCATTTTTGTCCTTTTATTATGTTATGATATAGCACAAAAGTTCTCACCAGATGCTCTTGGACTTCTCAAAGTTCAGAACTATGAGCCAAATGGAATTATTACAGAGCCTATGGTATTCTGTCATAATAGCAGAAAATGTACTAAGACAAGAATATTTTGGGGAATAGTTCTCACATAATTTGGAATCAGCATAAATGGATCAGTGAAAACAAAAATAAACATTTCTACCTTCAATTTTCTACTTGTCCAGTCTCTCTTTTTCTTATTCTGTCATCCATTGGTCATTTTAACAACTGGCAATAATATTCACAAGAACTTTTTATTGAATTCAGTCAGTGGGGTGTATTTGGTAATTATGGATAAATAGAAGGTATGGGAAATCCCTTGCAACCTATTGGGATATGCAGTAGGGCATGACTCACTATTTTCTGGCCATAAAAAAATGGAATTGATTATTGGAGAAGATAAAGCTTTTTGGAAATTCAAGAAGCATCAAATCTAGCTGAAGCTATTCTATATCAACTGTACTAGGGCCTTGTGCAAATTCATCAAATTTAAGAGAGTAGATGCAGTAAAAACAAATAAGGTCTGTCAGTTCACTGTTTGGGATGTGTGTCCACTTGAAACTGTTTCTTTTGTTTGTTTAAGTTGTAGACAGACACAATACTTTTATTTTATTTATTTGTTTTTATATGGTGCTGAGGATCCAACCCAGTGTCTCACACATGCAAGACAAATGTTCTACCAACTGAGCTACAACCCCAGCCTGGAGACTGTTAGTTTTTGTAACACCAAAATGAAATCATATGTCCCATAGTGTAATACTCAATGGTATTGTTATGAACAAGTATAATTACACTATGCTTTCTTCATATTATTTTTTCTAATAAGAAATTTATTTTTTCCCTGCCAAAGTCAGGGCTTAAATTTAGCCTTTCTTCAATGACCTTAAAGTGGATTTTACTTCCTGCCTTTTTGACAATAGTTTCTGACTTAAAGTTAACCTTCTCATTAGCATTTTAATAGCCAAAAAGTACTTTACACTTAGTAGCACATTACAATCTGCATTTAAATAGAAATGTCTTAAAAGAGCAACATAAAAAGTCACCTGTGTTGGAAAAGTTGTTTGTCTAGATTTTCTTTTTATATTTTGCTTAGAGAATAAAAAGTCATATTACATGATTCCTGTATATCTATGCTGTTTGCTTTTACCAATCTTTAACTTTCTTTTTCCACCTGTGATAATTGAACCCAGGGCCTTTCATGTGCTAGGCAAGTGCTCTACTACTGAGCCACATCCCCAGCCCTCAAACATTACTTTTTGCTGCCATTTCTCCCTCCACCCATACTCCTTTCTAATTAGCCCAGAGTTCTTTTCCTCTCAATTTGCAAAAGAATTCATGATGAAGGAAGCAATATCAATTGGATAAGACTTTTATGGGACTTCTGCTTGTGCACAAGGAAGACAGCACATGGGACAGGGCTCCCAGACTGACTCTCTGAGAAGGCTTTAGGAGAAGCATGTTTGGCAGTGGTTGTACACAACTCAGGATTTCCTGCACATGTTGTGTCTTTGGCTCCTCCCACCAAGGTTTATACTTTACATAGCTTCCTGCCCAGACATGTTGGGTCTGTCTGTGCTGGCTTGCAAATGATAATGGAGGTGCTTACTACTGCCACCCCAGGAATATTATATAGCAGTCAGGGCTGGGCATTTTTTTTTTCATGTGGGGATTGTAAGAAAATCACTCACAAGCTTTGGAGGAAGTCAGCAGCTCTTAAACTTGGTCATAGGTGGAAACATTTTTTTTAAAACAGCTTATGTCATGAATGAAAGCCTTGGTGAAGGTAGGGAAACAGCCTTCTTATTTCTGTCTCACATACATATCTATTTTATTTATGTCATAGCATCCAAGGTGCTCTCACCTCAGTCTCTGCAGTTTCTGTAATCATGGTATCACCAATCAGACTACTAAGTTCAAATGTTCCTTTCACCACATACTAGTTCTGTGATCTTGGTAAGTCACCTGCTCTCTCTGTACTTTAGTATCTATAACTGTAATATAAAGATAATAATGGTCCTACTTCATAGGATTTTTATGAAGATGAAACATAATCCATGTATTTTGTCATATTTTAGCAATAAATGTAAGCCATATTTTCATTATTTTAAAGTATGCTCTTAATACTTATTGCTACTATTTTTCTACTACTAGCTCTCTAAATACCCTACATTTATTAAATTATTTCCTTAAAGTATCCTCCTCCCATATTCTCCCCATATTAAAAGAGGAAAGATAAGGGCTTTTACTTCATCCAATCTTTTCCTCAATTTTATTTTGTTCTCATTGTTATAAGAAAGATACCATAGAGCACTAATCTCCAGGGTATATAAAGAACCCAAAAAGCTAAGCACCAAAAAAACAAATAACCCAATCAACAAATGGGCCAAGGACCTGAACAGACACTTCTCAGAAGAGCATATACAATCAATCAAATATATTTTAAAAATGCTCATCATCTCTAGCAATCAAAGAAATGCAAATCAAAACTACTCATCTCACTCCAGTCAGAATGGCAGCTATTATGAAGACAAACAAGAATAAGTATTGGTGAGGATGTGGGGGAAAAGGCACACTCATAAATTGCTGGTGGGACTGCAAATTGGTGCAGCCAATATGGAAAGCAGTGTGGAGATTCCTTGGAAATCTGGGAATGGAACCACCATTTGACCCAGTTATCCCTCTCCTCAGACTATATCCAAAGGACTAAAAAAGAGCATACTACAGGGACACAGCCACATCAATGTTTATAGAAGCACAATTCACAATAGCTAAACTGTGGAGCCAACCTAGAAGTCCTTCAGTGGATGAATGGATAAAAAAATGTGGCATATATACACAATGGAATATTACTCAGCAATAAAAGAGAATAAAATCATGGCATTTGCAGATAAATGGATGGAGCTGGAGAAGATAATGCTAAGTGAAGTTAGCCAATCCCCAAATAACAAAATAACAGAGAATGTTTTCTCTGATATAAGGATGCTGACTCATAGTGGGGTAGGGAGGGGGAACAAGGGAGGAATAGATGAATTCTAGATAGGGCAGAGGGGTGTGAGGGAAAGGAAGGGGGCAAGGGATTAGCAAGGATGGTAGAATGTGACGGACATCATCATCTAAAGTACATGTATGAAGACACACATTGGGTGTCAACATACTTTATATACAAACAGAGATATGAAAAATGTGGTATATACATGTAATAAGAATTGTAATGCATTCTGCTTTTTTAAAAATCAATAAAATAAAGAGAACAACCATGTTAGCAGCAGTATGTCTTTATCTAATGTAATCCAAACCCTAAAAGCAACATGTTAAAAACACATCAGAGCTTGTTTTCCAATTACTCCTCTATTTCCCTCACGTCCCAATACGTAGGCCAGTGTTTTTTCATACACTGTCTTTATCGCCTATACTATCTTGCCAAGCTACTTTTGTTTGTAAGTTGGAACACTGTCTTTCTTCTTTTTTTTCTAGATTTAGTTCATTTCAGTTGAGATCCACAAGTATTTTATGAAGTGAAAGCATTTTATGTTTCTTAAGAAATCAGAGTTGGGCGGTGTATCTCTGTGCTAGAGTTCTTGCCTAGCATTCACTAAACTCTGGGTTTCATACCCAATACTACTAAATGGATAAAAAGAAAGAAAATTATGTGGTGTTGCCTCTATTTTTAAACAAACAGAAAGTTAGATTTGCATGAGATTTATGAAATATTAGAAAATATGGTAAGAAAGAGTATTTGCTCAAAATTCATCATACATACTGCAATTATGTTTTTACATTTTTCTCTATCAATATAATCTGAGTTCCTTCATGGTAAGATCAATACTTTAGTAATACCATCTATCAACTCTAATTCCTGTCTTGGCGACACTCAGAAGATAATTATCAAATAAGTAATGGAAGGATAAAAAAGGATGAGACCTGCATCTTAACATTAAGAAACTTACAGTCTATTAGAAAGAATTGCCTATGTATATAAATACCAGTAATATTTGAGCCTCCAGTTTTAGTCTCCAATTCCCTCTAGTGCACAAAGTGTAGAGTCCACATAGAATATGTCCCCTATGCTTATACTTCTTTTCCATGGTTCCTTTGGCTTAGAAAATCTTTATCTAGTAGTTTGCTTATTAACTCTTATTCACTTATTAAAGAACAACTCTAATAATATATTAAATCTCTGAGTATCCTACACACAAACAGAAGGAATCCTTCTTCCTCTGCTCATTTGTAGTAATTTTCATATGCCTCTCTTAGCACATAGTACAAGGAGCCATAATTACTTATTTATTATCTTTCAGCATTAATGTAAACTCTAAAAAACCAGAACTTTAATTGAGGTTTGTATGTGTATGGCCAACAGTAGTGTGGTATATAGTTAGTGCTCAATATATGGTTGAATGAAGAAAATGGATCAATGAATCAGTGACTCCATAAATAATTATGGCAAATATCCTAAAGGAGGTCAAATAAATATATACATGATTATTAAATTATACAATATGTTCTCAAGTGACAAGTTTGAATTCCCCTTTTCTTGGTTAAATTTCTTGCCACCTTGATGCCACTCCTCCTTTACCTTTGTCAATTACTCTACCTTTTGTCTATCCTTGCTGCCTTTGTCATCACCATATAGAAGACTCGGTGAAAATACAGATGTGTGCATAAAATCAAACAAAAATATGTGAAATTATATCACTTTAAACATGTTATAATTAATTATAGGATATTTAATTCATTGCATATTTTATTAATCCTTTTGCAGGGAATAATCATTAATTAATTTTCATGGAATTAAAGTGCAATAGTACATACTCACCACTACAATTATAGTAAACATAGGTGTATCTTTGCTGTGTTATTAGTTCAGGCTTCTGTTATCATTGGATGGCATATATGGTAGATGGTGAAGATTGAATCTATACTAATCCCAAAATGCAGATGAGGATTTTTTCTTTCAAAACTTACGTGGCAACTTGCTTACTTATCACTTAACTTATTATTCAAGTCAAGAGCAGAAAACAGTCCAATTATTTGGAGATCTAAAATCAGGCATTTTGAAAGTGGCTCAATTTTAACAGACCAAAGTCTATAAAAGATCATATGCTACATCATCCTTAGTAGTAGCAGTGGTTTGTTTTGCCAACATTAGAAGATTCCTTAATCTGTAGACATAGGCTTGGAAGTGAAAACAAAGCTCCAGAATTGTATCACCTAGTTACTACCACTCTGTATCTGAGTGCTTTAAACAATTCAGAATAACACATAGCAAATTTCATTATAGCCCTTGATAAGGAGCCATCTACAATGTTTGATTGTTCAGGGATATAGTTTTGTTAAAATCCATGCCAAAACAAGTGCATCAGCAAGTTACATATTTGAAATCCATGTATTGCAAAGGAAAATTTCACTTGATTTTATAGGGTTAGGTCAGTATAATCAATCTATTATTACTTTAAAATATGACAATAAAATCTTTGTTAAACTCAAAAGGCTTATAATTTAGATTTTCCTGATTTTCTAAGAATTGGATGGACTTGTGGTAGAAATATCTCTCAGTATAACAAGTATCTTACAGTCACCACATACATAATTACTTTGAGTATTTGTCTTCATTCTTTATCTACCAAGGATTCCACATCTATTTCCATAAACCCCCTTCAAAGCCAGAATTCTACTGAATTGAGAGTGGGGATGTTGTTTGTTGTTTTCCAGAAATAGACTTGCATGCTACTATATTTTGGGCAGATGATCACAAATACATCCGCATGAGAAGGCAACAGATGTAAAGAAAAATGTGCTATATTTACTTCAAACCCAGAGAGCAATGCAAGTATCACTGCAAATTTGTGCCAACGATTATATATGTTCTTTTGCTGACAGCTTGGTCTACAAAGCTGCTGGAGTGCAGAATCAGCAAGTCTAACACAGAGGCAACTCCAAACTGATGGATCATATTTGATTCAGTAAATGAAATCAAGTAGGAGTTTTAATACCAGTTACATCTTCTTTCATCAGATACTTTTTTAAAATCTTGTCACTCCTTTTTTTGGGTAGACTATAAATCAGAATTAATATGAAATGTTTTCTGTAGGTATTTTTTGTTTGTTTGTTTTTAGTCTTTAGTTTGTAAAGCAAGGCCAGTAGTAAAAGAAGGGAATGAGTATAAATGAATTTTTTTTTACTAATAAATGATAGTATGTATGATCCAGTGTTTTGAAGTCTCATATTAAAAATAATGTTGACATGATAAAATTAAAAAACAATTTTGTTTTGCTTTTGATTACAACAAATTAAAGAAAAACTTAATTTTGGAGGGATTTTTAGTTATTTGGTTCACTGATTCCCAAATCTGTCCTGAAGTTATGAAACATTTAAAAGCAGTTATTGAAAATACAGTCTTAGGCTCTGTAATGGTTTGGGTGCTCCCCAAGGTCTATGTGATTAGAGGTTTGGTCACCAGGGTTGCATTGTTGGTAGAAACCTTGATGGGGTGAGGCCTAACAGGAGGTTCTGTGTCATTACAGAAGCTGCCCTCAAAATGAATTAAGGTATTTCTTATGTGACTTTTGAATTCTTGAGAAAAGGGTATTATAAATGGAGAATGTTTGACTCCTACCTCTCTCTCTGCTTCCTAGTTCAAACTACAATCCTTTCTCTGCATGCAATCCCACCATTGATATCCACCATAATGTGATATAGCCAAACAGTAGTCGTTGACATAGTCAGTGCTATGCCATTTGGATGTGAACTTCTAGAACTACAAGCTAAAAAAAAAGTCCTTTCTTTCTAAAGTTAACCTGTGTCAGGTATTTCATTGTAGTGACAAAAAATAATAAAGGTTCTACTGAGATTTGATTCAGAAGATCTGAATGTACCTACTGAATACTTTCAATGTAATTGGTCCATGCACTTTTTCAGAACTGCTGATCTAATCTGACTCCTTGATCTTTATGAAATATTTAAAATTTGGTTATTCAATCACTAAAGGGAACCCATTTTATTAAAACTGGAGACAACTTTAATAGAAAGTCCTTGCATGTTAAACCAAAGTTCTAGAACCCCTCCTTCACCTCTAGCAATAGTGTATATCCATCAGTGCCATAATCCATTCACTGTGTTTAGATATGTAGTTGGCTAATCTGGGATTCCTTCTTTTGTCTATCTCAAAACCTAAGGATTATGCATAGCAAGAAGCAAAATCATAATGTAAGCTATATTTATATTGATGAAACATAAATAGGTTTATGTCCCTTAACTAATAGCCATGCCGTATTGGATAATTCTCTCAGAAATGGCTTCTGATAGCAAATCTTGGATGAGTGGTTAACATTAAGATTTGTAACCAATAATAGTAACAGTCCATTTATAACTGGGAAGTTTGAGAAGTTTAATCAAAAACCCCACTAATATATTCAAAGTATTAATTTACAATTGAATTTAACGGCAGCCTTAGGCTGCTACTGGACAGAAAGACCACATCTTCTGAACTTTCCTAAGAAAGAAAGACAGGCAGAACTGGGAAACTGTGCCAAGATAATCATACCACTGAGATAAGAATAGTACACAATTGGAGTAGGAAGTGGAATGATAAAAGAGGATTTACATTGAAACTGGGGACTAGGGTATGACAGGGAAGCTATTTGAAAGGTGAACAAAGGGACTAAGTGTATAGTGACAAGCCTTTTCTTTTCACCTTGTCTTCCTTCCCAGTAAACTTATCTCTTGCTTAGCTCTGTTCCCAATACTGCTGTGCCTCATGATCCTGTGGGACACCACCCAGGTAGTCCTATTTTGGTGACCAGCTGGGCTTGGAGGGACAGGCTGTTTACTCTGGGTCTCCATCCAATTAAGCCAGCAAAGCAGGATCAGAAAGAAATCCAGGGCAGTTAAGAGTCTGCCCTGACAGATTACTGGAGTCTTCAGTTCCAGAGAATAGCTAACCTGGATAAGGGAAGTTTAAATCTCAACTAGCTGAGGAGTGGCTATCACTCCATGTCCCTAGTTATGAACAATATCATGACCACACCATTGAGAGACATGGGCAGAATAACTTTGTTCACATTGAATGCAATCAGGAAGGCAGAAGTCACCTTCTGAGTAAGTTCCTGGCAGACCTAAGGCAAAAACAGGCAAGGAAAGAAATGGCTATGCTGTATTAGATAATTCTCTCAGAAATATGGAGGAGGAAAACAAAAAGATGAGATTAAGGAAGAATCAGGAAAAGGTAAATTGAGAATATAGAAAAGAGATTTAATTTAGGTTACTGGGAGTATCCCGGGAATTGTTAGTACTGTAGCTGAGATTTTAATATTTTTTTCTTTCCTTCAGTAGATTTCTATGGATAGGATTTAGGAAGTTTGAAATTAAATGACACTAACCAGCTTTTTATTCAGTGTAACTGTCCTACCTTTGTTTTCCTTTGATGATTTGTGAGCAGGTTCATTATCTAGGAGAAGGGGAACTGACAGAGTCTACTAACCTTGCCTCCTCCAACTCTTAATTGTTCTCATGAGGTCTTTGTAGGACTGAAAGTTTAAATTTCTTTATTAAATTGGAGAACTATGAATTATTATTATTATTATTATTATTATTATTATTATTATTATTATTCTGCTCTCTGTGAGACACAAATACTTTTTCCAGATATAATTTAGCTTATTTTAATAAAACATGCTAAAAATATTAGCTGTTATGGTTTAGGTATGAGGCAACCCCTGAAAAGCTCATGTGTTAGGCAATGCAGGAATGTTCAGAGATGAAATTGATACCCCCGGTTATGGGTGACGAGTCTTGTTTCCCTACATGTTGAAGTTTGAACATTAGAGAAGCACGCGGAGGTGAGCATATAAAGCAGGGTTTATTTAAAAGAGGGTAACATAGAGGAGAAGGGGGCCATAGCTGGTATCCTGGTATCACAAGAAGGGTGGTGTTCTGCCCTTTTTGCGTCCTAGGCTTCCATTGTTCTCCTGCCTTCCCCCCCTTATCTTTCTCCTTCTTGCCTATGTGACTAGGCCCAGGAATACTTGGTGGGATGGCCCAAAGGTAGGAAACAGGTGGCCTGAAGGGGGGAGGGCAGGATGTAGCAGCCAAAGACACATTAACAACCTTACACAGCTCCCTGTGAGGAGGGGCAATTCCTGGGACAGGTTACCTTGGCAACAGATTGGAGCAGGGGGCAGGTTCTTGATAAGGGTGGAGGAAAGGCTCTGAAGGAATTAACATTTTAATCCCTCAGGGGACAGACTCCAATTTCCCAGACTCACTCAAAATTGGCCTACTTGATCTAACCTGACTGGATTTACCTATCTACCCTGACTGCCTGTCTAATTCAGGCTTTGAAATGATTAGATAATGAGAAGCCATAACCTAATCTGTTGATCAATCTGTTTGATGGATTAATAATTTGAATGGATTACTGGGTAGTAACTGTGGCAGGTGGGGTATGGTGGAAAAGTAAGTTGTTGGGAGAATTTTCTTGAGGATTATATTTTGTCTCTGTTCTCTCTCTCTTTCTTTCTTTCTTTCTTTCTTTCTCTGCTTTTTGGTACCATAAACTGAGTAGCTTTCCAAGCCTTTCCACCGTGATGTTCTGTCTCATCTTCAGCTCAAAGCCATGGAGTTGACAGACCATGGACTGAACCTCTGAAACCATGAACCCAAAATAAACTTTTCCTTTTCAAAGTTGTTCTTGTCAAGTATTTTTGCTCATAGTGATGACAAACTTGTCTCATACAGAAAAGAAAGCACAACAAAAACCCAGTTAAGCTCAAAACCCCTGCCAGAAGTTGAATTTGATTATAATGGTTCATAACTCCCTGTTGTTCTCAGTAACAGCACTTGTCTATTTCTGCCACAGCACATATCACAATCTGGAATTATCTTGTACATATTTCCTGCTTTTTATTTTATCTTTGACTATATCCTTACAGTAGAATGTCAGATCTATGAGGATAGGAATTACTGTTTTGTTGTCAAATTTTAAATTTCCACAAGATAGAAGAGTCCCCACACATAGCAGACACTCAACAAACATATTTTGAATGAATGAATGGTAATGCTCATTGAGAAAGCTGAACAACCCCTTAGGAGAGGTTCTAACCACTAGCCTATAGATTCCTATGCCACCTGACCCCTGTTTACCACCTCAACTTCATGATCAACTCTCCCTCTGACCTTTGGAGTACTCTCATTCACCATGCTCTATCTACCTCAGGGTGTCACACATGCCATTTCATATACCTGTGTTGTTCCTTTCTGGCTTAGCAATGTCTCATCCTTCAGTTCTCATTTCTAAGAAACAGCTTGGTGAGAACACCTTGGCCAATTCCCCTTGTCCCATCTAAGTAATGCCTCATTCTTCTCATTCACTGTACAGGTTCCTTTCCTTCAAGGCATTCTTTTGGTGATTTGTAGTTATGTTATTTACTTTTTTTATTGTCTTCCCATCTCCATTGTGATGTCCATAAGGACAATGACTGTGTCTCTACTTACTTTATGTTCTCAGTACCTAATATAATCTTTGATATATAGTTGACAATTTAATATCTGATGATTAAATGAGTAACTGAATAAATGAATGAATAAATGTATTATAGTATTCCTTCTTTCACCCTTCAGTTTGCAGGCATGCCATCTTGAGGTCTGATGTTTTTGTGATACTGTTGGCATGACCATGTACTCTAAAACCATAACAGAAGAAATCTTAAGTTAGCAAAGCCAGGCTAACCCCAAGCCACTTCAATGATTTCAAATGAAAATTACAAGAATAATTTCTTTGAAAGGAAAAAATATAAGGAATAGAAGCATTTTTGTTTTCATTTCTTATGCTCAAAATAGTTTGTGTCCAAAGATGGATTTTCTTTATAAATACACCACACTTGCAACATCAAAATATACCCTGTTATTTTTATCACAAGTAGCAAATTCCCTAATGGGTGCCACAGAGTCCTTTGGGAATTTGGCTAGCTCAGACCAGTAAAGCATTGTAATCTGATCACCTTGGATTAGTTGCTATCCAGGCTCCATTCTTTCTCTTGTGCTGGGGGTGGGGCTTGTGTAGGCTCTTGCTCAGGCCTCCTGCTGCCAGCCCTAGGCTGTCTCCTTGCCTCTGATTCTTCATCCTTCCACCTGTTCTGGAACTCTCGAACACTCTATGACTTCCAGCAGCTGTTGTCTCTGCATCTGAGTCAGATATGTGTACAACAGGGGGTTTATATAACTAGGCCTTAGGAGGGATTTTTCCCAAGTGGAGCCACCTCAAACATTTTATTTACTTTAGGATGTATCACTTTGACTCCCTCTCTTTCCTAGCAAATGTCATGTATCTAAACCTTCTGGAGTCATGTTATATATGCAGCAGATGCACGTATTACATACAGACCTTACTGATTTCTAGCTCCTGGCACTGATCCTTGTGTTTAGTAGACATTAACTATTGTTTAATTGAATTTGATCAAATCTGAAAGCTTACTGATGTCATTAGGGGAAGGAATGCCTTCCTTGGAAGGAAACATCTTCATTTCTTTGACATTTTGAAAGAGCCCTTTGTGTGGGCACATGTGTGATGAGGTTTAGATTGTGGTATAAGAATAAGTGCTAACTATTGGCCATTGTCAGTAAGAAGGGACATTTGGCAAATATGTGCTTGAGTTTCTGTTTCAGTTTTCTTTGAAAACATTTAAAATAATAAATATTCAAAGTCATTATAAGTATATGTTAGCAATTTGAAATATTCCAAAAACATTCTGGTTTAAAATATTGAAAAGTAAACTTTCAATATACATTAACTTTAAACAGCATATAAGGAAAATAAAAATCATTAACAAATATTTTAATGTTACAAATGAAAGAAAACTTGAATCATCTAGTAATATTTAGGTTTCTCTAACTTTAGAAAGTTGTATAAAAATGAAGAAAACAATAACACCTAAAAGAAAAATAAAACTATAAAATATTTGTTGTACTATAGAATTGAACTATCAAAGTATTTCCAAATGCCTGAAATGTCTTATATATAAATAGTAGTGATCTAAAATTTGTGCAAGCTATAAAAACTGTTCAGATTCAAACTTGAGGGACCCAGATAAATATGATCACTTTCCCTTTCTTTGTTGAAAGTGAATTTCGCAAATGGTCAGATTTATTCTCTTTCACAAGTCTAGGTTTTGCTAACTCAGACTTTACACTTGGTTTAAATGTGATTTGCTTTGACAATCTCAGAAGCCATTTCCTTTAGAGTTTCTGACAATATCCAGCTCTGTCTGTTTCTCTCTATTAGGTCTCTAGGGGTCATCTGACTCCATCACCACTCTCTAGCTCCTGCTCCTTCTATTCAGTTTAATAAATATGAACTTTGCTCACCTTCTTTTTTTTCATTTGGTAATTGAAAGCAACCAGTAATATTTATGATTTTCAATATGAATTATTGAGAGAGCATCAGAGCAGAAAGGATGTAAAATAGAATTTTACAATGTAGCCAATACTAAATCTCTTTTGTATTTATAGAGTCTCCTACTCTGGACACTTCAGGGATATTGTGTTCTTTTTCTAGAACTAGCTATTCATGCTGCTTAGACCTCATTTATTTTCTGAATCCCAAGGATCACCAAATGTTATATTAAAATAACACAAAAAGTCAGTTGCCTTGAAAATTCAAACCTGATTGAGGGACTTGAAAATTAGGTGGACTTAGCTTAGCACCCTTCCCTCCACCCTGGCAAATATGAAAAACCTTCAAATTTCCTTTCTTGGAGTCAGTCTGTTGACATAGATGGAGAGTCCTCTTCTGCCCCAAAGACAAAAACTTAAGAACACCCAGAAATACCTTGATCTGAAATGAATGCCATGTGCCAGAATTCAACTGAAGAAAGCTTTAGAATATGAAAATAAGATTAGAGTAAGAATCCCAGAATCTTATACTAAATCTTACTTTTGATCACAGAAATGGATCACCATTTGGCATTAGGCATAATGCTATGCCAATTATAAATAATAATAGGATTACATAAATTAGTATATTGAAAAATTATGCAAATCAGATTTAAGTCATTAAGAAGTTGTAGCTGACTCTCAATAAGGTTGGAATGCTGAATGTTTAAAGAGATCAAAATAAAATAGAATTTCTATTAGATAACTCCAGGAACACCATGAGAGCATTCAGTTAATCTGACAGATTAAAGATACTGCAGACATCCCTCATTGTCAGGATATTTGATTTAGAATCTAAACCTATCAAATTTGGTTATACAAAATGTGCTTTTCAACATTTTATATGCTTCAGAATCAACTGTCATGCTTGATGAAATGTGTATCCTTTGCCATTTATTAAAGAGAGCCTCAGTGAATTGACTATAGTCTCAACATTCTTCATTTCAGCAAGAAGATGGGTAATTCTGAAGCTAGGTGACCATAGACTTTGGCAAAAAATAACTTAATAACCCAGGGATCAGCAATTGTTTTCTATACAGGGCCAGATAGAAAATATTTTCTGCTTTGCAAGACAAACAGTCTGACATAACTACTTAACTCTGCCATTGTAGCATGAAATCTACCATAGATAATAAGTAAACAAACAGAAGTGACTATATTCGAATAAAACTTTATATACAAAAAAGAACTCAAGCTGAATTTGATCCATAGGCTATACGTAGTGAGCACAGTTTTCATACCTCTAAAGAACTCTTTGTGGAACGTAAAACCTCTAGTCAGGATTTTTTTTGTAGCTGGTATACCAGTTTATGGTAGGAGAAAACATCTATTGGTCAACTGTTGTTTTGAAGTTGATTCCCATTTACTTTTGTGAATAACAAATAAGGTTTAGAAAAAATTTCATTAACTGTATGCACAAAATAAAGAATTCTCATGACCTACATTCTCCAGAAAATCTTCTTGAATTAACCAGGCCCAATCTCCAGTTAGCCAAAATGTCCTCTTATATTTATTCTGTTTCACATGGATAATTCTCAAACTCTTTATGACAATAAAATTAATTTAGGCAACCACATTGAAAAATGATATTTTGATAGAATTTAGGATGGAAAATACCTGACATTTGTGCTATCATTTCCTATAACCTTGGCAGACATTACCAACCATTGGTAGTACTCTTTCCTTCTGAGTACATATTTGGCCCCAAAATCATTCTCAAAAAAATCCAAGTTTTCATTATTAAATGATGGAATAGTTTACACACAAGATGGAATTTCTGTGTCATTCCTTAATAAAATTAGACTCACTGTATTTTTTTTCTTTCTGTGGTTTTGTTCTACTGGGGAACACATAGTATTACATCTACTTCATCTTAATCCATGCAATTATGAAACTTGCTTAATGGAGTTTCATAGTATGTATGTTAACAGATCGTGATTGTCTTTCTTTTAGAATTTAAGTACTTCAAGTTTGGAGACTATGTTTAGTTTATCATGTTAATCTCTGAGATCATTTCAGAAACACCTATTACCAGGTTTATACAGTATCTTTTCTAATTAAAATGTCAATGTTCATCATGGGCATAGTATCATTGGTATACTGAAACTTTTGCTAATAGTTACCTAATTAAAGGATATTTGAAACCATAAAAGTTGGTGTTATTGGCAATGTGTAAATTGAAAATACTTATGGTCTATTTTATGATCCAGTACCTATGAAACTATGGCATATTATTTGATACAGCATTTTAGATGTATTTAGGTTAATATTTACTGTTAAAGAATCATTTGACTGCATAATCAAAATGTTTGCTTACTAAGTACAATGTAGTTTATAGCATTAAATACACTCTGTTGCATAGCATAATACTGACTCTGCAAACTCATGAAGTCATATACTAGCTATTTTAGTAAAACTTGAATAAAAAGTACCATTTAACAAAGCAAAGTAATTTTCAAAGCATTTGCAATTCCATCTTGATACATAAATAAAGCTTATGTGGTAATATGAGTTTATCTAAATATTTACTGAGGTGATAAAAGTGCTTTACTATTGGCAGGGCTGGTTATGAAGAGACATTTGACCTGAAACTCAAATTGAATAGGATTAAAAGCTAAATACAGAGGACTAATACAGTCCTACCTGGTGGACAGTGGGAATTCTTATACCTAGTATTGTTGTTTCAGCACCCTTGTTGATAACCTTTGCATTTTTTATCCTTTTCCTAAAGGCCCCTGTTCAGCCTTAGGGGACATTATCTGTCCTCTAATATTTCCAAATTTCCATAACATAGTCTGACTATATTAATTTTAACCAACTTGCTTATTGTAAAACATGAAAAATATCTTCCAATTACTAAACAAATCTTGATTAGCTTTAGGCAGAGAGGGCATTTGTTAGAGGCTCTAGGGAGAGCTGTCTCCAGAAATAACATGTTCCCCGCATTTATTGTTATGATGTCTATCTTTGAGACAGACAAGTACATGTCTAGTGTATATATGCTATAGAATTGACATTTGTAGACCTTAAAAAATCAGTTATTTGGGGCATGTTCTGGTCAAAAGTGTTCTGGCCAAAAGTTTGACCAGGCATATAAACTCTGTACTGAGAAACTCAGTTTACCAAACCAAGAAACTTCAGGTTCTAAGATATGGTTAGAAAGTACTTGTTACCCCAAATTTGAGTATTGGATTCAAGGTCCTCAATCTTTTTTTTTTTCCTGTACTTTTATCACTCTAGAATATTCTTACCACAAATGTCACATCTATTGCTCAATATTCTTCCATGTAGACAATCACTCTTTCTAGTAAATAATGACATCTGGAAAATACCTGGGGAGATAATTCATTGTATGTTATTAATCATGGGTAAAAGTCTGTATTATGTTATCTTTCCAGGGTGGGGGTATGTCTTGGATACAAGAAATGACCTATTTAAGCAATTTTGGATATCCTTTAGTTACATGGTAGAGGTATTAATATAGCAGTCTTTCTTACTGCCACCAAGATCACAGTACCTATTGGCAGTTGCTCACTTCAAGTTTTTCCTGTGGCTGGAAATTTAGAAATTTAGGTAGGGAAGTGAGGAGAAGCTGGATCTCCAAGTGTTTGATCTAACACTATCATTAAGCTCTTTTTTGTTGTTGTTGTTTTGTTTTTGCTTTGGTTTGCTTTTAGGTTTTTTTTTTTTTCTTCAGGGGATTCCAACAAGAATTCTGGAGAAT
This sequence comes from Spermophilus citellus, assembly GCF_964194105.1. NCBI lineage: Eukaryota > Metazoa > Chordata > Mammalia > Rodentia > Sciuridae > Spermophilus > Spermophilus citellus. The sequence goes on from NC_138190.1 coordinate 103,882,840, forward strand.
ATTGAATCTAATATTTCCTAGAAAAACAATGTGTATTTTTAAAAATATTTTTTATAGTTGTTGAAGGACCTTTATTTTATTTTTTTTATATGCAGTGCTGAAAATCAAACCTAGTGTCTCATACATGCTGGGCAAGTGCTCTGCCACTGAGCCACAACCCCAGCCCCACAATGTGTATTTTTTAAAATACAAGATTATTTAGGGAGTAGGATAAGGGAACATTTAGTGTTCAGGGCAAATTCTAGAAAATACACACACATTTTAGAGTGCCTGCAAAGTTGTGGGAAAGCTACACCTGAGGAGACCATGTTAAGTCTAAAGGCAAATGTGTTGTTTTTAACCCAATGTTATTTCTCATCAGGTAATTTTCACTATTCAAACAATCTCTGGCAATGGATATGATAATTTATTTTTTTGGCTTAGTGACAGATGGAAAACTAACCCTTCTAATGTTCTAGATCATGCCTGAATGTTAGTCACTAGGTCATCTTTAATTTTAATATACAAAACTATTCTTGTCTTTAATAAGTAACTTGCTCCTTGGTATATATGATACATTTTATTATGCTTTTTATTACTTTCCATGTAATTCAGGGTTTAGTGTTCTAGTCCAGCTATGCTTGGTTATGAAATTGACACACATGTGTATTATTGGGTACAGTATAGCAGCTATCAATTTTTCCCTTACAATGGCTATGTTTGTACCCATAAGAATTTAAAGTCATAAAATATTTGGCTGATACCATTTCTCTTAGCTTATTAAAACTGTTTCCCATATGGTAGGGATCCCCAGTTCAATTTACTGGAGCAAAACAAACCTAAACAAATTAAATTATTTTGTTAATTGCTGCATCTATAAAATTGTGAAATTGTGTAAGATGAATATAAAGTACCATAGACATGTCCTCTAAAATTTCATCCATGAATCCATGTTTAGATTTGTTTCCATAACAATAATGCCTTATACCTGATATTACTCTAATTTAATTATGTGAGCTTAATTGAGCCTTTTAATTATTTTATCATTTACCTATTTATTCAGTTACTACTAAATATCCACAATGTCATTAGTCTCTGAGAATATAAAGTTGAGTTGGACAGTACAGGATTTATTATCCCTATTTTAGAGAAAGAGAATTAAAGACTCAAAATGTTTAGAGACAAGGGGTCAAAATTGTAGAGCTGACACAAATTCCAAGTTTTGTTGATTTAATCTGTTGATACTTCCACTCTGCTTCTTATATAAGAGTACAAAGACCAGACAAATTAAAATATTAATGACATGAATATAACATTAAAAGTATGACCCATAAAAGGGAAAACAGAAATTTTACTTCATCAAAATTTTAAGCTTTTCTCTGTGAAAGATAATGATAAAATAATAAAAGGACATGTCACAGACTTGGAGAAAATATTTACAAATTATATGCACAAAAATCTAGACTATAAGATCTCTCAAAACTCAATAAGAAAACCAATAACCCAATTAAAAATAGGTTGAATAGACAATGACCCACAAATATATACTGGATGGCAAACAATGAGACAAATACATGTTAAAATATCACTAGTTATAAAGAAATGCAAATTAAGACCACAATGAGCTCAGGAGGCTGAGGCAGGAGGATTGCAAGTTCAAAGCCAGCCTCAGCAATGCTGAGGCACTAAGCAACTCAGTAAGTCCCTGTCTAAAAAAGTACAAAATAGGACTGGGGATGTGGCTCAGTGGTAGAGTTCAATCCCCAGTATGCCCCTCCCCCCAAAAAAACCCACAATGAGCTACCACTAACTCCCGTTAAAATAGGTAACATAAAAAAAAAAAAAAAACACTGACAATACCATGTACTGGAAAGAATATGGAGAAAAATGGAACTCTAATATACTCCTGGTAGGAATGTAAAATGGTGTAATGTTTAGAAAATGATTTAGTAGGTCCTTATGAATTTAAACAAACCCTATCATATGGCCCAACAATCTTTAAAAAAAAAAAAATATATATATATATATATATATATATATATATATATATATATAGTTGATGGACCTTTATTTTATGTATTTGTATGTGGTGATGAGAATTGAACTCAGTCTATCTTGCATGCTAGACAAGCATGCTACCACTGAGCCACAACCCCAGCCCCAGTCCAACAATCTTAAAATGCACACAATAAAAGTCATACATGAGTATTTATATCCCCACCATTCATAGTTGCAAAATACTGGAAACAGTCCAAATGTCCTCCAACAGGTGAAGGGCTAATGATACTATGGTACATCAGTATAAGTAATCACTACTCAATAATGAAAATGAATTAACTCTTCACACACACGACAATATGGATGAACTCAAATGCATTGTGCTGAGTAAAAGAGAAGCCAAACACAGAATGTTACATACTACATGACGTTATTTGATGATATTCTGAAAAAGACAAAACCACAGGGAGAGAAAAGAAATCAATGTTTACCAAGAGGTTAGTAGAAAAGATAGAGGCTGATTTCAAAAGCTAGCATGAGTGAAATCTCAGGGGTATTATTATTCATTTGTGTCCTGCTGTGATGTTAATTATAATTATCACTGCACAGGGGTCCAAGAAGGTCCTCAAGAGTGGATAAGAACTTTACTTGGACCTTTCTTACTGCAGTAAAGAATCCAAGGACAAGTTAGGTATGGGTAGCAGAGTAAGAGAATTGTCATAAAGGGAAAGTACACACTTGAAAATGGGGAGTATAGGCAGAGATGGGGGGGAGAGAGAGAGATGAAAACAGCACAAGCATGAATGCGAGCAACTGCACAAGCACAAGAGCACATGAGAGCACAGAACACCTTGGTCTGGGGTTCTATTATTTATAGAGTTGCTAAGGGGCTTGACTAGAGATGGAGTCATAGCAGAATTACATAGTTTCATACCAGTTCTCCTTGTACTTGTACATTGGATTTGCATGTTCTAATCATACTACTTCCTACATTGCATGTCTCATTAGCATCTTAAATCTCTACCCAGGAGAGTATGTCTTACTATTATAATGAGGTTATGGCCATTTCTCAGAATCAAAGTCTTTAATGCATATATTACCTAAAAGAACACTTCCTCCAGATATTTTATGGTTGTCTTGTGTTTTATGGTTTTTTTTTTTTTTTTTTTGGCTTTTTTCAAACAATTGGCAAACTGCAGACAAGGATGCCCACACAAGAACAAGGGACAAGTGACTCATGAGTTGCCTCTTATATATTCCAGTGGTTCATATGTAGTTTCTGCATTCCAATGGTTCTTGGGTTTTTCTTTTTCGAAACACAATGTTTTTTTTTTTTTTCTGTATCCCTAAACTCCTGTCACAGCCATCTGTGTATGTGTTAAAACTCATAGAGTCTTATATCCATAAATGTTACAAAGATAATCATTATGCATTTATCCTGATAGTTAAAGTTGATGATATTAGCCAAAGTTTCAAAATAGGTGATGTTTGAATTTAATACTATATGCTTCCTTTGCTTTTATTTTATCAGCAATTCTCTTCTAGGCATCTCATCTTCTCTCAGCTTGCAGGATATGATTTGATAACCACTGCACACAAAATGTTCAAATGACTGAGAATAGCTACATATGTTTCCACTATATTGTCATTTTCACTTGAGTATTTTCCTCATTCTTAAGTTAAAGAAATATATCTCCAGCCGTGAGTGAGATTCCAAGCATTGGCCAGGGGATAAAGGAGCTATTGTAGGGAGAAAGAATCAGAACAGCCTTTTCTTACATCACTAAAATGAAGGTATATTTGCTTAGCTTTCCAATTTTATTTTGGAGATTAGATAAGAATATGGAGTAGTCTTGTGGTACTGCAAATAAATATATAGATATGTATATGACTCTCCCAAATAATGAACATGGTCAGACTAGGAAGGGAAACCCTAGATGGGACAAAGAAAATAAGTGTCTTGAAATCCTGTCTTCTTAATAAAAGAAATCATTCAATTGATTGATTTCTTACATTGAAATTCTGAAACTATACAAGCTCATTTAAAATCTATCTATATATTATTTTTATTGTCACTTTCTGAGAGCTGGGTAAGTATAGTTGCATATAAATTGGTTTAATAGTGAGAATCTTTCCGTAAAATATATAGTATGCTAAAGAAGAAATTCATCCAGTAATTTATCCATTTTAAAAAGCTAAATTTGCAGGATAGATTTCCTTAAAGTAAGGTCTACCTGTACAAGAATGGGGAGATTTTGAGAAAAGCAGAATTTACTTCCCTTTCATTCTTATTGGTCTGAAATACAGGTAAAATAAACTTTACAAGTGATACTACAAACAGTGTATTAAGTATCTACATCTATCATATAAATTAATGTTTATTAGCTTTCCGTAAAAGTAATAAAGTTACTCAAAATAAATTAGACTTGCAGTTATTTCCAAAGTAACCCACATAACAATGTATCTTAATTGGAATATTTTACCTATATTGATTTGAATTTTCATGTCAAACTTATGGGTGCATAAGGCATATGTTCCTAATTGTCTTTATTTTTGCGACTATGCATACGACATGCACTGAAAATAAGGGATTACTAAAAGTATAACATTACATTATTACCCATCCAGAAGCTGGAGCTCCATATTTTGGGTTTAATTTAATCAATCCCAATCTCACTGATTAATTCCATTTAAAAGTAATCCAGTCTGAGATTATCCCTGTGAACAAGAGTAAAACACCACATTACAGTAGGTTAGAAAATAGTTGAGTGGCTGAACATTTAGTAAGAGCCATTAACCTTCAATTTGAATGGTTTTCATTGAGGAAGAATGTTTTGTTTTCAGCATGACTATTTGGTAAATGAATGGCTTAATCAATGTTCATTGGTAGTGTTTAAAAGTAGAAGATTAATAATACCCTGTATTAGAGAGGCCAGTAAATATACTTAAGAAACAGCTTCAAATTGAGAAAGAGAATAAATCATCAAAATTATCAGCCATGACAAGCCTAAATGTTTCCATTACATTAAAATAAAATGACTGTAATTTGACATTTAAATATTGATGTTTTCATATCCTTGTCCTTCCAGGCATTCTGGTTCTACTATAGTACTTAAAATAACAAGAAAAACAAACAAAACTTCTACCTTCTTCACTCATTCCCCTCAACTAGGGAAACATTTACAATTAAATGGGAATTCCAGCAATGGCACAGAGGTAGACAACTTGAGAAATAAGCAAATAGTTAATTACCAGATAATAGGTATATGCCAAGGATTAAGGAGAGGCTTTGGCTAGAAACAAGAGGAAGATTGAATTGGCATTAAGATATAAGATTCTGAAGCATCCAGCTCCAGATAAGGATATCAGGGATACTAAATCAGGAAGAAATTAACAAAACAAACAGTAAAAGGCCACACTTGATGATCTAAAGGAGTAATTGTTGAAAACTTTTTTCAGGGGTGAGAGGTGAATTAGAGATTGAATGTCTGTGTGCATCAGAGAGTAGAGGTATACTGGGGAAGAGTCACGGAAATACAAAATCCCTTTGTGTGACAATAATGTAAACTAAACTGACATCATTGCAGCTTTTGTTCCTGTCACATGGGCTGGCTTTTAAGCAAAGCTGGCAATTACCTTTCAACTCATCAGAGGGTGCACATTGAAGGGTAGACAAACAACTGGGCATAAAGGAAGTTATGCAGACCTCAAGTTCATATAGAAGACACTCTTGCCTGTTGGTTAGTGTCCTGAATTTCTGTCTCTATTGCCATTTGTAAGCTTGAACCCTATCTTTTCTGATGTGGTGACTATTTGCCCTGCTCTTATGTTTATGATTTCACTTCCTTTTTGCTGCATCTGCTTTACTTCAGATCCCAATTAGATCCTATGGTTCTGAAACTAAAACTTCAACCATAATTTCTAATTGCCTGCTTGGTTTGGGCATTATTTTTACTTGAATGCTACCAGGATTCATATTAATCCCACTAGAGCGCATCAGTCAAAATTGTCCAAAATCCTTCCCTCAGTAATTTAATTTTTAAAGAACAAAAAATGGGGTAAGGGAAGTATTGAAAGTGACCATACTTATCATTTTATATTTTATCCCACAAGTAATAAAAACATGTTCTCCTATAAAACATATTTTAGTACAGGTCAGAGAAAACTGTATACTGCCAAGGGGAGATAATTGCTCTGTTGCAGAGTGGAGTCAGTGCGGCTGGAGAGGAGCCAGGACTCAATGAGGACAGAAAATATCAATGAAAATGGGATAGGAAGTTAGAATACAAGATTATCTTGTGTAACAAAAAAACATCTGGTGACCTTAGTGGACTAGTAAATTAAACCTGACTTAAAGATGGTTTGGGATATTAGGAACAAGAGTCCTTAAGTCTACCTCCCTGTTGTCAACTGTTTGTGACTACAGAAACAGTGTGAGAACTGCCTAGGAGAATATCTTTCACAGCTAAATTGAAACATGAAGACTTACATAAAAAAAGTCATGAAGGTTTACCTTTCAAAATAAATTCATATACCAACCCAGAAAACATTCCCCCCAAATGACAATATGTGAAGGGTTATCCCCTTGGAAGAGGAATTCAATTTTGAATTATCTATACTATATACCTTGAAAATCTTAGTCACTTCTTCCAATGAAAAATGGAGATGTTTGATTTAGTGACAGATGATCTGCCCAACAGTGTTTTCTTTCTTCTATTGCTGCTTCAATTGTGTATTTAGTGAATTACTTGTGATTGATGATATAATTTTAAGCACTTGCTAGTTTTTTTAGTGAAAAGATGGCCTATTTTAACTATATTAATAGTCTTAGGTTTACGTGTAGCACAATATATTTTTATAATCCTTCAATAGTGAAGCCACAATTTATATAAATGGATTCATTCTGTCTTTAGCCCAAGCAACTTGACAAAAAGATGTCATTTAAAGTAATGTTGCTCATCCTTCAGAGATGCAGAAGCTAAAGGCTACATTGCTTTGATATGAAATAACTTTGGAGTTTTGAATGCCTGGCAAAATCTGTATATGCCACTAAAAGTAACTTTAGTGGTTTGTATAGCTGCAGCCAAACATGTTATGGACGGGAAAATAATCACCAACAGTTGCAGTTTAACATAAACAGAGCTAAAAGAATAGATTGTTTTCCAGAAACACCAAGTTCTGTAAAAATATTTCCTGGCTATGAAATATTCAAGCACTTTAAAGGTTTATTAATATAATTGTGCATAATGTAAAGTGTTAGTAACTACAGAAGCCTTCCAGCCTGCTATTTCACTGTAGGTAATATTACTTAGAATCTGATGTGTATCAGATTAAGGGTACCCTAAATCTTTAGAAGAAAGAATATCAACTAAATATTATTTACTACTCTATCTTTTACTGAAGAAGAATAGATTATGCTATTAGTCAATGTCACTGTGGGGGAGAAAATACAAGGGTTTATCCATGTAATTCCCTTTATTGTGACTACCACATATTATTATAGGATGCTCAAAGTTATCTGAATGTTGACAGCTAAATTTTGTAAATGAAGGAGAAAGAGGACTTTGGAAATTAATTGATAAAAGATGAGATTCTAAGTAGTGCTGGCTAATAGAATATGTCTCCATCCTCTAGGCCTTTAAATAAATTCTTAAATTTCTATTATGAAATGAACCCAGTTCTCTCCTAAAACATGCCAACTCATATAGATATTCACAAGATATAAGCCATTGTCTCATACTGAGAGGCAGCCTTGAACTGAGGAATACATAGCTTGTTAATATGAAACTAAGACATGGCAGGCTCCCAAAGGCACATAAACATGACCCTGACTTATGAATATGCAGGGAGCTGGATCTTATTTGTAGGTACAGGCTGAATATCCTTTATATGAAATGTTTGAGACTAGAAGTAGTTCAATTTTTTCTAGATTTTGGAATATTTGCATAAAATTTACCAACTCAGCATCTCTATACCAAAAATACATACTCTAAAATGTTCCCAAATCCAAAATTTTTGAGCATGATTCTCAAAAACTTTTAGATTTTGGATTATTGGATTAGAAATGCTCAGCCTATACCAGCTTCCATTCTGTTTAACATCTGGTATGTGGTGTGTGTGTGTGTGTGTGTGAAGTTGATTCTATAAGTGTCTAAACTTATCCAAATCTTTTCTATATCTTTCTGTAAAGTCTTTGGATGTTATCTTATCAACTAGAGGAAAATAACAGGACACCCAGGAGTGAGAGACAGGTTTTCATTGCAATGACATTTCACTTAATGACATTTATCTGATGGGATAGTGGTACATTGATTGATCATTCTGACAGGTTTGAAGTACATTCTTAATACTATTATTTTTCCATGAAAATATTTTATTTATAGCATTCATAAATTACAACTACAAAAAGGTTCATTATTATGAATTGGGTAAAAGAATATGCAATTTTCTAACCCTGGCTCCAGGGAAAAAAAATTCATGAGGTGCTAACTCTGTTTAATCCCTTTAGCACTACCCTATATTACTACCTACAAGGTCAACTCCCTATTATCCAGAAACATGACAGTATATTTTAGAAAGCTGTTTCTGCCCTCTAATGGCCCCAAATGATACCAACCTCCCATCTCCTGCATGGATAATTTTCAACACAGACAGAAGCACATATAAGGTTATCCCTACATTTCCATTATTACTACCCCGTCTTTGAAGTATTTTCATACTTTATTGCCCTGTAATGTGCACCAGAAGCTCTATGCTTCCAATAATTTGGTATATGTTCACAAGCTGGATACCTTCTCTTTGAGTAAGGACAAAATGTCTTCAGTTCAAAGGGTAGATCATAACCTATGAGCACTTTGTAGGTACTCTCTTTATTGGACTGACAATGTAAATCTTTTTGCATGATTTCTAATTCCGTCTAACAGTCAGTCAACAACCAGTTAAATCAATGAAACTGGAAACAGACTGCTTATCTGAAGGCTAGTCTCAGTCCCCCAAGTGTCCTCATGGAGGACCTTATAGACAGTTGCAGTGAAGAACTCTAAGAGGAAAGAGTAAAACTATTTGTATTAAAGTCTTCAGTGTACATTTCTGGGGATTTTCCAAGAATGGATGTTTGTGAGGAAAATCAACTTTGCATAACATGGAATAATAATCTCCTTCTTTTGAGTAAATCTATAAGACCGTATTCACATATATTAGTGAATTTAATTTCTATTAAAAGCCTTGTGATGAAAGGATGGATGTCATAATTTCCATTTTACAAATGAAGAAATGTAATGAACTTTGTCAAGTACATACAACTTAATCCTAGGTCTGGTTTTTGTATTGCTCTGTTAAAAGTACAGTTGTCAGTGTTGCTATCATTTTTAATGATACAGATTAATTGATTTCATTGCTCATTTGTATCTCTGCATACTTTCATAGTGTGTCTTCATGCTCACAGTGTTTCTTCCTTTTTCTCTTAGAACTACCTCCTCCATGAAGCCTTCTCTGATTCAGTCATGGATCTGTCTTTCCTTAGAAATTCTAGTTTATATTTGAAAACCCAGCACTTAAATCTTACTCTGATTTTTTTTTTTTTTTTGAGAAAGAACTGTTAGCTGGGTGCAGTGGTGCTCACCTGTAATCCCAGAGACGTGGGAGGCTAAGACAATAGGATCACAAATTCAAATCCAGCTTCAGCAAAAGTGAGAAGCTAAGCAACTCAGTGAGACCCTGTCTCTAAATAAAATATAAATTAGGTATGGGAAAGTGGCATAATGGCCAAGTGCCCCTGAGTTCAATCTCCAGTTACCCATACCCTCCCCCCCCCAAAAGAAAGAACTGTTAGAATAAAACAGAAAGTACTCTCTTTGTATAAATGTTTTCTAAACCTCTGCATCTCTTGACCTCTCTCCTTACTCCATGGACTTATCTGATGGTCTGGGCTCAAACTGATTCCTCTACTGGGAAAGAGTCAAGTTTATCTTTCTCTTAGTTTTCTTGATTGCAAGATAGAGATTATAATTACCATTTTATGAGACTATGATGGTTAAATGAAAATAAATGCAAAAGTGCCTGGCATTGTTCCTGGCACATGAGGCACTTAATACATGGTAGCTCTTAATTTATAGGACATATATTAAAGTGTTAGCATAAGAGAAAGTAAAGAGTGTTTTATATCTATTTTAGCCTTGATAGTGGTTCACTTTGATTTTAGGCAGGCATGCCCATGCTTTTACTGTTCCTTCCATGAACATCTGTGCTTTGATTACATAAACATTCTGGTTTCCCAGATTAGTCTATCCATAATAACATCTGTGAAAAGATGAGGTATGTGTGCAAGCATAGTGTCTATAAAGAGAGGTTAAAACAACTTCTGCATACATATTAGTTGCAGGTACCCAGGTCAAGCCCAGTTTGATACTGTCTTTGCCTATATGTTGAAGGAAAGGTAAAAAGATATTTGGTTCTGTAAAGTGTGGTGCAATCTTGTAATCCCAGTGACCCAGGAGGCTGAGGCAGAAGAATCACAGGTTCAAGGACAGCCTCGGCAACTTGGTGAGGCCCTAAGCAAATTAGCAAGACTCTGTCTCAAAATTAAAATAAATAATAAAAGGGCTGGGGATGTAACTCAGTGATAAAACATCCCTTGGTTCAATCCCTGCTACCAAAAGAAAACAAATACATTTGGTGAATTACCTATTAACTACATTCAATAGAGTTATGAGTAGAGTATTTCCCCAGTAATAATGATGAACTTATAGATGTCTCCCAATCACCGTTTGAAAAGTCCTCCAGTATATAATTACTAATGCAAATATAGTCATATGGCCTAAAAAAGTCCCCTATAACACTTTAGATGCTTCTGGAAGTTACATTTTCAATTGTACCTTTTGCCATAGGAGGTGCTTTAAAAGTATGCTTTATCCCTGGCAAAATCTCCAGTGTTGAATCCTTTTTGTTATACTAAATAATACTGTTGAAAAAGTTTTGCATCATCTGGCAATGATCTAAACTTAATGTGTACTTTAAAATAAAGAGTGGAAAAACCAGTTCATATACAAAAGATGAAATTCCTGCATTTCTGGACAATTTTGGAAACAAACTGAACTTTCTTCTATTTTTGCTACTATTGGTCTTTTAAAACTTCCTTTATCTAATGATGAAGTGGAAAATAAAATTTTACAGTTATTAGAAATCATACACTTCAAATTCAAGATAATTTTCAGGGGTGATCATATCCAGCTTTCTTCACAAACTAGAGAATAAATTTGCACAATTAACTGATAATTTGGGAACAGTGCTTTTGAAAGACACAGTAAAATTCCTATATGGAGGACTTTCTAAGAATTGTCACTCCACATAACAAATCTCCTTTGACCCTTTGTATGGCAGGACTATCATGAAAAAACATTTTGGGTAAGATCTAGCTTTGTTGATGTTTCCAAAATATCAGTTTCTGTCTTTGTTGCTCCTGGGAGAACAACGAGAGAGAGAGAGAGAGAGAGAGAGAGAGAGAGAGAGAGAGAGAGAGAGAGTGTTTTGTTTTGCATTTTCATCTAATAGACATTGAAAAGGTCATTAATTTTTTCAAAGATTCTCAATGTTATAAATAATACTTTTAAATACTCAAACACCCAAAATTATCAGTTGAAAATTTTTTCCAGATTCAACTCTAGATGTCAATTGTCCATTCCACTGAAGATTTGAAAAGGGAAATTTTAAGAGATTTGATGTTGAAGTTTATACTTCGTTACCCTTGGCCCCACAATGAACATTTTTATTGGCATTTTGAATATATATTTAAAAACCTGTAAAACAGAATTTTGAAGTAACTTAACAAAGACACTAAGATGATGTATGGTGAACATTGGCTGCAAAATACAAGTTGAACATTGTGGAAAGTCTTTTAATGATAAATATCTACTTTTGAGGAGAAACAACAAGATATTCAATATAACTAACTATCTCCATTGGGAAGCAAAATTGAGATATAGCCTAAGAATGTTTCTTAGAATCCCTCCTTCCCAACTATTTTTGGTGAACCTGTGTCACTAAGTATCTTATGCCTTCACGCTGATCCAAGAGCACATATTCAATCTTCCGCATCTTAGAATTTTAAATATTCTAATGGTGAGGATGAAAGTTTCTTTGGCCTATACTAATCACTTTCGCCTATGCACAAGACTCACTTTATCAGGAGTTTTAGGTTCAGAGTTCCAAAATAATTTAGGCTGTGCATATTCTATGTCAAATTAGTTGTCCGATGTCCACTCATTCTTTCTGACCATTTATTCTGAATGCAATCCAAGTCATTTATTCAGTTGTATTTATTATTAAGGCAAATCACATGATCTAGCTAACATTTACTTCTTTGTGATTTTGTTATGTGCAAAACTTCAAATCAGATGAGATTTGTTTGGCATTCCAAGCTATTGTTAAATCATTGACCAGCAAACATATAATCTAGCCACAAGGAAAGATGTATTCTTATGCAAATTCATAATAGAAGTCCCTTTTGTTGGTAAAATGATACTAGGCTAAGTGTTAATATATACAATTTACCAATATAATCCCATACTTCACTTATTTAGTCCAAACTAAATCGAAATGTCACTGATACCCCTGGAATATTAAATAATTATTTGCTTCCAGTTTGTCTAATCATATTTTCTCTGTACCCATCTTGATAAAATGGTTAACCAGGTAAAGTTATATCTTTAGTGCCCACAAATGCACTGATTCAGTTCCTATGTTTCTTCTCTTATAATACATAAAGGCAGTAACCCTGCTTTGTATAAGGCTGTCCAAATGACCACAAAATTATTTTAAGAACAGTCTTATTTAAATAAACAGACAAAAATTCACAACAGGGAATACAGCCCCAATCTTATATGTCTCTCTGTAAAATAAATGCTGTTAATGGTCCCTTATATCTTCCTCTCTCTCTCCCTTTCTTTCTTAAAGTCTTTCTTTTCTTCCTCCCATTATCCCTTTCTCCTTCTCCTCTTCTTTCCTTCTGGGCACATGTGAACCACTTCTTTTTATAATTTTTCTTTCAAATAAGGAATATTATTTGCATAAGCACATAAAAATGACATGCTCTTCATCTGGGAATTTTTCCAAGTAATGGAGGTTAGCAAGCTAGATAATGAATTTGCTATAACCCTTTTCCTTCCCTCACCCTGAAATGAAATGCAGGGATTTGTGACTAGAATATTATAGTCTAAGCATACTGAAAAATCTTTGTTTAGTTAGCAATAGGCAAGATGAGTTCCCCTAGTCTCTTCCATATTCATTTAAAAAAAATTCTCCTCTTGGGAAACCATTTGTAGTGAGCAAATCATGAACACTTACAAAGATGTGCTGCTAAAACTCAGTCACCTACCCATCTAGATGGAAGAAAAGACAGCAATTCACTCATTTATCGAGAAACAAACAAATAAACCATGTGGTGCATACATTAAAGAACTGGGAACTTAGTCTGTTGTTAAAGAGGAATCTTTGAAGGAACATAGGTGATTAAGTGAGACAGATAGGCTTGCATTTTGCTCTATTATGTATTTGCTAGTTTCCTTCTGTATAAAACGTGAATTTCCTGTTATATTGAAGTGATTGAGATCAAGAGGATATTTAATGAAATAATACATGCAAAATGCCAAACACTGTGCTTGACACATAGTAAGCACTCACTGATTATTGCCAACTGATGCTAATATTCAAGGGGAGTTTTCAGGGTCCCAAGTCCTGTGGAGGACTAAGTGGAACCACTCCACAAATTTACAGGTTGATTCTGTGGTGTCAGTTGATGTTAGAATTTGCTTAGTCCCCATCAGCTGAAGTACATATAGAAAGGGGACTAGGGATTATAGCAAGAAGCAGCTAGTGCTAGTGGCATTTCACCCATGGGACACTTTCATTTATATCTTCCTATCATTACCAAAATTTATTTAGATTTGAAATTCTTTTTTCCTATATATTTCCTTAGTGGCTTAAAAGGGTTAATGCCATTCCCAAATGGAGTACATTAGGCCATTCCAAACACAAATCCATACACATCTGCATAAATTAATATTAGCCCACTTTTTCCCCTGAAGGCTCAGGCTGTCTGAAAAATAAGCTTTTGGTTTTTTTAAACAATTATTTTTTTAAGACAAATCACTGAACATTCCATGAGAAGTACTTCCTTTCATTTTGGAGAACAATTATATCCTGTCATAAACTCACTGCCCTGAAAATTAAATAAGAAATAATAGCAAAATCTAGTTTAATAGCAAAAAAAGGAGGTTGCAGGCATAACGTTTGCAAATGCTTGATGCAACATACAGAGGAAAGACGTAATATCTAGATATATGTGTATTGTCTGTACATATTAGAGTATTTATGTATGTGGGGGAATGTGTAAAACTGGGGGGGAATGTAAGTGTGTGTGTGTGTGTGTGTGTGTGTGTGTGTGTGTGTGTGTACACATGTAATTTATAAAAAGTATACTTCATAAGAAAGAAGCAGGGTCTATCTTAGACCTGTTACTCCTTTGGTTCCCAAATAAACAGGCCACTGAAAACCATCCACCTTCATTTGTATTTTTGGTTTCACAGTCCTCTCTTCCTACTACCTGTTTCCTCTATGCAAGAGTTTCATACTACATCATTAATTCTTCCTGCCTAGGGATAATCTCCAAATTATCTCATTACTGGGCTTCTGAGTGCTATCAAAATTTGGATTCTTAAGGAGCTATGTGACATCTTGTTTCCTGATAATGAAAGCACAATGGCCATCTGGATGGAATTAATGTTGCACTTGGGGTTATGTAATATTTTCTTTATTCCATTCTGGTTGCAGTCCCCCTTCCTATTTTTTCAAAATGCCACCACAGCCCATTTCATGAAATTGCAATGTAATCTGATGATGATAAATCACTTTCAGAAAGAGAAAATTTGCTGAAGCTATGGATTTGCATTCTTTGTGTCATTTTATTTAAGATGAGAAATGCTTGGGATTTATACACTAACAGCTTTGTGTTTTCGTCTTATTTATTACAGAAGGCTCTTGAAATAGCTGCTGCTGGTTTTTTTTTTTATGCTGGTGGTTTTAATTGTACTTTGTGATTATATGAAGAGAGGAAAAATATATCCTCTTGTCCTTAGCTATTTGCTATGAGTTTAGAGCATTTTAGGAATAGTTTGTTAAAATAGCTATTGAAAAAGTTAAGGTCAGAATGATTGTTCTCAGAGACAAATCAACGAATTTACATACTATCTGGCAATTCATCAAATGTTGGCCCCTGAGAGAAGCAGCCCAGGTGCTTTAACATCAATGCTTTCCCTCATTTTCTTCCTTTCTTTCTTTTCCAATATGAATCATTTAACCCCTAATCAAAATTAAGAGGTTAAATTCTCCTGTCCCAGTATACACAGTCTTTTTTCCAACCCTATTCATGCTACTTTCCCTTGGTTCAAATAGTTAGAACACTCTCCTGATCTGTCATCTGAAGCCCTGACCCCTATTTTATTTTCCTTTTGGAAAATAAATTATTAGATAATAATAAAATAAATAAATTATTAGATACATTCAGCTTTTTCTCTTATGGCACAGAACTCTTACATGAAAATCATTGATTAATATACTTTCTTAAATGGTGCATTCTCTGAAGCATAATTATTTGATAGAAAAACAGATAAGAATCTTATGAATTTGACACATTGAGTATAACAGTTTTTTTTTCTCCCTTTGGCAACAATATATTTAACTTCTGTGGAATAAGGGAATCTATGGATTATTTTCCACCAATTTTGAATCAAATCACCATCAATAAGCATTTATTGAGCTCTCAATATGCTATTTGTCCGATGGAGAGTAAGTGGTTAGAGAGCTATTTGTCCTTAACTATTTGCTATCAGATTAGGACATTTTAGGAATATTTTGATGAACATTAAAATATTGAAGC
This sequence comes from Spermophilus citellus, assembly GCF_964194105.1. Lineage (NCBI taxonomy): Eukaryota > Metazoa > Chordata > Mammalia > Rodentia > Sciuridae > Spermophilus > Spermophilus citellus. The sequence goes on from NC_138190.1 coordinate 103,898,747, forward strand.
AAAGGATGTTGAAGCCGTGGATCTGTCTCATAAACACAAGAATAAGCTCTTGGCTTCCTTTAAAGGAACTGGAGTATTGGTGTGATAATCTTCCCAGGATCTAAAAAGATGCTAGATATTTCAACATTAGGGTTTTAATTATCATTTGTTAATTATCACATATTTGACTTTAAGCAAAGAGTAATACCTCTTTTGGTATTCATATAAAAAGGAATTGGGATATATATGTTTTTTTAGTTTTACTTTTTATTTGTTATTTTTAGTTATACATGACAGTAGAGTCTATTTTTGACATATTGATACAAACATAGAGTATATCTTAATTTAATTAGGAAATTCATTTTTAACTGATGCAGAAACACATACAAACTGTATATATTAGCAGGGTACCATGCAACATTTAGTACATGTTCACATTGCATAATGGTTTAATCAGATTAAACATATTTATCTCCCCAAACATTTATGCTTTCTTTATAGGGAAATTTTCAAAATCTTTTCTTATAGCTTTTTCCTTCTTTTCCATTTTGGATGCCATTTATTTTTTCTTTTGCTTAATTTTTCTGGCTAGATCTTCCAGAACTATGTTAAATAAAAGTGATGAAAGTAAGCATCCTTGCCTATCATTAGGTCTTAGAGAGAAAGCTGTCAGCATTTCCCCATTCAGTATGGTAGTTAGTTGCTTATTACAAATGGCTTTAATTATATTAAGGTACATACCTTTTATAGCTAATTTGTTCAGCATTTTTATCAGAAGGTATGTTTTGGGCTATAAATTTGATGTGTTCTCTCTCTCTCTCTCTCTCTCTCTCTCTCTCTCTCTCTCTCTCTCTCTCACCCCCCCATGCATGTACCTATAAAGAAGTCATGCAATGCAAGCAGTTATAGTGAGTCATTTAAAGCTCCTTCTAGTAGGGAATCTTTAAATTTAATTTAATCTCTTAAGTGTATAGGGTGATGGCTGTGCTGAGAAATTTTTCCTTACCTGAAGTTTCTGTTTTATCTAAAATCTATTAATAAATCACTCTTGGCATGATCTTAGTATCTGTCCTCCCACTTTGCCTCTGCATACAAAAAAAAGGAATTTGAGATAGTATTATATTCTAGTCTTGTGCTTATATTACTTGCTATAGATTAAACATTTCTAGTTTCTGTCACAGACCATTTATTGCATTTCACCAAAAATAGTTTACATACTTCATATTTGACTGTATATTCCTTGAAGGCAGGGACTGTAAAATCTTCATATGTTTCTTTACAGTACTTAGTACATAATAGTCAGTCAATACCTTCTGGCAAAGTTATCTTTGGACAATTACATTAGAGTATGACACTAATGTTTGGATGTTCCTTCTTGACTTTTTAAAAGATTATAACTTTGTTTTATATAACATATTAATAATCAAAAGCACATCAACAAGTGCTTACTATATACCAACTAAAATACTACTATTCTTTCTTACTGCTGGGGAACATGAAGCATAGAGTGGTTCAATGGTTTTTATAAGGTCACGTAGTTAAGAAGTAGTGGAGCAAGGATTTGAACCCCTGTCTTCTAGAATGCCTGTAACTGCTATTGTAATGACTAATTGTAAATAAAGGAAAGCCCTTTGTTATGAACTAATCCATGTTATAATTCCACAGTATCCATAGTTCCCTTCTCATCTAAAAAAAAGATAACATAGCATTTACTTCCTTTTCAAGGCTCAATTCTGAAAAAATATGCGTTTTTTCTTGAAATTGACTCTAAATAAAATCTTTTTTTCTTCTGAGCCCATACAGTACATTTAGTATCAATAATCTCTTTGAATGGAGAGGACATGTTCTTATTTTGTATTATCAAATCATAGACATGCATAATTCTGAGTTTGAGTACCAGATCTTATGTTTTAAAATAGATTATGATATACACTCTTGTTTATTTATTTTCCTCTGTTATCACTTAAAGATAGATGTGTTTTTACTTCAAAAACATTGAAATAAATGTATAGGACATTGTTTTCTTGAATTTCAACATTTATAAATATGAACTCTATATTTGTGGCAAGTAATCAATTCATCTTGATAAGGACTGCTTCACCTACTCCTGAATCTATAACCTGAATCTGAATAGCCAGAAATGGCCTCCTATAGGTAGATTTTCAAACTCAAGGGGTAAGGAAGTCAACTTGGTAGATAGCAAAACTAGCAAGGAAAGTGCTGTCAACATTTCAGAATGGGAAAATTGACCTGTCTTTCTTCTGTACAAGGAGCTTTCTCTCTTTGTTCATGTACAATGGGCTTTTAAGCAAAATACTTCTCTGTCTCCAGTTTTAGAGCTGCCTGTGGCATCTTGTAAGCTGTCAATAAGCCTGTTGGTCTTTGTTCTTTAGCTTTTGTATCTTTTAAGGGCATATGATCCCTTGGGCATGCTCAGTAGAAATATTTTACCCCTGACATTATTGATGTTGCACATATATCTTTCTAAAACATCCAAATTGGCATATTCTGAGGATTTGTAAGGGATAGTGATGGCACTCCTGAAATTCAGAATTGACTGTCAAATCACCCAGCCAAATGATGATTTTGTCTCCTGAATCAAAAATCAGAACTGTGTTAAACCTCTCCTCCATGTGTATGACCTTTATGAAGCTCAACTTTGTGGAACTGAACCCTGTGGTGACATTACAGAGGGCCTAATCCCATGTAATTTAGGCCTGTGATTCAGCTGCTTTTCATTGGCAAATTTTGGTCAAAATATTTTTTTGTAAAATACATATTGTTAGCACAAATGAATAATATATTGTCTCATGGTTGGAAATCACAAGTTAAAACTGCTCTATTTTCTGTAGTTAATAATTCTTGGTACTGGGATTATGTTTCAGAATGGCAGGACAGTCTGCATGAGTGCTCTGATTGGTCATGGAATATTAATTGGCTGTAGACGGAGTGTTTAGAGCTCCAATTTAAGACTGACAAGAATGATAGCTTTCATTTGTATGCAAAACTTCAACTGTCCCTTCAAGATGAATGATCAGATCCTGCTTCATCCATCGCTCTTTACTTTTTAATAGATGAAAAAGAAAGAGAATGAAAGAACCATGCTCAAACATGCTTCACAAAATTGCCTTGAAGCAAACAGGGTGCCTCAATGATCTTGCTGCTTCTCAAAAGCACACTGATTTACTCTTTATTGTATTAAGAGTATGTGAACTGGTATAAGATGAAGTCTTCATTCACTGAAAAATATCAAACACTGGATATTTTCTCTGAGATTTTAAGACTTTAACAGTGATTTCTCTAGCCTTCTACGAGACAGTTCTAGTTAACCAAGGAAAAACACAATATGATTTAAGATCCAAACAAAATGAAATATTGACTTCTATCAATTTGAACTTGAGACTCAGTTGCTTGAACAAGTTACTCAGGGAATTCCTGATGTTATGTGAAAACAGAGAATATCTAACAGCATAGGGAAATATATACATACACACACATACATACACACACAACATATATATTATACATGTATATATACATATATATATATATAATATTTATATCATGGACTTGAATAGGCATCATATTTCAACATAATTACCTGTGGATAAGAAATGGATTCAACTACATATAACAGAAAACCCTGCTTATTTATTGTTCAAAAACATTTATGTTGATTCTTTAAACAAAAAGAAAAGGAGTGGGACAACCAGAATTAGTATATCAACTTCAAGAATTCATCAGGGATGTAGGCTTCTACTTTCTGCTCCTCTATCATTTAATTTTACTTCTATTCTAAATTTATAAGAATGCTGGTGGAGCTCCATACATAAAGTTTGAATTCTACGAAGTATATTAATTAACAACCTGAAGTAAATTTCACCTTGGAAACAAACAGGAGGAAATGGAGCATAGACCAGGGAGCATTGTGATAGGGAAAATGTAAGGAAAACTCTAGATCAGCAGACCCTCAAGCTCTTCTTATCATCAGAATCAGCTGTGTAGGATTTGTTAAATATATAGATTCCTATTCCCACTCCAGATCCACTAGATTCCATGTGCTGATAGAGGAACCTAGAAATGTGAATTTCAATTTGTCCTTTGGATAATTCTGATAGGGCAATGTATTATTTAGGGCAATACTAGCAACTGTAACAAGAAAACCCAAAGGTGTATACATAATGGTACAGATATGATAGAAACTTATTTTTTGCTTGTCCTAAGTCCTAGCAATTGTTCTTAATTTAAGAACCTGAGCTCCTTCATTCTTGGAGTTTCACCTGGTAGCAAATGACTTCCAAGGTCACCATCATCATCAAGCTTGTGAAATAGAAAATGACATAAAAAATATTGTGTGGGAGATTTTTCTGGGTCAGATCTGGGACTGGTACATATCACTCCCACTCATATTACATTGGCTAGAACTCAGACATATGGTCACACCTAACTGCAAAGAAAGCTGGCAAGTATGAAGTCTAGGTATGTCCTCAAAAATAATAAGGGGACAGATTTTGATGAATAGTTAGCAGTCTCTGTCATAAGAAAGTATGTGGAGAGGATTGGCCTCAGGGTATATGTTCTGTGCAGTTATTCAGAGTCCTGAACTTAGAAGGACCCAGAATTGGTTTAATTAACTATTTGTTATTACTGTTTTGAAATTCTTAATAATTTTAACCAGGGGTGCTATGCATTTGTTTTGCACTACCACCCCCCGCACACAAATTATATAGCTGATCAGTTTGGGGAAGAATATCTCAGAATGTGAAGCAGACCCAAAGAAATATGGATGGTACAGTGTGGGAATTTGATCAGGCAGCAGGCCCTGTACTTAAGCATTCATTAATGAACCATTGCTGACCACCAGAGAGTCCTCTCCCAGGGTGCTGTACTGTTCTGCATTTTTTATCAGTGACTTAGATGGTATATAAATTATACATATCATGGTGTCAGATGTGGGGAAGTTGGGAGGGACAGTTAATTCTTTGGAGGACATAATTCTCATATAACAAGATCTCAGTTGTTTGGAATGATGGGTTGAAACTAACCAGATGACATTTAATAGGAAAAAATGTAAAGCTTTTTATTCATGACTAAAAATCCAATTGCAAAAGCATATTCTTGGGATTTTATTTGGCTAGGAGCATGATCAGGTTGTCTAGGTTGCCAAAAATGCTAATTCCAACTTAGTCCACGTCACTAAAAGGTAGGATCAGAACAATAGAAGTATTGGTTCCAGTGCACTTTAGATGACATCTTAAATTATGTGTTAAGTTTATTGTGCCATATTTAAGAGGCCTATTGACAGACTGCATTGTGCCCAAAAAAGGATGTCTAAGATGGGAAAAGATTTTGGAAAGCATGTCACTTAAAAGACAATGGACAATTGAAGGAACTGAGAGTGTTTAGCCTGGAGAGGGGAAGATTTTTAGAAGGGCAGAAGGTGAAAGAGATCGAGAAATTTGTCTGCAGATATTTTAGGCCTTGGTATGTAGAAGATATATTGAATTTATTCCACGTTATTCTAGGGAACAGAAGTAGGACTAACTGGTAAAATATACAGAGAAACATTTTAGCTGAATATAAAGGAAAAAAAATTTAATAGAGTTATTAAAAATTGAAATATTGACCTTATAGAATGATTGGCTTATAGAAAGATTCTCAAGCCAAAGCTGAATGCTAGGGACTCTGCAGAGAAAACTCATATACTAGGTAGAAGAACTAAAGTCATTATAATTTCAAGATTCTGTAAGACTAAATACTGTTGAAATGATTTAAATTGATCAGGATACTGTTAAGCTTATATTTAACAAGGACTCTGGAACCAGATGACCTAAATTCCCAATTCAGCTGTTTTTACTAGTTATATACCCTTGGGAACATCATATAATTTCTTTTTTTATTAGCTAAACATGACATTACAATGATATTGGCAATTCATACATTTGAAATCATATAATTTCTTGATGCCTCAGTTTTTATCTATAAAATGTAGATAATAATACTATGTATCTTTTACACAGTTGCAGGAAGCATTAAATACATTAATATCAAGGTCCTAAGAATAATACTTTACTTATAACAAATGCTATATAAGTGGTATATATTTTTGTTGTCCAGAAATGTAGTTAATGATTCTTATCCATTTTCTTAAATGAAAAAAAAGCCTTTCATTAGAGTTAGATCAATTTATACTAAACATAAATAGAGTGCTATTGTGGGAAAATATTTTAAAACACTGAAGAAGCAATTGAAATGATCATGGACATATTCTACTCAGGGACCCCTAACAATGGCAAAAGACAGCTGTATCTTTGGGATGCATTTTTATAAGTTGTGACTTTTGGGTGGAAATTTCTAGATTTGTAGTTCATATATGTATGGTTTCTTTGTTATACCTATTAGGACTGTTATACTTTTAAAATTTTTATTTGCTCCTCTTATTAACTCTACAGCAACAAAGGGCAACCACCATCCCTGTTTTGAAAGATGAAGAACTGAAGCAATAGAAAAATTAACTGAATTGCCTAAGGTCATGCTATAAATTATTAGTGGAGACTGGATTAGAACCCATATCTCTTAAATTTTAGCTCAGAGCTCAGAGATATACCATATAGTTAATGAGATGCTTTTAGACTATCCAATCTATATAAGACATTACATTAAGCTGATTAAATGGCTTCCATTATTCTAACAATAATTTGCTTTATAGCCAAATTTATATTGGGCTGAAATTCAAGCTATCCAGGTTAATCTTATTTTGGTTTTGCAGAATCTAGGGGGCTCAATAAAGGCAGTGACTTATGCTGAGTGAATTATCTATGGAGATACTATTGAAACACATCTGCAAGCTCATCTGTTTTCTTTGCATTGTTGTAGGTGTTTCATTAAATTTGTTGAGTAAACATTGATTTCCTTACCAAGGCAGGGGCTGCCTGTGTGAGTTTTAAACCTGGATCTCTATGGACAAGTGTTGCGATGGCTCTTGGTATTGAAGAACTGAATTATTGAAGTGAGCGAGACTTGTCTCCATGATCTTGGTGTTCTTTATCAACTTGTTTTAGTAAGCTTTTTTTTTTTTTTTTTTTTTTTTTTTTTTTGCTACTTGTGACCAAAAGACCTGACAAGAACAATTAGAGAAGGAAAAGTTTATTTGGGAGTCACAGTTTCAGAGGTCTCACTCTGTAGATGGCTGATTCCATTCCTCAGGGCCTGAGGGGTGTGTGTGGTATGGGTGTGTGGGTGTGTGTGGCAGAGGAAATCAGCTTAGAACATGGCACCAGGAAAGAGAGAAAAGAGAGAGAGAGAGAGAGAGAGAGAGAGAGAGAGAGAGAGAGAGACTGAGACTGACTCTGCCTACAAGGGATAACATATATACCTCAAAGGCATGCCCCAATGACCCACCTTCTTTAGCCACACAGTCCTAACTTCAGTTACCTCTCAGTTAATTCATATGATGGAACTAATTCACTGATTGGGATAAGGCTTGTATGACCCAATCACTTCATCTCTAAACCATCTTGTCTCCCATATACCTCACATCTAAACCATAACATTACTCTGCATCTATTCTCTTTAGTATATCACCTTTGTCTTTTCAAACATCCTCTGCTTTTCATAACTATTCTCATTCATTCATTCACTGTAGATAATTAATTATATCACTCCCAAAGTGGAAATACAGTCAATATACACTATAATTGGCACTATAATATTTGCTACCATTTATTGAGAACTAAACTATGAAGCAATCCTCTGCTTAGCATATTAGAAGCATGATATTATTTTATCTTCAGAACAATTCTGTTTTAGTCAGCTTTTTTGCTGCTGTGACTAAAAGATCTGACCAGAACAATTTTAGGAGAAGAAAAACTTACTGAAGGGCTCATAGTTTCAGAGGTCTCAGTCTATAGCTAGCTGGCTCCATTGCTTGGGACTCAAGGTGAGGCAGGACATCATGGTGGAAGAGTGTGGGAGAGGGAAGCAGCTCACATGATGATGAGGAAGCTGAGAGAGAGTTCACTTTCCAGATACAAATATATAACCCAAACCACACCCCAATGCCTTCCTCCTCCAGCCACACCCCACCAGCCTTCAGTTACCACTCAATCAATCCCATCAGGTGATTAATTCACTGACTGGTTACGTCTCTCATAACCCAGTCATTTCTTCTCTGAACCTTCTTGCATTGTCTCACACATGAGCATTTGGGGGACACCTCACATCCAAATGATAACATTCTGCCTCTGGCCCATAAAAGCTCACACTCATCTAATAATACAAAATACATATAGTCCATTTCCAAGAGTCCCCCACATCTCAACAGTTCTAAGGTTGGTCTTCTCTGAGGCTCAAGGCAGTCTTGCATTGTGAGCTCCTATAAAATTAAAAGCAATTTACAAATATCCAATATATAAAGGTACTGAATAACCATTTCTACTTACAAAAATAGGGCCATAGAAATAAGGATGGGACAAAAGCAAGACCAAAATCCACCTGGGCAAATCTGCCCTATAGTTCCGTGTCTGGAGCACATGGCATGATGTCTTCTTCAAAAGGCTTATATAGCTCTGCCCCTCTGGCCTTATTGGTTACAGCCTATGTGGCCTTTCTGTTGGCTTTTCTCTGCTCAATTCCTGTAGCTTTCCTAGGATGATGTCCCACATTACTGGCATTTCTTTATCTTGGAGGTTTTCACTGCAGCTTTGGCTTCCTCCTCAATATCTCCATGCTTTGCTCTTTTAGGGGCTTCCTGCAGGGACTCTAACCCTCTTGCACTTTGCCTGGCCTCTCAGGCCTTCCTTTGAATTCTTGGAAGCCTCCATGACTCCCTAACTCCAGCATCCTGCATTCCTACAGAACCAGCACCATGTGGTTGATGCCAAGGTCTGCCACCATCTTGAGCAGTAGCCAAGCCTGGAGAGACCATGGATGCAGCAGCCTCTGAGTGTCTAAGTGGCTGAGCATATTGAAAAAACTTCCTAGCCCTCCTTGTGCAAGAAGGATTCCCCACTGGTCTCTTCTCAAGAGAATTTTCACTTTTACTCCCTTGATCCTGAGATGGGTGTGGTCTTGACAGCTCCTGAAATGCCCTAAAGCCATCTTTTTTATTGTCTCTGGGCAAATTCTTTAGGATTTCTTAAGTGTTAATAATGTCTTTAACAACTGCAACTTCCTTAGGCCCAGTTTTATTCCTGCCTTATTTTTTTTTTTGTCAACAGATTTTATTTATGGCTCCTATAGAAGAACAGTACCCACATAGAACAATAAAACTGGTAACTGATTTTATAAGAGGCACATTAAGTGAGATGGTGTATATGAAAGCACCTTGAAATAACATTTGAAATATCATAAGGATTTTTTAAAAAATTTTTATAACAATCATAAATATATATGCCCCAAACAATGGTGCAGCTATGTTCATCATACTCCTGCCTTATAAGTCCAAGTTTTTCAAATCTTTCTGCTTCTGAATATCAAAATCAACTTGGTAAAAGCCACCAGCAATACCTGTGCCACTTCCTGAATGCCATGCTGCTTAGACATTTCTTCTGCAGGATTATAAAGTCCATTGCTTTTAAAATCAACTTCACATAAAGTGTCAGGACATAGGAATAATGCAGACAAATTCTCAGCCAGAACATAACAGGAAAGTTATCTAGTCCAAATTCCAATAGTGTCCTCTTTTTCTAAACCCTCTTGAGCTCTGTCTCCACTTTCAGTGGTCCTATTGGCATTCTGGTCTTCTGAGCTACCACCAGAATCAGCCATCAAACTCTGCTTACAACCTAAAGCATTTCCAGCTTGCACTGCTAAGGATCTCAAAATTCTTCCCACCAAATTAAAAAAAAAAAAAAAACTCAAAAAGCTTCTGAACCACATGGATAGGTTAATCATAGCAACAATCACAGTTCTTAGTACCAATTTCTGTTTTAATTAGCTTTTTCACTGCTGTTACTAAAGGACCTGACCAGAACAACTGTAAAGAAAGATACACTTATTTAAGGACTCACAGTTTCAGAGGTCTCAGTCCATAAGCAGCTGGCTCCATTCCTTGGGGTTCAAGGTGAGGCAAGATATTATGGTGGAAGACTGTAGTGGAAGAAAGTAGTTCACATGATGATTAGAAAGCAAATAGAGAGACTCCATTCACCAGATACAAATATATACCCCAAAGCCACACCCCACTAGTCTTCAGTTACTACTCATTTAATCGCATCAGGTAATTAATTTACTGATTAGTTAAGGCTATCATAACCTAATCATTTCTTCTTTGAGCCTTCCTGCATTATCTCACACATGAGCATTTGGGGGACACCTCAGATCCAAACCATAACAAATCCTAAAAAGTGGGTACTATTTTCATCCATAGTTAGACATTAAGGAAATTGAGTCCCAGAGGAGGTTAAGAATCATGAGAAAATTCACACAGCAAATGGCAGTACCAGAAATCAAACTCGGGTATTCTTAATCCAGAGCCTATGCTTTCAACTGCAACATTTTAGAGTTTTGTGACCTACATAGTTGGTGGCAGGTGTTTTTGAAAGTTGAGAGAGACATCCCCTATAAAATCATAATATACAAGCAGCCATCTGCTCTGAATTAGGGTGAGATCAGCCTGATGCTGATAAATATCACAGACATTCCCAAGGTCTGTAAAGACATAAAACAGGCAAGAATGAGGAGCTTTTGAAATTCCCTTCTCAAGAACTAGAACTAAGCAATGCCCTTTTCTTCTTCAATACTATCTGAGACCAAATGGTTATATGCTAGTAAGCTGCAGCTGTCAGATTTATACTAACACATTGATGGGTCATCAGCCCATAGACAAAGATCTTAAAGAGCTGAGCTTTAGTCAGGCATGTAACTAGCCTGTCTGACTAAAAACAGAACAGTAGACACTGAGTCACAATGCAGCAACATCTACCTGTAGTACTTTCCCTCGTTTGTAACCCCAGGTAACCACCACAACAGAAGAGTTTCCTGAAAAGCCTTTTGTTCTTTCAGAAATGATCTGAGCACTTCTTGACTAAAGACACTCTCAGAGAAAGTGCATGTTTGCTGTAGAAACATCCAGTGGCACCAGATCAATTTGGTTGAAGGCCAGAGCAGCCTTGAACACCTGAGTTTCCACCTTTTCTGGAATGTTCAGTAAAGGAAATATTAGTCCAGACCAGAGGTGATAGAATGTGGGTAGGGCAGGGGGAGATGTGCAGACTCTTAGGTGAATTAGACTATACTTGGAAACTGATTCATGTCAGTCTATATAGATAAGACCATGGTGGGAATGGCTTTCCTGTCAAACCATTAGCCTGCCTTATGGTATTTCAAATTTGGCTTATTTAAAGTCTCAGCATCTCCTTCTGAGCATTGGACTTACTTTCTTGACAAAGGTATAATAGGAGATGAACAATGACAACTCAGGAAATGCTTGTACTATCAGAAAATATGGGACCACCTTTCACGTTCCGTAGTTAGAAGGCAAGTTTATGAAGTTAATTTTAAAAGGCGGGACACCTGTTTTGAGAGACTTGCATCATAATTGGAAAAAATCATGAGTTTTCATATCTTAGTTTCTGGAGACAACAATCCTTGTCTTCCTGGCCTCCCAGTTGGACTTAATGGGATAATAATGGAAAGAAGAGAGTGCTTTGTAAATTCAGTTTATTTTTTCTCCTCTGATTCTATTGCATCCAATAATTGTATATTAAAATCACTTAGCTTATATTTTCTTCTTGGAATTGTGAGCAGTTATAATTGGCTTCATTTGAAAATCAATTTCAACATCATAGATCATCAACTTATATTTGATTAATTAAATTAGTGTTCATCAGTGTTATGAAGACAGGGAACAAGCTTGGAAACCTCCCAGAGAGCTGCCATCAAGTGGGAAATTAATCAAGATTTCTAAGGACCAGGTCCTGACTTCAGTGATGAAAATGGAAAGCAATGTGGTTTTTTTTTCCATTTTTTCTAGTACAGTTGAGTTCATTTGAAATACTATTATATATTTATCCTGGAGAGATTCAGAGGGAAATATCCCAGCTCTAAGGTGAGATCAATGTAGGTTTGAATGACAGTTCTGCCAGTTTTGCTATCTGGGTAAAACTGGTCAAGTTACCTAACCTCTCTGAAACTTAATTTCCTCAATGATAAAACAAATTAATAGTTATTTTTACCTCACAGCAATTTTGTGAAGATCAAATGAGACTAAGGGACTATAGTATAGGAGTTATTATTTGGGATTTAAATCCTGATTCTGGCCTCTAGTCTCCAGAGGTGAGTCCTTGCTTGAGTAATTTAAGTTTTCTGAATGTCTTTATATTAGAATGACTCGCTACTTAGGAGGACAATTACTTCCTGAGTTCTAAGTATCACATCATGTTAAATGTCCTCCAAAATAATATTCTGAACTTCAGTTTCCTCATTTTAAAAGCAAAACAATACCTTTCAATTTATGGGTATTGGATGACCATGCAGTTTGTTTATTCTCCTGCAAATAAATGTGTTACTGGGGACTGATTCCTGCGGCCTGCCCCGCGGCCAAAGAAGGCGGGGTGCCTCAGAGAAGCGATTAATTAGCAAGCAGGGAGAAAAGTGGCTGCCATTCGGTGGAACCCCACCGGCCAAGCCTGCACTGACCCCCGGGCTGAGTATCGGATTTCAGACGGGGAAGGAAACGATACAGTCCTATCCCCCACTACGGAAACTCCACCAAGGCAACCAGAGGCCACCATCTTGGAGAGCTGAAGTATCCACCACCACTCTCCGACAGACTGCAACAATAAAACAGGTCTATGTCACTCAGCGCATCCCCCATACATCGGGGAATTCGCATAGAATCTCTCCTAGGCTTTCCGGGGGAGGGAGTATCAGAGTGAGCCCACATAAAGACTAGGGGAAAACTAGAGACACCTGATCTTCAACTCCCCCTCCCATCAGCAGCCAAAACGAAACCTGTCTAGCCAGCGCTGGGGGAGAGGCAAGCAGAAAAAAACAAAACGATAGAGTGCCAGGGATCCCAATAGCCAATTGTGCGACCCCGGGCTGACTGATTCCCGTGGACTGCCCCGCGGCCACAGAAGGCGGGGCGCTGCAGAGAAGCGATTAATTAGCAAGCAGGGAGAAAAGTGGCTGCGATTCTGTGGAATCTTGCCAGATGAGCCCGCACTGACCCCCGGGCTGAGTACAGGATTTCAGAGGGGGAAGGAAGCGGTACAGTTCTATCCCCCACAACGGAAACAAAACAATAGAGTGCCGGGGTTCCCAATAGACACCCTCCATACCCAACAAACGGCAGGCCCAGAGTACAGTTTGAACTGCCGAGAGCCATCACTCAGGGGAAATCTGGTCTAGCAGGAGAAACCAAGACTAGCAGGAGAAACCAGGGGACTAGAGGCCAGGCCCTCGCGACTGGGCGGCTGGAAACCGCAGGCCCGCCGGCGAGAGTTCACCCACTGCCCGCGTAACTGGGCGGTAGGAGAACGCCCACCCGCCAGGTACCGACCGCAGGACTGGGTGCCTAGAGATCGCCCGCCCACCGGCGACAGCCTGCCCGCTGCCCGTGCAACTGGGCGGCTGGAGTCCACCCCCCCACCGGTGACCAATCACCCGCCCGCTGCCTGAGATACTGGGCGGCTGGAGACTGCCCGCCTGCCTCAACTGGGGGATGAAACCAAACAGAGACAGTCCAGTCACACAGCCCCAGTAGGACACCCCAGCAAGGAGCCTGGGGCCCGTCATAGCAGAGTAGTGATGTCACTGGAGCTCGGCCGTCGGAATTCCTTCCCAGCAGAATCCACGTTAGCAGGCACAGTTTAACAACACAAAGAAGAAACAACAGATTAATACAGAACCAAAGCAAATCTATAGAAGAGAGCAGAAACACGGCAATCAAATAGAGCTGGAAAGTAACGTGGACAACATGAGAAAACAAGGGAAAAAAGGATTACAAACAATGCAAGACAACTCAATTCTACAGGAGGACATAGAAACATCAGAAGCAGGGATAGGGAAAGAACTCAAGGCATACGTAACTGGAATGGAAAGGAATATTAGAGAAGACATGAGACAGCAAGTCCAAGCAATAAAAGTATATTTTGAAAATGAATTAAACAAACAAATTCAAATGGCAAAGAACGAGCTCTACCAGGAGATAGAGATCTTAAAAAAAATCAAACAATAATCCTAGAATTGCAGGAAAATATAAACCAAATTAAAAACTCAAACGAGAATATTACAAATAGACTTGATCAAGTAGAAGTCAGAACATCAGATAATGAAGACAAGGTTTATCAACTTGAAAAGAATATAGTCAACACAGAAAAGATGCTTAAATCCCACGAGCAATCTATTCAAGAGATATGGGATGTCATAAAAAACCAAATTTGAGGGTCATTGGGATAGAAGAAGGCACAGAGACTCAAACCAAAGGAATGGACAGCATATTAAATGAAATAATTCTAGAAAACTTCCCAGAGATGAAAGATGAAATGGATTGCCAAATCCTGGAAGCCTACAGGACCCCAAATATTCAAAACCATTCAATTTTGTTGATTTCTGCTCTGATTTTAATTATTTCTTGCCTTCTGCTGTATTTGTTGTTGTTTTGTTCTTCCTTTTCTAGGGCTTTGAGATGAAGTTTGAGCTCATTTATTTGTTGGTTTTTCTTTTTTTTGAGGAATGACCTCCAGGCGATGAATTTCCCTCTTAAAACTGCTTTCATTGTGTCCCATAGATTCCGATATGTTGTGTCTGTATTTTCATTTATCTCTAAGAATTTTTTGATTTCCTCCTTTATGTCTTCTGTAACCCTTTGATCATTCATTAACATATTGTTTATTTTCCATGTGATATAGGATTTTCCCTTCCTTCTTTTATCATTGATTTCCAGTTTCATTCCACTATGATCAGATAAAGTGCATGGTATTATCTCTACCCCTTTATATTTACTAAGGGTCGCCCTATGGCATAATATATGGTCTATTTTTGAGAAGGATCCATGTGCTGCTGAGAAAAACGTATATCCACTTGAAGATGGTTGATATATTCTATATATGTCAGTTAAGTCTAGGTTATTAATTGTGATATTGAGTTCTATAGTTTCTTTATTCAACTTTTGTTTGGAGGATCTGTCCAATGGTGAGAGAGGTGTGTTGAAATCACCCATAATTATTGTGTTGTGGTCTATTTGGTTCTTGAACTTGAGGAGAATTTGTTTTATGAATGTCGCAGCACCATTATTTGGTGCATAAATATTGATAATTGTTATGTCTTGTTGGTGAATGGATCCTTTTAACAGTATATAATGTCCTTCCTTATCCCTTTGGATTAATTTAGTCTTGAAGTCGATTTTATTCGTTTTGAGGATGGCCACCCCTGCTTGCTTGCGAGGACCGTGTGCATGGTATATTTTTTCCCAACCTTTCACCTTCAGCCTGTGTACGTCTTTTCCAGTCAGATGTGTCTCCTGGAGGCAGCATATTGTTGGATTTGTTTTTTTAATCCATGTTACCAGCCTATGTCGCTTTATTGGAGAGTTTAAACCATTAACGTTTAGAGCTACTATTGATGTATGTTTTGTACTTCCAGCCATGTTTGATTATTTATCTCTTTTTTTTAAATTTAGTTTGTTTCTCCATGGTTAGCTTTCCCCCCACCGTCTGTCCTTACTGAGGTACTTCCCACTGTTGGCTTTGGTTATTGTTATTCATTTCTTCCTCGTGTAGTGTTTTGCTCAAGGTGCTTTGTAATGCTGGTTTTCTGGCTGCAAATTCTTTTAGTTTTTGTTTATCATGAAATATTTTTATTTCGTTGTCGTACCTGAAGCTTAATTTTGCTGGATACAGAATTCTTGGTTGGCATCCATTGTCTTTCAGTGTTTGAAATACGTTGTTCCAGGATCTTCTCGCTTTCAGTGTCTGTGATGAAAAATCCGTTGTTAACCTTATTGGTTTACCCCTGAACGTAATCTGCCTCTTTTCTCTTGTAGTTTTTAATATTTTCTCTTTGTTCTGTATATTGGATATCTTCATAACAATGTGTCTTGGCGTTGGTCTACTGTGATTTTGTGTGCTTGGTGTCCTGTATGCATCTACAATTTGTATATCTGTTTCCTTTTTTATTTCTGGGAAGTTTTCTGTAATTATTTCATTTAGCAGGTTACTCATTCCCTTGGTTTGAATCTCTATCCCTTCCTCTATCCCGATGACTCTTAAATTTGGTTTTTTTATGTTATCACATATCTCTTGGATGTTTCTCTCGTGATTTTTAACCAGCCTTTCTGAGTTGGCTAGACTCTTTTCAAGATGATATATTTTGTCTTCATTATCTGACGTTCATTATCTGACGCTCCTAAGCTCGCTGCAATGTGTGGGCAGCGACCGGTGGTGGTTCACAGAGCTGGGCCGGCGTGGGCCCAGGCAGGCAGCGCCCATTCCTAAGTTCGCTGCAACGTGTGGGCAGCTGCCGGCGGCGGTTCACAGAGCCGGGCCGGCGGGGGCCCAGGCAGCAGCGCCCGCTCCTAAGCTCGCTGCAACGTGTGGGCAGCGACCGGTGGTGGTTCACAGAGCTGGGCCGGCGTGGGCCCAGGCAGGCAGCGCCCGTTCCTAAGTTCGCTGCAACGTGTGGGCAGCTGCCGGCGGCGGTTCACAGAGCCGTGCCGGCGGGGGCCCAGGAAGGCAGCTCCCGCTCCTAAGCTCGCTGCAACGTGTGGGCAGCGGCCGGCGGCGGTTCACAGAGCCGGGCCGGCGTGGGCCCAGGCAGGCAGCTCCCGCTCCTAAGCTTGCTGCAACGTGTGGGCAGTGGCCGGCAGTGGTTCACAGAGCTGGGCTGGCGTGGGCCCAGGCAGGCAGCGCCCATTCCTATGTTCGCTGCAACGTGTGGGCGGCGGCCTGCGGCGGTTCAGAGAGCCGAGCCGGCGGGGGCCCAGGCAGGCAGCGCCCGCTCCTGAGCTCGCTGCAACATGTGGGCCGCGGCCGTCTGGCGGCGGCCAGCAGCGGTTCACAGAGCCGGGCTGGCGTGGCCCAGGCTGGCAGCGCCCGTTCCTAAGTTTGCTGCTATGTGTGGGCAGCGGCCGGCGGCGGTTCACAGAGCCGGGCCGGCGTGGGCCCAGGCAGGCAGCGCCCGCTCCCAAGCTCGCTGCAACGTGTGGGCCACGGCCGTCTAGCAGCGGTCGGCGGCAGCTTACAGCACCGGGCTGGAGGGGGCCCAGGCAGGCAGCGCCTGCTCCCACGTTCGCTGCAACGTGTGGGAGGTGGTTGACCGGCGGCTGCCGGCAGCGGTTCACAGAGCTGGGCCGGCGTGGGCCCAGGCAGGCAGCACCCGTTCCTAAGTTCACTGCAACGTGTGGGCAGCAGCTGCCCGGCGGCGGCCGGCGGTGGTTCACAGCCGGGCCGGCGGGGGCCCAGGCAGGCAGCGCCCACTCCTACGTTCGCTGCAATGTGTGGGCTGCGGCTGCTTGGCGGGGGCCGGCGGCGGTTCCCAAAGCCGGGCCGGCAGCGGCCCAGACAGGCAGCGCCCGCTTCTATGTTCACTGCAACGTGTGGGCTGCAGCCATTTGGCGGCGGCCGGCAGGACTGTGCCCCTGCTCTGCATTGCCGAGATTCAGTCGTCTGGGACAAGCTGACACCTCCAATTAAACTTACTAGTTCCCGGCAGGTCTCCTTTCAGCGGAATTTTGCTAGAAGTTTCTCAGCAGGACGCATGTAGGTGTATTGATGAGTCTCTCTGATCCCGTTACCGCGGAGGCATTGAAAGTGCTGCCTCCTCGCCAGCCGCCATGTTGGGTCCCCTCTCTCTTACTCTTTTGTATTATAACAGCTTATGTTGACAGAATATGAACACCTAAGGCATTTGACAACCACAGATAAATAAACCATTAGGTTGAAAACAGAATATTAATACTAGCCCATTCTACTCAAATAATTGCCTTAATAAGCTTTGGTTTGAAATACAAAAGTTATTTTCACAAACTAATTCGGCTCAAATTAAGTGAGTAAAGAAAAATTCATTTCATGAAAATGCAATGTATGTAATGTACATAGTTCCATATGACATATTCCCCTCTTTAAGTTCTATTTATATGTTATTTAATTACCTCTTATGGCATGGTGCTAGGCAGACTGAGGCCTCCTTTCAAAGATGTCCTCAATCTAATCTGTCAGGAACATGTTAAAATCCATAGAAAAAGCAAATTAACATGGCAAATGGAATTATGGTTGCTGATTAGCTAACCTTAAAATAGGGAAAGTATCCTGGATTCTGCAGTTGGGTCCAGTATATGATAAGGGTCCTTAAATATGGGAATGGGAGGCAGAATAGAAGGCCTGGGTGATGTGATGTGAGAAGGACCCACACTTTCATTGCTGGCTTTGAAGACTGAGAAGGCCAAGAACTAACAAATGTGAACAGCCTCTAAAGGTTGGAAAAGGAAAGTGAATTATCTCCTGGAGCCTTCAGAACAGTACACACATGAACACATCCTAAATTTTAACCTACAAAGACCCACATCAGATTTTTCTCCTCCAAACTGTAATTAATAATAAAAATGTCAATTTAACCTAAGTTCCTGGGGAAGTTGTTATAGTAATAATAAAAACTAATAGAAGTAATTGCTACTTTATGTTATTTACTATATCCATGTGTGTATATCTGTGCTACAAGACTAACCCTTTTGATCTTCTATGTATTCTTCAGATCTGTACTTCATACTGGATTACACACACTATTTGGCAGAATACTTTTCTATAATATCTATAATAGGAATATAACTGAGTGAAAGAATGAATTGAATTTTCATTCCACTCTGACCCATAGAATTATGTAGACACAGCTACAACTATTTAATCAATTCACGCTCAACCTCATCAATTTTGTTATACAGTTCCTTTTATTTTTTATTTTGGTTAAACTTATATAGAAACATAGGATCTATTTTGAATTTTAAAAAGAAATAATATAAGATCTCAAAGGTGTGATAGATTAAGGTTTAATCCTGGACCCATAGTATATTCATCAGCAATATGACTTTGAGCTAATTATTTGATGTAAGCATCGATTTTCTCACTTGTCAAATGTTGATAATAATAGAAGCTATGTTATACATCCTTGTGAGAATTTAATGAGAAATTTAGTGTAAAAGCGTCTGGCATAAAATGTGTGCTTAAACCATTTTGTTGAATCATCCCAGATGTGGAACACCTATAAAAACTTAAATGGATCACATAATATACCACTTTGAAATAATATTTGAATATCTGTTAGGTTCACAGAATTGAAAACTTGGATCCTAATAGGTCAAGATTAGCCATGGTACAGTGACAAGAATAATGGGCCTTAACATAGAACTAATGTTCTAAAGATTATCAATGTCTGATTTATCTTCAGCAACTTCTTAAAAATATAAGACTAGGGGTTGTGGCTCAGTGGTAGAGCACTTACCTGGCATGTGTGAGGCACTGGGTTTGATCCTCAGCACCACATAAAAATAAATAAATAAAATAAAGGTGTTGTGTCCATCTACAACTAAAAAAATATTTTTAAAAATCAGCCTACTTCCTACCCATGTGATGTTTTCTTGATGTGAGGTATTTATTCATTAGGAATCCTTTTAACCCTATGCATAATTAAAACTTTACTTAATCCTTTAAGAATAAAGAAGAGTATCTTCACTTCAAGAAACTTTGGTTTTATTCTTTTGATTTATCGCTAATTTGCTATATGATATTGAATGCATCCTTTCTTTTCTGTTTTTCATTTTCTTCTTCTGTCAAAATAACTAGAAGAATAAAACCTATAAAGGTTTATCTAGCCCAAAACCATTCATCCTTGTGTATTCAACTTCCTGTTTTCTTAGGCATCACTATCAAGGCCAAATTTCTAAAATGTAATATATCAATAACAAGAGAGCCAAATGATGATCCTGATGCAAGGTAAAATTGACCTTTATCCTATATTTAATCTCTCATTTATTTTAATGTTAACTGCATCTCAAATACTGTGTGGAAGCCGGTAGTATGTTATGTAGTTTATTTGATAGTAACCTCATATGGAATTTGACATCACCAACATAAGATCCTGGGAGCACTATTTTAGAGAAAGGAGGCAAAATCTTACTTGAAAGAGAAAAAAGGTAAGAGTAGAAAGAAAATCACTGTGAAGAAAAAGAGGGGAAAACTATGATCATAACCTTTCTTTAAGCTTCCATTTTCCCCAAGGTTGTTTTCTTTTCAAGTTTGAAGAAGTTGCTTTATGCCTGGGCCGATTTGTGCTGGATAAATATTCTGCTCTCCAGAGAAGGGCCCTGTGTCAAATGGCATGGAGAAGAAATTGCCCTGCCTTTGTGCAAGCTTTCCCAAAGCTTATGCATTGCTGAAAACTCAAATATTAGTAAAAATAAATATGGTATTCAGAGAAAAGGGCATCTCAGGGCAAGTTCACAGTATCCCTGACCATTCACCACCCTCAGGGCACATCCACTGAATTACAAGTCAGAGCACAAGTTCTGAGCCAGTTGGTAGGGAGGCCCTGAGCTGTGCAGGGGCAACAGTCAGGTAGATTGCCCAGTATTTCCAGAAACAGCATCTGTCTGTTAAAGGATCACTTATTTATTCAAAGACAGTAACTGACTTTAAATTCTAGGCTAAAAAAAGACAAATGCTTGCAATTGCTTTAGATGATGGCAGGAGTATTTGTAGAGCAAGTAGAATGTGTGTTTTCAAAGCAATTTAATCCCCTGATTATGACCTCCTGTTTGACTTTTAGTGGTTCTCAATAATTTTATCTTCCAAATAGCTGTATAAAGCACCCAGACCATTGTCATCAGTAACAATTATTTAATAAAGGGAATTCTTATTAATGGGGGCATGCAGGAGATAAATATTAAAATATCTGAAGGTTAAATGATCAAGGCTTTGAAAAATAATCTCCAAATTTTTCTGAGAATTATTGACAATTTTCCCCCTATTTCATCATGACCTTGCTATTATAACTGGGACACCTATAGAATACATCATTTTCTAGATAGTTTTAATAAATGGTTGATGTGCCAGGCACATTGGTGCTCACTTATAATCCAAGCAGCCTGGGAGGCTGAGGAAGGAGGATCTACAGTTTGTGGCCAGGCTCAACCAATTAGCAAGACCATAAACAACCTTGTGTGACCCTGTCTCACAATAAAAATAAAAAGGATTGGGTGTATAGCTCAGGGGTTAAGCATCCCTGGATTCAATCCATGGTACAAAAGTAAAAAAAAAAAGTCCATGTCATTCTGTGTCCTATTCCAAATATAAGAGAATATTAGAATTTAGGCAGAGAAAATAATTATATAAAACTAATTGCTACAGTAGGCAGTTGATGGAGGTAATAAAAAGCCAAAGTGAAAACAAAACTTGACTTTTAATAGGCATTTATTGGTCTATTTAAAATATGTTTGGGCTCTCTTTCCAAAATAGTTACATAGTGAAGGAATCTCTCATAATAATGCTGGTTGGAATCTTGAGGGAAAAAAATAATTTGATCTGTCCTCATGGACTTCTGCTAAAGTACACCTTGTTTATTGGCCAACATTACTGTGAAGATAAAAGTTCAGGGAAGGGCCTTGGGGTCCAAAGTGTTATTGCTGATTATCTCACCCAAAAGAATAAAGTGTTCCATTCCACATTAAGAGACAAGCCTTCAAAAACACCTTATGGGAAGAAGTACAGTGTCTTAAATTCCTAATAAGTTTAAATTGCAAAGACATCTTTGTAACTGGTTTTGATGAGAGTCAATACAACCCTGAGTGCCTAAAAGCATACTGCAGGAGAAAATTCTCTGAAGTAGGGAACACAAAATGAGGGAGCATAGGGTATAGGAGACACTTTGTACCCAAGACTGATCCTGTTTGGAGTTACTGTTTTGTAAGATTAAGGATGATATTGGACAGTTATGGGAATTATGTATTTTTTCCTTGAATAGTCACTTAAATTAGGGGACTCAGCCTAGTAAAGCTATAAATTAAAATATTTTTAACATATGAGACCTTACATTAACTTTCCAGTAAAATATATACTCCATAATTTAGAATTAAGAAATCTATGTAGTTAATTCAGAAGGAGATATTCCTTGCCTCATGCAATTAGCTAATAATGTAAGAAAGTTCAAAGTATTTCAAAAGATAATAATGCTTAAGATATGTTCAGAACTTTGCAATTTCTGGATTCTTTCTGTTCTTCAAACTAATCAACTGCTTGAGTTAGTATTGGCAAATCTACTTTCATGATTACAGAAAACTTTTAAGGCTTTCCCTAAATCTAATTTGCTTAGTAAGAACCTCCTTATGTTTTCCTACATGGAGGTTATTTCCAAGTTTTTTTCCAAGACCCTCAATTCCCTCAGAACATCAGGAAATCACTAATAACTGTGCACCTGGGCACTTTGGGGCAGTGCCACAGGGCTGCTATTACCCATTTTCAGAGTTAGTTTGTGAGTCTAGGTGATTTCGAAGGAGCAATATCCCAGTAAACAGCTGCTACCAATTGACAAATGCCAGTGACAATTTCAGAATTTGCCAGGTATTTGGCATAACAAAATCATTGTTTAAATCAATAAAACACAATGCCTAGAATAGTGAATCTGTGTCAAGGCCATCTATTTGCACAACTCCAAGACCTCCATTTAATACTATGTGCCCCAAGGAATGTAATTTACATAGAAATTAGTATAACCCGACCCTGGAGTTGGGTAAAGAGGTGCAATTGCCTGTTATTGTTGGCTATCTAGTATTCATTTCTTTTCCAACAGCAGTTTAAATTTCCTTTAGGGCAGTGGTTCTCAATCAGGAATGGCTTTATTCCTTGGGATCATTGACCAATGCTCAATATTTGGTTCTTACAACGTGGGCAGGGAATTATTGGAGTTTACTGGGTAGTGGCTAGGGATGCTGCCACATATCCAACAATTCACAGGACTGTCATCCATGATAAAAAAGGTATCTAATAGTGTTAATAATGCTGAGGTTGAGAAAACTGGCTTTTATGGGATTCTTCTCCTCATGATATGCATACAATTTTGACTAAGGCCAGATCTCAAATTTATCTACTCAGCCTGATTTTCCTGGGGATTTGAATCTTGATCAAAGTGACATAAGGACAAAAAAATTTAAATTCAGTCATAAAAAGGAATGAAATCATGGCATTTGCAGGAAAATGGATGCAACTAGAGATCATCATGACAAGCGAAATAAACCAAACATAGAAAGACAAGTATCACATGTTTTCTCTCATATTTAGAAACAACAAGAAAAGAACAATATTTCAGATATATGTCTGGAAAAAAAAAAGATGACCTGAAAGTAGAAGAGGGTACTATATTAGGGAGGGGAAAGAAACAGACAGGAGGAAGAAGAGAAGGGAGGGGAAAAGGGGTAGTAAAGAGGGTTGATGTGATTGAAGTGCAATACATCCATGTGTGGAAGTATTACAATGAAACTCACAAATCTGTACAATCAATATGAGTTAATTTTTATAATAAAAAGTAAATTAAAGAGTTCTTAGGGGAAAACTTAAATAAAAATTCATCCTGGATAAATATTTGTTTTTTAATAAAATCTGTGATTTCCAAATAAAATTTTAAGCTAGAATAAATAGAAAACACATTTAAGAAAATCAAAACAAGTTTAATCAAATAATAGGGTCAAGATGAGATCATTGTGTAGTCTCTTTTGATTGTACATCTAAATATGGCCTAGTTTATTTTCTGTTCCTAAACCTAGTTCTCACAGACTTTCTGGCCATCCTTGAGATAGCATTCTGATAAGTTCTCTTTTTGTTTTAATTAGCAAATTTTATTTGTTCATTGCAATCTAAGAATTTTACTGGAAGCACTTGTTTTTAGAGAAAGAATATAATGCGAAAATTAATTTGGAGATTGTTTTTATTTGTTCCACAATGCCAGGCACTATTATATTTCCTGAGTTATATGAGACATGGCCCTTGTCCTCCAGGAGCTTAAAATCTACTTGGGAAAATTAGACATACCCATGTAAAGTAAGGATTAATTTGTACTAACAGTGGTGTATGCTATGAACCAAATAAGTGGCTCAAAGACTAGTAAATGATTTAGGATTTCAGAGATTGAAAATATTAGTTTAGGATGTTATTATAGAAGGCTTTTTAGAGAATGTATAGGTCTTGTGATGGCAAAAAAGAAAGGGGAGGTTTCAGAGCATTGAGGACATGGTGACATTAGATAGAACTCAATTCAGATTCCTACTTTATGATTCAAATGTTACTTGACTTTGAACAAATTATTTGTAAAATGTAATATAACTTACAACAGTACCTAGCAATGGTAAATAATAAATGATAAATGTGGTAGCTATTACTTTTTGTTTCCAAATTTGGAAGAAGAGTTTAAGCCAAGATGCAGATTTGGAAATTAACGCAACATGTTAATAAGAAAATGTGCAAAGTAACTTGGTTATAGCACTGATAAAATAAAAGGTGGGTGAAAAGGCAGGAAAGTTTTAAAGATTATTTTGTGGTTGCTTTTATGTTCCTAGTTGATAAGTTCATATTTTATCCTCTATTATACATAGGAGACATTGGTAAGTTTGAGTGGTGAAATGTTGTGAGAAAACACTGATTTTGAAATGTGATTTCAAATAGTGTTTTGAATAGATTTTAGAAGATATATTTAATTAACCTTAACATACAAATTAAAAAATGGCTTCATTCACTGAAATTAATGAGTCACTGGCCTTTCATATTCCTCCACTTGGTCTTTCTGGCAAATATAAATAAATAAATAAGCAGTGCACCATGCTCGTAATCCCAGCAGCTTGGGAGGCTGAGTCAAGAGGATCATGAGTTCAAAGCAGCCTCAACAAAAGCGAGGTGCTAAGCAACTCAGTGAGACCCTGTCTCTAAATAAAAATACAAAATAGGGCTGGGGCTGGGGCTCAGTGGTCTAGTGCCCCTGAGTTCAATCTCCGGTACCAAAAATAAACAAGTAAACAACAAAAGGGAGCAACAAAAATTATAACAACAATATACAAAACTTGTGTAACATTATGTATTCAATCCAATAAATAATTCTACTGATTTTTTACACTACATTCATGGAAACTAAAAATTCATTTCAATCACATTGATTGATTTGTTTATACATGTAGACACAAACCATTGCCTGAAACAGAAAAGAAAACGTTAAATTGGACATTCTTCTCAGGGAATATTAGTGTTAAATATTTAAAATCTACCTTAAGAATAGGCTGGCAGTAACCATAGTAGCTTCACTAGCACATTGATTAGCATCATGGTATACTCAGTAGAACAATTATATTTAAGGATAATTAAACAATAAGCAGCTACAGAAAGAACTACAGGGGAGGGATTGTAGACTGAAATATTAGTAACAAAGAGCATCCCATGTTCCCATTCTTTCAATCAAAACATGAAGCTTAAGCAACAAATTTCCACTGGGGTCTCGCTCAGATCCCAATTAGTTCCTTTCAAAGTCTGGGATAAGTTTCCTAATAAAATTGTTGTAAATCTCTGCCCTATCATTCAGGGGATTTGGTATTGAGAGTCTCCCCCCCCCACTTCCTTTATCCCATAGTAACTATAAATTTCAGATGAGAATTTTTTAAAATATAAGAAATCAAGTTTGCCTGTCCATGATAGCATTTGCTCCAGCTAATCTGCAAATGTTGTAATTATATGGGGTGCTGATACATTTGTCTCTGGGCTGGTAGTCAGGATCCCATTGAACTGCTACAGTTGCTGGTTTATCATCATAAATATTCTGCACTTCTTGGCAATTTCCACGCCTAAACATAATATTGGAATTTAATAAGGCTCCACACCCATGCATCCCATTAGAATGCATTGGGGTAAGTGAAAAATTTTTTCCATTCTATTCATAGGTTTAGGAATAAAACATATATGCATGTCAAGTGTCCTACAGAAATCATGTTTCAACTGGATATTTACCATGAAGCCACTCACATCGGCTTTTGAAACTTAGCTCAGTTAATTAGTATGGAATCAAAGAGGTTAAAACTACTGATTTCAGTACTCAGTATTTTACCTGACTTCTACCTAAAACGTATATTTGTATCCATCCTGCAAATAGGGGCTTTCAGTCACAAGGGGACACCAAATAGGACAATGTAAGGTTCATTTAGTATCATCTCTGTATTGCCCAAAACATTAACTTTCTTCTTTATATTTCAAGGTAACTGCAAAAGTTCATTTGAAGTTCATGGTTTCAGAGGTCTCAGTCCATAGACGGCTGCCTTCATTGCTCTGGGCCCAAGATAAGGCAGAACATCATGGGGAAATGGCCCAGCAGAGGAAAGCAGCTCAGCTAATTATGGGGTAGGGGAGATGTGAAGGGACCACAGGGAAGATATACCCTTCCAGGAATGCTCCCAGTGACCCACTTCCTCTAGCTACAACCCATCTACCTATATTTCAAACTAGGTGACCTGATTAGGTTACAGTTCTCATAATCCAATTATTTCACCTCTGAATATTCTTGCAACAGGAGCTTTAGAAAAACACTTCATATCAAAATCATAACATTACTTAAAATAAACTTTAATATTAATAAATATCACTTCAATAATAACATTTAACAATAATAAAATCAGGGTTAATATATCCATAGTCAAAGGTGGGAGATAAGGTAATAAAGACCCCAAATTCAAATCTTCCTGAAAATAGAACAAGATCAGCACTTCTATACAACAAATATTACTTATAGTTACTTTCCACTTATTCACATTCCAGTTAGTTCATTTGGTAGCAAGACATACTTAAAAATATGAAGAACAGTTTACAGTAGGGTAAATGTCTATAATTTGGATGTGTAAGGCAAGCTGACGATAATTCCATAAAGAAACCAAAATTACATTTTTATAAATAAAAGATAAAATGGCTATATTTTATTTAATTTTAATCATATTTTAAATATAGCACTGTATACTGTTCAAAATGTATATAGTGAAGATTTTATCTTCCTGCTATCTGCCCACACTGTCTTTCTCTTCCCACCATTCCTCAACCACCAGTTATCCCCAGAGGAAAACACTATTATCAATTACACATGTTTTTTCTCCAGGAAACTCCCATGCTTACACAAATAAGCTTATATATGCCAGCTATTTGGAATCTTGCTTTTTATTAAACAGTATATCTTATAGATATTTTCATGACAGATGTACAGATGTACCTAACTCTTTTAAAAAGCTGTATCTTAATATATCAGTATATGAAATTACAACAGTTTTATATAACCATTCTCCTACTGATGGATATATAAGTTGTTTCAAATATTTTTTATTACCAACATTAACAAACAATAGCAAAAAATTTGAACATCTGATGTGAATGGATTTTTAATTCAAATATTTAAATTTTTCTTATTCCTTATATTTCAAATAATATTTAAAGGTCATATTATTAAGATTATTTCATATATAACAAAACCTAGTATTTTGCTTATAGATCTGTCTAAATTATGCTCAAATCAGCTTAGTTCAAGTAATTTATTTATTTTTTATTTTTTTAAAGAGAGGAGAGAGAGGGGAGAGAGAGAGAGAGAGAGAGAGAGAGAGAGAGAGAGAGAGAGAGAGAGAATTTTTAAATATTTATTTTTCAGTTTTATTTTATATGGTGCGGAGGCTGGAACCTAGTGCCCCACACATGCCAGGCGAGCACATTACCGCTTGAGCCACATCCCCTCAAATAATTTAGATTATAGGAAGAAAAAGGTGTTATTATGTAAATACCATTCAAAATATTCCTGGTGCATTTGTTTGTTATAAGCTATTTTTGGAAATCTCTCCAGATTTATATGTTTCTTAAACTTACCCTTCTGTGATCAACTCTCATTTTTCTCTGTCTCTTCTAAACATCCTCACAAATATAAGAAAAACTTCTCTTATGTTCACAGGGGATTCCTAAGCCAGTCAACTAATGATGGTATAATGATTATCTTTTATAGACCAATCATACACTAAGCTGCCTGTGAATTATAAAGCAGGATAAAACATTTTGTTTTATTAGGTAAGAGTTCAGTTGGATAGTTGAAGCAAGGCATAAATATAAGAACAATTAAAAGGAATTCAGGCTATTAATAATAGTTTTATATAAATACATATGACATTGTATGCCAGTTCCTCTCATTTCTTTCTTCCAGGTATCACTCTGATTTGATCTTTCCTTTTTTCATTTTCCCAGACTTTACCATGCTCTGACTCCTAGCTCTTTCATAACCAAAACATTTTTTTAAATTTATTTTTTAGAAGTAGTTGAACACAATACCTTTATTTTATTTATTTTTATGTGGTTCTGAGGATCGAACCCAGGGCCTCACATGTGCTAGATGAGCACTCTACCACTGAGCCACAACCCCAGCCCTCAAAACATTTTAACTGTATACTCTTAGCTACTTTTGTTCTCTAGCCATCCCATATTTCAAGCCAATCATCATTAGATAACACTTCATATTAGTCATTCTTTTGTCCAAAGAATCTGAAATGATACTGTAGCCTGCCACATCAGGTCCAAATTCCTGTGCCTATTTCCTGTGGTCCTCCAGAACTGAGCCTCATCCTATCTATGAAATTTTATTTCCAATTCTTGATGCATATATTAGGAGCAACTAATTCTCCACCCAAACCTATCCCATCCAACCCCTTTCCACCAGACCATTCTCCTCTAAGCATATTATGCTTGCTAAATTCTACCTTTGTCCCTTGGTTTATGTTAAACTTTCCTGAATTTCTTTTACCTTACTCTCTGCTTTTCCAGATCTTCTCCATCCCTTAAGGCTCATAGGGAGATCCAATTTCCTTTATAAAATGTTCCCAATCATCATAATAACCAATATTGACTTCTCTGTATTGCTTTGCTATACACACGTGCATGTGTGTGTACACACACACACACACACACAAACATATATTCTTATACTTCAAATGCTGCATCTTCCATAAGATTATATTCTGTTTTCAATTATGTCTTTATTTTCATGTGCTATTATGTTATAAATTGAAGGCCCTAAAAAAGACTTTACCTTCTCTCCCTTAACACCTATCACAGGACTTGGTACACAAATTAGTATGTTTCATCAATTACTAATGAAGGTACCAGTGCTTTATTATATTCTGGAAGTTGAGGTGGAGAACAGGAGATGATTTAGAGTCTTAAAAGTTTCATGCCCCCAGAAATGTCTACTAGGGTTATATTTCATTGAGAATAGTTAGTGCTACAAAGCAGATATAAGGATTTAATGTTTCTCTGATTATATTATTTAAATCTGTATTTTTTACACAAGCTTTTAAAAACAGCAAAATAGTCCATTTTTATCTTGTTGGAAGATTTAGATGTTAAAATAGCCTTTTTAAAGTGAATCATCAGTGTTTTAAATGTGCTGGGAAATGGATATTGTATGGATAGAGTAGCAACCCAAATAAGAACACTAATAAATGTTTACACACCATCAAGTCTACAAACATTAAATATCATACAATTATAGAATCTTTCCTATTCTATAATTTATCTCAATTTTTCCATTATTTTCTTTCATTTTCTCTTCTAGCTTTACTCACAGACAAGCCTCCCAAGCCATTGTTCCCCATGGAGAATCAGCCAAGTGTTATAGATGTCCAGCTGGGTAAGTCTCCTTCTGGGAATAATAGATCCTAAACTTGCTCTCTATTAACAGATGGGGAAAATTGCATGAACCAGGAAAGGTTTATTGCCACTGTTATTACATGCAAATCAATTTGCTTTCTGTTCATTTATAACCCTGGAGTTAGCAGTTTAAGGAAATGAGTTTGTATTGCATCAAGGAATGGTAATACTAATTTGTTACGCTGGGTATTAAATGTGCTATACGACAGAGCTTTTTAACTCTGTGATTGATAGATTCATGCTGTCTTCCAGTGGTGATTGGTGGAGAAAATTTTTCATACATGTCAGCCAAAAAATTTTATTTGGAGAGAATTAACTCTTGGAGGCCAAGCACGTCTTAATATAAAACACAGCCCTTCAGTACTGCCTTTAAAATGATTTGATAATATTATTTCCAATGACACAATCCAATGCTATTTAAAAAAAATTAGATTAGGATCCTGAATATTTTTGATTCATATGATGTTGAGGGAAAAAGTAACTAGTTAATATATGAATGCTACTGTCTTTTTACAAACTTGAATAAGGACATGAGAATTTGAGCCAATTTTGAGTGTGCTGCCACTAGTCCTTGTGAGTTTGAGTACTATAAGCTTGTTACTCAGAAGCCTGCTAGGATCTCTTTTAAGCTGTGGCCTTTAATCTAAACTCTGTTCTTTAACATTTGTGAGCTTTCATCTATTGTGGATTTCACCCCACAATCCTCAATTTCTTCAATTCCAAACAAAAGAATCACAAAAAAAATTGAGTGTACAGGTGAAAAGTATATTAGACATACATTGGGTACATGATTTTTAAAAAATTGTGATCATAGTGGTAACCACCAATTATATATATATAGTCAAGTAGGGTGAATTGACTATAATATTTCATTCACTTTGGAAGTTTTAGGCTCAACTTTTGATCTTTTCAATACAATTTTATATCTATCTTGGAAACAGGAGAGAGAAAATTACATTCCAAAGTGTTTGCTCACTGTTCTAAAATGAAATGTAGCACAGTACTTTCTAAATATAGACTATCAATTTGAGGAGGACCAAAGTTAAATAGGTTAAAACTAAAAGAGGACAAAATAGTAAACATGTTGTCAAATATAACTTGTGGAAGTGGTGACTGTTTTGTAAATAAAGTTGAAGTATTGACTATGGCTCTTTCCACATTCCCCTTCTTATTTTGGAGGAATTATATTTTGTTAGATTCAGATTCAGATATGCTTATATCCTTACCCTCCAATAATTTTTACTTACACTTTTGCTGCAGTCTTGGCTGGGCACAAAATCACGAGCCACTCACAGCTTTGTAGATTCAAACAGCAATTCTTTATTCCTAAACTCACACTGGCCTCTACACACACGTTCTGGGGAAATCCAAGTTCTGCCGCACAATTCACATCCCAAATACTTTCTCCCTTCCACAAGAACTCAGCGGGAACTCAGGCAGCAGGATACACTCTATTCCCAGCAGCAATAACCTTAAACCTGGAACTGCCTTAAATCCAGATTGTCCTAAACCTGGAACGCCCTAAACCCAAATTATCCTAAACCGGGATACTTCCTAAAACCTGCAGGATACACCCTAAACCTGGATCCACCCTCGTCCTTGAGCAGGGTCACCTTTCTCAAACACACATGCAATGTCACAGCGAATTTCCAAGGCAAGTCCATTTAACATGGGGTATGCTGGCAAGGAAATTTCGATGCGTCATTCCTACTTGGCAATGGCCCTCAGCACACTTTTCCATTTCAAACTGGGATAAAAATATCTCTATGGTACTCTATAGTTTGTTAGGGATTACATAAAGCTATTTAATGATCTTGTATCATCAGTTTACATGGAGATTCTAGTGGAGAAGTTGTTTTTATTTGAAAATTTATATATTAAGGAATGAAAACAAAATTCACTTTAAAAATATCAGTACATTTCATGTTCGTGGCCTCAGTGGAGATATCTTTCCATTCTGTTCTACCATTATTCACATTTCAACAGAAAAATTTGACAAGTACTGCTACACAGTAGTGAGAGGGACCTTTCTAATGGATACGTTTCATTCAATTCACTTGGTGCAACACCTGTATATGCTATTCAGGGCACCTATTATGGTGTGTATTTTATAAAGCTTTATATGAACAAGCATTCCAACATAGGCATATATGCCAAAATACCCTATTGACAGTACCATCCTTTAAAATCACTAAGATAATTGACTGCCACACTACATTAAATGTAAGGCTAAACTTTTCAGTTTTTAGTTGGTATATAATTTAGAGATAACTTTATTGACAGAAAGATAGAAAACTTCTCATGTTTTCATTCAAGATCTTTGTGGTTTCAATGAGCATATGACTAGTTAATTATAAGTGAGTTTAACTTTTCTGCAAATTTATTAACACTATATATTCACAGTGGGGAATCATTTTGTGAGGTGCTCATATACCTCAATTGTCAGGTGACATTAAGAGTGCTATAAATGTCAGAGAGATCCTCAGCCTCAGTGGGAGATCTGCAGACAGAATGATGAGAGTTTATAAAACTTTAGATATAAAAAAGAAATAGAGAAAGATAACTGGGGCTATTGGACATCTCTATCTATATCTGGGGAACTTTCAGAATTCCATAAGGTAATAAAAACTTCTAGAAGTTGTTTTCCTTCTGCATCTAAAGTTTGTCAAGCAACATTTAGTTTCAGATATCCTCAAACTATAACTAAAATTAGAACTTCCCAAAAAGTACAGTAGTCCAATTCAAATTGTTATTAAGCATACTATCAAATTTTGGTTTCCCAAATCCTAGCACTTAATAATTGAAATAACAATGTGGCATATTAAAGTTGGCCCTAGATCTTTTTGCTACTCACATCATCTAAATGTGGACTTAATCTCCCCCTCACATTTTATTCTGGGTTGGCTTTGGAAATACGTTTTACCAATAAAGTATGGCATAATTGATGTTCTGAGATTTTGGAGACCACATTGAGAGAAACTAGCAACTTCTATCCCAGTTTCATGGTTTGCTCTGAAACTATAATGCTACTTATAGCCCAAGCTGCAGGAAGAGACTCTAGAGGATAAGACACCATGTGGAAAGAGAAAGACCAAGGAGCACTTTCAAAGTACAAGAAATATGAATAAAGAAGTTTTTTAGATGTAGATCCCCCCAGTCCTAGCTAACCTGGCTTGTGTCACATAGATTAGAGGCAAACTACTGAAATGAACTGTTCTCAAATACTTGACCCAAAAATTATGAGTTAAAATAAAGTGAATGCCAGTGGCAAATAAATTAGAGATACTTTGTTAGGCAATAGTATATAACAAAAGTAAACATAAATTAGATTCTCTAGAGCATTCTTGATTCCATTTTCTCCCATGGATAAGAATTCTATGCAGCCAATTCATACAAAATGAGAAATACTGCAGAAAATATCTGAATACTAGGTTCAAGGTAGTTTTATAAAACAGAGTCTCCAACAATGGTTTAGATGTGTGAGGGTTATACTGCTCTCAGTTGTGGATATTTCTAAAGAAAATGTGGTGAACGAAAATTTTCAGTATAAATTCATATTGTCTAGTACATGGAGTTGGCATCAGTTCACATTTTTTGTTATGTCTCTAGAGGAAAATAAACATCTCAACTTTCTTTCTCCTATAGTGTAATCCATTAGTCATCTGCAAGTTTTAGAAATTTACATACATTTTTGCTGACTTAGTGATGACAGTTTGGTTGTTACTAAATTGTGTTCACATTGTATTGCTGAAACAAGATTAATGTTAACTAAATAACCATATATTTTGTGATGATAAACACATTCATAACAAAATAGTCTAAAAACCGTTGTTGTCACACAGCAAGCCTGTGCAGCTAAAGCTGCCTATGGTAATTTATGAAATATAAAGAGAAAAAAACAATGTACAACACACACAAATCCAATTTTGTCCTGTTATCTTCCATTTATTATCTCTCGCTGGAGGTTCAAATTTGTGGAAAAAAAACCACTTTAACATACTAGTTTTAATTTTGTTCTCAGCAGTTGAGAAGGAATATATTTTAATATTTTCTAAGAAAACATTATTGCAATATATTAATTTATATTACACATTTAATAATAAACTCTTAAAACATCATAGGGACAGGTGCCCTATTTGAATGTATTGATGCTAGGTAGATTCCTCTTTATATATTAGTTTTTGTTATGGCCCAAAATGCAGTTTTTAAAAACTTTAACACACTTCTAGAAGCTTTGAAAAGTGTATGAGCAAACATGGATTTAAAGAATTGAGATCAACTGTCTAATTTTAATTAAGGTGAATCTAAAAATGTGCCCTGTTCTCACAAACAATGATCATTTTCTTCATGGAAGTTTTCTTAAGACTTAAAATAATCCAGACACTATTGTGTAGAAAATTAATACAAATCCTACAAATCCTACTTACTTTCTCCTTCTAAGTCAAAAGGAAGTCTTGTGTGTGTGGCTGGGGGGAGTTAAGTCATATCAGAAAAAGTAAGACCAGTAGAACTGTCAAAGATAATTGCATTCATTGCCTTAAATGTTTCAAAAAGCCAATAGTTCACCTTTGGGTGAATTTGATCTAGTATAAAAGGTTCTCTTTCATTCTTTCATTTCTATTCTAATTTTAGAATTTATTTTATTTTCACAGGCTATTCAAATACATATTTCATAACTGAGTTTTGTAGTACTGGCTTAAACTGTCTCTAAGTGTATAAGGATTGTTAATCTTCATCAGATATAAATTTCCCCAGCTTGTAAGTTTCTACTAAAAATTATATTATATCTCCAAAGAAACTTCTGAAAAAACTCTATAAGAGAATAAAGCAGAATATAACATTTAATCTAATGGTCAATACTAGAAGGCAAAATACTAATTGAACCCCAAATTAAGAAATTAGCTCTTCAACAAAATCTATGTCTTTTTAAAAACTTTACTTACCTAAAAACATCTATTGAGTTCTTTTTTGAATATATTTTTTAGTTGTTAATAGATCTTTATTTATATGTAGTGCTGAGAATCGAACCCAGTGCCTCACATATGCTAGGCAAGTGTTCTACCACTGAGCCACAACCCCAGCCCTTCATTGAGTTTATTGGGTGCCAAGTACTTTGTGAGATCCTGAAGCTGTAGATGGGAATTAACTGAGATTCTTAACCTTAAGGGATTTTCAGTCTGATAGGAAACACAGGTATGTAAGCAGAACTGAAATGCAATATGATAACTGCCAAAACAGAGATGGGAAAAGGAGAATGATTTTCCCATGAGGCAGGACCTCATATATTAAAGGTGCCATGTTCTCAGGCTTTTACTAAATACAGTGACATAGCTAGGTAACCTCAACCCAAATACTAAATTTATTTGAAAGTAATTAAGAATTGTCAAAGACAGAATTTTTGAAATCACAATTTCTTCATCATTTGCTTCAATATGTCAAATCCTAAAATGGAAACTTATAATACCCTTGAGTCACTTTGGTTCAGCAAAATTAGTCAAATCCTTCTAAAGTTGATATAGAACAAACACTCCTAAGTAGGTCATAAACTAATTGAGCTAAAATGTCAAACCAGAATTATTGTTGATAAAAAGCAATGTGTGATCACTTCATTATCTGGAGTCATGACTTGTTATATGCATTGTGTGGGTTATGCTGTTAACAAGGGATTTTTTTAAAAAAAAATTATACACTATTCATATCCTCTTACTTTCAAAAATTCCTTGGATACTCTCATGTATTCTTGAATAACAAGATTTTAGAGAGTTTGGAGAGGAAGAAAGAGGGCATCATGAGCTCATTCATATTTCTTGGCACATAGAACTAGAGCTGGTTTATGGCAGCATTTCTTCTCCCTCGTAGACATTCTAGGGTTAGTGAATTATTTCCCAAAGAACTATTCATTCAGGGTAACACATAAGTTTAACATGGACTACTTCAAACTGAAAGTCATTATATTTCCCAGAGTGTACCACACATGTATTATTTAGAACTTTGGAAAATATGGTCCAAGAATTTATCCTGAGTTGGCTATAGTATTAATGACTGAGACTAAAACTGGTTTTCTTACTTTATCTAAATTTCCTTACTTCATAGTACTTTTCTTGGAGTTTTAAGAATGAAGAAAAGTAATAGGTTTACTAAATATTTTATTATAATGTAACAAGTTGATTTATGATCTTCTCTTAAATAAAATAATTGTTAACCAGTCTTCTATGTATTTATTAATCTTTTTGTATTTATTTATCTTTGAATGAACTGCTTAGCCTTGTGTCCTGTTGAGATCTTAATAAAAGTTTGATGGTACTTTATAATATTTATTGCTATGATCATAATTTTATACGTGTGTACTAGGTACTATGTATATATGCTAAGGAAGTACTATGTACTATATACTTCAGTGAACATTTGCACATGTACCATCTTATTTTTTCCTCATAAGATCCCAAATTAGTAGTACATATTATTGGACAATTTGCAGATAAGGAGTCTTAGCCTCAGAAACATGAAATAGATTACTTGAGGCTACCTATTTTTTTTTGTTATTTTTTTTTCTTTTTTCTTTTTTTTAAAATAAATGACAAATGGAATGTATTACAATTAATATTACACATATAGAGCACAATTTTTCATATCTCTGGTTGTATATAAAGTATATTCACACCTATTTGTGTCTTTATGAATGTACTTTGGATAATGATGTACATCACATTCCACCATCATTGCTAACCCCCTGCCCCCTCCCTTCCCCTCCCACCCCTCTGCTCTATGTAGAGTTTGTCTATTCCTCCCATGCTCCCACTCCCTAACCCACTATGAATCAGTCTTCTTTATATCACAGAAAACATTCGGCATTTGTTTTTTGGGGGGATTGGCTAACTTTATTTAGCATTATATTCTCCAACTCCATATGCAACAAATTGAAATTAAACCCTCACCTCTCATCATGCACAAAACTCAATTCAAAGTGGACCAAGAACCCAGGAATTAAATCAGAGACCCTGTGTCCAACAGAAGAGAAAGCAGGCCACAATCTTCATCATATTGGACCAGGCCCCAACTTCCCCAAGAAGACTCCCATAGCGCAAGAATCAAAATCAAAAATCAATAAATGGGATGAACTCAAACAAAAAAGTTTCTTCTCAGAAAAAGAAACAACCTGTGAGGTGAATAGAGAGCCTACATTTGTTGATTGGAATATTTGTTTTTTTGGTGTTTGGCTTTTTGAGTTCTTTATATACTCTGAATTTTGGTGCTGTGTTTGATGTGTGGGGGGTGAAGATTTTCTCCCAGAATGGAGGCTACATATTTTAGTAAGTGACAGAGATGAGCTTTCAATCAGATCTGTCTGACTCCAAAGTTTATGTTATTTTTATTATATTATACTAGGTAGATCACATTATCTATACAAAAAGCTCCTAGAATAAAATCTTTCCTAGAAAAAAATTCAGTCTAATATGGGCAGTTAAATAATTAACAATAATAATTATTACAATTTTATAATTCTGCCATTAATAATAACATTAATAAGTAATAGTAATACTTATTATTAATTTAAAAAATCTACTAAGAATAGTTGTTATTGCCACTATAATAATATTTATTTAATAATAGTTCTACTAATACAATTAAGAATTAGTAGTAACAGTATTTATAGTAGTAGCACTATCAATAGTAATAAAATAAAGTTATTATTAACAGTAGAGCTATTGATTGTGTACTGTACTAGGTATTATATATTAAGTAGTTTATATGAATAATCACATTAATTTTCCCAGTAATTCTATGAGATAGGCACAACTATTCATATTTTAACAGATTTACTGGGGAATGATTATAAATCATTCAATTAACCCATTTAAAGTATACATTTAAATTATTTAATATATTTAGAGAGTTGTGCAAATATCACAATCAAAACATTTTTATCATCCTGATAAGAAGCACTCTCATTTCCCCATCCTCAGTCTTTGTCATTCATCCTTTTCTCCAGGCAACCCAATGAGCTTTATGTCACTATATATTTGCCTATTCTATACATTTAACATAAAAAAATCTACAACATGTTATTTTTTGTGAGTGGCTTCTGACACTTAACATATTGTTCCCATCATATTGTTCTTAATATCTTCATATTTAATCATGTTGTAGTATGTATAAAATCTGAATTCCTTTTTATTTCCAAATACTACTCTATCATATGGAAATACTATATTCTGTTTATTCATCAGTTGATAGACATTTCAGTTTATTGTACTTTTTGGCTATTATGATGAAGGCTGCTATAAATGTTCTCATACAATTTTTTTTTGTGTGTGTGTGGACAAATGTTTTAATTTCTCTTGGATATATACCTGGGAGTAGAATTTCTGGTCATATAGTCATTCTATGTTTAATCTTCATAGGAACTGCCAGACAATGTTCCTAAGTGATTGCACAATTTTACATTAGAACCAATATAGAAAAGTTAAAATTTTTTTCCACATTTCTGATAACACTTTTTATCATTCACTTTTTAAAAAATAACAATCATCCCAGTATATGTTAATATGGGTTTGTTTCTTCGTTGGAGATATGTATATAGCCACACTTAACCATCATGCCCATTAATATTAGTAGCATTGTTTATTCACTTCTCTTATACTGATGGCTTACCCATGGTACTTTTTTTAAAGGTTTTTTTTAGTTGTTGATAGACCTTTATTTTATTTATTTATATGTGGTGCATGATAATCAATCCCAGTGCCTCACACATGCCAGGCAAGTGTATTACTGCTGAGCCACAACCCTAGCCCTCCTGCTACTTCTTTTTTTAAAATAGATTTTTGGACAGAGGGTAAGAATGATCAGATATGGCAAGTTAAAAGGCTATCTAGTTTGAACTGCTTTAGTAAGAAAATAAAAATTATTAAGATAGTATTATTTTGACATTTTAATCTTTGCAAGTTAGGCCCCAACTCCTTCTCAAATGGTAAAATAATTTGATAGCTATAGCCATGTCTGAAAATTGGTTATCATTATAAGATAGTATAGAAAAGTATTCTAGAGGGACATACATTTAAATAGTCAGAAAGCTACATGTAATCTAGTATCTGAACAGAGATCAAGAAATTCATGTATATCATTCAATAATAGGAAGGATAGAACTATAGATTAAAAATAACTTAAACAGTAAGAACTTTCTGCTGTTGAAATTCATTAAATGTATGTGTCAACTGAATGCAGGTGCTATTCCTCAGAAGCATCTTGACTCTTTACTGCTTTGTAGTACTTTTCAACAGTTCTATCATTTAAACCATCTAATTCAATAGTTAGTGGATACCTTTTAAAATCTGGAAAGGACAAAAGATACAAATTTTGAATATGTATAAACATACAACATGAACTATGGGAAAACAGAAATATCTAGGTATTCTCCTCCCAACTCAAGTATTTGTAAAATTTTATAAAAAATAAAATTATTTTATGTTTTAGCTAAGCTTGTTAGAAATGGAGGAAATATCACCTTCATTCATATATGAAACCATTTTTAAGCGTCCTCACAACTGATGTAGAAGAGTAGCTTTGAATCACTCAAATAACTTCCTTAATTGTCCTCTGTCCTTTATTTGTATAGACATGGCTTAACCTTTGGAAAATATTTTGTTCATTTAGAAGTAGTTCTTACCATATACTACTTAAATATATCAGAAATGCTATATAAACATCTGGTCCTATTTGTAGGTACAAATTGCTGTGATTTAGAAAACACCATAATCTTCCCCCTTACTTCCAATACTTACCCTTGGTATCTTTCATTGCTATAGTAGATAGTCATAGTTCAAAGTCAACATGTAATAAAGGCCTGTCAAGTGATTTGGAGGAAAAAACTCTAATCATGAAGCTAAAGCCTGTAGTTTATAGTTAATATAGCAAACTGAAGTCTGGAAGCCTCTAGGTTACCTGAATAAGAACATAAGGAAATTGGTCAGCTCAGCAGAAATACCAATATTCAGTTTCCAGCAATGTAGAAAAATAAAATGCTGAAAAGTCATTAGAAACCAGCTAACAAGTGGGTACTGAAAGATCAAAGAGGGTGGTGCTCAACCTGTAACAATGGGCACTTGAGTCTCACAAGATAAAGGTATTGTCACTGTGGGCATAACTGCTGAAAAGAAAAGTTTGACAAAAGCAGAGCTTAGGGTAATGCAAAAGGGGAACACACCTGACACTTAAGAGCAGTTGAAGACCTATTGGGTGAGAACAGGAATATGATCAAAAGGAGTGAAGGGTAAACTTGTCTTGACAACAGTTTTGATAGAAACAGTTTAACTTTGCCAGTATCTGAATTTCAAAACTTGAATTAGTAGTGTATACATCAAAAACACAAATATGTTTAGGTTTAGTTTACAAATATAGTACCAGTCCAGGAGTAAGTCATATGCATATTTAAATTTTGCATATGATTAAGACATTTCTTTTCTGAGAATTCTGACCCACTGAGGGCCTGTAACAGATTGTTTAGTTTTCTAGTTGCAGATGTGTTGAGAATATACCTATTGCTATAATGATAATGTTTCATTCATAGCTAAGCTTAAGATTTTAACTCGTTGAGATGATAACCATGGTGTGTGTCAAGGCTGATTGTGATGATGAGTTAGCAAAGGAATAAAAGGAATGCGAATGTGTGATGTAATAGAAGAGAAGGAATTTTTGTCAAGGCCCAGTTTGAAAACCTCCTTAGCTCAATGATGGGAATATGAGAGTGCTTTGTAATTAAAGAAATATATACCAACTCTATATAAATGAATTGAGGAAAGGAAAGGGTCAACTTTAATAATAACACCTCTTATTTATGCAATATAATTCTCAAAGGAACTCAAAGCATTTTAGGTACTATTTAATTAATTTCTTAAAGAATTCTGTAAATTAGCATGATAGAAAGATTCCTTTAGCCATTGACACTTGTAGCAGGCAGTTTAACTGAACATATTCATGAGGAATCAACTAAATACATGATTCTTAGCACAACCATTATTAGTCAGCTCAAAAATTACCATGACTGATATTATATACGTATGAATGTGTTACAGGAATAATTTACCTACTTCTGTGTTTCTATTTTCATTCTCAGCCAGGTAGTTAGCTTACATATGTCAGTTTTTTTACTGCTGTGACCAAAATACTTGACAAAAGCAATTTAGAAGAGGAAAAGAGTATTTGGGGCTCATGGTTCAGTCCATGGGTTGGCTAAGTCATTACACTGGACACAAATGAGGCAGAAAAATCATGGTAAAATTGTGTGATGGAGAAAAGCTTTTAAGCTCATGGAAGCCAGGAAGCAGAGAGCTTGAGTGCAAGGAGCCAGCATAATATAATCCCTAGGGGCTTACCCTTAGTTACCTACTTTTTCCAGCCATGCCCTACCTGCCTGGAGTCACTACCTACAAATACATTCAAATTATTAATCCATTAAATGAATTATTCCACTGCTGAGGTTATAGCTCTCATATTCTAATCATTAATATCTGAATATTTGTGCATTGCCACATGAGCTTTGGGGGGAACATCTCATATCCAAACACTTTATTAACCTAATAACAGCTCTTCTCATGAATGAATATTTTGTGTATCAAACAAGTAGCTATTATATATTGCAGGTTGCTTCTGTATGCATACATTTAATTATTTATTCCTAACATTGAGCCTGAGATTTTAGTTTTTACATTCTTAGGACATACAAAGAAGTTTAAGTAAGAGAGGAGGTAAACAACAATAAATAATGAGCCAATAGCAGTGGGAGTGGGTTAAAATTTGAAGATCAGAGGGAAACCCTGCCTTCATGTAATAATGTGTAGAAATAGCTGAATAAGAATGAACTTCTCATTTATAAAAGGCAAGTCCATGGTTATATTGTTTCATTAGGCTCTTGTCTCTTCAACATTCTATTTGATTTCCATTAAAAATTTCCCATAAATAATTCTAGTAGTCATCATTGTATTTAATCTACTTTTCTCAGTGTTATAACTCCATTCTATGGTCTTTATTTCAGTGAAGGAAACAGAGCAATTAGGCAAGAAAAAAAATTTCAAATCAGAAAGAAAGAAGTGCAAGTATCTATGTACATATGACTTGATCATTTAGGTAGGAAGAAAACTAAAAAGAACTGTTAAAATAAGAAAGTTAACCAATGTTGCATTAATCAAAATCAACATACAAAGAATATTTTCAGGGTTGGGGCTGGGGCTCAGTGGCAGAGTGCTTGCCTAGCACATGTGAGGCACTGGGTTCAATCTTTAGCACCACATAAAAATAAACAAATAAAAGTTCTAAAACATTT
Organism: Spermophilus citellus; assembly: GCF_964194105.1. Classification (NCBI taxonomy): domain Eukaryota; kingdom Metazoa; phylum Chordata; class Mammalia; order Rodentia; family Sciuridae; genus Spermophilus; species Spermophilus citellus. The sequence continues at coordinate 103,940,723 of NC_138190.1, forward strand.
TTTAGAAATAATATTTCCATTTCCATAGATTCAGAATGAACAAAATGCAAAGGAAATTTTAAAAATCCCATTTATAGCACTAAAAGAATAAAATACTTAGGAATATATTTAACATAGTATGTAGAAGACTTGTGCACTGAAAATTAAAAACATTGCTGAAATAAATTATAGAAGGTACAAGTAATGAAAAGACAGTCCCCATTCTTCAGGTGGAAGATTAAATATTGTTAAAATGTTCATACAACTCAAAGTAATCTACTGATTCAGTACAATAGCTATTCAAATTCCATTTGCATTTTTTTGCACAAATAGAAAAAAGATCCTAAAATTGAAACAAAACCACAGAGGTTTCCAAGTAACCAAAACCACCTTGAGAAAGAAAAACATAGCTGGAAGCCTCACACTTTCTGTATTCAAAACATATAACAAATCTGTAATAATTAAAACAGTACAGTACTGGAATAAGGAGAACCATATAGATGAATAGAACAAAAGAGCCCAGACATAAAGCTGCAAATGTTTGGTCAAATGATCATAAATAAATGGTGACGACTACACAATGGGAAAAGAATAGTATCCTAAAACAAACAGCCTTGGGAAAAGTGTATATCCACATGAAAAAAAAAAATGGATTTAGACCCTTATCTCATACCATACCCAAAATCAACTCAAAATGGATTAAAGATTTAAACATAAAACCTGAAGCTATAAAACTCCCAGAAGAAAACACAAGGGAAATGCTTAATGACATTAGTATTGGCAATGTTTTTGTTTTTGCTATGACAGCAGCAGTACAGGAAACTGAAGCAAAAATAAGCAAGTGGGACAACAGCAAACTGGAAAGTGTCTGGAAAGTGAAGGAAATAATCAAGTGAAAAACCCCTATGAAATGTGAGGAAATATTAACTCTATATTTGATAAGTGGTTAATATCCAAAATATAGATATTGCTACTACAAATTAATAAAAAATAGCAAAATATAACCTGATTAAATACTGGAAGTGGACATGAATAGATATTCCCAAAGAATATATTATATATGGTTGATAGGCAGAGCAAAAAATGATCAAAATCACTAATGATGAGGGAAATAAAAGCCAAAACCACAGTGAGATATCATCTTGCACCCATTAGAATAGCTATTCATAAAAAAAAAAACAGACTGAGAAAAAATAAAGAAGGGATAGTGAGAATATGTAGAAATTGGAAAATTTGTGTACCATTGGTGAGAATGTATAATGGCACAATCTCTGTAGGAAACAGTATAGTAGGTCTTGAAAAATTTAAAAATAGGGGCCAGTGGTATAGCTCAATGGTGGAGTGCTTGCCTAGCATGTACAAGGGCCTGGGTTTAATTACAGGCACACAAACAAATAGAAACAAATCATCCAACAATCCCATTTTTATGTCTTTACCAAAATGAATTGAAATCAGAATCTTAAAGAGATATTTATATTCCCATGTTCACTGCAACACTCTTCAAATAGCCAAGAGATAGAAATAACCTAAACATTCATTGTCAGAAGAATGGATAAATAAAATGTGTTATATGCATATAATAGAATATATTTTATCCTTGAAAATGAAGGAACTCCTGTGATCTGAATGAACCTTGAGATTATATTTAGTGAACACTTAGTGAAATAAGACAGTCACGAAATGACAAATACTGCATAAGGTCATCTAAAGTAATCAAACTCTTAGAAGCAAAATGTAAAATAGTGGTCTAAAGGGATTGGGGGAAGTAAATATGAGGAGTACAATGAATATAGATAAATGTAGAGTTTCAGTCATGCAATATGAAAAAGTTATGACAAACAACAATAGGTATATAGGTAACCATACTGTGCTATGTATTAACAAATTTGTTGTAAGTAGATTTCAGCCAGGCATACTGGCAAGCACCTGTAATCCCAGCAGCTCTGGAGGCTGAGGCAGGAGGATCATGAGTTCAAAGCCAGCCTCAGCAATAAGAGAGGTGCTAAGCAACTCAGTGAGACCCTGTCTCTAAATAAAATACAAAATTGGGTTGGTGATGAGGCTCAGTGGCTGAGTGCCTCTGAGTTCAATTACTAATATCCCCCCAAATAAGTAGATTTTATATTAAATGTCAATAATTTCTTATAGAAACTTTATGCTATTAAGCCTACCCTCTTCTGAATATAGTCTAGTGAAAGGTGTCAGTATATTCCTTATAATATGAGACCATACAACAGATGTGTTTAGGTCATTCAGAGAACAATACTGACTTCCTGTATTCTGGTTACTATGTAAAATGAGATCATCTGTGTGTAAGCATTCTTTACAATGTAAAGCAATACACTCATAGAAGCTATCATTACTATTACAAATGTAGCTTAAGATTGTGCGAGCTTATTCAGCAGCCACATCACACTGTTGGCTAATATTTTTAACCTGTGGTCAGATAAAATCCAAAACCTTTTTCACAGTACATAAATGATCCCCATAATCATTTTCTCCATGGTCAGTGAAAAATACATTATTCATTTTTTGCCTTTGAAAAAGTAGGCTTAGTAGTGCCTAGATTTCCATAGCTGACTTTCAACTTAAAACTCTTGACAAGTTTTAGTTCTATCAAGCTACACAAACCACTTTGACCAAAATCTGTGTTTATTTTCAAAGTTCAAATTCAAATTCAGTTACCTAAGCATATATTTTTTTGTCTGTGTGACAACAAAATCTGATTTGAGGCCTTTTTGATCCATTTGTATCATTGATATGGAAATAGCCTCAAATGTTTGATTTCCTTTTTAGTAGCTAATGGCTTTGTTTTTATTAACTGCTGTGGTTAAGAACTGCACATATTTCTGGGAATTCTGCATGTATCATGAGCAATTTAAATTATGCCAAAGCACAGAAACCATAAATAATAGCAGACATGAGATTACATTATTAGTACAGTTAAAACAGATATATGGAAAAACATACCTTTTCCATCATATTCTACTCCCTCTCCAGGAACTTTCTGGATCATTTACTTCTCAAGCCCATAAATCAGAGTTCATCTCCTAAATCCAGGGTTAGCAGTCCATAATGAAAGGATCAGGATTTTTGAATGCAATCATTTTAATTCCTTAGTCTATTTGTACTTCTCCATAGGGAATCATGATGGCATTTTCAAATATTGAGCTTTTGAAAAAAGTTTCCAATTAATTAATTGTACTACTTGAATCAGTGAACAGCTACTTAATTATATAATGTTTGAAATGTATTAATTCTCTATAGTCTTGGTACACCAGAATTTCCAGTTTCCTTATTGGAAAGTGAAAAGTACACAGCAATTATGACTGGGCCTAAATAGAGTATTTCTCTGAATAGTTACCCCAAGGAGACAGTTGTGTATCATATATAGATGCATTATATTTAGGTGGATATTGAATTTTGCTATGCTGTATCCTCCCATACAATATGTACTAGTTTCCTGGGGCTGATTTAACAAACTGCCTAGAGGGTAGCTTCAAACAACAGAAATTTGTTGCATCCCTGTTCAAGATAATAGAAATCTCAAATCAGTGTCAGCAGTGTTGGTTCCTTCCAGAGGCGCCAAGGGAGAATCTGTTCCATGTCTCTCTCCAAGTTTCTGGCAGTTGCAATACTTGTTGTACCTTGGCTCATAGATGCCTCACTCTAATCTCTAGCTCTGTCATCACATGGTGTTCTCTCTGTGTGTCTTTTTCTGTTTCCAAATTTCCCTCTTCTTATAAGGTGAGGAGCCATTGGATTATAGGGTTCGCCTTAATTCAGTATAACCTCATTTTAACTCCGCACAAATCCTGTTTCCAAATAAGGTTACATTTTTAGGTTCTAAGGTTAGGTACAAAGCTTTTTGAGAGACATAGTTCAATCTATAAAGCTATGCATATTTACATTGAGATCCATATGACAGTGACAGTCTAGATACAAAGTAAAAGTTTCAGTACCAAAATGAGAAGTTTGTTTTCCTAAAATTTGTACATCTTGAAGCATGACAGTTTGAGTTTTCATAGCATTGTTGATTTCTAGAAAACTTCACTGTTAGACAAACACATAAGCAGGTCTCCTACAGGTCTAAAATGAGAAGTCTTATATAAAAATAGGCTGAGGTCTTGGGCCAAATCTATAAGTTTAGCTCACGAGTCCAGGAGGGAAAATGTTTACATTTAAATGAAGACCCTTTCATAATTGGACTTCCTCTGAAGTGTTTTTTGTTTACTTTTTTTCTTGGGGCCATAATGGCTTACTAATTTTAACTATCTCCCTTGACAGAAATATTTCCTCATCACCTGGAAAATGCTGAGGTCCTCACTTGTCTATAGAATTTGTATTTATAGAGAAGAAAAAAGTGAAAAAAGACATTCATTTTAATACAATACTGAGGAGAGAAAAATCTGACCAACAAAATTTTAAGGATATATATATACAAATCATAGAAGTGGTATAGTGAGCAAATACAAGTTCAGAGTTCCTTACTTATTTAAGCCCCCAAATCCTTCTTCCAATAGCAAATACATGGCAGTGAAGACAACATGTATGACTAGTGTAAAAAAAATGACAGCACATATAATAGATTATAAAGATTATTGAATGAAACAAATGTAATATTACTATGGGACAGTAAATAAAGGTGTAGCATTTTCTTCCATTATGAACCTTAGGTTTTTAGTGCTGCTATGGTGGTATGCAATGGTTTAATCTTTATTCTGTGTAGAGCTGCAAAATGAACCCTCACCTTCCCTTCTTTGCTTGAGGATGTTCCTTCCTGTCCAAAAACAAGACATTTGTCAAGGTACTCTAATTTGTATACATTTTAAATAATAATTCATAAAAATAGATAAGCAAAGATTAATTGGATTTGAATCATTCCACAAGGAGTTACTGAGTGTGAATGATGTGTAAATTATTCTTCTAAACACTGGGGATGACATGACTTCTCTCATAATGATTACTATCTTAGCAGAGGAGAAAGAAGTTAAGAAAGTTAACCTACTATTTTACATGAATGTAAAATTACAAATTACAAGTATGTATTATAACTGGAAAGAAGAGAAAACATCTATGAGATTCTGGATGGGTTGAGATGTGTGTCTTCAGAAAGTACAAAAGCAGAAACCTAAAGCATAAGAAGGAGGTACCATATGAAAATGAGGAGAGAGATGTGTTTCATGTAGAGGGAGTAGCACATGTTAATGTCCTCCAGAAGGGGAAAGGTTGGAAGTGGTTTTGATTTAAGTCCAGTGTAGCTAGAACATCAACAGAGATGAAGATAAGGGTGACATAAATTGACATCAGAGGGGTAAACAGAACTCAGATCATGCAGAATGTCAGAAACATACAAGTCAAAGATGTCTTATGATATAATTTATGCTCATTTGTTTTTAACTTTTCATTTTGAAGTAGTTTTGGACTTAATATTAAAAAAGTATCATAGAAGTTTCCTGAATACCCTTGCACCCAACTTTAAAGAATGTTAGTTAAAAGGATATTGATATTGCAGTATTTTAGGCAAAAAATGAAGGTGACTCAGACCGCAGGTGTTGATGTAGATGGAGACAAGTGGCTATTTGAAGTATGGTAAGCTTGATAACAATTCCTTAAAATAACCATACTATGTATCAGAAATAGTTTAGGAGCTAGAAATGCAATAGGGAGCAAAAAGACACGATTCTTGTCTTCAAGAAACTTGTAGTCTAGGGTATTTGTTAATGGATTAGATATGGGTAGGTGAGAAAGAGTGTAGGTGTAATGAAAGGCTTTCTGCTCATTGGCAAGTTATTTAAATAAAGATGTTATTTACTAAAGGGGGTGTTTCAATTACCTATCACTCTATAATATGTATTCCTTTTCCCAAATGTAGTACCTCAAAAGATAATGATTTACTATTTTTTGTGAGGCTGGGCAATTCTTTTGCTGTACATGATTTCAACTATTGTCAATAAAGCAGTTCCATTCAGCTGAGAGATTAGTGGATCTGGATCTATCATAAACTCACATTTCTTGGGCTTTGCGACTCACTTCTAATAGAAGTACCTCATTTTTCCTTAAATATTTTCATTAGATATTTTATTTTATTGTTATTTACTTTTCTGGGTTCTTTTACTTAGAGGTTCTCTTCTAAAACAGTCAGTAGATGCCAGGTCACTTAAAGACTGGGATTGGAAAGGGTATTTCTTTCCACCACATTCTATTGGTTAAAGCAAGTCACAACTTCAACACAAATATAAGGGGAATCAAAATTGATTCCACTTTTAAAAATGAGAAATTACTTACATATAATGATTAGTGGCAATCTTTGAAAACAATCTCCTATCATGGAAAAGTGTGAAAGGAGATTTGTATTATAAATCACAGAATATTCAAGCGAGGGAGCTCTTAAGAAAGCTTTGTCTCCAAGTCTCCAATCACAATCACAGACTGTTTCACATGATAAAACTCAAGTCTAAAGACAAAAACATTCCATATTTATAGTCACACAGCTAAGTAGTATATAGTATATAGTGTCCTACATGCCATTATTCCAAGTCAGCCACTGAGTTTTTTACTACATTATTGTTCCCTCTTTGCATAACAAAGTGTAATCTATTTTTGAGTTTTTACTTTTTCTTTCAATATTTTACAACTTAACATTTAAGTGAAATGTAACTTTTTTTGTAGGTAACTCTTAAGTTTTTTTGTGCTTGTGAAAAATAAGAAAATTGAACACATCTTAAGAAACCAAGAAAGGAATTGGGCTCTATCTATGTTTTATTTCTAGTTTCTATTTCCCAAATGGATTCATGTTGTACCATTTTATGTTTTCTTACTCAGTGTGTCAAGAGAAAGAGTTATTTGAATTTGAATGTCTCATATATTCTGTAAATTACAAATAGCAACATTCGGCTCTACTATTTTGACCTTTTCAACAATGTATAATTTTCAGAGTATGCCATTGTACATCTTCTCATCTTTACAGCCTCAGTGAACTGTGGAAAAGAGGTGGAATGACCATTAAATCAAAATATACAATACTCAGAAGGTCAAAATAATGTATCAAGAGACTATTTTTCAAGGCAAGGATTAAAATCAAAGATAAATCTGTCTTATTACTCTCTACCCCCTCCCATCATACACAGATAAGAAAATCTGATTTAGAAGACTATTTACATGATGATGTTGGTATGAAGGGCAAGAATGAACAATGTGATGATTGAAGTTGGCATTACTTCTTAAAGTCTTTATAAAGGGGAATTTTACTATGTATGGTCAGACTTTAGATCCATCTTATAAATGGGTTTGATAGTGCTGCATTTATCAACCCTAGTCCTGAAGATTTCTCAATGATCTCTAATTATTTCAATTGTACAAAATGTAAATTACAATTTAAATTTTAATTCATGTAAATGTTATTAAAAAACAACTAGGCAGATACTTAGGATAGACATATTTTATGTCTAGAAATCAAAATAATGGGACTTAACAAAACTTAAAAATTATTATCTATTTTAGGGACATCCCCCATTTAGTAATAGAACAATGTCTATAAACGCAATTTAATGCTGAAGTCAAATAGGAAAACAAAATTAAGAGAAGGAGTGTTAGTGATCTAGAGGATTCCTGTTGAGGTCCCAATCCTACTGGGCCTCAGCCACAGCCATCAGTTCCCCTAAGGCTCTGCAGAATAAAGTCATTTTTGAAAACCTATGTTCTATTACAATGTACAGCTGCCTGAAAGGGAAAATGGATCTTTGCAAAGTGAACTTTCAGTTCTTTGCCCCAAGGAAAGATGAGATCCTGAAACTTCCCAAGTACAAACCCAGCATTAGTAGTATTATGCTTTATTTCTTTTAGACCCTATATAGTAACTTTGACAGTGTTAAGCCCACAGATTCCATTCAGTACTTGGGAATATATAAAAACCTCACCCTTCAACATGGGGATCTTTTTTAGAGATCATATTGCCAAAATTAGCATAAGTCCCTGATTTATGAAACAGTCACCAAAGGTCATAGTGGCCATAAATTATAGTTGTATGACTAGAGTATTCACATCACTTAGATTTAATTATCAAATCATGTATCTTTTATCAGAATGAAAACGTTTGAATTTCACATTGCATCAATACTTCTACTTGCATATTTTTAATGTTTACCTCATGTAATTTAATATTTACTGGCTCTGAAAATAAAAACTCCCCTCAGTAGATGTTCTTAATTTTCAGAAATTGGAAAGAACAGTTGTGGGGTTACCCATAGAAGGCTCCAAAGGATCTGGCAGGAGAGAGAGAGAGAGAGAGAGAGAGAGAGAGAGAGAGAGAGAGAGAGAGAGAGAGAGAGAATGTTATTGCTAGTTTCTCAAAAAGAAGAAATGTGAACATTCTCATACTTCTCTACCTATGTCTAACACTGGAAGCCTTATTTATTGATCAAGCACCAGTACTTACAGATTCATTCATAAAGCTGTGGGGAAAAGTATTGACTAGTAACTACCAATTAAACCACAGAAGATTCATGGGCCAGTAATTAGCAATTACCTTCTATAAAGCAAAGAACACTTCTCTAAGCATCAGGAGACAAGAGATATGATCCCTGCTGTGCTGCAAAGAGGCTTGGTGATACTAGCAAGTAATTTATCTCTTTAACTCAACTTTTTCTTTCTAATCTATAGAATACATATTCATTCATTCATTCAACAGATATTTATTGACTACTTGCTGTGTGTTAGGCATAATTCTAAGCATTGGAAATGTAGCAATAAAAAGACTGACAAAGTATCTGCCCTCATTGAATTTACATTTTCGTTGAGAAAAGAAACAAATATTAGATGAGCAACCAAAGAAACTAAGATGTTCACTGATTCTAATAAAGTTCTGTGAAGAAAAAAACAAGATGTTATATAGAAACTAACTCTGAGAGGCTAATGTGGAATGATCAGAGAAGACATGACTGAAGAGATCACATTTAGGGTAGGAAAGAGCCAATGAAGGAAGAGCTTGAAGAACTTATAATAAAAAAGTAGACTTTCATTGGTTTTTTTGGATTATGGACAACTGTGGGCATTAAATGGAGAAAACCTGTGAAGTTGGCCTCCTTGAAAGAAAATAAACATAATTTTCTCATCAGTTAACATTTTAAAATACATAAATCAGGTTTAATTTCATATGTAAAATATATATGTGTGTGTATGTGTGTTTGTTTTAGGGCCTTCCCACTGAGTTTGTACCTAGTGAGCAACAAATGAAAAAGATTTCAAAGGGGAAAATTAATGACTAGATGCAATTTATAGCCACAGAATAGACCAATTAGATTGTCATCCAGTTAATCTTATTAGCACTGGTCTCTTAAAGCAACTGAAATTAGGTGCCAAAATAAAACTTAGGACAGCACTTCCCTCTAATTCTAGCAAGATAAATTAGGATCAAGAGTTTTATAATCAATTAAATTCTGGAAAGGCCTCCCATGCTCTTCCCATCTTGGACATTTATAGTGACTATTAGTCCATCAAAGTTTCTGTAATATCATGTAATTAAAGAAACCTATTGAACTTTGTTTAATCCATCATTTTTTTCTTTTATTTTTCTCTCTTTTCTGTTTTTTCCAGCCCTAGAGATCAAACCCAGGTGTATTATATCTCTCACTTACATTCCCAGTTTTTTTTCTTTTATTTTGAGACAGTGAGTTGCCATGGCTGGCCTCAAACTTTTGATCTTTCTGCCTCAAGCTCCCAGGTAGCTGGGATTAAAGGTGTGTGTCATTGCACCCAGTTAATCCATCATTTCTTAAGCATATTTAACTCTGGAATTCTTAGTGTGAAAATGTATATATATATATGTGTGTGTATGTACATGTGTGTGTGTATGCATGTGAGTGGCATGCATACATATGTATGTCTGGTACATTATGCCCACCAACATTTGAGCACACTGTATGAAATGCTAGGCATGAGTTTGGGTAACTTGTATAAAAACTAAATGGATTTTGTGTTCAGTAGCATTGAGTTTTATTTTATCTCATGTGACAGATAGAATAATACCTACTCAACATGCTTCTGCAGAATAATCCCTTGGTATCTGTGAGCATAATACCTTACATGGCAAAAAGGAATTAAAATGGCAGCTGGAATTAACTGCATGGCCCCAGATTATAAGCATCCTTAAAACTGAAAGGCAAATGAGAATATGAAGGCAGTGATATGCTGTCAAGTGAAAAGGATTCAACATGCTGATGCTAGCATTGAAAATGGGAAAAGGAGCTACAAGGCAAGAAATCTGGATAGTAAGAAATTGACTACTTACAGTTACATTGAGGGTAAATGCAAATAAAGAGCTCATTGAGCTTTAAAAGACATCTGCTAGAAATTGATAAAAACAAGGACTGTCCCCTAGAATATCAAGAATATACATCCCTGCTAACATCTTGATTTTAGCCTTGGTGAGCCCCCTATCCAATTTGTGACCTACAGATCTATAAAACAGTAAACTTCTATTGTTCAAACACTAAATTTATGATAATTTGTTATAGCAGCAATAGAAAATGAACAGTACTCATCTTGTGGGTAGAACACATTATATTAGAAAGAAACCAACCAACATAGAGAGCTAATTTAGTAGAATACTCTGCAAATATGGCATAGAAAATATAATTCCTTCAGCCACATTTACAGATACACTATGGAAGTTGACTACTTACTTTGAGAGTGAATGTAAATCAATATCAAATTGAGATTTAAAAGGCAAGCAAATCATGGAGATCATTTCACTTATCAGTATTTTCATATTTTTACTAATTCTGTTTAACCAGTCCTTAAGATTTCAGAAAAGATCATTAGTTATGTTGAAATAACTTTCTCACTGTATCCTCTTTGTAGGTCTAAGTCTACAAGAACATTATAAGTATGAATGATATCTCCTTTTTTCATTTTATTTCTCTAGCAAGTATTTTTGAGTGCTGCTTCTTAAAAGCTGGGAGAAATTTTCTAGTAAAACTCTAGTAGGATATTTTGTGGTCTCCTGCATATGCAAAAAGAGCTCTATTAACCTATCCTCTTTAGGGCATATATTTTGAGGGTTTTTTTTTCCTAGCCACAAAGAAAAATTTTCCCTACACCACCCAACCACCCACCCTCATGTGTCCTTTCCAAAATAAACATAATTTTATTGGTCAATATCATGATTACTGAGTTGGACAGCGGCTGTGAACTTGGAGTAGAGACAAATAATTTTCCTATGTACATATATGAATACACCATAGTGAATACTATCATCATCATGTAGATCTATAAGAATGGGCTCCTGATTAAAATAAGATATATGCCATTATTGTATAATTATATAAAAAGTATATTCTACTGCCATGTATAACTACAAAGAACCAATAAAAGAGAAATTGAAGTAGAGAGAAGCTTATTTGCCTTTATAAAAATAGATCCATTAACTTGGCTTTATTAGTAGTCAGATGAACAGTAGTCAGAAAAACAAAACGGACTTCAGCTTTGAGAATGAATGTCTTAGTATCTTCTAGGTAGCACACTGTTGAGTAAAAGGCTATCTTTCTTTCATATAAAACATCTTAAAATAAACATCCAGGTGGATAAGACTGTTAATATTCCATGCTTAACTGAATGTTTTAAAAGAAAATAGCTTGTGTTTTTAATTGAACTTCCACATAGTTATTTACTATATATCAAATACATCCATGTCCTTTTTCATGTGGTTGGCTCATGGAGAAATAGCTAACAAAGGAACAAACATTTGAGTGATACCAAGTTTCAAATACTATCTGTGATGCAAGGACTTAGTGACTCTAATTTCAAACTTTTCGGTCATTTCTCTTTAATTTCAGTGCTACCATATGGTATTTCTTGGTAAAGATTGTTACAAGCAGATTTTGTTTCATGGATTATTAATTTGTTCCAATTGAACAACCTTCAAGATAGATGTTGTAATTGGAAATGTGCCTTTACTTCTTCTCTATTGTTTCTTACTGAGCTTGGGTCAATGGTAGGAACTTGCTGAGAAACTTTTAGTGACTTTTATTCTAACACACCTGGATCTCTAAGTCTATAAGTTGGCATTGTCCTAGTGTTTACCTATCAGTAGAAAGCCTTTCTCTGTATCTTTTGGAAACACAGAAGCCAAAGAGGTATTTCACCTTTCTTTTCTTAGCTTCCTCATACCCAAAGAAGTAATAATAACTATATTTTCCAAATCAGAAATTAGAATATATTATCTAACCCTCCATTTTATCTGATTTTTAATTTATTTGTGTGTAAAGTCCTACAAATTTCTAAAAATTAAATAAAATTTGGTTATATATTTATCACATAACTGTTACAGAAAAAAAACAAAACTCATGAATGAGAACAATTCTAGGAAAAATTAAATAATACAAAGTCATCTTCCAAATGAAGGTGAGAAAGTATCCATGAACGAAACAGAGAAAAAATAACCTGCAATGCCAGATCTTCTCTGTCTCTCTCTCTCTCTCTCTCTCTCTCTCTCTCTCTCTCTCTCTCTCTCTCACACACACACACACACACACACACAAACTAACATGTAGTCAAAAGAATCAGATAATCATGTTCTTTTTTTTCCCTCCCCCTTGCCCCTCATGACCTCTTATAATTTTATGTATCATTGAAGGTCTCCTACCATTTCCATATGCTTTCCCTTCTCTCTCCGTTTCTCTCCCCCCATTCGTCTTTGTTTACTGTAGTCTTTTCCTCATGCTCTTCCTTCCTGTTCTGTTCTTAGTTGCTCTCTTTATATCAAAGCAGACATTTGGCATTTGTTTTTTAGGGCTTGGCTAGCTTCGCTTAGCATAATCTGCTCTAATGCCATCCATTTCCCTGCAAATTCTATGATTTTGTCATTTCTTAGTGCTGCATAATACTCCATTGTGTATAGATGCCACATTTTTTTATCCATTCATCTATTGAGGGGCATCTAGGTTGGTTCCACAGTCTAGCTATTGTGAATTGTGCCACTATAATCATTGATGCAGCCGTATCCCTATAGTGCGCTCTATTAAGGTCCTCAGGGAATAGTCCGAGAAGTGCGATAGCTGGGTCAAATGGTGGATCCATTCCCAGCTTTCCCAGGAATCTCCATACTGCTTTCCAAATTGGCCTCACCATTTTGCAGCCCCACCAGCAGTGTACAAGTGTACCCTTTTCCCCACATCCCCGCCAACACTTATTGTTGTTTGACTTCATAATGGCTGCCAATCTTACTGGAGTGAGATGGTATCTTAGGGTGGTTTTGATTTGCATTTCTCTGATTGCTAGAGATGGTGAGCATTTTTTCATGTACTTGTTGATTGATTGTATGTCCTCCTCTGAGAAGTGTCTGTTCAGGTCCTTGGCCCATTTGTTGATTGGGTTATTTGTTATCTTATTGTTTAATTTTTTGAGTTCTTTGTACATTCTGGATATTAGGGCTCTATCTGAGGTGTGGGGGGTAAAAATTTGTTCCCAGGATGTAGGCTCTCTATTTACCTCTTTTATTGTTTCTCTTGCTGAGAAAAAAACTTTTTAGTTTAAGTAAGTCCCATTTGTTGATTCTTGTTATTAACTCTTGGGCTATGGGTGTCCTATTAAGGAATTTGGAGCCCGACCCCACAATATGTAGATCGTAGCCAACTTTTTCTTCTATCAGACGCAGTGTCTCTGATTTGATATCTAGCTCCCTGATCCATTTTGAGTTAATTTTTGTGGATGGCGAGAGAAAGGGATTCAATTTCATTTTGTTGCATATGGATTTCCAATTTTCCCAGCACCATTTGTTGAAGATGCTATGCTTTTAGCCCCTTTATCAAATATAAGATAGTTGTAACTTTATGGATTAGTCTCTGTGTCCTCTATTCTGTACCATTGGTCCACCTGCCTGCTTTGGTACCAGTACCATGCTGTTTTTGTTACTATTGCTTTGTAGTACAGTTTGACCTCTGGTATCGCTATACCTCCAGATTCACACTTCCTGCTTAGAATTGCTTTTGCTATTCTGGGTCTTTTGTTTTTCCATATGAATTTCATGATTGCTTTGTCTATTTCTACAAGAAATGCCGTTGGGATTTTGATTGGCATCACATTAAACCTGTAGAGAACTTTGGGTAATATCGCCATTTTGATGATGTTAGTTCTGCCTATCCATGAACAGGGTACATTTTTCCATCTTCTGAGATCTTCTTCTATCTCTCTCTTTAGGGTTCTGTAGTTTTCATTGTATAAATCTTTCACCTCTTTTGTTAGGTTGATTCCCAAGTATCTTATTTTCTTTGAGGATATTGTGAATGGAGTGGTTTTCCTTATTTCCATTTCAGAGGTTTTGTTGCTGATATACAGGAATGCCTTTGATTTATGCGTGTTGATTTTATATCCTGCCACTTTGCTGAATTCATTTATTAACTCTAGGAGCTTCTTTGTAGACTCTTTTGGGTCTGTTAAGTACATTATCATGTCATCCGCAAATAGCGATAATTTAATTTCTTCTTTTCCTATTTTTATGCCTTTAATTTCTTTTGTCTGTCTAATTGCTCTGGCTAGTACTTCAAGAACTAAATTGAATAGAAGTGGTGATAGAGGGCATCCCTGTCAGTCTTATTTGGATTACCATTGACAGTAACAGATGATTATAGAATTAAGCAGAGGTCAACAAAACAGCTGGTAGGCATATGAATTTTCTTTTAATTTTCCAGGTATACCTAGACTGAAATTAGCAATTTTTAAAAGTTTAAACTGACTTCATCATATCTAATTCAGTTTTTTTTTTATCAAATCATATGAGATGGCAACGGAACAGGGAAAGCTAATGTTCACTAAGTATAATTCTGTGGGTTGACGGAAAAGTGACAATTCAAAACCAACCTGGTTTTAATAAATTCTAACAGTGGATATTTCCTAGAAAATGTAGGCTGTATGTCTAATTTTCTACATTAAGGCTTTAGCCAACTAACCACAGTCTCTCACTTGATAACATCCTGAAAAGCTGCCTAGCTCAGTTTGGGATTTATAACCAATAACCACTGGAAACTCAGTGGTGAATTTCTCAAGTATAGAAGAAGCAGCATGACCCAGTATAATCCAGAAACAAGGCATCAAGAAGCTTCTTGTTTCCAACTGGCTGAATCTTCAGTAAGTTTCTCCCTTTTCCACTTTAGTTCATTCATTTAGCAGATGAGGGAAATGATACTTTCCAGTGTTCAGTTAAAAAAATATTATATGTGGTAAAATAATGTGAAATTGCCTCAAAAAATAGTCCAAAAACATTGGAGATTTATAGTTTATAAACATTACATCATAACCCATGATACTATGTGTAACCAAGACATATGGGCAATACTGCCCCAGAGATATGCAAGGTAGTCCAAGAAGCAAAACTGGGCAATAAGAGGCGACTCATGAGGAGAAACTACTGTGGCCCAGTGGGATGAGGTGGCAGCAAAGGAAAGCAAAGGGTTGATGGAAGTTTTGCTTTATATTTCTACTTAACCAAGTTCCTTAAGTACCAGCTGCACAAGTAAGCAACTGTAAACAAAGGTTCTACTGTCGTTAATTTGTTTAAAACATTAACCTTTGTCAGCCTTCAAGGAAGATCCTCCTAGAGCAAATCAATCCAATCAGGTTGAAGAGAAGGAGAGGAGTCGGTGAGAACCAAGTTAGAGAAATGGAGGTAGTACATAAGGTGAGCTTTGTAAATTGTCTAGCAGTGTGAATATGTCAGGAAGAAAATAAATATTCAAGATAATGACAATGTGACTCTCAGTCTCTGTTCACAGATTTTCTTTTCTTTAGGTATGTACATGAGTTCATAGCCATTTCCACTTAAACAGTCCGAAAAACCCCAAGTAAATGTGTTGCTGATTACAATATCCATGTGGTTCCTCTAAAGATAGAGCCATGGACCAAGATTTTCCTGACAAGGCAATGAAACATAAATCCTATAGTACTTAACCATTTGGTTATCATAGATCACAGTGAGACTCTATGAGAACTACAGAATCTTGGGGGGGGTAATGTTCATTATATTGAAAATGGTGTACATTCTTTTGGGAGGTTTATGGTGTCTTGGATCCTATGTAAAACCCTATATTTACCATCACTACTCTTATATGTTGTTGTATGCTCATTTTACAACTTTCCATTGAGAAGAACTATCAGCAATGATATTAGAGTGTTTTTTGTCTTAGACACTTAGGCCTTAAAAATTTGACCAACTCTCAGTTATGGATTTGGCCACATGAAATCATTTGGGATGCAACAGACAATAAATGTTTGAGGAGCTCAGGATAGGCTAGAATGGTCAGGGAAGCTTTGGTGAATCCAAGGATCTGAGCCATGTTTGGATCATTTGAAGTAAGAAATACAGAAGAAAAGACTTGCTCTGGTTATTGCATAAGACAGTCTTGATTAGGCAGAGATGCCTGTTAGGGGTGTAGTGAGGAAGGAAATCAGGAATTTGTGACTAGGAAGAGTAGAGGGAGTGGAACAGCAGGACATAAATCGCTTGACATCTGTTTTGTGATTTAGCATCAGGGAAATGGATATGGCTTACTTGATGAAAGTAAATGAGAAAATACTATATAAACCTGTAAGAAGTACACCTTTATCCTTGTGACATGCTTTAGTATATGTGACAAGTGAGGATTCTGTATCTTTCACAGATTCACAGAAAATCTATTCCTAGAGAAGTTGAGTGATTGTCAGTACAGTTTAGAAGTTTGTAAGGTACAAGAATGTGTTTCTGAGAGAAGATCAAAGCCAACAAGTCAGGGGAAGGAGAGGGGAATGGATATGAATAAATAATATGCAAGCTCAAACATTTTCTTTCGAATATGTGATTCAGATTCTAGGGACAGGTGGTTGCAATGCTTTTCCCCAGCCAGATTGTGTTCTCATTGAGTGCATATTGTTTACTTAGACAGCAAGTAACCCAGCACAGCAGTGATTTGGCAAAAAGAAACTTTATTTTTCTTGCATTGGGCAGGAATTTTTCATTTAATCCATCATTCTGAACTTATTGTTCTGATTTCAGAGTTACAGCAAGTTATTCTGGGTTGCGTTTGACAGCATCTCCAGAACATAGGTGAGATTTTATCCATAATTATAAGATGGCATGACATCTGGAGGAAATGTCAGGAATCATCCAGGTTTAGGGTATCCAGGATATCAAACACCAGTATACAGTAAAAGACAGGACAGTGGAAAAAAACTGCTTAGAAATTGGTTGACCCTTTTAGTTTGTGTGTGTGGGTATGTGTGTGTGTGTGTGTACGTACATACATATATACACACACACATATTTGTGCAGATCATTTCCCTAGAATGTGAAAAGCTCTTTGAGGTCAGAATCAATTTGATATCCCCACTATTCCAATTAAATTATCTGTCTTAGTCAGCTTTTTCATTACTATAACAAAGACCTCACCAGAAATATTTTAATGGAGGAAAATTTATTTGGGCATGATTCCAGAGGTCTCAGTCCATAGACTGCTGACTCCATTATTCTAGGCCCTAGATTAAGGCAGAACATCATTGCAGAAGAATGTGGTGGAGGAAAGCAGCTCAGGACATGGCATCAGGAAGTAGAGAGACTTACTCATCAGAGATAAAATTTAAACCCCAAAGCCATGCCCTCAATGACCTACTTCCTCCAGCCACACCCTACCCGCCTAAGGCTACCACCCAGTTAATGAATTAAACTGGACTAAAATTGTTAGGTCTCATTACCCAATCATTTAACCTCTAAACTTTCTTGCATTGCCTAACACATGAGCTTTTGACAGTTTACCTCATATCTAAACAATAATAGTGTCATACATATTGGAGACACTAAGTAGACAAACTTTGGAAAAATCATTCCTATAGTCACTACATGCTACTTTGGTAATTTTTTAAAAAAATATTTCTTTAGTTGTTGATGGACCTTTGTTTTATTTATTTATTTGTTTGTTTGTTTGTTTGTTTACTTATATGCAGTGCTGAAAATTGAATGCAGTGCCTCACACATGGTCTACCATTGAGTGCTCTACCACTGCACTAAAACCTGCTGCTTTGTTTTAATCAGCTTTTTCATCACTGTGACCAAAAGACCCAATAAGAACCATATAAAGGAGGAAAGTTTATTTGGAGCTCACAGTTTCAAAAGCCTCAGTCCATCCATGCCAACTCCATTGCTCTGTGACCCAGGTGAAGAAGAACATCATGATGGGAGCATGTAGTAGAGGAAAGCAGCTCACAACATGAACAAGGAGAATGAGCAGGGAGAGGAAGAGAAAGGCAGAATCAGAGTCTTCACTCACCAGGAATAAAATATATAACCCAAAGACATATCCCCAATAACCTCCCTCCTCCAGACATATCTTGCCTGTGGTTACCACCCAGTTAATTCCTATCAGTGCATTAATTCACTGATTAAAATAAGGCTTTCATAACCCAATCATTTTACCTCTAAACTTTCTTGCATTGTCTCACAAATTAGGTTTTTTGGGGAAAATCAAATATCAAATAGCTTAATATCAAAAACCTAATATCAAAAACATAACATGCTTTTAGTATCTACTGTGTGCTTGGTACCTGTGTAGAGACATAGAAGTGTAATACACAGCCCTTTTCTGCAAGGAGTTCACGGCTCAAGAGAAGACAGACAAATAAACTAATAGAATGCATAGTGAGTAGTGATGTGATAAATATGTACACCTTTAAGATTTTGGAGATTTTCTAAAAGATTCCACAGAAGATTCAGCTAAACCAGAGTAGAAGTTGAATAAGAGCCAACATAGAGATCAGCTACAGTAGGACGAGTTAAGATGTTTTTAGTAGAATATTTGAAGTCAGGCCCCAGATTTTTAAGCCATTCTTGTGTTTCCACTAGAAACATAGCATATTGTAAAAGGCTATAAAAATCAAAGGACAGGGCTGGGATTGTAGAGTGCTTGCCTAGCACGTTTGAGGCCCTGGATATGATCTTCAGCACCTCATAAAATAAATAAATAAAATAAAGATATTATGTCCAACTACAACTAAAAAATAAAAATTAAAAAGAATCAAAGGACAGGGGCATTTTGAAAAATAATATTGCCAGTAATTAAGTAGGCATCATTTATTCATTTATTGACTCCAAGTTACTACAAAAAAATGCTGAGGCTGGGGAAGTAATCAACATGAGATGTACAAAGATCACTCTCTCAAGAAACCCACGTCTAGTGTTAATAGCAAAGACAAACATGCATTTAACATTGAGGTATAATGCTGTAAACATGGTGGTAAAGTATCTCCCTAGGTCCAAATTTATGTTTGCATCTGCTTATGGCTGTTTCACCTTGGTGATCCTGCTAGTGTCTATAGTACAAAGAGTATAAATAATTAAAATAAATAAAAATGATTTTTTAAAAAGAGTAAAAATACTCTTAGCTAGCACTACAGATTCCACCAAATATTATCGAACATTCCTACTGCATTATAATTCTATAATGCAGAGTAAAAGGTTTGCTCTTTTCACCCCATGCGCTATCATTTCCCATCAATGTGTTTTCTATTCATCCTTATTTCTCTATTAGAAGACCTGTTCTACTACTTCTTCATATTCAATCTAACCTCAACCTCTAAGAACCTATCCCAAACCCCCAAAAATTCTGATTCACACTCTATGATCCCTTTAAAAAACAAATCTGGAAGTGATTCCTACCTCATTCAAGATTTCATAGCATTTTATTTGTGCTTTTGTCCTATTAGAAATTTAGGTATTGTTAATACAGAGATAATAATTGAATATTGAAACTAAAATTGCCAAAGGCAAGGTACAGAGAGATAACAGAAGAATGCTAAGGTCAGAAGTTAGGAAACACAAGCAGTGGGTCTAAGAATAAATGAAGCCAGAGAAGGAGACATATAATTAGCAAAACTTGAGAGTAAATGGGAGAAAGGGATGCATAACAGTGTTGAATGAGGCAGAAAGATCAAAGAACAAGAATACACAAAGAAAATCTGTTGAATAAATGAAAGAATGAAGAAAGTATGACCAAATGTGAAATGATCCAAGATGCAATTGGATATAACAGATATGAGGTCTTTGTTGGGCAAAGAGTGTCCATAAGAAGAAATTTTGAGGACAGGAGAAAAAAGAAAATCATAATTTAAAACTCTGGGCTGCACTCCTGAGTTTTCTATTGTATAACCTTACGCAAGTTATTTAACTTCTATGAAAGTCTTTCCCAGTCTCCAAAATGAGGGAAATAACTACCTCCTTCATCTACATTAAGAATTATTATATAGATTCAATGAGAATATAAGCAAGATAATCCAGAAAAAATAAAACAGTCTATATATTAAGGTGCTTCACAATTGAAAAAGTATTCAATAAAGAGCCAAGATATATTAGTAAGAGTGATGAAGAGCTCCCTTTTATAGTCATGACGATTTTCTGTGCATCTTCTGCAATTGACCTCAGTACCAAGTATATGGTTTGTATTGGATTTTATTTTACATCTAGGATCCTATTAGAGAACTATGTGATATATCTGACTTTAGAAAATCAATTACTATATTTGTTAAAAGAAGAAAAGAGAATTCTCTTCTATAAGTTTATCTGGGATTGTTGTAGTTTTCTCCAATACTGCTTGGAGAAATTATTGTCTGGGAACAAAAGTATTTTGAACCAGTAGTTTTTAGCCTCTAAGTTATCATATCCTAGTGACTTATTTAAAATACTTGGTTCCTAACATAACCCTATAATAACACCATGCACTGGCTTATATTTTTATTTATTTATTTAGACAGGAAGACCAGTAGACTAGGAATTATTTATAATCTACAACTTGCCTTACTTATGCTACAACACAGACATTTGTACATCTTTCAGCATTAGTGCACTGGTAAAAAAAAAAAAAAAAGATTTAAAAATCTTCCATATCTTCAGAAGTCATGTAGTCCTATCTTTTCATTTATAAGTAAGGAACGTAAGGTCCAGAAATAGGAGCAGATTTACCCAAGAGCACCCAAGTAATTAGAAACAGAGTTAAATCTGGAACACAGATCTTACGTTTCTATTACATTAGGTTTTCTCAAAGGTTGTAAATATGCAAGGTGACACACACACCCAACAGAGCTCACAGGCACGTGTACACATATACATGCATATGTTGGGGGACAGTCAAATACATTTAGAATATTATAGGCTTTGTAATAAATGTCTGCTAGAAGATTCTGTCATGTAGTCTCCTAAGATAAGACAAAACTTAGTATATTGATTATATACTGTTTTATATAGCTTTTTCACTGCTATGACCAAAAGATCTGACAAGAACAATTTTAAGGAGGAAAAGATTTGTTGGGGGTTCACAGTTTCATACATTTCACTCTATAGATAGACAGTTCCATTCCTCAAGGCCCAAGGCTAGGCAGAACATCATGGTGGAAGAGTGGTGGAGAAAAGAATCTCAGGACATCATGCCAGGAAGCAGAGAGAGACTCCATTCACCATGTACAAAATATATACCTGAAGAGCACACTCCCAGTGACCCCCCCCACCCCTGCAGCCACATCCTGCTTTCAGTTTCTGCTCATTTAATCCTTATCAGGGGGATTAATTCACTGATTGGGTTAAGGCTCTTATAACTCAACCATTTTGCCTCTGAACTGTTTTATATTCTCTCACACATGAGCTTTTGGGAGACACCTCATATCTAAACCATAACACATACCCCCACAAAGCTTTGACAATGTTGTCATTTTTTTTTGTACCAGGGATTGAATTAAGGGGCACTCGACCACTGAGCCACATCCCCAGCCCTAGTTTGTATTTTTTTAGAGACAAAGTCTCACTGAGTTGCTTAATGCCACACTTTTGCTGAGGCTGGCTTTGAACTTGTGATCCTCCTGCCTCAGCCTCCTGAGCTGGTGTGTGCCAACGTGCCCAGCCAATATTGTTATTTTTTGGTGGGTAGGTAAGGACAGAATTTACTAATAATTGAAATTTCATTTAAGATAGATACTACAGTATGGCAATTTGACTAGGACTGGATACGAATCATAATACAACAGTCCAGGATTGGTGGAAGTAGCAAAGTGATGATTCTGAGGGAAGAAGACTAGGCTCCTTCTATTTTGTGCTACACAATGATCATGTGCCCTAATGAGAACCTAAGGCTCAAACTGTCTGTGAATGCTCTTTTGAAGAGTTGATAGATCTTTCAGAAATTTCCTATAATGAGCAATCACACAATTGCCCTGGAAAGGATACTCCTGGAAGAGTAAAAATACATGCTAGCGAAGATAAAAAGTAGCAGTCATATTAACATAGGCAGTAACATGTGGTTTCAGTTCTCAGTGTCTATGCTAGTATGAGAGAAGAGAGTTTTGTGTCTCAAATCACAATGTATATTAAAGTCACAGAGAAGTCCTGCCTTAATAACACAGACTTTTTCAAAACCTGACAACAGAATCCTGTTTTCATTTTAAACACCCTCTAGGAAACTGTACCTTAGTCCATCCAATCAATGTAGCTATAACAGAATACCTTAGACTGAGTAATTCATATAGAAGAGATGCTTATTTTGGTTCATAGTTCTGAAGGTAGGGAAGTTCAAAACATGGTACCACCATCCAGTTGGCTTCTGGTGAATGTTTCATGTTGCATCATACCATGACAGACAAGCAGAAGGGCAAGCAGGCACATGAGGAAAAGATAAGGAACAAAGGGCAATCTCATTTTATAGCAACCCACACTTTTTTGTTGTTGTTATTTTTATTTTTGATTATTCTTTTTTAATTTTTTTATTTGTTCTTTTCAGTTATACCCACTCTTGAGGTTACAGGGTTAGATACTCCCTGAGAAAGATATTAATGCATTCAAGAGAGTGGAGTTCCTATGATCAAATTACCTCCTACAGGCCCCACCACCTCTCTAATACTGCCACATTGGGAATTAATTTTCCATCATCTGAATTCTGAGGAGGGGACATATTGAAACCTTAATACTCCCAATTCTGCTTTGTTCTGAAATACACAGTTATTTGGATCCTGTTCAGAAGTTGTTGTTATGAATTGTTTAAAAATATTAAATTGAAGGCACCAAACATTCAGCCAGTCTGTCTGACTAGGCTCCTTGCTATTTTGTGCTACACAATGATCATGTGCCCTAATGAGAACATAATGAGAAGTGCTGAAGTTGTGAAGCTTTTAATTGAGGACCCATTAGTGCTGCAACAATTAAGTGTCTGGAATGGATCATTCCATTTACCTTCTCATTGCTTTGAATCACAGTGATCTTTCCTTGTACTCACATTGCTTACACTTCATTTGTCAATTAGTTGGTGTCATCATTTGCATTTTGAGCTGTACATGCTTAGGTGAATTTCAGATATTGCTTTTCAACAAAGTTTTAATATGCTTTTGAAATTATTTTTGAAGGTAGTTTAATTAATGCTTACTATAGAGTAATAACCTGTCAAATTTGTTGTATAAAATGAGATCATTTTGAGTTGTCAGATGCATAAGAAAACTATCCCTAAAGCCTTAAATTGTTCTTTATCCAATTATAAACCACAAAAAATCAAAATTACAGATTTTTCTTTTTTATCTAAAAATTATGTCATATAGTTTTTTTTCATCTAGAAGCATCAGTCAGCGACCCACACATTTTCCCAGTTTATATATATATATATCTTACATTCATTCAGAATATTAGCTGGGGAAAGACTCCCCAAAGGTAATTGCATGTGTATGAATGAATTAAAGAGAAATTCACAAATCAGGGTTGTAGGTACCACGTTGGGCTTACTAGTACTACAACTGTTTAGAATCCTCTATTAGATTAGATTTAGTCATTCTCATGGTTTTAAACTAGATAATTATATTATGACTATTTCTGAGAACAAGGTATACAAATTTCAGGCATCTGAATTTTACCATCTACATTAAATAAGTCACAAGCTCACATTGGGATTTGGAGCCAACAATACAACAACAAAAGTAGTATCAGGAATAACAAATAAATTGAGACTTCTATTAATATATAATTTTCTAGCAGTCTCTAACTGAAATTAGATTATCAAACTGAAATTAGGATATCAAAGCACTTAAGGGGAAATAATATAATCATCTGATATTTAGATGAATCTCATAAAGCTGCATATGTCTTGGTGGTGTAAATCATCCTCACTGTCAGGTAACATAAGAGGCCCTGTCTGTACAACTACTATCACTGGCCCCAAATGATTCACACATTTTGGGGAAGTTTCATTAAATCAAATTAGATTTTAATATCTTCTAGAATTTACTATGAACCAGAAATTTCACATATATTATTTCAAATTGATCCTCTCAGTAACTCTGTGACTTAGCAACTATATACTCTTAATATCATAATTCCGTAATATATATTAAAACAAAAAGCAATAATTTATTATATGATGAACCATCAGTGAATTTTAATTGAATCCAAAACCTTGATTGAAGAGTTGGAGCTTCATTCTCTTACTATGTCACATTTTATGCTGCATTATCCAGATTTTACTATTTGGGATTTCTTGTAATAAAAAAGGCGATTTCACATATAGTATACATAAATCAACATAATGATAAATTTCATGGTATATTAGTTAATCATTTCATGTGTCAACACATCCACATAAAATATCAAATTTTATTTTGTCATCAAGAAAAATTCCCTAAACTGTTTCAGGCATTTGGATATTCAGAGGCTCTAGGGTTAGTCATTATTTAGAATCAAATAAAAAGACATCCAAGTGTTTCAAAAGTTCATTAGCTATTTTTAATATGAATAAGGTAAGATTAAAATTATGATCTAGTTGATTCACCAAATGGGTCCTTTGCTGCCTATGGTATCTCAGGACTTCCTAAGTAAGTCAAATAAGTAAGAACAAATAAGGTTCTTATTTGTTAGATCAGTTTCCTAGAGATTACCAATTAGTAGGTTCCTGAAACATTTTTTTCTTGTATTTTGATCACTTTTTTTTAACCCTACCCATTTCTTTTTTTATTGTTTAATTTGTTCTAATTAATTATACATGACAGTAGGATGCATTTTGACACATTGTACACAAATGGAGCACAACTTCTCATTCCTCTGGCTATATATGGTGCACCTTAAAACTGAATCACTCTTGATCTGACCCTGCTTAATTAGAAAAGTAAGTTTCGGAATCTGGGTCTTTGTTTTTCAGTTTCTTATTTTCTAAAATACCACAAATTTCTCCCATTTTATGATACCTGATTTTTTTTCCAAATCTAAAAATCTGACGGACTGTCAGTACTGACCTTGTTCAGTTCATCTCAACCTACTTAACATTTTATTTACAACAACAGTATCTAGATGATTGTGGATGGTTTTATCCTTATCCCACAAATATTTTGCCATTATGCTCCTAAAATAGTATAGCATGGTAGTTACCATTATGATTTCAGGGTTATTCTGTCTGAATTGAAATTGTGGTTCCACTATTTATTTTGTGACCTTGAATAACTCATATAACTTCTTTTGGACTCAGTATTCACATGAATAAAATGGAGATAATGATAATTTTAAGGCCAGGTGCATTAAATAAAATAATGTCTATAACAGATTTTGCACATATCCTGGTACAAATCCACTTGTTGAAATTCACATTGGCAAGCATGCCTTTTTAAAATGATAAATAATGGCAGATCATAATTGGGCATTTGTTTAAAATCAGCAAACAATGATGTGGCAATCAAAATAAATTGCTTTACCAATCCTGTTTGCCATTCGTACACCAGACCTCCTCATATTTGCACATCTTTCAGAACAGCAAATTTTCCTCGAATGTACTGGATTTCTCAATGGAAAAGTGAATAGGGGTCCACTTTATTTCTAATGCATGAAAAGCCCACTGCATTTGATATCATAGATAAATGATAAGATACATACTTCATAATTTCTTTATTGCCAAGAGTTTTCAATGAAATCATAAAAGAAAAAAATGATCAGCCTAATTGCCTCAAGATGGATATGTAATGTATAAATCTCTTGTTTAATGGATCTAGTAATAGGCCACCTGTTTCCCTGTCTCCTACACAGTTCCGTACTGTATGAATAAATAGTGCTTTCTGAAGTGAGCAAACCAAGAATATGAAGTGCAGCAATGTTGTAATTTCATGACAGTTCATCTCAATTTTAAATCTTACCTAATCAGATAATTTTATATTTTGAGAGCAGATTTGCATCCTGCTTATAATTTTACTGCAGTCATCATTGTAATATTTTCTGTAGAAGTTCTGGCCTCAAAGGCCCCACTTAGAGTATGAATAAGAAATAAGTAGGGGAAAGGAGGTAGAAGTGTGCAGGGTGTTATGCACTTTGCTGTTTTGTTCAAGACCAAATTCCTAGTATGCTAGTATAACTGGATTTAACATTCAGTCAAGCTGCTCATCATTTATTTCCTACCATTTGACTTCATTATTTAATCTATCACAACATTCAAAGTCTGCCATACACAATTTTATCCAGAATAAGTATAAATTATGTCTAAATGAGCCTTGCCACTTTTAACATGTCAGAGATTCAAGCTGCAGTAATTCAGAATTTGTGATGACTCAGAATTCTTTGATAAAAGAGTGGGGCAGAGGGCACAATTGTTCTCAGCAGATTAACAGTGTTAACATATGGAGGGAAGTATGTTTAAACTACATAAAACACATAGTTTTCAAGCACCTAAGAACTTATTTGCAACAAATACTAGAGTGATCATTATAAATCATCATGACAAGCCCAATGAAATCTGCCACTGTTTCCAGTAAAGATGTTTTCCGGGGGCTGGGGATGTGGCTCAAGCGGTAGCGCGCTCGACTGGCATGCGTGCAGCCCGGGTTCGATCCTCAGCACCACATACCAACAAAGATGTTGTGTCCGCCGAGAACTAAAAAAATAAATAAATAAATATTAAAAATTCTCTCTCTCTCTCTCTCTCTCTCTCTCTCTCTCTCTCTCTCTCTCTCTCTCTCCCTCCCCCTCTCTCACTCTCTCTTTAAAAAAAAAAAAAAAAGATGTTTTCCGAGGGTGTTTATTATTTTTTGTACCAAAAACCATGAAATATACATTTCTTTCTGATCTTGTCATTAGGTAAAGTTATACTTACCAGGAAAACAGACAATATTAATTTGAGATTAAAATGTAAGCTTCCTAATCAGACTATCTGTAGTTAAATCCCAATCCTGTCACTTCCTGGCTGTGTGATCTTTGTCAAGTTTCTTCCTTTCTATGAATCTCAGTTTTCTTACGAGTAGAATAAAGATAAAACTGCCCCTGTGGTGAGGATTAAATGAATTTATACATGAGAAATGCTTATAATTATTCCTGACACAAATGGTAAATGCTCAGGAAGTATCTATAATAGCATCATTATTTTTTCTTAATAACTAAATAATTATTTTGACCAAATAAATATTTTACAAATATTTTCTTGTTAATTATGCTGCTAGGCAGCTTGGGTTTACGTTGTGAAGGTTTGGAAGGGTAGTAGACATTATCACTTACATGTTGTGATTCCTTTTCACATTTCTACCATCATTTTAAATTTATTTGACATTGTCAAATTGTACATTCATAAATCCTTTTTAGAACAAGGCATATATCAATCAAATAATTGATAAAAGAGAAATAAACCTAGCTTAGCTTCAGCTACTATGAAGAGTAAAAAGTAAAGGGAAAAAGTCCCTTTGATACAGATGTTATTCAGATTTTTTTGTCTGATTGAAATCAGATTTCCCCCCAAAAGTTTGCAAACATGCACAAAAGCAAACATAACAGTGTTGATGAATATCCATAATCTAGTACCTAGATATTACAACTGTTAATATTTTGCCACATAAGTATAAATTAAGTCCAGATGAACTACATACAACATATACTTTTCAAGCACTTAAGAACTTATATGCAGGGCTGGGGCTGGGGCTCAGCAGTAGAGTGTTCCCCTAGTATTCCTCAGTACCACATAAAAATAAATAAATAAAATAAAAGTATTGGGTCCAACTATAAAAAAAAAATTTAAAAATAACTTATATGCAACAAATGCTAGATATGATAATTGCAAATCCATTATTTTTCCACAATTATTTTGATATGATTAAAAATAATCATGATATTCCACCCCTAAGTACTTCAGCATACATGTCTAAAAATATTGGCATTTTCTTTTGTAATCACAGCATTATTAAATCACTCACAACATTAATAATATGATCTATTGAATTTTATGAGTTTTGGGGGTTATTGAAGGGCCATGATAGTGGCTTCTTCCATTCTCATATAACTGTTGCTGCAGATATGCACATATATGTTCAGGGCATCCTCATAAGTTGACTTGTCAGTTAATTACTCATGCAATTTTATTATATTTGCTTAGTTTTTCCCTCTGGAGTGCAGAAGAGAGAAAACCTGCCTCTGCTCTTCTTGTTCTCTCCCCCATGCCTCTTCCCAAACCATCAAAAGAAAAAAAAAGAATAGAGGGAAATTAAATTTGCCTGTATAAACTCATATAAGTTGCCCCTGTCCCATGACCCTCTGTATCTGCAGGTAAGGTTTTAACCCTCATTCCTTACTGGCAAAAATCACTGAAATCTTTCTTTTCATGAAATGAAATTAATATTTGTTAGACACAAACATTCATGTTTGAAAGTTGCAGTATGTATCCAGAGCTATCTTAATCACACTGTTGAAAAGGATTGTATTAGTAATAATTTTAAAAAATCAGGTGTAGATGGACATAATACATTTATTTTATCAGTTCATTACTATGTACTAGGCAAGGGCTCTGCCACTGAGCTACAGCCCCAACCCCGCATTAGTAATAATTAAAATAAGCAAATATATCAACTCTATCAACAGCTATGGATCTACAACAAACAATATTTTCACTTTTTCCTATGTAGAATATCTTTATGTGTTTCCTTTGTAATTTATATTATTCTTTTACCTTTTTGGAATATATTTAATTATTAAATATAATTATTCATGGTGTATTTAATTATTATAATTTATTAATGTAATTGTTTGCAATTTATTTAATTTTTACATACATTATAAATAATTATATTGAATAATTATCTGCATACTAGAGTTATGAAAGTTTCTTGAATTTTATCAGATGTGATCAGTGTATTGTCCATTTAAGGCTTTGCATATGCCTTGAAGAAATATATGATTTACGTATCATTCTCCTCTGGGGTAACTCAAGCCAAAATATTGCTGTTAAAAAAGATCAGACTCCACAAAATGATTCACCGCGTGGAAAGTGTAACTATTTAATATCAGCTTTTACTAATATTTCCCCCAATTTATTCTGCCTTGTTTGTGTCCTTCTATGTATTAAAGATTAAATCTTGAGTCAAATATTTAATCCTGGACAAAGCATCACATTTAGAAATAGCATGGGTTCCATCATGCCTAGACAAGAACTGTGCAGCTCTTGTTCCCATGCTGGTGGTTATTGACAGGATTGCTGTCACGCTTTGCTATTATGGGCCCCATCAATGCTGCCAGGAAAAAGGACTCTGGCATTTTGAGAGTTGTTCTTTGCCAGGCTCTAAACTTTCTTTTAAGCTTTGCAACTTGGCTACAGAGGGATTTTAGGAGTGCTGTTTGACATCTCGGCCATTAACTTAGTCATAATTGAAAAATACACTAAGTTGTCTGATTCTTTTTCTGGTTTACTGTTTTCTGGGCAGAAGACAATTATTTCACATATGTCAAAGTTTGATGCAAAGTATTAATGCTTACATTTAATAATATTGATCATCTTAATGCATTTCTGGATTTAATCATTATAATAACACTAAGATTAGGCAACAACTATTAGATAAAATTTACTGATGATGAAGAGAAAAATATTTTTACTAATTTCCTGTGATCACAAAGACCGGGAAGAGAACCCAGCTCCCTTCAATTTTGATTAAACACAATATGTTGCCTCCTAATCTGTCAAGTTTGGTTCTCTTATTAATGAAATTTTGACAAAGAACATCTAACCACAAGTCTGAAGGCTAGGTTCTAGTGTAAGGTGGAAGAATTGGATGAATGAATGGATAAATGAACCAATGAAAGAAGACATAATTTAGAATAAGATTGATCCATAGCTTTCTATTTCTAAGATGTTACAATTGAATAGACCTATATTTCTTGGTTTCTACTATTTATGTTCCCATGTGGATCAAAGTATAAAAGATAAATGATGACTGATTGATGGCTTTATGTCACAAATGTGTCTTTGTCCTAAAATGTACAGGATAAAAGAGGTCATGCAGTAAATTTTAGTGTGTATACGATATATTTTGCTTCCTGAAATAGTTTGAGGATCTTAACATTTTTGGTTTTTGTTTTTACCAAAGATTACCCTTAGATTAACTGTGATACAATTTGTATGCCAAGGATATTGAATCAATAGTTAAGTGAAAAATAAGTACTGCCTCACATAATGATTATTGAAACAGACTATCTGTGTATATCCAAATAGTGTGAATGAGACATTGAATTTTAGACTGCTTTCTTACCATTACATGGTACAAATTGATGAGAAAGGGTTCTAGTGAAAAATCAAAATATCCAAGGAGATGAAAGTTTCAGAACTTTTGATTCTCTACCTTGAAATTTATCATTTATTCTCTTCGTGACCATGCCACCTTGCCTTCCAATTTCTTTCT
Source organism: Spermophilus citellus (assembly GCF_964194105.1). Taxonomy (NCBI): domain Eukaryota; kingdom Metazoa; phylum Chordata; class Mammalia; order Rodentia; family Sciuridae; genus Spermophilus; species Spermophilus citellus. The sequence continues at coordinate 103,971,365 of NC_138190.1, forward strand.
ACCAACCTCCCTTTTCCCCACCATCTTCTCTGGTTACACTTGATTTAACCAGAACCTACCACTGACTCAAATGGAAAATATGCAGAACTGCTGGCCAGAAAGCAGGCATGTGGCAGAATCTTCTTGGACGCCAGTGGTCTCATTCAGTGCTAATGATAGCCTGCAAGGGCTATCAATCATTTCAGGGAATACCCATGACATGGGATTCAGGAATTTCAAAATCAAAGGGGTAAATGCACACCATTGAAAATTTGCAAAGCAATAGTTGTCAACTTATGGCAATGGATTCGGTAGTTACCATTGCAAAAATATTGTAAGATGACAACAACAATATGTATGTTCTGAATTTGAATAGCACTTTTCCCCTTGTCAGTGTATTTTCCCATCTGTTATCTCATTTAATCCTCACAACAGCCCTATAAAGTAGACATGGCAAGAAGGCATTATCACTCCCTGTTTGACCCATGAGAAAACCCATGTGAAATGACAAGTTAATGACAGAACCTGGACTGAAATTTAGAGCATCTGACTCTGAGCTATTTATTTAGCCACCCAGCCATTCCTTTCTTCAAATACATCAGGTTTTGGCCTCAACAAATTAGGTGCCTTAAAATAGAGAGGGGATATTTTTAAAGTTATTTTATTTTACTTTTCCCAACATTTTTTGGAAAAAATTTCAAAATTATAGAATTATCATGAGAAAAATTATAGTGAGCACCCATATGTCTTATACCTAGATTCACCACTCATTAACATGGCCCTGTATTTGCATTACATCTACATATATTTCTTAGTATAACTTGCACTGTTTTCTGAGCAATTTGAGAGTCAGCTGTAGATGATACTTCACCCCCAAAATAACTTAATATTTGTCTTGAGAGTTTCACCTATATAATTGGAATACAACTGTAATATTTAAGAAATTTAACATTGAAACAGTACTTTATACATTAATATATTATCTTTTAATTAATATTATTAATACATTAATAATTATCTTTATGATAATACCATACCTTTTGCAATACTGTAGCTTTTGCAATACTGAGACACAACCCCAGCCCAACAGTTCATTTTGTAATGAAGTGAGTTTTAAAATCAAGAAGTATGAGATTCCCCAACTTTGTGGTATTTTAAGACTGCCTTGGTTATTAATGTTGGTATTTTGATAGGAACTTCAATGATAATGTGGATTCCTTTAGGTATTAGTGTCATCCTAACAATATTTCATCTTCAAATCCAAGAATGCATAATGCCTTTCAGTAATTTGTTATTAATTTCTTTCAGCAACTTTTCATAGTTTTCAATGTGCAAGTCTTTCACCTATTTGGTTATCTTTATTTGTAACTATTTTATTCTTTTTATACTATTACAAATGGATTTTTCTTAATTTAATTCTTAGATTATTCATTATTAGTGTACAAAAGTCCAAATAATAATTTGGCATTGATTTTTTAAATCCTTTTCAGGAAATTGTGCCTATATTTATTGCCCATGTAATCAACACATCAATTTCTAGACCATTCCCATCATTCCAGAAAATTATTTCATGTCCCTGTCCAGTCAGTCCTCCACAAGTAATGTGGAATCTATCATCATATATTTGATTGGCCTGTTTTTGAACTTTATATAATAGAATGAAACAGTACACACTCTACTGTGAAATGTTATTTGTAATGAACAAGGGCTTAATGGGTCTAAATTTTATAAAGTAAATATGCTAAGGATTCTGTAGCTACACAGAAATATGAGACACTAAGTCATGCCATCAAGAAATTAATATTTAGACAAAGAAGTTGAATGAAGACATTCACTTTATTTAAAGTGATTTTGGAACAAGATAGATACAAACTAAACTGGATGGACAAGTTAGAGGCAATCATACAAGGATCTAGTAATAATAGAATATTTATTCCAGGAGGTAAGATAAGAAGGATGGGAAGATTTGTCAGGTATAGAGAACAGAATGTGCAAATGTATGGATATGCTAGTTTGTTTAGAAAACTATGGGAGGGGGTCAGCTTGACTAAAGCATGACTGGGTGGTTTGCAGGCCAGTGGTGGAAAAGCACATCTCAAAATATTTTTGAGATATATCTATATTATCCCTTGATCAACAGTTTATTTTTTTAAATATTTTTACATGTTTATGGACCTTTGTTTTATTCATTTATTTTATATGTAGTGCTGAGGATGGAAATCAGTGCCTCACACATGATAGGCAAGCACTCTACCACTGAGCCACAACCCCAGCCCAACAGTTCATTTTGTAATTGCTAACGAGATAACTTTATATGAATATGTTTATGTATTCTTTTAATGGATATTTGGGTTATTTCAAAATTTTGGCATGTGTAAATCAAGCTAATATCAACATTCTTATTATGGTCTTTGATAAATATATGGACTCATTCCTCATGGATACAAACTTAGGAGTGGAATAACTAGGTCATACGGTAAGTATAAAGTCAACCTTGAAATGAACTGATAAACTGTTTTTCAAAGTGATATATACTCTTGGTATTACATCTTTGTCATTGTGTACTTTCTGTGTATTAGTACTTCATGTTGGTTTCAAATTATATTTCCTAATCACAAGTAACATTTTTATATAGAGTAGTCATTCAAATATCTTCTTATTTGTTCTTTTTAGTTATACATGATAGGAGAATGTATTTTGGTAGACCATACATACATAGAATATAACTTATTCTGTTTAGGATTCCACTCTTATGGTTGTACATGATGTGAAGTTACCCTGATTGTGTATATAAATACAAGGTTAATAAAGTTATAACCTATTCATTGTATTGTCTTTTCTATTCCCCGCCCCACCACCCCCTTCCCTTCATTTCCCTTTGTGTTATCAAATGGTTTCTATTATTCTTCTTTCCACCTTCCTTTGGGTTAGCATTGATAAATAAGAGAAAACATTCAGCCTTTTTTTTTTTTTGGATTGGCTTATTTCAGTTAACATGATCTTCTTCAGTTCCATCCATTTACCAGCAAATGCCATAATTTCATTCTTCTTTATAGCTGAATAATATTCTATTGTGTATATATACTTTCTTTATCCATTCAAATACATTCTTTAGTGAAGTGCTTACACAGGAATTTGGACAACTTTTAAAAATTATTTATTTTTGGGGAGTTCTTTATATTTCAGGGGGTGGGGGCAAGAAGAGAGAGTTAGAGGGAGGGAGGAAAGGAGAAAGGTGGGAGATTTGGTTGGTTGATTGATTAATTGATTTTAAAACTTTTCTCCCAGTCTCTGGCTTGTCTTTTTCACATTCTTAATCATGTTTTTGACAAGCAGACATTTTGAATTTTGAAAAATTCACATTAATCTTTTTCAGTCTTCAGTATTTTCCAAATTAGTCCAGAAGATTCTTCTTCAACATTACACCTGCATTATTTTAAAATATCTCCATCAGTATTTGAGTACTTCCTTACTTTATGTCACTTAAAGTTCCAGACTTACTGGGTACTTTCTCTCCCAGTCCTGGAAGGATGTCTGGATCATTTTAATAGGGAACGGCATTTTGAAACCACAGGATTTAAGTGCCAGTTTTGCTGATTTTTATTAATGTGTCATTGCTTTTAGAATTCTTCAAGGTAAATGAATTCTTATTGACACTTCTATTTCCAATCTAATATCACAGGTTTATTTCTCTTTATCTTCTATTTCTTCCTTGCATTACCCTTTACCCAAATTATGAAACTTAACCCATAAAATGTGAAGGATTTTTTTATTTTTTGGAATTTCTATATCCATACAAATATTAACAATAAACCTTAAATTAAAAGTAAAATTTGTGCTTGCCTAGCATGTGGGAGGCCCTTGGTTCAATCCTCAGCACCACATAAAAAGATAAATAAATAAATTAAGGCATTGTGTCCATCTACAATTAAAAATATATGTACTTTTTTAAAAAAAGCAAAATGTATTTGCAGTTACTTTATAATTATCAGTACATGTAAGTTATACAAAATAGTGTTTCTTTGTGACAATTTCATGCATGCATGTAACATTCTTTGATCGTATTCACCCTTTCTATTATCATTTCTAATCCCCTACTGTATTGCCCCCATCTCTTTCACCTTCCTAAATATTCCCCCTTCTAGCCTCATGAAATCTTTTATTTTGATAATTACACACATGAACAAAAGCATGATATACTTGGCTTTCTGAATCTGTCTTATTTTTTTTTAAATAGTGATCTTTAGTTTCATTCAATTTCCTACAATGACATGACTTCATTCTTCTTTATGACTGAATAATACTACACATTTTCTTCATCTATTCATGTATTTATGGGCATCTAGCCTAATTCTACAATGTCCCTATTTTGAATAACATGTAATAAACATAGGTATGCAGATGTCTCTATAGTATGCTGATTTTTATTCTTTTGGTTATACACTTAGGAGAGCTATACCTTGGTCACATGGCAGTTTTATTTCTATCTTTTGAGAATCCTTAATATTTTTTTCATAGGGGCTGTACTAATTTACAACTCTACCTACAGTGTATAAGGGTACCTTTTGAGGCACATCTTTGCCAAAAGTTTTAGTTTTTGTTTTCTTGATAAAAACCATTCTGACTAGGATGAGTTAGAATTTCAGTATCATTTTTATTTGCATTTCCCTGATATAAAGATGTTGAACATTTTTTCATACATTTATTGAAATTTTGCACTTTCAGCTGATTTGTTCATTTTTTTATTGGATAACTTGTTTTTTGTTGTCTTTGAGTTCTAAAACATATTCTGGATATTAACCCTTAGTCAGATGAATAGCTGACAAATATTTTCTCCCATTTTGTAGGTTGGCTCTTCACTCTGTTGACTGTTTCCTTTGCTGCACAGAAGCTATTTAATTAGGTGTAATCTCATTTATGTATTCCTTCTATTATTTCCTGAGCTATCAGAGTGCTGTTCAGGAAATTATTGCTTATACTTGTATATTAGAGTGTTTCCCTCTCATAGTTTACAAGTTTCAGGTCTAACATTAAGGTCTTTTATTCATTTTTAATTGATTTTTACACAAGCTGAGAGACAGAATCTAGTGTCAATCTTCTAGAGATGGAAGTTCAGTTTTTCCAAGACTATTTTCTGAAGAGACTGCTTTTTCTCAAATTTATGTTTTTGGTTCTTTTCTTGAGAATAAGATGACTGTTGATGAATGGATTCATTCCTGGGTCCTCTATTTTATCCCGCTAATCTATGTGTCTATTTTTATGCTAATACCATGTTTTTTTTCATTAACATTTCTTTATAGTTTATTTTGAAATCAACTATTGTGAAGCCTCCAGCATTGTTCATTTTTGCTAAGGATTATTTTTGGCAATTTCAGGATCTTTTGTGCTTCCATATGAATTTTAAATTTTTTCCAGTTTTGTGAAGAATGCCAATGGTATTTGATGGGGATTGCATTGAATCTGTAGATTACTTTCTGTAGTATGTTCATTTTAATATTAATTCTCCCAACACATGAACATAGGATTCCTTGCTCTCAATATATAAAAGTACATAAATACAATACACTATAAAAGTCAAATCAAGGATAAAAGTGATCATCTCAATAGATGTGAGAAAAGGCCTTGATAAAATTCAACATCCCTTCATAATAAAAATTCTGAATAAACTAGGTGTAGAAGTATCATACATCAATATGATAAAGGTAATGTGTGAAAAACCCATTGCCAACATCATACTAAATAGGGAAAACCTGAGAGTATTTCCTCTAAAATCAGTAATGAGACAAGCATGTCTACTCTCACCACTCTTATTTAGTATAGTGCTGGAAAATTTAGCTAGAGCAGTCAGGAAAAAAAATAAAAAGGTTCAAATAGGAAAAGAGGAATCAAAATTTTCCCTGTTTGTAGAAGTTGTAATTCTATACCAAGAAAACCCTGAAGAGTCCACAAAGGAAAGAAGCAAAATGGTGGAATGGAATTAAATTTCAACTCCTCTGCAGTTTGGAATTGAAGCAGTGGGAGAACAACAGATCAAAGAGGTGGGTGATAGAGGGAATGCTCTAAGACACAATACTGGAAAGTCAGAGACTTGGAGGGACTTGGAAGTTCTGGTTTCTGGAACAGAATGTAGCAAATGATTCATTAACCACGATTCCTGACCAGGGCTGCTCCGTGTGTGCGTGTGCATGCGCGCGTGTGTGTGTGTGTGTGTGTGTGTGTGTGTGTGTGTGTTTATGGGTTGTTGGTGGTAACAGAGGGAGAAAGAGGGGCAAAGATGACAAACTTTCTTTATTAACAATGGTAGAAAAGAAAGTCAGATCCAGTTAAGCCAGGGCAGGAACTGCAAAGCCACTTAGAGAGTGAGAAGTGCACAGCTTATCTCAAATTGCTGGCAGAAAACTGTGGCAGACAGCCTTTTGTAGAGCCCACATCTAAGCCCACTTCCTAGAAAGAATTAAATTCATACAGTTTCATCCCACCTAATTTAGCAGCAACTACTATCATAGAGAATGCCTTTGAAATGGGCTGTCTGAGTAATCTTTGTAGAAGGATCTCTGCCATTTAAAGGTCACCAAAACCCCTGCCACCTCCACTAACAAAGGGAGTGAGGTGGAATAGAATGGAGAACAAGTAACTCTTAGAGAGGGCAGCATAGGCCATAGATGCATGAGTTGTAGTAGATGGCAGAATCTGCCCAGGGCCCAGCATCACCCTATAGATGTGGACTACAGACATGTACCCCATAGAAGCCAGCCACCATCAGCTGTGCCCAGATGTGGGCCTATCAATGCACAGGACATTACCCCATATCTCTCACAGGTCACATATGCAGTTCAATAAATGTAATTCACTACATGAATAGAATCAAGGACAAAAGTCACATGATCATCTAAAAATATGCAGAAAAATTCTTCAAAAAATAGCTTTCATTCATGTTTAAACCATGAATAAAGTAGGGATATAAGGAACATATTAATCATAAATGTTATATATAACTACCCCAAACCAGCATCATATTGAATGGGGAAAATTGAAAGCATTTCCTCTAAAATCATGAACAAGATTGTAATGTCCCCTTTCACCACCCGTTTTCAAATGAGCACTTGCAATTTTACCTGGAGCAATTAGGCAAGAGTAGGAAAAATGGGGAAGGTATACAAATAGGAAATGAAGAAGTCAAATTATCACTGTTTCATCAAAAGACTATTCTAGAGCTGATAAACAAATTCAACAGAGTAGGAAGATACAAAATCAACATACAAAAATGAACAGTTTTTCTATATCCTATTTAATCAATCTGTTGAAAAAGAATTCAGTGCAATTATAGTTACAATAGCATCAAGAATATAAAATACATACCTAAGAATAACTAAACATAAAGGTGAAAAATCTTGCAACAAAAATCATAGAAATGCAAATTAAAACTACATTCTATCTCACACTAATCAGAATGGCAATCATCACTAATACAAGTAACAATAAATATTGGCAAGGATGTGGGGAAAAGGTTCACTCATACATTGCTGATGGGACTTCAATTTGGTGGAACCACTCTGGAAAACAGTATGGAGAGTGCTTAAAAAATTATGAATGAAACCACCATTTGATCCAGATATTTCATTCCTTGATATATATCCAAAGGATTTTAAATTAACATACTACAGTGATACAGTCATATAAAAGTTTATAGAAGCACAATTCATAATAGCTAAACTATGGAGTCAACCTAGCTGCCCTTCAACAGATGAATGGTTTAAGAAAATGTGGTGTATATATACAGTGGAATATTATTTAGCCATAGAGAACAATGACTTTCTGGCATTTTCCAGTAAATGGATGGATCTGGAGACTATCATGTTAAGTAAAATAAGCCAATCCCCAAAACCAAGGTCAAATGTGTTTTTTTTTTTTCCTGATATGTGGAAGCTAACCCACAATGTATGGGGGGGGGGGTAGAAGTTCAGTGTATTAGAGAAAGGGGAAAGAAAGGAAGAGAAGAGGGGAAAGGAAAAGGAAAGACAGTGGGATGAACCTGACATAACTTTTCTATGTAAATATATGAATACACCAGAGTGAATCTCACTATGTGTACATCCATAAGACTGGGGTCCTAATTTGAATAAGAGATATTCCGTGTTTGTATTATTATATCAAAATGAGTTCTACTGTCATGTATAACAAAAATGAACAAATAAAATAAAAAAAAAATTTACAGAACACAGAAAAAAGAAGTAGAAGACACTAGAAGATGGAAAGACCTCCTGTGTTCATGGATAGGAAAAATTTATTTTGTTAAAACGGCCCTATTATGAAAAGTATACTATAGATTCAATGTAATCCCCACAAAAATACAAATGACATTCTTTGCAACCAAGAAATAATAATCCTATAATTCACATGGAGAAATAAAAGACTCAAAATAGCCTAAGCAATTCTGAACGAAAATAGTAATGCCAGAGGCATTGTGGTACCAATTTCAAAGTATAGTCCAGAGATAATAATAAAAACAGGTTTGTAGAACAATGAAACAGACTAGGTGATACCGACACAATCCCACATTGTTCAAGTCATTTGATCCAGTCATCCTTTTTGGCATCTGAACCACATGCCAAAAGCATGCTTGGGGAAAAAGATAGACTTTTAAACAAATGGTTCTGGGAAACCTGGATGTTCATATGCAGAAAAATGAGAATTGATTCCCTATGTGTCACCCCTCTACAAAAATCAACTCAAAAAGAATCAAAGACCTAGGAATTAGATTAGAAACTTTACAGCTGTTAGAAGAAACCATAGAGTCAACACTCCAACATATTGGCACAGGCACTGACTTCCTCAATAAGGCACTTAAAGCCCAAGAAATAAAACCAAGAATCAATAAGTGGGATGTCAAATTAAATGCTTCTGCACAGCAAAGGAAACAATTAAGAACATGAAGACAGAGCTTACAAAATAGGAGAAAATATTTGCCAGTTACTCCTCCAACAGGATATTCATTTCGAGAATACATAGAGGACTCAAAAAATTAACACCAATCTCTCTCTCTCTCTCTCTCTCTCTCTCTCTCTCTCTCTCTCTCACTCTCTCTCTCTCTCTCTCTCTCTCTCTCTCACACACACACACACACACACACACACACATACACAATCCAATCAGTAAATGGGTAAATGAACTGAGCAGACATTTCTCAAAGGAATAAATACAAATGACCAACAAATAGATGAAAAAAACTGTTTAATGTCTGTTATAGTTTATATACAATTTGTACTCTAAAAGTTCATGTGTGAAACAATGAAATAAAGCTTAGAGGTGAAATTATTGGTTTATGAAAGCCTTAAACTAATCAGTGCATTAATCCACTGATAGAAATTAACTGGGTGGTTAACTGCAAGTAGGTTGGGTATGGCTGGAGTAGGTGGATCACTGGGGCATAGCTTTGTGGTATATATTTTTTCTGATGAGCAGAGTCTGTTTCTCTGCTTCCTGTTTTCCATGTTCTGAGTTGCTTTCCTCTTTCATGCCCTTCCACCTTGGTGCCCAGAACAAGGGAATTGGCTTTATATGGACTGAGACCTCTGAAACCATGGGACCCAAATAAACTTTGCCTCCTCTATATTGTTCTTGTCAAGTCCTTTGGTCACAGTGGGGAACATCTGACTAAAACAACATCCCTAGTTTTCAGGGAAATGCAATCAAACTACATTGAGATTTCATCTCACTCCAGGTAGAATGGCAATCAGCAAGAAGATAAATTATAATATATGCTGACCACTATGTAAGAGGAAAAGTACAATCAGATTGTTGATGACTGCTTATTAGTACAACCACTTTGGAAAGCAGCATGGATTTATAACTATGATTAAATTAAAGCTAGCAGGGGAAAGACCTATACAATAAAATTATAATGTACTGCAGTTACTTTTGTACTTAAAACATATCCACACAGTGTATAGTCATAATATACTATTCAACATTTATTTCTTTTTATGTATCTGATATCTAAATAGGTGTATTTGTTTATGTTTGAATTCATCCTTAAGGCTTTCCTCATCTTTTTTAATGTATGTACTTGAACATGTAAAACATTAACATAATTAAAATTAAATTCATTAAATTCTTTTTATAATTCAAAAAAGTTTTTTCTGATTTCCTGTCACTTTCACAACACACCTTTCTATTCCCTTTATGTAAATTTCATTTATTCCTGCTTCATTCCTTAGTTATATTAAAAAAAACACATAATTATATTTTGTCTTTTTTCCACATTTCCTCATTTTAATGAAATTTTCATAAAGTATTTTCTATATGTATTATATTAATATTTACAAACTGTATGTGTATGTATATATATATATATATATATATATATATATATATATGAATACATTCATTATCTTTTGCACCTTTTTTATTTGACAATATATTCTAGGAAAGCACTCCATTTTGTTCATATCAGTTCCTAGATAAATAATTTATTTTTTAAAGTTTTCAAAATTATTTGAAATAATTATAATCATATAAAGTCACAGGTTGTTGCAAAGAATGTACAGAAAATTCTGTGTACCTTACTCAGCTTCACAAATGTTACTATCATACACAACTAGAATACAATATTGATCTCCCAAAATTTGGCATGAGTACGATAGAGATTTGTTCTGATTTGACCAGTTATATTTATACTCAGTTATGTTTTTGTGTATGTGCAGCTCTTGCAGTTTTATCACATATATAGCCTTATGTAACCACTACTACAAGCAAGATATTCAAACATACCATCAACACAAGAATCCCTTAACGTACTATTTTATAGCCACACCCACATCCTGCTCCATAATTCCTAAATCCCTGAAGACCTCTAATATGTTCTTTGTATCTATAATTATCTCACAAATGTTACATAAATGGAATCATGCAGTATGTATTCTTTGAAGATTGGAATATTTTCTACTCAGCAAAATTTCCTTGAGGTTTTCCCAACTTGTTGTGTGTAATAATATTTGTTCCTTGTTATTCCTGATCAGTTTTCCATGGAATGAATGTACTATGATTTATTTAACATGCACCTACAGAAGAATTATTGGGTAGTTTCTGGTTTGGGATTTTAATGAATAAGGCTACTCTGAACATTCATGTTGAAGTTCTTCCATCCTTATGTTTTTTTAATTAGTGCCATGTGGCTAAACATGATGGTGTGATTCATTATGATATATTCAGATACATACATAGGAAAGTTAGATCATATTCATTCTACTGTTCTTCCCTTATACCTTCCTTCCTCCCTGCCTCTTACTCTCCTTTGTCTATTCCACTGATCTTTATTATATTTTAATAGAATCCTCCCATTTTTTTTTTCCTTTTTCTCTCTCCCCCTATGTTTTGGACTAGCTTCCCCATATCAGAAAAAAAAAACTTGAATATTTCTGCTTTTTTTGCTCTGGCTTATTTCACTTAGCATGATGTTCTCCATTTCAATCCATTCACTGGTAAATGCCATAATGTCATTCTTCTTTATGACTGAGTAAAACTCCATTGTGTATATATATGTCATATTTTCTTTGTTGATTCATCTGTTGAAGGGCAAGCAGGTTGGCTCCATAGTCTTGGCTACTGTGAATTGTGCTGCTATAAATATCATCGTGGCTGTATCACTGTTGTATGCTGATTTAAAATCCTTTAGATATATACCAAGGAGTGGGATAGCTGGATCATATTGTGGATACATTCCTAGTCTTTTGAGGAATCTCCATACTGCTTTCAAAAGTGGGTACATTAATTTGAATTCCACCAACAATGTGTGAATGTACCTTTCCCCCCACATTTTTGTCAACACTTATATTTAGTATCTTGATAATTGTCATTCTGCCTAGAGTGAGATGAAATCCCAGTGTAGTTTTGTATTTCCCTATTTGCTATTGCCCTTATATTTGTTGGCCATTTGTATTTCTTCTTTTGAGAAGTGTTTGTTTAATTATTTTGCCCATTTATTAACTGGGTTTCATTTTTTGGTGTAATTTTTTAGTTCTTTCTATATTCTGGATATTAATGCCCTGAGAAGCAAATGGCAAAGATCTTCTCCCATTTTGTAGTCTCTCTGTTAATACTCTGAAGTGTTTTCTCTTCTGTGCAGAAGGTTTTCATTTGATGTCATCCCACTTATTGTTTTTGGTTTTATTTCTTGCACTTTAAGAATCTTGTTAAAGAAGTTGGTTCCTGTGTGGACATGTTGGAGTGTTGGGCCTACATTTTCTTCTAGCAGTTACAGAATATTTGGTCTAATTTCTAAGTCTCTGATCCACTTTGTATTGACTTTTGTGCAGGGTAAGGGTTAGAGGTCAAGTTTCATTCTTCTACATATAGATTTCTAGTTTTCCCAGCACCACTTATAAAAAGGCTATCTTGGTTTCCAACAAATGTTTTTGTAATGCATTCCACTATTGTCATGTATGTAAAAATAAATAAATAAATATGTTTTGGGTACCTTTATCTAGTATCAGTAAGTATATGGGTTTGCCTTTGTGTTTTTGATGCCAAGAACATGCTATTTTTGTTACCTTAGCCTTGTATAATTTGAGGTCCTTGAGGTTTATTCAAATTGTTGTGTATATTAATAATTTTTCCTTGTTATTGCTGATTATTTTTCCATGGAGTGGATATATAACAGTTTATTTAACCATTTACTCAATGAAGGACTATTGGGTATTTTTATAGACATCTAGAACTTCATTGTGTGGATTTCCCATGTGGTGAGAATGTAGATTATTTCTCATACTTTTGTGATGAAAATTCTTCAATGAATACTTTTGGCCAAATGCATTTTGTGTCATTGAAAAAAATATATATATATGTATGTGTGTGTGTGTGTGTGTGTGTGTGTGTGTGTGTATATATATATATATATATATATATATATATATATATATATATATATATATATATCTTTAGAGTAAGTTCCAAAAATGGGAATTTTAGGTAAAATATGAATGGGTATTTAGCCTTTCAGCTATTTCAGAAGTGTGCTACAGGTGTTACATACTGGCTTTTAAGATTCAATCATTGCATATTCAGGATTTTGCAAAACATTCGCAAATTAAATAATATAAATGTTCAATATTTTTTTAAAAATTATATTAAAATTAAGGGAATACATACTTACTCTAAAATCATTACTTCATAATTCTTTTAATCAACATTTTACTATTACCTATGCTGTTGTAGTTATTCACATTAATTTTATGTGTATGTTAGGAAAAGTATAAAATAGTGTGCTATCAGTGCATCTCTTCTCGATTTGTTCTCATTGACTTTACCCTGCTAGTTTGAAATTGGCCATGGTGGGACAATTTTCACCAAGTAAATTAACAAACTCTAAGCTTCAGGATTTCCTGGATGTGGATTAGAAATTTTCCCCCAAGAACAAGCTATAAAACATTTAGCAACACAGTGTGGGGCATTTCAAAGTTCCCCTAGAAGGATTCATCATTCTGCACCCTTACCAGTAATATGTGAGTGTTCCTGTTTTGCCAGTCTCAGCAGCAGTGTATTATGAAGCTTTAAAGTCTTTCTAAACTGATGGATGAGAAAATGTATCTCATTGTAGTTTTGATTTGCATTTCTCTTATTTCAAGAAAATTTGATCATCTTTTTAAATATATTTAAGGTTAAGCTTTATATTTTGTGAATTGTCTGTTTATATATTTTGCCTATTTTTCTAAAAATATTAGTCTAGTATTTACATTACTTTGAAGTGTGCATATCTGTATATTATGAATATTAATCCTTTGGGGATACACATGGCAAATTATTGTTTTCCATTATGCCATTTGAATTTTTGCTTTGAATATAGTGTTTTTCCATGCAGAAACTTTTGTGCAATCAAATTTATCAATCTTTTTAACATATGGAGCTTGAATCATATTTAGAAGGTCTTTTCCTTTAGAGAGAATGTTTTTAACAAGCCTCTCTCGTGTGATTTTAATTGGGAGCAATAGATCAAACAAACTCAATTAAATAGACATTAGGGGCCTATTATTTGCAGGATACTGTGGTGAATACATAGATAAGAAAGATATATCCTTCATTTCCAGGAGTTTATAATTTCATAGGGAACATAGACCTATATATGACATTTATGAACTTATTTCTAGACATACCTGACTGATTTCTGGTTAAATTAAGACTTCAAACCTAAAATAGGCATGTAATATATTAACCAGTAATTCTACTATACTCCTTTTTGGGCTTGCCTTCCCACTTATCAAAATGATTATTTCCTGTTTTTCCTAACTCATTCAAGCTTTCCTACCTTTGCTTACATTTTATTACTTTATTTCATACCTCACTGAAAAAATAGTGTACTATTAAAATCATGAATATTATATTTATACTGTCTGAATATGAATTTCAGCTCAGCCACCTATTTGCAATATTATCTTGAGAAAGTTCTTAACCTTTCTGTCTTTCAGAGTTTTCAACTGTAAATAGTTTTGAGCAAATTGTGAGTATGTGTGTGTTTCTGTGTGTGTGTGTGTGTGTGTGTGTGTGTGTGTGAGAGAGAGAGAGAGAGAGAGAGAGAGAGAGAGAGAGAGAGAGAGAGAGAGAGAGAAGCCTGCAAATAAGTGTCTATGTTTTCTATCTTCATTGTCAGGTGAGAACTCTTCTGTGTCCCCCAATCTGCCAATGCATTCTTCCCCTTTCCTACAACATATAAAGGAGAAGGTATCCATCTATCATTCTATGAAGAGCAAGTCCCTCCATCTACTCTATTCCCATCCTCTTTCACCTCTTCAAGAATTTTTCTACTTCAGTTGTCTTATAACTACTCCACACTACTAGTTTATCCTTCTCTATTGGATTATTTCCATTGACATTAAATGCTTGTATTTCCCAGTCTCCCATTTTAGAAACAGAAACAACCTTTCTACAACCATACCTACTCCAACTATCATTCCATTTCTCTGCTGTTCAGAAAGGCAAGTTCATTTTAAGATTTATTCACATTCACTTCTTCATTTTATGAGCTTTCATTTACCCTTTAAACCTGGCTTCTCTTCTCTGAAGATAATTTAATGTATTCTTGAAATGTGATAAGAAATTTTCCATTGGCAGAAGTTGATAGACCTTTCTCTGTCATCATCTTACCTAAGTATCATGTGATACAATTCAGTTCACTGTTTATTTTTTGCATTACAATTCTTATTACACCTATATACCACAGTTTTTCATATCTCTGTTTGTATATAAAGTATGTTGGCACACAATTCAATTCTTCATAGATGTACTTTGTATAATATGTCCATCACATTCCATCATCCTCACTAATTCTCTGCCCCCTCCTTTTCCCTCCCGCCTCTCTTCTCTATTTAGAGTTTGTCTATTCCTTCCATGCTCCCCCTCCCTACCCCACTATGAGTCAGCCTCCTTATATCAGAGAAAACATTCAGTTCTTTTATCCTCAGCAATTATTCCTCTCTCCCAGTTTTAAAAATCTGTTTATGTGTTCTAATTTGTTATACATGACAACATAGTAATGCAAGCATTGTGTACTATGCTTGTATTACTATAGTACACAAATAGAGCACAATTTTTCATTTATCTGGTTGTACACAAAGTAGAGTCACACCTAGGGTAATTATGTTCATCTCATTCTACCATCTTTCCTACCCCATTTTCCCTTCCTCTCCCTCCATTTTGCCCTATCTAAAGTTTCTCTATTCCTCCCATGCTACTGCCACCCCCACTATGGATCAGCATCCACTTATCAGAGGAAACATTCTGCATTTGTTTTTTGGGGATTGGTTTACTTCACTTAGCATGATATTCTCCAACTCCATCCATTTACCTGAAAATGCTACAATTTTATTCTCTTTTAATGCTGAGTAATATTCTATCATGTATACATATCACAATTTCTTTATTTTATTACATAACTAGCTGCTTTAAGTAAATTTTCTTTGTAGGCTTCTCTTCTTATACCTTTTAAATGTTGGGAGTTCTTCAGGACTGAATACATGATTCACTTTGATTCTTTCTCTAAATTTTCTCCCTAAATAATCTCTTCCAGTCCCATGATTTGATTATCATTATATTCCATTGATTCCAAAATATTTTTCTGTAGCTCCTACCGCTCTGTTGAATTTCTGATTTATGTCTAACTGCCTACAGACATCTTCATTTGGCATCTGAATAAGCATCTCAAAAATAAAACTAAACTCTGACCTTCATCTTAAAATCTACCTCCTATATGAATAGTCTGCATCTTTGTAAAAGCCACTACTTACAAACTCAGACTATCAGATGCTCAACTATCACTTTTGAATATTTTCTCCCACATTCATTTTTTCAGTACTGGTGGACCAATTTTATCATATATAAATGGACCAGCCTTCTTTTCTTCATATACATTGACATTTTCTTAGTCAGGTCACCATAAATTTCTTGCTTGAACTAGGGAAACAGCCTCCTAGTTGGACTTCACACAGATTTTAATCTCTGTATTACCCAAAGAGCAATAAAAATGATTGTTTTAAAATATAAATCAGGGAAAACTTAAAGTCCTCAATTTTAGACTTTCATGAGATTGTCCGTCACCAGTGAGACATGTCTTCTGTCCTTTGGAACCTGTGAGCCTGCAGAAACAGAAGCCTAAGGATACACAGATTCAGAAAATGCCTCAAGACACAGCTGGGTTTAGTTCTCTACTTATCTCCTTAGGTGTTTTTTTTTTTCCTCTTTAGTTTTTGTTTTCTGAGGATTGTCTATTTCTTACCATTTTTAAGCATCCCCCACAATGGAAACTCCACCAAGGCAATCAGCGGCCACCATCTTGGAGAGCTGAAGTATCCACCGCCACTCTCTGACAGACTGCAAAAATAAAACAGGTCTGTGTCACTCAGCCCACCCCCCATACATCAGGGAAACTGCATTAAACCCCTCCTAGGCTTTCCGGGGGAGGGAGTATCAGAGTGAGCCCGCATAAAGACTAGGAGAAAACTAGAGACACCTGACCTTCAACTCCCCTTCCCATCAGCAGCCAAAAGGAAGCCTGTCTAGCCAGCGCTGGGGGAGGGGCAAGCAGAAAAAAACAAATGATAGAGTGCCGGGGATGTCAATAGGCAATTGTGCGACCCCGGGGATCCGGGCTGATGGATTCGCCCGGCCTGCCCCACGGCTACAGAAGGCGGGACGCCGCAGAGAAGCGATTAATTAGCAAGCAGGGAGGAAAGTGGCTGCCATTCGGTGGAACCCGGCTGGCCAAGCCCGCACTGACCCCCGGGCTGAGTACGGGATTTCAGACGGGGAAGGAAGTGATACAGTCCCGTCCCCCACAACGGAAACCCCTCCAAGGCAATCAGCGGCCACCATCTTGGATAGCTGAAGTATCCACCGCCACTCTCCGACAGACTGCAACAATAAAACAGGTCTGTGTCTCCTAGGCTCTCCTAGGCTTTCCGGGGGAGGGAGTATCAGAGTGAGCCCACATAAAGACTAGGGGAAAACTAGAGACACCTGACCTTCAACTCCCCCTCCCATCAGCAGCCAAAACGAAACCTGTCTAGCCAGCGCTGGGGGAGGGGCAAGCAGAAAAAATCAAAACGATAGAGTGCCAGGGATCCCAATAGCCAATTGTGTGACCCCGGGGATCCGGGCTGACTGATTCGCCCGGCCTTCCCCACGGCTACAGAAGGCGGGGCACCGCAGAGAAGTAATTAATTAGCAAGCAGGGAGAAAAGTGGCTGCAATTCTGTGGAATCCTGCCGGATGAGCCCGCACTGACCCCCAGGCTGAGTACGGGATTTCAGAGGGGGAAGGAAGCGGTACAGTTCTATCCCCCACAACGGGAACAAAACAATAGAGTGCCGGGGCCCCCAATAGACACCCTCCAAGACCAACAAACGGCAGGCCCAGAGTACAGTTTGAACTGCAGAGAACCATCACTCGGGAAATCTGGTCTAGCAGGAGAAACCAAGACTAGCAGGAGAAACTAGGGGACTAGAGGCCAGGCCCTCGCGACTGGGCGGCTGGAAACCGCAGGCCCGCTGGCGAGAGTTCACCCACTGCCCGCGTAACTGGGCGGTAGGAGAACGCCCGCCCGCCGGCTACAGACCGCAGGACTGGGTGCCTAGAGATCGCCCGCCCACCGGCGACAGCCGGCCCGCTGCCCGCGCGACTGAGAGGCTGAAGTCCACCCCCCTGCCTGCGACCGTTCACCCGCCTGCTGCCTGAGATACTGGGGGGCTGGAGACTGCCCGCCTGCCTCGACGGGGAGCTGAAACCAAACAGAGACAGTCCAGTCACACAGCCCCATTAGGACACCCCAGCAAGGAGCCTGGGGCCCGTCATAGCAGAGTAGTGACGTCACTGGAGCTCAGCCGTCAGAATTCCTTCCCAGCAGAATCCACGTTAGCAGGCACAGTTTAACAACACAAAGAAGAAACAACAGAGTAATACAGAACCAAAACAAACCTATAGAAGAGAGCAGAAACACGGCAATCAAATAGAGCTGGAAAGTAACATGGACAACATGAGAAAACAAGGGAAAAAAGGAGTACAAACAATACAGGAAAACTTAATTCTACAGGAGGACATAGAAACATCAAAAGCAGGGATAGGGAATGAACTCAAGGCATACCTAACTCGAATGGAAAGGAATATTAGGGAAGACATGAGACAGCAAGTCCAAGCAATAAAAGTATATTTTGAAAACGAATTAAACAAACAAATTCAAATGGCAAAGAACGAGCTCTACCAGGAGATAGAGATCTTAAAAAAAAATCAAACAATAATCCTAGAATTGCAGGAAAATATAAACCAAATTAAAAACTCAAACAAGAATATTACAAACAGACTTGATCAAGTAGAAGTCAGAACATCAGATAATGAAGACAAGGTTTATCAACTTGAAAAGAATATAGTCAACACAGAAAAGATGCTAAAATTCCATGAGCAATCTATTCAAGAGATATGGGATGTCATAAAAAAACCAAATTTGAGGGTCATTGGGATAGAAGAAGGCACAGAGACTCAAACCAAAGGAATGGACAGCATATTAAATGAAATAATTCTAGAAAACTTCCCAGAGATGAAAGATGAAATGGATTGCCAAATCCTGGAAGCCTACAGGACCCCAAACATTCAAAACCATAATAGACCAACTCCAAGACATATAATTATGAAGATAGCCAACGTACAGAACAAGGAGAGAATATTAAAAGCTACGAGAGAAAAGAGGCAGATTACATTCAGGGGTAAACCAATTAGGTTAACGACTGATTTCTAATCACAGACTTTGAAAGCGAGAAGATCCTGGAACAATGTATTTCAAACACTGAAAAATAATGGATTCCAACCAAGAATACTGTATCCAGAAAAATTAAGCTTCAGATTTGACAATAAAATTAAAATCTTTCATGATAAACAAAAGCTAAAAGAATTTGCAGCAAGAAAACCAGCACTGCAAAGCATTTTGAGCAAAATACTACAAGAAGAGGAACTGAAAAATAGTGCCCAAAACTAACAGCAGGAGGTTTCTCAATAAAGGGGGAGGAAAATAACCAAAAAGTAAAACCAGCCAAACTAAAATAAATAAATAAAGAAGCATGACTGGAAGTACAAATCATATCTCAATTGTAACCTTAAATGTTAATGGCCTAAACTCACCAATCAAGAGACATAGGCTACTAACCTGGATCAAAAAAACAAATCCAACAATATGCTGCCTTCAAGAGACTCCTATGA
This sequence comes from Spermophilus citellus, assembly GCF_964194105.1. Classification (NCBI taxonomy): domain Eukaryota; kingdom Metazoa; phylum Chordata; class Mammalia; order Rodentia; family Sciuridae; genus Spermophilus; species Spermophilus citellus. The sequence goes on from NC_138190.1 coordinate 103,991,075, forward strand.
TAGGAAAAGACATACACAGGCTGATGGTAAAAGGTTGGGAAAAATCATACCACTCACATGGCCCTCGGAAGCAAGCAGGAGTGGCCATACTCATATCGAATAAAATCAACTTTAAGCCTAAGTTAATCAAGAAGAATAAAGAAGGACACTATATCCTGTTAAAAGGAACCATCCACCAACAAGATATAACAATTATCAATTTGTATGCACCAAACAATGGAGCTGCAACGTTCATAAAACAAACTCTCCTGAAGTTCAAGAGTCAAATAGACCACAACACAATAATTATGGGTGACTTCAACATACCGCTCTCGCCATTAGAGAGATCCTCTAGACAAAAACTGAATAAAGAAACTATAGAACTCAACAGCACAATCAATAACCTAGACTTAACCGACATATATAGAATATATCAACCATCATCATGTGGATACACGTTCTTCTCAGCAGCACATGGATCCTACTCAAAGATAGACCATATATTATGCCATAAGGCAACGCTTAGTAAATATAAAGGCGTGGAGATAATACCATGCACCATATCTGATCACAATGGAATGAAATTGGAAATCAATGATAAAAGAAGGAAGGGAAAATCCTACATCACATGGAAAATGAACAATATGTTACTGAATGATCAATGGGTTACAGAAGACATAAAGGAGGAGATAAAAAAAATTCTTAGAGACAAATGATAATACAGACACAACATACTGGAATCTATGGGACACAATGAAAGCAGTTTTAAGAGGAAAATTCATTTCTTGGAGTTCTTTCCTCAAAAAAAGAAATAACCAACAAATAAATGAACTCACACTACACCTCAAAAACCTAGAAAAGGAAGAGCAAAACAACAGCAAATGTAGTAGAAGACAAGAAATAATTAAAATTAGAGCAGAAAGCAACGAAATTGAAACAAAAAAAAACCACTGAAAAAATTGATAAAACTAAAAGTTGGTTCTTTGAAAAAATAAATAAGTTAGAAAGGCCCTTAGCCATGCTAATGAAGAGAATAAGAGAGAGAACTCAAATTACCAACATACGGGATGAAAAAGGCAATATCACAACAGACACTACAGAAATACAGAAGATAATTAGAAAGTATTTTGAAACCCTATATTCCAATAAAATAGAAGATAGTGAAGATATCGATAAATTTCTTAAGGCATATGATCTGCCCAGATTGAGACAGGAAGACACACACAATTTAAACAGACCAATAACAAAGGAAGAAATAGAAGAAGCCATCAAAAGACTACCAACCAAGAAAAGCCCTGGACTGGATGGATATACAGCAGAGTTCTACAAAACCTTCAAAGAAGAATTAATACCAATACTTTTCAAGCTATTTCAAGAAATAGAAAAAGAAGGAGCTCTTCCAAATTCATTCTATGAGGCCAACATCACTCTGATCCCAAAACCAGACAAAGACACTTCAAAGAAAGAAAACTACAGACCAATATCTCTAATGAACTTGGATGCAAATATTCTCAATAAAATTCTGGCGAATCGAATACAAAAACATATCAAAAAACTTGTGCACCATGATCAAGTAGGATTCATCCCTGGGATTCAAGGATGGTTCAATATACGGAAATCAATAAATGCTATTCACCACATCAATAGACGTAAAGACAAGATCCATATGATCATCTCGATAGATGCAGAAAAAGCATTTGACAAAGTACAGCATCCCTTTATGTTCAAAACACTAGACAAACTAGGGATAACAGGAACTTACCTCAACATTGTAAAAGCTATATATGCTAAACCTCAGGCTAGCAACATCCTAAACGGAGAAAAACTGAAGGCATTCCCTCTAAAATCTGGAACAAGACAGGGATGCCCTCTATCACCACTTCTATTCAATTTAGTTCTTGAAGTACTAGCCAGAGCAATTAGACAGACAAAAGAAATTAAAGGCATAAAAATAGGAAAAGAAGAAATTAAATTATCGCTATTTGCGGATGACATGATAATATACCTAACAGACCCAAAAGGGTCTACAAAAAGCTGCTAGAGTTAATAAATGAATTCAGCAAAGTAGCAGGTTATAAAATCAACACGCATAAATCAAAGGCATTCCTGTATATCAGCAACAAATCCTCTGAAATGGAAATAAGGAAAACCACTCCATTCACAATATCCTCAAAGAAAATAAGATACTTGGGAATCAACCTAACAAAAGAGGTGAAAGATTTATACAATGAAAACTACAGAACCCTAAATAGAGAGATAGAAGAAGATCTCAGAAGATGGAAAAATGTACCCTGTTCATGGATAGGCAGAACTAACATCATCAAAATGGTGATATTACCCAAAGTTCTCTACAGGTTTAATGCGATGCCAATCAAAATCCCAATGGCATTTCTTGTTGAAATAGATAAAGCAATCATGAAATTCATATGGAAAGACAAAAGACCCAGAATAGCAAAAGCAATTCTAAGCAGGAAGTGTGAATCTGGAGGTATAGCAATACCAGGGTTCAAACTGTACTACAAAGCAATAGTGACAAAAACAGCATGGTACTGGTACCAAAACAGGCAGGTGGACCAATGGTACAGAATAGAGGACACAGAGACTAATCCACAAAGTTACAACTATCTTATATTTGATAAAGGAGCTAAAAACATGCAGTGGAGGAAGGATAGCATCTTCAACAAATGGTGCTGGGAAAATTGGAAATCCATATGCAACAAAATGAAACTGAATCCCTTTCTCTCGCCATCCACAAAAGTTAACTCAAAATGGATCAAGGAGCTAGGTATCAAATCAGAGACGCTGTGTCTGATAGAAGAAAAAGTTGGCTCCGATCTACATATAGTGGGGTCAGGCTCCAAATTCCTTAATAGGACGCCCATAGCCCAAGAGTTAATAACAAGAATAAACAAATGGGACTTACTTAAACTAAAAGTTTTTTTTCTCAGCAAGAGAAACAATAAAAGAGGTAAATAGAGAGCCTACATCATGGGAACAAATTTTTACCCCTCACACCTCAGATAGAGCCCTAATATCCAGAATGTACAAAGAACTCAAAAAATTAAACAATAAGATAACTAACAACCCAATCAACAAATGGACCAAGGACCTGAACAGACACTTCTCAGAGGAGGACATACAATCAATCAACAAGTACATGAAAAAATGCTCACCATCTCTAGCAATCAGAGAAATGAAAATCAAAACCACCCTAAGATACCATCTCACTCCAGTAAGATTGGCAGCCATTATGAAGTCAAACAACAGTAAGTGTTGGCGGGGATGTGGAGAAAAGGGTATACTTGTACACTGCTGGTGGGACTGCAAAATGGTGAGGCCAATTTGGAAAGCAGTATGGAGATTCCAGGGAAAGCTAGGAATAGATCCACCATTTGACCCAGCTATCGCCCTTCTCGGACTATTCCCTGAGGACCTTAAAAGAGCACACTATAGGGATACGGCCACATCAATGATTATAGCGGCACAATTCACAATAGCTAGACTGTGGAACCAACCTAGATGCCCTTCAATAGATGAATGGATAAAAAAAATGTGGCATCTATACACAATGGAGTATTATGCAGCACTAAGAAATGACAAAATCATAGAATTTGCAGGGAAATGGATGGCATTAGAGCAGATTATGCTAAGTGAAGCTATCCAAGCCCTAAAAAACAAATGCCAAATGTCTTCTTTGATATAAAGAGAGCAACTAAGAACAGAACAGGAAGGAAGAGCATGAGGAAAAGACTACAGTGAACAAAGACGAATGGGGGGAGAGAAAGGGAGAGAGAAGAGAAAGCATATGGAAATGGTAGGAGACCTTCAATGATACACAAAATTATAAGAGGTTATGAGGGGCAAGGGGGAGGGGGGAAAAAGGGGAGAGAATTGAACAACAGCAGAGGAGGTAGAGAGGGAAGATGGGAGGGGAGGGGACGGGGGATAGTAGGGGATAGGAAAGGTAGCAGAATACAACAGTCACTAATATGCCATTATGTAATAATGTGAGTATGTAACAGTTGTGATTCTGCAATCTGTATTTGGGGTAAAAATGGGAGTTCAAAACCCAATTGAGTCTAATGTATGAAAGATGATATATCATGAGCTCTGTAATGTTTTGAATAATCAATAAAAAAAATTTCACAGATAAAAAAAATATATAAATCAAACCAAGTTACTCTTCTGGTTAAACTTTTAAATGAATTCCCACTGAGCTTGATTAAAAGGCAATGTCCTTACTATGTCGAATCAAGCCTAAGCTTTATGTCTCCAGCCTCAACTCATAACATTCTCCTCATTGTGTGCTCAACCTCTTATTAGTTTCATTTCAGTTATTGGAATGTACCATTGCCTTCCCTAACTCAGTAACTGTACACAGCCTATTTACTTTGTCTCAAATTCCCTTCCTGAAACTCTTCATGAAGTTGCTTCTATTCTTGTTTATCTTCAGTTAAAATCATATTTTTAAATATTCCCTTGGTGATCACCTTACTTAAAATGAAGTTTTCCAATTATTTATTTTTAAAAAATATCTTTTAGTTGTAGATGGACACAAATCTTTATTTATTTATTTATATTTATATGGTGCTGAGGATCAAACTCAGTGCTTCACACCTGCAAGGCAAGTACTCTACCATTGAGCTACAGCCACAGCCCTGAATTTTCCATTTATTGCTTTGCATTATTCTTGCTGGGTATATCCTTCATATCACTGACTATAAGTCTTAATGAATTTATTTGTTGTTTGATTCTGCCTGCCTCTTCCAGTTGAATGTGTACTCAATGAAATTAAGCACTTCATCTTCTTCCCTATTAGATCTTCAGTGCTTAGCAAAGTATCTGGTATATACAAACATTTGTTGAATGAATTAGTGAATAAATTAATGACCAAAGAACTATTTACATTCTTTGATAATGGTCTTGGATACCACACCAAGCTTTTTAAATTTAATTTTGTGTGTGATTGACTATTGTGGGACATACATATATAGTGAGATAAATGCTAAAGCAGAGGTAAAAAGAAATTAAATTCTGTGAAGGGATAGCATAGGGACAAGTTAATTGTGTCTAGAAGAGAGTCATAAAGGTTTAGTGGAAGAGATGGTATTTGAGGTAGTCTTTCAAAGGCAAGTCAAATTTGTACGTGTTGAAATAAGGGGAGTAAGTGGAAAATTACAGGTTATTTTTGAATAAGGGAATGTGATCCAATAAAATTTGCAAAGTGAGATGTGGATGCTTAGTAAAAGGTAAATTTAGGGGAAAAAGTAATTAGGACAGATTGTGCAGCTCATTGTATACTTGAGCTGTGACATAGCCTAAACAGAGCAGAAGTGTGGTACATTTTCAAATATTCATTTATGCTTCCTCCTGAAATTTCTTTTCAGTCTCTTTTCTCCTCTACATTCTTCATTTTCTCTTCCCTGGTTCTAGCACAAGTTACCTCTTGCCTAGAAAATCTGAACAACCTCTTAATTAATCCTTCCTTTCCCCACTCCTTCAACCAACCTTTTTTCTCTGTCACCTTAAGTTTTCTAAAGCACAACTGTGATTATGCTACATCCCTCTTCAAAAACCTTCAGTAATTCTGTGTTGCCCACAGGATAAAATTTAAACTTGATAGCAGGGTATTTTAAGCTGATGAACTCTGTACACACATTAGACTACCACTGTTTAAGAGAAGTAAAAATATTTACTCTTTGGGGAAGGAAACATCTTCAGATTTCTGAGAAGAATTTGTAACATTGATCTCTCTTTAAGTAAACACTACCCTTTAATGGAATCATGGGACAATAACTCCTTATACAAACATGTTTCCAGGGAAGTGACCTGGCATCTTCACTCATTTAAATCCTGTAAAAACAATAGACTCACCTTCAAAGCTCAATCAATCAACCACTAAGTCTTGAGTATATACTGCATGGCCCAATCTCCTAAAACACAAAAGAAAAGAAATATAATCATATAAAATATTCAGCAACTCAGGGGCAATACATAGGTTGAAAAATACTTGAATGATTGCTACAGAATTGGAAATCCAAATATGAACAATTCTGATCTGTTCCTATACTTCACACACTGGCTTTCTCTTCCACAGATAATATGTTGAAGCTGTGCAAATTAACTGAAAGTGAGATGTGCTGAGTTTATTAATATGTTTTTTTTTCTAGATGTTATAGATGCCCATATGTCCAGGGTTGACTGAGTCTCTGAAGTGTTTTCCCTATGATCAGCCTAAGATATTTGAAAACAAAAAAGATCACAGAGGCTGAACACCTACTCTGATTTAAGCACAGAATGGGAGAGTAACCCACATCTATGATCCATATTGAGTAGATTTTGTGCCTGTTGGAATACTCTAATGAAGACTTAGTTGGTCTCATTTTATTCTTCTGTTTACTATGTTTTGGGGGTCTTATAAAGAAATTCCTTGTCCCTCCCAATATCCTCAAGAATTTCTCATGGATTTTCTTCTAATTATTTCATAGTTTCAGGTTTTATATTGGAGTTTTTAATTCTTTTCTTTTTGGTGAGGGTACCATGAAACTCAGGGGTACTCAGCCACTGGGCCACATCCTCAGCCCTATTTTGTATTTTATTCAAGGTTTCACTGAGTTGCTTAGCACCTCGATAAGTTGCTGAGGCTTGTTTTGAACTCATGATCCTCCTGCCTCAGCTGCCCAAGCCACTGGTATTGCAAGCATGCACCACCACGCCCAGCTAAAGTCTTTCATTCTATTTGAATTGATTTGTGTAACTGGAGAGAGAGATCTAGTTTAATTCTTCTGTCTGTGAACACCCAATTTTCTTAGCACCATTTATTGAAGAGTTGTCCTTTCTTCAATGAGTGTTCTCAATATCTTGTCAAGATAAGTTATATGTAAGTATGAGAGTTTGTTTCTAGAATCTCTATTCTGTTCTATTGGCCTATGTTTCAGTAGCATGCTATTTTTATTTCTATGGTTTTGTAGTATATTTTGAAGTCAGGCAGTATTATGCCTCCTGCTTTGTTACTTTTTCATAAAAGAGGGTTTGACTGTGCAGAGTTTCTGTGGTGCCATATGGATTTTAGGATTTTTTTCTAATTCTTTTTATAGTACCAGGGGCACTTAACCACTAAACCACATCCCAGCCCCTTTTTATATTTTATTTAGAGACAAGGTCTCACTAAATTCTTTAGGGCCTTGCTAAATTGCTGAGGCAGGATTTGAACTGGCAATCCTCCTGCCTCAGCTCCTGGAATCTCTCAGATTACAGGTCTGAGCCACCATGCCTGGCTTGTCATTGGTATTTTCATAGGGGTTGTATTTATCTGTAGATCATTTGGGGTAGTATCAACATTTAATTTTTCCAATCTGTGAACGGATGACTTTCAATTTTTGTATAGCCTCTTCAAATTCTTCCACCAATGTTTTATAATTTTCAACATAGAAATTGTTCACCTGTTTAGTTAAATTTATTCCTAGTTATTTCATTTTGTTGTGGCTCTTGCAAATGGGATTGCTACTTCAGATTATTTCTATTTACATGTAGCATTGATATTGATTTTATATGTTGATTTAATGTAATGCTATTTTTCTGAATTTGTTTATTAGTTCTAAAAACTTCTATACAGCAAAGGAATCAATCTATACAATAAGGAAGCAACCTATAGAATGGGAGAGAATATTTAAAAATTATACATCTGACATGGCATTAATATACAGAATATATAAATATCTCAAACAACTTAATCGTAAAAAAATAAATAATCAGATTAGATACTGAACATTGACTTAAATAGACATTTCCCAAGAGAAGATACACAAATGGCCAATAAGTATATGGAAAAATGCTCAACATCATGAATCATTAGGGAAATGTAAGTCAAAGCTCTAGCAAGATATCACCTCACTTAGTGAGACTAGGTATTATCAAAATGACAAAAGGTAACAAGTACCTATAAGGACATGAAAAAAGGGAAACCCTTGCACACTGTTGGTGGAAATGCAAATTAGTAGAGCCATTATGGAAAATAGTAGCAATCCCACTGCTGGATATGTACCTAAAGGAAATGAAACTAGTATATGGAAGAGTGATCTGCATCCTCATGTGCTCTGCAGCATTATTCACAATAGCCAAAAAATAAAAAAAAAACCCTGAAGAGTCCACTAAATGATGAATGGATAGAAAATGTAGTATATATACACAATAGAATATTATTAACCCATAAAAAGAATGAAATACTGTCATTTGTGACAATATGGTTGAAACTGCAGGGCACTATACTAAATGAAATAAACTTCATCCCTAAAAGACAAGTACCACATGATCTCACTTTCATGGGAAATAAAAAAGCTTATTTCATAGAAGTTAAGAGGAGAATGGTGGTCACCAGATGCTAGGGAGAGTAGGAGGCATGGAGGGATAAGGGGAAGTTGATTAATGGATACTACATTACACAGGAATAAGAAGTTCTGGTGTGTGACTGTACAATAGTGTGATTACAAATAACAGTAATATGTGGTGCATTTTAAAGTAACAGAAGAAACTATTGAAACATTTATCAGAAAGTAATGATTAATGTTTGTGGAGATAGAAAAATAAGACTCGTTTTAAGGGCTACTATATAGTCTATCTTGGGGAATATTTCCTATATGCTTAAAAATAATATGTATTCTGTAGTCATTGAGTGGAAAATTCTATATATTAGTTAACTGACAGTGTTGTTCATATCTTTTGTTTCCTTCTGATTTTCTCTCCAGTTGTTTTACATAACATTGATAGTCTAGTATTAATAACTCTAAACATTATTATTGAATTGCTGTTTTCTCTTTTCAGTTCTTTCTGGATTTGGTTTGTGTTTCTGCTGTTAGGTGCATATGCATTTATTGTTGTTCTATCTCCTGTATATCATCCTAGATACAAGATAAATAGGAGTCTTGCATTATCACTATAAAATGTTCTTTGTCTCTTTTTTTCGGTGTGGGTGTCCCCAGGGATTGAACTCAGGGGCACTTAACCACTGAGCCACATACCCAGCCCTATTGAGTTGCCTATTGCCTCACTTTTGTTGAGGCTGACTTTGAACTCATGATCCTCCTGTTCTGAGCCACTGGGATTCCAGGCATGCGCCACCATGCCGGGCCTATTCTTTGTCTCTTTGATATTAACGCAGCCACTGTAACTCTTACGGTAACTGTTTGCATGGTATACTTCTTCCCATCCTTTTATATCCATTTTTTAATGTCTTTGAATCTAAAGGATATAAAAATACCATGAGTACAGTCTAGAATTAATAGACGTATTCATTCTTCTTACTCATCTGATTCCAAAATTATCACTTCTGCTGATAAAATTGCTGGGAGTGGATGTCACTAATGCTCATTTTTCCAAGAGGCTGCCAGCTCTTGTGCCATGCCATAATTTGACAGGATTTTTGCCTTGGCTTTGATGGAAGGTGAGAAATAGCAAGGATCTGAGAATTACCATACCACCACAGGTTCCCACTGTTTTATTAAAAAATAAAAATATTGGGATGGGGATATAACTCAATTGGTAGAGTGCTTACCTCACATGCACAAAGCCTTGGGTTTAATCCCAAGCACCATAAAAAAATAAGATAAAATAAAAACATCATCTGTTTTCCAAAAATAAACAACTTTCAGATTGTTGTGTGCTTTTGTCCATTTCCAGATTGTTTTAACATTTCTTTTTCAGTTTTCTCATAATTTCAGTTGCTTTTTGGGAAGAGGTTTTGACAACCCCTTACTCTGCCATAAGTACAATTTCCATCTCCAACTTTGCCTCTCTGCTTTTTAGGTGATTGAATTCTAGAATTCATACACATAAAATTACAATATTATACACTTGAAATAAAATAAAAAAAACTCTGTGTCTCAATGCATAAATGAATATGTAGCACTTTCCTTTTAAAAGAGTATTTGTAGATTATAAATTGAAAGCTATAATGAATATAGCATTTAAAATTCATTTCTTCACTCATTAATTTATCCAAGAATTTTCTTGAGAACCTAATATGTGCCATCTTTCAATCCAATTTCCCAAGTCACAGTATTCACACATCCTCAAGGGACTTCATAATTAGTTAGGAAAACCAACCCACAGGAAAAAACAATGGATTGAGATCAATGAAATAGAAAAAAGGAGGAAGGAGGAGAAATAAGAAATATAACATTAGTGATTATTGTTTAAAGAAAGCTTATGGTGAGTTGTGAAAAGCTAATAATATTCACTGCCTACCAATACATCCATAGGTCAAGTACATGCATGGGAGGATACAATCAGAAGCAGGAGTCTGCATGAATTGTAGTACATCTGGGAGTACATCCTGAAAACTAGGAGCTTGGAGCCTGCCCTTTGATAGAGGAGAAATTTGAGTTATGGCAAAAAGAGGAGAAACAATGCCCCATGAGTAATTGAATTAATCTTTATCAAAGGTCTAGTTATCTCTACTTACAAACTACATTTTCTATATATCCATGAAATTTTCAAATGATTTGGAATCTAACACCCAATATAATGAATAGAATTATACTCTCTCCACTTCTATTTTCTGAAATATATTATAGTTGATTATTGTCAGTGAAGTTGAGCATATGGTCCTAAAATGGCTCTAAATGATTTTATATGTTTTCTGTTTTATTATTATCCATCTGATACTTTGAATGAGGCAGCATACGGCAGTTAATTTTCTCCTCCAGTCCCTTGTGCACAATATTAAAACAATTCAAAGCAGCACGTATTTCAGCTGTCTTTTATGGATGAATTATACCTCCTGCAGTCTGTATGTGGAGACGCAGAACAGGCCATGAGACAGATTTTAGCCTAAATGTTATTTTGCTTGCCAGGAAGGATTTAGAGTACTATTTAAAAGTATGTGAATTTTAAGTACAAATCAAATGCTTAAATGGTTCTTTAATTATGACAAGTATAGAAAATAAAATTGATTAATATTACATTTTAATAAAAAAGGGACTTGATAACCATTTCAAATGACATTTAAGTATTTGAAAGATACATTTATTTCTAATCGTAAATTCTTAAGATCAAAAGGGCCATATAAGGTAATCTACTAAATCCCTCTGCCTGTTACTACAAGCATTTCTCAAGCATCCCTTTGATTCAACTATCTAATACTATATAAGCAACCCTCTCCTAATCTAGTGGCATTAAATAATCAATATATATATTGCTCATGATTCTATGGTTCACCAATTTGGGCCAGGCTTAGCTAGGCACTTCTCCTGGTTTCAACTGGGTCATTCATGAGACTGCAATTATTTAGTGGCTTTACTATCCAGCAGTGTTCTAATCTGGTCTCATAGATTGTTGGGACAATCTTTGAATAGAGGACATGTTTCAATGAGTATACACTTTACATGTGTGCTTCTGTTATATATGTTTATATCTCATTGCAAAAGAAAAATTATATGACCAAGCCTAGCTTCAAGGGATGGAGAAATAAACTATTTCTTGATGGGAAGGGAGGAAAAGGCACAATGTGAATAAGGAAAATGTTTATTAAGTAATCTCAAAACTTCTGTTATTGTACCTGTCCATATTTTGCTTGAAAATCTCCAATGTTAATAAGTTTAGTACCTTCTAAGATGGCTTCTTTCATCATAGTTCATCTCTGAAACATGGTAGCTTCCATTCATTGATGATTGTTTTTTTTTAAATCCATAAATACAGGTTTTAATCTAGCTAGTTAGCAAGCAAGCGCCTGATGCATTAAACACAGAATATCTTAGGAAAACATGGTGAATGAAACAGATGCAATCCTTGCTATCATAAAACTCATAATCTACTATAAGAAGAGAGTGAATAAATTTTTTAAAAAAACAAATATATCTTGAAATATATATATGCTTTGAAGAAGTCAAAGAAACCATGAGAGCATTTATACTGGGAGCATCCAAATGAATCTGGGGGAAAAGATATGGAAAAGCTTACTTGACGAAGTGACATAAATATTAGGTGAAGAGTAGGGAAAGAGCATTTCAGGTAGGGTAAACAGTGTAGGAAAAGGCCCTGAGGTGGAAAGAACTTTACTTGTTTCAATTCAGTATTATTAGAGCAAAGTGAAAATTGTTTTAAACTAGTATTAGAGGCAACAAACAGATTGCATGGAGCCTTGTGGAGTTTTGTCATTTTATTTCTGGAAGTCAGCAAGGGTAATTCAAATTCCTCTTTCTTGTGATGTCACTATAAGATGGTTCTTAAGAGTGTTAGGTAGACTCTGGAATCAAAATATGGGAATCAGTACTCTACTACTAACTGATCACAGACCTTTTTCTTCATTTGTAAAGAGAGAGCTATTAATAAGTACTTCATAAGTTGATAAATTAATTTAAAACACTAATTTATGTAAAGAGCTTAACATAGTCTCTGACATATAGTAAATAGTGACCAAATGGTAGCAGTAATCTTATCAACCTCTTTTTATTCCTCTTTACTATATCGGGGCATTCTTCTTCAAATATATTCTGAACATATGGATTTTAACTGAGCTTCTTAATTTGACTATCCTCAAGGTTTTGTATTCACTCTTGGAAATATTATCCCAAAATATCCAACCTGAGTCCTTCATGCTGTGATATAAAAATAACTCAGTTGGATTTGGTTCTTTCTGGGTATGAAGAAAGTGAAGTTAGCATGCATGCTATCTTACAAACTGCATTATGAAATATTATTTATTTCCTGATATGTGCAGGTATGTGTATATGTATGTGTTTGTAATTAATTGAGTCATAGTCTCTAAGTTAATAGTAATGATTGGAATCTTTTTCTCTATCATATTCTTTCACGACAGGGTTTGCCATTTTAAAATTACCTAATTAGTTATGATATGTCATTATATTTAAAACAATAAGATTTCAGGACTAATAGAAACCTTAACCTTCATCCAGTCTAATCTTTTCCCACCTAACTGCACTTCACAGTAGATATAGGGATGTGTTTTCCCAGAGCCTTCTTAAAGGAAGGAGGGTCTTCTCACAGCACCTCTTACTGTCAACTCCTAGAGGGTTTGTCTCAGCTACAGAGAGCTGTTTTTCGCATGGGCATACTTTCCTATCCAGTGACTAATTGTAGTAGTGATATACACCCAGCCATCTGAGAACAAAATGACATATTACAACGAGTCATTTATACTCCAGAAATTCATGTGAGATTGGCCTGGATAGCAGTTTTCTTGACTTATTTAATCCTTCCTGCTCCGTCTCCTCCCTTCCACAGGTATTGATCCCTAATAAGTACCCTAAGCAATTGGCAGGCCAATTCCCTTTCAATAACTACTTCAGAAAACCCAACCTCTTAACATCTCAACAATTTTTAAGGATTGAACTCAGGGCCTCTTGAATGCTAGGCAAATGATCTATCACTGAGCTCTACCCTGATCCCATCTTTTAAAACCTGAAGCCCACATTTACTCACAGAACTTAATCGTGAGTCCCATCTCTGAATTTTCTATTTTGGGCTCCAATCACTCTGAGAAAATTGTTCATTAAATCTTTTTTTTTTATAGGATCAATTACAATTTCTTCAGTATCTCTTGTTGCTTCTCGAGGTGCTCATAAAAAATTTAGGTTCCAAAGTCTATGAAATTTGCCTGACTTTACACTAAGATGTCTTTCTATTTTAGGAATGATTACTGAGTCTGAGAATGCATTACTATATAAACCAAGTCTTCACATTGCAGCACACTTCCAGACAATAAGACGTGAGTACTGTGAACCTGTCATTGATAAAGAGGGAGAGGTAGGGGAATAGGCAGTAGTCAGGACAATGAGCAGATAATTCACTAGGGTCTGCCTTCCTGTGTGTCCTCCACCACAATTAGCTCAGCCATTATAAATTCCCTCATGTCTCATGTTCTGTATTGTCACCTGGATCTCCCTCAGTGTAATCTTTTCTCAGTGCCACTTATTAAAAATGCTGACTTTCAAAGAGCTCTATAAATGTCTTTAAACATCCCCTGACTCAATAAAAATGGATGAAATTGAACACTAAGGCTATATTCCATCGTCTATCTCCCAAGAGTCTTCAGATAAACTATGAAATCAATCTTTCTGTCCCATCCAGGTCATTTCACTAGCTTTAATATTATTTACAGCCCTATCTATATAATCCCTGTTCTTTTCCCTGAAGTCATCAGCATGTTCTCTTTTTGTTTTAAGCTCACAGGGTCTTTCAAACTGAAAATGGCTGATGCCTCTAACACTGATAATGGAAAAAGTGCTCCCCTGGTTGCTTGTAGATCGTTTTCCAAAATGGAATGTATTTAGAGAAGCAGTAAAGAGATTTTTAAAATGCAGGGTGTGGGCCCAGGACTTACTATGTGACAAAATTTCACAGAGGTAGTGAAACTCTGGGAGGATATACCAAAAAGAGTGGTTATCTCTGCATAGTAGGATTAAATATTTTCTTTGGTTTCACTTTATATTAAATTTTTATCACTTTGGTAATAACTTTATGCTAAAAGAAATAACCTGGATTCTAGGAAACTCTCATGCTATACCTTCAGACAGACACACACACATGCATATATATATGACTGGCATTATTTCATATGCTTTGAACACACAGAAAACAGAGTGAAGCCAGGTGAAAATAAGTGAGGTGCTTTTCAGGGTCTTATAGTAAATAGTGATAAGGAAGGACTACAATTTTATTCTCCTAACACCAAGCCTAATTTTCTTTATATAACTGCATGCTAGTTTTAAAGGGCAGTGGACTCTCTGTTCACCTCATAGATTGTTTCTTTTGCTGAGAAGAAACTTTTTAGTTTGACACCATCCCATTTATTGGTTCTTGATTTTTTTTCTTTTTTTATTGATTGTTCAAAACATTACAAAGCTCTTGACATATCATATTTCATACATTAGATTCAAGTGGGTTATGAAATCCCTAATTCTTGTGCTATAGGAGTCTCATTAAGGAAGTTGGGACCTAATCTAACATGATAAAAATTAGGGCCTACTTTTTCTTCTATTAGATACAGAGTCTCTGGTTTAATTCCTAGGTCCTTGGGCTGGGGATGTGGCTCAGCGGTAGCGCACTTGCCTGGCATGCGTGCAGCCCGGGTTCGATCCTCAACACCACATACCAACAAAGATGTTGTGTCCGCCAAGAACTAAAAATAAATAAATAAATATTAAATATTCTCTCTCTCTCTCTCTCTCTCTCTCTCTCTCTCTCTCTCTCTCTCTCTCTCTCTCCCCCCCCCAAAAAAAAAAAAAACTTAAAAAAAGAGTAATTCCTAGGTCCTTGATACATTTTGAGTTAAGTTTTGTACACGGTGAGAGAGAGAGAGAGGGGTTTAATTTCATTTTGTTGCATATGGATTTCCAGTTTTCCCAACACCATTTGTTGAAGATGAGCCTACATCCTGGGAGCAAATTTTTACTCCTCACACATCAGATAGAGCACTAATATCTAGGGTATATAAATAACTCAAAAATCTAAGCACCAAAAAAAAAAAAAAACAAAATGACGCAATCAACAAAAGGGCCAAGGAACAGAACAGACACTTCTCAGGATATACAATCAATCAAGAAATATATGAAAAAATGCTCAGCATCTGTAGCAATTAGAGAAATAAAAATCAAAACTAGTATAACATATCATCTCACTCCAGTCAGAATGTCAGCTCTTATGAAGATGAACAACAATAAGTGTTGGTGAGGATGTGAGGAAAAATGTACACTCATACATTGCTGGTGAGACTGCAAATTGGTGCAGCCAATATGGAAAGCAATATGGAGATTCCTTGGAAATCTGGGAATGGAACCACCATTTGACCCAGCTATCCCTCTCCTCAGACTATACCCAAAGGACTTTAAAACAGCATACCACAGGAACACAGCCACCTCAATGTTTAGAGCAGCACAATTCACAATAGCTAAACTGTGGAGCCAACCTAGATGCCCTTCAGTGGATGAATAGATTTTAAAAAACGTGGCATAAATATACAATGGAATTTTACTCAGCAATTAAAGAGAATAAAATCATGGCATTTGCAGGTAAATGGATGGGGTTGGAGAAGATAATACTAAGTGAAGGTAGCCAATCCCCCCAAAAAACAAATGCAGAATGTTTTCTGTGATATAAATGGATGGGATTAGAGAAGATAATGCTAAGTGAAGTTAGTCAATCTCCCCCCCCCAAAAAAATGCAGAATGTTTTCTCTGATATAAGGAGGCTGACTCATAGTGGGGTAGGGAGGGGGAGCATGGGAGGAATAGATGAATTCTAGATAGGGCAGGAGGGAAAGGGATGGAGCAGGAGATTAGCAAGGATGATGGAATGTGATAGACATCATTATCCAAAGTACATATATGAAGACACATAATGCATTCCACTGTCATAATTGTGGTGGAAGACACATAGGAAGGCAGACCCTAATGAATTATCTGCTCACCATCCTGACTACTGCCTATTCCCCTACTTCTCCCTCTTTATCAATGACAACATACTTTACATACAAGCAGAGGTATGAAAAATTGTGGTATATATGTGTAATAAGAATTGTAATGCATTCCACTGTCATTTTTTAAATCAATAAAAAAGAAAAACAAAACAAAAAAAGGCAATGGATAAGATGCCTTGATTCTATTGTCATGTATAACCAAAGAGAATGAGTAACAATTAAAAAATAGTATTTTATTCATCATTTCATGATTCAATATGTCTCTCAACATGCTTCTGAAAGCATTACTTTTGCTAATGTAGTAGAAGAGAAACCATGTTCTTTAAAAAAAATGGTACCTAGTCTTCACAGATGCTTCATTCTTTTATAATAAAGAAAAATTCGGCCTTTGATCTTAAGAATCTCCCCTTCTTTAAAGTAGTTTTATTAAACTCATTAATTTATTTTTATTTAACTTATGGATATTTTGGTGGAACAACACTGCAGTCCCCTCAGAACAATAGACCTAAAAGAAAAAGAAACCTACTCAATAACTAAGAAAAATTATCTTTCCTTTCCCTTAAAAATATCTGTAAGACATGTAAAGCAGCATGTATAGTGAATGTTAAATAAGCAAGAATTTAGCCCCATAAATATATGAATCTGCTGGGCTGCAAATAAAAATGACCATAATACAATAAGGAGCCAATAAATAGTTATAAATTCTCTTCTCCCTAATTACTCAGCTCACATTTCTTTAACATACAAAGAAAGATGTCATTTCTCTTGAGTTGAAGTGTAGGGAAGTAGTAAATGAGAGGAATTCTCTTTAGAGATAGAATCTTTGAATCCCTGTACTTGTCTCTCCTATAGCATTTATTATTCGGAATGACAAAAGTCAGTTCATGTGTGTTTTCCTCTCACTGAACCGTGAACTAATGAAGGATCATCAGTAGATTCAAGTTTCACTCTAATTCGAATGCTTAACACACTGCCTTGCTCATAGTAGTCACTTAATAATATGTTAAGTGATATTATGAAACCCATGACAAGCACTTCATGATAGCCAACATAAACTCGTTTCTCACACTAATATTACACCTTGTGGCAGAGATAGTTTCATTGCTCATGGAATTCCCTTCCCTTTTTCCCTTGGCACATAACTAAAATGCACTCCTGAGTCTCTCTTAAACATAGAAGTGGCTCTAGGACTGAATTACTGGCCAGTAGAATGTGAGAGAAAATGATGTAAGCTACTTCTAGGCATAGCACATAAAAATCTCCCACTCAGTCCTGTCCTCTATCTCTTCCCCCATCTGCTGGCTAGATTTTCAATCCTAAAATAACCTAAGATCCTGTGTGTTGAAAGTGGGAGAAACTGGGTCTCTGAATAAGAAAGAAATTCTTTTCTGTTAAGTCACTGAGATTTCTTGGTTTAACTGCTGTTGAATCCAGAGTTACTTTAACAGATAGATGTCTATAATAACATGTCTATAATACTTTCTATAATAACATGTCTATAATACTTAATGTCAATATCTTATTATTATACTTGGTCAATGTCTAAAAACAATTCAATTAGAGTTTTCATCATTCATTGGAACACTATTGAATTTAAAATCTGTAGTGTGAAATATCTTTGTATTCAAATAGATTTTATTTTCCAATGTCACAATGTTACAATGCTTTGATAATTGCCAAATTGTTTTCTGAAAAGTTCACAGTAAAATAAAAAAATAATAAGAAGTTTTCAGCAGAATTTCCTGGTAGACTTTCCTAGACTGTCTGTAGCAGAGCTTAGTGAATAAGTGATCTTTAGCTATTGTTTTTGAAAAGATCTCTCACTCAACCTGAGCCTCCTTGGAGAATGAATAAACTATAGTGGGATAGTTGAAAGATAGGAAAGAAGATAATCAGAGAAAAACATGGCCCAGAGGATTATGAGTGACTGTGTGTTTTAGAAGCTTCTTTGTGATTAGTTGGCAGGGACTTTGAAATAGAGAGCCATCTATAACAGACCACAGAAACTACCTGATGGAGGGCATGTTGGGATCTGCTGTGACAATCAAGAGGAAACTCTCATTTGGACAACTGTTACTGGCAAAAGGAGAAAGTAGTTAAAAGGAATTTTAACTCTGCAGGTACAAATGTGAATTGGCTGAGCTAATGCCTAGAGCTTTGTAAATGCCAAGTTTTCTCACAAGTATATAAAAGAAAGCTCAGTATATTCAAGATGATTAATAATCATTATATATTTCAATAGTGAACTTGATAATATTTTTCTCTAGGTATTTATATTTCCTTTTATTTATTTATTTATTTATCCATAATTTTATTGATGCCTTATAGTTGTGCATAATGGTGAACATTTTTATTACATATTTGCATGCACAGTCAATATAAGGGACCAAGGATATTTATATTTCATTTTAAATCACTGTCTATGATATATTTACTTAAATGAAGAGTTTAATTAATAGTCATGCTGCTATTTTAATAATTTATTTTTATAAAACAAACATTTCAAGTATAGAAAAAATCACTTTTAATGTTCTATCAATTTTCTACACTTTGTAGTAACCAAAATAACATGGTTTATATTTCATAACTCAAGGTATCACTGGTCACTTGGGAGACAGATGTGGAAATTCTAAGCTTAGTGCCTAGGGAAAATAAGCTTATTTTTCCTCAATAGGACTGACTTTACAAGCACTCTGTGAGTTTACAGATCTTTTTCCAATTTTGAAAAGTTTTATGTTTAGCAATAAGCCCCCCATTCATTACCCTCAGCCTGAGGCACCATAATCATCCTGAGTACAAACTTCAAAGTTGATTTAACTTGTCTGCTGTATCTTTTTTACCTTCCCACTTTGTAACATGTCATCAGAGGTTACCTCGCCCTCTAGGGCCTTTTCACATTTACATTTTCACATTTACATCTGTGTCACATTCCCTCAGAGACCTTCCCATCACCTGTCCTATTTCAAAGTAATACTGAAACTCCACCACAGGAAAGTTTCATTTGTATAATGTGTTCTGTCTCAGGAGTACTTACATTTTAACCAAGGATTCTAGAAAGATAATGCCTTATGATGGCAAGGAACCTTATTTTATCCTCCTAGTTCTTTTAAGTATTTTATCATTCTTTTTGGTTTTCAGCAGCAATGAAATATCTTGGCAGTTGGGTGTTTCCTTTTTCATTTTTCTATGTGATATTGGAGATCAAACCCAGGACTTTGCACATGCTATGCAAGCCCTCTTCCACTGAGCTACATACCCAGTCCTATTTACTTTCTATTTTGAGAAGGAGTCTCCCTAGATTAGGTAGGATCCTCCTGCCTCAGCCTGCAAGTAGCTGGGATTATAGATGTGCATAACACACCCAGCTTATCTAGTATTCTTTATGTTTATTCTGTATAGAAAACAATAACTTTCTAAAATTTGTGATTGATGTTTTTAATCAAATTTGAAAAGTCTTCAGCCTATATTTCTTCACATATTTTTTGCCCCTCCCCTTTTCTAGAACTCAAATGTATATTAAACTGCAGAATATTGTTCTACAGGTCTCTGATAATGTTAACTTGTTTCAGCTTTTTCCTTGTGATTATTTTTAGTGATCAGTCTTAAAGTTCATTGTTTTGTTTTTCTTTTGTAATATTTCAATTTACATTAAGGCCATCCAGTGATTTTTTTAAGTATTTTGAGTTCCATATATATTTGGTTATTTTTATAGTTTGTATTTCTGTTCTCATTATTGTCACATCTAACTTTAAATACTTGATCATACTTATGACAGCTCTTTTAAATTCCTTATATGATAAGTCTGTCATCTCTATAATTTCATGTTTGTTTCTATTGGTTGATGCTTTTCCTAGTTGACAGTGACCTTTTATCATGAAGGGTAGAATCTTCTGCATTCTATATTTATTGTTCTAGGCACTCAAGGAAGCCTCCACTCTAGATGAACAAAACTCAATCTTTCCCCAGTCCTGGGTGAACTGTGGGAATTGTTGAATTTACAGCTCCCTCATGGTTATTCTTTGCCCAGACATGAACATTATGCAGGTTAAAGCTTAATATAAGACAAAGATTCAGTAGGTCATTATACAGATTGATGAAACTAATTCTCTTTGTAGCTCCATCTTTTCCAGTATTCTACTTTGCAAATCCCAGATATCTCAATCTCACCAAATTTCTATCTCTGTCTCTTCAATTTAATAAGACTATCGTGTTCCACTTGCATTCTCCCATCTGCCCTACCTTGAAATTCAAAAATTCCCCCAGGCAGAAAGCTGGGGTAGCTTCTCAGGGTTTGTTTGTTTATTTCCCTTCATTGAAGGATCAAAGTTTTGTGTTGTGTGATATCTAATTTGAAAACCATTATCTCATATCTTTAATCCATTTCCCTACTTGTTTTGAGTTAGTAATTGAATTCCAGTTATTCCTTCATGGTCAGAAGCAACATACTTAAGGAACCCATTTGAAAGCTCTCAGCCATACATCAAGGATGGCTTTCCATTATAGTTTAGTATAAAATCTGGTCTCTTGGCAGCTCCTGTTTGATCAAATGGTATGTACACAAATTCTAAGTTCCTCTCAGTATTTTATCTTTACACATTCCTTTCCTTGCCCATTCCAGCCTATATCATGCTATGAGGTTCCATTAAAATTTTAGCTTAAAAAAAACTTTTCTTGAAGAAAACGTTTTGACATCCAAGCTTCAAATGAGATATATATTCACTTGTTCTTATTAAGTATGTACATATTTGTGAATTGTCCTTCAGTGTAAAAGATTATTGAGCACTTCAGACAGAGAACAAGACATTTCTCTCCTTTTATAAAGAATATACATCAGCCCTTTGTGGACTTGAATTACAGGTCTTATTTTATTCATCTCTTATTTTTATTATGTATCTTTAGTAGTCAGTGATCAGTAAAATAATTTGGACTTCAGAAGCCTTTGCAAAGAAGTGATCAAACAGGCCAAGATTATGTTAGTCACTTACTTTTTCTTCCTTTAGAACCAGAGGCATTATTCTAACATCCCACACCTATAATTTAGGATTGTTCCTTACATAAATCAACTAATGAACTTAATCACTAGCATTGTCACATTTTGTCATGTCATAGGGTACATTACCAGAAGCTGTTGCATACTTGATTATTCTTTTGGCCTTTTTGAAATACATTTTAGACTTTTGCTAAATACTTGTGAATTTTTTGAATTTTTAATAATTTAATTAATTAATGATTAATATTAATTTTAGTAATTTAATTAATCAAATATTATCATATATAATATTTGATAATGCCACTTAATATTGTTTTTGTATAAGGAAGCTGAGATTCAAGACACAACACTTATTCAAGGTCATCTGGCAATCAAGAAATGAATTAATACATTGTCTTAGATCCCTAATTCCTTTTTTCTTTCTGGTGGAAGTGTGGATTGAACTCAGGGTTCAATTGAGCTACATCCCAAAAACGTTTTATTTTCACTTTTGTAGTAGGTCTGACTAAGTTGTCAAGGCTAGCCTCAAATTTTCAATCCTCTTGCCTCAGCCTCCACAGGGTTGCAGTGTGTGCCATTGCGTGCAGACCCTTATTCCATGGTTCACATAATATTGGTTATTGTATAGACTGTGATAAACAAAAAGAATTTTAAGTAACAGTGATAAACTCAAGTGGTGTTTAAAATTGAGAACATGTATGTGACCAGCCTTGTCATCAGCATTTCCTAGGAAAGGTTCAGTCTGTGTTTATATTTTACTCATCATATTTTATTAATGTTTAATGAAAAATTTATACCACTCTTATAGGCATAAAATAGAAGTGCATTTTAAAAAAATTGATTTGCTAGTTAAATATAGAAGCAAGTACAGAAAATAAATTAATAATAAGGAAGCATGAGACAGCAAACATTGCTTTTTACTAATAAATCACTTCTTACTTCAGTGAATCAGTGAAATGCCTAAGATAGTGGTCTGCTTCATATGGCCTTTCTGCCTTATTGCTGTAAACTATGGGGCTATAAAATTTCCTTTTGATCTTTCACATGGAAATATGGTTGTTTATTGTCTGGTTGTTTGAAGTTGAAAGTCTTTTCATTGCATTTTAGAAAAACTAATCATATCACACTGTGTGCTGTGGCTTAGAGAAGATTTAGAGAGCCATTCTGCAGATGTTCTAACTTTGGATCCCTCTTTTCACAATCCTCCTCTTCCCCAACATTGCCCTCAGTGGTGAGCTGTCATATTTCCAGAGAGATGAGAGACCATTGCCTCAAAGCCTGTTAAATGAAATAAAGAGATACACTGGAATAATACAGTGTAATCCTAGCCAGTAAATCGGGGTGTTTTTTTTTTTTTTTTAGATCCTGAAAGATATAATATTTTGTGACACAAATATTGTATTCTTCCAGATCCTAAAAGAAATACCAGTAATCTACATATTTTCAAGTAAATACACATGTTAGTAGTTTTACAAGGAATGGAAGCAATGTCCTGATACTTACGTCTTTGTTAATTCAAAAAAGTATGTCTTGTAAGTACCATTTAATTCAGGAACCAAATTATAATATTTCTTTCCAGTCTTCCTGTGGCACCCTTTTCCTGCAATAGAAGGGGACCAATATAAAGGGTTTTTGGAGCACAATTCCAAATATTAGCATTAATTATCTCCCCCCATTTTCACAACATTGAATCATATTAAGTACCTTTCAATGCTGAATAAAAGGAAGAATAGTCCTCCCCACATCCCGCAACAAAAACATTTCTTGTTGGCAATTCATATATTTTTCAATAGTTTGGAACACTAGAAAAATGTGTGGTATGCTTTCATAGGAAAATGCTGTGCACTCTGTAAAACTGTTGACTTGCTAATAATCATCACTGCTTTTATGTATTTATTTGCCTCAGAGAAAAGAATCATACATAACACTGTTTGGGGAGCATTTTATACATTTTTTTTTTAAATTCATGTACTTAGTAAACGCATTTACTCATTCAATCTGGTAAACTAATTCTGACTGAATATTGAAGAATTCATAACACAAGAATACTTCTATAACCTACACTGAGAGGCAGCATGGTGTGGCAATAACTCTGAAGTCAGACTGCCTGGATTCAAGTCCCCAGTTCAACCACTTGTTTATTGGTCTTTGGTTCTTGGGAAAATTGTGTCCTTTGTGTCTCAGCTTCTTTTAGTATAAAATGGAGATAATCATAGTAATGCATACCTTAAGTCCTATTTTTTTATCAAGTAAACATATGCAAATTACTTAGTATGCCAGGTAAACAAGGATACTATCCAGGTGTTAGCGATAAACTGGAAGTGCCCCACAACAAAACACACATATCTCACAGTCTTATTTCCCTGCTACTTTCATTCCAGAATGTTGTTACATGAAGCAACTTCCTGATTGGCCAGAACAGAATGACATTTTCTCCATTCAATTCTCCCATTTTTGCCCTCTTTATTCTCTAAGGCAAAGTCCAACTTGGTGAAATAATTATTTTCCTATTCTGAATTCTCTTCCCACATTACATGTAATGAATATTTATATTTAAATAAAAATGACAACCTTGATTTGGTTTCATGATTTCCCTGAAAGTAACCTAAGTTTCTCCTCAAACTTTACATATTTTCTAAAATCTAAAGTGAAATTTTCTTTAAAATCAAAAAGGAAGTTGTTAGTAGTACCTTTCAGAAATATCCTAATCATGGCCTTCTTCTATGTACTAAACACATTTTACATGTGTAATGAGATTTGTGTATTAGTGACATCTGTTACTGCTTAATCACCTCCTAAGAATAATAACAAATAATCACAGAAAATGGATTTAGGAAGTCTGTGTTTTAATTAAATCTGGTTACCTCAATTTTCATTACATTTTTAAAAATTACCTACTCATAGGTTTCACTCTATATCTTGGTACTCTTATAATCCCTGCCCAGAGTAGACATTTATCTTTATTGTACACTGACTCTTCTAAGCCTAGGGCCATTGACTCAGAACATCTTCTAATTTTTACTCATAAACCAACTTATCTTTATCACATTACTGAGATTTTTGAGTTTCTAGAGTTCAGAAGGAACATATTTCCCAGGATTATGGCCAGTTAATTCAAATGGTTGGAATATACTAATGAGATCAAGGCTGCAGGTTTGATTTTTATTAGAGTCAGTTACCTCTTTGCCACCAGTACAGCTCTGTCATAGATGCATACTCTTGACCAAAAGGGAGATTTATTGAGAGGTTGTAGATTCTTAAGGTGAAAGCTGTCTCCATTACTAAAAACACAAATACAAGCAAACAATAACAACAACAATAAATTCTCGTACTGTTATGGGTTGAATATAAGGAATCCTTGAAAAGCTTCTATTAATGTGGAATATTCAGAGGTGAAATAATTGGATTGCGAGAGCCATAACCTAATCAGTCCATCCTAATTTGAATAGAGTGACTGGGTGGTAAGTGTAAGCAGGTAGGGCATGGCTGGAGGAGTTAGGTCACTGGGGGTATGCCCTTGAAGGACATCTTTTCTGTGGCCCTTTTCCCTTCTCTCTCTTGCTTCCTGGATGCCATAAATGGAGCAGCACTCATCCACCATACACTTCCACCATTATGTTGTGCCTCATTTTGGGCCCAGAGCAATGGACTAAACCTCTGGGACCATGAGCCAAAATAAACTTTTACTCCTGTAAGTTGTTCATTAGGTATTTTGATCACAATGACATAAAAGTTGACTAGTACACATATGTATATTTGACACGTTTTGAATCAGAATGATCATTTTGTTTATGCAGTGTGAATGCCAGACTTCACCAGGCTCTTACAAATGAGGTCACATTAACTATAATAATGCCAGTATCACTGCCTTATTTTTCTACTTATATATTTCAAGATCTCTTTACTTTCTTCCCCAAAGTGTCACCCAGTCATGCAAGAAAATCTCTAGAGGTGTCTCAAATGTGTTCACACATGATTTACTCATATTTATCCTTTTTAGGCTCTTTGTTGATGTCAGCCCCCAAGAATATATTTGAAAACATCTCTGGAATATCCCTGCTGTTGTCACTGGTGCCATGCCACCTTGTGGTGCCATGATTGTTTTTGTTGTTGTTTGTTGTTTTTTTCTTTTGTTTTCTTTTTTTTTTTTGAATAATCTCTTCTTGTGTTCTCCAAAGTAGAAAATCTTATGAGAAGCCAAACTAACAATTAGGTTCTTTCCAAGTCTCACTGTGTCAGTGCTGCTCTGGGAAAAATGGGAAAAATACCACTCAGTGTCCTGTTTATAGCACTTTGTCACCTGGGCACTGAAGCAGCATTGCTTCTGTCCCTGCATTTCCTTATGAGTGTTGTAAAAATAGCTTCTTTGGCCTCTATCTTTGACCTTGCTCTCCATATGGCTCAGATCCCCATTCTTGAGATTAAATGGAACACCAGGCACCACATTGACCTCTTTATCTCACATTATTGGCTCAGAAATCTGTACAAAATTTGGACAAAATCTCTGTCTTCTTTCACCCTGATAGAGACTAACTCCTCCTGTTTACCACAGCCATTTGGACTTGCCCAAACTAAAATAGCCAGGCTCAAGATGAGATCTCTTCCACATATTTAAAGAAGGAAACCTCAAGAATCTACATGAAAACTCTATTGTTCTGAGTCAGGCCAGCTTAGAACAAGAAATATTCTATGCTCAGATTTCAAGGGACCAATTAAGATACTGATGCCCACTTGTGGATTACACCTTGCCTTCTCTTCACTGTTGGCTTGATACCTGGACTTTACTCTCAATAGCTGTTTCCTTTCACCTAAGTACTTTGATCTTTACATGGAAGTTTACCTAGAAGAGGGAATGGGTTGCATAATTACCTGCTATCTGCACCTGAGTATAAATGAAGGTATTGAGCAGATTTTGAAGAAAAAATGAGCAGGAAAGAGCCAAGCCCATCTAGGGTAAATGGTATACGGACTCCAGAGTGAGGAAAAAGGCCCAATCAAGCTGTGAGCATGAAAATAAAACCACAGTGCTTTCTTGATGACCAATCATTTGATGAATGATACTGTCTATTAGCCAAACCTCTAACTTTGCATTCTCCATCCATCTTGATCTGTATGGGCAACAATTATTTTCCAATTATTATTATTATGTCCTATAAAAAGACAACATTTTGTCCCTCTTATATATGGGCACTTCACCAATTCTCATTGCTTCCACCCTCACACCTCTCTTTTTATCTTCTATTTCAATTAAAAAACACAACAACAATAAAAGAAACTAAAGCAAAGATCTCACCATAAACTTATCCTCCAATCACACCAAATAAGAGAAGAAGACTGAGACACAGAATTAGGAGTAAGCAGCCTAGTTTTCATTCTTAAATACTCCATAGGGTCTTATAGTTTTATTTTATTATAGACCTGACTTAACTGAACCAATTTTTATTTTTATGGCTGATCTATGACATTAGCAAAAGTTAGCTTACCACAGTTCAATTGAGCCAGATAATTCATCATCCCTAAACTAGGTCAGTTTTAGACCACTTGAAGTGATTTTATTCTTTAGGAAAATACTTAAGAAATGGAATGTCCTCCCTATAAACTGGCCCATGATATGGAACCTTATCACAGTTCTGAGGTGTAACAGTAATCAGATAGATAGGATACTCTTATACCACAAACTCCCTGAGATATGGATGCCAACCATTAATAAACATATGGCTAAGTAAATATCAATTATCACAGCTTATCTCCAAAAGCTATTAAGATTCACATTTGCCTCCAGTCTAAAATGAAATGCACTGACAGAAATATTTTTTGATCCATGTTTTCTTTGAAATAACTGGCCTAGACTTGGTAAGTGAGCAAGAACAACAGTTACCCAAGCATGTTGAGGAGCATGTGGGTTCTTAATAAGTCACAGCTGATAGTTTAAAACTCCAAATGAACTTCAATTTCCACCAGCACAGAGAAACAATATTTATCAACAGAAAAACTGATATTCATTACTGCTCTTTGAAGGTCAAGCATATATGAGTAATGCTAAAGCTAAGAGCTATTTCCTCTCACAATTAGGTAGATTAAGTGCCTCTACTTCATTTTGCTACTGCATAATAGCCTGGCTTCACCCTGATCTAATGTCTAATCCCTTCTCTCCTGACCTTTGCTATAAAATATTCCTTAAAATGATGGTACTATGCAGAGATAGACAATGCATATCATAAGAGGAAAACAGCTGAGCATGGTGGAACATGCCTGTAATCCCAGCAGCTCAGGAGGCCGAGGCAGGAGGATTGCGGGTTCAAAGCCATTTTAGCAATTTAGCGAGATCCTGTCTCTAAATAAAATATCAAAAGGCCTGGGGAAGTTGCTCAGTGGTTAAGTGCCCTTGAGTTTAAGCCCCAGTACCAAAAACTAAAAAAGGAAAATAGATTTTATTAATACAATGGACAACAGCAAGCAAGATGAAAAGTCAGCAGAAGATCTCAGGTCTGCAGTAGTAAGCAAGCTTACTGAGGAGAGTATTCTAGTAATTTACAAATATACATAAACAATGGAATAGCTGGGTACAGTTGTTTTGGACACATCTTGTTCCCAATTCCTATCATACAGAGTTTCTCTCTCATTGATTGTTTTATCTGTTTTTGGTGTACTACTAATGAAATGTAGTAGGCTTGATTTGAGATCCAGGGTTACTCCATGAAGGTGATAAGCCACTTACTTAAACAATCTTGCATGTCTAGTTAAAATCAGCAGAAATTATTTAGAAAATATTATTTACTAGTATATTTACTATAGTTCATAGTCATATATTGTATATTTCAAAATAATTAAAAACTGGATGTGAAAATTTCTCAACACAAATATAAACACTTGAGATTTTGGTTATGTTAGTTACCCTGATTTTATCATTGTGTAAATGTATACATATATTAAAAATCACATTATAGCCAAGAATTATATACAATTATTTTTCAATTAAAATAAAACTTCAGTATACATAGGCACACATGCAAACACACACACACATGCACACACACACACACACACACACACACACACAAGTCACATATGAGACAGCTAAGGAAATTAGGCCTAATAGCCAGGATGCCGGAGAAGCAAGAGTTTATGCCCATACTTATGAGCAATATTCTAGGGTTCTAGTCACCCAGAGAGTTTCTTTTGGCTTTCAGGATGCTCTGCTGAGGAATATGAAAAGATAATAGCTCACTATACAATAGAAAAGCTCCCAGGCTTAAGTTGTGGCCTCCTTCATCCTCAAAGATCTGATATTCTGCTCTCTTTGGAATGTTTTACACATAATTCATTCACCCAGTCAATAAATATTTAGTGTCTACTATGTTTCTTGCTCTATTCTAAGTGTTGGAGATTAATGAAAATAAAGTCTTTGATTTCTTATAGGTAATATTTTAGTGTTAGAGGAAGACACAATAGAAACAAAAACAGATAAATATATATTGGGTCAGAGGGTAGTGATTGTTACAAAATTAAGCAGGGTTAAGTAAAAGAAAGTAAGAGGAATGGCTACTATTTAAAATAGGGTAGTTAGAGAACTCTCCCTGGAAGATAACATTTAATTTTTAACACTACACATTTATTAAGTACCTATTATATTCAAGCCAGAAGAATTAACACATGCTATCTTCACTGAAATCCTAGGAGGTAGACCCATTATTATCCTTATTTTACAAACAAGGAAATCAGGAATTTCCTTCAAGAATCCATAGTTATAGATAGAGGTGGGGTTTGAAATCAAGCACTCTGGCACAGAATCCAACCTTGTAACCATTGTGATAACTTGCATTTTGGACTCTACTGACCTCAGAGAGACTTGTACCCTTTCTAGTTAGCCTTGTGAGAGACTGATTGAGCTATACAAAAAGAAGCAGTTACTGAAGTAGGGAAAGGTCGGCACCTGGCAGAAAGACCTCAAAAAGCAAAGGGCAAATGAAATTAATAATATTCAAATATGGTCTATGTATAGCTATTTTATATAGATAGTCTCATTTAATCCTACCAACAGAACTCTAAGGTAGTCATAAACATACCTATGTTGTAGATGAGGTTCGGAATGGCTAAGCAATTTCAAGGTCTCAGGGAACAAAGGATTCTGATTATGAATTTTGGGGTTGATTTTTCAGCAAAATCATGCTCTTATATATCATATTGTTTTTAGAGAGAAGAAAGAGAAAAGGAAATCCAGAAAAAAATGCTTGAAGACAATATGAAGAGGAGGAAGAGACAGCACAATAAAAACTTGATAGTTTCAGAGGAATAGCAGTGGCTTAGGGGAACTTTGAATGACAACTTCCTCCTCAACTTCTTCTCCCACATTAAATACCTTAGACCACTCAGGCATCTGTAACAAAAATACCATAATCTCTGTGGCTTATAAACAACAGAAATTTATTTTTTTCATAGTTCTAGAGTCTGAAAATTATAAGATCAAGGGACCAATAGAGTCAATGCCTAATGAGGGCTCTGTCTATTTCATAGATGATATCTTCTCCCTGTGTCTTTACAAGGTAGAAGAAGCAAACAAGCATCCCCAGGCCTCTTTGTAAGGGTACTCTACCCCTCAGGCACTTCCTCTTAATACGTTCATATTGGTGATTAAGTTTAACATGTGAATTTTTGGGAGATGCACAAACATTCAGACAATGACATAAAGTTAGTTTGATTCTTGACAATTTTTACAATTTGATATATCAAAAACTGGTATGTCTAGGTTTTCACTGAGACCTGGTAGTCACATGCGAACAGCTCTTGAACAGTGCATCCACCTGTATAACTGCTACTATCTTTGAATCAGGTATTCCAAGAGAGCAAAGCAAGTAGACTTAGTAAGGTTAAGAAGGAAAATTTAAGAATCATTTGCTATCTGAGGACTGTCAAGTAATGCTTTGATAACAAGGGTTGGTTCCCTGCCCCCTCAGAAGCTCAGTTTAAAGCTGTCAGCCTTAATGAAATGACTTTAGAAGTGTCTTACCTGCCAACATTTTCTTTACTAATAATAGAGTAATAACACCATGAGGATGCCAGAATAATAGGCTGGGGAAGTGTTAGCAAAGAAAGCCAAATGGTGTACTGCCTGTCATGTGCTAAAGCCTCTGTTTGATATGGTGAAGCCAAGATGTGGTCAGATCACTTGTGGTATGAGCCCAACTCACCCACTCATTATTCTGGATAAGAAACAAGTCTGCCACTCACCCCATGCCTGCTCTGCCTTACTTTGCCTTTCCTCTCTCTACATCCACCTTCTATTTTCCCACACAGTCAAAGTCTTTGATTTTTACTGAATATTAGACAAACAGACACTTGCCTTTTGGATCTCTAACAGAACCTTAGGTGGCTCCCCACGGGGGAAGCTGAGACTCCCTCAATGTGGAAGACTGACCAACTCCATCATTTGTATTCTACAGGTAATTCTTTACTCAGCTATAAAATACTATTTCATTGGTTATTGCTTCATCAAATCTTTCAAGGATTCATTACACATCTTTGAGAACTAGGTGTCTGTTTTAAAAGGAAAATGTATTACTTCTTAGAATCCTCTCAGGGGACCAGAGGAACCATTGGAATTCATCTTTGGCTCCACTGAGCCAGGGCTTATAAACTAATATTTGTTGAAAACTGAATCAGATAAAAAATATAGGATCAATTAATTTTCTTATAAAGTTGCCAATTCAATAAGGAAAGGACAGTCTTCTCAAAAAATGGTGCTAAAACAAGCAAATATTCGTCTGGTGGGAAAAATATGAACATCCATCCTTACTTCATATTGTACACATAAATTTACTCAAGATGATTCACAGTATACAAAAAAGCAAAACATAGAACATTTGGAAGAAATGAGAAAAATCTTCACAATCTTAAAGTAGGCAAATTTTTTTTTTACATAGTACAGAAGCTAATAACCTGAACATCTTCAAAATAAAAACATCATTAAAGAAAATAAAAAGGAAAACTATAGACTATAAGAAAATATGATCAACACATATATCTGATGAGTGGCTTATATAAAAATATATGAAGAACTCAACAATAAGAAGATAATTTAATTTTTAAAAGAGGTAAATTATTTAAATAGGTGCTTCATCAAAGAAGATGCACAAATGACCAATAATTACATGAAAAAATGCTGAACATCTTTAAGAATAAAAAAAAAACAATAAAATCACAATATGCCACTACATACCTACTAAACTGCAAAGATTAGAAAGAGAGATGATGGCAAATATTGGCAAGTAAAACAACTTAACTCCTATCATTGCTGGTGGGAATGTAAAATAGTTATAATTACTTTGGAATATGGTTTGACAGTTTCTTAACAATTGCATTTTGAGTATGCAATTGTTGAGAATTAGAAATGAAAACATATGTTGACATAAAGAATTAGACATGAGTGTTCAGACAGTTTTATTTGTAAGAACTCAAAACAGGAATTAACAGCATCAACAGATAGATGGATGAATCCAGTACATTATTTGTGCTATCCAGCAATAAAAAGAACTGAACTATCAACAACCACAACAAATAGCTGAAAATATTATGCTAAACAAAACAAGTCTAACAAAAGTAGTACATATTGTATAGCCCATTTATCTGAACTTCTAGATAGAGAAGATAGAGATAGACTATAGAAGGGCACAAGGGAACGTCTTAGGGTGACAGAAAAATATTTTCCCTTGATTGTAATGATATGGTGGCCATTTGAGTAAATACATTTGTCAAGAAATTCATCAAACTTTACAAATTAAAGTGGATACTTTTATCATATATAAATTGTTCATCAATAAATCTATTTCAAAAATAAAGAAAACTGAATCAGAACTGAAAATTGAATATGAATAAAAATAATATGAAAAAAACATTAATTTTCAAAGAGCTTTTGGAAAGTATATGTTTTAAGGATCAAGAACTCAAGAAATCTTATTGTGCTATGGATTTTAAATTTTGCTCTAGGAACTAAAGTAGACCACATGTATGACATCACCTTTGACTATTGTCCCATCTGTCAAATGGACAGAGTGTCATCTTTATTACAATATTCTGAGCCAATGTCTACCAGTATATTGATCAACTTTTCTTTACAGTGTCCAAACTACTTGACAGGAACTACTTAAAAGAGGGAGAATTTATCTTGGCGTATGATTTTAGAGATTCAGTCCATGGTCAGCTGACTCAATTGTTCTGGGCCTGAAATGACGCAGAACATCATGGCAGAATGGTGTGGTGGAGGAAAGCTGCAAGGAGCCAGGGACAATATATAATCCCCAAGGGCACCCCCTACACCAGTGACCTACATCCTCCAGCCATGCCCCACCTGCCTATACTGAACATCCAGTGTTTTTTTTAAATTAATAATTCATCAAGTGTATTAATCTACTAATGAAATTGTAGCTCTCATAATCTGATCATTTCATCACTGAACATTCCTATACTAACATGTGAGCTTTTTTGGGGAAACCTCATATTTAAACTATAATATCCAGGAATTTCAATTCAAACTTATAAACAAAATAAAGAAGAATTTAATTGACTTTTAATGGACCAATATACTGTGGTTGCACACCTGGAAGTTGTTGTCTCTGTAACACTTTTCTATACCACACCTCTGCCCTGTGCCCTGCCCACCTACACAGTCAGTATAGACAAGCTTAGTCTATTATCAAAAATTATACTTAGAAAATAATAGTTAAATAAAGCACAGTTTCTGTTGCTTTGCCAGGTTTGAATTGGTGCCATGTTCTCTTTCCAAGATACCACTGACCACCTGCTGTCAGCAAGGAAAAGGAAATGGGGCAAAGAAATAAGGAGAAGGAAAGATTATAGGGTAGTCAGGAGAAAAATGTGATTATGGAACATGTTCCACAAATTAAGTAATCTATGGAGAGTAATTTGGCTGGTGAAGATCTTTAGAGTGTCACGTCAGCTTTAGAATCAGAAAGCTGCCATGCTAACTTGGCTTATAGGGATTCATGTGGGGATAGAATGGATGGGGAGCCAGTATGGATGCAGGCCAGATAAGAGTAAAGCAAAACAAAGTGCTTTGTTTATAGAAGTCTCCATGGGGAAATAAAGCCATTGCTTACTCTACAATTGGAATATGTATATTCTTTAAAAATATTTTTCTACATTTTTATTGGTGCATTATAGTTGAATATATGATAGGATTTGTTGTTACATATTTGCACATGCACACAATATAACATAATTTGGTCAATATCACTTCCCTGTTCTTCCCCTATTCCTACCCCATCCCTACCTTCTGGTCCCTTTCTTCTGTTCTACTGATCTCCCTTTGATTTTCATCAACTTTCCCCTACACACACCTTTCTTTTCCTTTTTCATTTCTAGCTTTCACATGTGGGAGAAAATATATGACTCTTGACCTTCTGAGTTTAGCTTATTTTACTTAATATAATTTTCTCATGATTTATTCACTTTCCTGCAAATGACATAATTTCATTTTTCTTTATGGCTAAATAAAACTTCATTGTGTTTATATAACACATTTTCTATATTAACTCATCTATTGATAGACACCTAGGTTGTTCTATAGTTTGGCTGTTATGAATTGTGCTGCTATAAATGTGGGTATGCATGTATCAATGTAGTGAGATGAACATGTATATTTTTAAAAGCAACAACCAAGCAGGGGCAGAGCAGGTGGGCAGTAAGTTATGAGGGATGAGGAGAGAAAGGCTTAGTCTCAAAGGCATTTAGGAATACAAATGACAGGGCTTGGTAGCTAATTAAATGTGTATCATGAAGGAGAGAGTGGAGGAGAGTAAAAAGATGATATCTTCTTTATGATTTTGAGCAAGGGTAAATGGTAGTGCTGAAAATATATGTGCTCCCAAACATTTGCTCTTTTCTTTACCTTTCTGTTCTTCACCATAGGCTACCCTTTGTCTCTAACCTGAAGTAATTCTTCCATAAGAAGTTTTTTTAAAGGGTTGAAAAACCTAACACATATATTAATTAAATGAGCATCTGAAAACTTACACAGCCTGAGAAATTGTGGCTTTAAATATGATTAATTTTTTTTCTTAAATTCTAAGATTTTCTAGAGGAGGTTTTAAACCTTTGATCTCAATTTAAGAGCCAGAATTTAGGACATATTAGCTATCCAAGATAAAGGAGAGGATAGCATTGGTGATACAGAGAAAGATTCATGCAAAACAATGAATCAAACACTTCACAAAGCATGAAATGAGAGCAGCGTCCTCCCTCAAGGCTTAAGCTATAGATTTATGGGGAAAGTAGCTTAGATTTGAGGTCCATTGAGTATGAAAGGCATGAGCATTCTCTACACTCTGACACACAAGCAAGAAGACAATCATACACATTCATACACAAATAGTACACATAGGTGAATTTCTATAATTCTAGCAGAAAATCAGAATAATTTATTTCAATATTAAAGATGAGCCAGGCCCCCAGTACAGAATTTTTCTAGAAGAGTATGAGAAGACCAGAGAACTTTGGGCTACATAAAACAATATTTTACCAAAAGTATAGATCTGTGATTAATAGGTCATCCTTTTCCCTTTCTTCTTAAGAACTCATTTACATTTGAATCTTTAATTCCATTGCAATGGATTATGTCATCCTGAATTATTTGGTATCTTCTACAATACCATTTTTGTGGGTGGATCTGTAGAACTGATACATAAAATCTCATTTGTCAATTTATCTTGGATTTTTCTTGGCCTGGAAATATTTTACAGACTTTATTAAATATAACATTATTGATGCATTAAAAATTTCATAAGATTTCTTTTTTCCCAGGAAAGTTTCTGAAATATCTATGGTTTATGACATTTATCTAGGGATTTGTGGAAAGTTTGCTTCAAAGGAATATAAAGCCCTAAGAAGAAAAAACTCACAGACTTGCCTTTGTGCAGTCCTTTCTCTTTTAGTGCTTTCACTCATTTATTAGATTTTTCAGAGTACTCTCTGCCATAAGTCCCCAGAATACATTAATATAATTTACATAGGCAAAGATAATTGAACTGTCAAAATATGTGTATATGTATGGAGTGTGTGTATGTGTCTGTGTGTATATGTGTGTGAGTGTGTATAACAAAATGTCAGAGAGGTAAACAGGGAAACAAAGAAATATAAACAAAAGCCACAACATATCAGCCACTATATCATTTTATGTTAGAACTGCTTCTCAGCAAACAGTCTCACTCAAGAGATGAAAATCGAGTGTTGATGCCTTTCTTCCATATTCAA
This sequence comes from Spermophilus citellus, assembly GCF_964194105.1. Classification (NCBI taxonomy): domain Eukaryota; kingdom Metazoa; phylum Chordata; class Mammalia; order Rodentia; family Sciuridae; genus Spermophilus; species Spermophilus citellus. The sequence goes on from NC_138190.1 coordinate 104,026,741, forward strand.
GCAACATCTCCTATTATCTTAACTTTGTTTTTCAGGTATTGTCTGCCTGTCCAACATGTATGTACTACACAGCATAGATTTAGTTTTAAAAGTCAGGTATTTGAAATATATGTTTGTATATATCTCAATATATCAGTTATTTTAGAAAAGAAAATCAGAAAACAACATCCCTTTAATTTAATATTCTTATTAGAATCTTCTAGTACTTTTGGATGAAGCTCAAAACACTTGGGTGCTGAACAATAGGGTATGGCATAAAACCCATGTTAGGCTGTCTTGGCAGGGCATATAACTGATATGTATTTGTAGCAGAATTTTATAAATCCTTGAAGCTTAACATTCTTCAAAGACTAGCGGTGATTTGGCTCATTCAGAGAAGCAAAAAGAGAGATGATTTTTACCTCCTTGTTCAACTCTCTCTTTTCCTACACATATCAATCCAGGAAATATAAACTAGATGAGTTTCAAATAAGGCCAATTTTATTTGCAATAATTCATTGAATCATTATTTTGTATTACTGCATTGCAAGGAATGCCAGCCTTAAAAGAGAAGTTAGTTGAATGTGAGAGTCATTGCAACCTTTGTTAAATGCATGAAATAACTAGCTTTGTATCTAGACTTTTCATAGCAACACAGATTCTGATCTCTGGAGTATCACCAATCACTGAAAGGTTATACTCACACAATTTTTTTTTCTGAAGTGTCAAATATCATACCAACACAAAGAAGTAACAGTATATATACCTTTTATTAATGCTAATTTATTGTTGAATTATTAATATTATATATTTATATATAATATATAAATATATAATATTAATAATATAGTTGATATCCCAAATCCCTATAGATTGCACTTATATAATTCTATCTACATAAGAAGCACCTGTGCCTCTACTTTTAGATTAAACAATTCATCATAGTATGTGAATAATTAACTCATTACCTTATATGTAATTAATGGTTTCTACTTTCCCTATTCTATTATCACTTTGACCCTCACAACATACCTATGTGGAACACTGTGAAGCCCATTGAGTTGAAAAGCTGTGAGTCACAAACCTAATGGTAAAATTAAAACTGGAACCATGGTCTCATGGTTTGCATTCTTATAACTTCTGGTAGACAATAATGTTGTTCCAAATATTTAAGTTCCCCTTGCAGCCATTTGGTAGGTTTGTATTCTACCAACACTTTGAAGATAGTGGTGACCATATGAATTTCTTTGGTTACCATGATAGTGACTAAATTAGATTGTTATATTGCATGTATGTATAATATGTAACAGTGGACCACACCATTATGTATAATTATAATGCATCAATAAAAATGGGAAAAAATAAATGTGAGAAGAAATGGCTCATGTCATTTCTTCATCAAGCATTCACATCTAGCCTTTCATTTATCCTACTGTAGTCATGTGGAAACACATTTCAAAATGGGTTCTTCTTTGAACTGGTTCTTGAGTGATTACCATATACAGAGCTTCCATCCCACCAACCTACTGGAAAGAAAATGTAAATAAGAAATAAAACTTTATTGGTTTAAGCCACTGAGTTTTTGAATGATTTTTATTGTTAATGCATAACCTATTCTATCCTGACTTATAGATACATTCTTTCCAGAGGAATGACCAATGTATTCTCATTTAAGTATGTTATTATAGTTTCACATCTGTCAAACCTTGCTCTTCTGTGGCCAGTACTTATTTTGTGCTGGTACATCAGTAACATTTTCTGACCACCCTCAGACTGAAGCATTTTGGATTGGGTAGTTGGATTGAATGGACCATCAGTGTCCTATTCTCTTTAAGTGTAGTGGTGATAGACTAATGACAGATTCAGGCCTGGAAAGAATGTCATGAGTCTGGTATTTCCAACTCCCACTTTTAAGCAGGTGACCAATTTATCTTCATCCTTCATATATACTTTTTCATCAGAAAGAAAGATATTTGATACTAAAGGGGAAGATTGTGAATTGAAGTAGAGAAGAACATGCAAGTGATCACGATCACATACATTTGAAAATGGCCTTGCCATATCAAGCATAAGAGCATTTAAATATCATCTATGAACAGGAAAAAGAAAGAGAATATGCAGGAATTAGGGGAAAGTTATCTTTGAATTACTTTAGAATGAAAAGTTTACTCTGTCAATATAGAAATTGGTTTCTCTGAATATAATCTCTCTCTGGATAGGGAAAATGTCAGATATTGTTATGACAGAATTAGAAAATTATAATAGTCACCTTCTTGCAGCCATAATTCAAACTTCAGTGGGGCTTTCCCTCAGCCATATACAAAAACTCATTCTCATTGTTTAATTTTTTCTTACCAAATCACTCAAAATAAAAATGCAGAAGAGCCTATACAATTGTAGAATCATAAACTTTTTAAATGGAAAGAATCTTTGGTTCAACTTCCTGTCTTACAGAGGAGGAAACTGAGATCCAAAAGGAAGAGGCCTGGCATGGTTTATACATTATAACTATATTTCCTGGATATATTTATATGTTCCTTGAGACTCAGATCTATTTAATAAAATAATATAAGAAGTATCTCATTTAATAAGATAAAATAAAAAGAATCTATATTCAGGTTCCTAACTTATAAGTCTTCTTGTTAGCATTGAACATAAACTAGAACCTCTGTATTTTGATAAAAGAAGCAGAATAAGGAGAAGGAAAAGGAGAGAGGAGGAATAGAGGGACCAGGAGGATGAGGAGAAAATGATAAATCATTCCAATTTGTTATGACATAGGTTGGGCTTCCTTAATGAAGAAGCCTAAACACCCAGTGTTTTAAGTGTGGTTCCTTGCCACCACCACCACATGTTACTCAATGTGTAAGTACTCAAGGGCTAATACAGTGATTCATATTTTGATGGATTCAGGCTCCTTCTGTCCTGTAGCTCCACTCTACTATATTATACTCATTCACATGGCCCAAGATGATAATCTCATACCATGGTCATTATCATATAAGAAGCTTCATGTAATACCAATTATTGACAATATATTTACTTATTCTTATTTCCTTTTTAGAATTTAATTATTTCACATATTTTTACAAATTAGTGGGCTTCATTTTATCATTTCTCTACATGCACAGAACATGCTTTGATTATATCCACTCCCCTCGCCTAGTATCCTTTCCTTCTGTTACTACATCTAGTCCTCTTCCCCCTTTCCAATAGTTCTCCTTCTACTACTTCTTGTATTTAATTTATTCTTCAAGAACAGTGTATTAATTCAAATAGAATATTGCCAAGAATAATTGACACACTGTGCTTATCAGATCTATTTCTCTAAAGGAGAGCACTGAGGGATAAGAGCATGATTGATAAGTAATGTCTACTAATGCTTGGTAATTGGACCATATAGTAAGTTAGGCTTAGTGGAGAATTAGACTACAGATAACTACCCACTCCACTTATGTATATGTATAGGATTAAACTCTTGTTGTGTCCTTATTTTCTCCCTTGCACTAAGGAGTAAATGATCAAAGCATTCCTTAATTTCAGTCCATAGATCAGACTTCAACATCAGGTTTTTAAAATTTTATCTGCACAAGTAGAACTGAAGATGACCTAAGTATTTTCATTTTCACTTCTTCATTGTAAGAATACTCAGTCTGTTTCTTAATGCATCATAGAAACATTTAGTAGCATCAGTTTTTCCTTGACATGCCTAATATTTTACAGTCTCTGAATTTCCTCCTACTTTGGAAACACAAACACCTAGAAACATAAAAGTAATGATTTATAGGAAACATTAGCATAGGTGTGGGGAAGCACCACAAGGGTAGAGGGAAAAATCAAATCCACTGAAGCAAAGAACTCCTAGAAGGCTGGGTGCTGTGGTGCATAGTTGTAATCCCAGCACCTCTGGAGGCTGAGTCAGCCTCAGCAACTTAAGGAGGCCCTGAGCAACATAGCAAGATCCTGTCTCAAAATTAAAACAAAAAACTGGCTGGGAATGTGACTCAGTGGTTAAGTGCCTCTGGATCCAATCCCCAGTACACACACACACACACACTCTCTCTCTCTCTCTCTCTCTCTCTCTCTCTCTCTCTCTCTCTCACACACACACACACACACACTCCTAGATCATTTATTTTCCAAGTGAAAATATGTATCTATGGAATCCTTAAGAAATATTAAGTCTATGTTGTGGCCATGAATATAATTCCTGGATAGAAATTAATTACTTGTTTGAGTTTAGATCATTCTGAGGATAATGATGACTTTTACATAGTGTCTTAAATGCAAGTATAAGCTGTTTAAGTAAACCCAATATGTGAAAAATCTTAATTGACACCAAATCAAGATTAGTTCTAAGCTCTATGAAAGGATTTAAGACAGAATTTCTTTACACAGCATGCTCCTCTAGTGTTAGAGTTAGAAAATAATGAGCTGAGTGCTAAATTGACAAGCTTCTGTTTTTGTAAATAATTTTTTATTGCTTGTAGTCATAGAAAAGTTATTGCAACAAAGACTGTATGACCTGCAGTATCAGTTACTTACAATTTGGCCCTTTATATAAATAGTTTTCTGACCTCTAGTCTAGTGCATTAAACTGTTAGCAAATTCATTTTATTTTATTTATTTGGAGAAATTAAAATATTTTCATTTGGTCAAAAAGTTAAACATGCAGAAGATTTAGAGATGAAGATATTGGAGAGGACAGAGACCATGTCATGAAGAGTTTTATATGCTTAACTAAGGATTTTAAACTTCAACCCAAGAGTAGGAAACTCTGGAAGGTTTTTAATTCAGTTCACTGATATGATTTGCTTTGATATCATTGTGGCAGATGGATTGGATAGAGATCAAATAGGTAAATATTGTTATCCAGAAAAAAGATGATGAATTCTGATTTTAAGTAGTAAAATGAAGTTTAAGAAGACTCATGCAAATGTTATTAAGAAGGCAGAAGCAACATGATTTTGTGATAGCAAAAACGGAAATCAATAAATGTTATTCACCACATCAATAGACTTAAAAATAAGAACCATATGATCATCTCGATAGATGCAGAAAAAGCATTCGACAAAGTACAGCATCCCTTTATGTTCAAAACTCTAGAAAAATTAGGGATAACAGGATCATACCTCAACATTGTAAAAGCAATCTATGATAAGCCACAGGCCAGCATCATTCTGAATGGAGAAAAATTGAAGGCATTCCCTCTAAGATCTGGTACAAGACAGGGATGCCCTCTCTCACCACTTCTGTTCAACATAGTCCTCGAAACACTGGCCAGAGCAATTAGACAGATGAAAGAAATTAAAGGCATAAAAATAGGAAAAGAAGAACTTAAATTATCACTATTTGCAGATGACATGATTCTATACCTAGCAGACCCAAAAGGGTCTACAAAGAAACTATTAGAGCTAATAAATGAATTCAGCAAAGTGGCAGGATATAAAATCAACACGCATAAATCAAATGCATTCCTGTATATCAGCGACAAATCCTCTGAAACAGAAATGAGGACAACTACTCCATTCACAATATCCCCCCAAAAAATAAAATAATTGGGAATCAACCTAACAAAAGAGGTGAAAGACTTATACAATGAAAACTACAGAACACTACAGAGAGATATAGAAGAAGACCTTAGAAGATGGAAAAATATACCCTGTTCATGGATAGGCAGAACTAACATCATCAAAATGGCGATATTACCAAAAGTTCTCTATAAGTTCAATGCAATGCCAATCAAAATCCCAACAGCATTTCTTGTAGAAATAGATAAAACAATCATGAAATTCATATGGAATAATAAAAGACCCAGAATAGCAAAAACAATGCTAAGCAGGAAGTGTGAATCAGGCGGTATAGCGATACCAGACTTCAAACTATACTACAGAGCAATAGTAACAAAAACAGCATGGTACTGGTACCAAAACAGGCAGGTGGACCAATGGTACAGAATAGAGGACACAGTAACCAATCCACAAAACTACAACTATCTTATATTTGATAAAGGGGCTAAAAGCATGCAATGGAGGAAGGATAGCATCTTCAACAAATGGTGCTGGGAAAACTGGAAATCCATTTGCATCAAAATGAAACTGAATCCCTTTCTCTCGCCATGCACAAAAGTTAACTCAAAATGGATCAGGGAGCTTGATATTAAATCAGAGACTCGGCATCTGATAGAAGAAAAAGTTGGCTATGATCTACATACTGTGGGGTCGGGCTCCCAATTCCTCAATAGGACACTCATAGCGCAAGAGTTAACAACTAGAATCAACAAATGGGACCTACTCAAACTAAAAAGTTTTTTCTCAGCAAAGAAACAATAAGAGAGGTAAACAGGGAGCCTACATCCTGGGAACAAATCTTTACTCCACACACTTCAGATAGAGCCCTAATATCCAGAGTATACAAAGAACTCAAAAAATTAGACAATAAGATAACAAATAACCCAATCAACAAATGGGCCAAGGACCTGAACAGACACTTCTCAGAGGAGGACGTACAATCAATCAATAAGTACATGAAAAAATGCTCACCATCGCTAGGAGTCAGAGAAATGCAAATCAAAACCACCCTAAGATACCATCTCACTCCAGTAAGATTGGCAGCCATTATGAAGTCCAACAACAACAAGTGCTGGAGAGGATGCGGGGAAAAGGGTACACTTGTTCATTGTTGGTCGGACTGCAAATTGGTGCAGCCAATTTGGAAAGCAGTATGGAGATTTCTTGGAAAGCTGGGAATGGAACCACCATTTGACCCAGCTATTCCCCTTCTCGGTCTATTCCCTAAAGACCTAATAAGAGCATGCTACAGGGACACTGCTACATCGATGTTCATAGAAGCACAATTCACAATAGCAAGATTGTGGAACCAACCTAGATGCCCTTCAATAGATGAATGGATAAAAAATATGTGGCATTTATACACAATGGAGTATTACTCTGCATTAAAAAATGACAAAATCATAGAATTTGGAGGGAAATGGATGGCATTAGAGCAGATTATGCTAAGTGAAGCTAGCCAATCCTTCAAAAACAAATGCCAAATGACTGCTTTGATATAAGGGGAGTAACTAAGGACAGGGTAGGGACAAAGAGCTTGAGATGAAGATTAACATTAAACAGGGATGAGAGGTGGGAGGGAAAGGGAGTGAGAAGGGAAATCGCATGGAAATGGAAGGTGATCCTCAGGCTTTTACAAAATTACATATAAGAGGAAATGAGGGGTAAGAGAAGAATAATACAAATGGAAGAAATGATTTACAGTAGAGGGGGTAGAGAGAGAAAAGGGGAGGGGAGGGGAGGGGAGATAGTAGAGAATAGGATAGACAGCAGAATACATCAGACACTAGAATGGCAATATGTAAATCAATGGAAGTGTAACTGATGTGATACAGCAATCTGTATACGGGGTAAAAATGGGAGTTCATAACCCACTTGAATCAAACTGTGAAATATGATATATTAAGAACTATGTAATGTTTTGAACGACCAACAATAAAAAAAATGTATATTAGTAGTAAGGGAAAAGATGGAGTGTGGGATATCTAAAGATTTCTGACTTAGAAAACTGCATGTGTAGGGTACCCTTCTCAGAAAAGAGTAACCTAAGAAAGAGATGGAAATTTTAGGGAAACAAGGTGGGTTCAGTTTTGTACATGTTGAATATTATGTGCTTGTGAGATATCCAGGTGGAAATATTCTTTCGGCATGTAGAATACATAAGCCTGGGATTGAACAAAGACTTCTGAAATAAATATATAGTCTTTATTTAAAAGACATACTCTGTATTTAAAATCACCCTATATGACTGGTAATCTTGGTGGTGGTTTGGAATAAATCATTTAGCAGATCACTGTAGGGTTAGAAGAGAATGAGATTAAGGATGAGCACAGGGGAAACACCAGGATTTCAAACAATTGGGAAGACCATGAAGGATATTAAAGAGGAACTACCAATGGGGAAGTAAAAAAGAAAAAAAAGAGTGTATCATGAAAGCCAAAAGAAAAATAAATTAAAGGAAATGTGAAATGCCTAAGAGAGATCAAGTAATAAAATGTTATCATTGAAGAATATTCATTGGATTTGTAAAGATAGAGTTTACTAATGACCTTAGGAAAATCAATGACTTAGAAGAAAAGTAAAAAACAGTGTATACAAGCTAATATTTTAAGTAATTTTTCTATGAAAGACTGAAGAAGAAAATAACTAGAGGGAATCTTAAATCAAGGAAGTGTTTTTTGAGGGCAGGAAGGAGTTTCTTGAACTTATTATCTTGAAGGCAAGAAGCTTGTAAGGAAGATGAAGAATATACAGGGAAGACCCACTAGAGTTGCAGGTTACCAGACCAAGAAAACTCTGTATACAATAGTCCAACCTCCTCAACGTCTCAGGTCTCTGTCAGTGAGACTAATTCAAAAAGAGCTGACATTTAGATTTTGGATAGTAATCACATGTCTAAGATTATGATTCACAGTTCCATGACATTAGCTTTCCCAGAGCTGTCTTTCTTTAGTAGGATCGACTAAGAGGAACATGACTTAATTTCCTTTTTCATCAGGCAGGATATTTGCAAAATCCAGAGGAAAGCTAGACAACAAGCGGGCACATGGAGTGTTGAAGGGTCCCTATGCTGCTTCTGATGGCACTTGAATGCACAATCAGCTCTATACTAATGCTGTGTTTAGAGAAATACTATAGTAGTGTTAAGTATAGTTTGGAGAAACCTGAGGTTTTCTTCCCTGTAACCAATTGTATGATTTTGTGAGACTGCAGTAGTGTGCATTGCTGGGTATGTGATGGGAAAAAAGAATCATTCTAAAGAACATACTAATGTAGGTACAATTTATTACAATATCCCCTGACTCTAATAGATATTAACCAAATCACACATTAGTTCAATGTTAGAAAGTATGATATGGAAATGGGGGAGGAAACAGTCTAGCATTACTAAGCCTTATGAATAAAATTGCCAAAAATTTGCAGGTCAGTAGGTCAGCAATGTACATTATGCTCAACTCTTACACAAGTTTTCCAATAGTAGTCTTCTTGATGTTATTCAGAAGGTTTGGCCTTGTCACTTTCTTTAAGGACGTATATCCTGTTAGGGAGCTAAGATATCGTTGTGTGAAAGAACACTTATGTTCAATACCTACATGATCTTACTGCCTGGTCAGTGTTAGAATTAATGGGAAAAAACTGCAAAAGTGACCCAGAAGTACCAGATGGCATGAGAATATTGCAGAGAATAATTTAAAAAAACCCTGCACTAGTCCCCCGCTTATCTGATGTTTAGAATTTCTGCAGTGTCAATTTCAATAGTTTCACTTACCTGAGGTCAACTGTAGTCTGAAGATATTAAATTAAAAGTTCCAGAAATAAACAATTCAAAAGTATAAATAACTTAAAACAATGTATTGTTATAATTGTTTAATTGTTCTATTTTATTATTGTTGTTATTACTTTTACTGCACCTAATTTATAAGTTAAATTTTATGTGTGTGTGTGTGTGTGTGTGTGTGTGTGTGTGTCTGTGTCTGTGTGTCTGTGTGTATGTGAAAAAACAGTATTTGTAAAGGTTTTGCTACTGTCTGTGATTTCCACCATTAACCCAGGGTCTTGGAATTATCCCCTGCAAATAAGAACAGACTAGTGTGTAATTGAAAAAGGTAACTCTCCGAAATTCATTCATTAAGCCAAACATTTTTAGGTCCCTACTATGAGCAGAGTATTTCACTAATAATGGAGCTAAAGACTGGAAATCACCATCTTTTTGGAATGCTCCTGTGTGATAATAGTGGAAAGTTGCTTATAGAAATAATTGCCAAATAATTCTTACTTTGATATTTTCATGGAATATTTTTTGATGGCGCAGTTTATAAAACGGTTGAGCCAGACAATTAACTTTTCCAGTGACTCTAAAGCCACATATTTTTCCTCATTCTAATCATTAATGGCACTAACACAATTAGGCATATGGTTTACCACAATTCATGTATGTTCTGTCACCTCAATGAGGTTGTACTATCAAAGACAGTATATTTCTTTGGCTTTCTTTACCTCCCATATAATAGGCACTCAATACATACTATTGTGGTTGATTTGATTGTCAGTGTTAGGGTTTTTAAATATTTCTCTCCTCAGCCAAAATTAAGGGCACATTTTCCAGACTATACTGAACCATGAGAAAGCATGTGCCTACTTCCTACCACCTTCTCCCATAACCCTATACTGAAGAGGTTTAAAGTGCCAGTATATAATAGTTTCCCCTCTTACTGACCACACTCCTCAACTCCCCCACACCAAACCCCTTCTCTTTTTCCATCCTAGGACCTAGGATACAGTGAAAAATGTGGTTTCCATTGCTCTGAAGTTATGTGAGCCTTGAAGAATTCAATATGTTCTCGGTTGCAGGAAAATTTTCACTTTCTTTGTACAATGCATACTTTGCAATCATTTGTAACAGTAGAAAGACTGTTGTCTTGACCAGCCTTCATGCACATGAATATATATATACAGTCTCACATGGGAATAGTTCCTGAAACAAACTTCAGTTTTTTGAAGAAGGGGTCACTTACTATGTTCAAGGTTAAGTGATATGTCAAACATGGGGGTTATATAAGACAAAAACCATGTCTGCCAGGCTTGGTTTGATGTTTTAATATTTACATTTGACATTTTTTACTACAAGTACCTTTAATTATGCTTTACATCATTTTAAATCACAGTGACTAATACTTTTTCTGAAGTAACACAGTCTGCTTTAGTGAAATATGAATATTTCCTTTTTAGCTTTAACTCCTAAAATTCCAAACACCAAAGGTAAGGAGAAAGAGAAGCCAAGAAATTTCTGATGCAAGTGCTATTGCAGCTGAGCAACAAATGAGAGATTTTCAAATCTATTGGCCCCTTGAAAGTACACTCCTAATAATTACAAAAGGAACAGTAGCTAAACTGTAGTATCAATAAGTAATTGGACAACTCTAAACTGTTTATCTCACTGGAGTAAATAGGAGACACTGAAAATATATCAAAGATTTTCAAAGTCTACAGAATTGGCACTTGCTTTAATGACTTTTCTGAGTCATTTGATGAAAAGTATTTATTAATACGTAAAATAATGAGTCTTTGTTGCTCAAGTACATGTTATAATCGAGATCCTTTTTATAATGAAGGCATTCTGCTTCTTCAAGAATTGAATTCCATTGGATAGAAAATCTAATTACTGGAATTTTCAGCCCTCTATTCAAAGAAATAACGGTAGAGGTGAACTCTTGATATTTGCCAGCTACCTGACTTTTGCTTGGCTTGCATGTGGACATGCAAGCTTTCCATTTGGGGAAAATTATCTATTGGCTAGTTACATTTACTTTCGGCATTTGGCAATTTCACTGCTAAAATAGAGGAATTTTTCTCCTTTCAACTAACTTTTCATGTCTTTCTTGTCATTCCAATGATTTTTGTTTCACTTTCAGGAAAAAAAATGCAAACCCATAGTGAATATTCAAACCATAAAATAAATTCACATGATGGCAACAAAAATTTAAGTAACACTCATGGTTAAATTTTTTAAATATCCTAAACTTTGAAACAAAAAAGTAATGAAACACATTTGCTTTTATTTTTTTCTACCTGGGGAAACTGGCAATCTGGCCTCTATTATAGTATCCGGTAATTTCTATAATGTAATCACAGAAATATCAGGCTATGAATAATAACAGAAAATAAAATCTCTACTATGACTGATTTTACAATTTACATGCATACTGTTACCAACAAGCATTGAGACTACTATGAGATAGATTCTAAGCTAATTGCTTTCTTATTATCACACTTATTCTTCAAAATAAATCTGTGCAATAGGTATCACTATTTGTCTTAGTCTGTTTTCTGATGCTAAAAAACAACACCACAGGCTAGGTATGTTATTAAAAAAGAGGTTTATTTTGTTTTATGGTTCTGGTCCGACACTGAGGGTTTCCAGTCTGGTGAGGACATTCTTGCTGGCAGAGTCCCAAGGAGGCATAGGATGTTGTATGATAAAGATACAGGAAGCATATGAGAGATCTAGACAAACTGGCTTTTATAACAGACCCACTCTGGATATATCCTATTAATCTGTTAATACATTAATCCTATGAATGGATCAATCCATTCCTGAGAGCTGAGCCCTAATCATCTCTTAAAGACTTTTATTGGTTCTTCCTCTTACTATTTCATAATGGGAATTAAATCTGAACATGAGTTTTCAAAGGTACAGAACATCCAAAACCACAGCATTGCTCCACATAACAGATATCTGAGGATCAAAGAAGAACATAAACTTACTCATGTTCACGTAAGTATGAAGATGAGAAGCCAGTACTCTATGCTGTCTCTAATACCGCAATCTGATGTTATCCCTTAGTCCATATTGCTTCAGAACATCAACTACATGGTAAAAATACCACAAAACAAAATACTAAGCTCCTTTCCTAAGTCCAAGATAAACAATTGGGAATGATTGTGGTATCCTCACAGAACATTACATTGATAGCAAAGAGGCCCAGATAGTCCTTGGAGCCAAAAACTTAACTCTTTTGCCTTACCATGCATACTGAAGAACAGAGTTTCTCTCTCTTTGAAATAGTGTGCCACATATTGCTTTATGAACTTATTGCTGCAAGTTAATTGTTCTGGTAAACCTTCTTTGCACTCTATATTCAGTAGATATGTTGGAAGATAAATCTATGATACTGTTTATGTTATTTGATGGACAAATCATCTTGTCTGCTTTTCTGCCCTAAATCCCACATTTGTATCCAGTGAAATCAGACCACAGTAAATGGAAAAGAACTTTTGAATGGGTAGCCTCAGTCATATACAAAGAGCTAAACTTGGAGAAAGACATTCCTAGCCAATGTTTATGCCTTGGTTCTGGCAGGAGGAAGAAAGTTAAGAACTGGTATTAAGTGAGCCTCATGTATTTTTTTGCCATATTCGGGAAAAGGACACTTCCCTTGGGTCCATAGCAGAATTACTGTACAGCTGTCAACAATATGTATCCCCTCTTTCCCCTAACAAGAGGCCCAGGCAATCACCTTAACTCAACAACCCTGGGGACAGCTGGGGTTCCTTCTAATGCACGACCTTTGACAACAATAACAGGATAGTTCTGCAAAAGAAGAGCCAGCAGCAGAGGGATTTCACAAAGTAAGTACCTAAGGGCTGTAGGACAGGACAAATAAACAAATCTGTCAAACCAAAGAATTATCAAACCAAGACCTTGAGGCTTCTCCAGGAAAGGCTGCTCAGAAAGTTAGGCAGAGAGAGGATCCCTAGGGTAACTTTTAAAAGGTAAATCTTGGAAACTCTTTCAGTTTGATTACTCTGAGATGAATTCTGTTAGATTTCATTGGGCCGTGTTTTTTACAACTTAAAATATTTTATGGAAATTAAAAAAAATTAATTTAGAATCTCTTAATTTTCCATGCTGCTAAGCAGGAGAGAGAAGAGTCAAATGACTTTAAGGTGGAGGTGGAAGAGGAGAGAAATTTAAATAATTTGCATTTGACTTGGAAATGCATTCTGGGATATTTGTCTGACTGGACTCACTTTAGATTTTGTTCAGACTAATATCTCAAGTGGTTGAAAGTTCTTGGATACTCACCAACTGGCATAGTGCAGGGAACCTAGAAAAAGGGGCTTAACCCAGCGCCTGGGATGTACCATCTTGTGTAGATGTACTCTAAAGGGGATTAATTGTACACAGTTATTCTGGTCATGACATATTGCTACAATCATGCAGTTTCTCTTACCTCAGCCAAAACCTGACATTAAAATTTGTATTCATTTCTACATTCTAAAAGGATGTTGGCAATTATAAAAAATTTAGACTTCATCATAGAAAATTTGGAAAATACAAAAATGATAAAAAAATTAAAAAATCTGTTGTCTTATCATTTAAAGAGTATAGTTATTAATATTTCAGGCCAGCTTTTATAAATAATTATAAATGTAGCTAGATCATGAATTTAAGATCTAACTGTATATTTAATCTTATTTCCTGTATTATTAAAATTTATTTTGAACACTTTCCATGTAAAGTTTCTTCATCAGCAAACTGAATCATGTTTAAGGTTTTTTAACCACTTGGATACACCACAATTTATTTATTGATAACACATTTTTGAACATTTAGGCTATATTTCACTAACATTATGAATAATAGTGGGAATAAATTTTAAATGTATCTCTGGTTGTTTCTTTGGGCTAGAGTTCTAAATATTGATATCATAGCCCCGAGAATGTGTATTTTTGAGTCTCTTGAAAATGTAGACTGCTTTCTGAAAAGTTAAATAAATTTACAACCATTCCAGAACTTTATAAAATGTCTACCTCCAACACACAGTCCAAGGTCTAACACACACATATATAAATATATTTAGGTGGGAAAATAAGTTATCAAATATTATAATTTTATTTCTTTTTAAAAATTTTATTTTTATTTATTTAGGTTTCTAGCTTTTGTTTTCCTTGAATGATCTAAGTGCTGCACCAATTTTTTAAAATTCAGATGTTAATCTTTTCATCATTGATACATCCTATTTCCATTTAATCTTTTATTTATTTATTTATTTTTGTTGCTGAGGATTGAACCCATTCTAAGCAGATGCTCTACCACTGAGCTACATCCCCAAACCCTGCCATTTCTGTAAATGTCAATAATATAACCCCTTCTTCCTTCATTTGTTGCAATTTTTTCAGAACTTATTTGAGGAATAATTCAGATTTTAAGTATAAAGTTATATGAGTTTTTTATTAATTTTCAGTTGTGTAACCATCACAACAATCAATAGTCTTTGTGTGAATAGCAGAGTCACTTGAATAGCTTAATAGTGTGTCTTAAATTATGTATTTTAAGTCTTCCAAATTTGTTCTTTGGAAAATTTGTGTTGTCTCTTGAAAGTCCCTTTATCTCATACAAATTCAAAAATCAGCTTGTTAATTTCTATATTAAATATATATAATAGAAATTCGGTTTAAATTTTAATGACATCTATAGATTAATTTGAGATATTTATTCATTTATTTCAATGTTTTAAACATTTTTTCTTTTTTTTTTTAATTTTTTATTGATTATTTAAAGCATTACATAGCTCATGATATATCATCTTTCATACATTAGACTCAAATTGTGTTTTGAACTCCCATTTTCACCCCAAATATAGATTGCAGAATCACATCTGTTACATATTCACATTTTTACATAATGCCATATTAGTGTCTGTTGTATTCTGCTACCTTTCCTAACCCCTACTATCCCCCCTCCCCTCCCCTCCCCTCCCATCTTCCCTCTCTATCTCCCCTGCTGTTGTTCAATTCTCTCCCTTTTTTTTCCCTCCCCCTTGCCCCTCATAGCCTCTTATAATTTTATGTATCCTTGAAGGTCTCCTACCATTTCCATATGCTTTCCCTTCTCTCTCCGTTTCTCTCCCCCCATTCGTCTTTGTTTACTGTAGTCTTTTCCACATGCTCTTCCTTCCTGTTCTGTTCTTAGTTGTTCTCTTTATATCAAAGCAGACATTTGGCATTTGTTTTTTAGGGCTTGGCTAGCTTCACTTAGCATAATCTGCTCTAATGCCATCCATTTCCCTGCAAATTCTATGATTTTGTCATTTCTTAGTGCTGCATAATATTCCATTGTGTATAGATGCCACATTTTCTTTATCCATTCATCTATTGAAGGGCATCTAGGTTGGTTCCACAGTCTAGCTATTGTGAATTGTGCCGCTATAATCATTGATGCAGCCGTATCCCTATAGTGCGCTCTTTTAAGGTCCTCAGGGAATAGTCCGAGAAGTGCAATAGCTGGGTCAAATGGTGGTTCCATTCCCAGCTTTCCCAGGAATCTCCATACTGCTTTCCAAATTGGCCTCACCATTTTGCAGCCCCACCAGCAGTGTACAAGTGTACCTTTTTCCCCACATCCCCGCCAACACTTGTTGTTGTTTGACTTCATAATGGCTGCCAATCTTACTGGAGTGAGATGGTATCTTAGGGTGGTTTTGATTTGCATTTCTCTGATTGCTAGAGATGGTGAGCATTTTTTCATGAACTTGTTGATTGATTGTATGTCCTCCTCTGAGAAGTGTCTGTTGAGGTCCTTGGCCCATTTGTTAATTGGGTTATTTGTTATCTTATTATTTAATTTTTTGAGTTCTTTGTACATTCTGGATATTAGGGCTCTATCAGAGGTGTGGGGGGTAAAGATTTGTTCCCAGGATGTAGGCTCTCTATTTACCTCTTTTATTGTTTCTCTTGCTGAGAAAAAACTTTTTAGTTTAAGTAAGTCCCATTTGTTTATTCTGGTTGTTAACTCTTGGGCTATGGGTGTCCTATTAAGGAATTTGGAGCCTGACCCCACAATTTGTAGATCGTAGCCAACTTTTTCTTCTATCAGACGCAGTGTCTCTGATTTGATATCTAGCTCCCTGATCCATTTTGAGTTAATTTTTGTGGATGGCGAGAGAAAGGGATTCAATTTCATTTTGTTGCATATGGATTTCCAATTTTCCCAGCACCATTTGTTGAAGATGCTATCCTTCCTCCATTGCATGCTTTTAGCCCCTTTATCAAATATAAGATAGTTGTAACTTTGTGGATTAGTCTCTGTGTCTTCTATTCTGTACCATTGGTCCACCTGCCTGTTTTGGTACCAGTACCATGCTGTTTTTGTTACTATTGCTTTGTAGTACAGTTTGACCTCTGGTATCGCTATACCTCCAGATTCACACTTCCTGCTTAGAATTGCTTTTGCTATTCTGGGTCTTTTGTTTTTCCATATGAATTTCATGATTGCTTTGTCTATTTCTACAAGAAATGCCGTTGGTATTTTGATTGGCATCGCATTAAACCTATAGAGAACTTTGGGTAATATCGCCATTTTGATGATGTTAGTTCTGCCTATCCATGAACAGGGTACATTTTTCCATCTTCTGAGATCTTCTTCTATCTCTCTCTTTAGGGTTCTGTAGTTTTCATTGTATAAATCTTTCACCTCTTTTGTTAGGTTGATACCCAAGTATCTTATTTTCTTTGAGGATATTGTGAATGGAGTGGTTTTCCTTATTTCCATTTCAGAAGTTTTGTTGCTGATATATAGGAATGCCTTTGATTTATGCGTGTTGATTTTATAACCTGCCACTTTGCTGAATTCATTTATTAACTCTAGCAGCTTCTTTGTAGACTCTTTTGGGTCTGTTAAGTATATTATCATGTCATCCGCAAATAGCGATAGTTTAATTTCTTCTTTTCCTATTTTTATGCCTTTAATTTCTTTTGTCTGTCTAATTGCTCTGGCTAGTACTTCGAGAACTAAATTGAATAGAAGTGGTGATAGAGGGCATCCCTGTCTTGTTCCAGATTTTAGAGGGAATGCCTTCAATTTTTCTCCATTCAGAATGATGCTAGCCTGAGGCTTAGCATAGATAGCTTTTACAATGTTGAGGTAAGTTCCTGTTATCCCTAGTTTTTCTAGTGTTTTGAACATAAAGGGATGCTGTACTTTGTCAAATGCTTTTTCTGCATCCATCGAGATGATCATGTGGTTCTTGTCTTTAAGTCTATTGATGTGGTGGATAGCATTTATTGATTTCCGTATATTGAACCATCCTTGCATCCCAGGAATGAATCCTACTTGATCATGGTGCACAAGTTTTCTGATATGTTTTTGTATTCGATTCGCCAGAATTTTATTGAGAATTTTTGCATCCAAGTTCATTAGAGATATTGGTCTGTAGTTTTCTTTCTTTGAAGTATCTTTGTCTGGTTTTGGGATCAAAGTGATGTTGGCCTCATAGAATGAATTTGGAAGAGATCCTTCTTTTTCTATTTCTTGAAATAGCTTGAAAAGTATTGGTATTAATTCTTCTTTGAAGGTTTTGTAGAACTCCGCTGTGTACCCATCTGGTCCAGGGCTTTTCTTAGTTGGTAGTCTTTTGATGGCTTCTTCTATTTCTTCTTTTGTTATTGGTCTGTTTAAATTGTGTGTGTCTTCCTGTCTCAATCTGGGCAATTCATATGCCTTAAGAAATTTATCGATATCTTCGTTATCTTCTATTTTATTAGAATATAGGGTTTCAAAATACTTTCTAATTATCTTCTGTATTTCTGTAGTGTCTGTTGTGATATTGCCTTTTTCATCCCGTATGTTAGTAATTTGAGCTCTCTCTCTTCTTCTTTTCGTTAGCGTGGCTAAGGGCTTGTCTATCTTATTTATTTTTTCAAAGAACCAACTTTTAGTTTTATCTATTTTTTCAATGGTTTCTTTTGTTTCAATTTCATTGATTTCTGCTCTAATTTTAATTATTTCTTGTCTTCTACTACATTTGCTGTTGTTTTGCTCTTCCTTTTCTAGATTTTTGAGGTGTTGTGTGAGTTCATTTATTTGTTGGTTTTTTCTTTTTTTGAGGTAAGAACTCCAAGAAATGAATTTCCCTCTTAAAACTGCTTTCATTGTGTCCCATAAATTCCGGTATGTTGTGTCTGTGTTATCATTTGACTCTAAGAATTTTTTCATCTCCTCCTTTATGTCTTCTATAACCCATTGATCATTCAATAACATATTGTTCATTTTCCATGTGATGTAGGATTTTTCCTTCCTTCTCTTATCATTGATTTCCAATTTCATTCCATTATGATCAGATATGGTGCATGGTATTATCTCCACGCCTTTATATTTACTAAGTGTTGCCTTATGGCATAATATATGGTCTATCTTTGAGTAGGATCCATGTGCTGCTGAGAAGAACGTGTATCCACTTGATGATGGTTGATATATTCTATATATGTCGGTTAAGTCTAGATTATTGATTGTGCTGTTGAGTTTTATAGTTTCTTTATTCAGTTTTTGTCTAGAGGATCTGTCTAATGGCGAGAGCGGTGTGTTGAAGTCACCCATAATTATTGTGTTGTGGTCTATTTGACTCTTGAACTTGAGGAGAGTTTGTTTTATGAACGTTGCAGCTCCATTGTTGGGTGCATACAAATTGATGATTGTTATGTCTTGTTGGTGGATGGTTCCTTTTAACAGTATATAGTGACCTTCTTTGTCCTTCTTGATTAACTTAGGTTTGAAGTTGATTTTATTCGATATGAGTATGGCCACTCCTGCTTGCTTCCGAGGGCCATGTGAGTGGTATGATTTTTCCCAACCTTTTACCTTCAGCCTGTGTATGTCTTTTCCTATCATATGAGTCTCTTGAAGGCAGCATATTGTTGGATTTGTTTTTTTGATCCAGTTTACTAGCCTATGTCTCTTGATTGGTGAGTTTAGGCCATTAACATTTAAGGTTACAATTGAGATATGATTTGTATTTCCAGTCATGCTTCTTTATTTATTTATTTTAGTTTGGTTAGTTTTGCTTTTTGGTTATTTTCCTCCCCCTTTACTGAGATACTTCCTGCTGTTAGTTTTGGGCACTATTTTTCACATCCTCTTCTTGTAGTGTTTTGTTCAAAATGCTTTGCAGAGCTGGTTTTCTTGCTGCAAATTCTTTTAGCTTTTGTTTATCGTGAAAGATTTTAATTTCATTGTCAAATTTGAAGCTCAATTTTGCTGGATATAGTATTCTTGGTTGGAATCCATTATTTTTCAGCGTTTGAAATACGTTATTCCAGGATCTTCTCGCTTTCAAAGTTTGTGATGAGAAATCTGTCGTTAACCTAATTGGTTTACCCCTGAAAGTAATCTGCCTCTTTTCTCTCGTAGCTTTTAAAAATATGGAACGCTTCACGAATTTGCGTGTCATCCTTGCGCAGGGGCCATGCTAATCTTCTCTGTATCGTTCCAATTTTAGTATATGTGCTGCCGAAGCGAGCACTTAAACATTTTTTCAATAGTATTTCGCAATTTTCAATATACAAAATAACACAATATTTTAAGTATATATATAATTATTTCATATTTTTATGCTATTAAAAATATCATTTCTCAGCCTTCAATTTTTGATGTTCAAGTATAATGTTAGCTATAGATGTTATATAGATACCCTCTATCAGGTTAAGGAAGTTAGCTAGTTTGTTGACATTTTATTCCATCATGAGGGTAGTAAATTTTATCAAATGGCTTTATCCATCTATTGATGGTACCATATTACTTTTTCTATTTTGGTCTGTTCACGTGGTGAATTATTTGTTGATTTTCACAGTGTTACTATAAAATTACACAGATAAATCCTAGTTGGTCATAATCATTTTAATACACTTTTATTCATTTTGTCAAGTGAGTCTATATGTCTATCATAAAATTTTAATGCATTTTAATTTTTGCAAGTTTTTCTGGTTTTGGAATTCTGTGATGTGAACATCCTAAAATGAGTTGTGGACTTCTTTTTCTTATCTATGTTTTTGAAAAATTTATACATAATTGGTACTAGTTTTTCCATAAAAATTAGTACTAGGGGAAATTAACCAGTGGAGCCATCTTGCTTTAAAGTTTGTTATTCTTTTTGTGGAAACAGTTTCATTGAGAAATAATTGAGATATAATGAACTGGACATATTTAAAGTATAACTTGATAAGTTTTAATATATGAAATAATTCATAAAACCATCACAATATATCATCAATCATCCAATTTCACACTACCTTCCCCTCCCATCCTCAAGGAATGATTGATCTGATTTCTTTTACTATAGATTACTTTGCATTTTCTAGAATTTTATATAAATTCAATCATAATTTGTGGGAAGACTGTAACTAAGAAACCAATTCTTTATTGATGTAAGGATACTCAGGTTATCTATTTTGTTCAGTGTAAGCCTTGTTAGTTTGTATCTTTTAAATTGTATTTATTAGCATAAAGTTGTTTATAATATTCCCTAATTATCCTTATAATTGACTTTGAATATGTAGTGCTATATCTTCTAGCTTACTTAACATAAATGATGCGTTCTTTTTTTCTGTTCAGTCTTTCTAGAGTTTTATAAATTATACTGATCCTTTTGAATATTTTATTTATTTTTTCCATTTCCATTTCATACATTTCTGCTCTTTATTCTTTCATTTTTTTTTTTTTTTTGCTTACTTTGGTTTACTTTCACTAGCTTCTTATGTTGGGAGCTTAAATCATTGATTTGAGAAGTTTCTACTTTTTTTGTTTGTTTCTTTGTTTTTGTTCTGGGGACCAAACCCAGGGCCTTTCACACACTACCTTTTCAATATAAACATTTAATATATAAATTTACCGCCAAGTATTGCATTTGCTACATCATACAAATTTGGATATGTTGATTTTCACGTTAACTGAGATCAAGATATTCTCTAATTTCATTTGTGCTTTCCTCTTTATCCCATAGATTTAGACATATGTTACTAAATTTCCAAATATGACCCATTTTGGTGATGGCTTTATACACACTTGCTGTTGTTGCTGCTACTATTTTTTGGAGCATTTATCCAGTTTGATATGTTGCTGCTTTTTCCTGCTTTGCTAAGTGAATTGCTTGCAAAAGCAATTAAATAGGAGAAAAGAGAATCATATATATTTACCCAAGTATTTACCATTTTTGCTGCCTATAAAATTCTATATTGACAGTGGTTTTTATCTGTGTCTTAGTTTGCTCTACCATGTTATGGCTTGCATAATTTCTGCAGATTATGTATTTTTAACCTGACTTATTTTGACTGTCATATGGAAAATATTCATTCCTTTTTTCTTTCATTTTTCTTGTTTCCCCTATCCTTCCTCACCTGGAAAACCAATGAAATATAGCATTTTTTTACATCATCTCATGCAACTATACATTTTTGCCAGGCTTTTTTTTCCTCCCATTTATGGTTTATTTTAGGTCACTATCTTTCTTTTTTTTTTAATTTGGAGTTATTTTAATTTACTGTTAATCTCATCCATAAATGAAATTGTTTCCTTTTACATATTGTTTGTAATTTGTATAAATTCAACTTGTGTCTTTCTGAATCTCTTGTTTTTTTTATTTATCACATTCATGTTTTATAAATTTAAACATATTAAGTATATTAATAATATCAATTTTACCATCCTTATTTGTTAATTCTATAATTATCATTGTTTATTGATATTTCTACCAAATGACATTTTTATGGTTATGCTCATATTTTTTGTTTATTTTAATGTTATTTGATTATGAATTTTATGTTTTTAGGTTGTAGAAGTTGTTATATTATTTTACATGTTGTTGAAATTTGTTAAGATACATAGTTTTTACTTAGAATCAATTGCATCTTCTTGAGGATTGCTCTTGAAATTTTAGTTAAGTTTCAGAAAAGCTTTTATCTAGGTTTAATTTCTCCCCACAAGATAGGCCATACACTTCTGGGAAATTTATCATTAAAACAAGTTTCTTGATTTTTTTACTACTATTTTTTATTTACTTGACTTTCCTGTTCTTGTTACTATCTTTCTACTAAGATCATTACTTCCTAATACCTTTTACTATTATTTTTTTTCTACTTTCTCTGAGTTTATTCTGTTGGTTCTTTTATTTCTACCTTCTTGGTTTGACCTTGTTAATTTTCTGCTGGTAACATTTCTGTAAAATAAGCATGTAAGAGTATGAATTTATCTAATAAACCAGGTTTTCACTACACCCAATAAATTTTGTTGTGCTATTTTGTCATTACTACCTAATACTAAGCATTTTTAAAATTCCATTATAATTTCTTCTTTCTACCCTGAAATTGTTTTGCTAAAGTTTTCACATGTATGAACACTTATTATGATAATTTTTATCTTATTTATTAGATATTATTATTATTAATTATTTTATTGTATTTTATTTTATTAATAACACTTGTGTGTGGACAGAGAATATTGTCTATATGATACATACATATTCTTCAAAATTTAATAAGACTTATGTTCTGGCATAAGTTCAACTTTTTATTATAAATTTTATTTTTGAAGACAATTTATATTACTCAATTGCAGAATGAGCATTTTATAGTTGGTAGTTTTAAATGAGAGCATATAATATATCAACCCTTTTTATTTTGTTCTTTTTCCATTGATCTATCCTCAAAAAGTTGTACTTTTCTATAATAGTATATATTTACCTATATTTTTCTAGTTTTCTTTTTTCCTACTTTGATTTAGCATTTCCAAGACAAATGTAATATATTTTATTATACAGAAAAGGTCTAGAATCTAACTTTTTATTTTTATCTACTTAGATGGCATAACCTTATAATCATTAATAGAATAACTGGTGTGACCATAATTTTCTGATTTATCATATCACATTTTACATAATCCAAGTATTTTTATAATTATTTTATTTTTATGCATTGCTAAGGATGGAACCCAATGCCTCACACATGTTATGCAAGTGTTCGACCACTGAGCTAGAGCCTCAGGCCCCATGATCCAATGCTTAAGTGTGCTTCTATGTCTCTGGCTTATTTGTTCTGATCCATTTAAACTTCTCATACTAATACCACAGTATTCTGTGTTTTTTTTACCTTAATAGCTCAATTAACCATATAGTAAAAAAAATCTTGTTATTATTCTTACTTTTATAGAGTAGTAGGAACTATTTGTTTTAGTTTATTCCTATACATGAAATATAGAATGACTGTCAAGTTGAAAAAGTCATACTGAGAGATATAAATTAATTAGGTGTCATTAGATGAATGAACCTTCTCAAAATATGTCTCTACTTTGTCATTATATCACCATAACAGAAGCATGGATCATTTTATGATGTTGTAAAAAGAAAGACTTTCTTTGATGTCTAAAACCAGAAAATTGTCTCATATTTATATCTTCTTCACTTTCTCTGTAACCATCCTATGCTCTGTTATTTATAAAGTTTCTCAAAATGTGTTCAGTTAGAACACGGATACCATTAGAGATTCATGAATAAAAATATTTCTTTCACCAAACAGGGTTATAAGAGTATAGTTTAAACTATATTAAATAGGCATTTTATCACTGGAATTTCTCTTAAAATTCCATATACTGGTGAGCATATAATTAAGGCTATCTATTATAGAAATCAATTAAGTAGCATTTTCCTGAAAATCAGAGTTCTCTGTCAAAACTTGCTGTGATGAGTGAGTTAAAACCTTTAAACATTTCATTGAGGACTTTTTCAAATGTATTCAGCCAATACATTGGCGTGTAGGGTTTTTTTGTTGTTGTTATTTGTTTTTCTTGTGGTGGTTTTGTCTGATTTTGGTAACAGGTGTTGATAGCCTAATAAAATGACTTTGAAAATGTTTTCTCTATTTCTATCTTCTGGAAGAGTATGACAAGAATTGGTATTATTTTTTTCAATGTTTGCTAGAATTCATTTGTGAAACTGTCTGATCCTAGGCCTTTTGTTGTTAAAAGCCATTCAATTATTACTTCAATTTCTCTATATATTATTGATCTTGCTCAAACCTTCCATTTCTTCTTCATTCAGTCTTGGTAAGTTGTGTGTTTCTAGGAATTTGTCTGTTTCCTCTGAGTTATGCATTTTGTTGGCTTATAGTTGTAGAGAGTATAATGATCCTTTTTATTTCTGAGATATCCGTTGTATTATATCCATTTCATTTCTGATTTATAGATTTTAGTGTATTCTCTTTCTTCTTATTCTAGCTAAGGGCTTGTTTATATTGTTTAATTTTTAATTTTTTGAAAAATGCAAGTCAGCTTTTTAAACTTTTTTCTACTGATTTTATATTTTTAATTGGTTTACTTCCACTCTGAACTTTATTATTTCATTATTTCTTTCCTTCTACTAACTTTGGGTTTAATTTGGTCTTTCTCTAATTCCTTAAGTATAATGTTAGTTTTTTTATTCAAAGTATTTGTTGTCATTTTTAACATAGGTGTTTATTGTTATAAATTTACCTCTTAAACTTGATTAAGCTGCATCCCAAAAGCTTTGGTATGTTGTATTTTCATTTTAATATGCCTCAATATATTTTAAGCTTACCTTTTGATCTCTTTGACTCACTGATTGTTTAGGAACATTTTGTTTAATTTCCACATATTTTTGTATTTTTCAGTTTCCTTCCCTGTTATTTATTTCTAGTTTCATAACATTCAGGGCAGAAAAGATATTTAATAAGATTTTAGTCTTTTAAATCTATTAAATTTTGTGTTCTAACATATGATCTATGCTATAGAACATTCCATGTGCACTTGAGAAGAATGTGTATCTTGCTGCCATTGGACAGATTATTTTGTGTATATTTGTTGGGTCTATTGGGCCTAAAATGTAGTTGAAGTCTAGTGTTCAAGTCAAGAAAAATAATTTTCTGTCAGGATTATTTATCTGTTGTTTAAAGTGTAGTACTAATTAAACTAGAAGTCTATATTACAGAATATGTAAAAATCAACTAAAATGGATTAAATATCCAAATATAAGACCTAGAACTATAAAATTCCTAGAGGAAAAGCTCTTCATCATTAATGTTGGCAGTGATTTTTTTTTGATAAAACACTAAAATTACAAACAAGAAAAGCAAAAATAAGGGAGATTTCATCATGCTAAGACACAGGAAAGGAAACAAATGAAAAGGGAGCCTATAGATCAGAGAAAATACTTGTGAACCATATATCTGATAAGAGATTAATAATAAAAATGTCTGGAATACTTATATAACTCAAGAGAAAAAAAAATGCATAACCTGATTAAAAAATGAACAGAGGGCCTGAATAGACAATTCTCCAAAGAACATATAAAAATAAGTAACAGGTATATGAAAAGATGCTCAATATCACTACTCATTAGGGAAATGAAAATCAAATCCACAATGAGACATACCTATTATGATGGCTAACATAAAAAAAGACAAGAGATTTTTTTTTGGTGAGAATGTAAAGAAAGGATAACCCATCTATACTGTTGGTAAGAATATACAGTGGTATAGCCATTATGGAAAAGAATATGGGCTTTAAAAAAAAAATAGAACTACCATGTTATTCAGTAATCCCAGTACTATGTATAAAGGAATGAAACTGAAACCATTGAGTCAAGAAATATATGTTCTCCCATGGTCACTGCAGCATTATTCATAATAATCAAGATATAAAACAAAAATAAATGTCCATTGATGAATGCTTAAAGAATGTATGATATGTATAATATTTACCTTTTTTAATAAAAGGAAATCTTGCCATTTTCAATAATATAGGTGAAACTGGAGGACATTATTTAAGTGAAATAAGCCAGACAGAGGAAGAAAAATACTACATGATGTTCTATGATCTCTTTTATACACGGAATCTAAAAAAAAAATGTTGAATACATAGAAACAGAGAGTAGGATCGTGGTTACCTTCTTAGAAAGAGGCAGGAAGTTGGAGAGCCAAGTCAAAGCTTTCAAAGTAGCATGAGTAAATCTCCAAACCTAAAATACATCATGAGAACTATATTCAAGACTATTGTGCATTGTAAATTTTTAAGAAAATTTTAGGTGTTCTTACCACACAAAAAGGCAACTGTGTTAGAAAATAAACATACTAAACTACTTATAGTAATTTTTCACTCTGCAAATAATATCAAAATATTATGTTACACATACCTTAAGTTTAAACAACAAAATTATAATAATAATAAACCTATAAAATTTTCATAACATTACCTGACACATAGTGAGTAGATGCATGTGCATTGTGTTTATCATTTACTCAAGTTCTTTGAGTTCTTCTCCCCATACTCAAATAAGCAAAAGGCTTATCAGTAATATAATATCCTACATGAAATATTTCCTGCTTTTCAAATTCCTTCCCTTCCCATCATTAGAGATGTAATTTCCTCCTCCTTTGAAATTATTTTAAGTAGTCACTTTAAACTTATTTTTGGATAAACAGAACATCCATACACATTTCTAAATCCCCCATAGGGGGATTTCAGACCCTAGTTGAGAACCACCAAGAGAAAATCTGAGTGTTTAATAAAACTTTCATTGAACTGGGATGTAGCTCAGTGGTAGAGCACATGCTCAGCATGTGTGAGGCCGTTGGTCCCATGCCTAGCACCAAAAACAACAACAACAAAAAATAGACATGAGAATTAATAATGAACAATCATTAATTTATCTTTCAATTACTGCTTTATCAAAATCAGATGATGTTAATTAATTTGCATTGCAGTTTACATGTGTTTATGATCCTCTCTTGAAGTGTATGATCAAACCACTTATGTTCTATGTAATTCATATCCTATTTCTAAAAAGATATTTTCAATATTTCTCTAAGAGATGGCAAGCAATACAAAGTACAGAGTACTTCCACAAATAGTTTGTCAAGGCTGAGACTAAATTACCAAATATTGTGTGAAGCACAGATATATGGAATATATATGAAGCACATTATCATTCAAAGTGAATATAAGTTCATTGAACTAATAAAACAAAACAAAATAAAATTTTACAGAAACTCAAATATGGGCTTTGAGTGCAATGGATCTGGATTTAAATTCTGGCTTGAGTATTTACTAATTTTCTAGGTATGGGAACTTTAACTTCCTATCTTATAAAAGAGATGTAATATTACCAGACTCTGACTGCTGTTACACAGGGCACACTCACCTTAGGTTCATAATTTAGGGGACATCAAAATACTCAGTAATCATGACAAACAATATTGTATTATAATATTTGAAAATCTCAAATTTAATGCAGAATCTGTCACAAAGAAAAATATATAGATGTTTAAACACAATCTCCAATCCTGCACTCAGATGACTTGCTCTCTCTCTCACATCTTCCTAAACTTGGCCTTGTTGGTTATAGAAATTAAAGGAGATAATGAACTTAGAGTAGTATCTTTGGTATAGTCCCTTTCTTCAATTGTCAGTTATAAACTTTAAAATTGAGGAAATAGCCTTTGGGTCTTTTTTAAAACAATAATTCATAATGAATAATGTTTAATTGCAAAGAAACATAACCTAGTTCTTACTTTTTTGGTTTTAATTCTTAATAATATTAGTATCATATAAGCATATGCAAGGTAAGATTAGTATTTCCTTAAAACAGAATTTTTCTAAGCATTTATATACATAGTATCTGCAGATACTACATAATATTATTTTTGCTTTTTAAATGAAATTGACATTATTTGTACAAATATATGTGCATGTTTGCTTTTGTTTTATTTAACACTGTACCTAGTCAATATCTCAGTCTTGTTAATTACCTCATAGTGTTCCATAGTAAGTATATACTGCAGTTTGTTCACTTAGTTGCACGATTGCTATTCATTTAGGTATGTTTACAATTGATCACTATTATGACAGTGCTGTAGTGAACATTCTTATACATACACACATAATGTCTTTCTAGTTTAGGTATTGAGAAGTAGAGTTGCTGGATTTTCTGGAACATTAAAATTGATTTAATCATCATTGTTACTAATTGCCTTCCAAAGTGGCCATTCTAATTGACTCTCCCATTAGAATTGTATGACTATTTGTTTTACCACACCATTATTAACATGCAGTATCTTCAAACTTATTCATTATTTGTTAATTTGATGGTTTAAAATAGTATCTCATTGCTGTTAATTTACATTTCCCAATGTACCTGATAATGGCTATCTTTTATGTATTTATTGGGCATAGACATATCCTTTTCTATGAACTGCCTTTCCAGATTATTTGTCTATGTTTCTGTTGGAGAATGATATAGTTAAGATATGAGGGGTCCCCCAAAGCTCATGTGTGAGACAAAGCAAAAGAGTTTGCAAGTGAACTCATTGGGTTATAAGAACCTTAACCTAATTAGTGCATTAATCCACTGATTGGTATTAGCTGGTTGATAACTGTAGGCAGGTAGGGTCTGGCTGGACAAGGTAGGTCACTGGGGGCATGCCATTGAGTTTATATTGGTTTTGATGAAAAGAGCTCTCTCTCTTTCTTCTTCTTGGAGGCCATGTATTGAGCTGCTATTCTCCTCCACACCCTTCTGCCTTGGTTTCTGCTTCACCTGGGGCCCACAGTAATGGAATCAGCCACCTATGGACTGAGACCTCTGAACCTATGAGAGCCAAATAAACTTTTCCTCTTCTAAAATTGTTCTTGTCAGGGATTTTGTTCCCAGAATCAAAAAATCTGACTAAAACCGGCAATTTGTTATTTTCCAATTAAATTTCATGATTTCTTTATGTAATATGGATATTAATATCTTGTCTGATACATTATAAATAATTCAAATATTCATGTCTAACCTATTGCTTTTTGTTTAAATTTGTTTAGAGTATCTTCTCATTGAGAAGGTTTTATTTGCGATAAAGTTAAATATAGTCATATTTAATTGAAATATTATGTTTACTTTTCAATTTCTTCCCCACTAAAAACTCATTTAAATAGCTATTTGGCTTCTATTTTTATGTAAAGTTCTTTTATGGTTCATTTTTGAAAATCAATTTTTTTAGTGATAGGTGTTACCAATTTTTATTTATTTTTCTTTGTTCTAGCATAATTTGATTGAGATTACTACTTTACCATACAGTAAATTCTCAAGTGTACATGATTCTGTTTTGAAGCTCTGTTTCATTGATATATTTGTCTAATTCTATAACAGCATGATCCTCTTCTAGTTATAACTTTATATTTTTTGACCTGTAAGGGTCAGAGTAATTTTCACAAAGAAAGTGATTTTTAGCCAGGTACTAAAAGATGCACAGATATTCATCAGGAAATATAGAGTAAGCAAGTTATTTTAGATCTAAGAAGCATGTGCCAATACATGGAGGTATGAAATTATATGGCATATTTAAAGATTATCAGCTATGTAGTATCACTAGAGGACAGTTCTCATAATCCAGGTTGGATTTTGAGGCCAGAGAATAAGATGGGGGACAGATTATAAGGGGCTTTATTTGCTCTATTAAAGATTATAAAATGATTCTCCAGATAGGTAACAGCTATTATAAGCTTTTGAGCAGGGAAACAATAAAATCAACTGTCTTTGGCAGAAGAATTAAGTTAGTTTAAAGTGGGAAAAGTGGTATGAATACTGTAGGAATTAAAAAAGAGAACTGTATAAGATGGCTTAATCAGTAAAATTTTATAAGGAAACTATTAAGCTGTGATAGAATCATAGGACATGATTAATTTAAAATAACACTGTGATTAATAGGTTTAGAAGGAGAAAACTGTTATATTATTTAATATATGTTTATATTATTTTAATGTTATGTTATTTTAAAAATAAAGGTGATATCAAATATATAAATGCAAAGTACATTAGGTGTATATATTTTACCATGTAATTTAATTAAAGCCAAGGTTGTCTTTGCTATAAAATTGTGCAATATGGCTGCCTTAAGTAATTAATCTTTAAAATGTCAAATGAAGATTTTTTGTTTACCAAAAAAGTAGTTCTCAGAGGGTTTTTGAAACAGATAAAGACAGACATGCCTATAGTTTAAAAGGAAGCTTGGAATCTCAGAATGAAAGAAAGAACAAGTGGGGAAATCTAGGAGAACCTCAAGTGGAGACCTATGCAAAAGTGAATTATTTTAGCTGGCAAGATAATTAATGTTTCTGACTTAAATATTTTGACTTCTGGTACAGAGAGAGTGTTAATAGGACATTTTAAGCCTTGAAATATAATTGTCTTAAACCTACAATTAATCCAGGATAGATAAAGGCCAAAGTTCTTTTAAAAATGACTAGAACAACCCATTGATAAAAGTCAGATAAATAAAGCAAAAGTTTAAAAATTTTCAAATATGTCTATAATTTTCTAATTCTCTTTATGTGGAATTACATGACTAACCTAATTTTACTGATTTTAACTTATTTGTTATATTTAAATTACTCAAAATAATTTCAAGAGAAACATTAGGGAACAGATAATGTGGACTGGACCAGTTTGTTTGTTTGTTTGTTTTAGTTATCTATGTCTAAGAAAATCCAAATTGTCATGCCTTCTATTCTAACATGATGATTCACCACAAATTATGCAGTGGCCACATCCTGAAATAAAGGCAGAGTTCAGTAGGGAGAAACTCAACTCTTGTCTAGGATCTGTTCTGAAACTTCATCCCCTGAATCATGGGAGAATGTCACACCCCTCGTGCCATAATGTCTCTCTGAGTAAACTGCTATTCTGAGCAACTGCTTAAAATGGCTTGGTTCTGTGTATTCAAAATATTTTAAAGGTTGTAGAAAGATTAAAATACAGGAAAGGGGCAAGATGGTTAAATTTCATAAAATAAGTTATTCGTAGACAGCAAATAAATTATGCCAAAATTAAGGTTTTCAGCAAGAAAATCAATATTTATATTGTTATCCATTAAAAACAGTGATGGTCTGGAGATTGGGGAATACAGCCCAGTGGTATAGTGTTTGCCTCTTATGTGTGAGACAGATAAGTGGGTTTGATTCTCAGCACCAGTAAAAGCAGGGTGGTAGTTTAAGATGATGAAAAGTTTCTGGAAATGGACAGTAGTGATAGTTGAACAACATTATGAATATACTTAATGGCACTGAATTATAGAGTTACACTGGTAAATTTTATGCATATAATACAATTTTTTAAAACCTTGAATGCTACGTAAACATAAAGGTAGGGATAATCACACAGTCCTCTAAAAGGAGGTTTCTTTTTTTCTGATAAGGTAATAGTCATTCTATACATTACTATCTTTGTTCAAATTCAGCTTTCCCATTTTATAGTACATGGAACCTAAATAGAGGGAAGCTGTTCCTTCTCCATCCTCAGTCTAGGAAGAACACCAGAAATTTAAACTGAAATGAGAACATCATGTGAGTCAGGAGTAGATATGGTCCTAATAGAGAGTAATTATAGTTAGTGAGTGATTAAGAGGTTTCATAACCTAAAGTGACCAGCTTCATGCCAACCTTTGATGCCCTACATTTCAATCAGAGCCAACAGATTAAGCAGACAGCAAACTGCATTTGTGCCCAGACCAAGATCTAGGCAAATTTCCAAAGCTAGGATGGTTCAAAATGAGTTCTAATTAGATTGGGGAGGGGTACCAGTAACTGATTAAACTAATTAGGATTGATAACAGTCTAATTTTTCATAGTAGTTTTGTTTTACTTCAGGTGTTTTGCCTTATGATTTTTCTTTTGATAGATTCAAATCATCTAGCTTTCAAACTCACAGTTATTTTAAACAGAGAATATGTGTGGACAGAAAGGAGTCTCTGTCTGTGGCTCCCATTTGATTTGGTAACAGATCCTAGTGGGAAAAGCATAACTACCATTCATGAGAGTAACAGGGAAGACTGGAAGCTATTGCATATCAAACCTTATGTGAAAAGTACTTCCCTAGTTGGTGGGTTGGACTTGGTTGCTAGGATAGATAGACTCTTGGATACCATCCTAATAACAGTCACTTATTTTGTTGATTTATTTTATTCAGTTAGATTTTCTTTCAATTAAGATATTTTTAGGGTGGTTTTGATTTTGTAGGAGACCTTCAATGATACACAAAATTATAAGAGGTTATGAGGGGCAAGGGGGAGGGGGGGGAAAGGGGAGAGAATTGAACAACAGCAGAGGAGGTAGAGAGGGAAGATGGGTGGGGAGAGGAGGGGAGGGGGGATAGTAGGGGATAGGAAAGGTAGCAGAATACAACAGTCACTAATATGCCATTATGTAATATTGTGAGTATGTAACAGTTGTGATTCTGCAATCTGTATCTGGGGGTAAAAATGGGAGTTCAAAACCCAGTTGAGTCTAATGTATGAAAGACGATATATTATGAGCTCTGTAATGTTTTGAACAATCAATAAAAAAAGATATTTTAAATGCATTTCCCCTTATAAAGCTATTTTAAATTTCCTTAGTGAACTGTAAATTACATACAAGAAAATGCACTTTTTAAGTGTACACATTGATAAGGTTTGACAAATGTAACCAATATAATAACCACCCTAATTAAGGCTGAAATATTTCTTTTATGACCCTTTGTAGTTGATCTACAGTAACTTCCCCATTCCTGCTCTAGGCAACCACTGACTTTTTCTTAGAAAAACAAGAAAGCCCTGTAGATCCTTTTTACATATTCTAGTAAACCAAGTGAATAAAATCTTGTAGAATATATTCCTTTGTGTTTGGCTTTTTTGCTCAGCATAAGGTCTATGAAATTCAGCCATGTTTTCTTTTAAAATTTATTATGTGAATATAACATAGATTTTATTAGTCCAACAGCTTATGGGCATTTGAGTTCTTTCTAGTTTGGGGCTATTATAAATTATGTTGCTATGAACCTTTACATATAATTCTTTCTGTGGACATATATTTTTATTTCTCTTGGGCAAATACTAGAGAGTGGAATTGCTAGGTTATGTGATAAATGCATATTTGACATTATAAGAAACAACCAAATTGTTTTACAACATAATTATACCATTTTACAATTCTACCAACAGTGTATGAGCATAGCTCTGAGTGACCATTGACTACCTCAGTCAGCAGGTATCTAATTTAGAGAGTTTGCTTGTTTGTGCCCAGAGCATCATATAACATATAGGGGACCATAAAGCTCGTATTCTTCAGACATGGTTTTCTGTACCTTATTTTGAATCTTGTACTAATCTAAAATATTTTCATTAGAATTCTTAATATTCTCCCAAATTCTAAAAGATACTACTTTTCTGACCTTGTTATAATTACCAATAGAGATCTCTTGCTAATGAGCTATTACCTGAATTCCACATAATTCTTATGACAGGCTGACAGGCTGACTAATTCACAAGGTTTGACTACCTTCTCAAATCAACCGGCAAGGCTTTGGGCTTTGACACTGAAAAGTTCTTTGAAGCTTACTTACCAATCTTACCTACTGTATATTAATAATAAATTCAGGTTTGCTGAATATGGAAGTTTGTCATTAGAATGTGCTCAGCAAACACAGCTATCTTGAAACTCTCTTTAATGGATTGTCTGACAGGAAATGGTTGCAATCTCAACTCCTTTGCTCTGAATAAATACCTACTAATAACATTATTACAAAATAATTTTCATAAAAATGATTTTCTATAGCTACCATTTAAAATATTCTATTAACCAGATAAGTCTTTACAAGAAGGTCTGAACCTGATAACTTTGTAGATTGCATGTTCCTGATGCATGTGTCAGTTTTACCCCATAATTCTGGTAATAAAAACTAATCACACACATACACCCTGGGCAGAAATAAAAAATAGAGAAAAAAAAAAACATTAACAAGATCTTACTAAAGAAGCATGGTGATAATGAAGTTTTCTATTCAACTAATGTCTTTAATTAGGAAGGTGTTGAAGCATTGTAGAAAGAATGGTTGCATTTAGAGTCAAATTGTAAATCTCCTTTATACTACTTACAAACTTTGTGACCTTCCGTCAAAACCTCTCTGATCCATAATTTCTTTATGTGAGAAATTATTTATTTATTTATTTATGCTTACATTACAGTTTCATTGAAAATTTCAAATA
Source organism: Spermophilus citellus (assembly GCF_964194105.1). Lineage (NCBI taxonomy): Eukaryota > Metazoa > Chordata > Mammalia > Rodentia > Sciuridae > Spermophilus > Spermophilus citellus. Next base: position 104,061,132 of record NC_138190.1, read on the forward strand.
AAAGCATAAAATCTTTGTGAAAGCTAAATGTTCAATAATGGTAAGGGAATATCAGAGAATTGCCCATTTATATTCTAAAACAAGATAAGTAAAGGCTTTTGATTAGGATGTCCATTCTAATGGAATTGCATTGTCCATATTTCCCTAAGTAGAGGCAAAAAGCAAGGTTTCCCTTTGCTGTCTAAAAGTCCACATGAATAAATTGACAGTAGACCAATTAAATAAGAGAAAGGGCACTCAGAAATATTTCTGTGCAAAAGAGGAAAAATAACTGCATGAGGGAAAAATCACAAAAGTGTGATTACCCACTAGGCCAACATGATACAGAAACATATATATGCCCTTTTCTATAAAGGAGGACAATGGAGAATGTTAAGAGAATAGTAAAGGACTTTTAGGGGAACTCAATGGGCTCAGAGAGCATACAATGGCCTGGGGAAAATACCTTTGGGAATGCAAAACAGACAATAAATTATAAATAATTTTCTCTCTATAGGACCCAAAATGGATGATGATGTGTGACAAAAATCTGTCCAGATGTGTTAACAACTTTGGTCCCTCTTCCTTACATACAAGTTTAGTTAATGAAAGCTCAGTGAAGGGATGAGAGATAACTGCTCCTTTTTTGGTGTGTTTGGACTTTAGAAAGACAAGGATATATCATGGTAAATCCTCTTCCAGCGTATTCTGCTCTCTAAATTCCTTTAATGTAAAATAATCATCATACAAAAAACTGAATTTTTCAATGACAATACCTGAACTCCTTTTCCTTCAAGGAGGGACATATTGTCCAAACTAATGGAAGTGTAGCCAGCTGAGAATCTTCAGCTTTAACCTCCTTCAGAAACTAACTCACTTGCACAAAGCTACCTCATGCCCTTCCCATGGGAGTTGTAGGGAAGGAAAATAGTTTTCTCTTTAATCTTCTTAATTCTTAGTTGGGAGGGACTTCTGTAATGAAGAACAACATGAGAAAAACAAACTGAAGTATATTAATATGCCTACCTCATGTGAATATAATCCAGAGAAATGGGCAAATCTCAAGGGTTGACTTAGATTTAAGAATTAAGTACCATCATTCTCTGAACTAAAGAAAAAAGGGTATGGGTGAAAGCAGGGTTAAGATGGAAGCCAGGAAATGCATCATAAAATACAGATAAGGTGTATTATACAGATTTAAGTCGATTATTTTCTCCAATAATTTGGTCAACATAAATGTATATCTACAATTCCTCTCTTCCTGGTGCAGAAATGTAAACACTCTTAGGAATGGAGATTTTCTTTATTAATGCAAATTTTGCTTACAATATGTGACTTTTCAGAGCTTCTATGTCTGCAGTGTATGAAATTAGCCTGCCCAAAATAATCCTTATCCCAAAGAAGCACAATTTTGGGTAGCATATTCTGATTTTCTGCAGGAATACTTTGGCATAGCATTTCTGACCCTATCAGATGTTCACATATAGGTGATTAAGGTAATGATACAAAGACCCAGTATCAAAGTGGGGAAATCATTTAACATGCTGTGTTCATTGTCCAGGAGAGAGATGATATACGCTTGGCCTGGAGAAGTGGCAATTGAGATAGAAATATGTATATTTGAAGCTACACTTTGGATGTAGATTCCATAAGACTCAAGGATGAGAGGAAAACATGGAGTAAAGTATATACCATAATTTTTGGAGATTTATGTGATGAACGTTTTTTTTGGACAATATTAATTTTGAGATGCCTAGTGATTCTTGCAAAAACAAAGTTTGAAGGGCTCAGTAAAGAATTTGGAGAGTGTTGAATATATGAAAGTATTCTAATGCTTTCTGCCAGACAGAGTTTTGTTGGTCAATGGGGAAGGGACACATAAAATCTCTATTTGTTTTGGTTGTTTTAAACTGTTGGAAATAAGTCACTTTTCTGAGGTGTTTGGCTTAAAATATTTTAAATGAAATGTGAATATTGGTCAAAAATTATGCCCCTAGAAAGGAAAAGTCTTTAGGTTCTGGATTTGCTAAGCTACCAACATACACCATAGGAACTAATGATGGGGACATTAAGCTTATCACATTCCTCAGGTTAGCGTTCCACATATGAATTAAAGTATTCCCTTAGGCTTTAATGTACATGTATGTGGGCAGAGGGAGAAGTAATAGTGGTTCACTTGCGTTTCATTCATTCCTCTGTCAATAAAAGCAAGTTTAAATATTCCAATTAAGTATTCTTTAAGCATGAGCCAGATTGGAAGTTTCCACTTGACTCATTTAAAGTACCCTTACTTTTTAATCACACCACAATAACAAATTTGATAATAGACTTACAATCAAATATTTAAAAATATTCACTTAAGAGGCTAATTATACTTTAAATATATATTGAGAGAAGCATAAAAATGTCCATTTTCTTGATCTGAATTTAAGTTAATAAATAAAAATAATGACAATGATGATTAAGATAATAGAAGCATCAGAGACTGCCCAGGATATTCAAAATATTAGTTCAACCAAGCATCATATTATGTGGGCAAACACACAGCTAAATACATAGCAGTTGTCAGATACCCCCTAAAGGAGCAGGAGTGTGTTTTTCAGCAGAAATTTTTCTGTCTTTCACACATTGTGAACCCAATGTGTTGTCAAATTTCTTTTACAATCTTTCAGTTATATAACTTGAGAATACCTAGGCTTCTTTGAGTTCATCTGTTTCAACTTCTCTCTCAATAAAGCTATTCTTATAATACTTGTGACAGATAATCATTTAGTCTTTCTGTGTCCAATGACCAAAAGCTCATATCCTAAATATATAGCCTATTCTATTGTTTAAGAGTGCAAACTTTTAGAAAAGCCAATTTCCTTATTGGGTCAAGTCCATTTGCTTATAACTCTAACCATTATTACTATATGGATTACTATTATAGATGTAATGTAATAACCTAAAGCAGATGTAAATTAGAACTAAAATTTCTCATGCCCTGGGACCAATGTGTTAGTCAGCTTTCCATTGCTGTGACAAAATTCCTTAGAATTAACTTAGAGGAGGAAAGATTTATTTTAGCTCATGATTTCAGAAGTTTCAGTCCATATTCACTTCACCCTGTTGCTTGGGCTTCTGGTGAGGCAGAACTCCATAGTGGGGAGTTCATGATGGAACAAACATTTCACCTCATGGCACACAGGAAGTGGAGAGAGAAGGGGCCTGCAACAAGATCCTTCAAGGACACACCCCCAGTGACCAACTTCTTCCAATTAGGCCCTGGTTCTTACAGTTTCCATCACCTGACAAAAGCACCACCATTGGGGATCAAGTCTTCAACATATGAGAATTTGGGGGACTTTTCAGATCTAAACTATAATAACCAGGTTTCATTTGGAAACTTTATAGACCAGATGTAGACCAGATGAATAGAAGTAGTCTTCTTTCTCAGTGTTAGACTAGAGATCCTTCTGTAAATTAAAGTGAATCATTAATTTATGCAACAAGTGTTTATTGACCACCTGCCACAAATTAGGCATAATGTCATCTGTTGAGGACACAACACAATGAACAAAGAGAAATAGTGCTTGCCTTCATGTAACCTAGATTCCATTGGAAAGATATTAAACAAATGACCACAAAAGAAATGTCCAACTTCTAAGACATTATGAAGGAAAGGAATATGTAAAATAAATAATAAAAAAAGGAAATTGATTCTAAATGGTGGCATGGGTGGCTAAAGAAACGTCTTTTTCATGGAAGGAAATGAATGCTAAAGCTCAGAGTTAGTTACAGTTAGCCAAGGAAAATGAGCGGGAAGAGTTTTCAGGAAGGACTTAAAGCCAATCAAAGGCACTGAAGAGAACCATTTGACAGACTAAAGACCTAAAATATGGCCAGTGTGGGTAGAGAAGGGTGAAGGAGAGCAAGAATGACTCCAAATAAGGTTGGAAACTTAGGCTGGGGCTACATAATGCCAGGTGACTGCCCTGAACTAATGCTACCACTACAATGAAGGGCTATGTTGCAGAGTTGTAGTCAGTGTTCTTGGAAGGAATCTTGAAAGTAGGAATCTCAAAAGTATGCAGCAAGGGGACCTCACTAGTTATTCTCATGACTCACTTGAAGCTTATATACAACCATAGATTCAGCTTATCAATACTGGAAAATCATTCACATGAGTATCACAGCTAACTCATCACCTGCGTCTACAACTCACACTTCAGTTGCTCTTTTCTGCCTAGCTATGGTCTTGCAATCTTACCCAGATATTCCTTTTTAAATCAGAGATGACCTATATTATAATTGTTGAAGGAAAGGCTATTCAATGTGGTTTTTGAAAATACTGTTCACTCCTAGATATGGTACTGGAATCTATGTACTAAGGGTAGGGTTGATAATTCAAGCAATTTGCCAGCTCATTCTGCCAATAGCAATAACATAAAGCCAAAAAGGCTCTGGAGCCATAATGACCTGATATGAATTCATATACATGGATTAACTCTACAACTAATTTTCTGAGTGATCTTAAATGAATTAATTCTAAAACTCAGTTCCCTCATTTGAAATGTAGAATGTGGAACTAATAATACCTATCTAGTAGGGTGATTGTAACAATTAAATAAGATAATTAATGTGTGTGAAAGAACCTGGCAAGCTCACGTCTGTAATCCCAACAGCATGGGAGATTGAATCAAGAGGATCACAAGTTCAAAGCCAGCCTCAGCAACATTGTGGCACTAAGTAACTCAGTGAGACCCTGTGTCTAAATAAAATACAAAATAGGGCTGGGGATGTGGCTCAGTAGTTGAGTGCCCTGAGTTGAAACCCCTGTACACCCCCACAAAAAAAATAACCTGACAAAATGCATGATATGCAATAGATAATAAATGTTGAATTTATTTCTTTATGATATGAAATAAAATGCTTCTCCTTTAAAAAGTCAACATGGGATGATCCTTCACATCTAAATTATAATAATTTATTTTTACTAATATTACCTTTAGACATAGATGCCTTGTTGGGTTTTGCTAGCTTCAATTTCCACAGTGTTTTGTTGTTATTGCTTTTCGTGTGTGTGTGTGTGTGTGTGTGTGTGTGTGTGTGTGTGTGTGTTTGACATTGAGGATTTGAATCATGGACCTAGCACATGCAGGGCATGTGATCTATCTGTGAACTATATTCCTAGTGCAAACCCCACTTTCTATAGTGTTTTTATGCAACCATAGTACTAGCAACTGAGAAAAGTCTTAGGAAACCATTTGCATCCTTACCTTTTAGCAAAAACGATTAGATTTCAATTCCTGTAACATAAACAGCACATACATACATATACAAATATATGGAAGATTAAATGCTAGCTGATTGTTCACTTGTGGGCCAACCTCTGTGCCAGGACATGGAGATGTTATGATTGCTAAATAGAATCTAAACCCTCAAGAACTTCATAGGTCAATGTGTATGACATATATAGAATGTGGAATTAACTATATTATAGGGCAGAATCAAATGATATATTACAAATATGTGTGAAACTGACTATATTACAAGACAGAATCAACACTGTAAAATATATTCTGTAAGATTGCAAAGGAAGGAAAAATGAATTGTACCTGTTGATGTGACCACAAGAACTAGTCCTTTTATTATGTGTATCTGATATCAAAAAAATACTAATATCTCCAGACCTACTTGCTTCACAGCAACTTAAAGGTTGCATTTCATCTTGTAACTGCTGAAACCCATTATTTTTGAAGCATATTTTCCTTATAACAATCAATAAACAAGTCTTTCCTTAGTATCCAAGCTATGCTATGGATTGTGGCGAATAGTGAAGAATCAGATTGCTTTTTCTTTCCCTCAAGATATTTTAGAATCAATAGAAGAGGGTGAAAATACCCTCAAATGCCAATTTGAAAATAATAAAGTATTATTCACTATGGAGCTACCTCTGAGTATATTCAGAGAAGAGAGCTCAGGGTGAATTGCAATAGTTAGAAAAAGGCCAAAATCATTGTTCTAGTAAATTTGGACATAAGTTCCACTTCTAGAAACTACTTACAGATGTTTAGAGAGCTGTTCAAATATGCTTCACTGAATAATAACTCTAAAGAAAAAATATAAATTCAGTGTATCAGAATCTCTCCCAACCCTTGTTAATTTGAATGTATAGCTCATTGCTCTAGGGGTGCTTTATTTAAATTCTGCTAAAATCTTTGGCTGGATAATTTTTAGTTGACCCAAAGACAGGTAGGTTAAGCATGTCTTAGTGAAGATAATATACAGGCTCAGGGCTCTAAAAGCTGTATATATTTCAGAATAGGAGTAAGCTGCCCTAAGGAAAAAAAACAGGGAGGCAGTGAAATTCTTGCCTTTTGTCAGATGAGCCTTTGAAAAGGCTGTTTTGAATTTTTGAGGTGCACACATCTTTTTGTCACTGAAATTCCACAACAAGGTGTGTTTGGAAAGAAGCTAACAGGGAGAAAGAAATGGGCAGAGTTGCTGAAAGGCAATAATGAATTCAAAGAAGGTCAACAATCCATTCTGAGCTCATTAAATCTATTATATGAGTTCAGAGTGGTACCAGGTGCAACTTGTGCTGACATAACCAGAAATCCCTTTTCAGCCTGAGCAATGGGGGAAAAAAGTGGAAAGTAAATCTGATGGTGGTTTTCAGGCCACCCTTTCCTTCAAAATGTGATGAGTAGAAGTTTCAAATTCCTTGGTTTTGAGGAGAAGATTTTAAACATAAGCATAGTCAATGGCAATTATGCTTAAGAGGCAATTTTTTTTATTTAGTTTCAAATAACCCACAAAAATAATTGAAAAGTTCTCCAAGATAGTAGTTTAACTACATTGAGATATCATTCTCTGCCTGTCCTTAAAAATCAGTCTTGTCTCCTTGCCCTGGCACTTCTCAAATTCCAATGTGCATCACAAAAACTTGGAGAAATTGTATGGATTGCATTACTCCTGGAGGTTGCCCCAGAGATCTGAAAGACCAGTGACAGGGAAACACAAAACTGTAATAATTGAGAAACTACTTTTTAATGCATCTTAGAAATGGTTTACATATTTGCTTCATATTGTTTCTAGAGGAACTGAGTTGAAGAGCAAGCTGCCTACATATTAAAAGGCTTTCTTTCTTTATTAAGAGCTCACATGTCCTCTTAGAAAATCCTAGGACCAGAGGGCCAGAGATATGCTCAGTTGGTAGCCTGCTTGCCTCACTAGCACAAAACCCTGGTTTCAATCCCCAGCACCACCAAAAAAAGAAAAAAAAAAAAGAAAATCCTAAGGCTGCAATTTGTTCATTTATTGGTTTGTTTTAAAAAGCCAACTGATTGTCATATTATTCATCATAAGTTATATTTAAAGATTATATTTTGATTCCCATTCTCCTTTGTTTTAAGATTGAGAATAAGCATTATCCATTTTACGTTTATAATTATTTTACAAGTGAAAAGTAAAAATTACACCGGAGTTAAGTGAATAGCCTAACATCACACAATTGACTACTGGCCTAGAGAAGGTGAGAATTTAAGTTTTTGAATGCCAATGCAGTATGTTGTCAGGCATTACTGCTTTCAGCTTAGAAATATGAATGAAGTCTTTCAGAATTGATATTTGAAACACAGATAATGTTTCCCTGCTCCACCCTGGTCTTACCCCATTACCCTTTACCCTACCACACCTCATCTACTATATACATGAAGTTTCTTTTCCATACAATAAGGTTTTGTTATTTGAAACCCTTGGAAAGTTAGAAAGTTGTTCTCCTAATTACATGAATTTGTGCTGATCTCCATTTGAAATCAGATCTATCCCTGAGCCCTGATGCAAACAGTTTTATTACATCAGCTTGTGCTTGGATGGGAATAGACCCAAAGGTGTGTGCTGAGTACACATCCCAGAACCCCTTTCAATAATTAAGGAAACATGTTGATTTCACGAAGTCAGCTCTCCTCAGCCATTCTACATATGGCAGGTTCAGGAATGGCACCTAAATTGCTGAAATCATTCAGTAAAAAATCTGTGAAAGTTTGCTTTATCTGTTCAGGCAAGACTATGTCAACAGAATTCCTTTATTCCCCTGGAATTTGCATGTCTTGGGATGGAGGGGTAGGGTGAAGTGGGGATGGGAAGAGCATTTTCTAGGTGCTGACTTTGCATTTTGCTACTTTTGCAAATAGGAGTGTGGGGTGTCATTGGCGACCTGCTTTGATGGTGTGGTACATTAGTCTTAGACCTATTTCAAAAATGAAATGACATAGCTGGATTATTTTCGTTAAACAGAACGATTAGTCCACTGAACCTGGAGGAAATCATAATTTGCCAATAACTACTGGTGAAGACTTTGGATTTCCTGTCTTTTAAAATTTGCTTTCTGGGGGCTGGGGTTGTGACTCAGTGGTAGAGTGCTCACCTAGCACATATGAGGCTCTGGGTTTGATCCTCAGCATCACAAATAAATAAAAAATAAAGGTATTGTGTCCAACTGCAACTAATTTTTTTAAAATGTGCTATCTGCTGTATGTTTTCTGGATACATAAAAAACAAAGATCTTGGTTGTTAAAAAGACAATTTTACCAAAATATTATGAAATCATGACTGTCATATAAGAATGAATAAATGCTAAAGATTTTGTTTAATTTGTTAATAAAGAAAATTGTGAGGTGTATCTACCAGTCCAAGGTACAAATTACAACACATTTATAGATCAGGGATATTGGAATGGATGTGCAAATGGAGGTAAAGTGGGATTTTTCAAAATTACAAGGGGGATTGAATACCTACTAGCCAGTGGATGAACCATAGGCTTCTCGCTGCCAGGTCTTCTAGTCCCTGAAATACCTGAACTGCCCAAAATATGAAAATATTTCTTGAACCTTGTTTTAGGATGCCTTCAACCTTCTGTTGGACTCTTTCTTTCTCCTCTCTGTTCTTTTGAAATGGTACTGTTTAATCATATGACAACTGCAATGTCATGACAAGGAAATAGAAGAAGAGATTAGCAACTTCACAGAAAAAGTCAGAAGCTAAAAGTTCACATTTTCCCATTCAGTTTCCACTACAGATTCCCTTTCTTCAAAGAAAGGGAATAATCCAAAGTACTACTCTTCACCCATAGGATTAATCTCAACCTGCTGCAGCAGTTTGCTTTTGACTTGATGAACTTGCTTTCAGTTTTCTTTTTGGCAGAGTTTCTATATTTCTTTTCTGTATATTTAATTCACTATAATTTTCTGTATATTTAATTCAGGGAGCTGATACATACAGACACATACATACATCCTACATATACATATCATACATACATCTCTTTAAATTAAACCTTCATGTTTTCCCTAATTATGTTACCCTTTACTCGTCATTCATGCTAAAGATTTAAAGGAATGACTAATCCAAAATGCTACATAATAGTCAAATCACTTAGTGTAGCTTTAGAGTATGTTTTTGAACTCATGTTTGAAATTATATGTGCCATGCGGAAGCATGCATTGAATTATAAGTAAAAAGTACTGGAAAGGAACCTTTAAAAACTGAAAGTATGGTTCCACCTCAGCTGTGGTTAAGACCAAAGTGAATTCCATTTACCTTTCAACTTCAGTTTACAACTCTTTCTATATAATAAGTGGATTTTAAAAAAGTGATCTCCAAAGCCCCTTTCAGCTCTGAAATTTCAGAATATTCTTGGCACTGGCTTTAAACCAACAGTAAAACCAACCAACCAACAAACAAAACCAATCAAAATTCAAACTCAAGAGGGCACTGAGATGCTATTAAATTACCTATTTTTGTCCCTTTAACTCTTCTCTGTGGCCTTCCTGTTAAGTGTAGACACATCTCACTTGTAAGTATTCACTCACCCCTTCATTCAGTAATATGAATGGCCATCATTTATTGACCACTTCCAAGTGCAGGCACCCTGTTAGGCACACTATATGCCTTCTCTCAATTATTATGACAACCTCAAGAGGTAGATATTATAATGAGCTCCATATTATAGATGTAGAAAAGAGGCTCCAGGCTTGATATCAAACCAGAAACTCTGCATCAGATAGAAGAAAAAGTTGGCTCAAATCTACATCTCATGGGGTCAGGCTCCAAATTCCTTAATAGGACACCTATAGCATAAGAGTTAAAAACAAGAATCAACAAATGTGACATACTCGAACTAAAAAGTTTTTTTTCTTAGCAAGAGAAACAATAAGGGAGGTAAATAGGGAGCCTACATCCTGGGAACAAATTTTTACTCCTCACACTTCAGATAGAGCCCTAATATCCAGAGTATACAAAGAACTCAAAAAATTAAACAATAAGAAAACAAATAACCCAATCAACAAATGGGCCAAGGAACTGAACAGACACTTTTCAGAGAAGGATATACAATTAATCAACAAATACAGGAAAAAATGCTCACCATCTCTACCAATCAGAGAAATGCAAATTAAAACCACCCTAAGATACCATCTCACTCCAGTAAGAATGGCAGCCATTATGAAGTCAAACAATAACAAGTGCTGGTGAGGATGTGGGGAAAAGGGTACACTTATACATTGCTGGTGGGACTGCAAATTGGTTCAGCCAATCTGGAAAGCAGTATGGAGTTTCCTTGGAAAGCTGGGAATGGAACCACCATTTGACCCAGCTATTTCCCTTCTCAGACTATTCCCCAAAGACCTAAAAAGAGCATACTATAGAGATACAACTACATCCATGTTCGTAGCAGCACAATTCACAATACCTAGACTGTGGAATCAACCTAGATGCCCTTCAATAGATGAATGGATAAAAAATGTGGCATTTATACACAATGGAATATTACTCAGCACTAAAAAATAACAAAATCATGGCATTTGCAGGGAAATGGATGGCATTAGAGCAGATTATGCTAAGTGAAGCTAGCCAATCCCTTAAAAACAAATGCTGAATGTCTTCTTTGATATAAGGAGGGCAACTCAAAACAGAGCAGGGAGGAAGAGCATGAGAAGAAGGTTACTATTAAACAGGGATGAGAGGTGGGAGGGAAAGGGAGAGAGAAGGGGATTTGCATGGAAATGGAAGGAGACCTGCATTGGTATACAAAATTACACATAAGAGGAGGTGAGGGGAAAGGAGGAAAAAAAGAAAAGAGAGAAATGAATTACAGTAGAGGGGGTAGAGAGAGAAGAAGGGAGGGGAGGGGAGGGGAGGAGAGGGGGATAGTAGAGGATAGGAAAGGCAGCAAAATACAACAGACACTAGTATGGCAGTATGTATAAATGTGGATGTGTAACCAATGTGATTCTGCAATCTGTACACGTGGTAAAAATGGGAGTTCATAACCCACTTAAATCAAATGTATGAAATATGGTATGTCAAGAGCACTTTAATGGTTTGAACAATAATAAAAAATTAACATGTAAAAATAAATATTGGACTTAAACACCAAAAAAAAAAAAAAAGAAAATAGGTTCCAGTATGGCAAATTACTTAAGGACACAGCTAGTAAGTATCATTGCTGAGCTGCAAACCAAATCTTTGTGGCTTCATATTCAGAGTTCAGTTTCTCCAAACTGTGCTGCTTTTTAAAATATTTATCAGAGTTTTGAGCAAACTTTGAAAGGCATTATAGAGAATAAAGTATTGTTGAAGATTCAACTACTTCTCTTAAAGGTTTTAACTAAAGTAGAGAAGTGATTATTCATTTAGGTTTTGGGGGTAAATGAAAACTGTCTAGAAAGTAAACAAAAGGAATTACATGTCAATGAATTGAACATAAAATGTTCAAAGAATAAATCACCCATGAAAGGAGAACAGAGATATTAAGTAGGAAGTATCTTATGATCATACTTCTGTCCAAATCAGAAGTCTTCAGTTCTGCTATAAATTGCAGTGTGAATTTGAGCAAATTTTGTTTCCTTTGTAGGTCTTACTTTTCTCATTTCTTAAGTGATAAGAATAACTAAATAACTTCTCCTTCCTTCCCTTGGATTCTGTGATTATACAACAACTTGCGGCATTCTAGCCTATATCATCATAAATTTTACAGTGGAGAATGAACAGAAGGATTTCACGTGTGGGGATATGATCCAATTTTGCAGTAAGAATTCTTTAAAGGGAATGTGTATCTTTGGAAAAGCAGTCAGAGAACTTGCAAACTTGCATAGCCCTTTTTGTCCAAACAAAACAAAAATTAAATAAATAAATAAATAAATAAATAAATGTAATATGGGGGGTTCATTCCATACTTTATTTGAAATGTGTCCATAGCATCTTTTAAAATAGAACATATTTTTATCTGATTGAGTGCTCAGACAAATAGGAGATGCCATAGAAGTGTAGACTTCATCAGTGCATCTGGTACATCTGGTTGAAATGAATAGCCCAGCCAAAAGGTTAAAGCTGAATAGCCCTAATTGCCTAGAGTTCATATTAGGCATATTCAATAGTTATAAACACTCCAATCATCCATCATTCCACTTGGTCCTTCTTCACAACAAATGGGGAAGGATGGTGAGAGCATGCTACCCTGACACAGTCTCTAATTTCCTGAAAAAAAAAAAAACAGCCCCTCCTTCATTTGACATCCAGAATCCAGTTTCAGAAATGAATCAACAAACCAACCCAGGCCTGCTTTTGACTGGAAGTGTGAGCTCCCTATAAGAGGCAAGATGGCTCAGTACAATTCAAGCTTCAATGCTTTATATAATGAAATGGCATGATTCAATCTCAGTGCAAGGTTGAACCTCTAAGCCCCTGAAGTTGTAATAAGGAGATAAAGGAATTCAAGCATGGCAAAACCCCTGTTATTTTTCCTTCTTTCAGCGCTTTCAGTTTGAAAGCAGAGCTAATCCACCTGTGAATCTCAGCTTTGGCTTAAGGAATCCAGCATTAAAGTTGGTGTGGATATGCACAAAAGAGGGCAGACAGCCTAAAGTTTACTTTGTCCCGGTGGTCTTCTATCTTCCTAAGTAAAGTTTCCTCACCCTTTTTGTACCTTTTATTTTTGTTATTCTCAGTCTTTCCTTTGTCTTTTCCTGCTTTCCAAAGTACTCATTCTCATTCTTCTCCCTTTCTTTTCCTTTTCTGCCTATGCCTTAAGCCTGTCTGAACACTCTATGGCTTAACTCTGCTGACAGCCACACAGAACCAAAGGAGTTACTGGCCCCTGACCTACAGAGTGTTCAAGTGTGGTCTTCATAAACTCCCTGAGATTAAAGGGCAAACTATACACTTTTACATTCTCCACTAAATCTAGTGTTGAATGCTGTGCAAATGGTCAATAGACCTTTTTAAAAAGTTCAATGTAATGGGTGAATCCCTCCTCTAACTTCCATATGTTTCTGGTAATAAGGCATTTTGGCTTTCTACAGCTGACAGGATTTGACATTGACAGGAGGACTAAAAGTGTGGCCTGCTTGAAAGACCATAGATTTTGAATGTTCCTATTCTATCAGTATTGAATGAGACTTGTTAACAGCTTCAAGAAGAAAAGTCAAAGTTGTCCTTTTTTGTTGAAGGTAGTGGAGTAAAGAATTGGAAGAACTTCTTTATAACAATTCTTGGTAGCAATCACTATTCTGTTTTGCCCCCAGACTGACATCTCACTCTTAGGAAATTATTTCTAATCTTAAGTAAGATGTTAGCTCAGATTTGTTCCTGCTGAATAGAACAGAAATTTTAATACTTTATTCCTAATAGACTATGTGGGCTCTTCCACCCTCCCATTATAGTATGTCTTTACTGAGACCATATAATCTAACTTGTGTAAAACTTGTCATTATTAAGGAAAAGATTCCAAGTACAACAAATCAAAATGGTTGACTTTCTCAGTTGGGAAAACCACAGTCCCAGACAGATTTAATCACCATGCCAATTCTCACTGAGGGAAGTTTCAGCCACACCCAGTTGTGCAAGCTTTACACAAAATACAGTTTCTCTTTTTTACTGTCTTGAGGAAAAGAATTTGACACAGAACTTTCTCTTTGTGCTCAGGTGTAAAGGTGCACCTTCGATACATTCATTCCATTCTCCTTCCAGTCATGGAAACTTCCTCTGTTGCTTCTCTGAGAGAAAAGTAATTATAGCTTGTAGGTCAGGTGGATTGAGCCTTGAGATGCTGTTTCCCCACTGTCATTTTTATTATTTAATTCCTTGTTAAATATTTCTTTACTGTAATATAGGCATTTATACAAAGAGAACTTGTAGATAAAAGGAATTACCAAGAACTAAGTTAACTGGTTATTTATATAGCCTGTTATGAGCCAATAAAAGAATGAATGCATTCATAAATTCACATCCTTACTTAAGATGTATTTGGATATTGATTTTTGCTTTATTTTTTCTAAGGAGGATCTGATAAACTCAAAGTTATACTTAGCTATCATCTTAATCAAACTTGTATAATTTTGTTCTAATTTCTCCCCTCGTTTATTGATCTTCAGAGAAACAAAACAATTCCTTGAGTCTTGAAAATTTGAAATAAAAGTTTAAAACTAATAGTTTTGGTATTGGGCCTTATAAAAATTAGACAAAATTTTTATGATGACAAAACCATATTATGTGTAGGCAAAGCAGATGACCTTTGTAATGTGAATTCAAGATCCATAGGATAGCTTCTCCATCTCTTCAGAATTCCTACCATGGCTTCTACCTTTAGGTTAGCATTTTAAATCTCGTCATAAGAGACACTTTTTAGGCAATTTCATTCCTATTTGAAATGTAACACACACACACACACACACACACACACACACACTTATATGCTCACTGAAACTCCCTAAGCTGTTCTCAATAAATTTATCTCTGACTGTGAATGAGAAGTGAGAGATGCTAGGTTTTAAAATTGAGTCTAGGAAGAACATTTGGTGCTCAGCACATGAAGAGGTCCATAGAGGGGTCATGTAAAGGAATCAAGGGGCAAATGTATGGATATATGACAAATACTTTTGTGATTCACCTAGACTTTACTCTTAAATGCCACCAGTGGGCATAGTTATTATTCTTTATTTACTTTCCTTTCCTTCATTTTTTAATGTTCTCTCTGACAGCTTAGGAAAAAGACTCTGGTCTTCACCTGACCTCTTTTTAGGGTTAAGAGCATGACTTCTTTTCTTATATGCTCTCCAGAGTCTAAAGATTGGTACACAAAAATAAATCAATGGATAATAGTGTCTAGCATTCCTTGTTCTAAAAGAGAAGCATAAGTGATGTATTTGAAAAGAGTGCAAAAAGGAAAGGTAAGCATTCCCCTCTTATGAATCAAACACAAAATTTCTTTCATTAACTCTAAAGCTAAGCTGCTGCCACTTAGCTCCAGTCAGCACAGTCCCTAACTAAACTATTTGATAGGAAACTAAGCAAAGGGAAAACCAGAATCATTTTAAAGATAGAAAATAAGGGGGGTGGGCTGGGGTTGTAGCTCAGTGGTAGAGCACTTGCCTAGCAGATGTGAGGCACTGGGTTCAATTCTCAGCACCACATATATGTAAATAAAATAAAGTTCTATCAACAACTAAAAAATTTTTAAAAAAGGAAATAAGGGGCTGGGGCTGGGGCTCAGTGGTGGAGTGCTCACCCAGCACATGTAAGGTGCTGGGTTCAATCCTCAGCATCACATAAAAATACATAAATAAAACAAAAGTATTATTTCAACTACAACTAAAAATATTTTTTAAAGATAGAAAATAAATATTAGAACAAATGGTTTTACATTCTTATGCTGATTATTACTTCTACCTTTGGAACCAAACAAAAGAGAAGAAAACAAAGGAAATGCTAAAATGGACCAGGAGGAAATATAATTCAATTTACTTAAATTCAACAAAAACATATTGAGCCCCTACAAAGTAATACAAGGAAGAAGTTGTTCTTGTCTGCATATTCTAGTAGTTGGAAGGGGTTAATGGCAGGTGTCAACCCATGTGGATAAATAATTCTAACAAAACTTAGCACTGAGAAAATTCAATAAATGAAGAAGAATTTAATTGTTCTGGAGTCCCAAGTGAACAAGACCTGATAATACTAGTATTTAGTAGTAGTACTAACAATAGTAACAATAATTACTATCCTCTATTGAGGTTTATTATATGTCAGATGCTATTAAAAGCACTATCATAAAAATTTTATCACTTAATTCTTTTTCTTTTTTTTTTTTTTTTTGGTACTGGGGATTGAACCCAGAAGCACTTAACCACTGAGCCACATCCCCAGCCCTTTTTATCTTTTATTCTGAGACAGGGTCTCGCTGAGTTGCTTAGGGCCTCACTAAATCAGCGAGGTAGCTTTGAACTTACAATTCTCCTGCCTCAGCCTCCCAAGCCTCTGGGATTACAGGTGTGCTTAACTGCATCCAGCACTTAATTTAATCTTTATACCAACTTGATCAGTTAGGGGTTATTATTGTTCTCCTGTTATGAATGAGAAAACTGAAGCTGAGTTGTGTAGTAACTTCTCTATATTCACACAGCTAGAAAATGTTAGAACTAGAATTATTCTAGAACCTACATTGACAAGAAAGATATAGAAGAAGAAAAAAAAACATTTAAAATGATCTTTGAAGAATGGGTTGAACTTTAACAGGAAAAAAGGATCACAAAAAGCAAAAATATGAAGACTGTAAAGCAAATGTGATATGATATGTAGAGTGTTTCCAACAGTATGGTTTGGTGGAGCTAAGCCAAATCTATGGTACTAGTGATAGAAAGAGCCAAGTTGAAAGGAAAGCCAATTTACAAGGGAAGGTAATGAGTGTGGCTGAAGACATGCTATATCTTCACTTCTGAATTCCAGACCCATATATCCAACCTCATTGAAAAAGAAAGAATATAAGCCAAGAACTGAATCTTAGGACATTATCATACTGATGGGGTTGGAGCAGAGTGACCCATCACCTAGTACTTGGAAACAAAGCAGTTAGAAGGGTAAGAAGAAAAGCAGAGTTTCTCAGCAGGGTGAATGCCATGGAAGGTCAGGGTACCAGAAGAAGATATTTAGTCTCTAGTGTCAAATGATATAAAATTGAAAAGAATCATGGTTTATAGTAGGCTAAATTGCTATCACTTATTGATCACTTTCTGTGCTCCTTGTACCATGCTAAGCACTTTACAGGAATCTTCCATTTAATCCTCAGAACCCCTTTTGAGATAGACTGTGATTTTCCCCATTTTAAAGATAAGGAAACTGAGTAGGGAGTTTAAATAAAACTTGACTGAGTCCTCATAGTTTAAAAGCACAGCCTTGACTTAAATCAAAATTGGCTTAACTCTGAAACTTGTGTTCTTAATCTCTAAGATCTATTTCCATTGAATTTATTGAAGAGCAGGTCACCCCTGAGAGAGAGGTTTCAGCACGAATAATGTGTAGGAGTTCAGATAGTAAAGACTGATTGGAAAGGAGGGACAGATGTAAGAATGATTGTGAAATGAGTGAGTGGTAAGACAGTGGAGGTTATTGGTAATCAACTTATTCTGTCTACAATTCCATAGGGTTGGCAAAGAAAGGTAAACATTGGGGGTGGGTAGCCTGGGGTGATAGAAGAGTAGAGAGAATATTATTTTAGGATACACAGGAGGACTGAACCCATTGTTGGCTCAATACTAGCTAGTGTAAAGGGAATGAGAAGGTATAATTTATGGAATAGGAATGTGACAGAGAAACAAGGAGTAAGATTAAAAGGACAAAGGGAAAGTTTCAACTTTGAAAGAAGAAAGACATTTATTAGAAAGCCCATTTTCTTAACCTCTTCTATCCTTGATCCCAGCAAACACAATCCCTTGTGTCTGATTCAGTGAGCATCTTACTTGGTTAAGTATAATTACCTATTATAATTGGAATTTATTACATGAACTTTTATTCATAAAATAATTAAAATGTAAGATAACTATGAAGCACAAATATAATTAATTAAGACATATAAATAGTGATAAAATTAAAGATGCCAGGGCATTAGATAATGACGTAACATGTTATCTCTCTCTGGTAGCTGAATTTTCACAAAATGTTGGAAAAAGAAAAGAAATTTACACTCTCCCAGGTGACCTCAGACGCAGACAGATGTTAGTGTGAAACTGTCAATCATTCCACATATATTGGAAGTCGGCTATGTTCTGGGATCTGTGTTATGCATTGGGGATACAGAGATAAAAGACAGAGTTCACATCCCCAAAGATTTCATAGCCTAATAAAACAGGCAGAAAAATCAACACAAAATAATGCAGCATGATGAATGCTGTGATCGAGGTAAAAACCATGAAATACTGGTGCACTGGGTTAGGAGGCAAGGGGTGGAGTGCAGGGAAGGCTTTTCCAAAGGAGGTGATATTTGAGATGAGTTTTGACCCTGTACTGTTTCTTTAATAGGGACCTGCATTAGAGGCCAGGCATTCTCCTAAAGTGTCATATTACAGGCAACAGCTGCAACTCACTACCCTGGCTTCATGCTCAGTGTCTGACATCAAGGACACTGAACTGAAAGTCTAAGGGGGGGGGGGGGTACACAGTGGCTGTAAATCTAACCTCTGGGTTATTGGGTCATAGGAGAAAATAAGAGTTATAGGTTCCAAATTATAATATAAATGAATTGCTTTCCATTTCTACGGTTGAGAAGGTAAGAAAGTAGAGAAAATAGTGAGGGACTACAAGAAGGAAGGAACCTTGCTATTAGATCTTTCTGCCTGCTGGGCAGAAACCCTTCTCTGTACATATACACAACTCATCTTGTCTTGTTTCAATCTCTGTTGTTACACCTCTTTCCACATGAAAAGGGCAGTGACTATAACTCACCTCAGGGCAGAAGATATTTAAAAATGATAAACAGCCTAACCCAATCTCTATTTCTTTCTTCCTTGAAACTGGAAGAGTGATTGTAGGTCAGTTTCTATTTTATCTGAACAAGTTGGCCCATCTGGAATAGTCAGTCTAGGAAATTAAACAATATATTTAAATTTTATAAAAAGGAAATTCTGAAATGACTCCCTGAATCTGATCAGACACACTCCATTCATCCCTCTGTCCTGGCATGATGCTGAGCCTCTGAAGAAGCTATGGATGGCAGTGGTCTGTCTTTTTTTTTTTTTGTATTTATCAATATTTTATTTTTTTAATTGTATTTTTTTATTGATTATTTAAAGCATTACATAGCTCGTGATATATCATCTTTCATACATTTGACTCAAATTGTGTTTTGAACTCCCATTTTCACCCCAAATACAGATTGCAGAATCACATCTGTTACATATTCACATTTTTACATAATGCCATATTAGTGACTGTTGTATTCTGCTACCTTTCCTATCCCCTACTATCCCCCCTCCCCTCCCCTCCCCTCCCATCTTCCCTCTCTACCTCCCCTGCTGTTGTTCAATTCTCTCCCTTTTTTTCCCTCCCCCTTGCCCCTCATAACCTCTTATAATTCTATGTATCATTGAAGGTCTCCTACTATTTCCATGTGCTTTCCCTTCTCTCTCCGTTTCTCTCCCCCCATTCGTCTTTGTTTACTGTAGTCTTTTCCTCATGTTCTTCCTTCCTGTTCTGTTCTTAGCATTAAATTATTTGGCAGGGGGCTGGGGATGTGGCTCAAGCAATAGCGTGCTCGCCTGGCATGCGTGCGGCCCGGGTTCGATCCTGAGCACCACATACAAAGATGTTGTATCTGCTGATAACTAAAAAATAAATATTAAAAAAATTCTCTCTCTCTCTTAAAAAAAAAAAAATATTTGGCAGGCCCGTCTTCATTCATTGGCAGACTCAGACAAACTGTAGAAGACTCAGTTTGAATAGTTTTCTTTTCAAATTCACCTCTCATTTTCCATTTCTTAACAAAAAAGGAATTAACTATGAATTGAAGCAGGGAAGACTATGGTTACACATTAGAAGGAATATCAAGTAGATAAAATACAAGATTTGGCAGTAATAGAAGGCATTGTGGAAGATTTGGATAAGTTCTAATGTTATTGTTTTTGTTCTCTTAATTGTTTGAAATTGTTATTCCTGCTGTTTGGGCACAGAGGTTATTTATAAAAGAACACATGCTTACTAAAGACAATTTGACAAGGAAAAAGGAAACCTATACCCTGATGGTTAATAGTCTGATGGGGGAACACAATCATTCACCTGGAAAATTCTGTGATTCTATATGATGGTCTTGATGTAAACTCATATCCACATTAACCTTGCAAAACTGAAAATTTTCTTTTGTACTGGGGAAGGAGTCCTCCTTTAGAGGTCCCTTTAATGGTGTGGAAGAAGCATAATTTTAATCAGTGTGACATAAACCACTATTTCAAATATAGCTAGTTCTTCAAGGGAAAGGGGGAAAAGGAAAAAAATGTAAATAATTAAAACTGTCAGATGAATTGACTTTGCAATTGAGTTAATCTTATGTAAAAATGAAAGATTTCTGTTTGGTACCAGGGATTTTGTACACTTGTGGGAACCATATATGGCACAAGGTAGATTTTATTCTGAAAGAGAAGAGCTGTTTTATTCACATGCTAAGACTCCCCTGTTCTGGCTCTGGCTTTTATGTTGACCTGGGTTATGTTTTTGTCTTATTCTTTGCTGTGAATCATCCAGAAGTGGTACCTAGTGAAAGAAAATAGAGAAAAAAAGACATTAATGATCAATTTTATTTTAAAAGCTGAGTTAGTACATGTCATTTTTAATGATTTAGACATAGAATAACTCTTAGTAGAAATGCAAGTTCTATTTGAGGAGGTTTACACTTCCTTTGCACTCAATTTTTTTTTTCCAGGTAGTATTAAGTTGTATCCTGTTTAGTATTCAATACTGGGTTCCAGTATGGATTTTATGAGGTTTTTGCTAAAGAGAAATGTCAGTAAGTATTCCAAGCTTTAAATCACTCTGCATACCTTTATTTGATATCAATTTATGATTTTGAAATATTTATTTCATATTTAATGTTCTTATTAGTACATTATACTTACATACAATAGTGGAGTTTATTCATTCATGCATAGAATATAATTTTCTCCATTTTAGTCCCTAGTACTTCCACTTTTCCTTTCCTCCTCCTTCCTCCCCTTGCTCCCTTTCCTCTACCATACTGGTCTTCTTTATGTCTATTCATTGTGTTTTTTTTTTTAATTGGTGCTTTATAATTATAACCAACAGGGGAATTCACTGTACTATATTCATATATGTACACAGGACAACTTGGCTAATTTTATTCTGTAGTTCCTCCCCTTATCTTTTCCCTCTTCTCTCTCCCTCAATCCCCTTTCTCTACTCCACTGATCTCCCTTCTATTTTTAATGAGATTTACCATTTTTAATTTCTTTAATTTTCATCACTTCCACATACAAGAAGAAACATTTGATCTTTGACTTTCTGAGTCTAGCTTATTTCACTTAGCATGATAATCTCCAGCTCTATCCACTTACCAATAAATGCCACAATTTTATTCTTCTTTGTGGCTGAGTAATACTCCATTGTGTGTGTATGTATGAATTATATATATATATATATATATATATATATATATATATATATATATATATATATATATCACATTTTCTTTATCCACTCATCTGTTGACAGGTACCTAGGCTGGTTTCATAACTTTTTAAAATAACTATTTTTTATTAATTATGTTGTGCTGAGGATTGAACCTAGTGCCTCAAACATGCTAGGCTAGTATTCTACCACTGAGCTACAACCCCAGCGCTGGCTACTGTGAATTTAATTGCTATATACATAATATGCCTGTATCATTATAGTAAGCTGATTTCAGTTCTTTCAGATAAATACCAAGGAATGGGATAGCTGAGTCTTATGGTAGGTCCATTCCTACATTTTTGAGGAATCTCCACGTTGCTTTCCAAAGTAGTTGTACAAATTTGCAGTCCCACTAACAACGTATGACTGTACATTTTCTGCAAATCCTTGCCAGCATTTATTATTATTTTTGTCTTGATAATTTTCATTCTAAATGAAGTAAGATAAAATCTCAAGGTAGTTTTGATTTGCATTTCCCTGATTACTAAGGATAGTAAACAATTTTTCATTTATTTGTATGAAATATTTACTTATTAAATTGATCTTTATTCACATTTATAATATTTTTGATCCTCACCTAAGAATCACTGGAAACATACTGCATTTCATGGGACATAACTGTAACTCTCTCTAGCCATTTTCCATGAACACCCAAGCTAAATTCTTGTTCATGTGACATCAGGTGCAAGTAAAATATGAATATTTGTGCAGCATTCACAACAGCACTGTTAAGAAGGTACTGAAAATAGAAATTCTAATGTGGTAAGTAACAGAAAATCTAGAACATATCTGAAAGCCAAGGGACTACATGCCTGGAATAGGAGATAATGCATTATAGAAATGGAGAGCTTAGAAATGATGAGCCAGCTGTAGAAAACTGAAATTAATTTTTCTCCACATGAGGTTTTACATTTTGCAATTTACCTTCAGACCAATAACCACCACTCTTCGTTTTTATTGTGGAATAATCATCTGTTTCCAGTTCAGTTTTTCTAACTAAAATCCCTATATCTGGCAACTCCTCTTACTTCTTCCTTTTCCCCTTTAAAAATAAAAATAAAAAGAGTTTTTTAAAAG
This sequence comes from Spermophilus citellus, assembly GCF_964194105.1. Taxonomy (NCBI): domain Eukaryota; kingdom Metazoa; phylum Chordata; class Mammalia; order Rodentia; family Sciuridae; genus Spermophilus; species Spermophilus citellus. Next base: position 104,083,674 of record NC_138190.1, read on the forward strand.
GGAACAAGACACACTCTCACTCAAAAATATCATGACTTTTAAATACTCAGGCTCTAAAGCTTAACAAGTAACCAGTGGGCCCCCACATGACAAAATTTTCTTGTTACAGCCAGCCAATACATGTTAAATTTGGAGTCTGTCCTTTATCATAATATGTATCTATTAAGATTCAAATTCTATGAATAGTTATAACTCTATTATCTATCTACCTATCTATGATATTCCATGTCTAGCTGAAAACTACAGGAATTTCTTATGTTCTATGAAATATGCAGTCATTACTATTACTATAATTCACATCTAAACCCATTCAGGTTTTTGTTAGGTATTTAAATTAGGGCAAATAATTCACTAGAAAAAAAATGAATTTTAAACAAACTTTTAGTGGCCTGGTTGCTCAGGAATACCTACCATTACCATGGACCAGTTTCAGATTTACTTTCAGACATCTCCATTAGGACCCTCCCTCCTGCACTGTATCAGCCATGACAGGAATTCTTTTGCTGTGTTCTCTTGTATTAACTACAAATAATCCTGCAACAGGCTCAAAATACCCACATCTATTGAGGACTAGTTAAAAGAGGATCATATAGGCCAGATTTTTGTGTTTGGAGATTAAACTGCTGATAATGTTTGCTTTCATTGTGCACAAAAGTAACTAAAAAGACTGGCATGGACTAACAAGCTATTTGCCTAAAAGCCTCAGACCATTTCAAAAGTTAAAAAATAATGTAAGGTTTGGTCATTAGAGTACACAAAGTCTTTTCAAGTAAAAAGAAAATGAAGATAGACAAGCAGATTTGACCATTTGTGGATCTTTTTTTTTCCCTCCCTTAAGCCCAGGCTCCTGTATTTCCAACTAATCTGTTAATGGTTAAGACTGATTGACAGAGACAACAATGTCTATGTAAGAACTGTGTGAGGCCTAATTGGGTAGTTCTTTATAAAAGGAGCTGAGTAAAAATAATATTGAAAATAGAAGGTAAACTAATGAAAATTAAACACAAAGTAGGTAGACATAGGCTCTTAAGATTGGAAAACACAAGGCTAGCATCTCAAATTCTGTACTTTCTTAGCCTATGGAGATGTGAGATCATTAGGAAAATAGATTTTATTGAGTTGGTATGTCCAACACAAAAATACTTAAGTTGGGCTTGAAAGTTCTTTTGCTCCTTATAATATGGCAACTCAATGATTCATTTGTAAATTAACTCTCAGTTCCTTTGTTTATTTGTTTATTCATTTGGCAGATATTTACTGAGCACCTGCTGAGTAAATGCCAGAAATTCTGCTAGGAAGAGGATACAGAGATGATAATCAGACAAATAACAGCTTTTGTCAGAGGAACTCACAATCCAGTAAAGAACAGAATTTATTTATTTATTTATTTATTTATTTATTTTTAGAGAGTGAGAGAGGGGAGAGAGAGAGAGAATTTTTTTTTAATTGGATGTTCACAACATTACAAAGCTCATGACAAATCATATTTCATAGATTAGAATCAATTGGGTTATGAACTCCCATTTTTACCCCAAATACAGATTGCAGAATCACATCGGTTACACATCACATTTTTACATACTGCCATATTAGTGATTGTTGTATTCTGCTACCTTTCCTATCCTCTACTATCCCCCCTCCCCTCCCCTCCCATCTTCTCTCTACCCCATCTACTGTAATTCATTTCCCTCCATGAAGAACAGAATTTAACTTGATGATTTTTAAACTAGACAAAAACTAAGAAGAACTAACCGTAAGATGCTGTGAGAACACAGTGAAGTATACCTTACCTATTGGGAGGGCAGGCACAGGGGCAGAGATGTAGGCTTCCTTAAGGAAGTGATTCCTGAGTCTAAGGGTAAGAAGCTAGCTTTCTCATAGTGGGTGATGGATCACGCATTCAGTTCAAAGGCACATGGACATGTAGCAGTATTACAAGTTTGGGGAAAGATAAGAAATTTGATGTAGGTTAGAATAAAGAGAATATATAGGAAAATGGTGGAAGACAAGCCTTATAAACCATGTAATAGTTTGAATTTTGATAATTTTAATAGGCATCTGGAAGCCAATGGTGACATGATTAGAATTATGTCTTAGATTTCCCTGACATCATTATGGAAGATCTGACAGCATCGTCTCAGGGGTAGGCTAGATACCCGTGGATTGGTTAGGAAGCTGTTGCAGCAATCCAAACAGTAAACAAGGTGGACTTGAACTGAGTTAATTAAAAGGATCCGGGGTGACAATTATTTTAATTATTAAGAAAACCCCTAGAATCTAAGAACTTGATGAAAGTGGAGGAATGATAAGGAAAAACAAAGACTCTAGTACTTCTATTTCTAACTTAGACAGCAAGGTAACAAGAAGATGGTCACATCAATCAGGATGAAGAATACATGGGGAATATATTGATAGATAGTGGTGTTTCACTTTCTGTTTTTTGCATATTTTGTTTTTGAGGTGCCTGGGGAAACAATTTTATATGGGCATTCAGTCCATAATTGAATACAAGGGTATAGAGCATGAGAGAAAGGGATAAACCTTTATGTTTGTGTGCCTATCACTGATGTTTACAATGTCTGTGCCTCTCTTATATTCTTATAATCTTTTCTGTGTATTGTCTGTTTTTAACCTTACAAAGTTCCTTCAAGTTTCTTATGTCACAGAATTCACTGATTTCCTGGAGATCCCTGCTTGGGGAAAAAAAAAGAGGAAAGAATATATTACCAGAATTTTACTCCTAAGTAGCCCCACTAAGTCGGGATCATTTTCCCTTCACACCACAACTCCTGCCCTGACATCCCCACCATCCTTGCCTTTATCAATATTTGCTTATCCTACATCCCATTCCCTCAAAGCCCTGCTAGGTAAGGTTGAGTAAACTGAAGAAATTAGTTTGTGCTTAGATGTAAGTGATAGATTTGTCATCTGTGTCATATGTCCTTAGTAATATACAGACACACAGAATTTGGGAATCACAAGTATATTGATAGAAAAGCAAAGTCATTTGGCATCAGTTGGGCCCCTTCAAGGTTCCTTAAATGCCATCATGTAAATGTCATTACACAAATATATTCCAGCTTTTAACCCTACTTATAGATTTTTAGTCCACCAGACATCTTTGTTTCAAATTAATAACCCATTACTAATGGCACACCCCTCTCCCAAACCTACAATGCAAAACCACCATCCAATTCCTGGTCTCTGTTATTCAGCTTTGCAATATATTGCTTTTATTTCCCAACAATAAATCTGTCTCATTGGAAATCAGGTTTCAGTGCATCAAAAAGAGTCATTTCTACCCTCTTCACTTGTGACTATCTGCTAAGCAATCAGTTAGTCCTAGAAGGTGATATTTCTAATTGACCTCAGAAGGTCATTTAACCCAGTATCATCTTTTTAGATAAGAAATCCAAGGTCCATAGAGGGGACAGGGTTGACCCAAGTTCATACAACTATTCATAGCTTTTTATGCCTGGAACTCAGATCTCCTGACACCTTGGCTAGTTTTCTTTGTTCTGTATCACAACTGCCTCTGTGGGCACACTGCCAGTGCCTGCTCTGCTTTAAACACAGTCTCCTTTCACACCTTAGAATTAATTATCTTGACTGACAAGGTTCTGTCCCCCATAATTCCCCTTTGGGCCCTTAGAAGCCTGAGCATGCAACTGAATACAACTTTGGATTTTTCAAACAGCCTTTTAAATGTAGAAATATTCCTCTATGCCAGGTGTCCCATCTCTTATCTTGGCAAGGGTTCCTGAAAGCTGGCATAACTAGTATGGGCCCTACAGGGATGGGGTGGGTGGCAGGACTGTCTATTGCTTACATCTGCAGGTGTTGGTGATGCTGATGGTGTGTACAAAGTTGAAAGTTGAAAACTATATACAGAGAGCTGAGAACTGAGGTAAATAATCCAGAGAAATAAGTCTAAATAGATTGTCAAAGAAAATAGTGTCTACAGCAAGCATTAGTGGCTAGAGTTTAGATTGTTTACTGTCTGAGAGTCAAGATAAGTGAGAATTGGTTAAGATTGACAAGCAGGAGAGCATGTGGGCAAGGACCTGAGGCAGAATGCTGTTGCCTGTACTCGGGCTTTTGCCCCTTAGCATCTTACAGAAATGATCTAGATCCATTTAAAGGACCAAGGACAGGGACAGAAACACTATCACAGACTGATAGACAAAACAGATTAAATGTGTATCCTCCTTAGGTCACACTTCTGCCTCTTTACTTCTTTGTAAGAAAACTAGACTCAAGCTGACAGTCCCAGAATTGTACCTACTCTGGCCCAGAAAAAGTTTCACAGCTGGACAAAGTTTTACAGTGTCAGCAGCTGGGCAAGCTCCTTGTCGGCACTGTCCATCTGCCACCTTTCATGCTCAGTCAGCCTTTGGCATCTTGGCTGGCACTGCTCAAGAGGGTGCCATTTGTACTGGTGATTTGATCCCACGCAGTGGTAGCACTTTCTGATGATGATGTGTCTGGCTCAAATTGACAGTGTTGCTACATAATACAATAGTATATGTACAAACAAGCTTTTACATCATAGTTCTTGTTTAGGAAAACAACTTCTCAGGTCTGATGTCTGAATTTTTAGCACTCCTTTTCCAGGCAGCCATTCAGCAAGTCTTATATCATTCATTACCATAACATGATGGGAAATTTCTGCTGTAAATATTAAATCAGACCATATTTTCTTCTCTCTTTGATTGTCTGTCTTAAGATTGCCACATCCTTAGAAAGCTTTGTCTGATGGACCCAGTCTACTATCCATCCTGCCATGATTCCATTCTCTCAATGTACTTTTGTTATTTTTGGATTTCTGGATTTCTCTTTTTAATATGTATTTTTTTAGTTGTAAATTGACACAATACCTTTATTTTATTTATTTATTTTTATGTGGTCCTGAGGATCAAACCCAGTGCCTCATGTATGCCAGGTGAACACTCTACCACTGATACCCAGCCCCAGCCATCTGGATTGCTTTTTAAAAATACCTTCACTTTATTTGTTTATTTATATGTGGAGCTGAGGATCAAAGCCAGGGATTCACACGTGAGAGGCAATCGCTTTACCACTAAACCACAACCCCAGCCCTTTGAATTGCTTTTGATTCCTGTTTTTGTTTTGAGCATTTGTGTGCACTTTTTTTTTTTTAAATCGGAGGTTAAAATATATGATCTTTGGTAGTAGGAACCATGATCTTAGCTACAGACCCAATTTATCAAATACAATTACTTGCACAATATGTATAAATAAGCAATTTAAATGGTCTTGATAGGTGAAGGAACAAAACAGTGTAGGTGGTAAATGTATCTTACAGAATTGGTTCCCATTTGAGTTCTGCCATTTATTGTTGCTTGGCCTTTCTCATGGTAGTTGCTTCATCTGTAAAGCAGCTAATTTAGTAGCTAAGTAACAGGATTTTCTTGAAATAAGTTTTAAGTAACTTAGGTAAAGTGCTTTGCACTGTGCCTGGCACATAATGAGTATTCAACACAAGGTAGCTAATATTATGATCAGTGTGTATTCTAGTTAATTGCTGAAATCATTGAGCTCTTTAATTTTCAGTCAATGGCATGGATAATCTATGGTTTTAACTAGCCCCATCACCCCAAAATCATTAATTCAAATGTACTACTACTGTCTCATAGGTTCAGTATTATTACTCATCTTTCCTCTTGTGTTCTTTCCCTTTCTCTTCTTTCCTTCAACTCTCCCAAATGTCTTCCTTCTCTCCTCCTCCAGTTTGCTTTTGCTATCATACCTATGACATGGATATGATTCCACAGTTGGTACCTAGGAGCTTTTCTAAGCTCTGTCTTAGTGATGATCCTGGGAGTGAAGGAAGCTCATGTGTCAGAGCTTCTTTGCCCTCCACAGTGAAGGCATGACTATATTATATGAAGTGAAATTATATGATAGCAATGTGTGGAATGGCAAGTGTTTTTGCATATGAGTGTCTGAGTTTGTGTATGTTGATGCACCATTGATTCAGGTTTTGTCCTGTAGTTCAAATCCTGGGGCTTTTCCTTTGGTGAAGAGGGGCCAGGTTGGGAAGAGCAAAGGGTTATAAGTACTGCTTTTGAGTTCATAACCCACTTGAATCAAAGTGTGAAATATAATATATCAAGAACTATGTAATGTTTTGAACAACCAACAATAAAAATTTTTAAAAAATTAAATAAATAAATAAATATAAGTACTGCTTTTATTCTTAAGGGTTGTAATGGTAATTAGCTGTATTTTTCAGCTTTACTTTTTTAGGGCTAGTCATTTTAACAGCCATTTAAGGATATTATCATCTTATTTTTGCAAAGTGTCATCAGATTATTTGCATTACTTTGCAGGAGGGTAGATTGCTCCTGGCCAAGTCATGTTGAGTTAATGTCAATCACTGAGCACCTATTTTGTACCTGTGCAGGTACTGTGAAAGATACAAAAACAAGTAAGCTACAACTCCTATCCTCAGAAGAGTTTGGTTAGTTCAATGTGGGTAAGTAGACTTTCCTAATTAGGCCAAAGGTCTACAATCAAACCCTGAATCTAACCCAGCCTATACCTTATGGCAGCAATGAAAATCTGCCTCTCAGTTCTCCTAAGGTGAGGAATGTAATTGACTGACAGCCTCAGCTGCCATGCTCTAGAACTACCACTGAACTAGGGGCCATATTTCTCATAGGCAGCTCTTAACCAATGACTGAGCATAGCAAGGATTACAGAGCACCCCATTCCTGAGAGATTCAGAAAATTCTGACAGATGACTTTAGCTTCATTAGCTCTGCCTAATTTGGAAATCTTCCAGTTTTCCAAGGCAAAAAAAAAAAAAAATAGAAGGCAAACTTCATTAGAATTGGTCTGCAGTTTAAGACTTATTAATTAACCCTCTTCCCTTTCCTCTTCACCAAGAGTCACAACTGCATCACAGTGTATTGGCTTTCCCAGCTTCCCTTGTCTCCATTCCATTTTCTATCACTGACTCCCCCTGACCTCCAGGAAGTCTCTTGGATGTCTCATCTTGCTATGGCATCTGCTTCTTATAAAGGACTTGAACCAACACATCTCACAACTCTATCCAGCTGAGTTGTCAATGGAGCTTGGTCAAAAAATTAGACCCAATAAGGAATCCTATAATTCAGTAGCCTAGAAAGGAAAGGCACAGTGTAATTGTAAGAAAAGGAATGTACATTTATCACTTAAGTTCTCTGAATCTTTTGTCTTATCTATAAAATGGTGTTTATAATAATACCTTACTGGGTGGTTGGGAATAATTTGGATCATACAGAAGAAATAACTATAATATGGTAAGCACTTGATATTTTTATTCATATTAATGAGAAAAAAATGACTTTCCTATTATGGCAGATCTCATGAAGCACCTTTTTAAATGAATGATGGCACATTTTTCATTAAGAAAAAATAGATAATCCACAAAGGAGAATCAGAACTTTTTCTAGTGCTCATAATATACTTGTTCTGTTCTGGTAGAAGTGATAAACAATAGAAAAGTTTCAATACAAGGATCTGAGCTCCTGGAAATTGCCTGTGGCTTAACATGTTGGGAACATATTAAGCTTGCTTCCTGTAGATTGTCTCAGACTGGTAGGAGACCAGAGTTTTGTTTGTTTGTTTGTTTGTTTGTTTTGTTTTGTTTTTTTAAAATAACAATAAATAAATAGAGAGCAAGAATATAAGAGTTCAAATTCTAAGATACAAATCAATCATCAAATTTGTAGATATGGCTATGTTTAACTAACTTCAACAATTTCATCAGGTCTGTGATACTGCAAGGAATCTGCAGAGTAAAGTGCTGTACAAAAGCATAAAGGAAGGATTGGCTGGGGCTGGGGCTCAGTGATAGAGTGCTTGCCTAGCACACATGAGGCCCTGAGTTCAATCCTCAGCATCACATTAAAATAAAATAAAGATATTGTATCCACCTACAACTAAAAAATAAATATGTTAAAAAACCTAAAGGAAGGAAAAGATGAATTCTGATATTCTCAAGGCTGCATCTCTATGACATTGTAGAGTGCTGTACTGGGGGAGAAGCTGCTAGGTGTTTAACATACTTGGCACAGAGCAAGTGTAGTGTTTTCTATTTTCCAAGGCAACAAAACAAAACTGATTTTTCCTTTGGCAAAAGACACAGGCAAGCTGGTCACCAAGTTCATATACTTGTCTGAGTGTGGAGAATTATTGTAAAGCCACTGGAGGAGAGAAGGAAGGAGTAATAGAGAAAAGTTCCAGTGTAGTCAGCCCCCAAATGTCAGTGTTATCTCAGAACAGTAGGTTTACGACTAAGCACAATACAATACATTTAATGGGAGCAATGGATAATGAAAAGTCAGCATGCTATTAAAAACTTGAGTTAAAGCCATTTAGATTACTAAGTACAGTTTACTGAATATGAGTCGATTCTTCTAGGAAATTATATCTGAAAGTTACATCCAATATGCAACTGAGGGTACCACACTACTTTGAGATCTCTGCTTCTGCATGCTTTCTGTGTTTCTAATATTTTTTAAACCCAGGAGTGCTTTGTCACTGAGACACATCCACAGTTATTTTTTTAAAAATTTGAGATTACATCTCACTAAGTTGCTGAGGATGGCCTCAAATTTGTGATCCTTCTGCCTCAGGTTCTACAGTTGCTGGAATTATAGGCCTATGCTGCTGTGCACCTGGATAGATATTTCTAAGTGTCAAGATTTAGGCAACTGATTTATATAACAGGGACTCATCTATCTCCTTTCTTTATACAGCCAATAATATTCATTCAAGGTGTCATTCTGTTATCCAGGATTCTTTAATTGATCTCTTTCCTCTACCCAGCGTTGGTCAAGCAATTAGAGCGACTTCTAATAATGATCCTAAGAAAATAAAAGGTCCTAGTGAACCATTTAAAATGTCCAACAAATATTAAACAGTATCTAGTACAGATTTACTGTTTGGTATTTTTGGTTTCTCTCTGAGTCCTTGATAAAACAATGATTCTGTTATGGTATCTCTAATGACTATCAGTTATCCAGAATTTGGCTAACCAAAATGACTCAGAGTGCTTCCAATACTAATAATAGTTAATAAAAACTCAAACATATGTTGCCAAGGTTATATCACAATGTATATAAGTCCTCAACAAATACTTACTTGAATGCATTTAGAAGCTCTAGAAAGATAGAGGCCAGAGCTACAGAGTGTAGAAAAACTGCCTATGGGTAGAAATGGAAGTGGTCAAGAGGTAGGGCAGAGCAACATAGACCTCTGTAAACTAGAGTGGAACATTACTGCCATCTCTTAATTAAAAGGGCATATGCTTCCCCTAGAATTTCCCACAAGACTTGGGACTAAAGAATATTAAACGGGAGGTAAAGTCACAAGTTGGCACTCTCTTCCACAGTAAAAGGGTAGGTCTTCTCAAGTCTTCTCATCCTTTAGAAAGAAAGGAGGAGGGGGATGTAGCAAGGGCAAAAATTTAGAACATTGATAGAAGAGTAACATTCTGAATAAAGCAAACTATGACATAGAGACCAATAAGAGCCTTCTTCCCCTGGGTGTCAATGTCTGTCAGGTGCTCTCTTTAGGTTAGGCCCTGATTACAAGTAAAGAGAGAAGCCAACAAGAATTTGTAAACAACATAATATACAATTATGTTGATAAATTATATTTATTGCCTTTGAAGCAATACATAAAGTTTTTGTCTGAATTTCAGGGTTGAGGTAGCAGTTCAGAATTGACTTACTGTAGTTTATGAGTCAAATATTTCTAAAATTGGTTATGGCTTTTTTAATCCTCTGACAATTACTCTTTGTCCCTTAGGTTTTGGAAAAGTGTTACTTTATCATTTGAAGGCCTAGAATATTTTTCTCTATCATTTACTCTATTTGGATTACTTAAGATAACTAGGAAAGGTGGGTTCAGAGTTCAGGAACATGACCTTTGCCTGAGGCTGTATAAGTTGGTAAAACTTCCTACGGCAGTGGCACTTTGAGTAACTTTTCCCTTTATGTAACTACATAATTTACCCCTGAAGACAGGGGGATAAAAGGTTGATCTCTGTCCACACCAGAAATAATTCTTCTGCACAGCTCAAGTCCTTAGAGAAATACTGTTTTTTAGGTTAAGTAAGATTTTCCACTGGCATTTGTCATCGAGAAAAGGAAAAGAAACTATTTTTAAAAAAATATTCTTGGCCTTAGGACCCTAGGCGGATATATGCTCTTTTTTTTTAATTAGAACTTTAATTGTATGCCTATTTGGCATGAAATGCAGCAAGATTGTTTTTCTTCTTTAAAACTATTCCAGAACAGAGATGATAAACAGCAGGAAAATAAGCTGAAGAAGAGAAAACCAAGGGGAATTGAGATTGTTTAGCCCATAGAAGAGCTGGCTAAGGGGTGATTTAGTAATGATCTTCGAGGACCTGAAGGACAATCATTAGGACCAGATGCTCTCCATCTGCAGAGCGGGTGGAGATACAGGAAATGACACTATAGTAGAAGAAAGTTTAAGGAAGAATTTACTGGCAGTGAAGGCTGTCAAACACCAGAATATATTACTTTAGAGGTCATGAAATTACCTTTGGGTTGTTTTACAATTTGGTTTCAAACAGAATGGATTTTCTCTTGTCAGAGGTGACTGAGGTGAGGTTTTGCATGAAGATAATGGGAGTGGCAAAATCTAAAAAATTTTCTTAGTTCTATGATTCTGTGAAGTCTGTATCTTTGTGTATTATTTGCACCATGTCCCCTAAGGTGTTCATTTTTCAATGCACAGTTTGCATTATATTTCCACTTAATGTAATTTCACATTCTCAGTTATTCCTACTTATGGAAATTTATTATGTGACTTTTCCACTCTCTTGACTATTGGAAACTGTTAATTCTGCCTCACTTCCCTTCCTCTCTTCTCCAAATTTCTTTTCCCATTTTGTTAATTTCCTCACTTTTCACTTTGGTGTTTATTCTCCTGTGAAGATCTGAGAGCATGTGCAGACTTTGCATAGCATTTAGCATATTATTTTAGAGCAATTTACTAGCTAACCATTGTTTTCTTAAATTTCATGATATGATACAGTGTGAGAGAATATGTGATGATAATTCAGCATAGTATTTTCACTTGGCTTTCACTGAGTATATATTTTAGAGGCATATTTGCTGTGTCAAAGTCAAAATAATCATTTGGTTCAATCATTTTGAGGCGGAAGTGAAAGGCTGAAACTAGAAAGAGAAACTATCAACTTTAGGCAACTTTATATTAAAATAGTCATTTTAGAGTACAAAGCCTGGATCTTTGTACTGAGTGTTGGTAAAATGCAGGTACATGATATACCAGTAGTAATGAAAGCACCTACAGATCCATTAAATTGTAGTAAGAACATATCAAATACAAATGACTCCTAACTGCATATAGAAAAGTAAATCTTAGTTCCTGGCTTAACACTCAAGATCTTCTTCAATCTTGATATGAACTTTTCTCTCTGTGTTTTTAAAATATGTATATTAGTACATTCAAATTATACCTAATCGTGGGGTTCATTTTGACATATGCATACATGAATGAAATATAATTTGTTCCACTTAAGTCCCTAGTACTTCCTCTTTTCCTCCACTCCTTCTTCCCTTTGTTTCCCTTCATATATTCCACAGGACTTCTTTCTATTTATTTATTGGTTTTTAATTGATGCTTTATAGATACATATAAAGGTGAAATTAACTGTGGTATATCCATTTATGTATATAACTTATTTTGGCTAATTTCATTCTACAGCTCCTCCATTTTCCCATCCCTCCTCCCTCCCCCTCTATCCCCTTCCACTGATATGCTTTCTATTTTGATGGGATTTCTACCACACAAACTTCTTTGCTATTTTGCTTCTTTAGTATGGATTCTCTATTTTGGCTTAACTATTCCCATCAGCCTTGATTATCCTAAAATATACTCTTTACTTGGATGCCTTCTATTACCCCCAAATTACCAGGCTTTCCACTTATCCAATTCTCCTTCTCCTCATTTTCTCTCATCATTGTCATCATAGATACTATTTGTTTTTTTTGTTTTTTTTTTAATTTTTTATTGGTTGTTCACAACATTACAAACCTCTTGACATATCATATTTCATATATTAGATTGAAGTGGGTTATGAACCCCCAATTTTACCCCCAATGCAGATTGCAGAATCACGTCGGTTACACATCCACAATTTTACAAAATGCCCTATTAGTAATTGTTGTATTCTGCTACCTTTCCTATCCCCTACTATCCCCCCTCCCCTCCCAACTTCTCTCTCTACCCCATCTACTGTAGTTCATTTCTCTCCTTGTTTATTTTAAGGGAAATTGCATGGAAATGGAGGGAGACCCTCATTGCTATACAAAATTACATATAAGAGGTTGTGAGGGGAATGGGAAGATACTATTTGTTAATTGTTTACCATGCTTAAGATCTGTTTTAAGCCTTCAAATTTACTTAACATTTACAAAGATATTATGAATTAAATATTATTGTTCAGAGCTAATTTCTATTAACTTCCTTTGTGAAAGACCACTTTAATCAATTGAACCCCAGTAATACCCCCTTCTCTAAATCCATAATACCTATTTTCTTTACTATCTATTAAGTCACTGAATCTTACTTCATCATCTCTAGTGCAATATTGTTCCCATTATTAAATTGTAAGTTTTTGAAGGGAATAATTGTGGCTTGTACTAATTTTTATACTTATGTAAACAAAAAAATATATATATACTAAGCTCACAATAATATAGTACTCTATGGAAGGATGAACATATGAACAGAAGGGATAATCAAAATCAAATAAACTTGCATCCAGTGGTTCTAGGTGTATATTATTACTTCATTAACACATATTTATGAATATTTACTATATATCAATACTTTGCTGTGATCTATGAGGATAAAGGAAGGGAAAATACTTCCTCTGCTCATAGTATCATCATGGTAGTGAACTGTTGCTGTGGCATACTAAAATAAGAAAACAATAGTTTTGGCCCTGCTCAGTACCACATGTCTCTAATCTCAGTAGCTTGGGCAGAAGCTACTAAGGCAGAAGGATCTCAAGTCTGAGATCAGCCTCAGCAACTTAGCAAGATCCTGTCTCAAAATAAAAAATAAGAAGGGCTGGGAATGTGATTCAATGGTAAAGCACCCCTGGTTTCAATCACTATACAATAAAAAAATAGAACTTGGGGCTCGGGTTGTGGCTCAGTGGTAGAGTGCTTGCCTAACATGTGTGAGGTTCAATTCACTTATAAAAAATAAATAAATAAATAAATAAATAAATAAATAAATAAATAAATAAAGTCCCATCAATAGCTAATAAAAATATTTTTAAAGTACTTTGTAGTCCCTAAAAAATACTCTCCTTTGGGATTTCAGTTTTCTCCTGCAACTTGGATTTTCTTCTTCTTTCTTATGCCTGGCATGAGAATGTGACATAACAGAATAAAAGAAATGATTTGTGATGCTGAAAATCGGTTTTTACCCATTGTTTGGCACAGTAATGGCATATTGCAGGTGATAAAATGAAATATTTTTGAAACTTAATGAGTTTAGGAATCCAAAAGAATTCACACTGTATCTGATATAGCCATATGTTATGCATCTCAAGGTATGTAGTCATTTTCTTTCTTTCTTCCTCTTTTCCTTTATTCCTTCCTTCCTTTTTTCCTTCCGTCCTCCTTCCATCCCTTCCTCCCTTTCTTCCTTCATTTTTATAACAACTTCTTTTAATGAGGTAGACAGTAGTATTATTTCTTCCTGGAAGTAGAATTAATTTTAAAACCTAGGTTTAAAAGAGGTCAAAATATAAACATGTTCCCTTCCTCATCCTCAAACAAGTATTATTCATGTAAAATTCATCTTGAAGATATATCTTCATAATTTCTCAAGATAAACACTGATTATATAAGAGAAAAAATGTTTTGATTTAAGAGTGCCAGGGCCATCCAATACTTTACATGTATATGTAGTTTTGCCTACATATGTATCTGGCAAGGGCAGGTGAGAATGAGTCTGGGGGCTGAGTACCAGTCTTCTCATAAACTGATTTTCAGACTTTATTTTGTGATTACAAATATGATGCAAACAAGTATGTATGTGCATACACACACACACACACACACACACACACACAAATGCACCCTCTGTTGGAAAATTGAAATACTTTAACATATTTCAAATATGTCCAACTTGACCCAGGATTGAACAAGAAACCTTGGAAAACTCAGAAGCATGTCCTAGAGATTCTGTTGGCTTGGCTGTGACTTGATCTACTTTGACCTTTGAGGTGATGGCTAAAATAATATGCTCAAAACTTTTGAATTTTTCACTACAGAACTCTGTGAAGTATTATGAATGCTTGTCAGTATTTCTGGAGGCCACTGAAAGAGGGAAATTAAGACTCTCTTTCCTTTATGTGAATGAGACAGCAAGAGCTAGTTTTCCTTTTATGCCATTTATCTCCTAAATCAATAATCCTTAGGCTCATATTCCACTGTTCATTTACATTCTTTAATCTCTTACCTTAACCTCAGAAACATAAAAGTTTAATACTAGAATGAAGTTTTTTTCTTTGATATTTCAAATAAAGGTCATATTTAATATCCAATATTAATATGGATAATTAATATTAATTCAAGAAGTTGATAGGAGGCTTGCCCTGGAAGCTTTAGCAAATACGGTCCTATTTCACTATTTTGAGGTGGAATAGTTCCTTATTAAATAATTTAAATGCCTCAACCTTCCCTTTTTGTCCTCTTTCATTGCTTATGTACCAACATCTATTCCCAAGCAGACTAAAGACTTCTTGTTCTTTTTCAGTTAAGTGAGCTCAACTTTAATATTATACACAAAGTCTTTTTTCCAATATGAATTGACTTTAGAATAGTTTCTTCCTTTTAATTTTCTGAATAGACCATTGGTGGCTGTCAGAAGCACAACTTATTTTTCTTCCATCAACATTTGGGCTGAAAGAAAATGAATTTGGACAGTCCTTGAGATGTAGGTGCAGGTCACACTTCAGTTTAATTTTTCCTTCGTGTCCTACCCACTTAGAACATTGACTGACAATATAGAGCAAAGATAGGCAGAAGCCCCAGGGAAATGTGGAACTTTTAAGAACTTTTAAAAGTGATCAAAATGGTGGGAAATCTTCATGTGGTTCTGAGACTAAATTTTTTTAAGATGACCAGACAGGCTGACGCTTTTTCATTTGATACTTTAGAATTATATTTCTGTGTTTCATTCTGCTGTAAGCCCAACATAAGGAAAGTAACATTGGATCATACTCCTGATCTACTGAGCCAACATTTCTTTTCCTAACAAGTGTCCAAGTATCACTTTTCTGTACTGAAGACAAGCATGTATCTTAGGCTGAAAGCCAGGACTCAGGCATCAAACATCAATTTAAGTTTTGATAGTACAGATTATAGGGTACCTCATCTCTCACCACACCAAACCCCATCCCATATCATTCAAAATGATCCCATTCTGCAAACTTACATACTTTTAAATCAAAATAAGCATTGCCCTTCTAATTCTGAAATTCTTTTCAATATTGCCAATTACTTTGTGACTTTTGGCTTGTTGGGCTTTATAATGTCATTGTCCAGGCAATATGTTGCTATTATGTTCCAATGAATTTGTTTGGCTGCAAAAGTGTTATAAACAGATTCAGCCTATTTTGCAACTATCTGTATTACTTCAATGTCAGAGTACAAAGTAGAACATATTTTGGATGGAGAGAATCAATTTAACATTTGAGCCATAAACCTGGGTCTTTGAAAAAACATGTACCAGACAGTAGAAATTATTACAATGCTACCACCATTTTCTTATTTTTAATTCTTCTAGCAGTGATATTTTGTTTATTAGATTGTTGTCATCATCTTGTACTTTTAGCTTTTCTTTAGCATTGTAATTATCAGGTTCTTTTCTAAGTTGAGATATTGGGAGATTGTACTGTGCATTTTAATTTTAATTCTTTATTTTTAAAAATCTTAGGGTTTTGGAGGGGACCAATTGGAAGGAAAAGAGAGAAGCAAGTGATCTATAAATATGTATGCCACAATTATTTTTTCTTTGTTATGGAATAGAGAGTAGATAGATGGGAGGAAAAGAATCACTATACCATAATAGGAAGTCTTCATATGAAAGCCTATTTGTTTGTTTTTTACACTATTCAACAGAAAAGACTGAACATATTTATTGAGCACCTATTTCATGGAAAGCACTCTTATGTATTCTTAGAGACTCAATATAACTGGTATATGAATGGATATATATATATATATATATATATATATATATATATATATAGAGAGAGAGAGAGAGAGAGAGAGAGAGAGAGAGAGAGTTTCTACAGGCCTTTGTGGCAATGCATTTTTCTCATGAAGACTTTTGGTTCTCCTCTCTCCTTTCCCTGGATGTGTAGTTGACAAGTTTTCAAAGAATATCACAGAGTCATCTCTCAAATCAGTAGTCTTGAATTTAACTGCACAAGAAGCACACATTCTCAGATCTAGAGAAAGCAACAACTTTTGGGGTCTTCTAGGTATAGAATCATATCATCAGCAAATAACTAATTTAAGTTCTTATTTTCCTGTGTGTATCCCTTTAATTTCTTTTGTCTGTCTAATTGTCTGGCCAGTGTTTCAAGAACTATGTTGAATAGAAGTGGGGAAAGAGGGCATCCCTGTCTTGTTCCAATTTTTAGAGGGAATGCCTTCAATTTTTCTCCATGTAGAATGACGTTGGCCTAAGGCTTAGTGTAGATAGCCTTTACACTGTTGAGATATGTTCTTGTTATCCCACTTCTCAGAAGAGGACATACAGTCAATCAACAAATATATCAAAAAATGTTCATCATCTCTAGCAATTAGAGAAATAAAAATCAAAACTACTCTAACATATCATCTCACTCCAGTCAGAATGGCAGCTATTATGAAGACAAACAACAATAAGTGTTGGCGAGGACATGGGGGAAAAGGTACACTCATACATTGCTGGCGGGACTGCAAATTGGTGCAGCCAATATGGAAAACAATATGGAGATTCCTTGGAAATCTGGGAATGGAACCACCATTTGACACAGCTATCCCTCTCCTCGGTCTATACCCAAAAGACTTAAACACAGCATACTACAGGGACACAGCCATATCAATGTTTATAGTGGCACAATTCACAATAGCTAAACTGTGGAACCACCCTAGATGGCCTTCAGTAGATGAATGGATAAAAATAAATGTGGATATATACACAAGGGAATTTACTCAGCAGTAAAAGAGAATAAAAACATGGCATTTACAGGTAAATGGATGGGGATGGAGAAGATAATGCTAAGTGAAGTCAGCCAATCCCCCCAAAACAAATGCCAAATATTGTCTCTGCTATAAGGACGCTGACTCATAATGGGGTGGGGAGGAGGAGCATGGGAGGCATAGATGAATTCTGGATGGGATAGAGGGGTGGGAGGGAAAGGGAGGGGGCAGGGGATTAGCAAGGATGGTAGAATGTGTGAAGACATGAATTGGTGTCAACATATTTTATATACAACCAGAGATAAGAAGAGTTGTGCTATATATATGTAATAAGAATTGTAATGCATTCTGCTGTCATTTATTTTTTTAAATCAATAAAAAAAGAAAGTAACAACTCACTTTAAAGTGTTGTTCTTCTTTTGATTACCTCAGACTCACAGATTACACATAAGGTGCACTTAACTTTCCATTAATATCCCTAAACATGACAAACAATTTTATATTTCTTCTTGCTTTTGCAAATAGAGTCCATTCCCTTCCTGTTATAATTACGTGCCTAAAATATACACCATCACCCCTACTAATACAACTGTAATTCTGACAAAACACACACACACACACACACACACACACACACACACACACACATATACACATACCTCATGTGCACTTATACTATTCCTGGACAAGAAAACGAAGATATGTGATTATGGTTACAATCATGTTATCCATGATGTCAACCTCAAAATTTAAGGTCATCCCTATATATTACTAGCTGTCCTTAACTTATTATGAATCTTTCATTTAAGAATTTATCCTAAATTCTCCTTGAGCCTAATTACACTTTTAGCCAGTTCCAGCTCTTGACATAACAAACTCTATGTGTCTACTACCCAGAATGGGGAATATTTAAGTGTTCTGTTTATTTTTCCTAAAATTATCTATAAAGAAGTTCTTCTCTTTTGAATTTTTCTCAATTTGGTGACCAATTTTTCATTCATTCATATCTTTATATTTAAACATTTACTTTACAGCTATACTGTCTTAAACATGAGATGTATGTCTTACTTTGCTTCTAGATTCCAATAGAGAGTTTAACATGTAGTGGTGCATTAAAAGATTTAAAATTTTACCTTCTTTTTCCTCTTCTTCTTATTGTCCTCCTCCTCCTGCTGCTGCTCTTCCTGCTCCTCCATCTCCTATTTCTTCATTGTCTTGTGTGGTAGGGACCTATTACAGTTAGAGGCATTAAATAAGATAGTGGAATCTCTAGAATGTACTTAAATATATTAAATATATATCTTAGTTTTTTAACGAGATTATTATAATGCAGTTGGCCATGCACAGGTTAAAGTATAATACAATTGCCCTATGTGAACTACTAAACTTCATTAATAACATGTAAGACCAAATTTTCCCCAGAAACCTTTTAGACTAAAACAAATAAAAAATTCATTCTTGTTTTTGGTTATATACAT
This sequence comes from Spermophilus citellus, assembly GCF_964194105.1. Lineage (NCBI taxonomy): Eukaryota > Metazoa > Chordata > Mammalia > Rodentia > Sciuridae > Spermophilus > Spermophilus citellus. The sequence continues at coordinate 104,102,434 of NC_138190.1, forward strand.
TATCTTGAACCCAGTTTCACGATTAAAACTAATCAGCTAGAGAAAAGTTGCTATTCCAAATTTCTAGTGTTGGTGACTATAGCAGCCTGTGGAAAATGAGATTGTGGTGTGGTTGATAACTGACACACAGAATGGACTGACAGAATAATTCTATCACATATGGAACATATTATTGTCATGCAAATCTCCATATTATTCAAAGTACATTTCTGAAACTATACTTTTATATAGAAATTCACCCATCCTTTCCCGATCCTGAGAAAAAATTCAGATTTTGATGGGCTAGTTGGTGAAAGTATCTTATAAGTTCTTTACTTTCACTGAGAGATACAGTTCACTTCTAAGAATCCATAAAAACATAATTATCTAACACCTATAAGTTCTCTAATTTCTATCAGATGACTCATAAATCAACTTTCCAATTTCAATAAAGGAACACCTAGGAAGACACTTTCCAGGGAAATTGGAATTGCTTCAGGGGATTCCCTCTGAAGCTAGTTTAAAAGTAATCTATAAATATCACTTTTTTATTTTTAAATTTCTTTTCTTTTGTGAGGATATGGACTTACAAATTATGTTTTATTCTTTACTAAAAAGTAGCATTTGGCCATACTGACTTAGACCACTTCTATTATAAATCTTAGATTAAAATGCAGTAGTGAAAACATGATTAAATCACTAGCTAGTTTAATTACATAGTGACATCTGAGGCATACCTATTTTGTTGTGAGAAACTTTTCCCATCTTTGCAAATTCTTCAATATTTTTATCAGTGTTTCTCATTCTTTTCGTTCTCTGAGTTTTCTGCACTACGCTTTATCTTCCACAAAAGCTAATGACAGAAAGTTCATTGCTCCCATGCTCATTTTCTGCATGTACAACAAAAGATCTTTGGCTGGGTGTGGTGGTACACACCTATAATCTCACTCTTCCCCTCTCAGAAGACTGAGGCAGGAGGATCATGAGTTCAAAGCCAGCCTCAGCAACTTAGTGAGACATTAAGCAATTCAGCAAGATCCTATCTCAAAATAAAATACAAAAACAGGGCTGGGGATGTGGCTCAGTGTTTAAGCTCCCTGGGTTCAATCCCAAGTACCCCCCAAAAAAAGCTCTCTTCCAATGATGCTTATGAAACCCCCATGCTAATGAGAGAGATATGGACTGATATCATGACGACGCTTTCCACCTCTAGACCTTAGACAGAACTCTCAGAAACATCAATTGAAAGTCATTATGTTTTACATTCTTTGGTTCATTATGAACTTTGCATTGTATTATTTGAGTTCTATGTAACTGATATCTTTCTGTTGATATATATATATATATATATATATATATATATATATATATATATATATGACAGTAGAGTGTATTTTGACATATAATACATACTTGGAGTATATTCCATTCCAATTTGGATCCGATTCTTGTGGTTGTACCTAATGTGGAATTACAGTGGTCATATATTCAAATACAAGGATAGGAAAGTTGCCTCTGATTAATTCTACTCTCCTCCCTATTCCCCTTCACTTTCCCTCCATTCCCTTCATTCCCCTTTGTCTAATCCAATGAACTTCAATTCTTCCACTACCCACCCTCCCTTGTTATGGGTCAGCATCCACATATCAGAAAGAACATTTGGCCTTTGGTTTTTTTTTAATTGTAATTTTTTAAATTTTAATGTTTTAATTCACTAAGCATGATCCATTTACCTGCAAATACCATAATTTCTTTCCTCTTTATGGCTGAGTAATATTCCACTATGTATATACAAAACATTTTCTTTATTCATTTATCTGTTGAAGGGCACCTAGGTTGGTTGCATAGCTTGGCTATTGTGAATTGAGCTTCTATAAACACTGATGTGCCTGCATCGCAGTAGTATGTTGATTTTAAGTCCTTTGGTATAAACTAAGGAGTGGGATAAATGAGTCAAATGGTGGTTTCATTCCAAGTTTTCTAAGGAATCTCCATACTGCTTTCCAGAGTATAACTTTGCAGTCCCACCAGCAATGTATGAGTGTACCTTTCCTCCCACATCCTCACCAACATTTACTGTTACTTGTATTCTTGATAATTGTCATTCTGACTGGAGTGAGATGAAATCTTAGAGTAGTTGTGATTTGAATTTCTCTAATTGCTATAGATGTTCAACATTTTTTATATATTTGTTGATCGATTGCATTTCTTCTTCTGAGGTGTAGGTGATAAAGATTTTTCTCCCAATTTGTAGGCTCTCTGTTCTTGCTCTTGATTGTTTCCTTTGCTGTAAGAAGCTTCTTAGTTTATTGATTTATTTATTCTTGATTTTATTGATTCTTGATTTTACTTCTTATGCTTTAAGAATCTTATTAAGGAAGTCCATTCCTTAGTCTACATGATGGAGAGTTGGGTCTATATTTTCTTCTAGTAGATACAGGGTCACTGGTATAATGCCTAGGTCCTTGTTCCACTTTGAGTTGAATTTTTTGCAGGGTGAGACATAGAGGTTCAATTTCAATCTAGTACACATAAATTTCCAATTTTCCCAGAACCATTTGTTGAAAAGGCTACCTTTTCTCCAATGTATAAGTTTGTGGTACCTTTGTCTAATATGAGATCATTGTATTTATGTGGGTATTTGTTTTATTCAGCTTTTTCACTGCTGTGGCTAAAAGATCTAACCAGAACAATTTTAAAGGAGGAAAAGTTTATTTGAGGGCTCACAGTTTCAGAGGTCTTAGTCCATAGGAGGCTGGCTCCATTTTTTAGGACTTCAGGTGAGGCTGAACATCATGGTGGAAGAATGTTGCAGAGGGAAGCCACTCCACATGTTGATCAGGAAGCAGAGAGAGTCTCTACTTGCCAGATAAAAATATATAACCAAAAGACACCCCCCCCCCCGCCAATTACCACCTCCTCCAGCCATACCCTACAACTTCAGGCATCACTTAGTTCTTATCAGGGGATCAATTCCCTGATTGGGTTAAGACTCTCATAACCCAATCATTTTTCTTCTGAACCTTCTTGCATTGTCTAGAATGAGCTTTTGGGGAACACATCACATCCAAACCATAACAATATGTCTCTGTGTCTTTGAAAATGTTTGATTGGTCTTCATGCCTGTTTTTGTGCCAATGCCATGTCATTTTTGTTACTATATCTCTGTGGTATTATTCAAGGTCTGGTATTGTGATGCCTCCTGTATCACTTTTCTCACTAAGGATTGTTTTGGCTATTCTGGGCCTCTTATATTTCCAAATGAATTTCATGACTGTGTTTTCTATTTCTATAAAGAACATAATTGAAATTTTAATAGGAATTACATTAAATCTGTATAGCACTTTGGGTATTGTAGCCATTTTGACAATGTTCATTCTACCTATCGAAGAACATGGGAGATCTTTCCATTTTCTAAGGTCTTCTTTAATTTCATTAGTGTTTTGTAGTTTTCATTGTAGAGGTTTGTTAGATTGATTCCCAAGTATTTTATTTTTTTGTGGCTCTTGTGAATGGGGTATTTTTTTCTGATTTCCTTTTCAGTGTGTAGGAATGCAGTTGATTTATGGGTCTTTGTAACTGATATCTTATTTGATGTGTGACTACTGTAAAATTTATCAACAGAGTACAAGGAAAAATACTCAGAATAAACTGGAGTTGGCCATAGTAGTGCTTTAGAAAAAATGTCCATGAATTCTTTGAAATTCCTCTCTTTGAGTGGTAGACACTACCTCTTCCTTGGAGTATGTGCAGGCCTTAATAACACTTCTAACAAATAAATGAGAGGCAGCAGTTTGTCACCTTGGAGACTAGATTATTAAAGGTTTATGTTTTCCTCCTCTTCAATTACTCTCTTATATTGCTCCCTCTCAGGGAAGCTAGTTGCTATATCATGAGAACATTCAAGTAGCTTATGGAGAGGTCTTCCATGGAGGGGAACTGTGGTCTCCTACTAAGAACCATGTAAGTGAGCCATCTCTAAATAATCCTGAAGCCACAATCAGGATTTCAGATTACTGCAGCCTCAGCCATCATCTTGACTGAAACTTTCTGAAAGATTCTGAGTCAGAACTGTCTAGCTAACCCATTCACAAATCCCTCACCAATAGAAACTGAAATAATAAATGTTATTTTATACCACTAAGCTTAAATGTAATTTGTTACATAAAAATGTATTACCAATAAGACACTAATAAGTTTATTAGCATATCATCTCTTTCTAAAGCAGCTAAGGGTATTTTCTATATGATATTTAGCTATAGTTGGTAGATGATACTTCAAGCCATAAAGTAGAAAGGATTTTCATACTTAGACCTTTGTCCTTAATAGTTACAGCCTAAGAAGCTCAATCTTACGCAGAAGAAAATTGCATGAACCCTTATTTGTGCATATATGTAAGGGATTGTAGTTTATTCACCTTAACAGAACAGCACATTGTATTGTTTTCTTTCTATAATATAGGGAAATGAAGCCCGACTAAGAAAAACTTATATTTTTATGGAAGGACTTCTAAAAACAATGGACCTTTTTAAAAAACTGTCTCTACCATAATACTATTTAACATTACTTGTTTTCCTGAAAAGGACAAATAACAAGATGCTTTCTTTCATTTTGGCAGATTAGAAGTGATTAATTTTCATTGTAAATTGTTTACTGAGTTGGTAACATAAAATATAGATTCAGTAACTGGGCATATGTTATTGAATTGAAATTATTTTTTATCTCCTCTATAGTTTTCACAAAATGAGTTTTTACTTCTTTGAGTAAACATGAAGTATAAAATACAGAAATGGTTACTAACTGCCAATGTCTTGGCTGGGCACAGAATCACGAGCCACCACACAGCTTTGTAGATTCAAACAGCAATTCTTTATTCCCGAACTCACACCGGCCTCCACACACGCTCTGGAGCAATCCCAGTTCTCCTCCACCCAATTCACCTACTCCACGAGGCTTTTTTTCCAATATCCCATTTGAATCTCATGAGAACTCAACGGGATCAAGCAGCAGGAACACCCTAATCCTGGCAGCAATAATCTTCAACCTCCAACTTCCCTAAAACCCCTATTGTCTTAAACCGGGAACGCCCTAAATCCAAGGACCCGGATACTTCCTCAAACCTGATCAGCTCTAAACCCGGATCCGCCTTGGTCTTTGAGCAAGGTCACCTTACATGCAATGTCAACAGCGAAATCATTAACATGGGGTACGCTAGCAAGGAAATTTTGATGCGTCATTCCTACTTGGCAATGGCCCTCAGCAACTAACTTGCCCCAACTTAACAATTGAAAAAAAAAATGAAGCTATGTAGGTTTGTAATCCATTTCAAGCATTTTAAAATTTATCTAACATTATTTTAATAGCATACTATGGCTCAAAATTAGTTGATTTATATGTAGTTTTTAAATTTTAAATTGATGTCTAAATAAAATAAAATTATTCATTTTTGTTATTGATATGGGTACAAAAATATCTTAGGATAAAAGAAGAAAGGGAGGTTATTAGCATTACACAAGCAAATAAATCAAAAGAGATTTCTCATGTTGCTAATTTTTCATTCATTTCTCACTTTGGATTCCACTGGTTCAAGTTTTTTCATTTTCCTGAGCTCAGTATCCTCAAAACAAAAGAAAGGGAGGAACATTTTTTATCAATTATGTATAGAAAAGCCTGGTTAGTCCTACCAAAATCCCTACCATGGCTTCCCCATGGCCAAATGCCTGAGAAGATTTCATTTCTTGAAAGATAAATTCAACCATTATATTGTCCTTAACATGCTGATTTCATTTTTATTTTTTCCATGCAACACAACTTTTCCAATGAATTTTTTGGAGAAAATTGCACATTCACATTCATGTATAAGAAATAATATGGAGAGACACTATGTACTCTTTATCCAGTTCACATATTGGTAATGTCTTCCAGAACTGAAGCACAATATCTCAAAAAGGATACTGATACAGAACAGTTCTATTCTCCTAAAAATCTTACATTTTGAACCTTTATAAAAATGCAAAGTTTCTCTTTTCCCCACTCCTTTCTATTTTTTAATGTTTTAATTTGTTTTAATTAGTTATACATGGCAGTGGAATGCACTTTGCTACATTATATACAATGGAGTATAATTTCTCATTCTTCTTGTTGTACAAGATGTAGAAATCACACTGGTGGTATAAACTACATATGTACTTAAGGTAATATTGTCTGATTCATTTTACTGCCCCATTCCCTTCTTACTCTTGGCAACCACTTAACAGCTCTCCATTTCTCTAATTGTCATTTTGAGAATGTTACAAAAATGGATCATACAGCTTATAACCTTTTGGCATCAGATATTTTCATTTAGCATACTTCTCTGAAGATTTACCCAGGTTTTATGTTAATAGGTTTTTTTGAATTATGGATGAGTAGTCCAGACTATGTATATACCAAAACCTTTCAACCATTACTTGTTGAAGGATATCTAGGGTTTTCTCCAGATTTTGAACATTTATTATGAATAAAGTTGATGTAAACATTAATTTACAAGATTTTTATGTGGAGAATGTACATCTTTCTCTTGATAAATGCTCAAGAGTACAACTGCTGAGTCGTGGTAGTTGCTTATTTAGTTTTAAAAGAAACTGCTGAACTGTTTTCCATAGTAACTATACCATATTAGACTCCCACAAGGGATACATGAATGATGCAGTTACCTTACAACCTTTTCAGCATTTGGTATTGTCATAATTTTTTTTACTAATTTTGATAGTTCTATAGTGATATCTCATTATGATTTCAGCTTGCATTTCTGTAACATCTAGCAATATTGAACATGTCTACACATGTTTATTTTTCATCTTACAACCACTTTGATAAAATATCTTCATGTTGCTTAAATTCCAATTTATTGTATGATTTTCCTACTATTGTGTTTCAAGATAACATTTTAACTACTAGAGAATAACATAAATACTCTTTTTATTTGATTTGATTTGATTTGATTTGATTCGATTCTTTTGTCAGTTATGTGATTTACAAACATTTTATTCCATTTTAAAGACTATCTTTTCACCCTTTTTAACAGAGTATTTCACAGAGCAAAAGTTTTTAGCTTTAATGAAGTCCACTATATTCCTTTTACCACTTATGAATTTTGGTTTTGGTTTTAATCCTAATAACTCTTTACCAAGCACTAGATCCAAATATTTTCACCACTTTGCTAAAATTTCTACAGTTGTAGAAATATTGTGTGTTTAAATCTTTGATTCATGAATTAATTTTGTTATATAAAATGTGAGACTTGGGATTGGGGTGTGGCTCTGTGGTAGAGTGCTCACCTAGCATGTGCAATGCCCTGAGTTCGATCCTCAGCACCACACACACATGCACACACAAAAAAATTAAATAAAACAAAGGTCTTGTTTCCAACTACAACTAAAAAATAATTTATAAAAATGTGATACTTTATTACAAGTTCACTATTTTCACTCATGGATATCCAGTTGCTACAGCAGCATTTGATGAAAAGGCTATATTTTCCTCCACTGAAATGTTTTTACATTTTTGAAATAGTCAGTTGAATATATTTGTGTTGATCTGTGTCTGTGTTTCCTGTTCTATTCTATTCATCTCCATTCACATGCAGCTATCTCTCTACCAGTGCCATGCAATCTTGGTGGCTATAACTATATAAAAAATATTGAAAACACATGGATTGAATACTACTTTTTTGGGGTATCAGGGATTGAACCCTGGTGTGCTTTACCAATGATCCACATACCTAGCCCTTTTTATATTTTTATTTTGAGACAGGGTCTAGCTAAGCTGCTTAGGCTCTCACTAAGTTGCTGAGGCTGACTTTGAACTCACAGATATATTGAACTCACAATATACCTGTTTCAGCCTCCTGAGCCATTATTTTTAAAGTATTGTTTTAACCATTCTAAGTCCACTGGCTTTCCATATAAATTTAGAATAATATTGTCTACATCTATTAAAAAATCTCACTGAAATTTTGATTAGGGATGCATTAAATCTGACCTTTGTATTTCAGTTAGAGACAATTTGCCAAGATTTTTATCCTTCTCAGTTATTATCAAGAACTTCACTCCTCTAGCCCTTTGCAGTGTAAGTGGAGACCATTTCAGGAGTCTAGACTTCTACACCCAGCCGACTTTACTAAGGTATTCCTCTACCTCTCCACTAAGGTTCTGTCAGAGGAGGTCTTTCACTATTGTCAAGTGATAACGAGGCCACTATCACCATGGTGTCAATAGTGACTCTGAAAGAACCTAGAACTCCTACCTACCAAACAGTAGTTAGGAAACCCTCACTTCTAGTGTCAGTGAAGCTGAGTGTGGAACCTGGACTTCTACCTTACCTGAAGCCCTGCCCCCTTCTCTTGATGGAGTGGTGTCACAGAAAACAACCTAAAACAAAAGGTTTAAATAGAACCATGATATGAAAATGTCCAGTCTTAAATTGGAAATTGCTAAAATAAGAATATTTCAAACTAAATGAGAAAAGACAATCAATACATACCAATAACAAGATGATAGATGTTAGAATTGTCTGACAATTATGTAAACAACCACATTAAAAATGTTTCAACTAACAATTATGAATGCATTTCAGTCAAATGAAAAATAAGAAGAGTCAATAAAGTAATGGAAAGTCTTAGACAGTCTCAGCAATGAAATAAAAGAAAGAACCAAATGGAAATTTTAGAACTGAAAAACAATAAAACTGAAATACAAAACTCAGTGGATGGACTCAACAGTAGAGGGGTTTGATGAGATGAAATCAGTGGATTGGAAATAAAACAATAGAAATTACCCTTTTTGAACAAGAGAGAAAAAAATAGACTAGAAAACAAAATGAACAGAAATTCTAAGAGCCCCTTTGGACTATAACAAAATTTCAACATTCATGTCTTTGAAGTCCCAGGAGAAGCATGCCTGTTAGCATTTCTGGGTTTCTGGTTTTCTCAGCAACAAGCCTTGGATGTATGACACATAAGGAAAACCCAGAGTAGCTCATTAGTATGTTATTTCTTTGATCCTGAGATCCCTAAACTGTTTTCCTTCTCCAATCTGTTCAGTCTGCTTATGTTTGTTTTAAACATAATATCCAGAGAGCTTAGTTGTACTTGCTGAGAGGAACAGGGAAAAGTATATCTGCTTCATCCTTCTGGAAGATGTAGACTTATAAAACAAATTTTAAAAACAAAAATTGTGTCTGATTGGGTATCTCCCCCATTGGTAAAAAGTAATATGTTCTTTCAAAATCATTGAGCCATCCCAGGGCAGACTTGAGCTCATTCCTATTAACTTCCATGTTATGATAGTTTGATATAGGCTGTTTTGGGTGGTAAATATTCTCTCTCAGTTTGTCTTTTATTATTATATTGGAAGGCAGGAGAGTTTTTCAGACTTTCCTTAGGTGGTCAGAGTTGAGTAGGAAGAGATCACAATTTTTTTTTTTTACTTCTTAATGTCATTAGAATCATTATAACCCATGTTAGGAACAACTCAAATGTTAGAAAAATGGGACTAACTAAAGAAATGTGGGATAAAAGGTATTTCCTTGTACCAAAAGTCACCCCCCAACACTTTGGCCAAAATGAATCTCTACCACTTGGATATCTATATCCCTTAAGGGATATACTAAAGATTATTGGTACAAATGTTGGCAGATTTGTTTCACTGCTAGATTCTGCTTAGTACCACATTACAGAGTAATCTCTGCCAAAGCACAGGAAATGTTAGATGAATGGTCTTCTTAATAATTACATAGCAACAACTGAATAGATGACTACATAGTACCTTGTCAAAACTGGATAATAATTACATAGTATTTTTCATTTCTTTAGTGCAATTATATGAGAGAAACAGCAAGATATTGAGTCATAATGCTTTAGTGACTACATATTTATTTACTAAATAACCAGGTAGGATGTAAAATTCTTTTCTTAAATAATATTTAATAAGGGACACAGTATTTCATTATTTTCTTCTGTGTGCTATGTAAAGCAAATCTCCCATTTTTAGAACTTTCAAATGTCTCCTGGGATTGTTATTATTGTTGTTTTGGTTATTATAGGTGCTTTTTCACACTTATCTTGCACAAAAGAGGTACTTTACTCTGAAATTGAATAATGGAAATAATTTAATATACTTCCTTTTCCAGTTTTCAGATCTCTGTGTTGAAGATTTCCAAAGTTGACAATTTAGATTATAAGAGAAAATTGCCACTGAACACTGTCAAATCAAAGAAACTGCCACAAGTTCCAATAGCTCCTGAAAAATTGCTCCTCTTTGCATGAAATGTAAATATCAAATCCCATAGGCTAAGTAAAACTTGTTTAGCATTTCCCTTAATCAGAATTCCATCATTTTAACAAGTTCCTGGGATAATCAACTTATAAAGAGAGAAAGTTTATTCTGGCTCATAGTTTTGAAAGTTCCAGTCCATGATCTGGTGGACCTAGTGCTTCTCAGGCCCTCAAATACGTGTACAGCATAGGCAGCATGTCATTGTAGAATAAAGCCAGGGCACAAAAAGAGAAATAGGAATAGACTGAGATCTCACAATCTCCTCTGAGGGAATGCGTCCAGTGACATTAAACCTCCTATTAAGTCCTATCTCTAAAAGTTTCCACCACTTCCCAATAGCAATCAGTTGGAGACCAAGCTTCTAACACAGACCTTTGGGGGACATTTTGGATCCAAAATATAGCAACTTTGTAGAATGATTTTATTCAATATGTATGTATATGTACTGCACATTCCAAAATCTGCCAATAATTTTCCTACTGTATTATTTAAATTTCTACAATTTTCCCTACTCTTTATAATAGGCTCTAGAGAACAAGCAAAGAGAAATACTTATTTTAAATGGCAAGTAACATTAATAATCTGATTCCATAAAAGTCAGAAAAATGTTTTTATAAATAGTCCTTTTTAAATATGAAACACTTCAATAGCAGGTAGATGCTGTTGTTAGTACACTAAGACAGGATTTCTTATTCTCAGCACTATTGACATTTAGGACTTGAAAGATTCTTTATTGGGGAAAGGAGCTGTCTTGTGCTGTTCAATAATACCTCCTGACCTTTACAAGCTGATTGCCAGTGGTACTCCTCACCAGTGATGGCAATCACAAATGGTTCCACACACTGTCAAATGTCCCCTAGGGGACAAAGTTGCCCCTACCATTATGGTCCTATATGTACTCTATGAAAAGTTTAAATGGAAGTTTAAAATAATGTTCTTGTGCACATTGCAGTGTAGCCAAACTCTTACTAAATTTCAGAGCCTATTTCTGAAGTGAAGCTATTTCAGGAAAAAAAAAAATCCTGAGAGGATAGCTATACTGCATGTCCTTTTGTAGCAAAATGAAAACATAGAGTTTGTGTCACCTCTAGAAGCTCAATTCTGCATGTGATATCTAAAGTATAGATCAATTATCTTATGATTAATGATAAAAAACAAGATTATCAATAAATATATAAGAACTAGACAAAAATAATGAAAGAAAAGAGGATAAATACAAATACTAGATAGATATTTTAATCTGTAAGATTTATTATGGTTACTCAATACTTAGAATTATCAGATAGATATTATATAACATAATAAATTTAACAGAATAGCAACCAGCAACTCAGTAATTGCATATTATAGAATGACCTAGAGTTGGTAGCAGTTCTTCAGGTTATGAAATTGAATGTCATTGGTTTTCTTGTCTTTTCCTTTATTCATGATAGTTGATTCTCAGAGTCAACAGCATGATATTTACAGTGGCAAGAGTTAAGATTAGGAGTCTCTGAGACTTGAAACAGAATTTTCCCCCAATCCCTGTGCAAGGCCCTAAGGAGATATAGATGTCTTATCAGAGACCAACAAACAACTCTTGTAAGCAATCTTCCTTTGGCTAATTAGATAGTAACAGGCTAATTTCTATTACATATAACTAGAAAATGAATGATTTTCTCTAACAAGCAGTAGCATAGGTTTTAAATATCCATATGTGATAAAGAAAAGATTAAATGGAGCATAAATGAAAAACTCAAGATGTTTGGTTAAGGGATGAAATATATCCTACAATTGTGTCAAGAGATGGCATCCAGAAAGTTTATCTTTTTTATTAGCAGTGATAGACAAAATAACATCTTAATTATATTCCACAGTTTTTTATTCCCTAGACTTGTTTGCAATTTGGAATTATAAAGAAAGATCAATGGACAACTGAAAATAATACTAAAATGATATTATCCATGTCATTTTCCATGGCAGGTCAACTACTTCTTTACATTTTTTTGGTTAAATTATAAAGTTTCTTGATAGAAAGAACAGTCATCTCTATGATCCAAACTTGTAAAGATAACTAGGAATTAAATATACTGTTAAAAGTTATTTTTTTCTTTCAAATGGAGGATAGTGAAAATGGCTTCCCTCTACCTGTCTAGTTTCTTTGGGTGAGTGACAAATTAAGTTGAAGTAATATAGATTAACAAGAGAGAAACACTTCAATTATATATGTTCATAGGGGAGTCCCACAAAACATGAAACTTAAATAAGGGTCAAAACACTGACTCTTATATAGTATCCTAAGCTACAGAAAGGAATAGAGCTTTAGGACTTTTGAAGAAGTGGCCACAAGTTATGAGAGAAACTGTATGGGGAATTGTTTGTCTTGTAATACAGACAAAAAGTCTCAGATAATAAAAGTTGTCTAAGGGCAACTCTTAGAAGAAATGATGATAGTGGATCTGGGCATGGTGTCAACCTCCAGTCTCCTCTCCTGTGATCCAAGTTAATCTTCCTTAGGTGATAAGGTTTCCAGAGATGGAATTCATGAAAATTAGTTCCTTTTGGAGATCCCTCCTTAGGCAAATGACAGAAACTGAGAAAAAGTTCTCTGCCTGCATCTCATATTCCCAAAGTATCTTCAGTTTCAACTTATCAGCAAATTAAAGCATCATATTTTGTGATGGCATAGCCTGCCTCCTTCAAGAACAAGGTAGAATTATGGCTTTTATGCACATTAAAAATGAATTAAAATTTATTTTATTTATATGATATGATTGAACAAGGCAGATGTTTTAACTGATTTAAAATAAAGGTCAAAATTTTTTATGTGGTAAAGGAATATTTAAATGAATTGCAAATAGAGACTATATTATGGTTCTCCAAAGAGAAAGAAGCAATAGAATATGCATATAGATTTATGAGAAGGAATCTATTACAAGAATTGGCTTACACAATTATATAAGCTGAGAAGTTCCATGATAGGCAGTTTGCAAGCTGAAGACCATGAGATGCCAGTAGCATGTCCACTTCAGGTCTCAAAGCCTCAAAACCAAGATGATGGTGTAACTTAATTAGAAGCCAAAGGCCTGAGAACCTAGGTGACTTTTGGTACAGGGCCTGGATCCAAAGACCAGAGAACTTGATGTTCTGGTGTTCAAGGAAGTAGAAGAGTTTATTACAGCTCAGAGAGAGGGAGACCAATTTGCCTTCTGTGATTGTTCTATCTGGACCTCTGTGGTTTGAATTGTAAACACCAAAATTGAGGCTTGATCTTCCCCACTATGTTTTCTCAGATTTACATTCTTATCTTTTCTGGAAACACCCTCACTGTAAATATTCTATAACCCAATCAAACTAACACATAAAATTAACCATCACAAACACAAAACTTTTTTCTAGAATGAAGTGGGGAAGTCAAATCTCTATCAGACCGGATAGAATTTACATATTAATTACCTATAATTTACAAGGAATTGCAAAATTATTCAGACAATGAACAGGGCTAGAATCTGGAATCTGAAGAGGTCAGACAAAAAGAACAAAACATTTTTTACAAATGTTTTATTTCAGTTCACAAAAGCAGAATCTACTAACTTATTGAGTTACAGATAGTATAGAGGCAAAAATGTGTAATACCTTTCCTTGCCTATCATAAGGGTCATATCAACACTCCAATAACAAAAGACAGGTTAACAAGAGAAAAGTATAACAATTTATTGTTTATAGTTTTATATGACACAGACGACTTGAAAAATGTGAACTTCAAAGACCCAGGGTAAACTATCCCTATTATATCCCCAGCCTTTTGTATTTATTATTTTATTTTTAAATTTTGACAGAAGTGTACAAATATGATTGGACAAAAAGGGTATGATCTAATGGTATGGTATGGTAATCTAAGAGCATGATCTAATGATCCATACACCGAGGGGTAAAGCCAGCAAGGCCTGTTGGTTCAGATTTTTCTAGGACATTTTGACTCTGGTATTTGTATGAGGCAGGACCCTTCTAGAACAAGAGTCTTCAGGGATAAGGGAGAGAGTGACCTTTTTATATTTTATGGATGGCTTTGGGGGAAAGGAGATCTAGTCTTTATGACCCACCTTGAGCAATAGGAATATTGTTTTTTGTAGCTTACTTCAGAGGAGAGAGAAAAGTATGAGACAGGCAGATGAGAGATCAGAAATACCTTGCATCTGAAACTTTACACTTTCTTTCAGTTCAAAGTACTAAATCTGCCAAGATACCATACTTTAGTGTATCATGTCTGAACCCCAACATTTGCTTAAGAGTAAAGAGAAACAAATCCTTATACATTTAGAAAATAGAACATTAAAATGCAAAAATATCCTTAGAAATTCACATCATATCATATCTTGTGTAAATATTCTTTTTTTTATTTTATTGTTGGTTGTTCAAAACATTACATAGTTCTTAATATACCATATTTCACAGATTGATTCAAGTGGGTTATGAACTCCCATTTTTACCCCGTATATAGATTGCTGTGTCACATCAGTTACATTTCCATTGATTTACAAATTGCCTTTCTAGTGACTGATGTATTCTGCTGTCTATCCCATTCTCCACTATCCCCCCTCCCCTCCCCTCTCCTCCCCTCCCCTCCCCTTCTCTCTCTCCATCCCCTCTACTATAAATCGTTTCTTCCACTTATATAATTTTTCTCCTACCCCTCCTTTCCTCTTATATGTAATTGTGTATAACCCTGAGGCTCACCTTCCAGTTCCATGCAATCTCCCTTCTCTCTCCCTTTCCCTCCCGCCTACCATCCCTGTTTAATGTTAATCTTCTTCTCAAGCTCTTCCTCTCTACCCTGTCCTTGGTTACTCCCCTTATATCAAAGGAGACATTTGGCATTTGTTTTTTAAGGATTGGCTAGCTTCGCTTAGCATAATCTGCTCTAATGCCATCCATTTCCCTCCAAATTCTATGATTTTGTCATTTCTTATTGCAGAGTAATACTCCATTGTGTAAAAATGCCACATTTTTTAATCCATTCATCTATTGAAGGGCTTCTAGGTTGGTTCCACAATCTTGCTATCGTGAATTGTGCTGCTATGAACATCGATGTAGCAGTGTCCCTGTAGCATGCTCTTGTTAGGTCTTTAGGGAATAGACCGAGAAGGGGAATACCTGGGTCAAATGGTGGTTCCATTCCCAGCTTTCCAAGAAATCTCCATACTGCTTTCCAAATTGGCTGCACCATTTTGCAGTCCCACCAACAATGAACAAGTGTACCCATTTCCCCGCATCCTCGCCAGCACTTGTTGTCTTTGGACTTCTTAATGGCTGCCAATCTTACTGGAGTGAGATGGTATCTTAGGGTGGTTTTGATTTGCATTTCTCTGACTGCTAGCGATGTTGAGCATTTTTTCATGTACTTGTTGATTGATTGTATGTCCTCCTCTGAGAAATGTCTGTTCAGGACCTTGGCCCATTTGTTGATTGGGTTATTTGTTATCTTATTATCTAATTTTTTGAGTTCTTTGTATACTCTGGATATTAGGGCTCTATCTGAAGTGTGTGGAGTAAAGATTTGTTCCCAGGATGTAGGCTCCCTGTTTATCTCTCTTATTGTTTCTTTTATTGAGAGAAAACTTTTTAGTTTGAGTAATTCCCATTTGTTGATTCTAGTTGTTAACTCTTGCACTATGGGTGTCCTATTGAGGAATTTGGAGCCCGACCCCACAGTATGTAGATCATAGCCGACTTTTTCTTCTATCAGACGCCGTGTCTCTGATTTAATATCGAGCTCCTTGATCCATTTTGAGTTAACTTTTGTGCATGGCGAGAGAAAGGGATTCAGTTTCATTTTGATGCAAATGGATTTCCAGTTTTCCCAGCACCATTTGTTGAAGATGCTATCCTTCCTCCATTGCATGCTTTTAGCCCCTTTATCAAATATAAGATACTTGTAGTTTTGTGGATTGGTTACTGTGTCTTCTATTCTGTACCATTGGTCCACTCGCCTGTTTTGGTACCAGTACCATGCTGTTTTTGTTACTATTGCTCTGTAGTATAGTTTGAAGTCTGGTATCGCTATACCGCCTGATTCACACTCCCTGCTTAGCATTGTTTTTGCTATTCTGGGTCTTTTATTATTCCATATGAATTTCCTGATTGTTTTATCTATTTCTACAAGAAATGCTGTTGGGATTTTGATTGGGATAGCATTGAACTTATAGAGAACTTTTGGTAATATCGCCATTTTGATGATGTTAGTTCTGCCTATCCATGAACAGGGTATATTTTTCCATCTTCTGAGGTCTTCTTCTATATCTCTCTTTAGGGTTCTGTAGTTTTCATTGTATAGGTCTTTCACCTCTTTTGTTAGGTTGATTCCCAAGTATTTTATTTTTTGGGGGGATATTGTGAATGGAGTAGTTGTCCTCATTTCCGTTTCAGAGGATTTGTCGCTGATATACAGGAATGCATTTGATTTATGCGTGTTGATTTTATATCCTGCGATAAAAGAAGGAAGGAAAAATCATGCATCACTTGGAGAATGAACAATAGGTTACTGAATGATCAATGGGTTATAGAAGGCATTAAGGAGGAAATTAAAAACTTCTTAGAGTTAAATGAAATCACAGACACAACATATCGGAATCTATGGGACACATTGAAAGCAGTTTTAAGAGGAAAATTCATTGCTTGGAGCGCATTCCTTAAAAAAAGAAAAAAACAACAAATAAATGATCTCATATATCATCTCAAAATCCTAGAAAAAGAAGAGCAAAACAACAGCAAAAGAAGTAGAAGGCAAGAAATAATTAAAATCAGAGCTGAAATTAATGAAATCAAAACAAAATAAACAATTGAAAAAATTGACAAAACCAAAAGTTGGTTCTTTGAAAAAATAAATAAAATCGACAGACCCTTAGCCATGCTAACGAAGAGAAGAAGAGAGAGAACCCAAATTACTAGCATACGGGATGAAAAAGGCAATATCACAACAGACAATTCAGAAATACAGAAGATAATCAGAAATTACTTTGAATCCTTATACTCCAATAAAATAGAAGATAGTGAAGGCATCGATAAATTTCTTAAGTCATATGATCTGCCCAGATTGAGTCAGGAAGATATAGACAGCCTAAACAGACCAATAACAATAGAGGAAATAGAAGAAACCATCAAAAGACTACCAACTAAGAAAAGCCCAGGACTGGACGGGTATACAGCAGAGTTTTACAAAACCTTTAAAGAGGAACTAACACCAATACTTTTCAAGCTATTTCAGGAAATAGAAAAAGAGGGAGAACTTCCAAAGACATTCTACGAGGCCAACATCACCCTGATACCTAAACCAGACAGAGACACTTCAAAGAAAGAAAACTATAGACCAATATCTCTAATGAACCTAGATGCAAAAATCCTCAATAAAATTCTGGCGAATCGGATTCAAAATCATATCAAAAAAATTATACACCATGATCAAGTAGGATTCATCCCTGGGATGCAAGGCTGGTTCAATATATGGAAATCAATAAATGTTATTCACCACATCAATAGACTTAAAAATAAGAACCATATGATCATCTCGATAGATGCAGAAAAAGCATTCGACAAAGTACAGCACCCTTTTATGTTCAAAACTCTAGAAAAATTAGGGATAATGGGATCATACCTCAACATTGTAAAAGCAATCTATGATAAGCCACAGGCCAGCATCATTCTGAATGGAGAAAAATTGAAGGCATTCCCTCTAAGATCTGGTACAAGACAGGGATGCCCTCTCTCACCACTTCTGTTCAACATAGTCCTCGAAACACTGGCCAGAGCAATTAGACAGACGAAAGAAATTAAAGGCATAAAAATAGGAATGGAAGAACTTAAATTATCACTATTTGCAGACGATATGATTCTATACCTAACAGACCCAAAAGGGTCTACAAAGAAACTATTAGAGTTAATAAATGTAAATATTCTTGTTGCACAGGATCTTGGTAGCATAAGCCAGTACCTTTAGTATCTGACACAATCCTTTTGCATAGAGTCTCTAAGACAGATTTTCTTTGTTGAAGGTGAAGCATTCTGGCCTATAGCTTATGGCAGATGTTTTCAGGTAAGCATCAGAGTGAAACAAACAAAATCATTTATAAATGACAAAAAGATTTTAAATGGCTGTGGTTAATTTATTACTGATAATTTTCAAAAGTGAAAGATCTAATGAGCATTCATTACAAGAATAATGAAGCTGACAAGGAAATTTGGTTGTTTCTTTGACATGTAAACCAAGATAGTAGAGTCAGTCCAAAAAAATGTTTCAGATGAAATAATTATAAGAAGAATGATTAACTTTATTTTCATAGAAAACCATAAACATTACACCTAATTTGTGAAAATGGAATGAATATAATTTTTACTGAGAGAAATATCTTAAAACAAAAAAATACAATAAGCCTAACATAACATGTAATAAGTATGCCAAGTATATAGTAACAATGTACCAATAATATATTGAGTAAAGAGATTTAGATAAGTCTGGAATATAACCCCAAACACACACACACACACACACACACACACACAGAGACACACACAAACACACATTCCTTCAGTAAGTGCTGTGAATTCCCATTTGAAATCCACTGACAGATAAGATGGTATATTCAAGTTAAAGAAGCTACATTAGACCAAGTTAACATTTTTGAAATAACTGAAATTATGACTAAGAACACTATATACTTGCCATCTAATGTCAGGCAAAACACCACCAACACACTGATAAATAGAACTATATCATGGGACAGCAAGCATTTTGACAACTCACGCAGAACCTCCCACAAAATATACAATAACTGAAAGCTTTATGTTAATAATATTTTACCCAGATACATTTAACTTAGAGAAGGGTGAGCATTTCTTCTGATTGGAAAATTCTTCTCATGAAACTCATAAATAATAATATATCAAACAAACCTAATTAATTTTATCACCTCTTGTATTAGTCTGCTTTGCTTTGCAGAGACCAAAATACATGACAAGAACAACTTAGAGGAGGAAATATTTATTTTGACTCACAGTTTCAGAGGATTCAGTTCACAGTCAGTCAGCTACATTTCTCTGAGCCTGAGGTGAGGCAGAACATTATGGTGGAGGTGCATGCAGAGTAAATTTGCTCACCTCATGTCAGCTGGGAAGCAGTGAGAAAGGCCAGAAAGAAACCCTTCCAGGGCTTTCCCCCAGTGACCTACTTCCTCAAACTAGGTCCTACCTCCCAGGAGTTCATTCAACTATGAATGAGTTGATGGATTAATCCTGACTGGTGAGTTCAGAGCTCTCATGATCCAATCATTCATTGCCTTAAAGTCCTATCTCTGTATGTATACATGAGACTTTGAGGGACATTCCAGATCAAAATCATAACACCTCTTTTTTACAATGTTGAAGATAGCCTGTAAAAATGATTTTTTTAAAAAAATCTATTTTATATATAGGATTAGTCTTGCAGAGGAAAAAATAAAATATTGTGAGGGTATTTGAATATTGAAAATAGTAATTGGATTATAGGTATCTGAGACACAACAGCTGTTTACTCATTTCAAAGTGACAAAGTATTAAATGAAAGACATGGAAGATGACTGATTGTAATAAACCTTAGCACTATCCTAAGTGAGGAATCTAAGTTTCCTTAAATAATCAAGGACATGATAAAGTTAACATAAACCAAAGAAGGTTATTATGGTATGATGCACATCTTTGTACCTAATTAGATGAACAGAAAACAACAACAAAAACAATAACAACCCTTCATATAATAGATGAAAGCAATGAACCAAGGAAACATGCCTATCAAATTCAAGCAAACTGATAAGATTTTAACACAGTCCACAATTTTTCAAACTCAGATATTATGAACAAAGCCAAAAAATACATTTCCAACTTTTTCCTTCATTATACTTTCATATTCTGAAATTAACTGGCACAGGAACTGTATTTTAGGACTGATCTCAGAATATCCACAAGGTCAGAATTCATTCCATAGTATTAATAACATCCATAGTAACATCCAGTGTATTAATCCTTGCTATTTTTGAATGTATCAGTGGGTGTACATTTTTAAATTTCTCAGTTTCAATTTCTAATATAGTATCAATAGTTTAAACTCACACAAAGAGCTCTTCGGTAGCTTTAAGATCACAAAGGAATTTGGAGACGAACACACTAATACTCCTTTGGTACAACATGACTTCTTAGAAAACAAAAATACATCAAGGACAGATATATATATATATATATATATATGTGTGTGTGTGTGTGTGTGAAATATATTTGTAACTTTTAACTGAAGTAAGTTCTGTGTAACAGTAAACTTGGAGTGGGAGGTAGATAACCATAAATGTTACACCTCATCATCCCTGTAGCCAGCAGAGATCATGAATAAACATAAAACAACTTTCTACAGCTTTACATTATATGATTTCTCAAAGCTGCAAAATAAATGTGTTCATGAACAATCCCAAATATATTATCTTTCTATAGCATATAAAAATAAGAAAAACTATAGGAGCTTAATATTATGATTAGTAATCTGTGCCTCTGCGTTCTCTTATTTAAAATTAATTTAGATACCTAGTGAATATTTATTAAATAAGTCACAAAAATACAAGCTTAAGGTTTCAAGTTACCTAAAGATCCTGCAAGCTAACAAACTGTAGAAATAATTACTGTTCACATAAAGTTTGTCAGAATAATTATTTAATTTGATTAAATACAAAATTACATTTTTCATAATCTTAAACATTAAGATGAATATAGCTTATTTCATCAGTAAACTTGTATAAATTTATGATGAACATACTTAAATAGAATAATATCTCCAATAATATTATGCTTAGCACTGTTAAATTAGAAATGACATAGCTCTTTTATTAAACCCCAAATATTAAACTAGTCTCATTTGCTAAGGTCTTCACTAAATTATGTGAACTTGAATTTTTGAAACATTTCTGAATTTGTTTCTGAATTCTGCAAGAATGCTTTTAAATCTAACACACTGCAATTTTTTAAAGTTCAATTTACTTATGCTCTTAGAATTTTAGGAATATTCTATTTACATAAACACTTACTTTATAAAGCAACCCTTTAATATAAGAGATCTTATATTCTAATTTCTTTTTTTTTAAAGAGAGAGAGAGAGAATATTGATATTTATTTTTTGGCGGACACAACATCTTTGTTTTGTATCTTATATTCTAATTTCTTGATATCATCATCATATAGGAACATATTGCACCCTATCTTATTCTGCTAAGACTGTCATAAGAAAATACCATGAAATGAAAAGATGGGACTTAAACAACAGAAATTTGTTTATTATAATTCTGGAAACTGGGAAGTCCAAGATCAAGATGCCAACAAGTTGGTTTCATTCAGAGCCCTCTTTTCTAGGTTTGTAGGAGGCCAGTATTTAACTGTAGACTCACACAACCTATTCTTTTCCCATGATCTTGTTGAATTATGACCTTATTTAACCTTAATTACTTCCTAAAGATACTTAGACATGCAGACACAATTAAAGCTTATAGCACAATTCTAAAATTTCAGCCATAGGTTAAGAAGCCTAGAAAATTCATGCTAGTTACTCATTGGTCTACATGAAACAGCTGAGTTCTTCCCATTCTTCAGTCCTTAATTGACCTGAGCCAAAACAGACAAACAATTAGGAAAGAATACTAAACTAGATTCTCTGTTGTCTCTCAGTTATTAGACCCAAGATCTCTTTATACAACCAATAATCTATTTATAAAGATCATCAAATGATCATAACATAAAATCAAATTCCCAGTGAAAATATTAACAAACCAGATTCTCTGTTGTCTCTCAATCAAAAAATATCTCTATAAAACATGAATTCATTTTTAGTGATCAGACTATAAGAACAAATTCTTAATTCTAAGCAATGTATTGACCATAAGCAAAGCATAAAAACATTAGTTGAAATCAAAATTAATATTTTAAAAATACTGTCAGCATAGTGCTGTGATCACTTTAGATTCACCTCTGAGAGCCAAGGAAAATCAAAGCTACATTAAAACTATTGAAATGTAATTTTCAGGAAAAGATCTCAACTTTGGATTGTGCAGAGGAGAGTGAAGGGAAGGGAGGGTCTCTGGGGATGGGAAGGATAGTAGAATGATACAGATATTATTACCCTATATACATATATGCTTACACCACTGGTGTGACTCTCTACGCCATGTACAGCCAGAGGAATGAGAAGTTGTGCTCCATTTGTATACAATGTGTCCAAATGTATTCTACTGTCATGGATAACTAATTAGAACAAATTTAAAAATTCAAAAAAATCTCGAAGATATAAAAATAAATACGTTAAATTTTACTCACATGATAGGATGTATATATTACAACTGTTTTAAATGAGAAGCCAAAGAATCACAAATGGATATTTAATAAAGGAGTAATGGAATGACATATCCCTCACAGACTGGTGGGAAACAACCACCTCCAACACTACAATCATCATAAAAATTCCTATTCTTTCATAGCACTTAATTCATTCCAAGCATGCCTGTAAACACTTTACATACATTAATTCATATATTCCTTATAATAGCTCTGAAGTAGATACTTATACTGTCTCCATTTTATAAGTGGAGAAACTAAGACACTGAAAATTGAAATAATCTGTCCATGTTTAAATGGGTAGCGAGTAGTTAGGCCTCTATGATGTCAGTGGGTAATTTGGAGAATTTCACCTGAATTTTGATGTTGATTAATATAATCTATAAGTTTAATAAAATAATTAATCTTTTCTGAATCAAAAAAACAAAAAAAAATCCTCATTCTTGCATTGGTTCATTGAATAATTATTGAGTACTACTACATCCCAGGTACTATGCTAAGTGCTACAAGTACATATATAAGTGAAGCAGAATCCTGGCTTTGATTTCCCAGGCTAAAGAGGGAAATAGACATATCTATATAATTCCAAAGCAATATACAGTAATAAGAATTAATATTTCAATGATGCAGAACACATATATCAAAGAAATGAATATTGAATGAAGAAAACATTAAAGATGTGGCAGGTATGAGGTTAGGGAGGGCCTTGAATACCATTCTGAGCAACTTTGACTTTATCTGGAAGACCAGTTAGAGCTATTTTAGGGTTCAAAGCAAAGCAGTGACATAATCAAAATTGCATTTAAGAAAAATCATATCAGTAGAAGTATGGAAATGGAATTCAACAGGTAGCATACCTGGTTCCAGAGAGACTATCAGTTATCCAAAAAAATAATAATATTAAAAACTTTCAAAAATGATTGGACTATTTGTTTGCTTAAATTTCTGTGGATTAGCAATTTGGTACTGTACTCACTTGGCCTCTTCCATAAATCTCCTCTGGGATATCATCCACACATTTGATCATTTGTGTTATCTATTTTGTGGGCCTCTCTGTCCCCGTAGCTTTTAATCTATAAAAAGGTAACCTATGGTTCTGTACATGGTACAAAAGAGAGAATCATGGCTCTCCAAAGGTGTCCGTGCTGTAATCCCTAGAATTGGGACTATATTACCTTACATAATAAAAAAGGGGGGGAGCACTGCAGATGTGATTAAGTTAATGATCATGAGATAGGGAGATTATCCTGGTCTATACAGATGGGCACAATCCAATTATGAGGGTCCTTATGAGAGGGGATCAGGAAGATCCCAGTTACAGGAGGAGATATGATGACAAAAAAATCAGCGGTGAGGGATTTAGAAAGACGTTTGAAGATGCTACCAAGCGAGATTTGAAGCTAGAGGAAGAAGCTATGAGCCAAGGAATATAGGCAGCCTACAGAAGCTGAAAAATGTAAGAAAACCTCTTCCTCCACAGAGTTTGCAGAAGGAATGCAACCTAGTGACACCTTCACTTTAATTCAGTGAGACTGATTTTGAAATTCTGACCTTCCAAGCTATAAGATAAATAAAAGCAGAGGCTACAAGGCCTCCAAAGGCTTGTTCAAAAGTTGCACATTGTTACTTTTTCCACATTCCTTTAGGCAGAGCAATTCACAAATTCAGCTCTGATTCAAGGATGAGGAAATAAATCCATCTTTTAATTAGAGACATATGAAACTTTGTTGCCTTTTTAAATTCATAATTTTGGAGACAGAGTAATCCAGGTAACAAGGGTAAAAAAAATCAACTAAGTTTGTTATGATAAGGCTGGAAAGGAATAGAGAAGTTCAAAGAATATTTAATAAGAAAACCCATCTAATTTTTAGTATTAACTAAATATGGAGCATAAAGAAGATAAAACAGTGGATCCTCACACCAAACCTATGAAGTTAAGTAAATATTATCATCTACCTTTATCACAGGTCAAAACTGAATCCCAAAGGGATTAAATGATTTTTCTGATTTCCTATAACTTAAATTAGAACACAGGACTACTGACCCCTGTTTATTTCTCTTGATTAGACTATGTTTCTTACATATTGCCATACCCTTGCCCTTTGCACATCCCTTCTTGAGTTCTCAGATTAATGGAAAATAAGCCTCTGCTTACTGTATTATCTGGAATGGGTAACAATGTTTACTTCCACACCAGCATACTACATACCAGATAATGTAGAAAATTGAAGGAGAAGCTATTATTAAAAATCCAAATCCAAATGAAGCCACCTTTTACTAATCGTACCATAAGGACACTAGTCATAAGACCTAAGATGCTGGGTTTACTAAGATTTTATTTAGGGAGTTTATAAAGGAAGACATGGTCATTAAGGCTTCTTTCTCTGGAAATCATATTTTTTTTCTTTCTCTTTCTCCTTGGGAACTATTAGCAAGATGAGGAAGTAGCAAACAGCTTTCTTAACTGCTGTTATATCATGTAGCTAGTTTCCTTAGCAACTTTTTACATATATCTTCATATACTAACTTGAAAATTGTAAAAATGAATGTGATGTCACTGATCTTAAAGTTATAAAAATTGCCTTTAAGTATTCCTTCTTTGAATTTCCATGTAAATGACATATTCTAACTTTTGGTTCTTATTCCAGTAGATATTTATCTAGCATTGCTTTATGAATCAATAAATAATTGATACAGTTGAGCAACAAAAAATGTACCATGTTTTAAGGGAAAACAGACATACAATAAACTTTTGCATTGTAAATCCCTATTCTACAAAATATAGAGTGTTATCTGTTACACTGTACACCTATTACTTAGGTGAGGCTTACAATTAGATGGGATTATTATATGGGCCTTCCTTATGATAGGAAATCTAACCCAGAGCAGATAAGTTTTTGATAAAGTCTAGTTGCCATTACTGTAAATAAATATAATTACAAATTTTAAATTGACAGATAAAATTGTATTTGTCATGTATAACCTGATTTTTTTAAGTATGTAAGCATTGTAGAATGGTTAAATCTGTATAAATAGAATATACACCCCTCATAATTTTGTAGTGAGAGCTCTTAACATGTACCATTAACTTTTTTTAAAAAATATTTTATTTTTTAGCTGTAGTTGCATACAATACCTTTATTTATTGATTGATTTATTTAATGTGGTGCTGAGGCTTGAACCCAGCGCCTCGCATGTGCTAGGCGAGCGCTCTACTGCTGAGCCACAACCCCGGCCACCTTGTTAACTTTTTTCATGAATACAATTTATGGTCTTTAAATAAAGTCCCCATCCTGTATAACAGATCTCTTAATCTTCTTCGTCCTAACTGATAAGGCTTCAAGTTACAAAGAAAGTAGCTATAGTATCAATATAAAGCCTACTTCTTATGGAGCATTACTATGTGTCAGGCATTGTGCTAAGCATTTTAGTGTACCACCACATTCAGTCATAACAAAAACCAATTGTACAGTAAATACTATTACCTTCTTAATTTTTTTATATGAAGATGTTAAAGTAGAGAGAATAAGTGATTTGATCAAACACCCACAAATAGAAAGTGACAAAGCTAGGAATTGAATCCAGGATTTAAATTATTTTCTTCCTGACCTCACAGCCACATGCTTAATCAATTGCCCTTTTGCTTATACTGCAAGCAATATCTACATATAACTTCTGTAATGGTGGCCCATCTTAAGTTCAGGAAGGTAATTAGGTCTGAAATCTGGATTCCCATTAAACTGCTACTTTCTTCCCAATCAGCTCATGTATCCTGACATTGTTTTCAAAAATTCAAGCACAATCATCCATTAATATTTATTATGTATCCAGGACTAAGGAGAGATATAAGCATAAGGCAAAGCTCCTTTCCTCAAGGCCTTCATAATATAGTCTGAGAGATAAGGCTAACACATTAAACTAGAGATTCATAGATGCTTGACTAAAAGCAAATGTCTGAATTTGTCATGTTTAACATGATTCTAGGTGGCTAGCTATCATCCAACTGTTTAATAGCTAAAGAACTATGTTACTGTCTAAAAGGATGTGGTTGGTTTGGACTATGGTAAATAGCCAAGGTTCCCCCATCTTGTATTTATGACAATTAACACATTAAACATTGGAAATATTTAAAATATGGTTATTGATGATGAGTGGATATAGAATATCATATCTGATCCCCAGGTGGTAAGTGGAGGAGCTGCCAAAAATTAGACAAAGTAAGATGCTCTTGATGAAATGAACTGGAGTAGAGTCCATATCATCAGGGAGGTTGTAAAAATTGTGTAAACATAGCAGAGAGAAGACTATGACTTGGGACACATGTGAATAACTAGGGCTCACATTAAGGATTCTGTACACGTATTATCCAGTTTCTACTCATGGGACCAGGAAAAACCTAACCATAGTACCCCAGAATAGTGGGAGCCAACTATAATCAAAAGAAAATTTACTTTTGGTGACCTAAGGCAATATATCCCAGAAAGAGAAGCAAAATTTCAGTCAAGGAAGGATGGAAAAGTCCTAGATAAAAATGCAATGTCAAATAACAAATCAGAATTTTGAAGCAGAATCACAAATGGGAGAAGGGATAATGAGGTTAGGTGGCAGAAGAATCAATAATCAACTATTCAGGGCTCAGAATATGTAGGAGCAAGCCCTTTAGGGGTGTGGTTATGTGCAGTGAAAGAATGATTAAGTCTTATGTTTATATGATGTCAGCTGAATGATTGGGAGTTACATTAGTAGAGTAGCTTAAAAACATCACAAGAGGAAGATGAGCTCTGGCTCTTACCCATGTATGGGATAGACCATTCTAATGTGCTCTTGACCAGGGTCAGAATTAACTTAGAAACTGCAAGGACTTATGAAACTATATGAACACAAATACACCTGGATACTGTATCAGTATTATCACTAACATTTTTAAGCTGTGTGCAAATGATATTGTGAGGAATAAAATCTCAGTTTATTTGAAAGAATTAGTGAACTAGTAGCTATTTCCTGTCATTGTGTATTTTTCTTAAAAATCACATGGTATAAATAAGACTGGCACTCAAGAAAATCCATGTCATTGTTGAGATTAGTTTTAAAGGCCTCTTTTTCTATGGAATCACTGAGTGAGTGACATAGGTATACAAGCAAAAGTTTTTCTCTTACTTCCTGAAATTCAGGTCAGACCTTCAGAATTTGGTTCCTACTAATGATATTCAAGGGAGGGGAGTACACACAGCATCAAGCTGACTCCAAGATAGCTAGTTGAGTGTGCCTTCTCCCATATCATGTTATCTTTCACAAATATCACCAGATTACATTTTTATGTAAGATTATCATTATCATCTCATCATCATCATTTTTTATCAACATTTGTATGACACTTTGCACTTTACAAAGTACACTTATCTTCAGATGTTGATTGCTGTAAAGCTAATGAAGCATATAAACTTTTCCAGGCCTCCTCCAATCCCTGAGAGCAGATTTAGCAATGTTTTGTCTTATCAAATGTTTTATAAAATATGCAGAAGATATTTTAACTGAATTTGGTTTAGACACTTTCACTCTTATCTGGTAACATTGGAGTAAACAAGCATTTCAGGGATCTGAAGTTGAGTTCACAAAATATTTGTTTTAGTAGGACATATTCTTGGGATTCACAGTCATTTCTGCATATAGATAAATTATGTTATTGACCCCAGTTTCACTGGCCTAAAAGAAATCCTTCTACCACACCCTGTACTCTCTAACCCAAAGACCAGAGGCTGCAGAATCAGAAGTCATGTAAGCATCAAGATGTGCCCTAAAGTGTTTGGTAACAGAAGCAGAAGTCAAAGAGAGACATAAGCTTTGAAATACAGAAAGCTAGAACCAGCCTTTGGAAAATTACTCTATATTCAAAGGAAAATTGATTTTAAAAATTGTTAGAAATTTTTCCTTGTTTGACAGTAATTGTCAAAATTTTCACATTTTGAATAGTAACAAAGTATACAGCTTAAGGAAACTCCCAGATTTATCAATAATAAAATAATGAATCTCAATCAAACATGCTAGAGGAAATATCATATTTTCTTTCCATTCTGTCTATAGAAAATATAAAATTTTGTTATATAAAGAGGAAAACAAAATATATACAACAGAAATGTAAGGAATAAAGGTATAAAGTGTGTCATGCAGTTAATTTATGAAAACATGCTTTTTTTGGGGGGAGGGGATTCCGTGATGTTCATGGTATTCATCAGCTTTCAAAAAATGTATAATATGAAGTGATTTCTTGTCACTTATTCACTTTCATACTTAATACTGTGTTCTTTTTTTGTGTGTACACCCTAGAGCCACGGAACCTGAATTGGTTCCTATCTGTGTACTCTATAACCAACCCTCATGATATTTCTTAGCTATATTATGCTTTACAGATTAGAGTGATGCACCTCATTCATTTGATCTTTCTGCAAGAAATATGAGGGTCTACTATGTGTCATTTGCTCTTCTGTTATCTGAGGATGTGGCAATGAACATCACAGACAAAAATCCCTTCCCTCATCCATCATATATTCTTAACATTATAGAAAGTTATATAAATTATTCTTTATCCCTTATCAGAGAGTTTCAAATGAGTAAATAATCTTGGACTAGATTCCAGGTATTATCCATCCACTTAGTTTCTCTTTCTCTGATTAGCTTAATTTACCATTGCTATTGTTTTATTTTCTACCCTCTTCTGTGGGATGGGATTTGGAATTTATCCTCTCCTAGGCTTCAACAAATCTCTGCTTTCTTTGTGACCTTTGTAAGGGCCCTAGTATGAAGTGAGATGCATTTCTTAGATAGGCTTTCTTATTTTTAACATGGCTTTATTTTAACCCTTTTGGATGAAATATACTCTAAGCATAAACTTTCTGGTATTTTTGTCCTTTTCTCTAGGTCACTGCTTAGATTTTCTTTTCTTTTTTTTTTCCTTTTTAGTTTTCAAATTGCACTCAGCTCATGTTGCAAAGAATAGATTCTTAGCCATCAATTTTTGCTTTCTAGGTAAAAGGGAATAGGTTACTCCTTTTAAATGTCTTCCAGAAGCCACTAGCTTTCTCTCAGCAGTATCTTTATATAGCTACAGTTAATATATCTATATCTATATATTCATCCTAGGTTTTGTTTTTGTTTTTTATTGCTTGGCAACAGAGTTTTTATCTCTGTCTTCCACTTTTCATTCATTATGGAAGTGGTTGGTGTTAATAAGAACTGGTAAATTCTCCCAAGGTTGTAGAGTACAATAATACTAGAAGTACAAATTGGAGTAGGCTGAGTTATTCAGCAAGAATTGCTTTTCTTGCACTGTTTTTGGCTCCATCACTGCATTCAAATAAAAAAAATGAGTGTTAAAGTCAATTTCTTATAGCAATTTTGCAGGCAGCTAAATCTGCAACTGAGGCAAGAGAGAGCTATTTTGGGGCTTGAATTATTGGAGATAATTGAGTCATGTAACCACTTCATTCCCCATGTTTAGACAGGTTTTGAGACATCATCTGATTTTCTTCAAAGGTATACATGGTAAAAAGAATTTCCCTAAAAGACTCACCTAGTCTTCCTAACTCAAATACTATAATTCGATTTGCTTCATTCCAGCATAGCTGCCTATCACTCTCCCAGGCAATAGCAGTTAAAGTTCTTAAAAAGTGCTTGAATTCCCATGGGGCTTTGTGGTGACATTTTACTAATATGCTTTGGTAAACAATACATTCAAACTTGTGAAACCCAAGCCCATTTCTCTGGCTTTATTCTTGTTTTAAACATGTCATTAAGAAAAAGAATGTGTCAGAAAGATCAAACTTGCTGCTTCAAAATTCATTTGATTTATTACCAGTCTAGAACTTGTTTCTTAGTGTCTACAATAATGTTATTTATCATTTATCCTTTTCATTGATAGAGACAAAAATTTAAATCTCCTTGTGACAATGTTGATTTTTGTTTGTGGATGAAAGACCAGGTTATTAAACCTCCTTCCTACTATGAGCTAGACAAAATTTGAATACTTTATTACCCCCTGTGTTCTTTTCAACACCTCACTCCCTCCTCAAACATTTCCTAGTAGTGCTTCAAGTTTACCATCCATACCTGTTCTCACCCTCCTCTGAATCTCATCACTGTTTCCTCTTATATCACATGTTCTATCTCCCTTAGGGCTTTTCTGTCAAATGCCCCAATGATAATATAACTTAAAAATGAGTTAAGATTTCCATGATGGGAATTACTTTATCTCTTATTACTCTTATGCTCCTGGAAGTTTTCGTTTTTAATTCAATAAGAGACATCTGAAAGTAAAATGTATTAACTTGTGGAAGGAATAATAAAGTAATGTCAGGCACTATACAGGCCAATCAGATTTGCAAGAAGAATGAATGAGGGGTATGGAGAAGTGAGAATAGAGTATGAATTTTTTATATCATAAAATATATAGATAGACATCTGTTGTAAATAAACATATATCTAGCCCTTGACACAACTCTTTGGGTGATTCC
This sequence comes from Spermophilus citellus, assembly GCF_964194105.1. Taxonomy (NCBI): domain Eukaryota; kingdom Metazoa; phylum Chordata; class Mammalia; order Rodentia; family Sciuridae; genus Spermophilus; species Spermophilus citellus. The sequence goes on from NC_138190.1 coordinate 104,133,608, forward strand.
AAATTCACTTATTTGGACACTTGACATCAATTCAAGCAGTGTATTTTCACAATAAAATCTACCATTCTTGAAACAACCATGCACAAAGGATATTTATTTTTCACTATGTTGGTGCATTGAATTTTTGCAATCCTTCTTACCAACTATTAAGTTGGTATAAAATATGTATGTCATCCCAGTCTACCTAGCAAGCTGATCACTTCATTACAGATTTGGTTTATGTGCCAAGTCAGGAAAGAACTGACTACTTACCTGTCTGCCTGCCTGCCTGCCTGTCTGCCTGCCAGGTAAAGCCAATGTTATTTATTTGCTCTTTCTGTCTCACACACTCAGTCAGAGCTGTCCATCACATCACCAAATCATTTGATCATTTTAAGAGCATCTTCATAGATTTCAAATGAAAAACTAGCTCCTTAATTTTTGCACTGATATTATACATGTGTTGTGGTATTGTTGTTGGTAGTTGTTTGCTTTTTGTTTTGTTTTGCTGTGTTTTCTTATTTTCAGAATTTTGTTCTTAGATTGCAAGAGTGACCTCTAGTGTGAAACATCTGCATAGTTATAATCTCAAGCTTTTATCCAGCCTCAATTTCCATAGGTATAAGAGTTATGCAACATATAACTGGTAAAACTTCCACAATCATGACAAATTATCATCTACAAACAAAGTTGGGATTCTTATTAGTGCTTATATGCTTTATGCCCAAACTTTCACAACCAAAGGTCTGTTGCATTCTGGGGATTTTGAGATGGCAAGGACAACTTTTCCATAAATGCCCTTGCTGGGAACTGGAAGTAAATTATGGCATTCTTTATGGGCTGGATGTATTTGCAGAAAAAATTGTTTTGTAGGTCTCATGTTGCCGCTGGCATTCCTGTTGTGAATAATTGGCTAGTGCACTCACCTGTTCTCTTTCTTCTCTAGAGAAAGGAAGTATTTTCCTTCCTACCATGCTGTACATGCAAAGTATAAAGAACACACTGTATTCTTCATGGGTAAAATTAGACTTAAGCATATGCCATGCCCCCATACAAGGTCAGCTAGAAAATTTGCAGTATGGTCAATGGTGTTACTTATTCCCTACATGAGGTTAAATGGAAATTTTACCTGACTTTCAAGGGCTAGCTCCCCTTGCAATAAAAATAATTATACCTTACATTAGCATAGTGTTTTAAAACTTACAAAACACTTTCCTTCAGATAATTTTACTTCCTCCACTGACCACCCTTGAAGTGGTATTATTTGTACTATTTCAGTGATGAAAAATATAAGACCAAGTGTGGAACAATGGCATGTTCAAGGTTAAACACATTTAAGAAATGGTAGAGTTACAAGTCTTTGGACTCCAACCCTAGTGTACACATAGCTGCTTCAGAGTCTAACAGTCAAACTTTGTCAAAATACCATATAATATTTTTTTTAAAAAACTGCCTACATACAAACTTCTTTGAGAAAAGATGATGATCTGTTTATAAGGATCAAGGGAGATTTTTATGGAGGTAATCACATATGGTCATCTTTTATAATTAGGAAGAAGATAAACAGATGAAGAAAACCAAATCAAGTTAAGCAAATTAAGGGCTACGGGAAAGTGTGAAGCAAATATAACAATTCCTAATTTTTTTTAACTATGTAGAAAAGTGTTAGGAAACAAGATTGTAAAAGACAGTTGAAAGCAGAACATGAAAATCCTCTAATTCTAGAAAAGGATTTCTCAACCTCAGCTTATTGACATTTTGGGCTTAATAATTCTTTGTTATGGTTAATAGCCTGTACACAATTGATATTTATCAATATCCCTGGGCTTTATCTAGTATATAAAAAATAACAGCCTCTCACTCAGTTGTGAAAAACCCAAATGTCTCTAGTTATTACTAAATGCTCCATCTTGGACAAATTATCCCCTGCTGAGAACCACCTCAATTGGTAGATTATGAAAACCATCTAATATTTTGAAGTACAGAAATATCATGAATATGTCCATGCCCAAAGAAGATAAACATGGCAAAGTATACAGAACAAATTGGAAGGAGGAAGTAACTGAAGGCATAGGATAAAAAGAAGCCTGTGAGGAGGATATGAAGTGGCCTCAGGGTAACAGCCAGACGTAGTTGCTATATTGGAAAGAGCATTAAATTTAGAGGGAGAGCACTTGGACTGCATTGCAAACTCTGCAAATAGTATGTGTTATTGTAAGAGTTTTTTTTTTAAAATCCATGTCCTCCATTTCTCATCTAGAGTGAGACAAGATGATTTCAAAGTTCCCTTCTAGGTCCATTAGAGACAGATAGGAAAATGTTCTCACTGACTTTGTCTACATCCATTCTTTTCTGTATATCTTTTAAAAGAATCTTAGTATCAAATGTGTGTCTGACTTCTCTCTGTAAAGATAAATAGCATGACCTCACTGTCTTAGATTATGTTGGGTGCAAAGGCAAGTCAGAAATAGTATAGTGAAAAATCCAAATTATGAAAAGCATTTTAGAAATATGTAGTTATATTACTTTCAAGTACATGAAGTACTTAGAATGTAGATGTGGAAGTATTGTCTAGGCAAGGAATTTTGGCAAATACTTAATCTCATTAATTTAGCATTTACTGAAAGCAAACTAAGTACAAGACAGTTAGACTTTGCAAAGGTTACCAAGATGGATTAGTTATGGGGTCTGACAAGGATTTTATAGCATAATATGTAGGTCAGAAATATACACAATTATATTCCAGAGCATAGTGTAGTAAATTCCAAACAAACCATATGTGTAAGTCCTATACACATCAACAAGCTTATTTTCAAATTGTTTAACTGTGTAGAATACAGCTTAAATTCAGGTTCATAAATATAATCAAATTTATTCTTAAAAACACATACAGTTTTTTCACTGAGGTGCTAAAAATACGTGAGTTAGAAGAATGTAATTTGAACAATTGCCCACTGACTCAATTAAAATGTCTAATACATAACTTCAATGTAATTGTTCCACACACGGTTAACCTCATTTGCCAATGGAGCCTTACCAAGCAGACAAAAATGGATGGCAGCTACCAATTTGCTTATAAGTAAATATTTTTAAAAGGAGACCTTGAAATCCATCTCCTTTTTAAAGTATTTAAAACATTAAATCTTCTTAAAATTGTGTCTGTAATATTTTATTTCTTTTTTTATTAATCTTTGTTGTAAATTTGCAATATTTTTTAATGTTAATGTTTTACTATATGCCATTAAGTACAAATTCTATAAGAATATATTTCCTGCTCAGCTGTTTTCTATGAGTTTTGCCCTATCTTAGGTTGGCCAGCTGAGCTATGTACATAGCACACGTACCACGTTAGGTCATATTTGAGATTCTTATTGAGGTACATACATACCATACTTCTGTTCACACATACACAATGTAAAGGGGATGTGGTAGAGACTGATATAATTAATTCAGGGCAAAAGCTAATATTATCTTAAAAACAGAAAAATAAACATATGATATGTAGATAAGAAACTAGCTAGCTAGATGATAGATGTAGATAGTAATAGATATAGATATATAGATGGATATAGATGTGTAGAAAATATGTAGGTAAATATAGATATATAAAAAGTAAATACAACTACATAAACTTACATATGTGTATGAGATGGGTGTATATGTGTATCTGTTTGCATATCTAGACCAAATATAATACAGATAATTGGTAACTGTTCAGGAATGATTTGGAGATGCTTTACTTTCCTTTCTTTTACCTGTTAAGTTACTGTACTTATTTAGTAAGCTTATTTAGTAAGCTTATTTAGTAAGCAAGCAGAGAATGTAACAAATGACTAGGTCACTTTAGCTCCTTTAGCTATCTTTAAGGAAAAGACTATGAAGAGACATGTAAACTAGTACTCAAAATGTAGTTGCATATTATTTATGGATTTCAATAAATTTTGCTTTCCCTACACTCTTTGTAGATAATCATGTGTACTTTCTCTTGGGTAATTCTGCAACTTAAGAGCAAAATCTTGAATGGTGCAAACATTCCTTGTAACACATGTAGTAAAAGTGTGAATAAACAGAAAAAAAATGAAAAATAAAGTAGAAAAAAGGAAACCAAAATATTCCAAGCAAAGACTCATGAAGAGAAAGAAGCTGATAAGTACAGCAGGCTATTCTAGTTTGGACCTCACTTCTGGCTACAAGTACATTCAAGGAACAATATAAACACAGGATGGAAATTATTCACAGAACTTGGGAGAGTTAGACTAATCATTTGCAGATAAGAAAGGAAAGGGTCAGGGTGAATATTAAGAATAAGGAAATAAGAAGTGCAATTGAAAATAGAGTACTAAAGGGAGGCTTAGGCGATATGGTTTGCTTCAGATCCTAAAAATGTGACAATAGTAAAAATAAAACTATCGCTCAGTGCACCATCTCTTCCAAGACAAAAAGCATAAATGAACCAGAATTTAATTAAAACAAGCATACCTTCATTTTCTGCATGCAATAAAATCCATGGTTAAACTTGGAGTAGTCTAGCCAGCAAATCAAGGCTTCTATGTGCCTAGCACTATGCTAGCTAGTAAAGATGGAAGACCTAGCATTTCATCCTCAGGGAGCTCAATGTCTGCTTTTCTTTAAAAAAATCACATGCAGAAAACAGAGGTCTTAATTATGTGGTGCTGGTATTCAAACAAGAAATGGAGATATAATGTGAGTACTGGGGCTTTTGCAACACCACCTGCACTCCTAGTTACAGAGGTTATTCAGCATTGTCAACTTAAATATTTCTTCCAAAAGATGTGTCCTTGATTCCTCTATGTAAAGCTTTTTTTGTCCAAGCCCACATCTAGATGGCAGATTGAATACCTTTTCATCAGTTGGCCATGAATATATGGCAGAGGGCCAGTCCATGCCCATAAAGTGTAATTCATGTTGGCCAGTTTCCAGCCCAAATGCATCAGGAAAGAAGACTTCCTTCATTTGCTGAGTTGAGTGGTTAAGTAAACTCACCTTTGAGTGTCTGTTTAACTTGAGAGCTGTGGGGAATGAGGTTTTCTTTCTTTTCTTTTTTTTCTTTTCTTTTCATCAGGCTTCTGACTATGGAGAGTAACTAAAGGACAGTGAGGTGAATGGCTCAAGTGGAGGAATTTTGAGATTCCTCTTTGCTCCAACCAAATTCAGAAGAAGGTGTGACAGAAACAATCAGCTTTGAGACTTTTTTCCCCAAACTAGGTCACTCATAACCTGCTATTTGTACAACATTCACACTGTGGGAAAAACAAAATGGTATAAGGCATCATCCTGGCCCCAGTTTGTGAAAAGTTCTGAAGATTGAACCTAAATAGGTAGAAAGAAAACTACCAATCTAAAAAATGCCATGAAACTAACTCTGATTAAGAGTTCCTAGTGACACTGAAATCATGGAAGACAGAGTTGACAATGTATTATTTGATATTATATCCACTCAATACCTAATAATGATGGCCATCATAGATACTGGTTATATGTTTGTTGAAATGAAGTGACATATTTATGGAATAAAACAGCTTATGGAAATTCAAAATAGAGGAAGAACACTGTTTGCAAGCCTGCTTATAAGATACTTATAAAATAGTTAACAGTGTAATTGAGAAGTTACAGTATATAATTGGATTTTACAAGAATTATTTGTTTTGCATTTTCTGTTCATTTTAGTTTTCATACCAAACAACTCACAGTTTTATAGATACTTTATGAACTAAAGAGCAGAGTGCAACTCATAGAAGATAGGACAAGATCCAGAAGATAGGATAAGTGAGGATGACTGAGGAGACAGAAATGTTCCCTGTGGATTTGGGAGATTATTTTGCATGAGAAAGAGGAAAGATTATTGAGCAGCTGTTTTGAGGACTTTGAGTCAATAGATTAGTACGAAGAATTTTAGAAACTCAGCTGTGTTAAGCAATCCTTATTGCTTAACAATCATCCTGCTTTTTGAGAAACTGCAAAAGATATGCATCAATTTTCAAAGAAAAATGCACAGTACATGGAAGAGTATGGAAATTACCCTTTATAAACTTCACCCCCTGTTACCAAATAATTGGGCATTATTTTAAAATATTGCTAATTATTTCATCATGGAAGGTACAAAGAGTTAGTAATAAATCATTATACTATGTGAGGAAGGTATATGAGCTAGTAAGGATAAGTGGCTAGAGGCAATGGACATCAACAAGGGAGGCAAGAACAAAGATGGGTGAAAATTCACTGCCAGCAGGGGAGTTGGCTCAGTGTGGCAGGAAGATCAATGTGAGGATTTAGAACTGGGGATTTCATGGCCCAAGCAATGGGAATGAAGCACTATAGGATACAAGAAAATCTCAAAGTACACTACTAATTTTATGAATTTGGTTTCAGCCTATTCCTGGTATAAGACTCAGAACTTGGCTACTGACTTGTGAACAATGATGGGTCTTTATTTCTTTCATTCACCATACTTTCAGCAGAGGCACAAAAGGGAATTAACTTTTTGAGCATTTTGATATTGCTAAATGTAATAATCAACCTCAAAATTCTCTTTATTCATTTTCATATCCTTTTATATTAAAAGAATAGAAAATTGTTTGAACTTATTAAGTGAGTAGAATGTGCCTACTCTACTCTCCCTTTCTGGATCCATTGGACTAATTCCCTTCTCTCCTCTAGAATTTATGGACGTGGGGAAAGAATGATTCTGTATACAAGGTTATTCAAGACAAAACTCTAAAATTAAAAAAAAGGTGGTGACAGTATCTGTTTGTTATTATCTGAACATAGCATTCTGGCTGATTTGTACAGGCACATAATATTGAAGATCTTTTTTTCCCATTTCTTTGTTGGCTCATGCCTTGAGAGAACTTTTGAAAAGGCAACCCAGATCATGATTGTTCCCCTTTCCTTTCCTCCCTTCTCCTTTAAAAGGGCAAATCAGCCAGTGTGGTGGTGCACACCTGTAATCCCAGTGGCTCAGGAGGTTGAGATATGAGGAACGAAAGTTCAAACTAGCCTCAGCAACTCAGCAAGGCCTTAAGCAATTTATCAAGACCCTATATAAAAATAAAATATAAAATTTTATAAAGGGCTGGGGACATTGCTCAGTGGTTAAGCGCTTGTAGGTTCAATCCCTGGTTTAAAAAAAAGTAAATGGACAAAAGGAAAAGCTTGAACTTTGAACTACAGGGTGTTCATTTATTGTTTGAGACCTGGTTTATTCCAAATAGAGAGATGATTTACAAAGATAAATATAATGCTGCCAGAGAATACCATTTAAAATAAGAACAATTAAGGAAATTGAGCTAAGCTTTTAACAATCAAGCAAATGCTATTGAGCACAGCTATGTGTCTTGCCCCATGCTAGGAAATGAAAATGAAATGAAATATTGTTTCTATTCTTAAAGACAGTAACATTTATATGGGAAGAGGAGGCAAACATCTGTGAAAAGCAATATGGAAGAGTGGTTAAGATCTTTGACTCTGAGTCTGGTTTTAAATCACTGCTGCTTACAACATTTGTGGCTTTGAACAAGTTTCTCAACATATCTTGCTTCTGTTTGCTCATTTGTAAACTGAGAATAACAACACCTTTATCACTATATTTCTGTGAGGATTAACTTGTACAGAACATATTAAGCACTTCACTTATTTTTGTTGTAATAATCATATGAAGCAGAGCTCAACAAAACTTTTAACTCTTTATGACCAAATGCAAATAGGATAGAGAGAAAAGAGAAAAGTCTACAGTACTACAGTAGTCAGGGCTGATTTTGTGGTATAGGTGACAGGTGAGGTAAATCAGTGGGTAAGACTTTGGGCAAAGGTGAAAGAAAGATAAGGCATGCCAATCAGGTAGGCTGCAACTATAGTACAATGAATTGGAAGACCAGAATTTATTTGTGGTGAAGGAAATAATAATCCAAAAGGACCCTTCAGAAAATCAACAGAGAGATATGAATCTGATCAGTAATCTGTGGATCGCTTTGGGGTTCATTTTCTCAAGTAGGTATTAAACCTTGATATTTCCATTTTCTGAAGGATTAAAGGATCCTTGTGAGATTATTTAGTGTGCAGACAGCCAATAAGGCTTATTAAACTGAATGGCACCTATGTTAAAACCATAGCCACATTTTATTTTCGTTTTTTTTTTTTTTTTTGAGATTTTTTTTCAAAGCTTTCCACGGCCACATTTTAAACCATACTATTATGTTCAGAAAACACATTGGTATTTTCTTCAGCCACCATATAATACCTGAATTGATCTTCAGATATACAGTAAGAATTGCCACGGTTGTACTGATAACATTTCTCTTCCAAATGTGTACAGCAGGATTTAACTAGCCAGTCATTTCTAGTACCAGAAGTTGTGATCTTATCAGTAAAGGATTCACTGGTACTTCTGATAATGCAGAAGATGCAAAAGGGAAAGTGATTTGCTTCCAATTAGGTATTTTCAAATGATAAAAGTGATCTCTTTTAGATAAATTAATGGTTATACTATCTTTTTTTATTCTGTTTTTTTCTGACTTCTAAATGGACAAACTGTATAAGCCTTAACACTTAATTCCATATAGTATGAAAACAAATAACTTTTGAAACAGATTAAAATATATTTAAATATGAATCTAATGTGGATTTATATCTTTTCTCAATATGATTACACAGGTTGGCTACCCTGCAAACCTGTATTTCTATATCAATAATAGAATTTGTAAAAAATGAAGTAATTAAACCTCAAAGAGTTTATGGAAGTGGTCTGTTTCACCTTCAATTAACATGACATAGAGAATCATGTGCATTTAATTTTGAAGAATCAATTCAATCCAAATGAATTCTTTTGCAACTATACACACATTTAATCACACACACACACACACACACACACACACACACACAGATAGTGCATTTGCTGAATTCAACTCTCCTGACATCTCATTTTGCTGAGTATGAATTGGACTAGCCAGTGCAGTGAGTTAATATCCAAGGACTTTGTCTTTTCCCCTAGGGAGCTTTTTAAAATCCCTTTGTCAAGCTGAGATATGCAGAGCACTGGGTCAAGGAAACACGGGCCATAAGCCAAGATCAGAAGAGCCAACATAAGCAGCCAGGGGCCAGTGGGATAGAAAGGAACTAGGGTTCAAGGCAAGGTAGGGTTCATAGGCAGGAAGTCCTCTCTGAAATCAGAAGTCAGAAATTAGAGCATATGGAGGAACTGAGACTCCAGTCACAGCAGGCAGGCTGACTCAGACACAAAACACTATGACTAAGGGGCCTTGGGAGTTAAAGCTAAAGCCTACATTAGGCACAGAGACTCACATCCTCTTTCACTTGAATACACAAAAACCAGTACTCATGGGGTGGGAATGAAAGTGAAGCAGTTTATGCCACCTGGAAAGTCCTATCACTCACCATACTACTACAGCTACTTAAAATATGACAATGTCAGACCTGGAAGAGTGCTTGGAGATTTTTCTCAGTTGATCCTATCACTTTTTACAATAAGAAATCAAGGCTCAATAGGGAAGTAGATTTGTCAAAAAATTACAATTTAGTGGGATGACTGGGACTGTAACTTTTATGTACTTTCCTGAGTACTCTTTCCATGACATACTTCTGCCTCACCTACATCTAGAACCCTTGAAGATAAGACTGAGAAAACTAGAAACTTTAGACACTGAGCCAACCAATCCTTATCCTAAAAAGATGAAAAAGGAAAAAGTAAGCAAAGTTTATCGGGACGATGTCTAGTCATAATGTGGTCCTCTGCATTCACTCTAGTTCATATTGAGTAACAGAAACTTCTATTCAGTTTCAAGCTAGTTAGAAAGACAGCTAGGTAAGTTCTGTTAATTCTAAACAGTTCATCCTCCAGTAGATTTTCTACCACTTGTCCCTTTGAGCCCATTGTGGACCAAAGCAAATCCATAACTTACTGTTTTCACTGTGTAAAAGGCGAACTTTCTAAACTTACTTTGAAATCTGATGCTGTTCTGTTTCTCTCTAATTATGGCAAATAGTTATAGGTAGGTGTGTTCCCAACTAAAAATTAACTGCAGGGAGGATCAAGATGGTGGAATAGAAGCAGGCTGCAGACACCAGCTTCTCTCTATATGCATTCAAAGGACACATAACTGAGGCTTGAGCATTTACCATGCTTCCCAACACCTGGTTGTGTCCAAATCTGGAAAGCCTAATAAGAAATCTCTTCATCTCAAGCAATTCAACAAGGAATAATTTTAGACTCTTTAATGTTAGCTTTTAATTTCTTTTTTTTTTAAGAGAGAGTGAGAGAGGAGAGAGAGAAAGAGAGAGAGAGAGAGAGAGAGAGAATTTTTAATATTTATTTTTTAGTTCTCGGCGGACACAACATCTTTGTTGGTATGTGGTGCTGAGGATCGAACCCAGGCCGCACGCATGCCAGGCGAGCGCGCTACCGCTTGAGCCACATCCCCAGCCCTTAGCTTTTAATTTCAATGATAGTATCTTCAATATTGATGTAGTAGGTTTGTGCACCCCCTTAAGTTTTTAACACTGCTTACATCAACTTCATATATTTTTCTTATTTCATATAATGTGTTAATGGTATTTATTCTCTTTCTTCTTTCACTTTTAATACCCTCTCGTTTTTATCTCTTTTTCTTTTTGCTTTTTAATGACTCTTCAATATCCTCCTCCTTTTTTGCTTCTTCTCTCCCTTTTATTTTGTGCTATATGTAATTTAATATCAATTTTGGTTTTAATACCTAATTTTCAGACTAAAACAGTGTATTACTCTCCCTTTCCACATTGAACTAGAGGAGCTGCAAAGAACATTTTTAAAAAGGTTTTATGGTTTATTTGTATATTGTTTGCTGTGAAGTGGGTGTAGTTATTGGTTATTATTATCTCCTCTTAGAGTGATACTAGGAATTGATCATAGTACTATGAACGTGCTGAATGGGTCCTTTGATGTTGAGATATTCTACTGAACCAGGGCACATAGAAAGAAATTCAATTAAAAATACCTTTACATAAAAATGGAAGAATATCCATCCCAACTGATGTAGAAATGTCAACATTGAAACACTAGAAACATGAGAAAACAAGGAAGTTCCAAAGGTTCATTACCCTGCAATAACTGAACTCATAGATACTGAGGTAGAGAAAGACAAAGAATTAAAAACTTTAATTATTAAAATGATCAATGAATTAAATGTAGTCCAAAGGAATGCAGTAAGAGAGAAAATGCAGGGTATGAAAGTGCATTTATATAGAGACATAGGGATTCTGAAAAAGAACCAGATAGTAATCTTGAAAATGAAAAACTCAATAAAAATGGTGGAAGATCTAACCAATAAACTATACCAAATGCAAGAAATAATATCAGGGTTCAAGGGTTCAAAGACAAAGCAGATGAATTAGACCTTTCATATAGTATAAAGAAAAGAATTAAACTATGAAAAGAATATACAAGAGTTCTGGGACAACATTTTAAAGATAAACTTAAGGCTTATAAGGCTTGAAGAAAGAGAAGATACAGACTAATTGCACAGAAAATTTACCCTGTTAAATAAGAGCAGAATTTTTCCCTAAATGTAGGAATGAAATGGTTATGCAGGTACTAGGGACATTTAGAACTTCAAATACACAGGACCAGAAAAGAATTTCTGCAGGATATATTATAGTTAAAATGCCCCAAATTCAGAATACAGAAAAGAATTTTAAAAGCTGCAAGAGAGAGGCACCAAGACACTTATAAAGGCAAAACCATCAGTATAAAAGCAAATTTCTCACCACAAGTTCTAAAATTAATCCAAGTTAACTTAGAGTACATGGAATGATGTATTTCAAGCCCTGAAAGAAAATAACTGCCAACATAGGTTACTATATCCAGCAAAGCTGCTCTTCAGAACTGAAGAAGAAATAAATCCTCCAAAGATAAGCATAAAGTAATTCATGACCACAGAGCCAGCATTGAAGAAGATACTCAATGGAATATTATATACAGAAAAGAAAATTAAAAATAACCAAGAGAGCATGGGAAGGAATACAGATCTTTTAGAGAATACATAAGGAAATGAGAATTAAGTATAATTCAAATGTTAATAATATAACAAAAGGGCAGGAAATAGCACAACCTTCTTTATAATATAACTGAATATAAATGATGTTAACTCTCTAAGAAACATAGACTGGAAGATTGGATTGAAAAACAAGACCCGACTTAATGTTGTCTCCAACAAACACCTCACAGGTGAATATATTCACACACTGAATGATAAAAAAAGAATGAAAATGACATTCCATGCAAATAGAATCCAATACATAGCAGTATAACTACTCTCATATCAGACAAAGTAAACTTCAAGCCAAAATTAGAAGAAACAAAGAAGGTCTCTACATATTGCTAAAGGGATAAATCCAACAAGAAGACATAATGATTATAAGTATTTATGCCCTGTCCATTATTGAATTTAATTTCATGAATAAAATTTGCTTGATGTAAAGGGAAAAGTAATAACTGGAACTTCAGCACATCATTCCCACTAACAGACAAGTCATGCAGATGGAAACTAAGCAAAAATATATCAGATATAAACTATACCATAGATGAAATGGACTTAACGTATATGTATAGATTATTTATCCAATAAGAACTGAATACATTTTTATTAGCTATTCATGGAGCTTTTTCCAAAATTGTTCATATATTAGGTCATAAAGCAAGTCTTAAAATGTACCAAAAATAAAAATATTCTCTTTCATGATTTCAGATCATAATGGAATAAAAAATAGAAGAGCAGGAAAAAACTACAGAAAAATAAAAATACCTAGAGATTGAACAATACACTTTTGGATGATGAGTGGGTCACTGAAGAAATTGGGGGGGATAAAAGTTCTTAGATTCAAACAAAAATAGAAACACAGCATACAAAAATCTCTGTGATACAGCAATGACAGTTCTAACAGGAAAGTTTACAGTGATGAGTGCCTATATAAAACAGGAGATATTCCAGATAAACAAACTAATAATGAATCTCAAGGTGTTAGAAAAACAAGAACAGACCAGTCCCAAAACTAATAGAAGGAAAGAAATAATAAAGATCAGAACTTAAATTAATAAAGTAGAAAATAAGAGCAATACAAATACAAAAGTCAATGAAAGAAGGAGTAGGTTTTTGAGAAAATAAGCAAGATTGGTAAACCCTTAGCCAAACTACCCAAAGAGAGAGAAGACTAAAATTAATAAAATTAGAGACAAAAGTAGGAATATTACAACAGGCACATTTGAAATCTAGAGGATTATTGGGAACTACTTTAAAAACTCATATTCCAACAAATTGGAAAATCTAGAAAAAATGGATTAATTTCTAGACACATATGATCTACCAACAGTGAAACAACAGGATATAGAAAATGTAAAAGATCAATAACAATGGAACAGACAGATTCACAGATGACTTGTACCGATCTTTAAAGAAGAACTAATACCAATGCTCCTCAAAATATTCCATGAAACAGAGGGGGAGAGAATGCGGCCAAACTCATTCTATGAAGCCTATATCAACCCCTGACACCAAAATTAAATAAAGACACATTTAGGAAAGGAAACTACAGACAAATATACTTGGCAGACATTAATTTTAAAATCCTTAATGAAAAGTTAACAAATTAAATTTGATAACATATTTAAAATATCATTCATTTGGTCAAGTTGGTTCAATTACATGGATGCAAAGATGGTACAATATAAGCATATCAATAGACAAAGTAAACCACATAATTAGAACTCATGACAAAAAATAATCAGTAACTTTTCTATACACTAATAATGAATTCACTGATAAAGAATTCAGGAAAAAAGTTTTATTCATAATAGCTTAAAAATACAATAACTAGGAATAAATAAATCAAAGACGTGAAATAATTCTACAATTTATATTACAGAGTACTAAAAAAACAAGTTGAAGAAGACAGTAGAAGATGGAAAGACCTCCCATGCTCTTGGATAGGAAGAATTAAAATTGTTAAATGTATATTGTTAAAATTTTGGTAATTTTAACCAAAATTATATTACCAAAATCAATCTGCAGATTCCATGTAATCACCACCAAAATGTCAATGATATTCCTGACAAAATTAGAATAAGCAATCCTAAAATTCATATGGAAAAACAGAAGACCCAGAGTAGCCAAAGCAATTCTAAGCAAAGAGCAATGCCAGAGACATTGCAATACCTGATTTGAAATTATACTGCAGAGCAATAGAAACAAAACGGCATGGTACTGGCCTATAAAGAGACACTTAGACCAACAGTACTGAATAGAAGACACAGAGGCATATGTCAATAGCAACAATCATCTGATATTTTTTACAAAAATATCAGAAATATACATAAAGGAAAACCTCTTTAACAAATGGTGCTGAGAAAACTGGATATTCATATGTAGAAGAAAGAAACTAGATCCATATCTCTCAACCTATACAAAAATCAACTCAAAATGGATCAAGGACCTACACACAAAACCAGAAAGTTTGCAAATGTTAGAAGAAAATATGGGGGAACACTTCAATATGTAGGCACAGGTAACAACTTTCTGAATAGGACACATATAGCTCAGGAAATAATAAGAAATACTAAATGGGATAACATCAAATTTAAAAGATTTTGCACAGAAGAGGAAACAATGGCATGAAGAGACATGCTCCAAAGTGGAAGAAAAACCTTTGTCAGATATGCTTCTAACACAAGATTTCTATCTAAAGTATATAAAGAAATTTCAATGCCAAAAGAACAGGTAACCCATTTTATAAATGGTGAGAAGAACTGAATAGACACTTCTCAAAGAATACAGTTATCCAACAAATATGAAAAAAAAATCTTCACCATCTTTACCCATCAAGGAAACGTGAATCAAATCCACACTGAGAATTAATTTTACTCCAATTAGAATGGCAATTATCAAAAATAAAGGTAACAATACATGCTGGCAAGGACTTGGGGGAAAAAGAAAATCTTATACACTGGTGGTGGGAATGTCAATTAGTAGAGAGATTAGCATAGATATCAGTATGGAGGTTCCTCAAAAAGCTAAAAATAGAATTACCATATGATGCAGCACCATCCCAAAGAACTTATGTCAGTAAAGTTTAGAGATTCAGGCATATCCATGTTTATCCCACCATAATTTGCAACAGCCAAGTTACAGAATCAGACTTTGTGTCTGCCAACAGATGAATGGATAAAGAATTGTGGTGTATATACACAATGAAATTTTATTCAGCTAAAAAGAAGAAAAAATTATGTCATCTTCAGGAAAATGAATGAAAATGGAGAGCAGCAAGTGAAGTGAAGTAAACCAGACACAGAAAGAAAATTAATGTATGTTTTATCTCATATGTGGAAGCTAGTGGGTAAAGAATGGTCAAAAGAATAGGACATCCCAAAAAAATAGAAGGTAGAACAACCAAAGAAGGTGACCAGGGGAGGGTGAAGGAGAGAGTAAGAGGAAATATTGGGGAGTGAAATCCATCAAATTTTGTTATATATATTTATCAGTATGACACAATGAAATTCACCATTCTGTATAATTAATATGAACCAATAAAAATTTAAAGATAACTTTTAAAAAGATTCCCTGGCTTCACACACAATTTGAAATAAGAAAGGAGAAAAAGTTTAAGGCACTCATGTACCCTTAATCCCTCTCTGTTTTTCCCTCCTTCTCTCACCTTTTCTCTGTGCCTCCCCTTTCCCCCTCTCTTTCTCTTCCCCAAATGGTCATTTAGTCCAAGGGTAATAAAATATTTTCTTCCAGTCTTCTTCTTTCCCAGATTAATTAACTTTGGTGTTGCTTTCTTCTCTCACAAAGTCTTACTGTTTTCTGGGTTAAAAACTCTACTTGTCTGTACTTTCTACCATCTGGAACAACTAACTCATGTCTCTTTGCTTCATCAAATTTCTGTCTCCTTTTCCACCTTACTGGAAGAAATACATTCTTTCTTCCTGCCTTTAGTTTCATAACAGCTTGTTCTCAAGTATAATTCAGAATTTACCTCAGTGTCTGTATCATTTAATTTAGAAAATGATGAGAAGAGGATTCTTCTTTAAAAGAAAGGATGAAATGACTGCACAAGATCACTCTGGAATGTGGAAGCTGCTTAGTTTTCTGAGTGCATGAAGATGGGACAGCAATTTGGCTCTAGTAGATTGAACAATACTATATATTAGAAAATATGAAAGTATGAATTTTTTAACATTTTTTGTGGTTGTAAATGGACAGAATGCCTTTATTTTATTTGTTTTATTTTTATATGGTGCTGAGGATTGAACCCATTGCCTCATGCAGGCCAGGCAAGCTCTCTGCCACTGAGTCACCACCCCCACTCAGAAAATATGAATTCTTGTTCAGCATTGAAGCTGGCTCAAATTTTGACCTCAGTAAAATCGTTTAATTTCTGTCTAAGCTTGTTTCTAAACTTCAGTAATCCATTCACTCAATTTGAGACTTATTCTCAGGGAAAGCAAGGACCCTGGTGTTTTTACCAGTGTAGTTTTGGCTGCAAGTAGATCCTTAACATATTAGAGGACTGATAGGAAAGTTTAGTGTGAGGAATGAAGAACCAGTGTGAATGAAAGGAATAAGACACTAGTGTGAAGAGAGATATTTGTGTGTGTGTGTGTGTGTGTGTGTGTGTGTGTGTGTGTGTATTTCAGAATGAGAGGATTTATATTTCTCTACCAATGTAGCCCTAGTTCTCAGCTGTCATTCCTTTTTTTTTTTTTTTTTCCTGTTCTGGGAATCAACCCCAGGACTTTGTGTATCCTAGAAAAGAACTCAACCACTAGGCTATATCCTAAGTCAGCTTTCCCAGCTAAGCCCACTAGACAGATGACATGAATTCTAATACACACTCTTATTTTTAATTACAATGAAATTTTTATTGATTCTTTGTAGTTGCATATAACATCAGGATACATTTTGATATAATTATAAAATCATGGAATATAATTTGTTCTAATTCAGTCCCCAGCTCTACCCTCCACCCACTCCCATACTCAAATTATTACTCCATCCTTTGTCTCCCAGTAAAGAAAGCATACTAGATTGCATATGTTTAAGAATGACATTAATATAATAATGATTTCACCTCTTCTGTCAATGTTTGAGGAACTAATTCACAAACTTCAATGAGTTATTAGCAACAAACCTCTTTAAATATGTCTCACAACTGAAAGTCATATGCTCCTTTGTTTTTGTGTGTCCTCACACTGACCTACTCGACTGGAGCATGTAACTTAGGGTACTCTTACATGCACAAATTAAAGATGTTTTACCTAATCATGGTGTCTTTTATTAAGAAGGAAGTAAACCTCTTGAAAGGTGAAGCTACAAACTTGAGTACCTAAAACACAACAGGAAGGCCAGTAGCTTTTACATTGGCATTGGAACTACACCCTTCTTTTCCTCTCATCTTGTAAAGACCAAATCTGTGTTTGCGCCCAGAGAAGAAAGGAGAATCTCTGTTTATGTTAGCTTCAACAGGAACAGAAACTGTTTAACTCCTTGGTGAGATGGAGAAATAAAATGACCTTATTGTATAGGCTGAAGATACACAATTTATAGATTTCTGTAGTAGAACTTCAGTCACCTAGCCTATGTGGCATAACAAATTGATATGGTAAATGTTCATCTTTTGTTATAACCACACAGAAGTGCTGGTCAAATCAGAACAAAAAGTTTACATGCTTAGCCTAACTTGAAATCAGATAAGCAAAATTTTTAGGCTTTGGGAATGAAAAGAGGACTCAAAGCCAGAGAAAGGAGTATAAACTGAAGCTGAAGAGCTCCTGAGAATGTCAAAACCAGATATGGACCTTAGAGGTGTAACAGTTTGAGCTCAAGATATGTGTAAAGTATGGAGCTAGAACTAAGACCCCAGCAAAAATCTAGAAGTTGGAATGTTCTATACTATGTAAAACCTGATAAACTACTGACTAGACATTGCTCATTGGTCCAGGAAAGCATCCAGGGCATTCACATTCAGACCAGAGCCATTGTCATGAATGGGAAGAGACATTTAAGAGAAACTGGGCTCTAAAGTTGTACCAACTGTGGGTGTGAACTTAAATTCACACATTCCACAGGCAGCAGAAATCCTAAGCTGAGAAATTAACAGAAAAACTAGTTACAAACCAGTGAAACTTGTAGAACCCTTGGCAGAGGCAAACTTGGAACTATTCTTGAGGGAATTCATTACTCTCCTCAGCACCCAGAACTCCAACAGAAGACAATCCCAATTATATGTGAAAAAAAATAGTAATGAAATTATATACCTCACAAAAAAGTTAACCATCATGGGAGTGCTTGCCTGACACAATGGAAGAAAAGTGCATCCTGAGAAGTAGAGATAACAGGACAATTTTAAAGAGATGTTAGAAGAGATGGAAAATTGAAAAGAGAAAAACCAAGAAGGGATAAAAACTGTGGCAAGAAAAAGGGGGCTGGGGACGTGGCTCAAGCGGCGGGTTCGATCCTCAGCACCACATAAAAACAAAGATGTTGTGTCCGACGAAAATTAAAAAATAAATATTAAAATTCTCTCTCTCTCTCTCTCCCGCCCTCTCTCTCTCTCTCTCTTTAAAAAATAAAAGAAAAGGGTATTGTTGGTTATCTGTGGGCTTTACAAAATGTGTAGTCCATGAGGGGCAGAGATAAATTGAAAACAAAATTGTTGCCTTTCAGAAATTTTTTAGGAAGTCATAGCAGAGGGAAAGATTAAGATGTGTTCAAAATAAAATAGATTTTTATCTTTTCACACTTACCTGCAATTCTCTCAGATAATTCAGTCTCAGCTTTTAAAAAAATATATTAAGAGCAATTCTGTAAATTTGAAAAGCAAATTAAAATCTGTTGTCCAATCCATCAAAATAAATCATTCATATAACTGAAGAATGAGTGAAGTCGTGAAAGGCATCTATTGTACTTTGACCTTTCTCATTAATGTCAATGTTAATATTGACAAATACTCATATTGGAACTACACTGCTTTTTCATCTGCAAACATAGGTTCTACAAAAATAAATGAAAGCATTCTGTAAGAATCGAGTTACACGAAAAATATTATAGTTTTACTGTTATTTATAAACTGTATTATGTGTATCCTCTATATCAATATAATTTATAATTAACTTATATATGTTATGTGTATATTTATTTCCAGAAAACCACCCTTTAAACATTTTCCAGCACACTATATATATGCTCATTATTTAGAAATGGCAGAAATTATATGATGTAGATCTTGTTCCTCTCCAACTCCTACTCCCTTTTTAACCCCACCTACATTTACACTTATATCCACACGAAGAGGCATACAAACTCTGCTACTATCCACTATCAGAACATTCACAACACAATTTTCTTACCTCATGATCTGTTTTGTAAAAGTATAGACTAATAACACCAAGAAAAATTTAATAAGACTTTAATGCTTAAATTCTCTCCAGAATCTCTCCTCTTGACCACATCAATACTAGAGTTTATCTGTTTATAAGATAAATGAAAAGCAAAGTCATGGCAGCTAAAAAACTTAAGCCTGCTGAAATTATGGATATTCTAGGCAAACTTCTCATGATATAGATACTCAGAGAGCTCTCTGAGAAAGGAAATTGGGGAAATGTTGAGGCAGTGGAGAGCCAATTCACTCCATGTAGGCCACTTTTCATCACATCTAACTTTCCTCATTACTGAGGTAACAACTCACAAAATTCTTTTTACTCTGATAATCTTCAAACTACTTATATACAAATGTAAGTTGCTCTTCTCTAATAATAGGGCATACAGTAACAGAATGAATTTGAAAATCTCTTCAGGCAAAACAATACAGTAGCTAACAGATGGCAATGGTAGATAGGAGTTGGCACATAGGCCAGATTTTAAAATGCTTGGAGAGATTCTGTTTCAGGTTATTTGCCCAATCAATACAGAGATCCTTCTCATACCTTTTGGAAGAGGAGATGCCCACCCTTTGGCAAACATTGAATATCACTACCTGACACAAGAGCTTATTAATTTGGTATTCTTCTCAGAGTGTTGCCTATGATGGTTGGATGGTTTTCCTGGTTTTGGCCATTGACAAAAGGCTTCAGGATATTTATTCAGCATTTGTAGAAACTAGACTGCTGAAATATCTGTCTATTGTGTTTATTTAAGAAGAACACGGATGATGGGAGAATAAAAACATTCCTCTCAGGAGAAATTTCTACAATAGTCAGTATCTTGTGTGTAGTGCCAAAGAAAAAAGAAACACTGTCATTATTGATGGACCACCTCAAGGACAACCCTTTTTGAACATTGCTTTATAATTGTCTTTCTCTATTAAAATTAAACCAGACCCAACCACTGACACATTAAGAATCACTAAAAGATTTTATTTGATATGTACTTTCAACATAGCCCAGAGGAATGACAACCAAAATGTGTGTGTGTGTGTGTGTGTGTGTGTGTGTACACACACACACACACACACACACACACACACACACACTGGTAGTTTCAGCAACTGGGATCCCTTACAATAATGTTTATCAAAATATCTGGATTGAGCTGGACATGGTTGTACACACCTGTAATCCCAGTGGCTGGGGAGGATGAGGCAAGGGGATCACAAGTTCAAAGCCAGCTTCAGTAATTTAGCAAAAACCTCAGCAACTTAATGAGACCTTGTCTCAAAATAAAACATAAAAATGGCTGGGGATGTGACTCAGTGGTTGAGTGACCCTGGATTCAATCTGTGGTACCAAAAAATATCTCTGGATTATCTGCCATCTGGTTTGATATTTCTTAATGCCTTCAATTTCAAAAGAATAAAAGGTAGCAAGGCAGAGGGGGAAAATCCTGTCTTCAGATTTAGAGAACTAGGTGCCTGATAGGGTGAATCATACAAACTCTAGGATCCAAAGAAACTTTACAGAATGTTGTTAAGAGAAGGATATTGCTCCATAGACATCCGTGAAAGAAACACATAAGATTGACAGGGTAAAATTATTGTGTATTTATCTCAGTATCCACATTGGATTATGATTCATATTTGACTTCTACTTAAATAACTAAGCCTCAGAAGAAAAGCAACCTATTCAACGTTTCACTGAGACTTTTGAGTTCAGCAAGCACTTTTGCATACATTGTCCTGTTTGAACCTCTCAAGTTTTATTACCATCCCCATTACATATATGAGAAATCAGTTTACATAAAGTTAGGTAATCTGCCTAGAGCCAGTTTCTTTGTTCACATTAGATCAAAAACTAAGATTTAAGTTTCCTGACTCTTAGTCTAGTGCACTTTCCAGTATATAAGATAATCTTGTTTTTACACAACCTTATATGAAAGCATATTTCACATAACCTTGTTTCAAATTCGTGTCAAACATATAGGGCAGACTCTTGACAGGGAAAGATCTGACAACTATGATAAGATCAAAAGGTCCAGGACACATCATTTTGCTGAGTGATAAATTTTCAGTATAATAAAACTATCATTTGGCAACAAATCTCTTACTGTGAGTAAGCTCAGTCTATCACACAGTAACCATATGACTATGAAGTTTTGTTAATTTCCAATTTATCTTAATGTAGACCTTAACTCGCATAAAACTATTTCCTTGTGAAAATGGTTCTCTAAAAAAGTCATCTGCTAGTTTGATGATTAAAGAGATTTGGTTTCGGAAAGCACTCACTTTTAGAACATGGAAGCTTCGAATTTATTTAAATGTACAATGGAGAATTTGTCCATAGTTTAGAATAATGGTGCTGAAAAATTACTATTAGCTCCATGAGGAAAAAATATTTTACATTGCTTCATCTAGTATTTTAACTAAGGAAAAGAGTACATTTTATGGAGTGATATACTGTAATATGATTTATGGATTTGGGAATTCCTTAGTCAAAAATATCAAGATTGTGCTCTTCTACTACTTTTCCCATACTGTCTTAATATTGTATTACAATTGCTTATTTGATGAGAAACTTAAAATTAAAATGAAGTATTTTTCTATAATCATGATTCATAATAAAAAGTACTGAAATACTACCTGTAATTATTTCAACAAAGTGGGTGATGAAAAAAATAATTATGATAAAGTATATGCATATGTACTTTTATAGATACATTTGTAATTCCAAAAATTTCCTTTGGTTTGTGTATTACTCAGAGTTCTCCAGAGAGGAAGAAATTATAAGATCATCATTAGAGAGATAGATAAGTAGATAGAATAGATAGATAGATAAATGATAAAGGATTTTTTAGATAAATTACATCATGTGACTATGGAAGCTAAAGAGTCCTATAATAGGCTATTGCAGGCTTGAGAGCCAGGAAGTACCATGCTTCAGCCTCATAATAAGGGGAGGATACAACTTCAGTTTCCAAAGCTGAAGGCCCAGGAACTATAGGAAGCTGATGGTGCTAGTACTTAAGTCCAAATCCAGAGAACTTGGACTTCTGATGCTGAAAGACAGGAGAAGACAGTTGCTCCAATTCCAATAGAGAGAGAAAGAGAGGGAATTTTCCTTTCCTCTGACTTTTAATTCTACCCAGGACCCCAACAGAGTAGATGGTGCCCACTCAGTTCACCACCTTCAATGCTAATCTTTTCTGGATATGTCTCACATACATATCCAGAAATGATGTTTTACCAGCAATCTATGTATTCCTTAGTCCATTCAAGTTGATATCAAAACTTAACAATCACTGTTTTTTATATTGGTGTTTCTTTAAAAAGATAATGATCAGAGTAAAAAAAAATTCTCAGTGCAATCTTAATAATAGTGGGGATAGTCTCTTCTGATATGTCTTCTTATTAGTTAAGGATTAACTCATACTTTTGATTAATGTTACCTTCAAAGGCAAGTCCAACTAAGCAGTACTTAATTCTCTCAAAAAAAAATAAGGGATTATTTCCATTTGATTCTTTCATGTTAGTTCCTGGGAAGGAAATCATAAAAATAAAGTTAAAAATGAGTACTATTCTTTATTTTTGTTTATATAATAGCTTGAACATTTAAATTTCCCAGAAGTCCTCATAATATTTTAATATTTTTTTTTGCCTGTACAATGGTAAGATGATTAGAAGAACAGTTGGAAAATATGTCATCTCTGAGTTTTCCTTCAGATATTAAAGGGCTCATCCTTGGCCTCTAATGATAACCAGTAGTCAATTTTCTCATTTTATTCCTCATTCTCAGGTAAGCCTCTGAATATCCCTTGCAAAGCATTCTTTGGATTCAGTGGAGAATCTGGGCCAATGATCTACTGGATGAAAGGGGAGAAGTTTATTGAAGAACTGGCAGGCCATATTAGAGAAGGAGAAATAAGGTACAGAACCTTAATTGTTTGTTTTTCTTTGCTGTCTTTGCAGTTAAAAAATAAAATATCCTAAAAAGGATTCTGCCTAGGATTTTAGTTGCAAATTCAAATCACTCCATTCTCTAAAGCGGATCTGGTAGACAAACCAAGGGTAACTACCTAAAGAAATGAATTTGTAAGCTGCTAACAAACGTGTTTTTTTTTTTAGGTTCGAAGAATATGCCATAAGAATATAATGACCCTCTCAAAGTACCTAAGCAAATTCCTTTGAGTTTCCAAAGCTAAGACTACTGTTACTCCATCCAGTCATAGCAAAGGTCCAAACTGTGCAGGTGACTTCTCAGTCCACTGGGCAAAAGTTCATTTACTCCCTTGGGAACAATCTTCATATGTCACAAGTGTAAAGCTGTGATGGCAGTAGCACACTGATAATCTGCCAAAATCAGTGTTGACTCTTTTTGAATAGAGTTTATTTTTCCCAGCATCCACTGCTCATCCTGAAAGTTACTGATCCTTCAGGTTAGCACCTCTCTAGACCTTGCTCACTCTCCTGTTACCCAGTTACCTTCCTTGTGTAAAGGTATGGATTCAATGCAATTTTTTTTCATTCTAATTAGTATCTTCTTATTTTTTTCAAAACAGAGATAGGACACTTTTCTTCACTCATTCAATCTGTGATGTTTCCTATTGATTTCACTAATAACGATTTGTAGAGTAGGTTCCCCTTTCTGATAGGGATTGGGCTACCTCCTCTCAACCCCCATCAATAATCATGTGCTAGAAATTAATCTAGTATTTCAGTACATGTTAATAAGGACTCCTGAAGATTTCTTACTGAATATATAGCAGTGTAAATGAAACAAGTATACTTTGTAATATTTACTATAATTAAATATAATTTATAATTACTCCCATGATAATCATTTACCACGCAATTTTATGGTCCATGAATTCCAAGAGCCTATACCAAATATTGACTATAGGAGATATTTCTATAAAAAAAAATACATGAAAAAATGTTCAGTGTCATTAGTCAACATGGAAATGCAAATAAATACCTTATGGTATCACTTCATATTTACTAGTATGGCTTTAATTAAAAAAATCACTTTATAGCAAACATTGGTGAGGATGCAAAGAAATTGGAAATCAGTTAAAATGCAAAACAGTGCAACCACTTTGGAAAACAGTCTCATAAGTCCTCAAATAGATAAGCATATAATTGCCATTTGATACAGCAATATATCTCCTAGATATGTAACCAAGAATAATCAAAACATACATCCTCACAAAAATGTATCCATGAATGTTAATAGTTGCTTGATTCATAATACACAAAAGGTGGAAACAATGTAAATGTCTACCACCTAATGAATGGATAAATAAAATGTAGTGTATTCATACCAAGAATTATTATTTGCCATGAAAAAAAATTGAGGGACTAATATTCCCTAGAATATGGATAACATTGAAAATATTTTTCTCAGTAAAATTATCCAGTGAAAAATAAACATATTAACATGATTCATGTAAAATGTTCAGAATAGGCAAATCCATGACAGAAAGTAGATCACTGGTTATTTAGGGCTGGTGAGGAGGGATAGAGTGATAGGAGGATAATAGCTAAATTGTATGGGTACATTTATATGTATGTGTCATAAAATACAACTTAATGTAAAATACATCATTATAAAGTATACAATTCATTGGAATTCAGTGCATTCAAAATATTGTGCAACCACTACCACTATATAGTTCCAGAACATTTTTAACCACCCCTGCCCCCCTCGCAAAAAAAAAAAAAAAAAAAAAAAAAAAAAAAAAAACCTACTTTGCAGTAAGGGACTGAATAACTTACATACTTCCTTCCTTCCTTCCTTCCTTCCTTCCTTCCTTCCTTTCTTTCTTTTATTCTTGAGGTGATGAAAATGTTATAAAATTGATCATGTTATGTTTGCACATATCTGTGATTATTCTCAAAATTAATTGGGTTGTATACTTTCAATAGGTAAATTGTATATTATATGAACTTTATCTTAATAAATCTGCTTTTTAAAAAATTCTAATTCTCTAGGATAGAATAGATTTTCAAAAAATTGATATATTATAAATATTTCTTTAGGATAATTCCAGTATGAACATTGTTTCCTAATTAGTATGACTTTATTAGGCAATTTCAAGTTAAAATGTATTTGAAATTAATGCTACTGAATTTCTATTAAATAATTTTAGAAGGTACATGCTTAGGATTATTATAAATATATCTACCTATAAATGACCTTAAGGGCCATGCTTCACTTTTTTCTGAGAAAGAAACTGGTCCCCCAAAGGGTACACGGTTAATTAGTAGCAGAATTTCTACTACCAAAACTCAGAGCTATGTTTTGCCATCAAGGGTAGTAATTATATGAATCTAAAGTAATTATTTCTCTTTCCTTGCATATGACTAAGTGGGCTTTTAAAAAACAAAAAAACAGTTTTATTGGGCTTAATTGACATAAAATGAACAACACAAATTTAAAGTGTACAATCTATACAGAGTAATTGATACATGTGTACACTTGTGAATTATTATCATTGTGAAGATATCATACCCACATTTCCTGGTGCCACTTTGAAATTCTTCCACAAGGCTTCCTGTCATGATAAATGGTCTGAATTTTCTAGTGTTCTACCTTTTTTAAACAGAATCATATAGAAGATATCTTGTTTTTGTACAGATAATTTAACCCAATTAGTTCAAGATTTATTTACCCTACTATATGTATCAATAGTTCATTCCTTTTTTTTTAATTGATGAGTATTGTTATGTGGATATGTAACAGTTTAGTAATCCATTCACCTGTTGATGGACATTTGCGTTATGTCCAGTTTGTTTCTATTTCAAATAAAGTTGCTATGAACATCCATATACATATCTTTCTATGCATATCTATTTCCATTTTCTTGTCTAAATATAAAGACATAAAAGGGATAAATTATATAGTGTTTAACTTTTTAATTAATTTTAGCTATCTTCCAAAAATAAACTTTATTTTTTAGTGCAAACTATAACAAATGTGTTTTTAAATTATTTTGATCCACAACATTCATTGTTTTGGCTTTTAGTGAGTTATTCTTGTTATTAGTCCACAAGTAATACTTGTACATATTTATGAAGTACAGTATGATAATTTAATGCATCTACACATTGTACAGTGATCAAATGAGGTAATTAACATTTCCATTTCCTCAAACATTTATCATTTTCATGTGTTGGGAACCTTCAAATTCTTCGAGAAGAAACCTTGATTTTTATAGTAATTTCTAACTTACAAAAAACTTGTGAAGATATTATGGAGCGTTCATATATACCTAATACTTAATTTCTCCAATTGTTAACATCCTAAATTGCTATGCTACATTTGTTATAACTAATTAACTAAAATTGATACATTATTGTTAATTAAAATCTTTTTTTACAATTCCAGTTTCCTTAGTTTGTCTCCTTCCTTTTTCTCCTCCAGTATTATTTTTTTAAGAACATACCTAAATATATTCTAAAATGGTTATACAATTTTATAAAAGATGAAGTGAGACACTGCTTGTGTTGCTCTCTAGCAACAAATGATTAGAATTGGTTGGAAGACAGGGCTGGGGTTGTGTCTTGGTGGTACAGCACTTGCCTAGCATGCATGAGGCACTGTGTTCAATCCCTGACACCACATAAAAATAAACAAATAAAATAAGGGTATTATGTCCATCTACAACTAAAAAAAATATTTAAAAAGAATTGGTTGGTGTCAAAACATATAAACATGAAGTAATTAAGTCGAGAAGAAGCCAATGTACCAGGTGCCAAATGAGTCAACAGGCTAGTAAGTGCTATAGAAGTCAACCTTTCAGGACTTGCAAAATGCTATTGTTTACTTGATTTTTGTTACATCCCCTCTTCCACCTTTCCCAACACCCACCTGTGGTTTAAAAAAAAGACCATATTATATTTACAGTGGAGGAGAGTTATAGAAAATTTATTTTGAAAATTTCACACAACCAAATTACTAACTACAGACACTTTAGGAGAAATAAAGAGGCAGAAATTTCTGGCCAACAAAAACATATAGTTGGCCATTTTGTAATATTAATTGTGAGATCTGTGATTTATTTGGGAGCTTGAGTGGGTTCCAGCATTCCTTCAGGCTATGGCCATTTATGCTAACCTAGAAGTTAACTACTAGACCCTGTCTTCTAGCCTTCAAAGCTAATGTCCTTGTAACAAAGCATACAAGATTTTTATACAGCCTGACAGATTGGAACAAATCAGGCAGTTTATAATAAAAAAATTGCTAATCATACTATTACTAGAACCAAGAGAAGACATATATTCTTTCACAGACAATTCTTACACATTGTCTCCAAAGGAAATAACTCTGAAGGTAAAACACTGTGGATTTTAATTGGGGGATTCCTCTCGAAGACATTTCTGTAAACAAAATTTAATTTTGAAAGCATGGCTCTCCTTCAGAATTTTCTCTGTCACTCCAGGTTATTATAAAAAAATACTGTAGACTGGATAATTTATAAATAGTAAAATTTGTTGCTCACATTTCTGGAGATTGGAAAGTCAAGGATCAAAGATACAGAAGATTTATTGTCTTGTGGGACCCTGTTCCTCATAGATGGTGACTTCTTTGTGTCCTCATAAGCAGAAAGAACAAAGGAGTTCACTTCAGCCTATTTTATTATAAGAGCACTATCACATTCATGAAGTTGGGCCCTTCAGGGCTTAACCAATTTTCAGAGGCCTCACCTCCTAATCCTATCATATTGAGTATTAGGTTCTAACATATGAATGGAGGCACTAACGTTCAAACTCTAGAAGGGATGTTTTATTCAATTATTATTTTAATTGAATTATAGCTCTTATGTTGTGCACACGTGTCAAAAGTCTATTGCTTTAAAAAGTGGGTAGTGATTACTAGGCATTGAGAAGTGCATGTGGGGGGATGGTGGTTGGATTTGATCAGTGCACAATGTACACATGTATAAAATATACTGAATTCCAATATTATGTAAAACTAGTATATGTTAATAAAATTTTTAAAAGTACATTGCCAAGTAGATTAAAAGTGGGGATATAAATAAATAGCTCTCAGGCAGTTGACTTATGGAGAAGCTGTCCTAGAGGCGTAGAATCTGGCAGGAAGACTAGCCCCTCGGCCTAGGTTCTCAATTTCCTAGGCAGCAGCTTGATCCTACAAGTATGTGTTGCAACTTTTAATCTCTTAGTATTGCCCCAAAGGAATGGAGGATTTTTTTAAATCACTCAGGGGAAAGATTTGGATACACACCGAGGGCTTGATATAATGTCACTCAGATTTCAAAAAGTATCACCTCTGTATTTAGCAGATTCCCTGAAGCTTGACTAGCATATGAGATGAAATTCTGGCCAGCATTTTAGAGTTCTCATTTGTTTGCTCTCTGGGTCATTTTGACCACTGAGGTCTCTAACAGCTCCTGATTTGCAGCTCATTGCCAAAGCACTTAGACCCTGCACTG
This sequence comes from Spermophilus citellus, assembly GCF_964194105.1. NCBI lineage: Eukaryota > Metazoa > Chordata > Mammalia > Rodentia > Sciuridae > Spermophilus > Spermophilus citellus. Next base: position 104,162,476 of record NC_138190.1, read on the forward strand.
GGCATACACATTCCCCTTTATCTCCCTTTAAGCAAAGATTGGCAAAAGCCTCCCATGTCTCTGATGTTGCTAAGAGATTAAGTCCCAAGAAAATCTGAGCTCAAATGTAGCATCTATTCACAACTGCCAGCCTGTCCCAGGCAACTGCATCAGAACCCTTTCACTGAATCAAGAAGATATAATTTGTAGAGATTGTAAGGAAATTATTTTTGTGTGTGCATCATTGCAGAAGCTGCAATTTTGCAATTTTTTTTCTATAGTTTTAAAGGCATTCCAACAAACCTCTCTGCAAACTTCGCCATGTCTATTCAGAGAAGTCAAATAATTGTGCAGAGGAGATCCAGTGGCAGCCATCATCAGAGGATTTTCTGATTTCTATACCTCTGTTTAATGAATAGGAACTGCTTGCAGAGTGGCAACAGATAGTTCATGGAAAGAAGTAGCCTTTGGGGGTGAACATTCTAGAGAGGCCACTCCAGTTCCACACCTCTATACAACTTCCTTTTAATTAAATCTTAAAGCTTAAGGATTAAAAAATAAGAATTTGCTAGTGTGGTATGTCTTCCACAGTGCCAATAAAAAAATGCCAGAAAAATTGAACCAATCCTATTAAACAAGACATAATAGTCTTCAAGATTGCCTGCAGGGTTGTGAATTGCATCTGATTGTTGAAAGAACCTGCATGAATTTTAAGACAATTGTTTTGTCCCAATGGAGAGTAATTTTCAATTATAAATCTATCTTTACAAATTGCCCTGTCAATACCTAATGTTTTCTTCCTTAGGCAATACTGTATATCATTTTATAAAATATTTTATAATTCGTGACCTGAAAAAATTCAATTTATCTTAAGTTTTTTTTCAGAAAAGCTTCTCAAAATGCAAATAATTTCATTTATATTCAATTCCTGAAAGGCTGCAGATTGAATATAGGCTTTGTTTTTAGTTTTGGTTTCTTTACTCTTGTTTTTACTACTTTGTAGTCTTCTGTTCTATCAATTACCTTAACATATTCTCCTTCAATGAGTAAAATACTCTAAAAAGAGGATATGTGATATAGGATTGAAAAGATTTTATTCTTGAAATAAGATGGGTATATTGAAAAGACCAAAAATAACCTATTAATATTCCCTTTTTTAAAAAATATGGAGCTGTGAATAAGTAGTTTGTCCCCAAAGTACAGTCATGTGTAACTTAATGAAGGGAACAAGTTCTAAGAAATGCACTGGTAGGCTATTTTATTGTTGTGCAGACATATCCTAAAGTGTACTTACACAATCAAAGATGGCCATTATGTCACTAGGTAAGTAATCTTATGGGATTACAGTTGTATATATGGTCTATAATTGACCTAACCCTTCTACCACTCATGGCTGTGTAAAGGAAATAAATGGAGTCCAATGCAGCCTAAGGTAAAATGATAGGCCCTTTTTTGGCAACTGCACATGCTTTTTCAGTGCCTTGAAGCATTCCACATACCCTTGGTCTTCCAGAGTTGAGCTCCAAAAAATAGTCTTCATTTTTCCCATCCTCAGGTTATTCATTGGAAGAAGGAAACCTGAGTAATAATTTTGACTTGGATTTAAATAAATCTCAAAGCTTATCACATCTATTTGTTAATGCAGATTTTGTAACTCTTGAAGAGACTTCCATAGAAAAGATAAACTTCATAAGCAGCATGATTTTACCTAGGGTCAGACTTAATTGCTGGTTATTTGAAAAAACATTTTTTGGAGGAGTAGGTGCTAATATCCATGGTTCCACAGTGGGTTTTAGGCTTGATCTATGCATAGAATATTCAAAAATACTTAAAACATACCTAAGACTATTTATCTTAAAAGGTTTAGATACTTAAATTTGTCAATTTAATAACTGGACTCTAGATGCCCAGCTTCAACTATTTTGTCTTGGATTATAAGTTTCTCTAGACAAGAACCTATAGATAGTAAATAATAACAACAACAATAATAATAATAATTTTATTTCTTATTTTAAAATACACAACAGATTATAAAGGCATTTTGCATCCTAAATCATTTTGGATTTTCAAAGTAACAATCAGAAATAAATAGCATTATCTTTATTTGGAAAATAAATAAACTGAGGTTTAGATACTAAGAAAATGCCACCCTTGAACAGTTTACAATTCCTGTGAGGCTAGATTGAATTCATCAAAACACAGTTAGCAAGAATCCTCAATTGTCCAGAATGTCCCTGCCTAGGACTAAAGAGTAAAAACCAGTATAGAATGAGAATAAGCAGCCCCACCATTAATCAGGCTGGGAGGACAGACAGATAAAGCCAGCTACAAAGTTAACAGAAAACAGTTTCTCCCTGGGTCATGTAGCAGTTGTAAAATGCCATAAGGAACCCCTCGTTCCTTGAGTGATTACTGCTTTCCTTCCACTGAGGCCCGGACCAGCTTTGCTATTTACATTTATTACTGGGAATACCCATTGGCGAAGACTTCCTACCTCACGACAGAATCCACTCCCTAGTTAATTCCACTTTCCTCAAATTCTACTTCAGAAAGTCCAACCAATCCAGAATTTGCCACTACTTCCCTAGGCCCTCCTCAGGACCTTTCAGTTAAAACATAATTGTTACAAAAGATTATTTTTTCCTTTTTTCAATCTAGGATTGCTCTATCCATAGTTTCTGGAGTGTCCTCCCTTAGCACAATGAGTCAATAAATATGATTTTGTCAGAATATGGACTTGATGGTGGTCCTTGACTAATAAGTATTTAATAGTGAAATAAAAAAAACAATAAGAGACATAAAACTGAGATTTTGTTTAATTAAAAGGTTTCTTAAAACATACCTGCTACACTTCATCTTCTCAGTCATCACTCCTAGATGATGATTTTGTATAATTCAGAATAATGACCCAGAGATGCTGCTTGATACTTAGACATCAAAGGAGGACTTAATTTAGTTTAAGGAGTCATTTACAATAAATTCAAGTTGGACTTAGACATTTTAGAATTATTTACCTCAATTAAGAAACCAATAGGATTTTCTATTTAAATTTCAGGTAAATAAAAAATTCAATTAGCTACAATCCCCAGTTCTGAACAATCCCATTAATCATGATTTCACTAATATTTCATTGCATCTGTGTTCCTTATCTGAATACTATTTTATCATTCCGTTCCATGGTTCTTTTAGATTTTTATCTTTAGGAGTGCAGGGAGCAGCAATAAACATAGACTAGCAGAGTATAGCAGAACAGATTGTTTCTTACTAATACATACAAATGGTCCCCAACTTACAATGATTCAACTTATGATTTTTTTATTTTACAATGGTGCAAAAGTGATGCACATTCAATAGAAACTACTTTGAATTTTTAATATTGATCTTTTCCCAGACTAGTGATAAATGGTATGGCATTCTCTTGCTATGCAGGGCAGCAGTATAGAGCTACAGCTCCAAGTAGCTAAACCATCTAAGGGGAAACAAGTGATAACTCTGTAGTATTCTGTGTCACTACGCTAGCATGTTCCATATGGGTGGTGTATTCAATGAGTTTTCCACTTACAAAACTCTCAGCTTATGATGGGTTTATTGGAACATAGTCCCATTGTAAGTAAAGGTATATCCACAGTTTCTGAATGGTGATAATGGGCAGATACTGAAGAGTGTGGACTGTGGTGGTCAACATCTTTGTAAATAATTAAAAGTACTGCTGCTAGTAGAAGAAACTAGAAAGTAGTTTGTAACTTCCCTGATAAAGTAGTACAGTTGTCCTCAAGTACCCAGTAGGGATATCCCCCAAGACATCCTGCAGATACAAAAATCCACAGATAATCAGTCCTTTTTAGAAAATAGTAATGGTATAGTTATTTGCACATAACCTAAACCAATTTACCATATACTTTATTTTGCATTTAATTTGTTTCAATTCATATATAAAATATAAAAAGTATACACATTAATGGAGTAACATGATATTTCAATACATATTACATTGTACAATGTTTAAATCCGCTAAACATATCGCCTCGAACACCATTTCTTTATGGTGGAAACTTACAAAAATCCTTTCTTGTAGCTTTTTAAAATGTACAGAATGATAGGCTGGGGTTGTGGCTCAGAGGTAGAGCATTCACCTAGCATGTGCAAGGCACTGGGTTTGATCCTCAGCACCACATAAAAATAAACAAAGTAAAGGTATTGTGTCCAACCACAACTAAATTTTTTTTTTAAAAATGTACAGAATGATATTGTTATTTGGTCACCTTACTGTGTAATAAGATACCTGAACTTCTCACTCCCATCTAACTGTAATTTATTATACGCATTGATTGACCTCTCCCAATTCCTCCCTGCCACCTAGTCTCCCCATACTATGGTAACCACCATTCTACTCTCAACTGTTATGAGATAAACTTGATTCCACACATGACTGAGATCAAATGATACTTGTCTTTCCCATATAATTTAAATCATCTCTATATTACTTTTGATGACTAATTCAATACAAATGGTGTATAAATAGTTGAAATACTGCATTCTTTAGGGAATAATGGCAAGATAAGAGTGTGTATATATTTAGTACAGACATCTTTTCTGAATATATTTAATCCTCAGTTGGTCAAATCCATGGATATGGAACCTACTGATACAGAGAGCTAATTTATACTACTTTATATTTAACTCTTTTCAACACCATAGCTAAATCTTATTAGAGGAAGTCAATAATGAAAGGTAAAGTATCATAGTTTGAGACAGTATTTGCTTTATTAATGCAACTCAGTTCACCACAAGGCTAGGCACATAGAACTTTCAAAATATCTGTTTCATGGCATGACCTTGTATTAAATTGTACAAATGTAGTCTTGTTAGGGTTACACACATATACTTTAAATTTTAGAGGAGATTTAAGTCCATGATAAATGTGAGGGACAGGTAAAGTTCTCATATACTCTTGACCCCCAAGGCAGCCTTCCCTGCTATCAATATCCAGTATCATATTATTTTATTTGTTATAATCAATGAAACTTCATTGACACATCTTTATCACCTAAAGTCCATAGTTTATATTAGAGTTCATTTCTTGGTGTTGTTCATTCTATGGTTTTGACAAATGTAAAAGGACATGTTACCTATCATTATAGTATCATATAGAATAATTTCACTGACCTGTATATCTTCTGTGTCCCACCTGTTCATCTCTCCCTCTGTTAAAACTGCTGGCAACTTCTGATCTTTTTCCTGTATTCAAGCTTTTGTCTCTTCCAGAAGGTCATATAGTTGGAGTGATATAGAAGGTAGCCTTTTCATCTTGGCTTCTTTTACTTAGTAATGTGTATTTATGGCTCCATTTATTTTTATGACACATTACATTTTACAAAAAAAATCATATTCACTTATTCACTATACCTTTATTGAGTTCCAATGATGCCACCAGCCCTGTGCTAGTTGCTGATTACACAAAATTAAGGTTCAATCATACCCTAAGAGTAACTCTAGTATAACATTTTAAGACACAAAGATAAATGAATTATCTTTTATTTGTTAGGCATAATTTTTATAGTAGTTTTATGGGTTTATGAAAATGAGCAGATAATAGCGTAAATTTATGTTATGTGATTTTTACCATAATAAAAAGCAAAGATACAGAGAAAGTACAGAGAGTTCCTACCTACCCCCTCTGTGCCTCCTCCCAGTTTTCCTTATTATTGCTATCTTGCATTAATGTGGTACATATGTTATAATTAATGAAATGTTTAACATTAAAGTAACATAAGAATAGTTTTACTATACTAAAATTCCCTGTTTTCTGCCTACTCATCCTTCATATCTCCTGCCTCAAATCCCTCTTAACCAGAGATGTTTTAAATATCTACATCTATATTGTTGCCTTTTGCTAAATATCATATGATTATAATCAGACTGTCTTTTCAGCCCTGTTTCTTTCAAATACTAATGTGCAGTTAGGGTGTCTTCTTGTCTATTCTTGGCTTGGTAGCTCATTTCTCTTTATCACTGAATAATATTCCTTGTGTGGATGTATCCAAGATGTCCATTCCCCTATTGAGTAAACATCTTGGTTGCTTCCAGGTCTTGGCAATTATAAGTAAAACCGCTATGAATGCTGTGTGTAGGTCTTTGTTTTAATATAAAATGCAATTGATGGATCATATACTAGGACAATATTTAATTTCATAAGGAACTATATTGAAATATCTTTCAAAGTAACTGCAACATTTTATTTTCCCTTCAGCAATGAATGAGAGTACATGTTGTTACATATCCTTGCCAACATTTCTTGGTGTTAGTATATTGGATTTTAGCCATTCTAGTAGGATATACAGTTATTCCAGCACCATTTGTTGAAAAGCTATCATTTCTCCACTGAACTACCTGTATTTCTTGGTCAAAGATCAATATACTATTTTGGGGTTTACTATTTGTGGATCTATTTTTGGGTTCTATATTCTGTTCCATTCATCTATTTTTCTGTTACTTTATTGATACCATACTGTCTTGAATAATTTAGCTTTATAGTAAATCATAAACTCAAGTGTCATTTCTCTGATTTCATTCTTTTCAAATATCATTATAGTTTTGCTGGATCTTTTGCCTTTCCTGATAAGCATCTCAATCAGTTTTCCAATATACATAAAACAACTTACTGGATATTTTATTGGGACTGTGTTAAATCTACAGAACATGTTGGGAAAAGCTGACTCAACAATATTGAGTTTTTCTATCCATGAATATTAAATAGCTGTAGTTATTTAGAACTTTCATTTCTTTCATCACAGATTTATAGGCTTCCTCATAAATATTATACATATTTTGTTAATTTATGCATAAATATTTCAAGTTTTCTTTGTTCTCAATTTAAATGGTGTTGTCTTTAAAATTTTAAATTCCAATTATTCATAGTTGGCATATAAGAAAGCAATTGACTTTTGTGTTCTAACCTTGTAATCTACAATCTTGCTGTAACTGCCTACTAATTCAAGGAGATTTTCATTGATACTTTGGTATTTTCCCATATAGAAAATTATGCCATTCACAAACAAAATTTATTTTCTTCCTTATGAATCTGTATATATTTTATTTCCATTTCTTTTCTTCATGCATTAATGCTTCCAGTATGATTTTAAGGAGGTGAAGTGAGATAAAGGAAATAGCCTTGCCTTGTTCCTGATCTTAGGAGGAAAACATTAAATTTCTCACAGTGAAGTAAAATGTTAGCTATAAACTTTTCATAATTTTTTGTTTCATGTTGAGTCAATTCTCCTCTTTTCCTAGTTGCAGAAAGTTTTTATTATGAATGGATTTAGGGTTTTATCAAATGTTTTTTTATCATTTATTGATATGACTATATATTTTTTTCTTTAGCCTGAGAGGATGGATAATTTTAATTTGTTTTTATTTGTTAAATCAGATCTGTATACCTGGGATAAATTCTACTTGGTCATTATGTATTATTCTTCTTACACATATTAAGTACATTCAATTTGCCAACACTTTGCTGAAACTTTTTAAATCTATGTTTTATGAGAGACATTAATCTGTACTTTTCCTTTCCTGCAATGTATTTGGTATTGGATTACTGTTGGCTTCAAAGAATGAGTTAAGAAATGCTCTCTCTGCTTCTATTTTCTGGAAGAATGTGTAAGGAATTAGCATATTTTCTTCTTTAAATGTGAAACACAGTGCTGTTTTAGAAGACTGTAATTGATTCAATTTCTTTAATAGTTATTGGCCTATTTGGGTATCTATTTCTCCTTGCTCAAGTTCTGATATGTTTTAGCTTTCAAAGAATTTCATCTAAGTTATCATTTTTGTGGATTTTAGTGGTTCATTATTTCCCTTTAGTGAACATGGTATCAGTAGTTAAGTCCTCTCTTTCATATCTGATTGTCATAATTTAATAATTTGTGACTCTACTTTTGTTTTCTTCAACTCTGGATAGAGGTTTGATGTGGTTTAGATATGAGGTAACCTCCAAAACTCATGCTTGAGACTGCAAGAAATTTAAGAGGTGAAGTGATTAGATTATTACCTAGTCAGTGGATTAATTCACTGATATGGATTAACTGGGTGGTAACTGTAGGCAGATAGGATGTGGAAGGCATACCTTTGCCCTTTAGCTTTTGTCCCTGGGGAGAGGAGCTCTTTCTGCTTTCTTATTGCCTTTTCTTGAGCTTCTTCTTTCTGCCACACCCTTTTGCCATGGCTTCTGCCTTACCTGGGGCCCAGAGCTACAGAGTCAGCCAGCTGTGGACTGAAGCTCTAAAATTATGAGCCAAAATAAACTTTTCCTCCTTTAAGTTGTTTTTGTCGGGTCTTTGGTAACAGCAACAACAGCAACAACCAAAATTGGCTAAAACAACTTTCATCAATTTTATTGATTTTTTTCAAAGAACTAGCTTTGGGTTTTGTTGATTTTTTATATTGTTTCCTACTTATAATTTCATTGATTTCTGCTCTGATTTTTATGATTTCTTCTGCAAACTTCGGATTAAATTTGTTTCCTTTTCTAACTTTCTAAGATAGAAGCTTAATATTTGTTTTAGATCTTCTCCTTTTCTAGTATATCCATTTGCTGACATCAATTTCCCTTTATGTACTACACTTACTGTATTCTACAAGTTTTAAATTATATTTTCATTTTAATTTATTTCTTTTTAAAATATTTTTTAGTTGTCAATGGACCTTTATTTTTTTTTATTTACTTATATGTGGTGCTGAGGATCAAACCCAGTGCCTCATACATTCCAAGCACTACCGCTGAGCCACAGCCTCAGCCCTTAATTTATTTATAATTATGATTAAATTTCTCTTGAGATTTCTTCCTTGACCATATTTAGAAATGTGCTATTTAATCTCCACTCTGGAATTCTACAGTTATATTTTTCTTACTGATTTCTAGTTCGATCTTATTGAGGACTGAGAGCATATGTTGCGTTGTTTATACTCTTTGTATGGCTTAGAATGTGATCTATTTGGTAAATGGTTTATATGAACTTGAGAAACATGTGTTTTCAACTGTTGTTACGTGAAGTATTCCATAAATGTTTATTAAATCCTTTTGAAGCTGGTCAGTTCAACTATATCCCTACTGATTTTCTGCCTACGAAATACATCCATTATTGCTAGTAAGGTATAGAAATTTTCAACTATAATACTTGATTCATCTATTTTCCTTTGTGGCAACATCAGTTTTTGTGTTACATATTTTAATATTCTAATATATGCATACATAGTAAGGTATGTTATGTATTTTTAGAAATGTCCACTTAATAATGGAAGGTTCCTCTTTATTTCTGATCTGGTTTGTCTGAAATTAATATATAGCTTTGTAGCTAATTACAAATATTTCTAATATGGTCTATCACTATCTTTTAAATATGTCTCTGTCTTTAAAGTTAGTTTCTTACAAACAACAAATAGTTGGTCCTTTTTCTTTTAACCACTTTGACAATCTCTTTTACTTGGCGTAATTAGATCTTCCACATTTATAGTGATTATTGATATAGTTGGTTAAATGTCTACAGTATTGGTATCAGTTTTATATTTGTGGCTCTTTTTCTTTTGTCTTCTATTCTTTTTCTTCCTTCTCTGGTTTTAATTGAACATTTTATATTATTAAATTTTCTCCTTTCTTATATCATTTACACTTAAACATTTTTGGTAGTAGCTTTAGAGTTTGCAATATACATTTTTAACTAATCTAGGTCCACTTTGAAATAATACCACATTCTTTCACATGTAGTACTGGTGCTATAAAACTGAGTATTCCCCATTCATTCATTCTGTCCCTTGTAACTCTGCTGTCATTAATTGTGCCTATGTATAAGCTATAATGAACATATCATTTCTATTGTTTTGAATTACCTTGCCTTTTAAGTCAATTAAGTATAACAAAAATATACAATTTACTTTTATTTTCATTTAGCCATGTTCTAACACTCTTCTTTATGAATATTCAAACTTCTGATACATAAGATTTTCATTTTCTCTAAAGATCTTTTTTTTTAATAGAGAAGTGAGAGAAAGAATTTTTTAATATTTATTTTTCAGTTTTCGGTGGACACAACATCTTTATTTTATTTTTATGTGGTGCTGAAGAACCCAGCACCCCGCACATGCCAGCTGAGCGTGTTACCGCTTGAGCCACATCCCCAGCCCAAGATCTTTTTAAACATTTTTATTTTCTACTGGTAACAAAGCCCCTCAGCTTTTGTGTGTCAAAAAAGTTTTGTTTTACCTTAATTTTTGAAGAATAATTTAGGCAAATCATTTTAGGTGGGTGGTTGTTTCCTTTCAACACTTTGAATATATCACTCAAAATTCTTCTTTTACAAATTGTTTTTAAATAAAAATATGATATTTCTTTTATGCTATTGCTCTGTATATAAGGTATTTTGTTATTGTTTTGTTTCTATTGGCGTCTTTCAAGACTTTTTTTTGTATTTGATGTTTTAAAGTTAAATATCGTGTTACAGTCTTTTTCATTCCTTTTCTCTTTGCATTTCAGTTCAGCATTTCTGTCATCATATGTTTAAGTTCACTGATTCTTTTTTTGGCTACTTCTCATCTACAGTCTGTCAAAAGCATTATTCATTTCTGTACAGTGCTTTAATTTCTAGCATTTACTTTTGACTCTTAGAATTTTCATTTCTCTTGTTCTATTACTTATCTATTAACGTATATTGTACAGTTTCTCCATCAGAGCCCTTAAAAATTAATCGTAGATTTTCTTTTTTATATTTTCAGTCTCTGATATATCTATGAGGGCTTTTGTCGATTCATTTTGTTGCTTTTTTGCATGCTTTGTAATTTTGTTATTGTTGTTGTTGTTGCCATTGTTCTTGTTGAAAATCAGATAAAAATGTATTGGATTAAATAAACTGAGATTAATAGGCCTTTAATGTGAGACTTTCTTTTTATCTGGCTAAGGGTTAGGCTATGTTTGCTGTTCATTATAGCTGAAAGTATCAAAGAATAAAATTTCCTCTGGTGTCCTAGTTTTTGTCTTCACTGTTTTGCTTGGTTTTGCTAGAAATGGTTTCTTAAACAGGGTCTGAGCTTTGCAATTATTTAAGCTAAAGTCGTTTGTTATCACATAGGAGTCTGATTGAGATAGTGGCAATCATTCCATAATTCTATGATGAAGTTTTAGTCTTTTAATGAGCCTATCCCCCTGGACTGTTATCATCATAAATGTTTCTCAGGTTCACCTCCCTTTAGGTAACACGGGAAAGCTAGAGGGGCCTGAAGTTGGGTGTTTCCCTTTTTCCTGTTAGGTTAGGCCTTGGTAAATTTTAAATAGTTTAGGTTCTGATAAACTAGTTTCCCCTGAAGGCAGGTTTTTGAAAAGGAGAACAGAATGTTCTGGGCTCATTTTTTAAATGATTACCTTTTCCTTTCTACCTGCCTGAAGCATAAGGGGACCTTTATCTAATTTTCACCCTGAGAACTGGTTCTGCTCCTCTAGGCTCTAGGCAAAACTTATGAAAGTGTGAGGTCTCTAAGATTATGTACCATGGAGTTTTTAATTCTTAAGTTCAACCACAATGAGCCTCTAGAAATTAATCAATTTCATTTTTAAAAAAATTGTCCTAACTTATGCATAAAAACATAAACATGGTACATATTAATGAAATACAATATGATGTGTCAGTACATGAACTCATTGCATTCTATTGTAATCCAAGTGTTTCTGCTGGTACTGGCACAAACTCTTGAGATTTTAATACAAGTACACACTGGGCAGGAGTTTGTCCTGTGACTTCAATTACCTAATGAATCTAAGAAGAGTTGATAATTTTCCATTAGTTCAATATATTTTTGTGTGAGGAAGGGAGTGACAATTTCCACACTCTAGTTAGAACAATTGGTTAAAAACTAATACTAGAAAGGGTATGGAAATTGTCACTCTCTTTCTCACATAAACACAATATCTTTATTTTGTTTTATTTATTTATTTATTTTTATGTGGTGCTGAGGATCTAACCCAGTGCCTCTCACATGCTAGGCAAGTGCTCTACCACTAAACTACAATCCCAGCCCCTAAACTTACTTTTGAAAGTAGCAATTTCTGTCCCCTCACTACTACATTAAATAAATAATTATTTTCCCTTGTTCACTACTACATTAAGTTGCTTTAAATATTAATTATTGGACTATTTCATTGTCATATCATCCCCATGGATATATTCATGTGTCCAAAACTCACCAAACTGTGTCAAGTACATATGTGCAAATTTTTAGTATATAAATTATACCCTAAAGAAGCTGTTTAAAATAAACTCAAGGGCTGGTGCTGTAGCTCAGAGGAGAGCACTTGCTTAGCACATGCGAGGCACTGGGTTTGATCCTCAGCGTCACATAAAAATAAACAAATAAAATAAAGACATTCTGTCCATCTACAACTACAAAAATATTTTTGAAAAATAAAATAAATTCAAATGTGTGTGGCTCATCCCTCCCCACCCTATGTAAAGCCTTTTAATGAGATATTTCTGAAGTCATTTGAAATACATCCCAGGATTCCCTCACTTGTATCCCCCATTCAAAACCCATTTCTTTAGTGTTTCTCTTTCATGCGTTTTGCAAAAACATGCTCCTATCTTCTCTTACAGAAAACTCCCCACTTTTCCTTTTGTCTACCCAGTTTCCTAAATCTTTTGTAACTAATTTAGACAGTATCTTCCTCCTTTGAAATTCTTTTATAAGCATGACTGTATCACCCTGCTTTACTTCACTTTTCCTATGTTTTCAACTGTTTTACTTTTATCTACTCATTTGAATTTTAAAGCTTAATGGAGTAAGAGACCAGGATTTTTAAAGTTTACATTTCTCTTATACCAAATATCTCACCCATAGCTAGACACTTATTAGAATCTGACAAAGAATCATTGATGGATTGTTATATATCAATATTTGGTAGGAAATTGTGACTGCTCTGCAGAGTGATTTGTACACATAAACACCAACCTGCTATTTAATTCCAAAAAAGCAAGTCACCTCTAGGTTTTTAAGAGCTGATAATTAAGACACCTCATATATATTAATAGATGGACCAAGGATCATTTTTCAAATCCTCTCTCCAAATTCTTTCTGTAGCTTGTGAAGAGCTGTTTTTGGAAACTGCATTAGAAACACAGAGGGAAAGGTTTGGTCGTGAGGAACAAGATCAGCTTTCGGCCCTGTGTTTGGCAGAGGTTGTGGCTGACTTCCCTGTGAAGCTTTAAATCAAACTGAATTTGTGGTGCCTAAGCAGCTTCTGGAACTACAGGAGGGTTATCCATTGCAGGTTATATAGAGCTAAAATAATTGAATATGGTGAGATTTATCAGTAGTAGGGAGGAAATGGAGGGAGCAAATCAATGTAAACCTGAAGATAGTAAATTCCCAATTTTTCCTTGAGGAAAAAATATAGAAAGGGGAAACTATAACTTTAGTTAGAAAGAAAAACACTTATCAGAAAGACTAACAGTAAAATGTACTTTCAAATATTCAGTTAAGATTTCAGCAGCTCAGAAGGCTAGACAGGAGGATCACAAGTTCAAGATCACCCTCATCATCTTAGCGAGGCCGTAAGCAACTTAGTGAGACTCTGTCTCAAAAAAATCAGTTAAGAAAACCTTATACTTGCTTTATGTACAGTGACAGTACATAAATGTCATGGACAAGAGAAGACTTACTTGAACTACAAATGCTAGTATTCTAAACTCTCAGGCATGGACACTGTTGGAAGAGAACAGAAACAGAGTTAATTTTAAAAGCATGTCTACTATAAATAAAATTTGGGCTTAAGATTTCACTGGAGATTCTCAGACTCTGGAAACTCTCTTCCACCAACCCTACTTTAAGCCCTTCCTTTTCTCAAAAGCCAGAAGATATTAAGCCAAGTCAACCCGAAATATCAATAAGTATAAATACAAATATTTTTGTATAAGTCAAAATCTAAATAATCTACCTTCAGATAATGAAATGTTTATATTCAGTAACATTCCTTTGCATTTGTAGAGTGCTATTTACTTTTCAAATCACTTTAACCCATTTCATTCTCACAACAAAATTAAGCATATGAGTTTTTTTTCTCCAACTTAAATATGAGTTAAATCAAAGCAAAATTTAGTTAATGATTTTTTAAGGATCCAGCTTGAGTTTCAATGAGAGGCCTGTATTTAGAACCCAGATTTTTCCTGAGCACAATTGCCTTTTCCAACTTATGCACAGTACTGGTAACTCAGGGTTCCTTCCTAAGCTCATATTCATATGTCCACAATGAAGATAAGAAAAATACATTCTACTGTCATGTGTAACTAAAGAGAACACATAAAAATTAATAAATAAATGAAGGGCAAGACAGCACAAAACAACAACAGAAAAGAATTACTTTTGGTTCCCCATTTCATATGAAATATTTTATTCTTACAAATCTGTGTATGTAAGGACATGTACTAGAACCAAAATGCAGGATTGCCAGAACTTTGTCACATGATTGTCTCCCTCTTTGGAAAAAAGCAGCAGAATAAAGAAAAGGCAGTAGGGTACCCAGTTTCATCTTGCTCAGGAGGTAATACATTGCTAGTAAGAATATAACACTTCAATAATCAAAAGCTGCACCCCTTAAAAAAGAGTTCTGGAAAATCAAGTTCTCTCCAAAGAATAACTATTCCTGGCTATTATAGACCCTTTGCAACTTCATTTGAGAAAGCAAATACCTGAATGTTACATAAAGCATGTTACTTCCCATGAGTTGGCAAAGCAGAAGGGTGATTGTGGAGCATTGTCTGGAGAAATCAGGGCCAAGGTAGAGGTGGGATGAGCATCACTGGGGAGATTAGGGAGCCTGCCACATTAGTGCATTAAATAACAAGCAAGAGAAAAGAAGAGAAAAAGCTTCTCACTGATATTTGAAAATTGAAGGCCATTAAACATCTTTGGTTTACTTTTCATATGGCAACCATTTACTGCCTAAAACTGTGACCTCTAATAACAAAACCTATACTTCTAAAAATTTGTTTTTCCTTCATATCATAATATAAAAGTATCCAATTAGTTCTCATAAAATCAGTTTAGAATATGGAAGCTAATATTCCATCTTTTTGCCACAGAAACCATGTTGGCTTCATTTATCATGCTAATATTTTGTATTACTGAGTTCCTCACTTTTCTTTCTTATTTGTCCTTCAGTCAAGGTACACTTTTGTATTTTCTTATTTGAGGGTCCACATACAAATAAATCCAGGCAGAACTCTCTGTGGCCATCAGAGACTTATGATGGGAGGATTGTGTAACAATTTGTAGACTACATGGATGCTTTCTACCCAATACAAACTTATTAAAACAAGAATACTGTCTTTATTTCAGACTCCTCAAAGAGCATCTTGGAGAAAAAGAAGTTGAGTTGGCACTCATTTTTGATTCAGTGGTGGAGGCTGACCTGGCTAATTACACCTGCCATGTAGAAAACCGAAATGGACGGAAACACGCCAGTGTTCTTCTGCGTAAAAAGGGTACTTATTTTTATAGCTATAACTTTTTTGTTTAGTCACAAATAGTTTAAAGTTGTGTGTTTAATAGTTTAAACTTGTATGTTTTCTGGCTTTATTGCATCATAGAGTATCAATTTCTGTTAATCATTTTGTGTCTTCAAGGAACAATATTTCTCATGTACATAAAATGCCTATGATCTTCAGTATCACTAGGAAATAAATAAGTAAACTAAGCCTTATTATATGTTAAATCAATTGAGATGAAATGTACCTGATTATATTCATGTTACATTAAATGGAATCCACAGATTCATTCAATATTTTGTCTGTATTTCACCTTCATATATCTTATGTTATTTAAATATAATGATAGGAATTGTATGAAAAATTTGAAAACCGCATGAAAAACAAAGTTGCTTGTTTATTTTCTGAATAAAACTTAAATAAAATAATTAATAGTGTCCTATAACCTTTCAATTATAACATAAAGTTTATAAGCTATATTTTGTAATATAACCTGGTGTTAAGAGGCCTTTCATAGGTCAATATATTTCTAAATAATTTGGCATTTATGGAAATCCCTATCTAGAATCAGATCTAGACTGGATAAAATGTTTATAAAGGACAAAGAAAAGAAACTCTAAATTTACAGACCTAAGATCAATCTCAGCAGCTAAAGAAGTTTCTAAATTGGCTCTTACCTTGCTATGACTCTTGATTACTGCAAGAGGCTAAATACTTTGTGTGTGCATCTGGCAAAAGTTTTGTAAATGTAGCAGAACAAATGTTCTCAATCAGTGTTCTTGTTGCCTAGGCTATAGAGCAATAGAACAATTCAATCAGCAAGGTCACCATTTGTACATCCTGGCCAGGATGGAATTTCTATTTTCCAGCCAGCCTTAATTCTTGAGCATGACCAGAAGCTCTGGAAGAAAATGAGAAGTGTCATTATTCCAAGAATAATGCTTCTCTCTCTCTAGCACCATTTCTTAATTCTATTGTACTTGATTCTTTCTTAAAATAAAGGAGTACTTAAGTATAAATGAGTCTAATACAGAAAGTAAAGTCAGGAGATCCAGGTTCAGCCATATGGTTCAGTCGGATTTTTTGTCTGATTATGATTCCTGAATATTAGCTTTCTCATCTGTAAAATAGGGGTTATAATATCTACCTTCTTGAGTTACTTTGAGTTCAAATGATAATGATATGATGGATGTGAAATTTATTATGCCTAAATAATTTTTTATTATATGAAACTTGCATAATTTCTCCTATGTTATCCTATGCATTAGGAAACCACTTAGTCCACCTACATGAAGGGCAGGCACTGACCATGTCCAGGTACCTTATAGCAAAGATCACTTCATTCCTGTCCATTTCAGTCTTATTTCATGTTCAGAGATTCTCCAAGCCAGAGATGCTGCTGTACTTCTGTACCTTTAGCAATTTAGGCAGTGTCTGGCCACTAATAGGTACCTTGAATATATTCTGGTCAAATAAATAATTAAAATTATATTTTGTCATTGAGGATTCATGTATAGCAAGCACCATGCTTACTGTGAAGAATAGACTGCTGAATAAAATAGATATCCCACAAGTCTTGTGGAGTTTGTAGTCTTTGTGGAGGTGAGAATGCAAATAAAGCCATACATTAAATATTAATAAAAAATTCATAAAAGATATATATAGTGTTACAATTAGAAACCGCCTATTAAGAAAAATATTGAGGGTACTATAATTTAGCCAGTGGAGACAGGCATAGTCTTATATTAGTTTTCAAATAAAGTCATCACTCTTTAATAAGTAAAACAACAAACAACAGTCCATAAAATTTCTAGAAATCTGACTCTGTCAAATAAGACACTCTGTAAAACTCTGCTACCTCCTATAGTTTCTACAAGAAAACCTATCTAAAATTATGAATAATTGATGATATCAATTCTCATCTTTCTAGTATTTAAATATTGGGGTTCCCAGGTTTCAGGTCTCTTTGCTCATTGGCCAGGTAATTTCATTCAGCCTCCATCATGTTTTTGCTTACCATATATGATGAAAACTCCAATATTTATATCACTAGCCAGGATTTCTCACCTGAACCCCAAACTTGTATATCAATTTGTCTGGTCAACTATGCCATTTTGAGATCTAGTAGCCATATCAAATTTTGCTTTCCCCAAACAAGATTTCTAATTTCTCCCCTCTACAAATCTCATCCTTCAGTCTCCTTCTTTATCTCCATCACCATCCTTCTGGTTGCTCAGGCCAAAATTTGTGAAGTCATTCTTCACTTTACCTTTTCTCTACCCACATCCTGTATTGAGCCCATCAAAAAAATCCCATGGCTCTACTTTCAAAGCCTATACAGAATCTGATCACTTCCATCACTGCCCCCACTGTATTCTGATGGACCAGCACAAATTGAATGAAATCCCAAACCTGAACTATGACCTATAAGGCACTTCACAATCTACTTATTTTTCCTCTTACTTTCTACAACACTCTGTCTTAATCATCATACACACTAGCCCCCTTTCTATTTCTCATGCTCATTAAGTACAGTCCCACCTCAAATACTTCACACAGGCTATTTCCTCTTCCAGAAACACTCTTTCCTCAGCTATCTCCATGACTCACTCCCTTATTTCACACAGTTGTCTTCTTATATATTACCTACTCATTAGGTCTTCCCTGGCCACCATATATGAAATATAATTAGCTTAATTTTCTTTTTTCTCTAACATGTCTGATTTCTTTTTATTGTTTCATTATATTTGATATTATAATTACATATTTGTTGGCTTCTTTTCTTCTTACCCCGCTACAAAGTAAACAGCATGAGAACAGGGACTTTACCAGTCTCATTTATCATTTTACCACTAGTATATAAAACACAATAAGTGCTCAAAAATATTAGTTGGATGAAAACTCTCCTCACAGAGGACCAGGACAGTGGGGGTAAGAGAAAGATAAAAGGATTAATACAGAGAAGATTTTATCTGTGCTCTTGTCTTAACTACCGTCTTCCCTGGTTTACCAAAATACATGTTTTCCTTTCAAAAATTTTTACTTTCCAAGTTTTTATTCTCTTATTTGTGTGTGTGTAGTGTTGGGGATTAATCCTAGGAGCATTCTACCTCTGAGCTATATCTTCAGCCCTCTTTTGTTTATTTGTTTGTTTTGAGAAGAATATTCCTAAATTGGCCATCCTGGCTTGATATTTGCAATCCTCCTACCTCAGTCTCCTGTGCCACTGGGATTACACTTGTGTCCCACCATGTCCACCTATACTTTCCATGTTTCATATTGAAAACTCAAAGTCCTCGGGGACTTGGCAGGTAGAGAATGTTTTTTAAACAGCCAGATTAAAAAACAAAAAAAGAAAACATAGATTAAAGAAAACATCTCTTGCTTTAAAGGGGTTCTAGAAGATTTTTACCATGCTTACTAGAATGTGGGTTCATGTATATGAGAGCTTGAAAGTTTTCAAGACGCTGAAAGGCTGATTAGTAAACATTTTCATTTTTAAGTATTAATATTCATTTTTGAAACATTGTAAACTCCAACAAAACAATTTTTCACTCTCAGTACACCAGTTTACCCTCTCCATTCTAGGTAATATTTATTATTATTTTTTCACTTTTTCATCCTTGCAAAAGGATACAGTTAATCTTTTCTCATTTAGTCTTATTAGCAGCTCTCAAAAATATGGTAGAACCCCAAAGAAGAGCAAAAATCCATATGATTCTACCCTAATTATTTTAGTCAGACCAAAGTTTTGGTTGTCTTGAGAAACTTCAGACATATCCTTTGGAGTTATATCTTTTTGGTTTTATCTCAGCATAGACTGATCTTGTTGACTATAGATTTCCTAACTAGAGTATGAATATGGCTTTTTATGGAACAATAACTTCTTAATGATCTGTAAGTCAAACATCTTAAATTTTCTAAGTGATCAATATGAGAAGAAAAGTAATTAATCCATTCATAAACTTAAAAAGGCCTTTTGAAAAATGAAAACTCATGTCCAACATACCCAATTAACAGGGTCAGATTTTGTAAAAACAAGATGCCCTTTACCTATGCATCTTCAACCTACACTTACCACTTTCTTATTCTTAGATGAAACATTAGTCAGTAAGTACAACTATACTTCGGTATAAGGTCTGTCCTAAATGTTTTTTTCTTTTTTGGTATGCCGAGACTCTGATCTTAAGCTAAAGAAATTCTCATAATTATTCCTCATTCTCTGCAAAGAAAAAAAGATCTTTACCACAAAACAGATACGTATCACTGTACCTCTTTTCATTTCAGTCTTCTTGTTATGCCCTGACTCTTCAAAGTATACAGAAAGTTTTCTTAGTGTATTCAGGTTGCCATATAATTTACCTAAGATCAAGTAATTTATAAAGAACAGAAACTTTATTTCCCACAGCTCTGAAGGCTGTAATGTCCAAAATTAAGGCACTGTTAGATTCATGTGTGGTAAGTATCCAGTCATCTTTTTTATATAAGAGAATATCATAATGGCCTTTACAACCCATATTTCTGCCAATATTCAAATCAACACCACTTAGGTAATATCTAAGAATATTGAGGCTTTCCCTACAGAACTATTATTCTAAGCCCTCCCCAAAATCTCTCAAGGCTCCTTTCATAGCAATGGACCTCAAAACTCTATCCATTACCCAAAAGCACTTCCACATTTTTAGGTATTTGTTACAGTAGCATCCTTCTTCTCAGTACCAATTTCTGACTTAGTTCATTTGATTGCTACAGCAAAATGCATTAGACTGAGTAATATATAAATAACCAAATGTATTGCTTGTAATTCTGGAGGCTGAGATATTCAAAATTAAGGTACCAGCATATCTGGTGTCTGGCAAGGACCCTTTCCTCAGAGATGGGATGGTGCATTTTATGTGTTCTCACATGGCAAAAGAGGTAACAAGTTCCCTCAGACTTCCTTTATTTTTTTTTAACTTTTTGTAGTTGTAGATGGACAGAATGTCTTTATTTTATTTGTTTTATTTTTAATGTGGTGCAAAGTATCAAACCTAGTGCCTCACACATGCTAGGTAAGTGCTCTGCCACTGAGCCTCAACCCCAGACCTCCTTTATAAGAGCACTAATACCACTCATAAAAGTGGAGCCCTCATGACCTAATCGCCTCCCAAGGGCCCCATATTTTATTGCTATAACTTTGGGGGTTGGGTTTCAACATACGAATTTTGAGAGGACATGAACATTCACATAACAGGAAAAAGTCCTCAGGTTAGGATCTCCTAACCTGCCTCCCAAATTATAAGTCAGAAGAGCAAGTTCAAACATTCCCAGCCCTCTTTCTCTCCGGTCTATTGGCTTCAGGTGCTATTTGTTCCATTCTGTAGTATCTGATGTTTGTATTCATGGTAAAGAAATAGGTAGGTTCAAAGTAAGAAGATTTAAAAAAAAAAAACTATACTTGTACTTTGGGTGCCTAGAAAAAGTTACAATCCCATCCCATAAATATTTGCTGTTCCAACTACAGCTATCCTCATGAACAGTATACAAGTACAGCCCAAATAAAATGACTTTCAGCTTCACTGTCAGGGAATGTCCCTAGAAATATAGCTCCTGCTGAGATACAAAATGGCAATTGAAAACAGAAGACAAAAGAAAAGCCAGGTGTTATTTGGGTGATGGCAATTCTCCCCTCTGATTATAGGATAGATGTTTCCCTTTTGATGTGACTGCCTGATCAAAGAATACAGGTTGAGTCTCGGAGCCTAGGTCCATAGTTTTCAACTTAAACACCCATCATTATGTAATACTTTTCAAAGACTTTTTCTTATAAAATGGACTCCAAGATCACAAAGGTACTTTTCACACCATAGTTTTCTTCCATAAATTTACTGCTGAATAAAGTGTCTGCTTCTTGGGAGCATAAATTGTTTCTGCTGCTGAATTTTCCCATCTACCTAATATAAATTCTACTCTGTAAATAACAGAAATTGGTGGTAAAATCCCCATTAAGTGACTTTGAAAACAGTTAACGCTGTTCTGACCAGAGAGAAAAATGTGAGGGGGGTGGGCAGGTGTAGGAGAAAGAGGAAGAAAGAGAGAATAGCATTTATATCATAAAATAAACATAACAGGATAAAAACATTTTGGATTAAGTCAATTAATGCCCTAAAATGAAAGAGAAACTGATTTTCAGAGTAACACAAAATTGTATTGCTTTCAACATAACACTGGCTATTAATTATTCATAACTGATGTAAGACAGTAAGAAAACAAATAAAGATTGGTGATTTGCATCTCTACAGAGGTCTCTTTGAGCAAGCTTGGTTTATCTCCCACATAGAGGTAGGCAGTGTAGAGGAGAAGAAGCAGAGCTAATTTGTGGTGGGAATTATTTTTTCAAATTAAAATTTGCTTAATATCCAAAATGAACTCCTTTTGCAACAGATAGATTCCAATTTTCTATCACTGCTCATTACATGTCCCCTCATAATATTCCTAATTGATATAGTTTGTACATCATACCAGTCCCACTCTCTTCCTTTCTTCATTCTTCTCTCTCAATCTTTGCTCAAAAAAGGTGACCTTTGTGATTTTTATATTTCCACTCCATGATATTCCTTATTGGCTGGCCACCATCATCTCCTCTCTCACTCCACTTCCTTTACAAGACTAAATTCCCTTTCTCCACACAAAACCTAACATATTTTTTATAAAATGGACTCCAGGTATCCCATCCTTTCTCCCCTGCTACAGCTACAAGATTCTGTAGTACCTCCCCCCATTGATGTTTCTGAGAGCTACCTAGTTCTTTCATTCTGTCTGATAAATTGTAGTTTATCTTTTCACCTTGGAACTAAAAGGTCAAAAGAAGTCAAAATTCACAAGTCACATGATATTCAGGAAGTACTACCAACAGTCTATGGAAAATTAGGTAGTATTTCTGTGCTTACATTCAGAATAGAGCATGTAAAGCTGTGGTATAATAAAACTTCAATTTCAAGTTAGGAGACCTTGGCTCATGTCCTATATTGGCCACTTCTTTTAGGTACATGACCTTGGATAAGTGACTTATACTACCATTTCAAATTCTTCATCTACAGGTTTGAATATTTTTTTGTGCTGTAGGATTATTTACACAGTAGATAATAGACTGGATAAAATTTTTATCTATAAAGTATTATATTCCCTGTATATGCTATATGCTTTTCTTTTTACAAAGTATAACATGGTAAATCAATCTTAATTGTATTGGTCCTGATTAATTTTTTTAAGCAATGATCATATGAAAAGACAAGGAGATTCACAGAGAAATATTGACTATCTGATTTTCAAGAGTGACATATTGACATGGCCAGTAATTTAATTTTGACAGTGCTCCAGAATTGATCCATCCAGAGAGACTGACCAATGCAAACGAAACTCAAAAACAACTGATGTATAAACCAGAATGTCATTCCCTTTCCCAGTTTCTCATTACTTGGAGAGCTAAATTAGTAATAGAATAGCCACTTGGTAATTATGAATTAGATTAAAAGGAGGTCAGATAATCTTTAAGCAATTTCATTGAATTATGATGAGACCACTAAATGTTCTTGTCCTCAGTTAAAATATATTTCTGCTCTCATGTCTCTCAGATTTAGCATTTCTTCTCTTTACAGTGCTGAACTCACATTCTAAATTCTCTTGATTTTCCATTTCCCTAAATTCCATGGTAGCATTCCCTCTTTTGATGATACATTCTTTAGATTTGTTAATATCGCTAACTAATCTATGGGTAATTCACTGTTCCCGGATCCAGGGAGACATTCTGTTTCCTTCTATTATGTGTTGATTTGATTATCCCAACTCTCAGAGTTCTAGGGATATCCACTGGAGCAGCCTAATACAGGTGTAACCTGGTGTTAGTCAAAGAGGCTAAGTGATTAGCCAGTATTTCTCATTCTCTTTTAATTCCACAGTGCGTATTATATCACATATATATTATGGTCATTTATTCAAATAAGTAGGGGAAATGGGTAAGGTAATTTCCTCTGCTTACCTTGTATTAGATTATGCCCTACTGGGGTTAAGTGAAACAGTTTAATATTTCATCCTTATTAGATTTTATTTGATTCTGAAAGTAATTTTATGACGTTGTTCTCCTTCAGAAGAATAGGGCCTGTGGCCTGAGAAGTTCAAGATGGTAATCTTGCTAAGCCAATGAGATAATCTAGCAAAAAACAAGAAAACATAGGCCCTGAAACCAGAACAACACAGCTTTAACAGTTCCCTGAAATACAGTTAAAGCAATAGTATATATATATGAAAACAATATAAATTGGGAGTGACTATTCCATTTTAGATAGACTTGTGACCTTTAATAGCAAATCAGAAAGAAATATGAAAGGGGAATATTTCTGACCTAAAATTCCTATGTAAATATATGAATATACCACAGTGAATCTCACATCATGTACAACCACAAGACTGCAATCCTAATTAGAATAAGATGTACTCCATGTTTGTTTAAATGAGTTAAATTATACTTGACTGCCATGTATAACTAAAAATAAAAAAATAAAAATAAATAAAAACAAATCAGTCAAATTTTTAGAAAATAATTAATTTTACAAAGATTTGACTCATACAGATATATCAAGAGTAAAGCATTAAGCAAGAATATTTTTGAAAGAAAATACAAAGGGGTAATAAATTTTACACACAAACTAGAAATCTGGGAAAATCCCAAGTATCGCTGGTTTAATTACCTTTTCCTGTTGATTCTGTTTGCTTCAGATTTAATCTACAAAATTGAGCTTGCAGGGGGCTTGGGAGCAATCTTCCTCCTCTTTATACTGCTGGTGATCATCTACAAATGCTACAACATTGAACTGATGCTCTTCTATAGACAGCGTTTTGGAGGTGACGAAACTACTGATGGTAAGTTGTCTCCTATTGTTCAATTAAAATATTTATTTATAATTATGTAAAAGAATATCCCTATTCTTTTTTTGGAGTGGGCACCAGAGGTTGAACCCAGGGTCACTTAACTTCACCCCCAGCCCTTTTTATTGTTTATTTTGAGACAGGGTCTCACTAAATTGGTTAGGGCCTATGTAAATTGCTGAAGCTGGCTTTGAACTTGCAATCCTCTTGCCTCAGTTTCCCTAGTCATTGGTATACAGGCCTGAGCTACTGCACCTGGCAAGAATATCCCTATTCTTTAGAAATATGAACTGAAATATTTAGATGTAAAAGGCCATGATATATGCAACTTACCCTCAAATAATTTAGAAAAAACAATTTATCTGTCAATAAAGAGAAAAAAAAGGATTAAATATTAATAGGTGAATCTAGGTAAAGGATATATGTATTTTTTGAAATAATTTTATTTTTGCAGTGCTTTGTTTGAAATAATTTCCAGAAAAGTTTAATAAGAAGGCATTATTTGGTTAGGAAATAAAATTATTTCTGTTAATGCCTTTCCCTTAGTCAGAAATAAATTAAGAATAAATTCTGTGTTTTAATCCCAGCTATCTGGGAGGCTAAGGCAAGAGGATCATAAGTTCAAGGCTAGCATGGGCAAGTTAGCATGACCATGTCTCAAAATAAAATAAAAAGAGCTGAGGATGTAGCACAGTGGTAGAGCATGCTTAGTATGTACAAAGCCCTGGCTTTGATCCCTAATAACTCAAAAAATTAAAAAAAATCAATTCCATGTTTTTGTCTAGAAAATTCACATGTATGTACAGATCATTTTTAACCATTGCTGCCACCAAGAAAACAAACATGGAGCTGAGGTCATGGCTCAGTGGTACAGTGCTCATCTCATATGTGTAAGGCACTGGATTTGATCCTCAGCACCTCATAAAAATTAATAAAATGAAATTATTTTTAAAAAATTTTAAAAAGAAAATAAACATGCAAGAAACAAAGGATACAAATTTAGACTATGTGTTATACTTTTCTATTTGTTTTTCATGACTTTTGGAAATATTTTTTATGATGTATCAACAAAGAATTGAACTGAGCCTTATGTCTTTGGACAACCAATGTTTCAGTTTTTTTCAATAGAACAAATTACCATGTTTTCAATCAACACCAATAAGAAATCATGACATATTGCTTCTTATAAAGCCTTCAACCCTACAGACTACTGTGAGCCTTGTAAACGTGTAAAATGCCTTAGGTAAGCCTACATTTTAATTTTTATTATTTATTTTATTTTATTTTTTTGGTACTGGGGATTGAGCCTACAGAAACATTACCACTTAGCTACATCCCCACATCACCAGCCCTATTAATTTAATTTTATTTTATAGGGTCTCACTAAGTAACTTATGGCCTCTTTAAATTGCTGAGGCTGGCCTCAAACTTGTGATACTCCTGTTTTAGCCTCTGGAGTCATTGGGATTATAGGATTACAGGCATGCACCATTGTTCCTGACCCACATTTTTTGAAAAACTACAATTTGCAAATCATTATTAAAAGGCAATTCAAAACTGAATTTTTGTCATACTGAAATCAAGAGAGAAATTTTGCTTGTGTTTTTCCCCCCTTCTTTGGGTTAATGGTCTTAACAAAAATGGTCTTACAGAAAAGAAGAGAAGTTCATGATTTTGTTTTATTTTTATAGTGATAGGTGTAATATAAAAATTTTGAAGATCTTTTATTTGGGTCTTATTGTTACTATTAAATGGCTATATGTGTGAGTCTTAATTGACTTTCATATTTTCACAGTAAATTAGAGAAATGCTCCTTGATGAGTAAATATGCATATTTATTTCCAAGATGTATATTTACATAATTATACTAGCCTGTTTAAAAGTACTACACACTCCTCTATATGTGTAATAAGAATTGTAATGCAAAAAAAATAAAAATTAATAAAAAAATAAAAGTACTACACACTCTTATTCAGACGTACCTTCAAAATGAGAAATTCCAACTTGTTCTAACCATTGTTATAGAGTACTCATGAAAATGTGGTCAATTACCCTCTGCTCTTTTATACAGTAATTCATGTTGAAAAATCTGACTTCTTACCTGTTCATGTAAAATAACTAGATGAAATATGCTACTGAGGAAAATGTCACTAGTTCCCAGATGAACAAGTGGCTAAACTATCCATTTGGGAAGGTAAAAGATGAACATCTTTTATCATCTCTGTAAGAAATGATACAATTTATTGGGTTAATTTACAATAATTTTCATCACACATACCCAATAATCCAAAGTAACTGATTATTTGGAGTATGCAAATTAATATTAAGCCCGTGCTAATATCATTGGATTATCAGGGATCGAATATTTCATTTTACATCTTTATTACCAATTATTTGGCCCATGTGACTCAAGACTGTGCAGTAATAAAGATCGTTTTATTTAGAAAATTGTATATATTGATACAAAACCCATTACATAGGGGAAAATGCAGTATGGTAGGAGGGTATTTTAAGGGAATTCATTAGGAAGAAAATTAAAATATTTTTTAAATATTCCAGTTAGCTATTACAGAGATTTTGGGTTCAAAATCTCTGTGATAGCAAAATGGAATACTTTAAAGTCAGCAGATGTGCCGTAAGGATGAATACATGAATTTTTACTTCCTTTTACAAATATCCAGTTGAATGATGCCAAATGTCAGACAGATAGGATACCAACATTTTCATTGTTTCATTTAAATATCTGGCATCTCATAAATACAAGTTAATTTTACCTGCATATTTTTTTCTTCATGTTTTTTCTTTGACCTTTTGATAGTGGCATTTCCTGCAAGTTATGATAAATATACTCTGTTTTATGAAATAAAAATACTTTTCTAGGAAAAATATACTTTGTTTTATAAAATAAAATCCATTCAACAAACTTTGACTTCTTAATTATTTTTAATTGAATTCACTTCACTTCAACCCACAAAAACAGATTGTTTTATTTCTTTGATCTTTCAATTTTTTGGTCATTAAATATTTAATAAATGTCTACTGTGTGGCAAGTGATGTGCATGTTGCATTTTCTTATATTCTTCCTCATGATCAGACATCATACACACACATATACTATAGTAGGAACCAAGTATCTAATAATCACCAAGGTTACACAGTCTTTTCAGTTTAGAAGTTAAGGGTTAGAATAGTATTCAGCACAGATTCGGAAGAACTGGGCTGTAAACAGAAATGACTACCTGATGATGAACAAGATTAAAATTAGACTTAAAAACAAGGAAGGACAGGTATGACAACAAGAACATTCTTCCATAAATAGTTTGGTTGTCTTCTTCATAACTTCTCTTTTCACTAGAACAGCATGCCCATGATGACCACTGTGGCAGTCCTCTTCCTTCTATTGTGGTCTCTGCATTGTGCTCTATTTTCTGGTTCCTCAGATGAGTTTTGTCAGCATGATTTAGCACATAAGAAGGCTCATTAGTGTTGCCTAGAAAAGCAGTGTCCCTGAACTGCCTTTCAATTTTAAGACAATTTTCAGGCCTTGCTGTTAACCTTATTTACATCATGTTGTTGCTTTTGCTCTACCCATCTTGCACCTCTTTGTGAGCAACAGCTGTGGCTATTCATGAGATTTTCTTGGCTGTCTACATAAAGCTGAAGTGCATTTTTTAAGCTGTGGCATCTGCGTCATTCCTGGATCACTACTTGGCATCCTAGAGTTTCTGGGACATCTGACATGGTGGCTTTGAGAGCTCTCTTCCTGCTCTGGCCAACCACCATAAGCTCTTCACCTTTAGTTCATCTTAAAGGGACAGGACTGAAATGAGAAGCAAATGTTCTCAAATGAGTGATGTGCTTCTAGGATGCTAAGTAAAATTTATTATCCAGATGTTTTGGGTGTTAACATGTCAAAGGGATCCACGTTCTTTGTCATAATTGATTTTGGATACACAAATATAGAAATACTTTTCTAGGAAAAAGTCTTTGCAGCACTGGACTGTAGTATTCAGAATACAGACAGAGTAAATAAGGATAGGACCAGAAATTTTGAGTTTATTTAGGCATATTTGGAGGGCGATAGCCATAGTCAGGACTAGCATTGGTATAACAATCTATAAGGTCTGGTGAGATGAGTGATAGAGTCAGGTAGCCATTGCATGTGGCTAGCTCATAGTGCATCTTCAACAAATCATTGTTGAATGAATTAATATGCACTTTAATTTAGGGAAGTTTATCATATAGGAAGGCTATCAAAGTCACAGCAAACAAGGATCTTGTTGGACGTGGAGTTTGAGGCAGTAACACTATCCACCAAGAACAATGAAATATATTCTGCTCATAGGAATGGGGCTGTTTGTCCTTTGGCCTATTTTATTCTTCCAGCTGTGTATCATCGGCAGCTCTGGGTCCCAGGTGAATAATTATAGCTGGAGAAAGTCAAGGGCCTGCAGGTGCATCCTGTGCTTGATTGGAACAGGGGCAGAGGTGCTAGGATTACCAGGAGGTTCTTACATTAACATTGCTCATGAACATTCTCACTTCCAAGTGGAGTTTTATGCACAACCGTGGAATGTGCCCAATTTGTAAGCCAAATGATCTCCTCAACTATCAAGGGCAGTCTTTCATGTGCATCTGCTTCTAGGCAATCAAGTAATCTAGCCAAGGTTTATGAAATCCTTTTGCAAGCAAGGGATATTCTAAAGACTGTTAAACTTTACTCCCAGTCTCAGATACCATCTTGACAGAGATAACCAAAGTTCTTTTCATGCTGGGGTGATGAAGACTAGAATCTGACTAGAATTAGAACACCATAAATCCTACCCTCAGATATCTCTAAATAGTCAGGGGGGCATCCCAACTCCTTCTACAATAGAATATCTGTATCTTGTATGTCTATAGTTTATATCTCATTCAGCAGGTAGAATCAAATCACTAATATCATGAGTGAGTGGCTGTTTCGTTCTATAAATTACCTTTTTGTCATGTTTTAGCTATATTCTAATCAGATCTGTTTAAATGAACAATGTTGATATATTCTAGAAACAATCTTGGAATTCTTACCAGTCTGTCAAAAGGATTATTTGCAAGTCACTGGGCTTAATAAGCATTCATTTACAGTTTGTCGTGAGCCTATGCTCACTAAATTAACTTTTAAAAATCTTTTTCTATAACTGAGGGAATTTTGAAAATAACACTATAACTTTTCCAGTGTAGCCCTTCTAAACCTATGGGGACTAATACTTTGAATAGCTGTGTTCATTAACATTTTGTAGGAAATAATGCATGCATACATGCACATTTTTACTTTAGAGAGTCTGGCTATGATCCAATGCAGCAAAAGAGGAAAAAAATATACTTGCAAAGCACAGTTAACTCCCTAACTAAATATGTGAAGGGAAAAACCTAATTTGGCAATATTGGAAGGATGTATATTTTGAAACAAAGACTTCTTTTGGACCTTATGTCAAATTAGTTGGCCATGGTCTAAACAAGAATAACAGGCAATGTATTTGTCTAAAACCCAGCTGCTGTCTCTAATATTTGGTAATGAACTGCTTTTTGTATATGAAGATGACGACACTAACCAACTGGAAGTATGGCATGTGCTTTGAGTAGTGTCTCCAGGAGGGAAGCTGGATTATTTCAATCTTCCACACTCTACGGCCAAGCCCCTGTTGGATCTCTTGCACATATTTGTACAAACAAGGTATAGTCTTTGACCAAGTAGCACAGCCAAGCCAACTGGCAGATAAAGGGTTCAAATCCATGACTTTGGTCTATTTATTCCTACTTTCAAAAACACTGAACTAATCATGTATACACATCATTGAACATCACAAAAAATTCCTTTAGTCTGTCCTAAGTAAAAGTAGCCCATCAAATAAAAGTTTCAGTTCATATCACATGACTAGTTTATGTTGAAATTGACTTGATTTCCTATAATGTGTCATGTGACTTAATTATAGTGTGTATTTCAGCCTATTAGTAGTTACAGATTCTAAAAGATGGTAGACGAATCAAGGCCCCATACATGGAACCATATGGAAATATCACAGTGAAATCTATTAACTTATACAATTAATATGTGTTAACAATAAAAAAGTAAGAATAAAAAGTACATTCAATTACTTATGCTTTAATAATTTTTTCCTCTAATCCTAAAAAAAAAAACCCACAACAACCTTTTAATACTTACCACTCTCTTTTTGCTCTAAGACAACAAGGAATACGATGCCTATCTGTCTTACACCAAAGTGGATCAAGATACTTTAGATTGTGACAATCCTGAAGAAGAGCAGTTTGCTCTTGAAATACTGCCAGATGTCCTGGAAAAACATTATGGATACAAACTCTTCATCCCAGAAAGGGATCTCATTCCAAGTGGAAGTAAGTATTTTCAATTTTTGTTTTTAAAATAGTTACTTTTAGAAAGTTATATGGAGGCTTCAAGCCATCAGAGCCAAGTATTTAGATAGTTGTTTCTTATAGATTTTTAAAATTCAAATTTCTCCTCAACACCTGTATTTCCCCTTTAGAGCATTTGAACTTTTAAAAGGCATTCTCACTTTTGTTTTAGGTGTGGCTTTTAAATTGTGCCTTAATGGCATTTTTTAATTATATTACGTTAGTGTTCTGAGAAAATTATGGTCCTTTTAAGAAGTCTGAAAAAGTCACTGTAAACCATTTCAGTGCATTTCAGTTCCAAAGCCGGTCTTCTGTCATTGTGCTGCTACTTATTCTTCCAATCATTTTTACTAATAACTCTGAATATCTGCATTCCAACCTTGTTATTCATTATACCCTGTTACTCATTCCCAGAATTATGAGGAAAACTCCACTTAAGAAAGGTACATGAGGATATTGGGTACAGCATTCTCATGATGTATGTAAATTACTTCTATGAAGTGCTGGACACTGTAGGCTTGCAAACCACTTTTAACTAATGCTGCAGATTGAATGCTACATTTGAGCTTTCAAAATAAATTTAGCTTCAAGTGAAGATATGTACTTTGTTCTTGTTAATATTCAGAATGCGTACATGGTAAAGTATAATGAAAATACAGAGAAGCCTATGTCGTGGTTCCTACTCTCAAAGAACTTTTAAGAATGTTCTTGAGAAAAAATAAGAGAAGGACAACTTATTTCCATGTGTCTGATAATATCCTTGAGAGGAGAAGATTGATCTGGTGAATATAATAGACAACATGATAAATTAAACACATTATAATAAAAAAGGCCTGCATTTTCAATACTTGACAGTATATAAAATAATTTCACATACATTATTACACTTGATATTTGCAATAATCCTTATTTTAGGGTCCTTATCCTCCAGATTAGGAATCAAAGGCTCAAAGAAGTACAAGATTAGACAGCTGGCAAAGAATAGAGCTGGGAGTAGAACCTAGATCTGTTTGACTTTAGTTCTCATTTTGCTATGTCAGGCTGTTCATCAATAACATTTATTCAGATTATTAGCAGTCCGCCATGGTCATAAGCTGATAAGAGACAAATGGAAAGAACTGAGCTTTTGTTGTCCACCTCTTTTCTTAGGGTACATGTATATCTATGTATATCTGTGTGTATACTTTAGTATTCACACTTACACGTGCATGGAAAGGAACAAAGAGAACATATTTACTGGTTCATTTCTTTCCTGCAATGTAAGAAGTATAAACATCAGGATTCCCCACACTTCAACCCATGGTCCTCTACTATTTTTTGATAATTTCTCCCATTTTCATGACTTTAAATACCATTCTACATTAACTGATTCCCAAAGGAACATCTGGATAACTCAGCAATACTTTTTGTTCTTCTATCTTCCTCCCAAATCCTGTGCCACTTTCATCCTTTGAATTCTCAGTACCAACAACTCAAGTACAAAAACTAATTACTCCTACAATGTTGATTATCTGTCTTTACTTATGTTTCCTGCCATCCATCTGGCCCCATTAATATCATGTGAACATCCTTGATCATGCCACAACCCCAGTTCCATAAACTAATTGTTTACTATTTCTTAAATAATAAATTTCACTCTGCTACCAGCCCAGATTTATCTCCTAAATTTTTCTTCTACCATGTTCTCTACTCATATCTTCAACTCCAGTCAAACTGTGTCTTTTAATACATTGTGTATCCCTTCATTGCTTTTGTTCATGTTAGTCTTCTAGGCCTATTTAAATCCTATTTATCCTTCTTCATATCACTGCCTCAGTGAAGGATATATAATAATCTCTCCAGTCCAATATTTTATGGTGCATAATTACTTGTTTGACTGTAAATTTTGTACTTCTATTTTGTTTTGTTTTATAACTTTATGCAGAAGCTTTCCATGACGATAAATAGGTGCTGAATCTCATTTATCTTCATATTTTACTGTTACATAACAAAAGATTTGGTTTCATTAAGGGTCTCAGTTGTCTTTTGATTTTGTTTGAACAGTGTTGTTTTAAGACAAAAGGTAGTACCAATATGAAATAATGAAGGGCTTACATTTGTGCGTAGCAGTATTTGAAAGGCATTTCCTTTAACAAGGTGAATGTGAAAGTTAAAAGCAGCATTTTACTGAAAGAAAAAAATTGTGGGTAATTCATAAGAATAATATCAATCATTAGAATAGGCTAACAGAAACAAACACATGACTTTCTCACATCTTCATATGGTATCTGCTTCATTATACACAAAGTAAGTGTCATCTGCATACACATGCCATATATATGTATATTTTTTTCATTTTTTTGATATTAGAAAAAAATGCCTAGTGGGCTGGAATATGAACTAGCATGTGTGAGCTCCTGGGCTCTGTTCCAAAAATTGCCAATTTTTTTTAAAAAGGAAATACCTAGAAGATATTGGTCAATCATTGATGAAAAATTTAAAATATTCTTATACTAGTTCTTGACCTAACTTTATATATATATATATATATATATATATATATATATATATATATATATATGAAATTATATATATATATATATGTTTTGGCAAAAACATCTTGTGAAACAGAAATTCTTCCAAATCTATTTTAGAGTAATAGTGTCCTAAATTATATTATGGTAATATCATCACCAAAATGAATTATATGTCAGATCATTTTTAGTAGAACTCAGTATGGTACTAAATTTTCTGCCTTTGCATGTTCCACAATTGTTGGCACAATTGGCACTCTTAATCAACCCCTATAAATAATTTTTAAAAATGTCAGTCTTTAGATCCGAACATTTCAACATTAGTGATTGTCCTTTTGAACTGGAAAAGAATGTTTCATCATTCTGCACATCTGAAAAGGACAAACATAGCTTTAAAACATGTTGACCTAAGAATATTCCTTATAGGTGATTGATCCACTTTATCTGATACTCAGTAGATGACCCTTGCTTTGTGTATAATGAAGCAGATATTGCATGAGAGTGAGAACAAGACTGGGAGAACATGAAAATAGGAGAAATGCATTCCAAAGATATGCCCTCTTATAGCTCCATTATGATGACTTGACAAATTAATTGAATCAGCTCAGTGTATCAGTTTAGCCAAATAGCATGTATAATATTTTGTACTTAATTGAATCAACAGGTGGTGTGGCTAGGTTGATTGAAATTCATTGGTTGATTTGGTGTACCATATTCTGAAAGTTCTCCTTGACCATGGGGGTAAAGGCCTGCACAAACCATAAAATTTTGTAGCTCAAAGTTTCAAGATTTTGTTATGGATTATAACATACTGCATGAAAGATAACAGGAAATAGTCATGTAGTTTACCTAGGCATTTAAAATATTTCCACGTAAGATGCCCAAGGCAATGGCATTAGGATGAGCAGAGATTTTATAGTCTATAGAAATCATTTTAATACTTTTGAGATTGTGTACACCCATCAGCCTAAGCAGGGACTTGCACTTGCATCTTGGATATTCAATGGTGCACAGGAAGACTTTATTTTAAATTTTTTTAAAGTAAGCCATTGGGACAAATATGCAGTTTTTAGATGCAACCACTGGAGGGTGTTTGATTTTAATCCTTCCTTCCTGCAGGAGGAAATTCATGTTCTCTGAATTCCGATTTGCGAGTGTAACCTGCAGAGGTTCTTAAAAAGGCCCTTTGACAATTTTTCTTTTCCATCAACATTTCAGAGCTAGCTGAGCAGTCACCATGTCACGATTAATGAGTTTTTCCTTGGCATTTTTAGCACGCATTCAGGAAGTCGATGAAGTATATGAATAATATACTTGATTTACACATGAATGACAGAGTAGAACATTTTGGACTTGGTGTTATGTGTGTTATTAAAGAAGCTTCTGTGGTCTGTATTTGCAGCCATCGGTACAGAGTTAACAGGTTATGCTATATAAATATAGACACATTCCTGTGGAAAAAAAAAGCTAGTTACGATATTATAAGCTATGTTTGTCCCTCACATCTCATTTAAAACATGTTGACCTAAGACTACTCCTTCCTCCAGAAACTAGCAATGAGGCCTTTGAGGACTATAAAAGCAGACTTCATGAGATCATTAATCATTCATGACAATGAATTTCTATGAATCAAATTAACAAAGTATATGACACAAACCCACTTATATTTAATGTCTTCAATTTCATGGACCTACAGTTTCTTTTGTGCACTCTTATGGTGTTCCAACCGAACTTTGTCAACATATACCCTTTTCAATGCACACACAGTTTCAAAAGTACTTGAAACACACTCTCTTTTTCTTGACTTCTTAGAAAGCTTAGGAACAAAGGCATCACTTCTGAAAATGAACTGAATATATCTGTACCTTTCCCACATGCCCTACCAGGAAAATGTTGTTTGTTGTTCTCTACAGCAGAGATGGGGAGATTTGATGCAAATATTTTTTTTCCTAAATGCTGAGACTAACTGTTCATGTCTGGACATTATTTTCCTGGCAGTGATTACCTTTCCATTCTTGAGCCTGTAGCTAGGATCTTCCTTATGTTTTCTCAGGTTGGGTGCCTAAATGTGGCAAGAATTCTTACTTTCCAGTAAAATTTTGGTCTGTTTCTTCCCAGACTAGAAACATCTGTCCCTGGGAATAGTAAAAGCAACTTTGTTGCCAATAGGCATCTGAATGTCAGAAGTGACAGGCAACCAAAAGGAAGCCAGATAGAAAACACCCTACTCAAACTGCCTAGAGACACAAACTTGAGAAGTAGAGATTTTCTCACCCCTGCAGCTGCTGGGTTTTGTGGTGTAAAGTACTCTACACAGAGCACATTGTGTTCATGGGGCCTAGTGGATCCTTGAGGAATGAACAGATGTGCTCTGAAGCTGACATGTGACCAACAGAAGCCAGCTGTGCAAGTGAGATCCTGAGATTGGGGACATTTTTGGATGAGTACTATTTATGCTGTGGGGCCCATCTTATCTCAGTGTTTCTGTAGAGATTAAAAACATAAAAATATAAAATGTTATTGAATCAGATTGAGGGCCACTGGGCAGATGGGGAAAATAGCATTCTAAGACTAAAAGTAGGCAAAAAAAAAAAAAAACCAATCCTGCCAAGGCTTTATGAGAAAGAAAGTAAGGTACTTAAAAGTACATGTCACTATTTATTAATAATAACAATTCAAGCCTGTTCTGGCTAAAGCGTTAAGCAAAACTATAAATGTGTAAGTAAACTTAAGGAAAAATTCCTTCAAATGATTTTACCTCAATATGTTCTCCTATTCATAGGAAGACTATGAGAATCTTATGTGAGTATCCATGCATGATTGCACCAGAGAAAGATGCTAGTGAACTAAAAATATTATCATGCATAAGGTTAATCAATCATGTCTATTGAAATTATACCTATAAATTTGGCCCCAAGTATCAAACTGTCTTTTCATTTTTTTTCATGCTCAATTTCCCATAAATTTCTCTCACTCAAGAATCATATGATTTTTCAATAATTTAAGGGAAAAATATAATGTTTGATTATGCTCCTGCATTTGCTAAACTCTTCTCCCTAGTCTAATCCTCAGTTCTCTGCTGCTTAGTATTAGCCATGTGATTGTGCTGACAATGAAATGACAAATGACTGGAGAATACATCTGGTGTCAGATGATCCCTAGTCACTTCTGAAGTTAGGCATGCAAAAAACATTTTTGTACATGGATCTGTAAGTATTCATTGCCAATAGTTCCTCTAATAGCTGAACAGATTGGATACCATTCAAATAAGTTGTCCTTTGGGAGTAATAAAATCCTTTTCCAGGGAATCTAATGTCTGTGACCTAAAAAGTGTGAGGCAGCAGTGACATGCACAACCATGAAAATTTAACACATTGTGTGAAATTTACTCACATGGAATAAAATTAGATGTGTCTACCACCCGCTTCATGTTTGAGTGAAGAGAGAAGCAACTCTACTCCAATATGCTCAGAAAAGTAAACAGACTAAATTTCTTATCAAATCCAAATACTACTTCCAGAGAGACTATATTGTAAAGTATCTCACTATAAGCCTGTAGGTATAATAAAAGTCTAATATTTCTTCCTAACTATATAGTGTTGAAAAATACTTTTGTATAGGGGAAACCTA
This sequence comes from Spermophilus citellus, assembly GCF_964194105.1. Classification (NCBI taxonomy): domain Eukaryota; kingdom Metazoa; phylum Chordata; class Mammalia; order Rodentia; family Sciuridae; genus Spermophilus; species Spermophilus citellus. The sequence goes on from NC_138190.1 coordinate 104,199,431, forward strand.
TATATAAGGCTGATTTTAAATCAATATATCACCCTGTAGGTTTTGTAATCATCATTATTGACAGCTATCAATTAGCTAATGTTTCCCCAAAATTAGTAGTTTCATCTGCCTTGATGAATTCTGTCTTGTAGCAGTGATGTGTATTTTTTACATAACAGCTTCAGTACATAGCTACGAGTTTAAGTATATCAAACTACTATATTTGAATCTATTAAAGTAATATATTATGCCTTTGTCTAGAGACTAAATATTCAACTTTTAACTTATTTATAGAAAGTATGCTGTACACTCTTGATACTAAATAGCCCTGATATAAGTGGAAGTGTTAACCCACAAATAATTTATAAGAAACTAATTTATTAATTTGAGAGATCATGTGGTCAATAGGCAGCAGCTAGACTCCATAGAAATTCACAAATATACAACTGCTCCTGAAAGAGATTTTAAAATCAAATTTGCTTTGATTTTAATAAGGCTTTAGGTAGCCAGTTTCCTTATTTCCCATCAGTACTGTTGCTACTGGCATGATTTCTCTTCATTTCCCTAATAAGTCTACATCCCTAATATGGCCTCTTGAAAATGTATTTTCTTCAAGAATATTTTCCCAACTCTGTCAATTTCAGCACAGACAGAAGTAAAAGTTTCTTTGTATTTGCACTTACAATGTGAAGATTTAATTTATACCAAATTAATCACCCCAACAACACTATATTAAAGGGGATATTTTATTTATCTAATTAAATTGTCATGTCTGAAAATCTTCAGTGGTTTCACAGACTTGACTAGAGAAACCAAAGACTATCAGACACAGACTTCTTTGGTCTATTCTGTCATCAAAAGTTATTTCAACCCAAAATTTGCAAAGAAATGACTTGGTGACCTTTTATTTAAGGGATAGTTTACATTTCTATGTGGAAAAAGGAGTCTTTTAAAGGGATCCTTGCCATTCAGTAGCTAAATTTGCCTGAACAAGTCAGGGCAAGATTTTCATATGTGCTGTGGATTTAGGGATTTTTTTTTCAAAAGAACGTTTCTTTATTATCTCTTTGTGGTAACAAGCTTTTTGAACATTTTCTGAAGGTTTCTAAAATGTCTCCCACAAAACCACAGCCCTACCAGGGAAAAACCCACAGCCTGTCTGAGACTACCCTATGGACCAGCAATGTCTTAACTTGATACCTGTTTCTGCTTTGTTTGTTTGGAACTTTTCCAAACCTAACCACTCTGCTTGGTCTCTAATTCAAGGGTGACAAACCTTCTCTGTAAAGGTCTAGATAATAAATATTTAAGGGTTTGTAGGTCACATATGGTCTCAATTGCATGATATTCTTATTCATCATCATCATCATCTTTTTGAACACTTGTTAAATATGTAAAATATTGTTCATAGTTCATGTGTCGTAGGAAAATAGGACACAGTCCTTAATGGATCAAGCTCCAAGTCACAGTCATTAAATGCAAACATGTAGCCCTAAGGGGTTGGGGATTATCTTGGGCATTTAATTATACACACCAGGAACAACTCCAAGGCTAAAGATAAGCAAGTGAAAAAGGTGAACTATGCTGTTTCATCTTACTGTTATTTACATATATTTTCATGATAGTTGTGATCTTGTTTTTGCCAAAATTAAAAGATAGATGAAGAAAGCCATAAGAAGCGAGGAGGAAGGAGGGAGAGGAATATAGAAGACAGAGGCAAAAAGAAAGCAAAGAGGGAGATAAAAGTAAAAGACAGGAAAGGATGAGAGAAAAAGGAAAGGCAGAAAGAAAGAGGTAGGGAGAGGAAAAGGGGAAGAAAAAGAGAAAAACAGAGAGTGAGCCAGATTATGGAAGTAAAGGCACAGTCTCTCCTTCTTTTCCTTAGAGCCAGGCAGCTCTTTGAGGCACCTCCCCAGCTGCTTTCAAACACTGAGGTTGCTGCCCAGCCACTGATCACCATCCCAAGAAGTGAAATGTGGGCTCCACATCTGAAAACTTCCACTTGGTTTTTCACCAAGTGAAATGGAACACGAGATTCAGGGCCCAAGCAAATGGCTTGTGTTTTCTTTGGGACACTTGTGCTGTGTCTACCCAGGGAAAATTTTGATGTACTGACTGACTGACTCCAGTGCATATGATTAATGTATATATAGGGCAAACCAGGATAATTCAGAACTTTTTTCTTCCACAGCAGGTTTTCAGCCTAAGTTATCTGGATGGTTGCCTCAATTCTCCACTAGGCTTTGCCAGGATAAGCACAGCCAGTGTAGTATGCAGGAGACAGGACCACTCCCTCTCTCCAAGGTTCCCTTCAACACCACACCCTGTAGAGCTGAGCTTAGTGGGATCTGTCCTGACAGGCATTCTTTCTGGGGGCAAATGCAGATTATTTCTAATGAGTCTGTAAGAAGCCCTAAGAACCCTAAATGTTGCATTTTACTTAACCTGTCAAATGTCAGAATAGATTCTGAGCCAGGCGTGGTGGCGCACGCCTGAATTCCCAGAGGTTTGGGAGGCTGAGGCAGGAGGATCACAAGTTCAAAGCCAGCCTCAGCAATAAGAGAGGTGCTAAGGAACTCAGCAAACCCTGTCTCTAAATAAAATATAAAAAAGGACTGGGAATGTGGCTCAGTGGTTAAGAAACCCTGAGCTCAATCTCTGGTTCAAAAAAAAAATCTGAAGCAGGAGAACTGTACACTTAGTAAAATATATATTACACTTTTCCCTTCCCCATGCCAAAAAAAAAAAAAAAAGAATCTAGCAAAACCAAAGCGCATGATATCACAAATTCATTAGTACATATAGGTATAATTTCCCTTATGACTGCAGATACCTGTGTTGTAAATTTTTTTAATTGAGACATGTACACAGCTAGCTTTTATTTTTAAACATATAGTCAAAACGTACATTTATATTATTTTTGAACACAGAAATAATATTGTTCCTAGAGGTGTATTTGATGTGACTCCTGACAAGGTTTGTACAGAACAATATTTTAATTTAAATTACATGCTAAAAGTAATGAGAAAGAGTACTAGTCAAAGTTACCCCTTGGGAAAATATTTTGTAAACAATATTTCTATAAAATTAACAATTAAGTCATAATTCACCTGGGAAAACTGTAGCCTCTTGGACTACTGCACTGATACCATCATTCTGGTTTTGGAATTTGTTTTGTTTTGTTTTGGAGGAAAGGTGAAAAGAATAATGGGAAAGATGCATGATAGTTTATTTTACTATATCTTACAGATCCAACTTCTAATGATGAAGCTTCCCACATAACTTCTTTCTTTTTGGGAGCAGAAAGAAAGGAAGAAAATGAAGAGTCAGAGCTGTTGATACAGTGGGATAATATTTTTCCACTCTATTGAAACTCTCTACCTTTCCTTCCATTCTGTTTCACCAGTTCTCTAAATGATAATTACTCAGTGATAAACTTCCCCATTGCTACTTATGTGGTTATTTTTGTTTTGTATTGTTTTGTTTTTACAGATTCCACTGCTGATTTTCCCCAAAATACGTACTCCCTAAAATAAAACACTTATAATATTTAAGAAGTTCCATCCCAACCTAACAACTGCCTTATCCCCTCAGATACAGTCATTGTATCTACTGCATGAAAAAGTCCTGAAATGTATTAAGTCAAAACCTAAGCATCCCTAACAACAAATTGTTAAATAGGCAATTTTATGTGTATCTCTTTAAAAAACTTTTTTTTTTTGTTTATCTGTAGGGTGTGTAGAAAATTTGCTCATTTTCACTTGTGAAAGTTTTCTTGCTGCCAAGTGGTGGAAATAAAACCCTGGAAAAGAAAGATCATCTGTGAAACATGCATCTGTAAAATAAGTGTCTCTTTCAAATGGCTTGTACTGGGCTGTTTGGTGTCCCCACACTATGTGCTGAATGTGAAAGTAGTCTGTAACCTTGGACAAATTTGCAGCGACAAATGTTGCTATGCTTCTGTAAGCAGTGCTTCTGCTAGAGGGCACTGTACATTAGACAAGGCCTTGTGCTCTGCTTAGTAAAGACAGTGTTCTGGTGCAGCACCTGTGTCCAAGTCTCCATTTGTTAACACATGTGTGCGTTTCCCTTTTTGGCAGATAATACTTTGGGAAACATGATTACAAAAGGATTATTCCTTGGGATAAACAAATCTAGAGTTATTGTGTTTTACTACCATGAAAAAAGCCATAACACATTCACCTCACTTTCAGAATTGCTCCACAAAACAGGGCAAAACTTACTTCTCAGTTGATTGTTTCTCCTCTTTCACCATTCATTCCACTCCATCTCCCATCTCCAAGTTTACCCTTCACTCCTCTTTGGAACAAAAAAACAGCTGGTTCAAATTAAGCACACACCACTTCCCTGTCTCTGGGTTTGAAGGACAAAATAGGGAAACCTAAGTTTGCAAATGACAGAAGGTATTCTGAGAAACAAGCTGATTCTAGAAAGGATTTTTTCATCATCTCGATATCAGAATTATCTCTCAAATACTTGATAAACATAATGCCAGTACTTGTTAGGAAGATGAAAACTAGGCGTCATGTATACCATTATTATTTGTCAATTAAAAATAATATTAATTTACAAGGGGAAAACAGGAAGAAAAACAGCTACAAACATACAGTAACCCTGCATTTATTAGAAGGTTCCAAATCTATTTTTATTGACCTGTTCATTGCTTGCTCACTTAGAGTACTAGCCTGGAAGCCTGCTTTGAATTAAGTGATTAAATAAATAAAAATCACTGAAATATACCTAAGCTCTGAAGAAGACAGAGCTTGTATTGGCTATCAGAACACTGTAAGTAACGATAAGGCAAAAGAAAATAAGAATGTATGCAGTATTTTTTTAAAAATTTTTTTCTTAATTTTTTAAGGAAAGGGGTTTTGGAATGTGCAATACAAGAAAAGAAAATGTGATGGACTTTAGTGACAGACTGGTTCTGTGCTATACTAGAGTGAAAACCTGGTGCTTTAAAGACTGGCAATGTCTTTGTTTTACTCTTTCTCTCTTTCTGTGATTTGTAGCATACATTGAAGATCTCACAAGATGTGTTGAGCAAAGCAGAAGACTTATTATCGTGCTAACTCCAGACTATATTCTCAGACGGGGATGGAGTATTTTCGAAATGGAAAGCAGACTCCATAACATGCTAGTCAGTGGAGAAATCAAAGTGATTTTGATTGAGTGTACAGAGTTGAAAGGGAAGGTGAATTGCCAGGAAGTGGAATCCCTAAAACGAAGCATCAAACTTCTATCCCTGATCAAGTGGAAGGGACCCAAAAGCAGCAAATTAAATTCTAAGTTTTGGAAGCATTTAATATATGAAATGCCTATCAAGAAAAAAGAAATGCTTTCTCGATGCCATGTTCTGGACTCTGCAGAACAAGGACTTTTCAGAGAACTCCAGCCTATACCCTCAATTGCCATGACCAGTACGTCTGCCACTCTGGCATCATCTCAAGCTGATCTCCCTGATTTCCATCATTCAGATTCAATGCAAATGAGGCACTGTTGCAGAGGCTATAAACATGAGATGCCAACCACCACCTTGCCAGTACCTTCCTTAGACAACCACCATACTTACTGTAACTTGCCGCTGACACTACTCAATGGACAGTTACCCCTTAATAACACTCTGAAAGACACCCAGGAATTTCCTAGAAACAATACCCTGCTACCTTTATCATCCAAAGAACTTAGCTTCACCAGCGATATTTGGTAGTGAAAAATATGAAATCCTCCAAACAGCTATCTGAGCATACAGAATTTCTGTTGTACCAAGCATAAAGTACACCTAAGAACATTGAGGTGCTGAAAAAGTGAATAAAAATGCACAGAAATCACTTTTATACTCAAATATTTTTGTTTATATTTCCTGACTAATGGGGGGAAGGAAAGACTTGCTTTTGTAGTGTGGCAACTTGTTCCAATCTATAGTTTTAATTTCTTCCTAAAAAAAATTTAAAAACTTTGTTGTTTTCAAGTAGGTTTTATTATTCCACATGGACTGCAACCTTATTAAATGAGCTATCTCCCCCATATTTATGAATATTTCAGCATTTAGATGGTATTTTAAATAAGGAAAACTTAAAGACTAAGTGAATTTGAAAACTCTGAACTAAGTTTAAGGGGAAAAGATAACTTTTTATAGAGTAACTGAAAAATCAGGAATTATAAAGAAAATTTTGTTGAATAACTCCAATTGGAAGACTGTTTGTAAAGGAAGATCAGTTGAGAAAAAAAAAAAAACAACATGATTGAAACATGTAAAACTTTTTCAACATCATGGACAACTTCTGTAGACTAAATCAACAACTTATAATAACAGCTTTTAGTTTTGTTAGGCAAGCATATCTTCTGTAGGCAAACTGGTAGGTAGATAAACAATGTGCATTTCTTAAGCAAATGAATAGACAGGGTGTGAGTTTTTAGGATGATTTTGAACAACACTTACGGCTTTCTGGCTTATTTCAAAAGTTTTTCAACTTTGAAAACACATCTTGAAGTATAACTTTTATTGTTTTCTAACAAATTTACATTTAGACTTTTTTCCAAAGGATCTCTTAACCTGCTATAAGCTTTATGAAGATGTTGGCATTTTCTTACTTGATTTTCAGCATCATTGGAGTTTGAATTTAAATATGTATTGACTGCAAGTGTCAGCAATTGAAAAGAAATAATATTCACAGATGAAGTGCTAAATGATTTGAGCTTACTAATGGTAGAGCAGCAATTGCAGAGATTCTCATCTGCCAAGTGGTTGTGAAATAGACTGTTCTATATGTACACTGTATCTGCTTGGCCATGTGTGCAAGGTTCCTGCAGAAGTATCTCTATTCCCGGTGCTTCTAAGAGTATATTTGATAGACTAAACTTGTCCATACTCATACAGTGACTGTGACTGTACCATACCCCAAAATATCTGTGAATAATCTATTCCATATTTGCTGTAAGTAATGTGCCCCTGTTTTAGTATCTATTGTGGATTACTACTTTGTATGCTTTCCAATTAGTCAAATTTGGTGTACTCTCCACCTAGATGCCTGTGGTGGTTAATTCTTTATCAAGTTTGATTGGGGCATTTTGCAAATGGTTCATAAATCAAGCTCTTGGATAAACATAAAAAGGGCAAATGTATACAATATGTAAAAATCAAGAATTTGCCTAGGCCTTGTAATTGTGAACATCAATGTATAAGAAAACATTAGATAATATGCTTTGATGATTTTTCTCAACCTCTTTCCATTACTGATTCCCTGTGATACATGAGTTTCATTTAACCTACTTGTTTGTTTCTTGCTTTCTATATCCAGCTGTTCAGAAAATGTATTATGCACCAACAGTATGTGAAAGCTTAGCAGTTATACATGTTCACTTCACAGTGGGATATTTAGTTGTTCCTTTGAAAAGTCCAGTTCAACACATGTAGGTGTTTCATAGATGTATTTTTCTCCACTGAGAAAGGAGATTTTGCTTCTGTAAAAACTATAGGTATTTCAAAATGAAAATTTATCAATTCTGAACTGTTTTCTAAATGTTACAAAGTTGCATTTACTCTATTTGTTCTTTAATGCAATGTGTAATTACCAAATTAATAATCTGCATGAAATGAGTAGTACATGTTTAAGTGGCCAATTGTACTTTTTACTATTTTATTTTTCACAGAAATCTAGATTAATTCAAATAGAATGTTCAGTGGTATTTTTAAACTAATAGTTCTGTATTGAGCATGCCAGTTCTGAAAATATAACATGGGTCTCTCTGCTTCCTTTATTTACAATGATTAAACGTGGGTAGCAATTTGAGTTGGCTGGCCACAATGTATCCTTTCACTACTAGTAGGTACTCAAAAACAGAGCATTCACACTTGTGCTGGGGAACTTGACAAGAAACCTTTTCTACCATTTTCAGGAACTAATGTGTACTCTATCTATAAAAATTTATTTCTAGATGGCAATTCAAAATTTAATTTTCATATGAGATTTTTGAAAGATAAAACCTATAAAGGTATAATAAGTATTTAGTCTAGAACATAATGTATTCTTCCAGTTGCTTTCACAGTGAGGAAATTTATTTTTCTTTTCAGCATTTCACTGAAATGGATTTTGGAAATCTATGAAGACCCTTTGTACAACTAGTTCTAAGACAATTATAACGAATTTATTGTTATGTGATTGTGTAAACATACATTTAAAAACTGACTTTTTAAGGTGAAACACCCTGAAAACATCATAAAAGATGGCACAAATGAGAAATGCATAAACTCAATGAATACATAGCAAAAGAAAACTGCACTAAGAACAAACAATGCTCAAGGAGATGGACAATGTAAACATGGGTTTAATTTTGCAAAATATGAAATCTGGCAGTTTTGATAATGTATGGGCTCCAATCTAACCATGGAGACTTTTAAATGTATCTGGATGTTCCCTGAAAAGATGTCTTTCTTCACTGCCTCTAAGCCTTAATTGAATTAGATCCAAATCTGTTCTGTTTTCAAACACTCATTCAAAAATATGAACACAGAGAAACTTTCAGGCTTCTGGTAAGGCTTCAACCTGGTCGCATGGTTTGAAAGGTAGATATTTTGGTTGAGGGTGGATGGTTAATATTGTGGGGCTTAAAGGGGGAAGCAGGGAGCAATTCGAGGTAAAAACAAGAGTTCAGTTATGAAAGAGAAATTTATAAAAGAGTTCAAAAGGAGAGGGAAATGATTTGTATCCTAAGGATTACTTTTGCAACAGGTGGGAAAATGGCAAGTGTGAGAAAGAATATTTTGGCAAGAAAGGGAAAGAGACTTCTCCACTCACATGGTATTTGAAGGGCATATAAGACTATAGAATCACTGGTTTAAAATGTTTACTGTCTTGGGCATTTTATTTTTTAAAAAATTAGTTGTTTAAACAACTAATCAGAAAATTGATGACCAGAGGATATGCCCTAATTATTCCACATATATATCTTTCTACTCCTTATATTCATATTTCATGGTGAGATAGTGAAGTGATAAAACCAGACTAAAAGTGAAGAAAGAAAATAGTTCCACCGTGATCAGTTAAGTTTGAACACTTGCAATTGTCATGCTCTTTTATGGGAGAGAATTTAATGTTGAAAATTGTCTGGCTCCAATTTCTCCATTACTCATGCATTTTTGTTTTAATATGTCTGATAGGAGGTCACAGTTTTAAGCATTAAGGCTCTCTGAAAAATGTATGGAACAGTTTGATAAACAAAAATCATTCAGTTCAAACTTTTCATATCAAAGTTGCCTTTTTTTTTAGAACTGAATTTGGCCACAAGCAATTTAAACATGTTTTTCATTGCTCCATTTACTTACTGTGGAATCACTTACACCTATCTGTATTTTCCCCCAAAGGCTTACTGCTATTTTCTCAACCACATTTATAATTATTAGTTAGTGCCTATTGTGTACTGGCCAGTGTCTAAAGTATAGTAGAACTTTTTAATTGCAATCATTGTTTTCAAATAATTTATACATCATATTCATCATAAAACACATTCCAGTGTAGGAAAGTTAATATTGAACATCCAGAAAAGACAAGTGAAGTGAGGAAATTCACTGTTGACTTGGGCAAGAGATGAGTTTGGAATAGAGGAGACAGTGGTGAAGAACAGGAATTTCCAAAGTGCAGAAAATAGCACATGTGAAGATTCTGGGAAGAATAAGCACATTCTATTTAGCTGATAGCAAGCACATTTAGTTGGTAAAAGCAGAAACCTATATGAGTATACATTTTTAAAAGGCTGAGAAAAATTTTGGAGCATTCATCTGAGAGCAGATGCAGGAAGAATTTAAGTAAAGGGAGAGAATGGAGACAGGGAGGTTAGCTAGGAGGCTATTGTCACTTTTTCAACTGTGAGATGATGAGAGATGCAGTTAGGGTTGTGATATTGATCCTCTTATAAAATGGCAAATTTAGCCAGATGTGGTGGCACATGCCTATAATCCCAGCAACTCCTGAGGCTAAGGTATGAGGATTCCAAGTTTGAGGCTAGCCTCAGTGCCTTCCCTCAGTGACTCAGTGAAACCCTGTCTCAAAATAAAAATTTAAAAATGGATCAGAAGTATAGATTAGAGGATGAGTATACTGGGTTCAATTCACAGTACAGAAAAAAATAAAAAAATATAAATAAATAGGACTTTGTGATGCAAGAAATGGAAAGTGAAAAAAAGCAAACAGTATTAACAAAGACTTCAAGGATTTAAAAAGTCATTTGTACCAAAAGAATTCTTTTTGCTTGGTTAAACTCTCTTCTTAACTGAGTATCCTGACACTGTCAGAACAAGAATAAAGACAACACAATACTAGGTGTGTTTGCCACTGAAGCATCCCCCAAATATTTGAATGAGAGAAATGATCAGCAAAGTGATTCTGTAAATCTGGTTTAAAAATCATATCATAATTCCAATTTCACAAAGAAGAAAATGATGGTGTTTGGTCCTTCAGATGTCATCTTCTGATTGTATTTAAGTTTCTCACCTTATTCTGATATAAAGAATTGTGATCTTAAAATGAAGACATTTCAGTGATTGAAAGTCAGAGGGAAACAAATTTTAAAAGGCTGGGATTGGGGTTACTGGTAACCAGTTCTAAAATAGAGAAACTGGACAAGGTTGCCAATGCACAGCATGAGATACATTGAGGTGTCTTGGATCAAAAGGAGGAAGGAAGAGCAGAGAGTGATCCTGTGAAGAACAATAGAAGAAATTGAGGACCTGGTGAGACTGGAACCCAATTTTCACTAAAATTGAAAATGAAGTTGTTAGCTAATTACCATCTTTATAATTATGAAGGAATTTCATAAGGTATATTATTCAGAGTAGTCATGACAACCATCCATATATATCTTAACAATAAAAAAATATTACTTGTTCCCATTAGAGTCTAATGAGGATTTGGCAGGTTTATAGGGAGAGGCTCTGCTTGGATGAGAGAAATGATCAGCAAAGTGATTCTGTAAATCTGGTTTAAAAATTTAAAGACAGGCTCTTTCCATGTTGTTGCTCTGCTCTCCTCAAGTTCCAACAAGTCTTCTCCATTCAGCTTCTATATGGGTAAAGAGAGAATGGAGGGTGGCATAGGATGGCCCATAAAATGAATACATATTCCGAAGGAGGATGGAGTGAGAGAGTGGGAAATGAAGTCTAGCTTTTTTCTCCAAGGGGGGAAAAATGGATCTTAATGATCATCGACTCCATTACTAAGATACTAAGCAATTGCTTTTCCATAATTACTCGGGGAGTTATAGAAGAAGAACCTTTATGTTTTGAAAGGGAAAACATGGGACTACATTAAGAGTTTCTGAAGATGAGTGACCTCATCTTATCACTTGCTACTCCAAACACCCATAATCAAGCAGGTCACAAGGTAGGTGCTTACATCACATTTGTTGAATAAGTAGACAGATACATTTGGGAGCATCTGTGAAATTTCAATTCCTGAAGCTTTTCAAATATGTGAGTTATTTTTTTTCAATTCTTCTTTAGGCAAGCACTTTTATTATTTGCTATTTTATAAAAAGAAGAGAAAGAAAATATTAGATTATCTCTCTACATCTTGTCTGGGACTAGAAATTTTAGGATTCAAAGTCAATTTGTGCTTGGAGATCAAAGATTCCTAAGCACTCTGCCAGTCACACAAATCATTCTTCCTCAAAATGTTTAGACAATTTAGTTCCATGAGGCCACCCAACATATATTATTGTTCCTAACCGCATTGCCCTTTTTCCTAAATGCTACATTATATGCTGACTTATTTCCAACAAACACTTGCCTTTCGTTTTTGCAAAAGGGTATTTTTATAGCTATAATTTTCATATTGGATGGAAGAATGGGGATTAGATTAACCTACTTTATGGGTACAGCTTGCACCTCAGTAGTATTTTCACCCATAGATTGATTATGCAGAAATATTTGAATTTTGATGTATTTTTAAAGCAACCAATGTATTCAGGGTTCCCAAGCTTTTTGATAGAGGAGGTGTGAGAAAATGCCTAGAAAACTAAGAATGCAACCCATTTTATCTGGGGCTAATTCCTTAGCCTTTCTTTGCCTCCATTTTTCTCATTTATAAAATAAGTATAACAGTAACATGCAGGCAGTTTTGAACTTTGTGAATTAATGTATATAAAGTGCTTAGAACAGTGTTTGGCAAAGAATAAGAACTATATGAGAGTTAGTATTATAATTATTACTTTGTACAAAAACAGCACAGCTGTCCCACAATCCATGAGAAATGCATTTTTATTTTATTTTCTAAGTTGTAGAGGTCGGCTATTCAGTTTCTTGCATGACTACGTGTATGACCAAGGACACTCTCATTTTCCAGACAGCTGGATGAGGCTAGAGGTGCATTCTGTGGTCATGGAACAGATTAGAGCTAACTGGCCCATACAAGGAACAAGCCTACAGTAACTTTGACCTCATTAGTAATGCGTCCTGCACTAGACAAAAAACAGGACTCTCAGAACATGGATTATTCAGATTTGCTGTCCATGTTAATCAAAGTCCCCAGATGATTGCTTGATATTCTGCTTCACTTTAGCTAGGTTTACATAAGACCAAAACATCTGGATGAGAAGTGAAAAAATGCAGATGTTTAAGCCTCATGATGGGAAACATCCAGATGTCTCAAATTTGGATTTGTCATTTTGTTCTTTGTTTTAAAAGAAAAGAGAAGCCAAAGGAAAAAAACACCAAAAAAAATCAACCACAGTTTGTCTTTTTCCTTAACCTGGGTAAAATCAAGCTCGATTCTTGTTATAGAAGTTTAATATGGCCAAAAGCTGATTAAGAAGCTTTTTGATAATAGCCTTGAATGAGTTGTATTTCAGGAAGAGATTTTTTTTTTCAGTTAAAGAAGTCATTTGATCCATGAGTAGCATTTGAGAGAAGCGATTGCTTTTGCAGTGAGACAATATCTTGGAAGAGTTGATCATGCTGAACTATCTGGGAAAGTATGGCTGGGATGATACCAAGAGTAAACTTTGCTAAAGAAGCTCATCAGAAATATTGGTTATTTCCTAAAAGGACCTGACTTCAACTAAATCTGCAATAAGTCAAATTTAAAATAATCTTATAAATCTCTTCTTCTGTTTATTGTCTATATTCATGAAATATTTGCTACCTGGAAATCAACATAGGGATAAGGCTATAGGCATGAGCGAAATGAGTAGCCATTTATGAAGTGTGACTTGAAGGAAATAAATATTCATGAAGGAGTTCCCAACAGGCCTATAGTGTCCTAAAATAATTTTAACTAGGTTAAGTCATGATGTTCCTAGTGAGTTATCACAATCTAGTGTTTATAATTCCACTAAACTCCTCTATCAATAGATGAAACACATTAACTAAATAGCACATTAACAAAGGTATTGACTTCTGTGATTTTAAAACTGTATGGGAACTACTTCAATCCCTTCATTTCAGTTATAGGTAAACTGAGGTCCAGAGGCTAAGTGACATGTTCAAGTGACAAATATACTCTGGAATACAGAAGCCTACAATTACGAGGCAACTGATGGATATTTTTTTTAATAATGGTAGAAGGAAATAGAAAAGTAGTAAGAATTCAGGAGTTCGTGAAGTTACTTGGTAATGGGGAATGTGAACATGTTGAGGGTAGGAGTGGGAGTTAGATGGACAAGAAGCAGAGGAGTCATAGGAATTCCAAGATAAGTAAGCTTCACTTATGAATAATTTTGTTAATATATACAACACTACTTAACACAAACAGCAGTCTTTTGTGATTGCCCCATCTTCCACAGTGGTTAAAAATCATTGTGTATAATGTTTGGGAACTGGATCATCTCATTTGGCAGATGAAGATAGAAAGGTTTAAGCTTTCCCGCAAGGACACAAATAAGGCGTCGAAGGACTAAGCTAAGGGTTGGGAGTTGGTTTTGATTATCAACTTGTGCTCAATTGCACAAGTACATGGCAAGCAAAACTACGTTCAGATCAAAGTGAGTCTTTCCAGGTCTCTAGCACTGTCTTTGGCAGTATTTGTGGAGAAAATACAAATCAACTGTTCTCAAATGCTTCAAAAGGCATGGATAAAAATAAATTAGAAAAATATTCTGCACACCTGGGTTTCTCCCATAGAAAAAAACAAGGAGGAATTTTCTCCTCAGTGTTGTCTGGTCTGCTCAAAGCACTTCGTTTAGTGAAGAGAAGACTGAATTAAAGCATATACTTTTTGAGTGCTAGGACAACTATTTATATAATTGTTCATTGATTATGATTATTACCTAATGACCATTCTTCTAAATGGTAGAAATCTACTTGGAAATAAAAATGTGTACACTAAAGAGAAATATATAATATCACTATAGAATTCAGAGCTCAACCATTGCACCATACCCAACCATTTATCATTTCAATTTAAAAACAGTAATGCTGCCAGTGGAAACAAAAAACAAGTTGTCAGCATTTTTCCTTGAGCACGATAGAACCACAAAGCCATAGACCAGGCAGTAAAATTTGTTTAAAAAGCTCAATGTTTCAAGACAAGCCAGATTATTATGGGAGATATACTGTAAACTACTCATCTAATTTATTTTGCACTGATGCCAATTCACATGAAATTAGCTTTATTGGTTTGAAAGATTTCTTTTTTCCTTTCCTGTCCTTTAATGTGAGCAAATCCAGTTCTGAGCCATGTTGTGGAGGATGAGGGTCATTGATCTTCTTCTTAGCTTTTCAAATCCAGCCACAACCCAATGATGATTAAAAATTGCAAAGCCAAGACTTGACATTATTCCTTCATTCATGGATGTTCTTTAAACTTTTTCTTTACTTCTCCACCATTGGTTTCCTTTAATCTCTTAAAACATGGCATATTAGAGTTGGAAGGGACCAGAAAGATCACCTAATCCTCTTACTTTAAAAATGAGAAACTAAGATGCAGAAATGTTGTCACTTATCCAGCATTAGAGAACCAACAGTGAAGGAGCCAAAACTAGAATTCAGAGTTCATGATTGGCCATACTCTCTACTATCCTAATTATGCCCTCAACAATTCACAGACTGGATTCTGAAAATATTCACCTATTCATCTACCTTTTCAGGTGGAGGATAGACAATGTCTTGCTGATGAAAGATACTCTAAATTATTTCTAACATCTTTATGTCACATGGATCCATTTGTGAGATCCTAAACATTACACCTATATCCTACATACACAAAGCCAAAATCAGTTGTGAATCTTCCTCCCCAAAACTACCAACAATGCTTGTGAGAGAGAATATTGATTATTCTGTACCCTGGGAGATAAACTTGCCCTTAAACTTAATCTTCCCAGCCAATGCAAGTTGGGGACATTTTCTAGATACTGTAAGATATTTGAATGTTGTTATTTTGCTTAGGATGAGTGTTGAGATAAGAGAGGCACTGTTAGCACAAACTCTAGGGCCAAACTGCCTACATTCAAATTCAAGATTTGAATATACAGAATATTTCAGTTTGGTCAAATTACTTAAATTCTCAGTGCCTTATTGGGAAGACAGAGATGAGAATAATAATTATAACAATACTATCCACTTCATGGGATTGATGGGAAGATAAAATGAGCATATTACATGCCCAGAAGAGAACCTCACCTATGTAGTAGATACTGTAAAATTGGTATCACTTGCTTTCCTCTCTTCTTTTTTTTAAGATAGAAGAGAGAATGAAAGAGAGAATTTTTTAATATTTATTTTTCAGTTTTCAGTGGACACTACATCTTTATTTTTATTTTTATGTGGTGCTGAGGATTGAACTCAGTGCCCTGCGCATGCCAGGCGAGCGCGTTACCACTTGAGCCACATCTCCAGCCCCTTTTCCTCTCTTCTTTACAGAGAAAAATTAGCTCAGCAAATTTATGCCCAACATTGAGAGCTACAGGGAATGTTTTAAAGGATTTTAACCATGAAATATATGCAAGGAAGGGTGGCATTAATTGCTAGTCATGTCTATTCATTAAAGTTAGTCAAGTATGTCCTTTCCTTGAAAACATTACCATAACCTTTATTGAAATTACTATTTTATATCACATAGCATTCTTTATCAAACTAGAAAGATATTCAGACTTTTCACAAATTCAGCAAATAGATGCTCCAACTACTCTAAATTAGTGAGTTGTGGGTGTACCTCTGCAGGCACCCACCTCTCCCCACAAATAAAACAACCCTAGACGTTTTTAACAAAGAAGTAACTTTTTAATCCTGCCAAACTCCCTGAATTTTCCACTCATGAAGATTGTAACAGGTTTGAAAAGCCAAAATAATAAAGAGGAAGTTCACCGGGTCAATAAGCCATTGCATAGTTGTGGCTTTTAGGCAATCACAAGTTAAAATGAGTCAATAGTGATGTAGCTGCTTAGAAAGCAAATGCAGTGTTAGAATAGAGAAATACAAGTATAATGCTTGGTCTAAGGGAGGAATTCAGTAATAGCCAGACCACATCTGGTAGACTTTGCTCACTTTTGGGCACCCATATTCTAATAAGAACTTTGTCAGTCTAGAGAGATTTCAGAGGAAACATGGTCCAGATGGTCAAGTACTGAAACCATGCCATGGAAGAGATGATTGAAGGAACTGGAAATGTTTTTCCTGAAAAATAAGAAATTTAGCCAGAATGTGACATGGAATCAAAATTAGACATATTCAGTGTAGTCCCAAAGGGAGAACCAGTATAATAAGTACAACTCATGAGGAGGCAAATTTAGGCTCAGGATCAGAAAGCTCTGTCTAAGGATATAAACTACCCATAAACAGAATGTGCTGCATTGTAAAATGGTAAACTTTGTCACTGAAAACCCTCAAGAGACTGGGAAAATGCACGAAGGACTTCTAGTTTAAGTGTGAGGTTGAAATGGTTGATATCTAAGAATATTTCCAACTCAAACCTGTGAATATAGCCCCATGACTATATACTCAGATTATTTTTTTCACAATATTTTGAATATTTTTATTTATTTATTTATTTATTTATTTATTTTTATTTTTTTATTTATTTTTTATTTTTTTATTGGTTGTTCACAACATTACAAAGCTCTTGACATATCATATTTTATACATTAGATTGAAGTGGGTTATGAACCCCCAATTTTACCCCAAATGCAGATTGCAGAATCACGTCGGTTACACATCCACAATTTTACATAACGCACTATTAGTAATTGTTGTATTCTGCTACCTTTCCTATCCCCTACTATCCCCCCTCCCCTCCCCTCCCATCTTCTCTCTCTATCCCATCTACTGTAATTCATTTCTCTCCTTGTTTATTTTCCCATTCCCCTCACAACCTCTTATATGTAATTTTGTATAGCAATGAGGGTGTCCCTTCATTTCCATGCAATTTCCCTTTTCTCTCCCTTTGCCTCCCATCTCATGTCTCTGTTTAATGTTAATCTTTTGTTCCTACTCTTCCTCCCTGCTCTGTTCATAGTTGCTCTCATTATATCAAAGAAGACATTTGGTGTTTGTTTTTTAGGGATTGGCTAGCGTCACTAAGCATAATCTGCTCTAGTGCCATCCATTTCCCTGCAAATTCTATGATTTTGTCATTTTTTATTGCTGCATAGTACTCCATTGTGTATAGATGCCACATTTTTTTTTATCCATTCATCTATTGAAGGGCATCTGGGTTGGTTTCACAGTCTAGCTATTGTGAATTGTGCTGCTATGAACATCGATGTGTCAGTATCCCTGTAGCATGCTCTTTTAAGGTCTTCAGGGAATAGTCC
The DNA here is from genome assembly GCF_964194105.1 of Spermophilus citellus. NCBI lineage: Eukaryota > Metazoa > Chordata > Mammalia > Rodentia > Sciuridae > Spermophilus > Spermophilus citellus. Next base: position 104,217,170 of record NC_138190.1, read on the forward strand.
GAGAAGGGCAACAGCAGGGTCAAATGGTGGTTCCATTCCCAGCTTTCCCAGGAATCTCCAAACTGCTTTCCAAATTGGCCACACCAATTTGCAGTCCCACCAGCAATGTACAAGTGTACCCTTTTCTCCACATCCTTGCAAGCACTTGTTGTTGTTTGACTTCATAGTGGCTGCCAATCTTACTGGAGTGAAATGGTATCTTAGGGTGGTTTTGATTTGCATTTCTCTGACTGCTAGAGATGGTGAGCATTTTTTCATGTACTTGTTGATTGATTGTATATCCTCCTCTGAGAAGTGTCTGTTCAGGTCCTTGGCCCATTTGTTGATAGGGTTATTTGTTTTCTTATTGTTTAATTTTTTGAGTTCTTTGTATACTCTGGATATTAGGGCTCTATCTGAAGTGTGAGGAGTAAAAATTTGTTCCCAGGATGTAGGCTCCCTATTTACCTCTCTTATTGTTTCTCTTGCTGAGAAAAAATTTTTTAGTTTAAGTAAGTCCCATTTGTTTATTCTTGTTGTTAACTCTTGTGCTATGGGTGTCCTATTAAGGAATTTGGAGCCCGACCCCACAATATGTAGATCGGAGCCAACTTTTTCTTCTATCAGACGCAGAGTCTCTGATTTGATATCAAGCTCCTTGATCCATTTTGAGTTAACTTTTGTGCATGGCGAGAGAAAGGGATTCAGTTTCATTATTGAAATACCTATCTAGCAGGATCACTTTCTAATTGACCTTCACCATTACTGTTGATCTATTTAATGTTTAGTTACCTTGCCTTCTCTCTCTCTCTCTCTCTCTCTCTCTCTCTCTCTCTCTCTCTCTCTCTCTCTCTCTCTCTCCTTTCCTCCCACTTCCCTTCCCCTCCACACCTCTATTGTTTCCTCTTCTGTCTCCCTCAGACACAAACACTTATTTAATAATTCAGGCACATTTAGTTGTGTGCCAGACACTGTTCTAAGGATTAAATGGATATAAACACAATTTATATAAGACTGGATAGGTCCAAAACTCTTTTCTTACTTTTTGTACCTACTTCACAACTGTCTCTGGAACCTTATTCCTCCCTCTTCTCCAAAACATATCCTCTACTATTAATGTTGCCCTAGTTATGTTAAACTCATGTTTTACCCTGTGCCTTTTTATATATTGTACTTCTTCCTGAAACTCTTGCAGTACTTCCCTCCACAAAGTTAAGTGGCACTTATTCTTCAAGGCCATTTCTGGTCCACCTTTTACCTAACATGCTTTGACTATTACAACTCACTGTGACTCTTATTCCTCTACATTTGTAAACACAGAATTACCATATGTCAAATCTCTAGATTTATCTAATTCATGGTATTCTGAATGAGGAAAGATAATGTTCCCAAATAAAGTGACTTATTCAAATTAACCCAGTGAATTAGTAGCAGAGCACCTTCCCCGCTCCCCCACCCCACAAAAAAAAATCTTTCTATTCTCACTCAGGGTGCTTTAGAATGTAATTGTTTTGAATATGTTCACCTTCTAAGGTGAATTCTAAACTTAAGAATTGCTTAATTTTCATTTTTTTTTATCTCCAGAGCACATGTTACTTTATAAGGCACATTGTTGCTGCTCAGTAAGCTCTTCATTGTTTGAGTCTACTTGGAAAGTTTTATTGAGCTTCCTCTCTGGAAGCAATGTTTCAGTCACTGGGATACAAAAATGAACAAAACAAATACAGATACATGTCCCAATAGAGCTCATATTATAACATATGGTCAATAATATCCTATAAAAGAAATATTTTTTAAAAGAATATTTTATATGATTTGCCCTTCTGTAAAACTTTCTTGCATACTATCGAACTAACTTGAACTAAAATAACACTGACTTTACAATGTGGAACAATTGTGGAAACTGAATTCTTATCTTTGTGTTTCAATATGACCATCAGAAGGGAAATAGGTCAGTCTAGTGTAAAAGAAAATAAATCCTAGAAGCTTTCAGCTTTGTCCATTCTAATTAGGGTCAGGTCCAATCTAACTAGATCCAACCTGAGTTGACTACCACAAAGAACAGAAGCCACACCTGACCAATGGGCTCTGTTATTTGGCTTTATATCTTAAATTTAAAATCCAAGCATTCTATCTCGTGGAGTTAGAGACATTATTTTTAATCACCAGAAATCTCTAGTTAATATGAAAATTGAAATAAATAGTAGATACTGAGTATTTTATGCTAAGCTTTGTATAAAACATGCAGAGAATCCATAGGATAAGTCATAGACCCTGATTCTGGTAATACTGGACAATGAATAGGCTGTAGGAAAGCAGAAATTCTATAAAGTCTGGGTGAATGTGAACATAGATACGAAACTAGAAAATATGAAATATATGCACTTCATATCCAACTTCTCCCCCTTAGTCAAACCAAGCATATATACAAGGATCATTGTTGGGAAAGGGGATGACTTAAGGGCATAAATGAAAAGTCAAAATTAACAAAATCTGAAAATGTCCCAATTCTGATGTTGTGCCTCAATGGATGAAACTTTGTTTCTCTGAGAGTTTGCCTGAGAAGCTGAAGGAGCTCTTTTTCTCTCCACTCTTCACTTCCCCCACAGACCAGTGCAGACTATGGAATGTAAGTCCACAAACCGCCACATCTCCACTCTTTACCTTGTGAGGAGGCCAAAAATGTTTAGCTATGTCAGTGGGTCCAATGGCCAAACCTCATATTTTTATGCATAAATAATTGGGAGTATGTGTAACACTCTGTCCTCAGGGTGTTCAGGGACTGGGAGGGTGTAAATCATCTTAGAGTGCTGAATAAATGCAGATTGATAAAGAAATGTACACAGGCTTACACATATAAATTCACAGATATTAATATGCTGGAACATTTTCTGCAGCAACCTACAAATAACAACTGGACCTCAAATATTTGAAAAAGATTTATAAGTCCAGCAACAGTTCCTTTGCTGTTTCTCCTTTAGGAGCTACAACTGGTGATTTTTATGTGACTTCCAACAGCTTAGCTAGTGATCTGTAAGTTCCAGCAGCTTGAATAAGGAGACTCAATCTCAAGGTGTGAGAATTCAATCACAAAGCAATCCAGAAAATTCCAGTCTCATTTCATAAGAATTCCCTAAAGAAAGAGAGATGTCTTGAGAGAAAACATTTTGGGTCAAAGACCCTAATTTTATTCTCTGAAGTGTTCCCTTAGAGTAAATTCATTTAAGGCTATATATGATGATGGTTCTGAACAAACTTTAGGACCACTTTGGGGATCTAGTGAAATGTGTGGATCCAATTTCTCAAAAACAAAACACACATACAAAAAATACATAGTTTTGCACAGATTACAACCTGAGGGAATTTCCTATATCTCTAGAAGCACATCTATGGATGTTACTAAAGGTCAGTGGTCACCGATTTAGAGTGCCTCCGTTAGAAATTGAAAGCAGAACATAGGTAGAAGGATACATAGAAAAAAGGAAGAAAGTTAACACTTTCAAATGTAACATACTTGAAGAATATGAGCAATCTATAATTGTAATTGTGATAGCCCCGTCTCACAAATTAAAAATCAAAAATAAATAAAATAATGTGAAGAGTTGTACAAAGCTCTGAGCTTTTTACTCTGCAAAAATAAAAGCAGAATATGCTTAAAGATATTCTTGCAGGATGTAGAAACTGTGACCCTTGGCTGCTATCATTTTTTTTCTGTTTTTCTTGCCAAACAAATGTTATGAAAGAATATCTCCAGGCATTCACTCTACCCTGAGGGTTAAAAACATGTACAGGATGGAAACTGGCAGAATGCTGAAGTTGGCGGACTCATCTGCCTTGCTAAAGCTTCTAGAGACTTTCAAGGGCTCTAGGGATGAGGGAGTTGTCTTTTTTGGAGAAAATCAGGTCACAAAAAAGTGGCCAAATCTTCAGAACAATTGAGCCATGGCAGCAGATACAAGTAGAAAAAAAGTTCTTCAGTGTAGATCCCATGATCTCAGAATGCTGTATTTTACATTAAGAGCATCTACAGGAAATACTTTTGCCAGCACAAATAATCAGGAACCTTTCTCAAATGGAGAAGCTGGGAACAAAACAGCAGAGACATTATATCTTGGGAGGAGATAAATGATTGAGGCTTTGAGACAGGATTCCTTGTGGCTAAAATTCTCAAAAAGAATTCTATGGCAACTACAACCACCCTCAGATATCACAGAATTTCCAATGATATTTCATAATTCTTCTTCCTCCAAGAAAAACAATATTATAGTGTCATTTGTGTAATTAAGTTTCTCAACAAACTTTTCTAAGCTCCTCTTATAGGCTCTGCACTTTTCTAGCCACTACAAACAGTTCAGAGAAAAAGGGTATAGATACTATTAAGGAATTCACAGGCTAGTGGAGGAAATGAAGACACAAACATGTAATTATAAGTGTTCTAAGTGCATTCAGAGTTGCATGTACAATATGTCTAGTACAACAGAGGAAGGAGAAACTAAGTCAGCTTGAGGAAGTGACACTTTGACTTAGTTCATGAAAGAGGAGCAACTTTGCTACGTAGCCAAATGTAAGAAAGCTATTCCAAGAAAAACGACCAAAAATACAAAGAAATCAAGAAATGAAATAAAATGCATATCTGAGGAATAAAAACAGAATATTGTCAGTGGAACACAACATGTGACAAGTTAAACAGAAAAAAAAAAGTATTAGGCCCATTGATTTTCAACAGCCATGATCTATGACACACAACTAAATTTTAATAAGGAATTAGGTTGATCTATATGGCCTCTAAGGAAACTTTCAACTTGATATTGACTCTGTGAAATAGCTAAGAATACTTTCTTTAAATACATATTTTTACCTCTAGAAGTTCTTTTTCTGTATTCTTCTTCCTAAACCAAATTCATCTCAGAAATGCAAAATGTAAACCTCACTGTTGAAAAACAAATTTCCATGAAAGCAATATGAATGATGACTGCCTACTGCCTTTTAAAGGAGTCAGTACACTTCCCAGCTGAACCAATAAGACAGAGTTCATTTCACATTTTTGAGGTAAAATTCACAGAACATAAAATTAACCATTTTAAAGTACACAACTCAGAGACATTTAGTACATTTGCAGTGTTGTCCAACCAACACTTCTATCTAGTTCCCAAATATTTTCTTCATATCAAAAGAGAGCCTTGTATCCAGTAAGCACTCACTCTTTCTTTCCCCTATTCCCCCTTTTCCCTAGGCCTTGCTAACCTCTCATCTGCTTTTTCCTTTATACATTTACCTATTCTGAATAGTTCATATAAGTGAAATCAAACAATATGTGACATTTACTCTCTGACTTATTTCATTGAGCATAATCTTTTTGAGGTTCATAATGTTTAGCATACATTAGTACTTCACTTCTTTTACTGACTGAGTAGTATTCCATTATGCGTATATGTTTGTATATATACTCATCAGTTGATGGACATTTGCATTTTTCCACGTTTCGGCTAGCATGAATAGTGTTGCTACGCACATTAATATATAGACTTTTATTTGAACACTAGTTTGCAATTCTTATTGATATATACCTAATAGTACATTCACTGGATCATATGGTAATTCTGTGGTTTAACTTTTTGAGGAACTAGCAAACTATTTTTCCACAGCATCTGCACCATTATGTACTCCTACAAGCAATCTATGAGGTTCCAAAATATTCACATCCTCACAAACCATTGTTATATTCAGTTTTTTTTAATCATGACCATCCTAGTACATTTAAGTAAGATAGAATATGCAACAATGTAAGACTCATAGAGAAAATGTACTTGACGACCAAATTGGTAGACTATTGCATCAACCAGGGAAATATTAGCTGTCTCTGCCTATAGCTTTAAAAAATTTATGGACAGTATCATTGATTAAAACCATGATTGCCAATTAGTGATTAGTAACATGCTTCTCAAAACAATCTGTTAACTTCATTCTAGAGAATATATAATTATATATATATATATATATATATATATATATATATATAATGCATATACAAAATACATACATATGTGTGTGCGTGTGCGTGTGTGTGTGTGTGTGTGTGTGTGTATTCCTCAAATGTTCAAAAAGGAAATTAAGTAGTGAAATTTTGCAACCAGTTACAGCCACATGGCTAGGAAAAAGAAAGAATATCACCTTAAAATTTCATGAAGACAAGATAGAATATCTTTCTCCTCTATAAGAAATATACTTCCTTGCTAACATTGAAGTCTATAGAGATGCTGTTTTCTCTGTCACAAGCTCATTTGTACAGAATATCTGAGACATCTAACCCCTGGGGGCAGCTCAGGATTTCTTTATCATCAATTAGAGCTACAATAATTTTCCAGTGATTTCAATTCTGATCACACCCCTGAGGGAACTAAACTTCTTGGGTGGGGTGGAGAGCAGAGAGCTTTGTATGAAAATTCTAGTATTGAGCAGTCTCCAGCGAACCAAAGCAGCTGGATAAGTAGTGTAAAGAAATTCATATGAACCTGGGAGTAGATTATGTGACTAGCTCTGACTTCCAGAAGATTAGGCCAGCAAATATTTGCCAAAATATCTAACAGATGACCCTCGGTGCAAAAGGAAGCATAAAATCCATGGAAGAGACCAAAACTGGACCACTATATTTCTTTATACACATTGTGTGTCTGTAAGTGGTACCAGCGATCAGGTAGTGATGATGCATGTATGTATCTAGGTCTTTCCATGAGGTTAATATAGAAATCAAGGACTAAGAAAGAGCTTCTTCAACAACAAAGAAACAAGATGTCATAGTAAAAGATTGAATAAAAGTCAGATATGATGTGGAGAGTTTGTACCTGTGGAGTTCTGCAGAAAAATTAAAATAATATTCTGATGTCATTTTAGGGTCTGCCATAGGTATAAGAATGGAGAGTGACTCTATGAATGGAGAGGAATGGGAAGGATGCCTAAAAATGTTTTTTAAAATCTGCATTCTTAGTCTGCCTTTGTGCCTGAGAATTTCAATGTTAGACTAATTAATTCTTTAACTTTAAGTATTGTCTTCAGGGAACCTGAAAGTCCACATATTATATATTAGAACCAAAGTAGGCCAGGATAAACACAAAATGTATTGATTAGAGATATGTATTAATTATAACCTTCCAAATAATATGATAATTGTAGTTACCATTTTCATGGTATTTACTTGCGTGGTGCACTAAGTATTTTAGGTGTATTATCTCATTTAATCTACACTAAGAAGAAGAAAAATATTATTATTCCTCTCTTGCTGATGGGAGACTGAGACTCTGAGGTTGTAAATGACTTAGGTAGATTCATAAAGATTGCTAGTTACAAAACCAGAACTCAAATGTGTGTGTGTGTATAAAATCTAAATTTTTGATCAATTGATAGAATTAAGGGTGCATATTGCTATCACAAAATGCATGTTTTGTATGTTTCCTATCACAAAAGAAAAATCAATATTCAGAAAAACTGGTATATTTAAATGTTAAGAATGATAGGTTAATGGAGGTGGAGTTTGGTAGGAAAATTTAACTCAACCATTAAAACAATTTTAAAATAGACTATGTGTTTCTGAAAGAACAGTATTATGCTTCAGATATTTGTATTCACTCTTCTGCGGTGCTAGATAGAAAGAAGTATTTCTTATATATTTAGCAGATGATTAGATTAGTGTCAGGTACCACAATTAATTACAGGTAGTTTGTCTTCATTTGAAAATTTTACAAAGAAAAAATTAGTACTTTAAAAAGTTGACACTGACTCCTTTTCTTTCTTCCTTTTTTTTTTTTTTTTTTTGGTACAAGGATTGATCTTAGGGGCACTGGACCACTGAGCCACATCCCCAGCCCTATTTTGTATTATATTTAGAGACAGAGTCTCACTGAGTTGCTTAATGCTTCACTAAGTTTCCGAGGCTGGCTTCGAACTCATCGTCCTCCTGCCTCAGCTCCCCAAGCTATGGGAATTACAGCCATGAGCCACCTGGCTGGTATTAATTTCTTATTGTTTAGGTAGATGTAGGTGATCCAAATAGTATTATAAATAATAATCTTGAGTACCCAGTTTCACTTCGATTTATTATTCTTCTTTGTATTTTAAAATGGCTGCTAGAGTGCCAGGCATCAAATCCTTAATCCAGCTACCAAATGAAAGCAGTAGCAGGACACACCATGTCTTAGAACATTTTCTAGAAGTCAAATATTTCAATCCCCACATTTATTCCTGTATCAATTACCCATTGCTGCATTAAAATTAGTTCCCCAAATTAGCAGTTTAAACAACTCACAGTTGTGTGGGTCAGGAATCTGTGCATGGCTTAGCTGCATCCTCTGTAAGGCTTCAGGAAAGGTCCTAGCTGAAGCTGTAGTTTCATGTGAAGTAAAGACTGGGAGAACTTTTCTTCCAAAATTTATATACCTGGCAGATAGCACGATTCAGTCCTTTGCTGGAAGTTAGCTGGAGATTGCTTATAATTTCTTGCCTCTACCAACTTTATCCCATTATTCAGAAATTAGTCACATAGTTTACACTCAGATGCAAAAACATATAGGAAAGAAATTCCAGGTGGTTATGTGCAAAGATAAAATTAATCATTCTAATATTAAGGAGGAAGTTTTTTTTTTTGAATTTTTAATATTTATTTTTTAGTTCTCGGCGGACACAACATCTTTGTTGGTATGTGGTGCTGAGGATCGAACCCGGGCCGCACGCATGCCAGGCGAGCTTGAGCCACATCCCCAGCCCAAGGAGGAAGTTTAGTACAGAATATTGTGGAACAATTCATAAAGTCTATCACAAATATTTTATATACTTTGTCCCCTTGATTTCTATAGTGACCCTGTAAGGTAAAAAACTTACCCCATTGTGCAGATGAGTATTTTCAGGCTCAGCCTTTGTTAAGTAACTTTTCTAAAGTTACAAAGCCATTTATGTGGGTGAAAAGATGTAAGGAGGTAATGGATTGAACAACCCTGATGAAAGAGCGGCACTCACTCCAACCTTCTGATGTGTAGAAGGGCAAATATCTTAAGCTTCCAATGTAGAGGAGTATGAGATCCTGCTCAAATATCAGCCATTTTGAAGTATTGTGATCTTGGTGTATTATTATGGTACAACTTAGAGAAAAATTACTGAGAAACCAAGGAGATCTACAAACTTCTAAATGACTGGGAAAAAAACAGTTGGTTTGAAAATTTCTTGTGAGTATTGTCATGGATACACTTTTTGCATTTCCAGGAATACTGATGGTTACCTGATTTTTCTCGGTTGTGACAGTATATATTGTCTTTAAGACACATTAATAATTTGCATAGACATATACAATAGAGAAGAAAATAAATGTTTAATAATGAACTACCTATGACTTTGATTATTCTAATAGTGACTCCTATATACTCAGCTAAAGGACATTTGGGACAAGGAAAGAAAAATGATTTGAATAGGTGAGTCTTATCAATTATGAAATTGTTGTTAGCAAAAATTTCATAACCAAAGCCCTATATCTAGGACTTTGCATAAAGCAAAATTCTAGTTTTCTAATGAGTTCAAATTCCCAGACATTTACGTAGAATAACTAACCTTTTGACATCTAGATCCTTCAGATCATGCTGGTCTCTTGGGATCCTGGTTCCAAATTTCATTTCCTTTTACTACCCAGATCCCACCATGACACACTCCTCAGAGTGTCTAACTTCGTGTTTTTTTCCATTCTCTGTCTCATAATTTTTTATATATCTTCCATGTGCTTTATCTTTTCCTCTGACTCTTTCTTCCTCTGCATGAGTCTCTATGACCATCACGACCCAGATCATTGATGAAAGAAGGAAAGGAAAATGAAAAAAAAAAAAACCTAATTCATTCATATTATGTTTACCTCTATAAAATCATGTTCAAAAAGAAATATGTTCAATATTGTATGTACTGAGCATAGGCTGGGCCTAAATAATTTCTCATTTCTGGTTCAACTTGGCAGAATTCTTTTGAGAGAATAAAGTTCTCTGAATTCCTTGGGATATTTTAGGGGGAAATTTTTTAAAGGCCCCATAATCAATCTATTGATAGTATTGCATGTTAAGTTTATCACCTCCACTTAGTTGCTTTGTAGAAGCCATCAAATTTATGATTAAAAGCTGGGTGGACATGTAAGTTCTTAGTGTTTACAAAACATCATAGAAAAATGTTCATAACTGGGCTACAATGTAAGAAGGCTTAGATTTGGCTATAACTTCTATGATATGTTCTTTACCCTTTGCTCCACATCAGTAATAAAACTATGTTTGTAGTAGAACTTTGACAGGCTCTTAATTCTGGCAGAGCTTCCATGAGTGTCCTAAAGGACAAAAGAAATCTAGAGCATATGGAATACTTGGAAAATGATGCTTAGTTAGAAAAGCAAGGATATCACTGAGACATGAAAACCTCATTTGTGAATTATAATGACAGATGAGGTTGATATGAGTAAATTTATGTGCCTGTCAAGTATTCTAAAAGTAAACCTTGGAAGATAATTCAAGTATTAAGGTCCACATATGGAAACCACCAGGCTCTGTTGTAGCTAAGTCCGACTTTGCTAGGAAATGGCCTATCAACTGCCTAAATGTATTAAAATATCAAGGGCTATTTGAAGCCAATAGAAATGTCAACATGCTGAGAAAAGCTTATCATAAGTGCCAATGCATTTCTTTGGAGGCTTTCACAGGGTACACAGCTGTTCCTATAACCTTAACCAAAGAGCATGGGCCTCTCTCTGTGAAGGTCAGCTTCTTCCAGTAAGTGTGCAGTTCCACAAGTGACACATGAAGAGGACTGAGCAGCACTTCAGAATATGCATGTTCCATATTCAAGGGTAAATATACCTGCCTTTTTAACCAAAATGCAAAATCCAGAAAAACTACTAAGGAGTTCTTGTCACTTTGGAAAGGTGGGAGTCAGTAAGAAGGTTCTACTTGGACAGTTTTCTTTGTGCTTTTAATGTTTACCTGTAGAACTAGCACACAAAATACCTACTATATTCCAAGAACTATGCATATGCTTTTCATATGTCATTATATGTAACCCTCTAAATACAAGAGCAGAAATCAAGTCCTGTAGAAGTGACTGGTATAAGGATAGAACATACCTAGAAGAGGCAGAATTCAGAATCAAATCCAAGAAAGCTTACCTCCGGAACTGATGTTTAGTCAAAAGATACTCAGGCAAAGAAGACAAAAAACAGTGATTCTCTCTGGGTATTTTAAAGAGTTGGGGGGCAATATTAGCGATTGAATGGAGTTAGAGAAACAGATGAGACTAGCAGATTGATTTCAGAGTAACATTTGTGTCATTCATTATTACAAACTGTTTTAACATTCATTATCTCAGTTAATTCCTATAATAACCCAGGCAGCAGGTGTTATAGTCCCAACAATAAACACAGATATAAATATAAAATGCTTTAAAAGATTTTTTTTTTCTAGAATGTCCAAGTCCTTGCCTCTTTCTTTTGAAAAGTACTCCTCCCAGTCAGCAGTCTACAGTTAAGCTTGCTTCTTCCTCTCTCTTGTACATCATTTAGTCTCATTTCTTACCCATCAGTTTAAAATGCCACCCAAGAAGCTTAGGAAGGAGACCACCATGACCTGAAAGGAAAGAAATTGGAAACTACAATGCAAGCCTGATGATTCTAAGTTCTATTGATTGGGAGAAAGATGTTAACCTTTGAGCAAAGATACTTAAAGTCTCCTATAACTTTTCAGTTCAGTGACTTACAAAGATAGCAGACAGATAGAATTTCCCTTGTTTGATAGGCAAAAAATAAAATTAAGAAAATTCACTGTTAGTCTGTGAATGTTTTAAAAAATTGTTTTTAAAAAGTCACTTCTAAAACAAAGTGATTTTCTCATTTTTTCTTGTTGATGCCCTAACCTGTCAGTAAACAACTTTCACCCTCCTCTCTCTATACAGGGTTAGAAAATATTTGGGAAGAAGAACATAATAGATTTAAATGGCCTTAAAGAGATTACCCCAAGAATCTTAAAAAGAGAGGGGTAAAAGAAGAAAGATCTCCAACATGGTTTTCAAAGTGAAAAAAGTGGGAGAAAAACAATGTTGAATAAAAAGAACAGCAACAAAACTGTGTGAAGCACTAAGATGGGCAATGTCTAATGTAATATGCTGCCACGTAAACAAGTTTATGCTATTTAAATGTGCTTTAAATTAGAATCAATTGACAAAATTGTTGGATTTCTCCAACCTAGGTTTCAAGTTTGTTTCCCAAAACCCAGAAACATTCAATATATTTTATTTCTCCATTTTTCCTGTTTATTAGACTGTTTTTTGAGAGAGAGAGAGAGAGAGAGAGAGAGAGAGAGAGAGAGAGAGAGAGAGAATTTTTAATATTTATTTTTTAGTTTTCGGTGGACACAACATCTTTATTTTATTTTTATGTGGTGCTGAGGATCGAACTCGGGCCGCACACATGCCAGGCAAGCGCGCTACTGCTTGAGCCACATCCCCAGCCCCAATATTAGCCTGTTTTCTATTAGATATAATTTGATAAACTCAGTTAAGGCATGGAATTAAAAACTCAGGATGAATTATTATACCCCCCAGGAATATACACATTTTAGGAGAAGATTTCAGTGAAGACTTAATCCAAGGAATGAAAGGATATGGTGGGAATTTTGGGAACTGAAGCAAGTCAGATAGAAATTCATTGTGGGACAGGGAGGGGTTTCAGCACATTAAAGTTCACAGCATGGATGCCTACATATATTGGTGCTGCTGCTATGACTGCACAAATTGCTGGGGAACAGAGCTGTTTTTAAAGTTGATGAATTACACTATACAACAAAACAATTACAATAATAAAAATATAGTCTCAAGGACTGCACTAGGCAAGAAATTAAAAATTCAATACTAATGAGGGTTTGAGAGGAGAGAGAAAGGCAATCTCCCAATGACATAGATTCCCCACTTCTAGACCCCCAAATACATTTTATAATAAACATTATCAAGTAGTGTATTGCAGTGGGGAAAAGTAAGGATAATTTTCTGCATAATAAGGCCAAGATAGCTGGGCATGGTGGCACACACCTATAATCTCAGAGACTCAGAAGACTGAAGCAGGAGGATCACAAATTCAAGGCCAGCCTCAGAAACTTAGTGAAACTGTGTTCTAAATAAATAAATAAATAAATAAATAAATAAATAAATAAATAAATAAAAGGGCTGGTGATGTGGCTAGGTTGTAAACCATACCTGAGTTCAATTCCCAGTACCAAGAAAAAAAGGAAGAAGAGGAGAACTAAGGCAACTATTTTTGATCAACAGGAGCAGGGTGGGTGTTAACCAGAATGTAGCTAACATATAATATAATATTAATTTACATACAGCTACTCATTTAAAATGAGTGGCCCTTTATGAGAGAGCTAACTGTCTCTATTTCACTCCCCAAACCAGTTATCTGGCCAAGTGTAGGTATCCAGATAGAACAGAGATCAGCAAAACCCATCATTTCCTCATTAAATTGCTGCCGTCATGGTGCCAAGAGCCAAGTGACCCAACAGTTCAAAGAGAAGCAACTAAAATGGAAGCAGCTAAATAAAAATGGGGGAAGATGTTAAAAGTTCTCAATTTAAATTGAAAACAAAAACAAAATAGAGTGAATTTTTTCCTATAATAATGCCTGTAGAAAACATTTAGACATCAGGGATATATATTTCAATTGTACGTTTAGAGATGAATGAAGGTATATATAATTAGGGAATATTTTTCTTTCAGTGATTCTATAACAATGCAGACATTATATAACACATTTGACCCTTCAATGACAGTGAATGTTTATAACATGAACACTAGAAAACAAATAATTATATACCAAAATGAGACTGCATTAAATGGATCCAAATATACTTTTTTCCTCTAAAATCTAACAAAATCAATAAAGTGTAGTATTTGTGTTAATGCACTTGGAGTGTTTCTTCTTTTGGTGAAGTCTTTGTTTTGAAGACCCTTTAAAACTATTTATATGATATTACTCAAATTTTAATTTATAAACGTAAAATATTTGAATAATATTGGGAAAATATTATCTCAAAGAAGAAAAGTTTCCATTAGTTGAAGCTCTCATTTGCATAGTGGAAATTAAATTCCAAGCCAAGGCCATAAGCCCAAGGAAGCCAAATCCTAGCTCAACAAGCCAAAAAAATAAATAAAAAAGAATTTGGTAGCTTGACAAGCCTGTGCAAATATTGTTGAGAATTGCCCTTAAAGGAAAATTCAATGTGTGCGTATATTTGTAAAGGCAAACAGAAACCCTCCAATGACCACTAGTAGTTGAAAAATAATTTTGGGATATTGTGTTTTGAGCATGGAGTCTAATCTCATCTTAAAAATGTATATAAAGTCATCTTGAAAAACCCAGGAACTTTGTGAGACAGGCTACTTTTGCACAAAAGAAAAGATCAATATTTCAAAATAAAATACCAGGAAGTCCCATTCCAAATGATTAACAAATAATATGAGTGAGACTTGAAGCTCATTCCTGGTTAAGGAGATAAAGGCCTTCTTCTTTCACGTTGGCTTGTCTAATGGGAAATATTAGGGAAAGGAAGAGCTAGAGAAATTGTTGTACAACTTCCTTTTGTGGAATCCATTGAAATGAACTCAGGAGTTTAAAAGAAATTTGTTAAAATTACTGTCTCTTGAAGTAAGGGTATATAAATGGCAGATACACTAGCAACATTCTTTCTCAGAAAATCCATGTAGAAGAAAAAGTCAATGCTTTTTCCCCCTTATTGATGCAGGACCATTAAACTTAAGATTCAAAAATCCATGCCCATGCTACACAATTCAGAATGAAGAAAACTTATCACAGCACAATGCTCAAAATACATAGAATCCGCAAATCAAGAAAATAGATGACTACACTTTTGAATTCTGTTGCACCACTGAGTAAAACTTATTTGCTTTCAAACGGTACTACTACATCAAAGGTTAGTTTCTAGTCGTATAAAGGTTTAAACACTTTGGGATATATGTTAGTAAATCTCTGGAGGAGCAGGGAGAGCTACCCTTTCCCACAAAAGTTGCAATTTAGCAATAGAACCAGGCAAGATCATTCATGAATATAACAAAATAATTATACTTATACTATACATATTCAATAATGATATAAACTGAGAGAGATTGCACTTGGAAGATGTATTCTTTTTAAATTTTTTGTAGTTGTAGATGGACAGAATGCCTTTATTTTATTTGTTTATTTTTATGTGGTGCTAAAGATCGAACCCAGTGCCTGACACATGCAAGGCAAGTGCTCTGCCACTGAGTTACAGCCCCAGCTCAGAAGTGGTATTCTTTATTATTATGACTTGTGAGTGGAATATGCATCCTAATTCATGGTGTATATATGAGGATATCATGAAACTACCATCTGTCTTCTACCTATTTCACTTGTCCATCATCCCACAAATGCCTCTCTCATCTAGCTTGCTGATAACTAAATTCCCAGTTATTGCTTTATTATTTCATCTTAAGACCCTACAGTAATTCATTAAGAACACAGGCTTGAGGGGTTGGAATTGTAGCTCAGTAGAGTAGAGGGCTTGCCTAGCACATGTGAGGCAATGGGTTTGATTGTCAGCACAGCATAAAAATAAATAAATAAAATAAAGGTATTGTGTCTATCTACAACTAACAAAAGTAAAAAAAAAAAACAGGCTTGAATTATTCAGATTTGTGTTGCAATCACTTCTATATCACTTATTAACTGGGTAGCCTTGGAAAAATAAATGACTTTCTCTGAGCCAATTTTCCCAAACTTATAAAATGAGAGTGGTACTACTTACTACTACTAATAACACCCCATTAAATATCAGATAGCTTAAATGAAATAATATGTTTGTCACGGTGCCAGGAATAGAGTGACTTCACAATACATGTTAACTATTACTACTATTAAAATTTAAACACTTCCAAGGAGAATAAACATATTATATTTAGGTTTTGTGGACATTTTCTGAGGAATTTAGCAGCTTCTGTTTTCAGAGGTCTTGTGGAGATGAAAATGCAGAGAATACCCCAGATTATTGAAGAAGCTGTGCATGATGAGGGAGTACCTCCAATGTAGGTAAAGAAAAGAGATACATGAACAGTGATCAATGAATGCAGAACTAAATGCACACTCAACCTCAGAAGTTTACAGGGCCCCAACCCCTGTCCCTTCTGTTTCAGATATTCTCCACCTCTTATGCAAATGATGTTTGCAAGAATTGGTTATTTGGATGAAACAGCAAAACTTCTATTTCCATGGGAAAATGTTAAAATCTAAAATGAGTATATCCACAGCTGTATTTAAAAGGAAGGGAAGCTCACTAGCAAGCATTTTCAACATGTCATAGCTTTAATTCACTCTCTTGCTTAGACTCTAATGCGACCTAGTATATTCTTGTATTTCCTGAGAAAATGGTATTTTTTGACAAAAGAGAAACACAAGCACTATTCTCTCTTTTATTACAATTATTTTACATTTGAGAAATGATTTTGCTTTACTGCTTCACTTCAGTCCCAGAGCAGTTGGGCCTTGACTGAAGAAATGTAAGGACTCAATTGAATGACTAATGTTTCCTTCAACCTGACTTCAGGACAGAACCACATTTGGGAACATTAGACATTTATAATCATAAGTCTAAAGATTTAAAAGTGATGAAGTGAAAGTAAGTATCCATAATTGACTTGAGCAAGTTACTTAAGCTCCTGAGGCCTTAAGTTTTTATATTTACAATGGGTTGGTGCTTCCTTCAGTAGACAATTGAGGATTAAATGAAATAATGTTTCTAAATCTGTTAATGTAGTATCTCCTCACTAATGACAGCCAATTATTATTCTTGATGAATTAATTTATACAGCTAGATAATATCATGGTACAATGGAAAGAGAATAGATGTAATAGGGAAACCAAATTTAATTTTGAGTCCCAGACTTTTCTTTTACTTTTTCTGTGCTACTTTGAGCAAGTTATGTAACTATCTTGAATTTCTGTTTATTCATGCACCAAACAGAAAAAAAAAATAACATAGACATCGCAGGGCTATTATAAGAATAAAAATGAAATAATATGTGCAAAGGGTCTGGTTTAAGGCAAATGTTCAATAAATATCAGTTGCCTTCCATTCTGCATCTTGATTGCTCTTTAATGTCTAAGGAAGATTATTACTTTAATGGGAAAAAATTCTTCTTTAGAAAAGCTTCCCCATAACACAATAATAGAGCTAGGGTTAAAATAGGAGAAAATAAAGCATAAGATTTATTTATCAGATGGAATTCTTAGATAAATATCACCTTTTCATTGAGAATTTATCTGACTTCCATGTATAGTCCATCCCCTTTATTGTTATTCTTTCTCATATTCTTTTTTATTATTTTCCTAGCACTTGTAAAATCAAACTAGTATTGTGTTAGTCTATTTGGCATATAATGGGTGCCCCATAAATTGTCCTTAAATGAATAAATCCCACATTTTTCAAGAAAGTCAAATATCATCCCATGACCTTTTCTTACTCATAATGGTCCAATTGAAGTATTGCAGATAGATTCCTTTTTTTCTTAGTGAAATAACTTTCTATCAGTTCTTACTCCTTTTCTTTTCCCTTTTCAATTTTTTACACAACATGACAGACACTTCTGACCCACCATCAACAATAGGACATAGATATTGAACTTCTATTAAGAGTGGTGAGAGGTTTGCTCTGAACTATACACAATACTCTCTGATCATCTTGTGGTGAGAGGCATATTTACACAATAAAGTTGATAAAATGCTAAAATCTACAGATAAGAGGTCTACAAGGAAACTACATTAGTAATTTCAGTCTTATTAATCTGCTTCCCCACATCTGTTTAAATAACAGAGTATACGGTACACAAAACCAAGCCCACAGGTACTGAGAAATAGCTTTGCTTTTCTGCTTGCCAAAAGATAACTCTGGCCCAATCCTTATCTTCAAAAGACTGACTAGTTGGAGAGATACCACCATGTCAAACACTAGAACATGTGGAAGATGAGTGAGTACCACTGTCAAGTAGTTTTCTGGCCTACCAGATATTTTCCCGAAAAAAAAAAAAAGTCTAGGAAACATCTTTCTTTCATTTTTCTAAGCTTCTAAAAATCATTGATATTAGAGGATTTTATTGAATAATTCATTTTTTCAATAAGTGTTTACCTACTATGTGTCAGGTACTATTCGAGGACTTTTGCTGCTATGTATCTCACTGTCTCTATATTGAAGGACACAGGGCAAAATAGTAATGTTTACAGAGATCAAGAAAGAAAAAAAAGGAATCTCTTGGAATGTACTGCAGTGTTTCAGACTTTTTAGTAAAGCTGCCCATTGTTGAAATCATTGACACTAGTATAATCCTTCAATCACTATAATATTTTAAAAGTTACATATTTATTATTTTATGAGAGTTGTTAATTGTGTAGAAGATGCCCCAAGCTGTTGGAGGATGAATACATTATAGAACAAATGTTGGCAAAGTGGGCAAATCTTTGGCATGGTATGTGAAATAAAGAAGAGCCAGGTTTTTTAAAAAAATTAAAAAAATCCAATAAATGCAGGCTTGTTCACTGAACGCTAGAATATTTGAATGGATCCTTAAAAAAGGATTACTTTGTCCCAGATAAAAACAGTACATGTATGGTACTGAATAGAAAAATAGCTCCAAAAAAGGTTTAGACATGTGCCTGCAATGACCAACCTATATTGAGTTATTAACAGAAAGCAGGGTGGTTGATGAAGTCCTTCAATTACGTGACTGATACATTCTTCAACCTTTGAGATAGCATACATTAGTGGTTGGTGTTTTTTATCATGCACAAGCTAAGAGTGTCTTTTACATTTTAAATGGTTGGAAAAATGAAAAGAAGAGCAATATATCATAAATGAAAAAGTATATGGCATCCAAACTTCAGCATCTGCAAATAAAGTTAATTGGAACACAGCTATGCTCACTTGCTTTTATATTGTCTCTGGTTGCTTTTGTGCTACAATGGCAGAGTGGAGTAGTTACAACCTAGGCTGAATAACCTGTAAATCCTAAAATAGTTACTATATGACCATTTGAAGAAAAAAAATGTGCTTGCCCCTTACATAGACCACCGAACCTTTGAAATCCCACAGAACCCTGTTCAAGTCCCCATTCCACCTTGACTAAATCACTTAAACTCTTGTGGGTCTCATTTTTTATGTGAAAAGTGTAGGTGTTAATAGTATCCCCATAGAATTCACTTGAGATAATGACTGTAAAACATAAGTGCTGTGCTCATCATGTCTTAAGCATCCAACAAATGACACCTGCTTATTACAAATAATCTTCTGTGAGTCTGAGACATAACACTGGGCCACTTGCACTAGGAAAGTGACCTACACAACAGCACTGTTATGTTTACTAAGATGTATTGGACCAAGAACTTCTTAGCTGAAATCTAAGAAACTTCTCAATGTTTACTTTTCTTTCTCTTAGCCTAAATTTAGCATCAAAACTGTCTTTTCAGTAGGTTGCTAATTTCTACAATCGTCTCCATGAATGAACACTGCTACAATGATGAGTTAATTTCTCAGAAAAATGATGATTATTATCCTAGTCTGAGTAGTGTGCAAAAATGGTGATTTTTGAGTTAGCACATTCACACTGTTGGCTGAAAGTCTTCTCATCAGTTTACCAGAAGGGTAAGATCAAGTCACATACAAAATAAGAAACCAAAACCAAGAATTCTGGAAAACTGCAAAAAACATGACCAACAAAATGGGTACTATGCATAGAATCATAAAGTTCATTGTATGATAACTTCATAGGAAGTAAGACTACACATGCAAAGTTCAGACTATTAAATTTTTCTCTGTATATCTTTGTGTAGTTTGACTGTTAACCTTGTTTTTTAGATGAGACTTTACCACTATTTTAGCCAGCTTTTTTGCTGCTGTGACTAAAGGACCAGACCAGCACAATTGTAGAAGAGATAAGTCTTATTTAAGGGCTCACGGTTTCAGAGGTCTTAGTCCATAGAAGGCTGGCTCCATTCCTCAGGGCTTGAGGTGAGGCTGAACATCATGGTGGAAGAGGGTGGCAGAGGGAAGCAGCTCACATCATGGTGATCAAGAAACACACACACACACACACACAGAGAGAGAGAGAGAGAGAGAGAGAGAGAGAGAGATCTCCACTTGCCAGATATAAATATATACCCCATAGCCATGCCCTAATTCCCACCCCCTTCAGCCATACCCTACCACTTCAATTAATCCCATCAGAGAATAATTCACTGATTGAGTTAAGACACTTTCAACTCAATCATTTCCCTTCTTGCATTGTCTCATATATAAACTTTTGGGGGACACCTCACATCAAAACCATAATAACCACTTTTGTAATTTTTAATTAAATTAGCTTTTTCTTTGTGTTTGCTGTTCCCTAAAAGCTAATGACATTGAATGAGTTACTTCTCACATATTGTCTATTTATATATCTTTTTCTATGAATTGCGTATTTGTAGTTTTTGCCAATTCCTCCATTTGATAGTATCCTTTCTCTGGCAATTTATATGTGTTCTTGTCTGTTAATGGCAGTAACCATTTGTTGATCATTTGTATTATAAACCTTTTTTCAGGTCCATTGTGTTTTTTTCAGGGGACAGGGGTACTGGGGATTGAACTCGGGAACATTTTACCACTGAACCACATCCCCAGCCCTATTTTGTATTTTATTTAGAGACGGGGTTTCACTGAGTTGCTTAGCACCTCACTTTTGCTGAGACTGGCTTTGAACTTGCCATCCTCCTGTGTTAGCCTCCTGAGCCACTGGAATTACAGGAGTGCACCACCATGCTGGGCAAGTTTTGGCGTTTTATGTGATGAATCCTATCAATAATTTCTTACAGGTTTTAATACAATAAATTATAGCTATATGTTTTTATATTTATATCATATTAAGTGAAATAAGGTAAGTTACTGAATAACAAATTAGTATGATCCTATCCTCTTATATTTGAAAAAAATCAAGGAAATATAAGATTATGTTTGCATATATTTTTCTGAGTAAACATAAAGGTATGGAAAGATAAAAATCCCAAACTGCTAATGTTATGGTTTTAATATGACAGTGTCTTCCAAAATCTCCTCTATTAATGTAGGAGGTGAAATGATTCAATTATGTGTGCTATAACGTAATCAGTATATTAATCCATTGGATGGATTAATAAATTGAATGGAAAACTGGGTGTTAACTGTAGGCAGATGGATGTGATTGCAAGAAGTAGGTCTCAGGGGACACGCCCTTGGGGAATTATTCCTTGTCCCCCTGGCTTCCCCTCACCACCTTTCTCTGCTTCCTGGCTACCATGATGTGAGCAACTTTCCTCCACCCTGCCTTTCTGTCATGAGGTTCCTCCTCATCTTGAGTCCAGAGTGATGAAGACAACTGATCATGGACTGAAATTATGAAATTGAACTCAAAATAAACTTTTCCTCCTGTAAGTTGTTCTGGTCAGGTGTTTTGGTCACAAAGACAAAAATCTAAATAATACAGGTAAAATGTACAGCTAAGGAAACTATTTTTACACATCTCTGATTGTAAATGATGTTTTGACTGCTCTATTTTTAAAAATACATAAAAGGAAAAAATCTTAAAGAATACCACCACCACTGTGATTCCACCATTCTCATGGAGGAGAATGTGTATCATGTGGGTCAAGCACCATCCTTTCCCACGGATTCCCCTTGGAAGCACTCTAGACAAATAATTGATTGGATATGTCCCATAACTTATGGTTTGGTGAGTAGCATAACCACTCAGACACATTCCCAGAGATGAAGCACTAGCCACCTCCCTCACACACGCACTACCTGACCTTGAAGACCCTCTTCAATATTCCAATACTACAAAGAGAAAAAAGGAGAAGATGGAAGTAGATATTTGCAGAATGTGATGAGTGCACTTAGCATGGTAGTGCCTAGGGGTGGAGGAGGTTAAGGAGAGAGGGAAGGAGTGGTGGCGATGTTTGCATTGCTTGCTGCTTGCTCCACATATAAAAATAGCTAGTTATGCCTTTGCATTCTAAGGGAGGATAGCATTTGTTCTGTGACCTTATATAAAATGTGGTTTTGTGGGTGTGACTTAGGGCTAGTACAGACCCCTACACTAGAAAGAGAATAGCAATATCTTCTGGCTAAGTATTGAGAGACCACAATATATTCAGAAAAAGAATAGTAGTTGATTATTTTTTTTTGAACTGGAAAAAACAGAGTTGCTTTAATTCAATCTATCTTCAAATCCACAAGATTTTTAATACAAATCCGGGGCCAGTGATCATCTAGTCTCAGCTTGAAATAATTCCAGTTATAGAGAAACATTTCCTCTAGAAAGCAGTTAATTCTTTAGAGTCATAATTGATAAATGTTCTTCATTTAATTTTCTGAATTTTACATTTTTATAACCTATTGATTTTTTTCATTATAATACCCTACAAATATTGTCTGAAGATAGTTTCTCATCTCCCTAAGCCTTCTGTACAAGATGGTATATGCCACCAGACCTTCAACCCATCCAAATATGTCATTATTTCAAAATTATTTCCCTACTTTGGAGACAGTTGCATTTGTTTAAAATGCAATACTCTGAAATAGTCACACCTCCTCAGATGTCTTTACTTGGTATAGGGTGCAATTCAGACAATCGCCCTTGATTGGGGTGTTTAATTGGTCTCTCTGGTATCACTGCAACACTGGATTAACACTACCTGTTTACATTAGTTTTCTCACATCCCATGTTTATGGACTTGATTGTTTGTTTTCCAAACTCAGCTACAGAGTTTCACATTTATCTCTGTAAAATGTTATCTGGTTGGTTTAGGTCAATGATTCCAGGCTCTTGCATAGTGTGAATCTCTCCAGAATGGACCTGTAGGGCTTTACTTCTCCAGCTCAAGCCCAGAGGGAATGCAAAAAGCCATAAGCAAAAACAACAGGAGAAATAAGGCAGCCAAAATCCAGCATGGCCTTCCTCTGTGCTTATTCCTTGTTCCACTTCAGTTTGCCCCCTGCCTCCCTTTCCTAACCCCCTGCTCATTCATCATTCCAGCTTCCTGTCAGCTCCAGTCTCATCTCTAGTTTTATCTTCTCAGCTTTTCTGCTTCACTGCCTCCCAAACCTAGGCCCAATTTATGGCTTGTCTCCTCTATCCTCTTCTGGCCTTGGGACCCTTTCCTTTGAACTAACCCTAAGGACTACCTCATGTATCAGCCACATCACTTCCCTATCTCTACTCCCTTCTTTCTATGACCCTGGTCAGAAAATACTATCAAACTATAAATTACTAATTCTTCCAAGTTTGAGTTCATCAACAAAAGTTATATTCATGTCTTTTATGTTGTCACCTAAAATATTGATTAATAAATTGAACACTGAGCCAAGGATAAAAAATCTGAACCATGTTCATTTTAGAGTGTCTGTCCTTAGTTTTCTATTTCTTTTCTCTCAAGTTTAACAAATCTTATTTCCTAGATTTTAGATAGTTGTATTAGCCATTATCCATATCTGTGTGTATCAGTTCAAATTTATCTTAAAATACTAAATAAAGTTAAATTTCAGTCCTGAAGTGGTCATATTTCAAGCACTTGGCCACATGTTTCTAGTGGCTGTCATATAATATAGACATAGAACATTTTCAATATTACAGAAGTTCCCATTTGGCAGTACTACTCTAGAATATACATTTGATTATTCCTTGAATAATCTGGTATCAATATTGCAACTTCTCTTCATTTTGCCATTAATTCATTAATTAACTATTTTTTAAGAGAGAGTGAGAGAGGAGAGAGAGAGAGAGAGAGAGAGAGAGAGAGAATTTTTAATATTTTTATTTTTTAGTTCTCGGCAGACACAACATCTTTGTTGGTATGTGGTGCTGAGGATCGAACCCGGGCCGCACGCATGCAAGGTGAGCGCGCTACCGCTTGAGCCACATCCCCAGCCCCTTAATTAACTATTTTTAATCAGTCATAAATGTGCCTATTTTGCTTTGTTCAGTCCACATTTTTCTATTTTATCCAACAGGATATAGTAAAATTCTTTGTCAAAATAAACATACGTTGATTATAGTAGTACCCTGAGCTGCTTGGTGACCAAACACTTAATTATTAATTTATCAATTTATAATCTGTCATTCTCCAATTTGGTAGCTAAAACAATAACATATTTTTAATCTTTCATGTTTTCTGTGGGTCATAAATTTTGGAATGGCTTAACTCAAGATCTGTCATGAAGTTAATAAGATGCTTTCTGGGTCAGTTATCATCCTAAGGCCACAAAGAGGGTTGGAAATTCACTTCCAATGTGGTTCACTAACATGGTTGGAAAGTTAGCCATGGCCTCAGTTCTTCTCTATGTAAGGCTCACTACAGGGCTACTTCCAAGTCCTCAAGATCTGGCAAATGATTTTCCACATGTCAAACAATCTAAAAGACCTATCTAGATGTTTCAGGGCCTTTAATGACCTAAACTTATAAATTATATAAGGTCATTTCTTCTGTGTTCTATTGATCTTGTAGAGCAAGGCCTGATTCAGTGTAGGAGGCAACCACGTAAGGTGAACTAGGATGCCTAGTTCACTGGGAATTACATTGAAGGATTGCTATTGCATCATTAAAAACAGGAAATAAACCAATTTGTCATGGCTCATTATTAGTAAGTCTCTGCTTGTTCCTGTGAAACATCTTTCGGGAGCCATCTTCATAATATTCTATGAGGATTTACCCTATAATCAATATAAAATGTATTCATATGTACTTTATAGAATCTTTTATCCTGTTTTTAAAATTGGGATTTTTGCCTGTTTCCAAACTTTTGGTCCTTCTACTGTGCTTCAGACACTACCAAAATAATCACATTTTCAGATTTTTAAAATTTTGTTATTGTAGTTGAATTTTAAATCTGTCATTTTTCTGAGCCTAGATATTTCCCTAAGCATAAAAGCTGTGTATTACCTATGAATTTTCTTTCCTGTTTAAACTTTGAGTAGTGCCTCACAATAAAATTTAGCTGAATATATATTCTCTCAAATGTTGAGACTCAATTCTTTCTAATGATGTTTGGTTGACACTTTATAATTAGAAATATTATCCTCAATGATGACAAGGAAATACAATAGGAATTAAGCAACTTCATCTAATCTATATGATCAATGGCCACTGTACCATATATTTATTCAAGGAGTGTGATTCTTATTCATAGGTCTGTTTTGTACAAAACATGCATGTAAACATAGATTCAGAAGAATTTTAGTTAATTTTTCCAGCATTAGGTATTTTTAACGAATGTGACATTCTTTATATCATTAGGCCAGGTAATATTATTTATCTGTGGTAAATTTATACACACACACACACTCAATACAGATTTTCACTGATTTGGCCTTTCTAACATTCTTGGACCACATTTTCTTCCATTAAAGAGTTTCTAGTGAATGTGAGATGGATGGCACACTGCTATATACATATACATGAATGAATATGTTTTTTTTAAAAAGCACCTTATTTCTATTGTATTTGACAATGAATTCTATTGTATTTGACTATGCCCAGAATTCACTTATTTTTCTATTTAAATGCCCAAAATAGTATGGTTTATCTTATAATTTCCAGGTAACTATCTTTTCCTTATTGCTCAGAATTAAATCCAACTTTTCTCACTATTTCCTTTATCTTCTAATAAATGAAATTGTCAGCATGGAAACCTATTAACTTTTCATGTTTTACTTTTTCTCTTAGAAAAACAAAATTCAAGTGAATAATTTCAGAATTAGTTAGATTTATATATTTCACTTGGAAAGATACTGTTGATATATATTTTAAGTTGAGATGTCAATGGTGTAGTCTAATTTTTGTTTTAAAAATGAAAACAGAAAGAACAAGCAACGAGAATTCTTCATCTGTCTGTTTACATAAAAGTTGTGGCCATGGAGAATTGTATAAAGATATACATCAAATTTTTAACATTATTTTGAGAATGAGTGGTTGTGGTTATGTATGATTGAATGGAGAACTTAGAGATTATTACCTTTGGCAACATTCACTTTTGACAGGTTTTTACTTGTAACAATAAGTACATATTAATTGTATAAAAATTTCTAATCTAATAATTTAAATTATTAAAATGTTATCATTATTATTGTCTCCTCCAAAGTGTTATGATCTGGATTTAGAAATTTTGTGGCATATACTCATTAAAAATTACATCTGTTTTTTCTCTCTTTTTTATCCTCAGTCAATAAGATATTCATCCTGCTCATGTGATGTACTCCCTTTTTACATAGACAAATAATTTCTTAATGTTCAGTGCTAATCCTACATTCTTCCTATGGACATTTTTTTTCTTTTAGTAATAAATATTGTCTAGTTTTGCATTTCTAGTTGCAACTGTTAGTTTTTCAAGCTTCAGGGATATTATGGAAATTTCACACATAGACATACATACAGACAAACACATTTTTCAATTTTACTGTGTTCTTTTTATGTTGTATATTCAGGGCTAAATCCAAGTTTTTTGAGTTTAAAGCTTTTATAATTTAGGAAGCCCACTTTAAAAAAAAAAGGAATGTAAAATCATCTATACAGAACTACTAGGGCCATTCCCATGGCCTTAGAAATGCAAGTGAGAGAAACTGAAACTTAAGATTCATTACTGTCACAGTAAATATGTTCCTATGTACATCTGTGTCAGGCGAGGGTGGATGGATGGATATACTAAAGCTGCAGGGCTGGAAATTCAAGAACAAAATATTATGGCCTCCTAAGGGAGAAAACACTAAGGAAAAAAGGAAGCCTCATAACCAACTTCAGAAATCTATCTGACTTTTTGTTTTAATTTCCCTTTTTTAGTTCTCTTTATAAAACAATTGCCTTTTTTAGAGTGGCATTCCAGTTTTCAATAGCTATGAGACCTGTGTTCTTCTAGGATCAGATTTCCAGGGTCTCATTTTAGAAACAAGCATAGCTCAAATCATGCCGAGCTTAAGAGCATTCCATGACAAGCAACAGAAGCTTTGCAAACTATGGTCAGAAGGCACATTTCATGACCTTTAGCCTGAGAAACATTAGGTAGAGGAGTGGCACATAGGAAATATCAAAAAGTAGT
Source organism: Spermophilus citellus (assembly GCF_964194105.1). NCBI lineage: Eukaryota > Metazoa > Chordata > Mammalia > Rodentia > Sciuridae > Spermophilus > Spermophilus citellus. The sequence goes on from NC_138190.1 coordinate 104,244,331, forward strand.
GGTAGCAAGAGTGTTAGGAACTATAGTAGAAATCTTACAGTTGCAGAAGTATCTCCATAAGAAAGAAAATGTCAAGAAGGGCCTTTAGCCAAGTGGTTCCCAAAGAAGGTTCCTCCGGCTACTAGGAGTTTTGGGGCTTCTCTCAGATAGGTTTCCACAGCCACTTACAAGTATGTTAGCAGATATTGAACCTGATGTGTTTGGAATCACAGATATGTGAATACTCTTTTCAGGAAGATTACTATATAATCTTATTTCACTATTCCCACCCAGGACTCAGTGTTGTAGGCAGCAAATTAGTAGCAACTGAAGTTTGTAAGACATTGATTCATTTTCACATGTGAGGTCTCAGAGAAGAGGAAATTCAATAAGTGACAGAACTTTTTGTATATAGTAGTCTCTCTTGATTCATAGATTTGCTTCCACAGTTTCAGTTACCCACAGTGAACCATGATCTGAAAATATTAAATGGAAAATTCAAGAAATAAACAATTCATAAGTTTTAAATAATTTCCAATGCAGTATATTGTTAAAATTATTTTATTGATCTTTTTTGTTATTAGTTATTCTTGTTAGTCTCTTACCACACCTAATTTATCAACTAACACCATCATAGGCATATAGCATATATGTGTGTGTGTGTATGTGTATGTATGTGTATATATACACATACACACATACATATACATTATATTTATACTTGCTATCAGGCATCCCCTGGGGATCTTGGAATATATTCCCTGGAAATAAGGGGGAGACTATTATACTTGAAAATTTTGATAAAGCATTCTGTGGGATTCAATCTTTGAATACATTATCTATTCACATATATTACCAATCTTACATGTGTAAGTGGGGAAAAAAGAAGAAAAGAAAAACAAAAAACAACCAGGAACCTTTTGAATCTATATTTGTCATGGTACACACACATATCTTTGTAGTATAATTTCTCCACACTCTGGTGATAAGCCACTTGTAAGAAATGATGAATACATAGTTCTTTGTATATAAAGATGCAAGTACTAAGTTCGAAGTTGTTTTTCAATAAAAGGCACACTGAGAGGCAAGAAGGTAGGTGCTATCAAGGACCAAAGAGTAGAATGATGCACAGCAGCCCCCTGGAGAATCAAATCTATGCCCTTGACACCATGTTTACAGTACTCCTACCAACTGGCTGTAACCTTGCCATTTAGTATCTCAGGTCTATTAAGCACGATTGCTCACAAACACAGCCTCCTTCAAATCCTCAAGGTTTGTTCCCAGTCAGAAAATCTCTCTTGAAGGAATAGGAATGGATTTTAATTTTTTTTTAAGCATTGAAAGGGCTAGGGCTCTTTGTTCTGGAAGTTTCTTAAGCTTGAAATCCATGATCTTTCCCTGTGAGGTGATCCACTTAGTGATCTCTGCTAGGCAGTCATTGGCTACTCTTAAGCAATGACTAGGTTCCACTGCTTTTTATAAAGTCCATGTTATTTCTGTTAGGAGGGCTTGGGGGCTGAAAGCGGGCAGGGGGAACTGGATAGCTCAAGGGCCTAACTATTGTCATCTGATCTCTCTTACCCTGAGGCTTTTTTGAATTTGGCTCCTCTTCACACAGTCTCAAAATATGTACCGGTCCTTCAACAGTCATTGACAAGTGGGCTCTGGAGTCAGACTGCCTGAGTTGGAAGCCAGAATCCTCTAATTACTAGCTGTGAAGCTTTAGGCAAACTACTTCATCTCTCTGAGCCTTTATTTGTTTGCCTATGCAACAAGGATAAAAATTAATTACCTGGAATTTTTCAAGAAATTAAATGAGATAATATATGCAAAGCACTTAGTCTGTAAAATACAGTAGGAATTCAATAACTGGAGCTATTAAAAATAGCAACAATCAAAAGTTACAAAGAGTCCAGGGCTGTAAGATAAAAGAATTCAGTGGAAGAGAAAGGGATAGAAAAATATGGGATATATAATGCTGGCAGAGAGATAATTTCTGGTTAAAACACAATCTGACAAATTCCTGGACCCTGTACAGACTAGGATTATTTTTGTGGAGTTTGATGTCAGGAAATTAAAAAAAAAAAAAAGATCATGTCAGAAGTGGGGAGGGGAGGTGATGGCGGTGGGGTGAGGGGGAGAGAAGTTGTAAGTTGTAAAAAAAAAAAAGTGCCCTATTTCAGGGTTGTGCTTAAAGCTGAGCCTCATGCTTAGGGTCCATCTATTTGCCTTCTGGTCTGCTATCCCAGATGACCTTTCCCAAGTCAGCCACAAAAATCCGTATAATGCCAGCTTACAAGGCAAAGTTTCCATGTTCTTCCATGCCTCCTTTTTTTTCTTGAAAATAATAACTTTAAAAAAAATGTATGTTCTCTGTCACGTTCTGGTCAAACAACTAGCTTCCCTTCCCCCCACCCAGGGGGATCTCTCCCGGTAATGTGACTAATCCCTATGGAGCCATGAAGCCACTAACCTCCCACTGAGGCTTGCAACTAGAAAGTCCAATGATCTATCCTGGAATCTTTTGCCTGGTCTGGACTTGTCCCCTTAGACAGGCTAAAAGAGTCTGCCATCGGGGACCACGGGGCATTTCCCCACACCTTACATTCAACAAACCACATTGTTTTAAATGGGAATTTATGAACGCTTCTTTTCTTTAGTGAAGATTAGAGTTCCTTTAAATTCATATATTGATTTGGTGACTTTATTTCTAAAAACAAGATATGTATATAAAAGTGTAACTTCCTATTTACTGGCTCACCTGCCCATTTCTAGTTATGAAGTGTTAATTTCCATACTAACATTAAAGCAGATCCATAAGAACTTTACTGATCACCAAAAAAATTCTTAAACGGTTTTAAAGGGCAAGATTTGTGTGGTGTGTGGTGGAGTTATCAAGATATGAATTCTTGGGAAATATAATTTCTATAATGGTAAATATCACATTTGAATTAATGAGAAAATTCGATCCAGGACACCTAGGTTAGTTTTTGGGGGGAGGTGGTGGTTGGCTTTCTCCGCACCCGTTAACAGAGAATTTTCTTTATCGAGACCCGGTTCCTCAGGCGGGCTGTGGCCATTACACAGCTCGCGGAGGTTCCAAGGTTAAGGAATGTACAGAGGTCAAACTCAGGCATTGAAATAGACACGAAAAAAAATAAAATCCACAAATACTTAAAGTTAATAATTACAGAAGTTAGAAGAGTGGGTCAGAAACGGTGAGCGCGAGATCAGTGGCAAGAATTATTCGTATAAATCTTCTTAGAGGAGGTTAAAAAATTAATTTAAAAAGAAACAGGAAATAAACCCCTAATGTCGCGTTCCGACCAGGCGTTAGGGTAAGCGCGAAGCAGTCTGTGAGCTCCAGGAAAAGTAAGCGACTTCGGGATATTTTCTAAAGTGCTCTTTGCAGCGCAAGAGCTTAGAATGTGGTTTGTTTTACGCACTAAAACCCTTGACCAAAATGCTTCAAGGGGCGCCGTACTTAAGGCTAAATTGTGTTTGTTTGATTCTTTTAAACCTTCTGTTAGCCCTACCTGAGGTTTGGCGGGGTGGGCGGGGAGCGGAGGAGAAGAGCGTGAGCGCGGGGAAACGTTTTGCACTGAATGTGCGAATGAATGAAACCCGGCCCCAACGCTGGAAACTGGGAAGCAGGCGGGAACTTTCTCCGCGAAATGAGAACGCTGCGTCTGTAAATTTAGGACCCTGGGCGGCCCGGGCTGCAGAGACCATCAGTCTCTCTTTACCCCAAGCACCTGTGAACAGGTGCTGTTTGGCGTAATCAGCACCGGCCTAGTACCAACCAGCCCCCGGTCCAGAGGAGATGTGGCCCGTCTCGAGGAGAGTTTCTAGTGTCTCTGTCCATTTTGTGCAGCCCTCTGCTAGTGGCTTCGAAGGCCGAGCTGTGGCAGCCCTAGGGCTCCACTCGGCCGCTCAAACAAGGGCTTGACTAGGTTTTATCCCTAATGCGGTAGCAAGTCATTTCCTTCTTTAACTTGATGGGGTTTTGCAATAAATGGATCAATAAAATCAAAGGAGCAGAAAGAGAAAATAGACAACTAGAAAAGTCACAAGTGTTTCTTGGGGAGACTAGGGTGCGGGCTGTTTGGACTGTGGCAGAGCAGTGGGGCCCAGACTGGGAGCGGCGCGGAGCGGGACCGGTTTTCCGGGGCTGGCAGCTGCCTAGAAAAAGTTTCCTGTGGAACGCTCTCCAGCGGGGGCGGGAGCGGCGGGCACAGCAGTGGACCTGGGAGGGGGCGAGAGGGCGGGGGCGGGGTGAAGGCCGAGAAAGGCCAGCTAGCAAACCGTTATAGTCCTTCAGCACCTCCCTTGGCTAGTGGCCCCCCTAGCCTGCCTCCCCGCTGCGCGGCTGCCCACCTGGCGACGTGACGCTGCACCAATCCCCTTCGAGCTGCTCCCGGGCCCCTCTCCTTGCACCGCCCCCCTCCTCACCCTGAAAGAGGCGCACCCTGCTGGGGCAGACACTGCGCTCTTGCGGCGGAGCACCCCTCTAGCTTCTTCTCCAGTACCGACGCTCTCAAACTCTCCTCTTGCCTTAACCAAACTTGCTTTCCCGCCTCTCAAACTCCAGCTTCCCTCCACTCCCAGCTCTTTTCCCTCCACTTTCCACTCCTCTATCTCCCACTCCACAAACCCCAATCCCCACTCCTTTCTCCAGCCCTCCCCTTTCCTCTCCCTTCCCTTCAACTTCTCGTCAGTTTCCACTGACACCCGGTGCGCTCCCAAGTCAGTCGCCCGCTCCTGCTCCTCTCGAAGCCATGGCGGGACCTGGGGGCTGGAGGGACAAGGAGGTCACAGATCTGGGCCACTTGCCGGTAAGTGAAGGACGCCTGTCACCCTCTAAGTACTCTATTTCTTCAAGTTCTGAGCACAAGGGAGAGAGTAGAGTATCCAGAACAGGAGTTGGCCAGGACTTCGACGGGACAGCAGGCGCGGGAGGGGACCTGGGAAACTGTCAGGAGGAATAGACACCCCTAAGTACCCAGGACCGCATCAAACTCCACCAAAAGGCAAAGGGAAGGGGCGGCGGTGGGGCAAAAGGGATGGCAGTGGTCCCCAAACATTTTCAAAAGGCACCCTGCTTTGTCTAGCGGCACTTTGGGTACCTATCCCAGAGGAGCTCAAAGAAAGGCCAAAAAGTGCGAAGTCCTTTGACTTCCTAAGAGTACTCCTTCCTCTTAACAGGCTACCCGTCTTTTTCTTCTTTTGCCAGAGGAGACGCCTGTTCGTCGAGTGACCTTTACTTTTAGGTGACAACGGGTTTGAAAATTACGCATTGGAGTCTAACTTTTCTCACTTCCTAATAGCAATTTCTAAAACTTTATTCTCGCCAGGACAATGTTCCCAATTTAGTGTTGCAGGACCGAAAAGGACTCGACGCCGCTTGAGAAAGAAGTTAATTCTGCACATCCCCATTTAAAAAAAAAATGTATTACGCTTCCTAGCTATCCAGATTTAGCTTTTTCTTGTGGATTTCATATGCTGGTTGTCCTGTTGCCCAATACCCAGTTTTCTCCACACTTGTAATTGATTGGTGAGCTATTATTGCCATCGTTATTAGCAGACTTATTATTTTAGCAGTGTCGTTTATTTCATTGGCATCTGGTTTCTGGCTGATATTGGATCTCACCCAAATCCGTTTTTCAAGTTCCCTTTTTAGATTGGCATTTCACTTGCACCCTCTCTTGAATGCAAAGGGCCCCTGGACTCTCAGAAAGGGAAATAAGCAGGCACAGTGCTGGAATGATCCCCAGGCATCTGTAGTTCAGGGCAGTGGCCTGCTTGCTTTGGGAAAAGCTAAATATTAACCTTGAGGTTATAAGACTATTCAAAGTCGCTTTGCCTTAATTTTATTTATATTTGGCCTTTAAAGATTGTGTTCATGATAATGACAGATACCTGACCCCCACAAAAAATGTGGCATTCTCTAAACCTGGCCATATAACTTTACACAACAATGTTGTGTCTGTGGAGGGAGGCAATGTACAGGAGTAACATTTAGCAAATTGTTCACAGTCATTGAAAAAACAAACGTCAATACATACATTTAGAATTACAAATATTAGAATTGCAATTATTGTTGCACCTTTATAAAATAACACCATAGAACTTTTTAAAAGTAACTTTTCTACCCCACATGCACCTGAAATTCCTTCTATACAATATGTACATAATATTTCTGGAATATGGAGGTCTCAACTGGTGGCTTTCTTTCTGAATAGAATTTTTATATTCAGATAAAGATTCAATCACAATGAAATGTCACACTTCTCCAAAATTCTCTGTATATGGTGGGAGAAGAGAGAGAGAGAGAAAGACAATCAAACTAGGGCAGATATATAAAACCACACATGGACAAACTGAAAAAACTCCTTTCTAAAAATGACTAAAGAGAGGAATGGGAAAGGACTCCTAGAAATGATCAGGTAGGGAATTCCACATCCAGTGAGTAAAAGAAGTGAAAATGTTATTGCCACAAAATAAACGGGGGGGGGCATAAATAAATGGTCATGGCCTGGGACATAATAATTTGTGAAAGTCTAGAAGATATGCAGAAAGGCTGCAATCTTTATATTGGTGGAGTATGACTTTTCTGAAGGTTAAGTAGGGAAGACCACATGTGGGGAGGGGATCAAGCTGAGGTTAATTTGTAATGTAGGGAGTACTAGACGCTAAACCTTAGGGCGCCAATGGTTGGCCCCATCTTACAAATCTCATGAAAATCTCAAAAAGTCCTCAGCTCCTGAAAATTCTTAAATTTATAAACTTTATAAGGAACCATTTTGCCCATTCTCTGAGGAAATTATGCGTGATATTTTCCCTCCCCAAACACCCATATCCAAACCCTAAGATATATAGTGTAAGAACAACACACCTTTCAGAATTTCCTTTATGTCAAATTTGTAGTTATGTGGAAGTTATTGTTGCTTTGGTGACTAAGGTATATAACAATGATTTGGAATTTTTTTTTACATTTGACTTATTTCCAGAGCCTTTAAAGAAGTATAAATAAATGAAGAGAAGAAAAGTTATCTAAGTCATTCGTGTGAAAATTTGCACTTTGCACATTGATGTAAAGGAGAGCTTGTAAAGCAAGGAAAGAAACCTGCATATGGTGGTATCCCTCGAAATAATTATCCTCAATAGGACAATGTGAAGATCAGACCATTAGCACTGTCAATACCAAGTAAAACAGTTTGGCAACTGCCAGATAATGAGGGGAGATTCAGATCTTGGACTGTCAAATTGATCAAAAATTATCTAGCAGCATACAGAAATATAATTAAATATTGGTCTAGTTTAAGGTTCATACATTATATGCTCTGCAGTGCTGGCCAGATAAATGACCACAAGGAAAAAAAAAAAAAACCTTGAAAGAGAACAGGCTTGCTATGTGAACTGAGATTTTAAAGAAAGTGGTTTGTGGAAAGTTTCTGGTATTTTTATTGGATAGATAATATTTGCAAATTCAAACATGAAGCAGAAGTGAAAGATGGGAAAGCAGGAAAGGGAAAGAAAATTACACAATATTTACAATTAAGAGTTTTAATGTTATATAATTATAAAACTTTTTTTGTATAATACCCTCGAGTCATAAGAGAGTTAATACTAATATCAGTGAATAATAGGTCAATTCTATCATACTTGTGTAATTGATGGGTTGCTGTAATTGTCCCTGATCTCCTATTGACCAAATGTTTCTTATAGGTAGAAAAAATAGAAAGTGCAGAAGTTTGCGGTTTGTGGTTCCTTTTTGAAAAGGGTATTATTGCAAAGCCTTTTGGCTTTATACATTTCTTTATGTTAGTGTGTGTGTATTTTTTCACCTTTACCATCAGCAATACCTGGTGCGTGTGTGTGTGTGTGTGTGTGTGTGTGTGTGTATTTTTCTTCCTTAGTATGCCTGTGTCACTCAATACTTGGGACTGGAAACTATTTCTTCATCTCCAAATCTGGCATGTCTTTCACTATGATTGTCCCCTCTGCCTTCTGTGCCCAGTATGGTAATGACATTCCTCAGGGCTGTGGCCTTGGTATTTGACACTGCCATGTGTAGTCCTAATCTATATTGGGGTCAGGATTAGACAGGCCTTGAGGACCATAGTGGCAGAGGTGATCTGAAATAGTACATGATCCAAAACTATATTTGAATTACATTAGGTTTATATTTAAATATAACTGCTAACTCTCCCATTCCCTGCCACCCAGATCAAACCTATTTTCCACATTCAGTAATGAGAAAATTCCCACTTTACAAAGTCCTTTAGCTCCTGTTTGGAAGCAGTTTTACTTTCAAGTCCACAAGGATTAAAATATTCAGTGTATCTTCCATTACACATAGAGCATCACCTTAGTTTGACATTGTACTTCAATCTATTTTCTATCTTTTTTCCAGTTTCTAGAGATGTGCTTTTCATATGTTGATACACAAAAACAGTATGCAAGAATCATCTGGGGATCTTGGGGATCCATCCGAGGAAATTCTTATTTCAAAATTCAATATTAGGCCCAAATAATCTGTATTTTTAACAGAATTCTCCATATTATTCTTATGGAAAGGGAGCCTATGCAATCCACAGTTTGAGAAGCACTGATCTATAAGAAGAGATTTTTCCGTTCTAAATATTCCATTTGAATTGTGAAATAAATTCCTTAAATTATGCCTGAATGTCAATCTAACATGTTTCCTATCATCGCCATCATTTTTAGGTTTCATCTTAAACTCTTTTCATAAAATCACTCTTCCTAATTTTTAAAACAAAAAAGTCTCTGCTATCTCATTCTAGGTACTGCACAATCTCTTTCCTTCCTTTTGCTTTGTGGCTACTGGAACACTTTCCCTCATACTTCTTCTTTTCTATCCTAAATTTAAAATGCCTTTACTTATTTTGGTGACCATTTTTAAAATTTCTATTTCTCCTTAAGTCTCTGCCATATTTGGTTTTGTGGGTCATACTGCTTTGATGGTATCTCCCTTGACCGGTAAACACTGCCTTCTAGTGGTCCTTTTTCTTCCTGTTACCCCCACCCTTTTTAAATTAATCATCAAGGTGCTCAATCCTTTTCCTCTCACCTTGAATTCCGAAGACAGACAGGATTTTCCAAAATTTTGAATTTCAGGTAATAGTTAGACTAGGAATTTCAAATTGTAGAAGATAATTTATAAAGGTAGGAAAAATATCATGAAAATATTTATCTAAAAATATTATAGTCCCCCAAAATTTTAAAACTATGATTTTTAATAATTTTCCTTACTGAAAAGCTTTAGAAATTGGAATTTCTCCTTTATTATTTTGTTTACCCAAATGGAACACAAAGTCTACTGAAACCCCAAATAATCTACAAATTGATATAGAAGTCATAAATAGATATATCTTTCCTATTCTGGTATTCTTATCTCAGTGTGGCAGAGCAGAGGAAAGGTTTGAGTAATATGAAGGTGCCTGTGATGTAGACCTCATAATTTCACAGTGATCAAAAAGAGAGTTCCTTTTAAATTCTTCCTTCCTTGGGAGCCCAGAATAAACTTGCTCTGACAAAGTGGAAAGTATAAGAAATTGAGTATTATTAACTTAATAATTGGCACAGTTCTTCCCTCTTTTTTTCCAATTTGACTACCATTTATTCTTGAAAAATAGTAGCTTCGAGACAGGAAATTAAAATAAAATGAATGAAAACAATATAGTCTTTGAATATATAGGTACTAAGTTGAGCTTCTTTAAAAAACAGGACATTTTATAAAAAAAAACATTTTATTAAATGTGAGCAAGAATACAATAAAGATGGTTTGGTTATTTGTGGGTAGGAGACAGTTTCCTGACAACACAGATACGAAGAAAATAAGGCCTCTATAAGTCCATAGACATTTTATTATTATAGTACACTTCCTTGGATTCTCTTTAAAGTAATTACCACCAAGTACAAATCTAAGTTTAAGGAGCACATGTTATTGAAGGCTAAAAACAGGATTAAAAAAATTAACTGTGCTCAGAAATTCATAAAAAAAGTTGTGTACACAATACCGCAATTCTCTAACAAATGGCATCTTTTTCAGCTACAGGGAAGCCTTAACTATAACAAAGAATGGTTTACCAATATGAATCAGTTGACATGTACGAATTTTCTGAAAGTGACCAGTAGCTGTTTCTCCAAAACTACTAATGTCTAAAATATATCTTTTAATAATATTCTTCAAGAAAACATACTAAAGTGATAAAGTCTCTAAGCTTGTCATTTAGTGATTTCTTTATTGCCTAACTTTTCCCCATAAGTCTTGCAATGAATTATAACAAAAGTGATAAGCTTAATATCAAGGGCATTATAACAATCTATTTTTACCTCTCAATTCCTGAATAATGTCATCTTTTTGTTGGGAATATACTTCCTGAACTATTTGCTTATACTCATAACTCTATTGTTATATTAATTTTGATGATGATTTGGAGAAAGTAGGCTGCTGCTTTAACAATGATCATATTAATCCAGTGGAAACATCTGGATTTTAGAATGGTAGAAATTTTAGAGCTTGGAAATCACCTAACACAACATCTTCATATTATATGTATGGAAGCTGAATTCCAGAGAGAGTAAATAACTCACCCAGGGTCATATAGTTAATTAATGGCAGAGCTGGGGTTAAAACTTAAATCTCCTGTCTCTCCATCTAGTTGAATATTTGTTGACTGACGCAATTTCAGAGCTGTGTCATTTTCCTATGGCAGTTTTGCTAAATGACACAAACATCATGCCAATATTAAGAGGTCTATGATTTAATTTGTATACGTTGCATATATTCAATAGTTTTTCTGTTTAATTTACTTGTCATAGTAATAAAAATGTTTTCTAACAGGATTAAATATTTGTTTTCTATACGTAATGAGAATTTTCAAGAACTTGTCAAAGTTTCTATGTACGTGTTTCTATGTATAATAAGTATATCATTTTTTGTATAAGTTGGCATTTACTAATGTCTCATTTAAGTATTATAAAAATAGTCTGAGAATTTATAAAGTAAAAATTTCAAAAAGCATTGTTTTGTGGAAAATAAGAAAAGAACACCCATATTTAAAATTAAAGAAATAATGCTTTAAGATGAATATGGAAGCCTTAAGATTCTGTCCATGAATGTATTTTGTTTCCTATGATGCTATATTTAAACTTGAGTCTCAAAACTATCAACTTGTGTTATAAAAAGGCATTCAGCTGATGGAAATATTACTATTTAAAAATAAAACAAATAATATCTAGTTTTCCTAGATGCTGTTCTTTTAATGCCATGGTCTTGTTATTCATAAATAAATTTATTTCTTATTTATGAGTTATTGTAGAGAATGTAAATCAAACCTCATTGAGATTTCAACTCACTCAAATTAAAATGGCAATCATTGAGAATACAAATAATAATAAATACTGGTAAGGATGTGGGGAGAAATGTACACTCATACATTGTTGGTGGGACTGCAGATTAGTACAAACACTTTGGAAAGCAATATGGAGTTTCCTCAAAAGACGAGGAAAAGAACCACCATATGACTCAGCTATACCACTCCTTAATAAATATCCAAAAGATCTAAAATCAGCATGCTGTAGTGATACAGGCACATCAATGTTTAGAGCATCATAATTCATGATAGCCAAGTTATAGAACCAGCCCACGTACCTGTCAACAGATAAATGGACAGATAAGATTTTAAATATATCACACATGCACGTGCGCGCGCACACACACACACACACACACACACACACACTGGTATTTCACTCAGCTATAAATAAATATGAAATTATGGCATGTGCCAGTAAATACATAAAACTGTATAGCATCATGCTAAGTGAAATAAGCAATATCCAAGAACTCAAGGGTAGAATATTTTCTGTCATGTACAGAAGCTAGAGCAAAATAAGGAGGCAAGGGAGGGATTCCATGAAAATAGAAATCTCAGTGGAGTAGGAAGGAAGGAAGGACAGAAAAAGTGAGGAACTGTGAAATGAAATTGACAAGATTTTGCTACATACATATATTAATACACCACAGTAAATTTCACCTTTATGTATAACTATAAAGCACCAGGGAGTGAGGGAAGAAAAGAGGAGGACAAATTTGGGACTGAAGTAGAGCAAATTATATTCAATACAAATATGACTATGTCAAATTGAACCCCAATGTTACGTATAATTATAATGCGCTAATAAAACATTATTATAGAGCTATTATAATCTTAAGAAGTCATCTAGATTTTGGATCAATATCTAAGCCTTTTGCTATATGTTAAACTTTCTGCCTGTCTGGTTAGCACTCAAAAATGGATACTGATTACTTCAACAGCAAGTAAGTGAATTTATTTCTATTTTGATTACCTTTCTAATTACATCATGAATTTTCCTCAGCTTCACATACTTGTATGTATTTAAAAGTTTTATAATAATTAATCACAAACATATTTAAGGTTTGTGCCCCTGTTTCTCTTTTATAAATGAATCAACTCTATCAAAAATATTATGACATATCTATTATTTTGGTAAATGACACTTGAGTTCTTCAAATGTAAATTTTAGATGAATAAATAAGGCAGATTGGAATTTTATCAAGAATATTGACATCTTTTTTTACTATTTTTTTTCAGGATCCAACTGGAATATTCTCACTAGATAAAACCATTGGCCTTGGTACTTATGGAAGAATCTACTTGGTAAGTGGGATTAGATTATGTATTGATTTTTCATTTTCTAATAACAACAATAATTTTGAGTTGAACCCCACACTGCAAGTCAAACAATGTAAGAACATGACATTTTACTCTGAGAGATGAATCAAATTAAGATAGCATAATTACATCTGTAAAACGTATTGTTTATTGTTACTACAGGGATGGATTAATGAATCTATAGAGAACCCATCCACTTCACAAAATGGATGGATTAGTGAATCTAAGCCAAACAATGCAACATATATTTTCAAATTATTAGCAGAAAATTAATAAAATCACCAATGCAAAGGAGAATTAATTCAAATGAAATGTATCCAAATAATATTACTTTTTATGTTATATATCTGTGCCATTCTAATTATCCACATTCAACTTTAAACTGAATGTTATAAAAAGAAAAATTATCATAAAATTCTCTATCATACTTCATACATGAGTGTGAATGTGTGTGTGTGTGTGTGTGTGTGTGTGTGTGATAAAGTTTGCTGAAGAATCTAACAAGAAAAATCCTGCATTTGTTTAATGATTACATATTGAGCTCCATGGCACTCTGTTAGTCTTCAAGGATGAAGTTCTGGACAAAATAAGCAAAGATTCCTGATTTTCCCAGTCTTATGATCTAGAAATATATGTATGTATGTGTATGGAGGGGTTGTAGGAGCCACATAAGTAAGCACACACACACATAAGAAAAACTGTGTAATTTCAATTGTAATATATTATACATAAGAAAATTCCTAGTGAGATAAAAACATAGAACTGGGCCTGGAGCCTTTATTTATATTGGAGTGTCAGTGTTGATCTCCCATCCCTTTCTAATTCAGATGGTGCCACCCTCTACTTTCTGACTCACATCTCTGGGAATGCATTTTCCCAGAAGGGGCTTCCTTTCTAACTCATCTACTGAGGTTGAGTGAGGTGACACATCTTAGACTTTGCACAAAAGGAACCATGGCATAGAATTTCAGTATTACAAATAGCATGGGGAGAGGTCCTACATGCAGAAAGAACCTTGGTGAGTATAAGGAACAGAGAATGCCAGTATTTATTTAAAAATATTTTTAAGCCATTTTGACCTTAGCTATTTATGGAACAAATAATCTAGAGAAAGTGAGAAGATAGAGATTCAAATATATTATTTATGGTATCTTAATTGAGTATCATACTGAATGGTTATTTAACATTTGTGTGATCTTGATCAGTTTTGCCACTTAATTAATAGAAAATTACATGTTATGCATAGACGGAAAAAGTTCCTCTTCTTTATGACACATTTACAATTCCATTGCTTTATACATATTTTAATTCCTGAGGGGTGTGTGAATGTGCCTGTGTGGGTGTATACATATTTATTTTGACTCAAAGGATTACAGCCTTCTCCTCCATCAAATGTTAGAAGTAATCTCAAAAACAAGGTAAGAAGTAAAGGTAAGATTAGACAACATAGGGGGATAGTTTATCATCATCATTCATCAGAACTGTGATGCCATGCCTAGAAGAAAAGTCAAGAGGATAAACAGGTAAGTTGTGCATGTGAATTTCCTGTTTTAATACCTATTGAGTATAATATATATTTGGTAAAATTCACTGAAGTTTTATTAGTTTAAACAAACACATATAGCCATGCAACTATTAATAGCTATTTTCAATATATATCTTAAGTTAATGACAGACTACCTTCAAGGGCTGTTCAACCAGTTCATTGTGTGCTATCCCAGCAGATGTGGTATGGTAATAGTTGTCATATACTTTTGCTGTAACATAAACCTATAATACTACTATACTTTTCCTGTATTTACTACATTTATTTTTTCCTATATACTCACTACTATTTTATTTAGATAATAATTAAAGTAAATAATTATTTTATATTAATTTTTATTTTAGCCATTTCTGAAATTTTCATTTCTTTATGTAGATCCATGTTTTCATCTGGTATGAAAAGGTTACACCTGAAGAATTCCCTGTAACGTTTATTACAGCTCAGGGCTTGTAGTAATAAAGTCTCTGACATGGCATGGAAAGTATATATTTCTCATTCATTTATGAAAGGCATTTACATTAAGTATAGGATTCTGGTTTGACATTTATTTTTTCATCACTATAAAAATGTCACTCCATTTTCATCTGGATTACATAGTTTCTGAAGTCTGCTATAATTCTTATTTGCTTCTTTGTATTTTTTTCTCTAACAGTAACAGTCTTTAAGACTTTTCTCTGTCTTTGTTTTTCAGAAATTTAAATTTGAAATGTATAGAAAATTATTGTTTATGTGCATGTGTGTTTTGATGGGGTATTTATCTAAGATAAAAGTTAGAGATCTTTGGTATTCTCTGAGATTCTTGTATATGTGACTTGAAATATTTCATTATTTTGTGGAAATGTTTGGCCTTTATCTCTTCAGATATTTATTTTGCCCTGTTCTCTTTCTTCCTTTTTAAATCCAATTTTATATGTGAAAGAACATTCAATATTACCCACAATTCTTAGTTGCTCAGATTAAGTGTGCTATAGGTATTTTCATTCTCTTTTTTCTTTTGTTTCTGTTTGGATCACTTTTTTCCTTGTCTTCACTTTCACTGATTCCTTTCTCAGCTCTTTTAAATCTACGAAGACTACCAAAGGCATTCTTCAGTTCTATCACTTTCTTTTCATTGTTAGCACTTCTAGTTGACATTTTTATAGTTAATATCTTTGCTGAAGTCTCCTATTTGTTCATGCATGTTTTCCATATTTTTCACCAAAGATTTCCTTGTATCAATCATCATTTTGTTAAGTTCTGTGACTGATGGTTTCAATAGCTAAGTCATATCTGAGGCTATTTATGTTGATTGCTTTGTCTCTTGAGAATGAACTCTCCCCCCTTTTATGAATCTTAAAATTTCTGTTTAAATATTAGACATAGTAGATAGATGAGTGTAGATTGGAGTAAATAGTATTTGTTCCTTGAAGTGTGCACACTTGTTCAGCTAAATTGTTAATGTTGAGGTTGAATCAATCCAAAAGGAAATAAACTACGTTTGGGTTATGTCATTGCTGTGGTTACCCTCAGTTTACTACCAGTTTCAGATTACTCTGTTACCTTGTACTTAGTATGGGAGTTAGTTTTATGGAAGGTTTTTCTCAATATTCACACTCTACCCTCAACTTCAGACGTTTCTGTTCATGTGGGCCTCAGAAAGATTCTCTCTCCATGCTCTTGCCCTCTCCTAGTAGTATACTGCCATTGCTTCTTACAAAGTGCTTATTAACCTGGTGGTGTGAAGCAGGGATGAATTCTCTGCTTTCCAGAATTAACCTTTCTTATAGATCTTGTGACCCTGGGTCGTGGGAATGGGGCTTTCTTAGTTATTATGACCCTCTCTTAGGGGTAGGACACACTTCTAATCATTTTGGCTCAGAACTAATTATTGCCTTCCTCCCAAAGTAAAAGACATTATGTTTTTAACTTTCCCCATTTGCAGTAGATCTTCTGTACCCTAAAAGAAATAGGGTTTGTTGTCTTTTCCTTAGAGCTTAAGAATTTTATTCCTTACAAAGAGAGAAACTGACTAAACTAAAAATGGTGACTTAACTTTCCCATGTGGTGACTTTTCTTTACTAGGTCTGTACCCTAAATCCATGCAGAAAAGCCTGTATGTGTTTGTGTTTGTGTGTGTGTGTGTGTGTGTGTGTGTGTGTAAATTTCTCTTGTGTTTGTGGCTCCTAAGGATTCTGTAATCTCATGCAAGCCCACACTTGGTCTTTAGCAATTCATTAAAGAATAGTTGATTTTTTTATACCTGCTTCTGTGTTGATCCTGTCATCTACTTGAAGCCACAGGTGAGCCAGTGCTCATGTTCCATCTCTCCTTGCAGGTACTTGTCTTTCTTCAGACTTAGGCTACTTTGGTTGCCTCAAGATTTCTCTCTGGATTGAAGGAAAGTTGTAATTTTAAAAATTACTCAGCTTTTTCATGTCATTAGGCTAGGATGGGCATGTTTTCCAGACTTTAGATCCCCATCAGAAGCAAGAAATCCATGTCAATTCTTTATGGTGGAATCTTCATGAAGTATTTGCCATATGCTTGGTCATGTACATATTCATGATTCCTAATAATTTTATGTGAACCTATTCAGATCCAGAAATAGAGAATATTTTTTACCATCAGATTTTCAAAGTAGAAACCTATGTTACAGAAAATAGTTGCTTTCAGCTTTATTTACACCACACAGATTCCCCCATCTCTCATGAACTTGACACCCCTTTTTTCTATCTCAAATTAATTTCCTTCTGCAAAAAATTTGGGAATGGTGTCACTGAATAGTGATACCAGCCTCATGTTAACAATCTGGGGTATCTACTAAACACTTTAAAAGGCTCATCTCCTTTACATCAACAATTCCACTTTTGGAAATTTATGATAACCATCAAAGATATAGTAAAAACATACAGATACTCATTGCAGTAGAAAGGTAACATATTATAGTGAAAAGGGCCTGCTTTGACACACACAGTTCTATCTAATTCAGTGCTATTTGGTCATTAATGAACTATGACCTTGAGCAAGTTACTTAACCTCTGAGTATACATTTCCTTATTTATACGAAGGAGCTAGAAATACTTACCTTGCAAGGTTTGATGAAATTCAGAAACAATATGTATAAAATGTTTGATCTATTGTAGATATCTGTTAAAAGACAGTCAATACTATCTTTATTGTTGTTATTACTTTAAAAAAGAACAATCCAATAACACTCTAAATAATAAAAACAAATATAAATGGATTATTTTGTATGCCATGTATCATTTTCCTGTAAAGCAGTGTTTATGAAATTATATAGTAGTATAGAACTATTCTTAAGACATTAAGTATTCTTTACTATACATACATCCTGATTATGATTATGTTTAAACATGCAGATGAAAATGGTGACTTAACTGTTTAAAATAATGAGACATTGGGCGTTTCTGTTTCTTTTTTATTTTTTTTTTAAATTTTGGCACTGGGGATTGAACCCAAAGGTGCTTAAACACTGAGCCTCTTTTATTTCGAGGCAGGGTCACACAATGTTGCTTAGGGCCTTGCTAAATTGCTGAGGCCTGCTTTGATCTCCTGTGTCAGTCTCCCAAGTAGGTGGGATTATAGGCATGTGCCACCATGTCTGGCTGTGTTTTTCTACTCTCTATATTTACTAGCCTATATTTTATAATATATATGTAAATATTATAAATGTGTCTGTGAATGTGTGTATATACATATATTTTTATATATTCATATAATTATATATTCATATAATATATAATTTACATATAATTATATATATATATATATATATAAATTGTTGCCAAATGCTGTGTATGTAAACTGTACAACAAAATGGAAGCATCATACCATTCAAAATTAATGGCAAAGTGACTCATAGAGTCTTTTGCTTTTTCAGTGCTGCCAACCACATCCCCTGCTGGTGTTTGTTTTGGTTAAAGTCTCTCCAATGTCTTCCAGCTTGTTTCCAAGGCCTCCTTCTCTGGCAATTTTCCAGCTGTCTGCTGAGATCTGTGTACATTGAAAAGAAGACTGAGTCTCGCACTCTGCATTGTAACTCTTTTCCCTTCCTTCTTTTTCTTTGAATTAGATGTCTATCCTTCCACCCTCTCCTACCTCTTGCCAATATAAACTTCTCTTGAAATTGTGGGTTTTCTTTTTCCTTTTATTTTTAGTAGAGAGAAGTACTGTTCTTCCTTTCCTCTCTAGTAGAATTAGAAAATATATTTCCCTCTTCACCCTTAACTTTCATAGCTTATGGGCCATCATTTGAATTGAAGGAACATTTGGTATTTGGGTATGTAAAGCCATTTTTGAAAAAAAATAGTGTGAAACTAATTTTTAATGATATGATTAAAAAATGAATTTCCCAAAGAATAATGTACAAAAAGAGACCACAGTTATTTTATAAAATATTAAGAAAGAGACCAAAAGTCCTTTATGGTGGCATAGCTAGACTTGGCAGCCTGACTCCCACTGACTCTCACCATGTCACTTGACTTTTCTGTGCTCATTTTTTCAATTATATCGCACATATCCTAGACTATATAATTTTCAGAGTTTCTTCTAGTTTTGAGATTAAACACCTTACAGTGCCTAGACTCAGTATAATGCAAGCTATTCTTATTCTTTCTGTCTGTCATCATCCTAATAATAATAATCTGATAATCCTTTCACCACCTTACAAAATATAAGTTGATCATTGGCTATTAGTTGGAGTATTTTCATATTTTACCAAATAAATATTTTCATATTTCATCATGTTTTTCCTTTTGTTTCCTTCTGCTTCACCATCTGATGGACTTGATATTTTGCACAGTAACTACTATGATATCCAATGCAAAGGTAAAACTGGGTAGCAGACATTCCAGAAAGGCAGTATTCTTCATTATAGGTTATCGTTATCTAATAGCATTTTTAAAACATAATGCTAGTGAGGTAAATAATGAACTGCTCTTCGAGAATGGATGAGTTCACCCTGACCTTCATAAATACTTGACTGCACAGCTAACACCAATCACCTGCTCCCACGTTGCCATTTGCAGATAGTGAGAACAGAAAATAGAAGAGGAAAAGATTCATGGCAACCATTTTCAGTGAAGGAAAATTTACTGATATACAGCAGACATCTATGGATAGCTCTAGAGCCTACATATATATATATATATATATATATATATATATATATATATATATATATATATATGCCTGATGCCTAGTTGGAATGCAATTACATGTAAAAGGGAGAGACCACACTGAATTTCTTATTGTTCTAAAACTTAAAACATACCTTGATCTTAAGTAAGCATCTGATAGGGATTAAAGGTGTCCTACATCTTGGTAGTCAGCAGATTTACTCAGATATATGAAGGTGTGGCATTATAGTCATAAGCAAATTCTTAAATTGTTTACACTCTTTAAGTGCACCATTGAATGTGGAAGTTTCTTTTCAAAACACTGTCTAATGCATAACTCTTAAATTTGTTGTTTTTTAAATCCGTTCTTGACACATTGCTTTTACTTGCAAGCCTCATCAGACAGGTGAGATTTAGGTTTATTAGTTACATTTTCTGGATTTGAACTTGGGGCAGGGAATGGCAACAGAAAAGAAGGAAATAAATGTTGTCCTTAAAGTTGATGACATACAATTTATGATATTTTAAATTAAGTTTCAGAAACATGGTGCTGACATTTAGGTTGCCTAGTCACCAGGCCTATTGGATGGGGGTTTGAGTATTTTTCCTTTTAGGCTGAAATTATACTGTTTATTTGCCTACCAAATGTCTAGCACTGTGAATGCTTTCTTTTTAGGTAGGAAAGTTTCCTCACATCCTTGCCATTTTGCAAATATAGCTCAATTAAGTCAGCCAACAAATATTACTTGAGTGCCCATAAAGCACGAACACTGTGTATTTCATTATATGTTGCAAGCCACTAAAGTGGGAGCTGAAGCTAAAGCTTAATTGAGGCCATAGGCATAG
Source organism: Spermophilus citellus (assembly GCF_964194105.1). Classification (NCBI taxonomy): domain Eukaryota; kingdom Metazoa; phylum Chordata; class Mammalia; order Rodentia; family Sciuridae; genus Spermophilus; species Spermophilus citellus. Next base: position 104,264,544 of record NC_138190.1, read on the forward strand.
TAGGCTGTTGTGTCTTCATAGTGCAATACCACAAGTCCAGAGCCACTTCTTGTTTCACCTTCTTCCTGTGACTTTGCTCCCTCATGATATTGTGCCTGAAAAGTCAAGTTCAATCTTTGTTAAGTAACCTCAGGCTGCTCTAGCATAGGAAATATTAAATTTATCCATTAAGTAAAAACATTGTTTTGAATATTTAAAATTTTCCATAATAAAACATTTTTAAAATATTTATTGAATGCATACTATGTCTAAGCACTGTGTTAGGTACTAGGAGCTTGTTAGAATGATCAGGAACATCTGGGGGGGGTAATTTTTACTGATTCACTTTAAGTAGAGGTAATGATGGAGGTATTTTCCTTGTAATTGTGACCTCTCATTTGAGAAAAGTGATGGGCACTATGAAGAAACAGGGGACCTGGATGAGGTTGGGGAAAGAAAGGAGAAAATAGGAATATAGTTTTATTTTCCTGGATGTAGAAAGTCTAATGAAGCTTCTAACTTTCTAACTAGTAAGACTCCAAGAACAAGTTTTTCCTCAATAAGAGAACAGAGGTTGAATGTTTGTACTGGGGGTGAAAAGAACCAGCATAGGCTAAATAAATTAAGACTCAGGGGACCAAATTAGTGGAAAGTGCTGAGGCTTAAAGGCCTTGGAGAAAATGGAATATTTCTATCTTGGCCATGACATCTCTCCAACTGTGGAATATAACCCAGGTCTCTGAATTGTAGGCTTGTATTTATTTTCCTATGTTATTCCAAAATTTACTTCTGCATCTCAATAAATCTTGAGGGAGGAAGAAGCAGTTAATGGGCAGATAGGAACAAAAGGTGAAAGTAAAAGTCACATGTGGGATTTCTGTTCCCAAGAGTCCATGATAAAATTTTTCACAACTACTGAAATATGTTTAATAAATTCACAAACGTAGACGGGGAGCAATTCAAATTCTATACTTGGAGTGTTAGAGTAATAAAAATCATTATCTCATTTTTGCAGATACTTAATCCAGTTGATTAAATAAAGTAGTCCCAGGGTCAGAAAAGACAAATTTAAATGTTTGTACATAAATAAACATTTTAAACAAAGTCACAACTAATAAATTATTTATAGAATGATGGCTTTGATCAGTAAAATAAAAGTGTCTCAATTGTAAAATTCTTTATTAAACATAATATAAATCTCTGCATGAGAAGGAATAGTACAGTTAATTAAAAATAAATATAGAAAATTGCTATTTGATACTTACTTTGTATACATAACGATGCTTTAAATGTATCAGTCTTAACAAAAATTTATGTAGACAAGTTTTTTTTGGTTTTTTGTTTGGTACCAAGGATTGAACCCAAGGGCATTTAACCACTTAGCCACATCCCTAGACCTTTATTTTCTTTTCATTTTTTAAATTTTGAAACAGAATCTCACTATATTGCTTGGCTAAGTTGCATAGGCTGGCTTCAAACTTGTGATCCTCTTGCCTCAGCCTCCGAGCCCCTGGGATTACAGGCATATGTGCCACCCCTGGCCTATATGAATAAGTTTTTATACACCATTTTAAAAAGTAGTGAGTTTGGATGGGGCTGTGTTAGCAGCATTAATGTACTCTTAGTCTAATATATTGAAAAGCAGACTTTGTTTTGCTTGTATATTATGGTCACATATTCAGAGTAAATTCATTGGAAATGGTTTAAGTTTAAAGAATTCTTCATCTCCTTTATCCTCTAGTAGTTGACCACTAAGAACTAGTTAGCTAGGTCCCCACCACATTTTCTCCCACAGACACTTTAAAAAATATATTTTAGTCAATTCCTTACTCTTGAAATAAAAAATGTGTCCTAACATGATTTTAGGTCTTTCCCATGCTCTATCTTATTTGTCTATTTCTATCTAAGGTAGTTTTGTGGGTAATGCCCAAAATACATAGAAATTATTGTGCAATGTATCTCTCTGGTGTTATCAATGGAATAGTGGAAGCTCTTAAATTTTATGTGGCCTGGGCTACTCTCAAGGTAGGCTCTTACAAAGAAGCCTAACAACAAAATAAAATTAAAATATCAAAGATTATAAAAAGATTTCACAGTTCTTTATCTTGCAATCGTATTTTTCTCTGCTCATCTGCACTTAGGTTATAATAAATTAATCCTCTACTATAACATGGAAAAAGAAAGGGAAAATGACACCTGAATTGTGTGTCACTTAAATTGGAGAAATTAGGATATGGTAGTGGTTTATGTGCAGTTCTTTTTAGAAAAATAAGATTCTTTTAGGTTTGTCCTTTTTCCGCAGAGTTCCTTTATGACTAGGAAAAAAAGGTTGGATTGTTCAGAGTCCCCTGAGGGAAAAGAAGATTGATTATATTCTAAGCACTGCCAGTAACTTTTTGTATAAATCATTAACTCTGAAGAGCAGAAAACAAAACAAAACAAAACAAAAAAACTACCATGATCAAAAAGGACAAGTCTAAGAGTCCTCAGAGAAGGATGGCTTTTCTTGACATGGATAAAAAATAAATAAGTTAAATTATTTAGTATACAAACTAGTTGAAAAAAGTTAAAGACTCAAATATTAGCCACTTTTAGAGATAGTGACCCCAAGTTCCTAAAAGTGAGTAACAATCACTGAGTGCTTACATTGTACCTAGTCCTTAAAATTCACTTACATCTCATAAGAGCATTATGAAATGAGTACTATTGCTGTCATTGTCCTTCCATTCAGAAATGAGGAAACTGAATATTCAAGAACTTCAGTTGCTGAACAAATTCACAAAAGAAATACACTGTGAATTCAGGAGTCAAGCCAATTTTTTCCTGGTTCATAGGTGTGTGCTCTTAACCCCTACTATATGATATTCATCTCAGAATCTATACCCCATAGTCAAAAAGCATTCTACTAGATCATCCAGTTAAAAAACTATCTGCCCAAGTGCAAAAGCGCCCAAGTTTACAGAAGACTAGTGAACTGTGGTCAGTGATGAAGACCATTAGTGATGTAGTCTTTCAGCATATTTATTTCTTTCATGGTGAGTAATAAAATAATATAATTTGAGGGTCCTTTTCTGGAACCTAATAGAATTTCAAAGTGGATGAGGACGAGCAGATAGGCTTTACAGAATACTAAAAGCTCATGGTTGCATTCTTACTTAGACTGTGGAAGCCCTAGAAAGGTAGAGAACTACATTCTGTTATCCCTTCACTGTGTTCTAGTGAAAAGTGTCCCATCTTCAAGATCAGGGACACTTTTCCTCAGTTACTGCTCATCTTGGGAGTCTAGGGGAAGAGGAAGACCCTGAAGGAACATTGAAAGATAATGTATCCATTATGAATGATTAGTTTCTAATTGTTGGGTATTTTAAGAATTAATAAAATTTAAAAATTACGTATTTTCTAATGGATGACTTTCTAAGAATATGAGTGAATATTATAATATATAAAACGTAGGGGACCTTTGTCCCCTGCCTAAGAACAAAACTTCCAGAAGCCTGGCTGGAATAAATTACATGGAGGGCCTAAGTGGTTATAGCCCAGAAGGTTAGAAGGTAGCAGAGGAAGAGAGTCCAGTAGGTGGATATAGACAAGGTTTGACATTGAGATGAGAAGGTGAATAGCAGGTGTGCTGTAAAATTCTCTTTATATTGTTTCCATTAGATAGGGATGCAGGGTTCAACAGAACTTACAACCTGAGGTTTCCCTGGTGGTTAATCTCTACAAGAGTTTTGCAAGCAACTGAATTTCTCCCAACTTGTCACAAAATAGATTGTTGCAATGACAGTAAGAAACTAGCTGTAAGACCTAGAATGGACCCTTGAAGACTTTTTAGATTGTAACACTACCTTTCAAATTTCTTCAGGGGCAGGAACCTGGATTTTTCTATTTTCATAATACTCCCAGAATACCTAGTATATAAAATGCCTTGCATATATTAGGCACAAGGGCATCAGGAATAAATGACAAGCAAAATTTCAGTGTAGACTTCTTGGTATGTTTTCTGTTTCCCACACTTATGTCCTTATTTTGTTATCAGTATTGTCATCCTATAAAGTAGATACTATAAAAAATTATGTACATCTGGAAAATTTATCTTATTCACCTTTGTAATCTCTTTGAGACTAGCACAATATCTTATATACATGAATGCTTGGCCCAACTTCCACTGCAACTAAAATGATATGTGCAAGTGACCCCTTCCCAAATTACATGTTTTAACAGATGTATCTTGATGGAAAAGATTGACTAATGACACCCTCTTAAGCTAATGCTGGAGACAGGTTAGCCTTTCAAAATTATACCACCTAAGTAACTTTCTATTCTGACTATTTAAAAAAGGTGGCACTGTGTAGAGATAAATATTTCCAAAGGATGAAAATATTAGCCTTACTTTTTTATTACTTTCTGCTGAATGAGTCATTTAGGAAGCTTGAAAGAGTATATTTTTTCTTGGGGTACTGTAGTTTTCTGTAGTGTTGTTGGCATGGTCAAGTATAAGGATGGTTTCAAGAGAGCCTCATACCTTCAGGAAGATGTCTAGAACATGTTCAAATATTTCCTGACTTGGAAAATTGGCAGCCATTAGAAAGAAAAACACATATAAATAAGAGCCTAAAAATGTCCTTGCTTCTCTTCGCCTTCTACCTACGCTTGCCAGTCACTGTAATGGGTTTTTTAACTACCTTAAATTTTATTAAGTTTCAAAAGAAATTCAATGGCCCAAAATATTAAACTCTAAAAGTTTTAGTAATGTGGATTTTGCAGGTTCTTTACACACACACACACACACACACACACACACACACACTGACCAATTTTTTTTCTTAACTTTATGAGTAATTTTCTAATCCCACATCCTGGAAAGCTGCTATCAGTCTGGGATAGTTGGCTACTATATGTATATGCTTGATTTATGTACTTTCATGTTTCAACAACATATAATATGTAGTGAAGTTAGAGGTATCTTCTTCTCAACTTCACTAGAGTACAAGTAATAAACATGAAAAATAAGTGCAAAATAGTTTAAAAGAATCATAAAATAGAGTGGCGATATGGGTAGGGCACATAGTTTTCTCTAATGAGTACAATGTGAAAATTGGCTTGACTGATTTTTTTCACCACTATGAAGTCCACCCCCCTAAAATATACAGATGGAATTAAATGACTGTTTTTTGATGGAAATTACCAAAAATATTTGTTGGCATCTGGTACACATAACCTTACTAAAATGGAAAATGGACGTTTTACATTGCATCCAAAATGCTATTAGGGACTTCTCAGGCAGATGTTAATGCCTGAACTCAGGGAAGGAGATTAGCAAAGCATAACTCACTGTCCACCTCCTTTCCTGAGGCCCTTAAGATGGGATGGCTCTGGTGTGAGGCCAGAATTTTTTAGATAAACCTTCACTAATTTCTTCCACATTTTTGGATCTGGCAGTGGCATGAGTGATAGGTGAATTGGGATGGGAGAGAGTTTACTTATCCATTAGAATGACTGGTTAATTTATACAACATAATTTGTTTATAGAAAAAAAATAGCAAAGTAACTATTTCCATGATTCCATTGAGGCTGTTTTAAAGCCTTCTTCTACTCTACAAAACAGGAGAATTTTTACTTTATTGAGGATCTCCCTATAACAGGTTTTAGAATACAACTATGTGGACTGGGGGTGTAGTTCAGTGGCAGAGCACTTGCATAGCATGTGTGAGGCCCTGGGTTCTATCCTTAGCACCACATAAAAATAAATAAATAGAATAAAGGTATTGTGTCCATCTACAACTAAAAAAATTTAAATTAGTTAAAAAATATAGGGATATGCTCTCAACTCCTTTGGTAAATGCTCATGTCTTTTGGTTCTGTTGGTTTGTGAATTATCTTGCCAATTACTCACATTTTATATATCATTACACACTTGGCAGAAAACTATAATTCAGTTTATATGAATTATAGTTATAGAGATTTAGTGCCTGGGGATGTGTCTCTAAGTCTATGGAACTTGCCCTCAATTTGCATTAAAATAGGTGGAATGAAATGTGGACCCCAGTAACTAGCCCCCAACTTTTTCTTCTATAAAAGCTGTAAAAGCAAGGACAATATAATGTACATTACTTTAATATCCTCTGCGGAATCACTGTGTTGAATCATATTTTGATAGTTAATTCTATATTTTGTGGTTTTCTTCATTCAAATCTTATATTCCAAGACCTTGATGATCAGATAGGGGTGGGGAAAATATAGAGTAGAGGGAAAGTAGGAGAGTGGTACATGGGAAATCTTTGAATGGAGATTGCCTGATTTGTCAAAAAAAAAAAAAAAAGAAAATCAAAGTTATGTACTTCATGTTGTTATTTTAGAAGGGCTCTGGACTGGTAAACTGATAGGTAATGTTTCAGTTTAATTATACTTAAAAGATGCAAACACCTACTATTATTGTAATAAATATTAATCAGTGATATTGGCCATTTTGTTAAAAGACCTTATATTTTATCTCACAGGCCAGGCTATCACTGGTTTCAATCTACAGATTGGTCACAAAAAGACCATTTGTGTCACTTAGCACCTCATTGGATGTGGTTCATTTCTCTGAGTTGTAATTTAAATAACTCTTTTTACCTAGGCACTGGGAAGTTTACCTTAAGGATGGATAAACAGGGCATGACTGGCATGTGTACAGTGTAAAATTGAGGTATATTAGCAGCAGAACTTCTTAAATATATCCTCACATTACCCTCCTCCTAATTCCATCAGCATTACCCAAAGATTGTATTATTTTCTCCATTTTGTAAAATAATGTTCTCTCAAGGACAATTGACGATCTCCAAAGAAATAATGCTTATGCAAATTATAAGAAGATTCATAAAGTAGCAGCACAGTACTGGAGGTCCCCAGTTGATATGACATTGCTGGTTATGCCTTCTTTGGATTTTCTCAGATTCCAAGTAGAGAGAGAAATAGAACCATAAACAGTGTCAATATCTGCCAGCTCTCGAAGGGACCTCATTGGCTGGATCTTTTACCATCAACCCTCTTTCTAGTGATTTAGGCTCCTAATTAAAATGTAAGAAAGGCCATGTACTGTAATGTAGAGATTAAAAAAGATTAAATTTTATCCAATGACCATTCAAGATAATACCATTAATTAACTGCTTACTATATACCAGATACTATTCTATATACTTTATGGGAATTAACTCATTCAGTCCCGATAGCAATCACATGAGGTAATTTTTTATAAGTGTTCTGATTTCATATGTGAAACTGACGGGTAGCAAATTAAGTCACCTGTCTAAAATCGTGCAGTACTTGGCTGGGCCAGCTTTGAATTCAGATTTCACTGGCCTCACTTTTAACTATGCCACATAAAACTATAGGAGAATTGTTAGATACAAAAAGAGCACCCTTCTGTATGACATAATCAGATCAGTGGGGACCTGAAAAGTAGTTACACCAAGCCCACAAAGAGTGTTTATGATGAGACTCCAGAGTATACAATTTTCCTAGTGTCAATAGCATGATTGTTTTCCTTCAATAAGTCTCAAAGAGTCTTTCTGACAAAGGCAGAGAAAATTAGAGAATTGTCTTTTAAGTTTGACAAACCCAGATTACCTGGCACATTTTATGAGGAACACTAGAGACTATGTGAGAAAGTAATTAGCCTTTCACAAAGCACTTGTTCTGAGAGGTAAATATTTAAGGATTCAATTAAAATTTCTCACTGAGAGCAAGCTGTTTTTTAAAGAATAAATTTTACATAAAATATTTCAGCAGCCCAATATCCAGCACACAATATAGGTTTTGGAACCAAGAAAAACAGAAAAAATATCATGCTATTGATATTTTGCTATAAAATTTCAAGAGGGAAATTTCTTTTTCCAAAAAAACTAGACAGTAGACAACCACTATTTAAAAGACTAATTCCTTTGATGAGAGCCCTGTAAGGTATCAGTTCAGTTTCATGAAATGCATTCAATGTAGTTAGCTAAAATTTTATGTAGAAACTTATTGAATCCAAGTTGGAGTATGCAGCTTCCATCTTTATATAATAAAGTTATCCTTGTCCCCTACTCTGCCACAGTGGAAACATGTACCTTGGTGTCTGAATTTACTCATGGCTCTATGAAGTAAATGACCAGAGAGTGAGTCAACTAATCTCTCTAGGGCACAGAAGTTTCACAAAAATAATGGGGACAATGAAATCTATTATGTAATGTATGTTTTATTATGGCATGAAAGAACATGAAAATCCCCTTCATCAATATTGAAAATAATTTTAAAATGTTCTTAACATTGGGTGTTGGAAAATTAATGAGGGAATGTGTTTGTTTAATATGAAGTTTGTTTTAATATTCAATGCTTAGAAAGCTGAAATAGATGAGAAAAAAATCAAACCCTACTACAAGGAAGAGCTAGGAGGTTTCCCTAAAGTCTATAGATAAAATTTTAATTTATAGATGACAAAACTCAAGCCTTGATAGTGAAAATGACTTGTTTAAGGTCAAATATCAGAAAATATAAAGCTTTAATTTGCTATAGAAATCCCATGTTCCTATACTTCCCTAACTCACTCCCACTCATTCAAGGCTTCCCAGATATTAATGTATAATCCAGCTTCTAGGCAGCCATCCCCTAAATGTCCTAGGAAGCTGACAGTGAAATATCTCAATATTTTTCCTTCCACAACAAATTGTCAATAATTAGAATAGCGATAATTCAAGCTGATGGAAATAACTGTTCTATAATACCAGTGAAGCTATTATATTTTAAAAATTAGGGATAATGATTCAAATGTACTTCTAGAAGCTTTTGAGTGACAGCTATAAGTAAAGAATACTATTGACTTTATGTTAAGGAGGCAACACTCTATCACTGAGCCACAACCCCAGCCCTACTCAGTGTTATTATTTAACATTTTGCATAATTTCTCCCAGATATATTAGTTGGTGGTAATCATTTGAAAGCACTGAATCTAGTGAAAGCCTGGCTCTATTGTTTTCTATATGATTCTGTAGCAGGTCAACTAACTGCTAATACTAGATGTGCAAGGGGTCAGGAGTCAGTGAGGGACAGAGAATAAATTAAACAATATATAATAGATCATGGATCTCAATGTTGCATTTGTTCTGGGTAATCTACAGTTTGACATGAATTGAGAAACTGTTTCAGCAACATGGTGAAGAGAGTCAGCAGCAGGCCTAGACATGCTGCCCCAACAGAATACCCTTATTTCTACATTACAGAGGTTATCAAGTGGGAGTGAACACCAATATCCTCTGGAGGAATCATTTGAAAATGCAAATATTCAAAACCCACTCAAAATATTCTGATTTGAAACTACTTGTTAGCTGAACTTGAGATCCTAAGTATAAACTAGAAATATCAGGGAGGATTAATTACTTTTTTCAGAAGTTGGAAAAATAAGCGTATATGTTGAGAAGGGAGAGATTTAATTCAATGTGGTGTAATTTGCAGAAAAATATCCCAGACTGAAAATATTTCCCACAGAACAGCCTGCCACTCTCCTTCAAATTCCCATTAGTAGAGTCATACTTTCAGACCCCTCACCAGAAATCACCTGCTCACGTGCATATTATAAATTAAGCAATACATTAAGCCACTGATTAACACTTTAGCACACATGAGATTAGTTCTCACCTTAAGCCTAAGGGAAATGAGGCACAAGGCAGGTAAATTATTTTTGATGGCTGTGTGAGAGTTGAGAAGGGAGAGTTTTGTAGGAGTTGTTCCCAAGGAAAGCCAAGCCAGATGTAGCACCTCAGTAAGAGGAAAGAGCCTTAAGGGCTACAAGGGAGGGCAGGGGAATGAAGGCTAACTACACTTTTGCCAGAGGTTATCCAATTGCCCTTGATGGAGGGAGCCTGCTTCTCTCACTCTCACAGGCTCAAGTCTCTCTTGCTTAGAATGACCCTTCACTGACCCTGGTTCATTTAAATGCAAATCAACAAAAGGAGAAAGGCTGGAGGGACTTAATCCTACTGTTTAGGATACACAGTATTAAACAGCTGATTGATTTGGCCCATTCAGAAAAGAGAAAACACACAACACACATACTGTATATTCAAGAATCTATTTGTCAGTTCAGGGAAAACAGTTAAACTATGTTAAACCAATGGAGAAAAAAATGTTCTCAATCTCCTTGCAAATGCTGTTTTGTTTGCTCACCTGAAACTTATCCAGAGTTGTGGGGCTTTTTCATTTTTCTGGTAGAGAGGGGAACTGACCTTTAGATCAAATATTGTCAATACCCTTCAATATACTGAAAATGTAGCAGTGGTGGTAAGCATAGGTAACTATGCCGGAGGCAGAATAGAGGAGGTGGGGAAATGCTCATGTAGAATTGACTGTTTTTTTTTAATTTTTTAATTGATTATTTAAAGCATTACATAGCTCATGATATATCATCTTTCATACATTTGACTCAAATTGTGTTTTGAACTCCCATTTTCACCCCAAATACAGATTGCAGAATCACATCTGTTACATATTCACATTTTTACATAATGCCATATTAGTGACTGTTGTATTCTGAAGGGGGAGAGAATTGAACAACAGCAGGGGAGGTAGAGGGAAGATGGGAGGGGAGGGGAGGGGGGATAGTAGGGGATAGGAAAGGTAGAATTGACTGTTTTAAGTTAACTGAAAAATAGGAAAATGGCGAGTTTTGGTCATGGATATAAAAGAAGTTTGGGGATTTGGGACTTTCGTAGCCAGACATTCTATTATTTTCTTCTCTCTTTCCAGGTATTAATAAACCTAATTTGTTCAGATGTCTTCAGAGTAGCATATAGGTTAGATAGTATGTTCTCTTTAAAAATATGGTTTTGATTCATCTGTTCTTGGATCATTCTGTTGCTCTTTGGTCAGATAACTTGAGCCTTGGACTTTAACATTTTTTATTTTTTTATATTTGGCTATGTAAAAGAGGGATTAAAGCACATATCAAATCTAAGCAGCAGGATTTAAACCAAGCCAAATGCATGAACTCTTTTTCTCACTCCTTCTCTGAAAAGTTAGCATCTAGTCCCTAAAACAGCACCAATGTTTTCAATTAAGGAAGTCAGTTGAAGTGGCATGAGTGTGGACCACTTTCTTAAGGGAAGCTGAGAAGTCAGAACTAAAATCTTGGCATATAATAAAGTGGAATTAAAATCTAGTCATTGTGGATTTACTGGAAATCTGCTCAAACTTCCCCAAACTCCCAAGACCTTAACAGTCTTCGTGGCAAAGGAAGGAGGAATGCAGTGATTTTTTTGAAATTTTTTAAATATCTCCATTACACACTTGTGACTTTCAAATCTATCTGTCAAGTAAATAAATCATGGTAGTTGGTTTAACTTGTGTTTTTTTTCCCATCTTCTGGCTTACAGTTGCTTCCTGTAAAGTTTAGTGCCATGTTCTGGTCATTCATGGAATGGCTCTTTTTATTTCCTTTATGATCTTTTAGAGTATTTGATTCTCAGATTCTATTTTCACATATCAATTCCCTTAGTATAGTGATTCTCAAAGTTTGGCTCAGAATTTCCCAGAAAGTTGTTAGAAATGCAAAATTCTTGGGGGCCAACCCAGAAATACTGAATCAGAAACTCAAACTCTGAGTTAGGGTTGCCAATCTGTTTTTGTTTTTTTGCTTTTAATTTTTTTAGTTGTTGATGGGCCTTTATCATATATGTGGTGCTGAGAATTGAACCCAGTGCCTCACACATGCTAGGCAAGCGCTCTACCACTGAGCTACAATCCCAGTGACAATCTGTTTTAACAGATTAGGTCATTCTGGGAATGCACCAAGTTGGAGAGCCATTGCCTTAGTACAATTCTTACTTATATCCAGTCCCTGAAGCTGTCCCAATGCACATATTACCCTCACTTAGAATCAGGCACTAACAGAAGAAAAATCACATTTTTTATTAGAGTTTCATAGTAATTTGGCAACACTGATTCCTTCTCTTCCCACCCTCATGAACATGTGTGCATGTGAGTGCACATATGCGAGAACACACACACACACACACACACACACACATTTGGGAGGTAAAAATATTCATCATTACTTGAATATTCCAAGAAGGAAAAAGTGAACTAAGTATTTCTATCCCACTGGGTACATTCCAGGAAAAGGGTGAAGCAGGCAAAATTTCCCCACGTCAGGCATATATATTTATGTAGATTATCTTCCAGATTAAGTTCTTAGAATATATAGATTTGTGGAAGGCATTTAAGACTCTCCTTCACAGTAAAAAAAATAAACTATATGAAAGCATGTCTTTGGGCACTGATAAAAGCAAATATCCTGACTCCCCTGCTACCACACCACAAATCCCTAGAAGTTTAGAAATACATGTATCCCTGGTTTTGATTATAGAATTAGTTACTTTTGCTTGCTTTGCATATGTATCCTGTTAGTGAATTGGAAACTTAAGCAATTTGTTCCTTACATCTTAATACACAGCCGAGTAGCATTTGGGGGCTGTCTTCACAAAGTTTTTTTCTTGGCAAGTTAGTGATGGCAGCTTAGTGCAATGGTTTGGAGCAGCGCAACAGCATTCTGCAGTAAATTTTCTCATGATGATGGCTTAGAATTCACTAAATGTTTCTGCAGACCTTTCAGATCTGGAAACCTAGGCAAGAATTTTCAGAACGGGAAGAAGTTGAGGATGGTGATGTAGAAAGCTGTAAGATACCCTCTTGGTAGGATTTACAGAATGAGATATTTTGCAAATGATTTCAAGACTTTTGTTATTTTCCTGCCAAACAGATTGGTTTATTACTCCAGTCAACTTTGTCAATAAATTTTGTAATAAAAAAGAAAGTTCATCAAAGTAGTTGTTCTTGGTTAACTTATACAGGCTGATTATTTCATTCAAGGCACATAGCCTCTACATATTGCTGTGGTGTGATATGTTCCTAGTAAGAAATTGAGGCAGTAAAAACATCAGCAAGCCACATTAATATAATTTTATCTTTGGTTAGTGGGCTTCAGATGAAATATAATCATTGAGTCACAGGAAGAACCAAGATTTTATATAGTTATTACATTTTACCTATGTTTCTTTTATTCTGCACCCCAGTTGACTGAACAGGTTCACTATTATCTACTACATAACATTTTAAGTGGATATGTCCAGTGAAAAATGTCCTTCTGCTCCTTCTGATGTTGGGTTTCAAGTACCTAAAAGGGAATTCTCAGTTGTATAGCTCCTTTTATTCCTATTTTGAATAAATAAAACCTGTTTTGCCTTAGGGAACTGCATGATGTATGACAGAAAGTATTGGAATCTTTCAGACCTGAGATTTGGAGTCACTCACACATGGGTTTTAACCTTAACTCTGCTATTTTTTCTGTGACCCCCAGCAAATTACTTAATCTGTCTGTGCCTCAGTTTTCCTCACCTGTAAAATTAAGAAAGATGATACTTAACCTTACAGTATTCAGTGCCTAGTACTTAAGGAGTGCTCAGTAAATGTTACTTACCCCTTTTCAAGGCAAAGGACTGAAGTTGCACTTGAGAATCTCATCTTAACCAAGAGACACATGCAATCAGTTGTGCCAGTGAGTTGGAGGACATATATTATTTCTCTTCCTGCCAGGTCCATCATGAGCTATGCATGTATGAGTAATATAAAAGCTATTGAAGAAGGGAAGAAAGAATGGTAAGGGGCTTCAGATTCACTTCCTTGTGCTCTGATTTAGTTTTTTTAATTTTAACTCTTCAAGATTGAGACATAAAAACATAAAAGTTATAAATATTAAGGGGGTATTATGTAGTTTTTATACTTGTATACATTGAAGAATGTTTAAATGAAGGTAAATATATCCATACTTGACATTTCTTCATAGGGAAACTTTTTTTTTGTTATTGTTGGTTACTGTTATTATTATTATTATTATTATTATTATTATTATTATTATTATTATTATTATTTTGGTACTGACGACACTGAGTGACACCCCCAGCCCTTTTATTATTATTATTATTATTATTATTATTATTATTATTATTATTTTAATTTTGAGACAGGGTCTCATTAAATTGCTGAGTCTGACTTTCAACTTGTGATCCTCCTGCCTCAGCCTCCTGAGTCAGTGGGATTATCAGTATGAACTACCATTCCCAGCTTATTTTGAAAACTTTTAAAATTCTTTCTTCTAGCTTTTTGAAATTTATAGTATGTTATTGTTATCCATAGTCACTCTATTGTGCAACAGCAAGCCAGAACTTCTTGCTCCTATTTAACTATATCATAATGATCATTGATTATCCTTTCTCCATCCCTCCCCCTCCTACTCTTCCAGGCCTCTGGTAACCACTGTTCTCTATACTTCTATGTGCACTATAATTTATTAACAAGGCCAAAGTTTATGACTCAGTGGAGGAAACAATACCAAATGTTAAGATGAAAGTACAGAATTTTGAGAGAAGAAGTAAAAACTGGAATAAGGAGGAAGAGGAGAAATTTCATGATTGAGCTATGGGATCATGCAAAAAAAAGTGTAATACGTTGTATACCATAAGATAAAGAAAACTAAAAAATGATCAGGGTATTGTGGAAATGACAGATGGAAAGGCATATTGAAATTATTGTGATTGAGAAGAATGGGGATACAGAGTCACAAAAAGCTTTCTCCTTTGGCCCTGTCACCTTGTCTTTAACTGGGAGACAAGTCTGTATTTGCAGCATACATAATTTATTATCTCCTCAGGTGACTATCTCCTGAATGATATTTATCTAACTTATAAAACAAAAGAGTAAAGGAAATTTATTGGCAATAAGGACCTATAGATATACATGCTTCACTTTTTTTAAGAGGCAGTAGTATTTTTAATTTTTTCCCTAACTGTGCTAGAAAGAAGATGAGAGCCACTGTGGATATCATGTTTTAGGGAAAATAAAATATATTATTAAGATATCAACTCATGTCTCATTTTAGACCATTGTGACATTCCTAACCTCAGAAGAACAACAAATTAAACAAACTAAGGATTATGAGGATGAACAAATTGTCACTCTGTATTTATTAGATAATCAAGAGTACTTATAGTTTTCCTCCATTTGATTCATGAAAATAATAATTTTTCCTAACCATTTCTTTTCAAGTTTTGCACTTATAATCCACACTCAAAGAGAAAGTTTGGTATAGTAACATATTTATTGTTTCTACTGGTCTTTTTCCTGTAGTCACTCCTTCTTGGATCAAAACAAAATTATTTTTGGCCAATTTTTCCAGAGCCTTGAATTGATACTTTATGAAAAAATATCTAAATATTTTAGTCACAACAAATCTGAAAACCAAGAAATTTATGAAAAAGCTCTGATGAAGTGCATAGGTACCTGACAAAGGAATTCCCACTACAATCCTTTTCCTTAAAGGAATTCTAAATCATAGGCCTGTGTTTATTCTTTACTTTTGCCACTTGATCTTCAATGGTATGTAAACAGTCTGCAATAAAGTAACACTAATGCTCCTGGAATGCAATGAAAAATCTCATTTTAGTACATTATGTTGTAGGATTAGTGCTCAAGTACATAAGATGCTAAACATCTGGATGTTTGACAGTATTTGAATGCTATAGCATTGAGTTGATATTGTCAATGTGCATGTGAGTTATTTAAGAATACTCATGGATGCAAAAGAAGCAGAAAACAATATCAATATTCATTACATTTGTAAGCCATTTCAATGTTGATAAAGGAGTAGAACATAATATACCAGACTAAGGATACCATTGCCAAAGCAACATTGATTTTTTTAGGGACCAAAATAGGGACTTCCGAATCACTTACAGAAATAGAAATTCCTGATTTTCTTAGTTACAACAGTAACCAGACTTAAATATCTGTATATGAGGTTGTTTCAAATATTTACTAAATCAAATAGTTTGATTCAGTTGAGACTTAGTGAAGGAAGTTATTTGACCAAACATATAATGAAAGAGCAAGGATCATATAATAGTTTTAAACAAAATCTATAGTCATATTTTCTGAATTTGTATCCTGGATCTGTCACCTAAGTAACTCTGTGGTCTTGATCATGTGAACTTTCAATTTCGCCAACTGCAAAGTGAATATGCTAATACTACTTACCCTACAATAGTTGTGAGTTTATATATGTAAGAGTTTTCAGAACAGAATGTGTTATGTAATACATCATCAGAAAATTTTATTTATATTTATAATTGTAATTGGATATTTGAGTCTAATGATTCTTTGTCCTGAAAAAATTGTGTGACAATAACCAGCATGTTAAAGAAATTTCAATTTATTCAATTCTTTTCTTTGGTGGGGGTACTAGGGATTGAACTCAGGGGCACTTGACTCCTGAGCCACATCCCCAGCCCTATTTTGTATTTTATTTAGAGACAGGGTCTCACTGAGTTGCTTAGCCCCTCACCTTTTCTGAGGATATCTTTGAACTCATGATCCTCCTGCCTCAGCCTCCCCAGCCACTGGGATTATAGGTGTGCACCACTGCCCCTGGCTTCAATTCCTTTTTTAAGCAATCACTATTTGTATAACTTTATTCTGCTCTTGAGAAAATATTTTTGCTCTATAATCTTTGACTTAGAATCACACTCATTTTAAATTATAGACAGTTAAGGAGCAAAAGGTTGATATAGATCCATGTTCCACACTAGTCCTTACAGCCAGTTATAAAGTAACCACATATAAACAATTTAAAGTTGAATCCTGCCTTTTGTTAAAGGATTTGAGGCAACCTATAATGTTAATATGCATTTTTAAGATGAAGGTGAGGCATTAAAATCCAAACTAGAAGAATAAAGATAATTATGCCATGAATCGATAATGAGAAAATTAGTTAGATTGAATTACAAAAACAGGATTTCCTGATATCAAAGGCCAAAGGAATAAGTATAGTCATGCATCACTTAATGACAGGGATGTTTTCTGGGTCCATTTCTTCACTGTGGGAATATCATAGAGTATACTTATACAAATCCACCTAGGCTATATTATGATCTTATGGTCACGGTCAGATATGCAATCCAAAGTTGACAAAAGCATTATTAAACAGCACATGACCATTTTCAAAAACTATGATGACATTTATGTCAATTTTTAGTGAAACAATGGATATTTTATTTTTTCAATCAGATTTTGACTGGTTAAGCCCAATCAGAAGAGCTCTTAATTGACTGGATATTTTGTTATATATGTAGCTTTTAACAACCAGGAATATAACAAATATGTTTATAAAGCTATTTCCAGGTATTTGAGAGCCAGTGGGCATACATTCAGTGGGGTTTCACAAGACTGACTACAAAATGCCTGAATGAACAAATTTTCCTTTGCAGTCTCCTCTCCCACTTCTCTTGCTTCTCTCATTTTCTTTCTCCCTCTCTCCCTCCCCTATAGTTTCTTTGTTTGTTTGACCTCTCCCTCCCTTGGTTGCCCAGGCCTGTCACCTGAGGAAACCTACCTGACCAAACAAGCTGGCTGATACCTACTACCTTTTTCTTCTCTCCTTAATGAGGCAGCAAATGAATACTGGCATTATAGAAAGCTTATCAGCAAAAGTGGGACAAAAAGTGTTTCTTGGTTGCCTCCTGGTTAAGCTAAACATTTAGTCAAATAACTTTCCTTTAATAAGTGCAATACCAGCACTGTCAAAAAGGTAAGAATAAAGTGCAACCCTAGGAGATTTGGATTGTGTTGCTGGTTATATGACTACATGTGTTTGTCAAAACTCAGGTATGTGAATAATGGGAGCAAATTATACTAATATAAATTGCACCTCAATGAACCTAACCAAAACAATGTGCACCATCTCCAATTTTTGTTTTGTTTTGTTTTGGTATTAGAAAAAATAGATAGATAAAATATTTGGGAATGGATGAACAGAGAGACAACCAAAATGCTAAATAAATGCAATTCTGAAGCCAAGTGTAGTGATACTGCTGTGCATGAAGTTCCAGCTACAGGGGGAAGCTGAGGCAGGAGGATTGCTTGAGCCCAGGAGTTCCAGACCTGTTGGATTAATATAGCAAGACCCAGTCTCAAACAACAACAACAATAATAAAATTTTGCATTATAGAAAATAATTGAGGGAGAGGGAAGGATAGAATATCATAAAGATAAAGGGAAGATCAGTAGTGTAGAAGAAGGATATTGAGAGGCAGAGTGGAGGGATGGGTAAGGGGAGGCAATGCAGAATTAATTCTTTAAACATCATGTTAGGTGCATGTATAAATATATCACAGGGAATTTCACCTTTATACATAAGTAAAAAAGACCAATCAAATATAAATAACTAGAAAAGTAAAAGAAAGTATAGTAGAATAGAAGGAGATCACAGGAGGGGAGAGAAGATGGGAGGGAAAAGGGGGATCATGAACCAAATTGAATTTCATGCAAGTATGAGTTTGTTGAGATAAACCAAGTACTATGTATAAATATAAAGCTCTAATAAAAATAATATTAAAAATTGAGACTGAGACTTCACAGACATAATTTCAGGCTCAGCTACACCACTGGCTATACCTCTTCCTCTAGTGCCTCCCAGTAAGGTTACCTTCCCTTTCTGAAGTTTGTTTCTGCCTTTGTAAACTGAAGGGGTTGGACTAAATTCTCATTAAGCTCAGGCAAATTCTCTGTTGAGGTAGCCTGATTTGGAGGGATGATGGGAAGAACAGGGAGAGAGACTTGTTTAAGTGTCAGAAAGTAAATCATCTGTCACAAAAACAGGTGGAATGGATAATGTCATGTGAAATTTGAGAAACATCTGTTAGCCTACTATAGCAGTGTCTGGGTCAAGATGGAGCCACCCGGGTTGAAGTGATATATCAGGTTGCCGAAATCAGAATCTAGTTGACCCAAGACATTTTGACCAGTGTAAAGAAAGGCTATTATCAGTTTTTATAGATTTTAGGGTTGTTTTCACTTTAATTTCTTGGGAAGATTTTTGAGCTAGTAGGGGAAGAGGAAAAGTGCACTAATGAAAAGTTAATCTCAATGTAGGAGGATTATAGTCAAAAGGATAAAGTTTGCTCTTAAGATGAGTAAGTATTATTTTTTCTGAATATGAGTATTTTACTGTCTTGCTTCCATGAAATTACTTGCTCAAATAAATATATTTCATTTAAAGAAGGGAGAAAAACCTGTATCATTGTTTGCATCAGTATAGAATGTGGAAGAGTATAGGAATATTGATATGTGCTATATAATATAGACAGATTATGTTTGGGAGAACAGTATTTCCATTTCCAAGTATGAATAGACCCACATAAAACAGTCAATTTGATGTGTTTGAAAAAAGTAATGATAAGAGCCAGGGCAAAGCATGTTTTTATGGTTGACCATGGCTTTCCTTGGCATACGAGGAGCATCTATCAATAAAATCTTCCAGATATGCTCTTCAGTGATAAATAGGAGTACTCTTAATTATCAATGACTTGCCAAATCATTAGCCAGTATCAGCATGATTTTAGTGACTCATAACCTTATAAAGTGTGGTTAACATAATAAGTGTATTGAACCTAGAGAACAGCAGAAGCTGAGAAGTCTACATGTTTCTCAGAAATAAAATTGAATATGTTCTTCAACAGTATGCATAGAAGGCTGGCTTCTATTTTACAATATGTAAAACTATATTACAGCTTTTTCCTACTTTATAATGTTAATTTAGTCATGCATAAATATAATTAGTTGTACTATCTTATGTTTCCCTGGCCATATGTGGTACATAGCAGGGTACAATAAGGTTTTAAGGGGCTGAGGGGGCAAACAAGTAGTTGGGAATTCCTTTTTTAAAATTTTTAATATTTTTTATTTGTTTTACTTAGTTACATATGACAGTACAATGACCTTGACATATCATACATTTGAATCAGATGGGATATAATTTCTCATTTTTCTGAGTATACAGGTTGGAGAATCACATTGGTCATGCCTTTACATATATACACACAGTAATAATAATGTCTGTTTCATTCTACTATCCTTCCTATCTCCCCAATCCTTCCCCTCCCTCTCATCATTTCTCTCTACCTAATCTAAGGTAGCACTATTCTTTTTTTTCCCTCACATCTTCATACATGTATTTTGTATAACAATGAGGGTCTCCTTCCACCACCCATGCAATTCCCTTTCTCCCTCCCTTTCCCTCTCACCCCTCTTCCCTATGTAGAGGTAATCATTTTCCCATGCTCTTCCTCTCTTCCCCATTTTGAGTCACCCCCCTTATATCAGAGAAGACATTTGTCATTTGTTTTTTAAAAAAAAGTTTGAAAGGAAAAATATAACTATCAAATATAATTTGGAAATAGCCAAGGTGATCTTGATCCACTTAAAGGTAAAGCCCCTTAATTTTTTTTAAGCTCAAACTTAGTACTTACATTAAAAGTATTTATTCTATTTGGTTGTGAAAAATTTTAGTGTCTGCCATATATTATGCTACACCTTTTATGTATGCTATCATTTAAATCTCCCAAACAATCCAGTAAGGAAGGGAATAACCTTCCCATTTTATAGATGAGGAAACAGATTTAGTGAGCTTGAGGAACTTGCCTAATAGTCAAATAGTCAGATAATGGTAAGCAGCTGGTATTCAAAGACTAAAGTGATTTTCTATTATACCAGAGTTTGCTTCAGTCCCCAAAGAGATTGACCATATATTATTTCCCTTAAATATGTTACTCATTATTATTAAAATGTGCATTTTTATTAACTGTTCACTTAACACTAGAGGAAATTCATTCTTAATATTCCAACAATCATTACTTACTTGATCTTGATTTTGAACTAACAATTTTATTGAAATATGATTCCTATGACAGTCACCTTTTCAAAGTGCACAATTCTGTAGTTTTTACTACATTCACATACTATGCAACTATGGCCACAATTTAATTCCAGATAATTTTTATCACCTTCAAAAGAAACCCTATATCTATTAGCAGATATTTCTCAGTTCCCTAAACCCCAGCCACTGGCAACTACTAAATCCATTTGTCTCTGTGGATTTGCATATTCTGCATACTTCCTATAAATTAAACCATATAAAATGCGACTTTTGTGAATTACTACTTTTACTTAGATACTGTTTTCAGGGATCATCCATGCTATAAGGTTGAATCAGGACACTGTTCCTTTTTAATGGCCAAATGATAATTTCCTGTTATGGATTTACCACAGCATTTTATCCATTCATCAGTATTGATGGATATTTTGGTTGTTTTACCCTTTTGGGTTATTATCAGTAATGCCAATATGATGACTCCTGTATAAGATTTTGTACCATATTTTCAATCCTATTGGCTATATGCCTCTAAATGGAATTGAAGGGTCATACATTAAATCTGTGTGCAATTTTTCTTTTTGTGTACCATTTTTTTTTGCTTTTTTAAAATTTTTTTTATTGGTTGTTCACAACATTACAAAGCTCTTGACATATCATACTTCATACATTAGATTCAAGTGGGTTATGAACCCCCAATTTTACCCCAAATGCAGATTGCAGAATCACGTCGGTTACACATCCACAATTTTACATAATGCCCTATTAGTAATTGTTGTATACTGCTACCTTTCCTATCCCCTACTATCCCCCCTCCCCTCCCCTCCCATCTTCTCTCTCTACCCCATCTATTGTAATTCATTTCTCTCCTTGTTTATTTTCCCATTCCCCTCACAACCTCTTATATGTAATTTTGTATAGCAATGAGGGTGTCCCTTCATTTCCATGCAATTTCCCTTTTCTCTCCCTTTCCCTCCCATCTCATGTCTCTGTTTAATGTTAATCATTTCTTCCTACTCTTCCTCCCTGCTCTGTTCATAGTTGCTCTCATTATATCAAAGAAGACATTTGGTATTTGTTTTTTAGGGATTGGCTAGCTTCACTAAGCATAATCTGCTCTAGTGCCATCCATTTCCCTGCAAATTCTATGATTTTGTCATTTTTTATTGCTGCATAGTACTCCATTGTGTATAGATGCCACATTTTTTTTATCCATTCATCTATTGAAGGGCATCTGGGTTGGTTCCACAGTCTAGCAATTGTGAATTGTGCTGCTATGAACATCGATGTGGCAGTATCCCTGTAGCATGCTCTTTTAAGGTCTTCAGGGAATAGTCCAAGAAGGGCAACAGCAGGGTCAAATGGTGATTCCATTCCCAGCTTTCCCAGGAATCTCCAAACTGCTTTCCAAATTGGCCGCACCAATTTGCAGTCCCACCAGCAATGTACAAGTGTACCCTTTTCTCCACATCCTCGCCAGCACTTGTTGTTGTTTGACTTCATAGTGGCTGCCAATCTTACTGGAGTGAGATGGTATCTTAGGGTGGTTTTGATTTGCATTTCTCTGACTGCTAGAGATGGTGAGCATTTTTTCATGTACTTGTTGACTGATTGTATATCCTCCTCTGAGAAGTGTCTGTTCAGGTCCTTGGCCCATTTGTTGATTGGGTTATTTGTTATCTTATTGTCTAATTTTTTGAGTTCTTTGTATACTCTGGATATTAGGGCTCTATCTGAAGTGTGAGGAGTAAAAATTTGTTCCCAGAATGTAGGCTCCCTATTTACCTCTCTTATTGTTTCTCTTGCTGAGAACAAACTTTTAAGTTTAATTAAGTCCCATTTGTTGATTCTTGTTATTAACTCTTGTGCTATGGGTGTCCTATTAAGGAATTTGGAGCCTGACCCCACAATATGTAGATCGGAGCCAACTTTTTCTTCTATCAGACGCAGAGTCTCTGATTTGATATCAAGCTCCTTGATCCATTTTGAGTTAACTTTTGTGCATGGTGAGAGAAAGGGATTCAGTTTCATTTTGTTGCATATGGATTTCCAGTTTTCCCAACACCATTTGTTGAAGATGCTATCCTTCCTCCATTGCATGCTTTTAGCCCCTTTATCAAATATAAGATAGTTGTAACTTTGTGGATTAGTCCTGTGTCCTCTATTCTATACCATTGGTCCACCCGCCTGTTTTGGTACCAGTACCATGCTGTTTTTGTCACTATTGCTCTGTAATATAGTTTGAAATCTGGTATCACTATACCGCCTGATTCACACTTCCTGCTTAGAATTGCATTTGCTATTCTGGGTCTTTTATTTTTCCATATGAATTTCATGATTGCTTTATCTATTTCTACAAGAAATGCCATTGGGATTTTGATTGGCATTACATTAAACCTATAGAGAACTTTTGGTAATATCGCCATTTTGATAATGTTAGTTCTGCCTATCCATGAACAGGGTATATTTTTCCATCTTCTAAGATCTTCTTCTACTTCTCTCTTTAGGGTTCTGTAGTTTTCATTGTATAAATCTTTCACCTCTTTTGATAGGTTGATTCCCAAGTATTTTATTTTTTTTTTTGAGGATATTGTGAATGGAGTGTTTTTCCTCATTTCCGTTTCAGAAGTTTTGTCGCTGATATACAGAAATGCCTTTGATTTATGCGTGTTGATTTTATATCCTGGCACTTTGCTGAATTCATTTATTAGTTCTAGTAGTTTCTTTTTTTTTAAATATCCTCCTTTTCTTTTTTTTTTATTATTGTTGGCCGTTCAAAACATTACATAGTTCTTAATATATCATATTTCACAGTTTGATTCAAGTGAGTTATGAACTCCCATTTTTACCCCGTATACCGATTGCTGTATCACATCAGTTACACTTCCATTGATTTACATATTGCCGTTCTAGTGGCTGATGTATTATGCTGTCTGTCCTATTCTCTACTATCCCCCTTCCCCTCCCCTCCCCTCCCTTCCCCTTTTCTCTCTCTACCCCCTCTACTGTAAATCATTTCTTCCACTTGTATCATTTTTCTCTTACCCCTCCTTTCCTCTTATATGTAATTTTGTATAACCCTGAGGCTCACCTTCCAATTCCATGCAATTTCCCTTTTCTCTCCCTTTCCCTCCCACCTATCATCCCTGTTTAATGTTAATCTTCTTCTCAAGCTCTTCTTCCCTACCCTGTCCTTGGTTACTCCCCTTATATCAAATAAGTCATTTGGCATTTGTTTTTTAAGGATTGGCTAGCTTCGCTTAGCATAATCTGCTCTAATGCCATCCATTTCTCTCCAAATTCTATGATTTTGTCATTTCTTAATGCAGAGTAATACTCCATTGTGTATAAATACCACATTTTTTAATCCATTCATCTATTGAAGGGGATGCGGGGAAAAGGGTACACTTGTTCATTGCTGGTGGGATTGCAAATTGGTGCAGCCAATTTGGAAAGCAGTATGGAGATTTCTTGGAAAGCTGGGAATGGAACCACCATTTGACCCAGCTATTCCCCTTCTCGGTCTATTCTCTAAAGACCTAATAAGAGCATGCTACAGGGACAATGCTACATCGATGTTCATAGCAGCACAATTCATGATAGCAAAATTGTGGAACCAACCTAGATGCCCTTCTCTAGTAGTTTCTTTGTAGACCCTTTTGGGTCTTCTAGGTATAGAATCATGTCATCTGCAAATAGTGATAATTTAAGTTCTTCTTTTCCAATTTTTATGCCTTTAATTTCTTTTGTCTGTCTAATTGCTCTGGCCAGTGTTTCGAGAACTATATTGAATAGAAGTGGTGATAGAGGGCATCCCTGTCCTGTTCTGGATTTTAGAGGGAATGCCTTTAACTTTTGTCCATTCAGAATGATGCTAGCCTGAGGCTTAGCTTAGATAGCTTTTACAATGTCAAGGTAAGTTCCTGTTATCCCTAGTTTTTCTAATGTTTTGAACATAAAGGGATGCTGTACTTTGTCGAATGCTTTCTCTGCATCTATCGAGATGATCATATGGTTCTTATCTTTAAGTCTATTGATGTGGTGAATAACATTTATTGATTTCCGTATATTGAACCATCCTTGCATCCCAGGGATGAATCCTACTTGATCATGGTGCACAATTTTTTTGATGTGTTTTTGTATTCGATTCGCCAGAATTTTATTGAGGATTTTTGCATCTAGGTTCATTAGAGATATTGGTCTGTAGTTTTCTTTCTTTGAGGTGTCTTTGTCTGGTTTCGGAATCAGGGTGATGTTGGCCTCATAGAATGAATTTGGAAGAGCTCCCTCTTTTTCTATTTCCTGAAATAACTTGAAAAGTATTGGTATTAATTCTTCTTTAAAGGTTTTGTAAAACTCCGCTGTATACCCATCTGGTCCTGGGCTTTTCTTGGTTGGTAGTCTTTTGATGGCTTCTTCAATTTCATCCATTGATATTGGTCTGTTCAAATTGTGTGTATCCTCCTGACTCAGTCTGGGCAAATCATATGACTTAAGAAATTTATCAAGGGATTCCACCTCTTGGGTCCCCTTCTTCCTCCGGGAGAAGTCTTTTCTGCTGTCCTTTAATAAACTTCTAATTTCTACTCTGAAAAAAAAAAGAAATTTATCGATGTCTTCACTATCTTCTATTTTATTGGAATATAGGTTTTCAAAATAATTTCTAATTGTCTTCTGTATTTCTGTAGCATCTGTTGTGATATTGCCTTTTTCATCCCGTATGTTAGTAATTTGAGTTCTCTCTCTTCTTCTCTTTGTTAGCATGGCTAAAGGTCTGTCGAATTTATTTATTTTTTCGAAGAACCAACTTTTAGTTTTGTTAATTTTTTCAATAGTTTCTTTTGTTTCAATTTCATTGATTTCCGCTCTGATTTTAATTATTTCTTGCCTTCTGCTACATTTGCTGTTGTTTTGCTCTTCCTTCTCTAGGGCTTTGAGATGAAGTGTGAGCTCATTTATTTGTTGTTTTTTTTTCTTTTTTTTTTGAGGAATGACCACCAGGCGATGAATTTTCCTCTTAAAACTGCTTTCATTGTGTCCCATAGATTCCGATATGTTGTGTCTGTATTTTCATTTATCTCTAAGAATTTTTTGATTTCCTCCTTTATGTCTTCTGTAACCCATTGATCATTCAGTAACATATTATTCATTTTCCATGTGATGTAGGATTTTTCCTTCCTTCTTTTATCATTGATTTCCAGTTTCATTCCATTATGATCAGATAAAATGCATGGTATTATCTCCACCCCTTTATATTTACTGAGGGTTGCCCTATGGCATAATATATGGTCTATTTTTGAGAAGGATCCATGTGCTGCTGAGAAAAAAGTATATCCATTTGATGATGGTTGATATATTCTATATATGTCAGTTAAGTCTAGGTTATTGATTGTGATATTGAGTTCTATAGTTTCTTTATTCAACTTTTGTTTGGAGGATCTGTCCAATGGTGAGAGAGGTGTGTTGAAGTCACCCATAATTATTGTGTTGTGGTCTATTTGATTCTTGAACTTGAGGAGAATTTGTTTTATGAATGTCGCAGCACCATTATTTGGTGCATAAATATTGATAATTGTTATGTCTTGTTGGTGAATGGTTCCTTTTAACAGTATATAATGACCTTCTTGATCCCTTTTGATTAACTTAGTCTTGAAGTCGATTTTATTCGATATGAGGATGGCCACCCCTGCTTGCTTACGAGGACCGTGTGCGTGGTATATTTTTTTCCATCCTTTCACCTTCAGCCTGTGTATGTCTTTTCCAATCAGATGTGTCTCCTGGAGGCAGCATATTGTTAGATTTGTTTTTTTAATCCATGATACCAGCCTATGTCGCTTTATTGGAGAGTTTAAGCCATTAACATTCATAGTTACTATTGATATATGGTTTGTACTTCCATCCATGTTTGATTATTTATCCTTTTTTTAAAAAAATAGTTTGTTTCTCCATGATTATCTTTCCCCTCGCCCTCTGTCTTTACTGAGGCACTTCCCACTGATGGTTTTGGTTATTGTTTTTCATTTCTTCCTCGTGTAGTGTTTTGCTCAAAATGCTTTGCAATGCTGGTTTTCTGGCTGCAAATTCTTTTAACTTTTGTTTATCATGAAAGATTTTTATTTCGTTGTCATACCTGAAGCTTAATTTTGCTGGATACAGAATTCTTGGTTGGCATCCATTGTCTTTCAGTGTTTGAAATACATTGTTCCATGACCTTCTTGCTTTCAGTGTCTGTGATGAAAAATCCGTTGTTAACCTTATTGGTTTACCCCTGAATGTAATCTGTCTCCTTTCTCTTGTAGCTTTTAATATTTTTTCTTTGTTCTGTATATTGAATATCTTCATAACAATGTGTCTTGGCATTGGTCTACTGTGATTTTGTGTGCCCGGTGTCCTGTATGCATCTTCAATTTGTATATCTGTTTCCTTTTTTATTTCTGGAAAGTTTTCTGTAATTATTTCATTCAGCAGGTTACTCATTCCCTTGGTTTGAATCTCTGTACCGTCTTCTATCCCGATGACTTGTAAGTTTGGTTTTTTTATGTTATCCCATAACTCTTGGATTTTTTTTTTTTAGAATTTTTAATATTTATTTTTTTTCTTAGTTCTCGGCAGACACAACATCTTTGTTTGTATGTGATGCTGAGGATCGAACCCGGGCCGCACGCACGCCAGGCAAGCGCGCGACCGCTTGAGCCACATCCCCAGCCCACTCTTGGATGTTTTTCTCGTGATTTTTTACCAGCCTTTCTGAGTTGGCTAGACTCTTTTCAAGATGATATATTTTGTCTTCATTATCTGACGTTCTGGCTTCTACTTGCTCCACTCTGTTAGTGATACTCTCAATTGAGTTTTTAATTTGGTTTATCGTTTCCTTCATTTCTAGAATTATTATTTGATTATTTTTTATAATCTCTATCTCCTGATAAAGATGCTTAACTTCTTCTTTTATATGTTTATGTAATTCATTCTCAATGTGTTCTTTCGCTGCTTGAATTTGCTGTCTTGTATCCTCTTTAAGGTTGCATTCCATCTGTCTAAGGTGTTCCTTGAGTTCTTTATATGACCATTTTTCTGATGACTCTAGGTCCTCCTGAATATTTAGGCTGTCCTGCATTGTTTGTACTCCTTTTCTTCCTTGTTTTTTGAAGCTGCTCATGTTACTTCTTGTTCTGTTTGACTGATGAGTTACTGTTTACTCCTATAAATTTATTTGATGCTTGGGAGGAAAGGTATTAGAAGGGAAGGGAAGAAGTCACTAAAGAGAATGAGAGTAAGCAGGTAGAATCCAAGGAAGGGGGGATAAGAGAAATGAAAAGACAAAAGAAGAAAAAAAATAGGAAATAAAAAAAGAAAAAAAATTAAAAAAAAATAAAAAAATTAAAATTAAAATTAGAAGAAAAAAAATTTAAAAAAATTGTAAAAAAAATTAAAAAAACAACAAGAAAGAAAAATGAAAATGAAAGAAAAACCCAAATCAAAAAAAAAAGAGAAAAGAAAAAAATTAAAAAAAACTAATAAATGCAGTCTTAGAGTTTGATTAACTTCTCTTCCAGTAGGTGGCGCTGTGCCCACCATGCCAAGTTTCTCCTGTCAATATGCAGGAACCAATCACTGTGCAGCAGCTCCTCCCAGACTGGGCGAGTCTCCAATCCTGATTGCCTAGGGCCTCCTCTTGTGTCTAGTCACTTCCCACTTTTCCTCTAGCCAGGCCCCTCTCACAGGTGCCGCTCACCACAATACTGGCTACACGCCAGGTCTGCTCCCGTTAGCCCTGTTTTCATGAATGACTGGGCACACTCTTCCAGTTAGCCATTCCCTCAGACCCTAAGTTTGTAGAGCTTGGGGCTGAGAATCCTCAGCGAATTTTACTTGCCCTCCAGTAGCCACGCCCCCGGTAGCTGGTGCAAGAGACCTCAGCTGTCAGCCCTGGTGGGAGCGGTAGTTCTGCGCTGTGGGTCCCGCGCTCACGGGAGAGCTGGGAGGGGCCCTTAAGGTTTCCCCGATGTGTGGAGAGGGAAGGCTAGGGAATTACACACCTGTAGCCGCAGGTTTCAATGAAGTTATCTCCTCCGCCGCAGTCTGATGACTTCAGTTCTCTGCCATGGTGGTGTCTCTTGCAAATGGCGACATTTTGTTTCCCTTTGCCGGGCGACCAATGCCATGGGTGGGTCCTTACTGTCTCTCCCAAGCCCCGTTTCAAACCTGTGGCCACTACCTATGAAGGCTCGGTAGGCATTTACCTCCGTAGGATGAGAAGGGCCAACCAGTTGTTTCAGCCGGATGGATTAGTGCTGAGTCACAGCTGTTTGTCTGCGGGAAGCAGGCGAACGGGAGCTTGAATTCAGCCGATCCGGGCTCAGTGTGTGTTCTGAGAGGCCCAGACTGTTCGCCCCAGATCCACGTCAGCTCAGCATTGCCTAGTGATCCTGAGCAAACAGATTTAGGTTGTTTACGACTCCCTATGCCCACACAGCTGACGAGGTCAGAGAATTGATCTCTCCGCGCCCGCTGCCATGTTGGAATCCCTGCGTACCATTTTTTTAAAAAATATTTTTATTAGTTGTTTATGGAACTTTATTTTATTTATTTATTTACATGTGGTGTTGAGAATTAAACGCAGAGCCTTACACATGCTAGGCAAGTGCACTACCACTGAGCCACAACCCCAGCCCACCTATTTGGTTTTATTTAACTTTTTATAATCTTTTTAAATTTTGTACTTGTTCTTTTTAGATACACATGACAGTAGAATGTATTTTAACATATCTACATACATGGAGAGTAACTTGTCCTAATTAGGATCCCATTCTTATGGTTTTACATGAAGTGGAGTGTCACTGTTCATGTACTCATATGTGCAAAGTTTTAAGGAACTGCAAGACCATATTCTACTAGGACTGCACCATTTTAATCCTTGCCAATATGATATTAAAGTTTGAAATGCTCCCCACCCTCACAAATATTGTTTTCCATTTTAAAAACTTACTATGGCCATCTTAGTGAATGTAGCATGGCATGGTATCTCATTGTGGTTTTGATTTGCAGTTCCCTAAAGACTAATGAGCATATTTTCATGTCTTAATTGACCATGTGTGTATCTTCCTTAAATAAATATGTATAGAAATCTTTTGCCAATACATGTCTCTGATCAGATGCATCATGTGTAATTATATTTTGATATTCTGTGTGTTGTCTTTTCATTTTAACTTTGATCAAGTAAAATTTACCTGTTTCCTTTGGTTGCTTGGCCTTTTGTTGCCATATTGAAGAAACCAAACCTAATCAAGCATCACTAAGATTTTCTCCTATATTTTCTTCTAAGACCTTTTTTAATCTCTGACATTTAGAAAACTGATCCATTTTAATTTCTGTATATGGTATGAAGGTTTTTGCAGGTTGTCTCATCATCATTTCTTAAAGTGACTTAATCCTTCTTCTTTGAATTGACTTGATACTCCTGTCCAAAATCAATTGGCTGTAAAAGTAAGGTTTATTTAAATTATTTGTATGCAATTATCAAGACATATTATTATTAATTATGCTTTCCATGGATTTTACTCAGATATTTGAGCTTCATACAAAAGGAATTAGTGGTTATGATACATATTGTGCTTACTTGCTACAAAACAATTTTGTTATTATGGAGGAAATATTAAGTGATTTCTAACTTTAGAAATAAATATCACTGGTCCTTTTTCATACAAATTTATTATTATTTATAATAATTTAACCTTAACTGTGAAATGGATTAGTCAAGATCTAGTTTGGAATAATGAAATATAGAAATGTCATCATTGGCTGCCTTCTGTAAAATTCAGGAATTTTCTATTGATAAGCCACTCAAACTTCAAACAGGAAAAGAAAAGCAAGCTAGATAATTATCCTGCACTATTAAACCTAATCATAAGAAATTTTGAAAAACATGAATAACAGGAAAGTCATCACCCATTTCCAAATAGCAGAATAAATGAATTTCCCTGTCTTTGAAGTCCTTCCATCCTCTTGATTTTTCTTTGACTGAGATTATACAGAAATTTGTTTCAAAAAATAGCAATAGGTGACAGAATATTGTGGTACCAGGATACAGATCATTTGTTGTGCAAACAAACTATATGGAGAAAAAGTTGGCCTTTAATGGGTGTGTTTGCAGCATTACACTTCCTAGGTCAATATTTATGATGGATATAATTAGTGGCAGATGTGAAAACTAGGATAGAGAGGCTTGTGCTTATTGTAGCCTTAATGGCTTCTCAGCAAATTGACTAAATTTATTTCCAGTGGGCAATACCTTTGTATTAAAGAGGCTCTGCATAGTACTTAACAAATACATACTTTGATCTTAATCTTTATGGTTTGGATGTGAGGTGTCCCCCAAAAGCACACATGTGAGACAGTGAGAGAAGGTTCAGAGGAGATATGATTGGATTGTGAGAGTCTTAACCCAATCAGTGAATTTATCCCCTATTAGGGATTAACTGAGTGGTAACTGAAGCGGTAGAGTGTGGCTGGAGGAGGTGGGAATTGGGGGCATGGCTTTGGGGGATATATTTGTATCTGGCAAGTGTAGATCTCTCTCTGTCTTGCTGAGAATCACGTGAGCTGTTTCCGTCTGCCACACTGTTTTGCCTCAGCAGGATCCCCAAGGAATGGAGTCAGCCTTCTTTGGACAAAACATCTGAAACCATGAGCCCTCAAATAAACTTTTCCTCCTCTACAATTGTTCTGGTTGGGTTCTTTTAGTCACAGCAGCAAAATAGCTGACTAAAACATAAACCTTCACCATGGAGAGTAGTTGGTTTGAGAATTAAAATTTTGGTTATTAAAAAGTTAGAAAGTAGCAAGAGAGTTTATGTTCTGTTTTTCAAAACAGATGTGGGAAAACCAAAACTAATATTATAAAAATCATAGACAAGGAATAATAGTTAAACTAAGTAACAACCTTGTGGTATATGATTTTTATAAAACCTCAGCCCAGGTTTCTGCACCACATTGATCACATTTCCTAAAAAGCAAGAAAGAATGCCACTATAAAGATAATAGGGATTATTTTAAAGAAGCCAATGTTACATAAGAAGGCAGTTGATTACCATTACTATTAGAGAACAGAGTTTTGTTGCAATACCCTCTTTAGACTAGCCAAATTTCAGACTTTTAGGTTAGTTGCAAAAACACACATATATACAAAATTAAGGTCTCTATGAATAGTAAGTTACCTATTCCTGTGTGTTATCATTGTAATTGTCAATAAAGTCTTGCTGATGGTTAGTCAGAAATGCTTCCTGCTTTAAGTAAAGCCTATTTCTTTTTGTAAACTTTTTAAGTTGTTGATAGACCTTTATTTTATTTATTTATATGCAGTGCTGAGAACCAAACCCAGTGCCTCACACATGCCAGGCAAGTGTGCTACCACTGAGCCCCAGCCCCAGCCTATTTCTTTTTGATAAGTTTCCTATAATCACAGCAGCAGCCCTGACCTGTATATTCAAAGATATCATTGAACTTTCTCTTCTTTCAGCATAGCCATGTAAAACCTCCAAACTTTCTTAGAAAGATTCATCTTTGTGTGTGTGTGTGTGTGTGTGTGTGTGTGTGTGTGTGTGTGGTGTGCTGGGAATTGAACCCATAGCTTCATGCTTTCCAGGCAAGCACTCTACCACTGAGCCACATCCCCATCCCATCTTTCATCTCTTCAATCATTTCTGTTATTTTGTGTAAAAGACTATTCTTCCCCTTCAAAGGTAATAATGCCCAAATTGGCTTAAGCTGAGTCTGTTCATGAGCATGTGCACTTTTTATACATTTCCAGATAAAAGAAAGAGGCTAGTAATCTCAGAATTCAATCTAGGAACCTTTCATTCATTACCCTGACATTTTTCAGATTGTCATTTCTCGATATCTTATTGGTGATTTATAAAAAACTATATAAGCAGGGCTTTTGCCAAAGCACTTCTTAAAGGCTTTTGCTGTTGAAGTCAATTTGGTTAACCCAGGTGAGTGACTTGTTTTTGAGGAGTATGTCCTAAGCTTTCCCTTACCCAAGGTCATTCAATACATGAAAAACAATATAAAGTTGTAATTTGAATGGAGACTTAAAAATTTTATTTAAAAGGTTTTTCCCCTCTACTGTAACAATTTTTACAATGTATATTGCATTGATATTTCCAGCTTAATGTATTCAAATAAAGAGCAGAGTTTATAATCCCCATAAGGATCCCACAATTCTTGATGCTACTTAACATCAAAAATCTAAATGAAACACAAAAACAGTTATTGATCCTTTAATACTGTGTAGTCTAATAGTTTCATAAACATAGAAGAGATATTGAAACATGTATGGGCTGCTACCCAGTTAAAATTTTCCAATTTAATAAAAAAAATTTTGCCAATTTAGCAAAGTGACTCTATTTCTTAGGAAATACTCCCCCAATTGTCTGAGCTTGAAGATGTTAGGTCATTTAAAATTAAAAGAGGGGGCTGGGGATGTGGCTCAAGCGGTAGCGCGCTCGCCTGGCATGCGTGCGGCCCGGGTTCGATCCTCAGCACCACATACCAACAAAGATGTTGTGTCCGCCGAGAACTAAAAAATAAATATTAAAAAATTCTCTCTCTCTCTCTCTCTCTCTCTCCTCCCTCTCTCTTAAAAAAAAAATTAAAAGAGGGGCTGGGATTGTGGCTCAGCAGTAGAGCGCTTGCCTAGCACATGCGAGGCCCTGGGTTTGATCCTCAGCACCACATAAAAATAAAATAAAGATATTGTGTCCAACTACAACAAAAAATTAAATATTTTTTTAAAAAATTAAAAGAAATATTAATAGAAAACCACTGAACACATCATTATAGGAAGAGGTTTACAGAAAGGTAATTGTTTTAACTGGTGGCAAAGAAATCAAATTGTCAAAAAGTGAATTTATACATATTAATTTAAAAACTCTGTGCATGTGTTTCTCAATACTAAGTCTTATTTATTTGATGATTAATTTTTACTTTCTGTATGACAAAGCTTGGTCAGGACAGAATTAATTTGTGAAAGTAAAACAGAGTCATTTAGGGGGTTTGAATTTTGCTTAGATACTAGGTAAATTTCACAGATTTGGGGCAAAAAGGGCCAGTCCTGTTGATTTTCTGGCTCTGCACTTTGCCCATTCTCCTGATATTAAGTAAACCCTGCTTTAATGAAATTCAATTAAATTAATTTAAACCTACAGCCCTACCCTATTTTGTCACTCACACAGGAAAATTAGTCTCTTCTCCCTACTCTCTTCACCTTTCTTCTGCCCTTCTACACAGCTTTTTATGTTTTTCTTTAGTATTATCTTGAGAGATGTTTTGCACCTTCAAGATATATTTTGATATTTGTTTTCAGCTATGAATCTTCCCTGTATTTAAATGCTTGTTGCCCACCTTGGTAGCTATTGAAATGTATTGCAGAGGGTGCAGTGGCCTACACCTGTAATCCCAGCAGCTCAGGAGTCGGAGGCAGGAGGATCATGAGTTCAAAGCCAGCCTCTGTAAAAGCAAGGCACTAAGCAACTCAGTGAGACCCTGTCTCTAAATAAAATACAAAATAAGGCTGGGGATGTGGTTCAGTGGTCAAGTATCCCTGAGTTCAATCTCCAGTACCCCCACCAGAAAAAAGAAATGCATTGCAAGGGTTCCACTACAGCAAACTTACTAAGTCCACACCTGAGCTGGCAGGTAGGGAAAGTGGGAGAGGAGGCAGTAAAAGGTAGAGGTGTATTCCATGGAGGAAAGGCGTAATTTTTCCAGGGTTAGAATCCACCTTAAGAAGGATGATGGACTCACTCTTCCAGATTCTGCCCCATAAAGGGTATAGACATTTTCTGGCTTTTCAAAGTTCACAATGAAATAAAGGTATAGCATTTGATAAATAAGAGCAACCTCTAAATTTCTACACTGACAGTGATTCATGACTGCAACACCAGCTAAGATCCTTGGAGTCAGAGAACTTTGGTTGTGTGAAATCCCAGAAGTAGACTTAGAGAGAAAGTGGGATCTTGTTTGTAATTACCTTGCTGAAGTGAAAACCCTACAATCTGTTTCAGCAGCTGTTAAGGGTGCAACAAACATCTAAACCTAAACAAGCCATGAGGCTGCTGAGCTGCTATTTATGTACATATTGTAATTTAGGCCTAAAAGGAATTGAATATTTTGTATTAATAAATAAAATTGGAGGAAAGGACAAAAATAAACCGGTTGTCTTTACCTCCCTTCATTGCAGGCCTCTAGTTCTATTTCTATATCAACTGAAGACTTATTTAGGAAAAAGATATTGGTGTGCAGCCTTATAGGCATTGTTATAGAAAGATAATCTTTTCCTCATTTATATTTTGCCAACACAGTCATTTGTCAGTCAATTCAGGGGAAAACCAGATCAGTTGATTATTTTATTTTTGAAGTTTGTCCCAAGAAGCACTGCTTAGCCTTGGGAGTGCTATAGGTGGCATAGTTCTCAAATAATGTAAGTCAGGTTCATTAAACAAAACAAAGCAAAAAGTAAACAATAAAAGTCAGGAGATTTTTAATGGTAAGTTTTAATCTCTGTTAGAAAATCTTCAATGAATTTTTAGTTCAAATTTATTTTATTACCAAAAATAAGAGGTATATTGCATAAATGGGATGGAAATCTATTGATAAATTATCAAAGTATCAGACTTATATGCATATGCACCTAAAATACATCCTAAAAATAAATAAAGCAAAGTTACTACAATTACAAGGAGATATTGTTACAGTACATTCAGAATCACAGTGGAATACTTTGATGTATGCCTCAGAATTTTATTGATAAAATTGTCAGAAAAAAAATAATACAATCAGCAGGTGGGTTATGTAACTTAGTGATAAAATGTTTATAACATATGCAAGCCCTGGGTTTGATCCCCAGCACCATGCACACACAGAGAGAGACACACAAACAAATGCAATCAGCGAACTTTGTCTCAGAATATGTAGAATTTTTCAGTCAACAAGTAGAAAATAAGCATTATTTTCCAGCACATAAGGGACATTGTTAAAAAAAAAACAGTTATATGTTTAGCAATGAAGAAAATCTTAGATACCAAAGAATCCAAATTCTACAAAAATTACCTTCTGACCAAAATTCAATACAAATTGGAAAGCCACCATAAAATGTAACAAAAACACTTATGCATTTAGTAATTGATCACAAATATATCTAAATAATTTATAGTCAAAATACTATTTTAATGTAAGCTCAAAGTATTTATTCTATCAGATATTTATCTAATCCTATGATATTTTCAATTAAAGATGAAAAGAGTATTTTAACCTTCTATGCATATCAAGTACTAATATTAACTCCATAGCATAATTCATAAATATTTATTGAATGCTTAGAAAAAGTATCATTAAGCAAATTAGTATAGTAGACAAAGTTGTAAGAAGTTTAATCTTTTTAAGATAACAGTTTTTTCAAGTTCTTTGACTGCATTGTTATATTAAATTTCCTATCACACATTTCCTAGAACAGTGCTTAGTAAGCAGGATTTCTATTAATTTTTATTGGATTTTTACAGTAGAAAACATTTGTGCCTACATTTGTATTCAGAATAATCTTTATGTATGAAACTTTTTTCCATTGTGGATTAAAATTTAAAAATGAAAAATTCAGTCATCTTGATATACCAGTTGTTTTCTTTATGTCTCCCAAATATTAGCAATTTGCTCCATGGAATTTAATTATGGACCATTAGGAAGCTTATGATTATAGCAGTAATAGATGGCATTTGAATCAATGTGATGTCAAACAGACCCTCTGACCTCACAGAATATTGCAACTATGTATGGATTAAAAGGAGTCAAATATAAAGAATTTCACTGTTTTTTGAGAATGCTGACCTGGGTTTATGAAATATTTTCCATAGGAAAATCTTAAATACAATTTTAATACTTTTAGGACCATATAACTTCTCATTTGTACACTTATTATTTAAACTGCCACATTGTCTCTGATGTATGGTGGTTTGAATATCTTTATTACTTTATTAAAAGTTCCTTAAAACTAGAAACTAATTTTTACAATATCTTGCTTGCTGCCTAGCCCACAGGTGATAACTTCCTCTTTAATAGGAGGTAGTGTGAAAGAGTAAAAAGAGCACTAAAATAGGAAGGGAGTCTTGGGATTAGTCTTGGCTCTGATGAATCTGTGCCATTGGGCAGTGGAGATAAACAAATATGAAGAATTACAGCAGGCAAAACTATTTGAAGAAGGAAGGAAAAATGTCCAAGTTGTTTATAAGACAAAGTTAGTTTTTACAGACTTCCATGATCTTTTTTAAAATCTCTTTCCTTCCTTCCCTCTGAATTCAGGAATTGTTACTGCTGCCCACACACATCGTTGCCCCCACGAAATCCTCTCACATGCGTATATTCACATATACATACTTTATTGACATAACCAAATATTTTGCATGAATATGTGTTTTCATCTTGATTATTGCCTTAGTCTTCCACCCTGCTTTGCCAGATTTTACTTGCCTCAGTGATTTTTTTTTAATTTTTGGTAACCTTAACTAGGATCTTCCTGTGCTTAGATTCTATTTTCCTATGCACTAGCACCATTCTCCTTTTATCATGTTGCAGTTTTCAGCTTGACATTCTCTATGTGGCTATATCCTACCATCCCTTACCCCCTCCCACCTCTGTCTGCCACACAACTGTGAGGGATATATTGAGGGGTTTAACTCTGAGCCTTTCAGTTGATTTCACACTCTTCAAATTTCATTTCTGTAGGCTTGAGGTAAACAGCCTGTCATGGGCAAATCCAACATTATGGTAGCCAAAATGTGCTGAAATTCCCAGTGCATTGGTAATTCCTTAGAGTTGAAAAGACCTCTTGAGCAAAAACAGCTCCAGTTGAAATGCATATGTAGTACCTTGGTGAGAAGATATCACAGGGCAAGACCTTTGTAATTCATTAATGAGGGAAAGTTAGCTAGTGCTTTGATTGTGCAAAGGCCATATAGGATGCTGAGTGAATGTGGCAGCAAGGTAGAGTGTTAAGAGAGGGAATATCAGACTTTGAGCATTGTCCACAAAGGTGAATTCAAGGCAACAGGCTACATAGAGAAGTAGCTTTCAGTCAACCCTAGGGGCTAGAATGACAATATTTAAGTATTTGAGTCTGGAAAAGCTTGGGAATTAATGATAAGTTAGCAACTTGATATTGATGGAAATTATTACTTTTATCTTTTACATCTGTGCTTAAGAGTACTGATAAGATCTTTAGGGCTATTGTTGGCATTTCTTGGCCAATCTTCTAATAGAAGTCATCTTTTTCTCATCATCTCCTCCTCTCTCAATCTTTCTTCAACAATCTACCTCTTCTCTCACTTTTCCTATTATTCTTTCCTTTTCCATTTTCCATACACCTTGACAATTCCCTTAGTCCTAGCATCTATCCTAGTCAAGCTTATGTTACTTAAAGAGCCTTTTAGAATTGCTAATCACTGCTACAGACTCCAAAGGTGATTCCATTTAGTTAAAATGTTTTCACTAAGACATAAACACCCTCTCCATCTTACTTCATACTAAGGGTTGTTGTGTTTGTACCTCTGTGGACAAACCTGGATGAAATGAGAATCTCATTTTTCATCTGGGTAGATTTTAAGACAAAGCTTTTTCTTTAATTTGAGCCCCTCTCCTCACACATTGCCCATCTGTGTCAGTTCTTCTCTTTCAGCTAGTTGTACTGTTTGATAGAAT
Source organism: Spermophilus citellus (assembly GCF_964194105.1). Taxonomy (NCBI): domain Eukaryota; kingdom Metazoa; phylum Chordata; class Mammalia; order Rodentia; family Sciuridae; genus Spermophilus; species Spermophilus citellus. The sequence continues at coordinate 104,303,038 of NC_138190.1, forward strand.
TGGAAACACTGCAGCTTACATCTGTCTGAGCAGATGGAATGAATTTTGCATGAGTGTTAACTGATTCATGCATTGCATAAAGAAAGTAATCTATGTTAAAACATTGTGACATTGCAATGAAGCATTATTGGTTGTGTGCTGAAACCCGTTTGTTTATGGAGGATTTGTTTCTTTGCCCTTGCCCATACCCTCAAATACACTGCTATATGGTTAAACCCACATAGATCTAAAAGAATAAAAGAGTAAAATCTGTGACAGTGGGGGAAAAAGTTAGGCACTGAGTGGGAAAAAAATTCTGAATACCAAATTGACTTCTGGTAGCTGAGTTCCCTTTCATTTTTGTAGTATGTGGTCTGTCAGAGGAAAAAATAATGTCATTGTGGGGAAGCTTCATACATGGAGAACTACATAGTCATCTCCCACTTGATTATGATTCTACTATACTTTGACAAATAAAGCTGCTCAGATAAGTTATCAGAGGGTTTGAGATGAGGGAGCCCTAGTCTCATGGATTTCCTATATACTTTCCTCAGTATTTGCAGTTACAGCCTGTGACTTTAAATTTGAATTAATGACCAGCATTGAAGATTTTTAAATGTCACCCATTTGTAATAGTGACCCTCACTGGCTTTGTGTTTTTGTCCCCTGTAGATCTGCCTTATCATATAGCAGTATATTGAGGTCTTCCCTTAGTTACCTAGTATAGCTATTCATTTATTTCCAGCAAATGTTGTTTGTATCCTGCAGCCCAAAACATTGAACTTTATTATCCATTTTGTGCAATTTGCTATTTCAGTGTTGTAGCACAATACAGAGCAGCTCCATTTGCAAATGATGTTACTACATATTTTGACCTATTTTTCCCTGCAGGAGTAATAACAAGGGTAATAAAACTCAGTTGAAGCTGCTGTATAAGCACACATAACTGCCTCAAATTACAGAGCAGTTTCTAAGCTACAAAGCCACTGAAACCACGAAGGCCCTTTTCTGACTCCTTTCACAGTTCTAAAAAGCATGACCATGACTGTCCCAAATTTCTGGAAGAGGAAAAATATCATTCTGGTATTTCTGTAATTTTTTTACCTATAAATATGGTCCAGTATGCATTTTTTTAATTAAACTAATCAAGATTTGTGTAATTTGGGGGTTTGCTGAGGGAAAAAGAAGAGGTGAAGTAATTGGAACTTTCTCCATCTCACGTTTCCATAGTTGATATAACTACAAGGTTGTATCATACATTTAGTGAAGAAGGTACCAGAGTAGAAGCTGGAGGAAACATGGATGAGAATTAGGTAATGTGATCTGACAATCCCAACTTGTGCCAATTTGGCAGAAGCTTCTACTGTGTTTTTACATTCATGCCCTCTGACCTTAACTAGTTCATATCTTTTCCCTTGGGGCTTTTTAACTGAAGACATTTGTGAGGAACTTTGGCCTCACAATGGAACCAGAAAGATGATTATAGGGTTAAAAAAAAGGAAATTCACCTATGGATAAATAATCACCTTTGAGTACTGGAAGTAATTTTCTACACTGCAGCATTTTACAGCCTCTGTGAGAAAACTGAAATATATCATAGGACACATTGGACAGTGATTCCCTTTTCTCCCATATTATTTTTTAGCATAAAAAATTATATTTGCATCACAACCATCACATACATACATGTGTACACCCCTCCATGCATCTCCTCTCCTTTTGTCTGTCTGTCTGTCTGTATGTATGTATGTATTTTTGCAGTACTGGGGGTTGACCTTGGTATATTGTACTACTGGACTACATCATCTCCAGCCCCCTTATTTCTTTATCTTATTTATTTGTTTGTTTTACTTTTCTTTTGAGACAGGGTCTCCCTAAATTTCCAAGGCTGGTCTTAAACTTGCAGTCCTCCTTCCTCAGTCTTACAGGCTGTTCTTAAACTTGCAGTCCTCCTTCCTCAGAATTACAGGCATGTTCCACTGTACCCAGCATCTCCTCCTCTTTTAGAACTTCATGTTGAGATTGATGAGTGCCTACAATTTGCCAGGAAATGTACTAGACCCTATCATTATACAAAGAGGGAATTTGCCCTTAGGCAGCTGCCAGTATAATAAAGGAGATGAATATGCAAATAGATTAATTAGGTAAAAGGAACTTATGATGCCTTAGAAACATACAGCATCACATGATCATGTGAGTTTCATTTGTGTTTTTTAAACAACTTGAATGTAAATTTACTCTCTGATATGTGTGAAATGATATATATTCATGGTGGTCCAAAAGTAACAACTATGCTATAAGTAATATTTATAAAGTCTAGCAACTATCTCAGTTGTTACTGTGCTTGATGAAAAAGGACCTCCTTTCCCTCTGGTACCTTTAACTTACAATGCTTGCTCTGAAAGTTGTAGCAGCTTGATCATACATGCCTTCAATCTTAAGGTGTCAAACTCAAAATTGTATTTATTCAACTCCAGGCTTCATCTGTTCAAAGCCAGAAATATCTGCTTCTGCCTATTCTAAGTTTTTTTCCAAAAGGAGAAAAAAAAATCACACCTAAAAAAGAATTTGCTAATTTTGATTACACTTGGCTATTTCAAAACATTTGTGGTGATGGGATGTTCATGCAAATATTAACTCAGAGACCCTCTTTGGTGCCCTTTGACAGACAAATGATTGCCCTTTATTGTAATATAATCATCAAAGTCTGTACCTGAGCAGTATACTAGACTTTGTGGGAATTAAAAAGAATGTAAGTCTTAATAATGTGTCAATTATCAAATAACATCAAACAGCTGTACATCAGAGTCCCTTAAACCTACTTAAACACATCTAAAGTTGAAGTCTATGGAATTCTTTTGAAGGTCTCCCCAAACAGGATACATCTCCTCATTTTGCAATTGTTTTAAAGAAATAACTCTGCCTGATGAATAAGGTATGAGGTGGAGCGTGATTAGTGTGTACCTTTTTCTTTCTCCAATTCTATCTCCCAACCTTGGCTAGTTTTTTTCCACACAACTCTAATACCTGATCATGCTGAACACATCTGTCCCTTTGGAATTCTTGAAGACTAAGAAGGGAAACAAAATGAAGAGTTCCTATAGGAACTAACCGTCCTTATTTTCCATCTCAAGGATTGGTTAAGGAAAGGCCTTCTTGGAAGCAGGATATGATTTGTTCATGTTCAAAAGTCCTCTCCAGCTCCACGTTTTTGTTTCTCTGCGTAGACATGATGCTGACCAAAACTATCCTACTATGCATGTTGTCTCATTTTTCTGTAGCACAGCATCAAGTATTCTCAGATGCTGTTTATGGCTACACCCTTGGTGGCCTTAAAGGATCACATGGTTTCTTTGCTAGTCTCCCAAACAAATGACTGGAAGGACAAAATTGTGTGAATGAAAAATAAGGTTACAAAGTGAACATGAGTATAGTGAGTAGCCTCATGGCCTTTCCCCACCACAAAACCAATTGTAAAGAAAAAAAGCCCAGGGGATTATGTGGTTTAGATTTGCCAACAGAAGGCAAAATAAATAACTGGAGGGACTACGCAGGAACTGCTAATGATTCAGCAGTCTTTCCTCAACAATTTCTTTAGCAGTATGATATAAAAAATAGCCTAATCAAAATTACAAGGCCATCAAGGACTGTCCCATATTCTTTCCAGGGGGAAAAAAAGTGGTGATTATCTGCTGCAGAATGATGGATTTTCCCAACACAGCTGTCACAACTGCTATTTTAAATCATTTGTTATGGTTTAAAATGTGTAATCCCCAAGAAATTGATCATTACTGCAGTTCAATGCTGGTTTTTCAGTAACTTAACAATTCTGAGCTTTGCATCAGACTATTAACTAACAAAAGCCAGCCATAAACTGCTAAACTACTAATGGCTTATTTCTCTATGATGACTTATGTTTCTTTTAAATAAGGTTTTTACTTTAAACAAAATTTATACTGAAATTTCTGGCATGACAAAAAACAGGTGCACTCTTGTATCCCCTTATTTTCATCTCTCCTTTCTATATGGCCATTACCCAATTTTCCTGTTTTTTTTTTTTTTTTTTTTTTTTTTTTTGTCTTCAGTGGCTGTGCCTTTCTATTCAGCTCATGATGTCCCAAACATTGGGCTCACTGTCTACTTTTAATTCTCTTAAAATGCTATGCCATCTTCATGGTCTAATTGACATTGTACCTCTTTGATGGAGCTTTCCAGTTATTCTATTCATCATTCACTCAATTAGTATTCATTAAAAGATCTTATCTACCACTATGCTAGGCACTAGAGATACCCAAATGGAAGCAATATATTCTCACACTTCACGAACTATTATGTTTTACCTGATTTTATTCATGAAGTGAACAAATAATATAATGATGTGTTTGATATCTAGTATTTCTTGCCTCAATGTATTTTTCTACCAAAATGTCCTGTATTTAATAAATTTCCCCATATGCCTTTCACAACTTTGTCAATATCATTATTTGAGGGCTGGGGATGTGGCTCAAGCGGTAGCGCGCTCGTCTGGCATGCGTGCGGCCCGGGTTCGATCCTCAGCACCACATACAAACAAAGATGTTGTGTCTGCCGAAAACTAGAAAATAAATATTAAAAAATTCTCTCTCTCTCTCTTTCTCTCTCTCTCTCTCTCTCTCTCTCTCTCTCTCTCTCTCTCTCTCTTTAAAAAAATATAATTATTTGAGAAGACTAGGTACCACCTAGGGCCAGCAGTTGCTTCCTGTTCTACCACTATTCTCCCTTGTGCCTTCCCTCCATCTAGGTTTATCTCCTACATTTGTTAACAGAAATCATAGCAAATAACTAGAAGAAACATACCTAACTTAACAGGCCCAAAGGGAGAAAGGAGTCCCATAAAAAGAAAGTGGAAATATTGAGATGTTTTGTGCCAAAAGTATGGGCTTGGGAAGATGGTGGACTGGTTGGCCAGTTAGAGGTCAGCAAGGCTTTCTCAGGTGATCAGAACACTGGATTCATAAATTTCCCCTTCAGTTGTTGAGTTAACTATATTTGATTCTGGATCCACTGTAGATAATTTGAGCTTGCTTTATTATTTTTGAGATATTATTACAAAGTGGAAGAAATCTAAAATATAGTAATCTGCTTCCAAAGATAAATTCAAGTAGTGTAGTATTTACTCAATACTAATAAAAATCATTTTATAAACAAGAAAATTATCATTCTTTGTCATTTTTTATGCTATGTATATCAAGGTTTTCCTGCATTGTATTTGTTTAAAGCAAATTGTGTGTGTGTTGTATTGCGTGTCTGTGTTATAATATAAGATATTGGTTATAAATTAAACATTGTTAAGAGACATAACAATGTTTAATATGTGAGCTGTATCTTAAATTCAGGGACATGTAACATTTTCTGTTCATAAGATATATTCAGAGTACTAATATTCATCTTGGAGTCATTACAGAGCATCAACACTGTAATAAAATATTTTCTTGGGGGGAAGCAGACTAAATAATGGTGCTTATTTGATTATCTAAATTAATTCATTAATAACACAAATCCTTGCCAAATTGAAATCAACACATTGAGGGATTTATGTTCTCTCCTGGGTAATTTCAACTAGTCCTGTGAAAAGAATACATGTTCTTCCTAATTACTGTATTTTGTTGTGCAACGCCAGGAAACAGAGTTAGCTGTGACAGCATAAATTTGTCAGGAAAGTGTTTTAAGATCTTATTTATGTCCTGCTCATGGTAGCATATATTAATTCCTTTAACCCTTTTCACAGACTGTATGAGGGAATCTAAAAATTTATGTTAAAAACAAGTTTATATTTTTTATTCTATTCTCTAATTTTATCAGATTATCCATTGTAAAAACTGTAAATTCCTCCAATAAACTTGTGACTTGGAACAGTTTATCTTTCCACCTCTCTATCTTCCTCCTCTCAAAACCTAAAAATCTATCCTCACTCACTTTTTCTCCTTCCCATTCCAGACATCTATTCCCTTCATTATAGCTGAAGAACAGCCTCTCCTGGAATTTCTGAGGCTCTGGCCCTTTCTTTCCTATGCCTTTCTTTTCCATCAATACATACCTGTTCATTGTCATGATTGTAGTTACCTCATCTGACTAATTTAACACATACTAAAACATAAATGAAAATAATCATATGTCTTTATTTCAGCTAATGTCTGAATAATCAGGAAGTTTCGTTGCCTTAACAAAATGGAGGAGAGGACTTGAATGAATTTTATACTTTTTCTGGTTATGGCATGTGGGGAGAAATTTTAAAGTAGCTGATCTCCTGTTGATTATCAAACCATAATTTAATATTTGCTTGATACATTAATAACCAATCTTGAGTATGTTGAATGAATTGGATAATAAGACAATGAGTTGCCTAATATGAAGATAGTATACATCTTGATTCTCAGTGTCAATAGTCTTAAGCCTACAGTCAAGAATGGATATTGTTTAGTCAGCTTTAATTCACTTTGACCACTATGCCTGACTATAACAACTTTGAGGAACAAAAGTTTATGTTGAGCTCCCAGTTTCAGAGGTTCAGTCTATGGTCAGTTGACTCCATAGCTCTGGGCCAAAGATGAGGCAGAACATCATGGCAGAAGAGCATGGCAGAGGAAAGTTGCTCAGTTCATGGCAGTCAGGAAGCAGAAAGAGACAGCTGCACTTACCATGGAGAAAATATAAGCCTCAAAGTCTTGCCCCCAGTGATCTACTTCTTTCAGCCACACCTTGCTTCCTGTGTGCCACCATCCAGTACAGTAGTCCTTTCAAAATATAAATCCATTAAATGGATTAATCCACCGATCAGGTTGCAGTTCTTATAATCTAATCATATCACTTTTGAGCATTCTAACACATGAGATTTTGGGAGACACTTTATATCCAAACTATAACAGCTATAAAGCATTTCTATTATATATCATCTTCTGTACACAGCCTATGGACTTCCATAAATGATTTACGTAACCATTTCTTATGATAAGAATGAGACCTAAGAATTTTCTTCTTGCTCTTTGACTCTCAAGAATTATTTAATAAGAGGAAATTCTGTCATTTGTGATATCATGGATGAACTTAGAGGATATTATGCTAAATGAAATGAGCCAGGCACAGAAAAAAATAAATGTTTTAACTATGTAAGTAATCTAAAAAGAGGCAAACTAACAGAAACAGAGTAAAATAGTGCTTGCTAGAAACAAAGTACAGTGTAAGGATGGGAAAAAGATCAAAGAACATGGTGACTTTGGTTAATAAAACTATATTGGATAATTAGATGTATAAATAATTAGAACAAAATTTTTTAAAAGTCAAATACATTGTATACTTAGAATTTTTAAGAGATTTAAAAAAAATTGATATAGCATTGTATAATGTGATAATTCAATAAATGCATACAGTGTGTACTGATAAAATCAGAGTATTTAGTGTTTCCATATCCTTAAACATTTATCATTTCTTTGTGTTGGGAACCTTCAAACTCAATAAAATAGATTTTAAGGCTTATATTTTCCCCACTAAAATAAACATAAGCATGTGAGATGATGCATATATTAAGTAGTTTGATTTAGCCATTCCACAAGGTAAGCATATATTAAGTCATCTTGTTAATGCACCAGAAATGTATACACTTTTTATTTTCCAATATAAAAAAAATATACACAAAGGCCATTTTGTGTACTCAAATTCAATCTAAGGGAGTAGCTACTAGTACAGCTCCTGATTCCTATGGATTACTGATTATTGCTGGTAAGAAAAAGAGAAAAAAATCCACATTTATAATTTAGGGCTCTTGTTATTTTCCTATGTGAAATTCTCTACAGCCAAGGACAATTGTGATTATTTAACACTCAGTGTAGAATTCAATACCAAACTCCTTTCTTAGGGGCTGGGGATGTGGCTCAAGCGGTAGCGTGCTCGCCTGGCATGCGTGCGGCCCGGGTTCGATCCTCAGCACCACATACCAACAAAGATGTTGTGTCCGCCGAGAACTAAAAAATAAATATTAAAAATTCTCTCTCTCTCTCTCTCTCTCTCTCCCCTCTCTCACTCTCTCTTTAAAAATAAATAAATAAATAAATAAATTAAAAAAAAAACTCCTTTCTTAAACACCGTTAAAACACAGATAATGCTAACAAATAATGGTTTAACTTCATTTGATATAGATTGTACATTGTAACTGAAAAAAATACGCATCCTAAAAACCAGATATACATGGTCTAATTCAACATCTCACTGTTATTCAGCTAAGGAGGTCACCAAACAGCTTCCATATAATCAGTGAACCACAAGATGGCACTACTGAACAATTATCTCAAGATAACTTCTAGGTTCTCTATGTAGACATACAAAACCTCTTCAAAACCATTGACAATCACTTCGAGAGAACAGAGTTTGAAAGGAGAAAATAGCAATTTTGCAGTGGAAAGAAACCTGGCAAACATTACCTTAGCTAAATGATAAAGTTAGCATCACCATTGATCATATAATGATCATAGTAATGCCACACACCCCTCACGTTATGTGAAGAAAGGATATTTTATCTCTGTGATATTTTTTTTTCCCAAAACCCATAACCTCGGTCTAATCACAGGAAAACATCAGCCAAACCCAAACTAAGGAACATTATACAAAATACTTAACCAGTACTCTTGACAAGTGTCAGTCATGAAAAATAAGGACTGGAGAAGTTAAGGAGACATGGTTGTTAGTTAGAATATGGGATCCCAGTTTGGGTCCTGAAAAAAGGACATTAGTAGAAAAACCAGGAATATTAGAACAAGCCTAAAATTTAATTAAGGGCATTGTACCCATATTAATTTCTCAGTTTTGACAACTGTACCGTGGTCATGAGACATGTTAACTTTAGAAAAATCTGGGTGAAGATATACAGTGCATATGTGCTATCTTTGAAACTATTATCTGTTCAAAAATATTTCAAAATAACTTTTAAAGGTCAAAATACAGGGGAACTCTCTCAAGTGTTATTTTAATGACAACAATTTATCTTTAGCTATTATCTGTGCATACCAGACTTCTATGGAAGCTTGTATAATGGTTTGGTCTTAAACAATTACATTCCAAGATCTAGGGTTTTAGTCCTCTGTAGTAACAGTATATTTTGAAACCCAACAATGGGATACATTGTCAGAAAAAATAATTTTGTACAATTTTCAAATGAAAATCAACTGTATATAGTGAGGGTAGAACCAAGCTGACATTTTTTGTTCTATGGCCATGGATAGCACCTTTTAATGACATTCAGTTATCCTACTACTGTATAACACAAGTTTAATGGCTATACATTTCAGATTTTAAAACTTTTAAAATTCACTATCATTTAAATCAAATAATGTGTGGACTAATTTAATATGCTAAATAATCTGTATTACACAGAATAGTAGTTTGGCCCATAAATAACCTCTTAGAATCAAAGAAGGGGACATTGTCATTCTTTTAAGGGGTCTATGAGAACCAGTTTCCAACATGTTTTATTTTTGCATACAGATATGGGAAATTTTTCAGTAAGAAATATTTGTAGGATAGTTAGGAAAACAATGCTTTCTAAATCATAATTGCTATTTGAATACATCTATGTGTGTGTACAGTTATAATTTCTCCCAGAGATGTAAATAAATCTGAAGTCTTCAACATATTCAGTAACTTTTATGAACTCAGTTCAGTTTAAGTGCTGTTGTAACCCTACAAAATAATCTCATTCTATCCAAATAAGCTGCTGCAATGAAGACAGGTGATAGTGTTCTTTTAGTTCCCTACTTTTGTATGACCTCATCTTAATTTGATTACATCTACAAAGAATCTATTTTCAAAGATGGTCACAATTTGGGGTTCCAGATCAATTTGAACTTTGGGTGGACACTGTTCAACACAGTCTAGCACCAAAATCAAATTTTCTGCTAGAGAATTAGAAAATCAAGCATTCTTTTTAAGTTTATCCCAAACTTAAGTTACTCATACTAAAGCTGGACTGAAATTTCTTCTATTACCATAGCTTCAAATATGTTTACAAGTTAGAACACAAAATAAGAGCTTTAAATTTAAACAAATATGTTCATTTTTTAAGACTTTGTAATTTTACAACTTGCTCTTCATTCAAGAAAAGAATAAGTTCTTAGAACTCATCATGTTTCCAATAAGAAAGAATCTTTTAGAACTAGTTTCTTTCATAAACTTTTTGGTTTATATAATTCAGGACATATTAAACAGTTTAGGCTATTAAATTAATTATGAGTTGTTTTTATTAGTGATCCTTGCTGAGAAATTTATGTATGTAAAGAAATGTCTATATATATGATTACACAAATGATGTGACTCTGCATTGTGTATAACCAGAGAAATGAAAAGTTGTGCTCCATTTGTGTACAATGAGTCAAAATGCATTCTGCTGTCATGCATAATTAGAACAAATAATTATAAAAAAGAAATGTCCACCTCCTTTCCCACCATCTTCTAATGAAAATTTGCATTTTTCATCCAGATGCTTAGGTGTCATACAAATCTAGACTAAATACATTAACTAAGCAACATGTTTAAATGATCAGTTAATGTTCACACTTAGTACAAATATAAAAAGCAAAACTACTCCATAAACTTTCTTAATTATTTGGAGTGAAATGGTTGGGATTTCTTTAAAGTGTTGATAACTTAATATTTCTTTTTTATATATTTACTTTATATTTCATCTATATGTCATATTTTATATTTCATTATATGCTCTGTTTTTGACTTTATGTAATTTGTATAGTATTTTTTTAGTTTGGTTGCTTCTTGATAGCTACACAGTTAACATTTGACGTTTGTCACTATCCTGTGTTTCAGGGACTCCATGAAAAGACTGGTGCATTTACAGCTGTTAAAGTGATGAATGCTCGTAAGGTAATATTATACTCTCTCTGTGTTCTGTTCCATTAATGGATAGTGTTCTTGGGATAAACAGCTCAGAAAATATTTTGTTTTAAAATCGTTGTTTTATGTAATTATTGTTATCTTAATCTGGATCTATTATACTTGTCACTTAATACTATTTATACACTTTAGTATATTGTACTTATTGGTTCACTATATTTCCACATTTGTGTTGATGGGCTGGGATTGTGGCTCATTGGTAGAGCGCTTGCCTAGCATGTGCGAGGCTCTGGGTTCAGTCCTCAGCACCACATAAAAATAAATAAATAAAATAAAGGTATTGTATCCAAGTACAATTAAAAAACAAATATTTTTTTAAAACAGAAAATCTGAGTTGAAAAAACATACTGATTCACAGAACTGTTGTCAATATCATAGATTTTTTTTTCAATTTGTTTAGGAAGTGAGGCTGCAACTATTTAGAGACTTGTGTGCTTTTTGTTTTGCCAGTAAATATGAAACATTGGAAACCAATCTGAGTTTCAATGGATTTTGAGGTTTTGTGGATTTATTTTGCTCTGAAAATCATGGCTTCCAAATTATCAAGCTCGGTCTTTTTTGAATGAGAATCTAGAAAATATTTATTTTCTTGTTTTGGCTTGAGACACCTGGACCCACTTCTAATCTATATTTCAGATACTCAGATTTTTGAAATATTTAAAAATCGTGTTTAGCCAATAGATGATTGGTGTTAATTACCTGTGTTTATAAATGCAAAATAGTACTTTACTATTATTTAACTATAATTTTCCCATTAATATGGTAGTTACATCCATTACCATGAATGTTGTACCAAGTTTCTATATATAATAAGAAAGAACTATTAGTGAGACTCGAGAGGAATAATATTATCTTATTATTTAATTTAGTCCTAAAGGAGCACAAAATACTTAAGCATAAATCATTTTCAGAATGGACCAGTAGGTTTAATAACATTTCGTTCTTGGTTTTGCAGACTCCTTTACCTGAAATAGGAAGGAGGGTGAGAGTGAATAAATATCAAAAGTCTGTTGGATGGAGATACAGCGTGAGTATTAAAAGTGCTCATTAGCCCAGCAGTCCTTCCTTTAATTGTCAACTTTAAACTCATCTATTTGAATTGTCATTATTTCTATAAGGCTGCCCCTGAAGTTTTCTTGCCTAGAAGTGATAATATATTTATATCTTGTAACATGTTCACATAGATTCAGTCATCATATTTGAACACTAGCATTTGTCAAAGAGCAGGGCCTAGAAGAAATGGTCATCTGAACAGGAAAGTGTTGGCTGCCGAGGAAGGATGTTAAGTACATCTACAGAATATGTAGGCCTCCCACTGGGTGGTAACAAAAGAGGTATTTATGGGACCAAGAGCAAATTTTGCCTAAAACTGTCCTTGGAAATGTCTTTTGCACACCTTGTGCATGTGGTCTAGACTAAATAGCTTCTCTCCCATATGACTCTAACAAAATTGACATTATATATGAGCCAAATGATGGTTTCCCCTTTAAAAAAATACTTTTATTTGTAGATAGACACAATACCTTTATTTTGTTTATTTATTTTTATGTGGTGCAGAGGATTGAACCCAGTGCCTCATACTTGCTCTACCACTGAGCCATAACCCCAGATCAGCTTCCCTTTTTTATTTTAAGAGCAATAGCAGACAGAACACCAACAGGTTACCCTGACTAAAAGCCTTCAAACATCTGGCAGCTGCACTTGAACACATGGAGGATTGTGAAGATGTATTTTTACTTGTAACTTTTTGAGATATCTCTCATCCTAACTGACTCAAAAATAAGCTCAGGCAAATAAAATTCTCTTTTCAATAGATGTTGGTATTATATGGACCTAAAAGCAGAATTCCCACTCTTATCAATAAAATTCATTGCTATTTTCCGACATTTCTACCCCATTCAACATAAGAGATTTAAATATTTCCAGCCTTTTGTGCCTTAATAAATATACTACCAGCACATTAAAAATAACATTTTCTATCAAGACCATCATATTTGGGATCTTTTTAGTTATATTAGAAAAGTATCGCTAAACAGATTCATGATTTATCTTTTAAGTACTGGTCCCCCTTTATTTATATAATTTATCTTGAGAGATAAGGCATATCCAAAGGAAACAGTTATAACAGTCTTTAGCAGATCAAGAGGTCACAAAACATATGGTATGAAAAATATGATTGTTTGATAGATTCCGATTTCATCAAACACTTATGTTAATAAAATTCTTTAAAGATCTTACCCCCAAACTTTTCTGGTATTTTTCCATAGTAAAACGGATTTTGATTCTAGAATTTGGTGAAATTACAAAGGAAGTTCTGGCATACTTTAACTGCCTCTTCTTGACAAAAAGCAGGATATTCAGGTCAGCCTCAGATCAACTGGCCCTCAGCCAGGAAATGCTGTAGCATCATATTACAGGCGATGTGTAAGAGTTTCAAATTACCCACTTGGCCTGATGGATATAATGTACTTATGTGTTTCTCACAAGCTCAACTTCCTGTTAATTGAGAGTGGCAAATACACTATTGCTTTCCAAACATATCTGATCTACATTTATTTGTTTTGGGGGAGTTTACATTTAAATAGGTGTTTACATTTAAACCTACTCTTGGTAGTTTTTTTTCTTTTTTTTTCCTAGTCAAGGACTTTGATTCTCTGATTATTTAGTAAGAAAATTCACTGCTAGCTAATCAGGCATTTAGCATCTTCAAAACACCTTTATTCCTTTGGGTCAGAAAGTATGTGACTCGCTCACACATCTTGTACATGTCAGGGCTTCGTGGAAATAGCAATAATGTGGAAATTTAGAAAAAAATTCAAACCCAAAGTCTACCACCAATGAGACAAAAAAATACTTGGAAGAGTGGTCTTTTTACGTCTCTAGACCTCAGGTTTCTAATAGGTAAAGTAACTCCACAAAAACTCCTTCCCTGCTAAGAGTTCAGCTATTCTCCTATTCTTGCTAGGTGATATTAGCTTTGTAACAAAGAAAGAAAAGCAATCTCCTTGACATTAAAAAACCAAATAAGACTCCATCTTGCCTCTGCTTCTTTTTAAGTTGTTATTTGTATTCCTAGCTTCACTCCAGCATCTCATTCCTATTTATTATAGTATTTTGAGTTCATATTCCTCTTGGTAGAATCTTAATATTATAAGCTGAGAGTACATACAAAATGGCTAGTCTCTTTGGTTTATTTCTATATGGTACCAGATATTGTTACCATTTCAAAGGAGGGCTACATCACAGAGATACATGGAAGTCTAAGAGTCTTCCAGAAATGACAGAAATGAAAGCCACAGGATTAACTTTTACCTTTGTAGAAAACAGATTAAGGGAATTTGAAGGGGATTTATTAATTCGTTTGCAAGGTTAGGATGAGACTGAAGCCTGTACTTCCATGTAATTCCTCATGCTATAAATGGGTAGTTTTATTCATTTATGCCTTCATTTTGCAATAAATAGAAAGAACCTTTCACTGGGGTTCCAACTGTACAAATTAGGCTCCATCCCCTTCCCCAACAAGACAAATAGGTACCTAAATTTATTTTCTAAAAGTTAAATATTTATGGATAAATTCACTGAAAAATCCTAGGAAAATGCCAAATAATGCTCTGCAGCTTCCAGCTATTTCTCTTAGATTTTTAAATGATACAGAAAACTATAGACATTTAGGAGGAGAAAAGCTAATTTACAAGCAAAAAAATTGATTAAACTTGGTGACACTATGAAGCCTAGTGCATTTCCTTATATTTATTTCATGAGTATATTTAAAACCCAGCAACAATGTAACTAAAATATCTTGTAATAATAGCTTGTATTTATTCATTTTTATTCTGAATATCTCAAAGAATTTCACATATTTTATCCCATTTGGCCCCACTAACTTGTCATTCCATGGAAATAGGTAATGGTCACCATCTTCCTTTAAAAAAAAGTAAAATGAACTTTGGAGAGATTTAAGCAAGAATTTCCTACTCTCAAATCAGTGCTAAATCCTAAGTGTCCTAATGCCCATGGTAGGTGCTCTTTTCTGACTGATGCCGTACTGTACTGTCTTATGCTATAGCTAACTTGTGAAAGTATGTGTTCTACTTGAGTGATCTCATCCAGCCAGAAGGCTTCAATTATCGCTATATAGATCATTCTTAAAGGCAATATCTGTAGGCCTGATCCCAGCAACTGAGCATTAGACCTATATGTCTGTTCTATGCAGTCTTATGCAGCAATAAAAATAAACAGAATTTGCTTATTGATATAGATAAATGTGTTTTACACATTCATAAAATGTTTGAATTGAAAAAATAGAATAATATTAACTTGTTTAGATTTAAAATAAATGTCATGTATAATATATAAATATAAACATGTATCTTTTCATAATATCTTTATCTAGTCATTCCTCTATTGTATCAGCATCTCTGAAATAATTTATACTATAAACTGCTAAAATGATTTGGGGGAAGATTTAGTGAGAATAGACCACTTATATATCTTGCTCCATATACATGTACCACCGCTGTGATTAGGAAAATAAAGTATTTTAAACATTTTTAAAAGATTAGTAGAGAAAAAAAAACAATGCCTCTAAAATGTAAAAATTACAGACTAATAAATTCAGTGTGATACTGGATATCCACATATAAAAGAATTAAGATGGGCCCTACTTTATTAAAAAAAATACTTGAAGTGGATTAGAGATCTAAATGTGGGAGCTAAAGTAGTAAAATGCTTAGAAGAGAACACAAGGGTAAATCTTTGTGACCTTTGGTTTGGCAATAGATCTTTAGATATGACACCAAAAGTACAAACAACAAAATAAGAAACCATCAATTTGGAATTCATAAAAATTAATTTCTGTGTCTCAATGTACAGTATCAAGAAAGTTTAAGGAAACTCAGAAAATGGGAGAAATATTTGCAAATTGTGTATTTGATAAAGTACTTGTGTCTACAATATATGAAGAGCCCTTAAAAATTTAATGTTGAAAAGAAAACCCAACTTTTAAAAAAAAGGCAAAGAATTTTTATAGACATTTCTCAAAGAACATATACAATGGATAATAAGCACATGAAAATATTTTCAATATCATCAGCCATCAGGTTATAATATATCAAAACCACAATGACATACCATGGTCCACCCACTAGAGTGGTCATAACAAAAAAAGAGAAAATAACAAGTGTTGGTAAAGGTATGGAGTAATTGGAACCCCTTCATATGTTGCTGTTGGGAATTTAAAATGGCACAGCCACTATGGAAAATAGTTTGGAATTTCTTCAAATATTCAACAAAGTTATCATTTGATTGAGGAATTTCTCTCCCTAGATATATACCCAAGAGAAATGAAATCATCTATTGACACAAAAATTTGACATAAATCTCATAGAAGCATTAATCACAATGCCAAAAAGGTATAAATTTAACCCAAATGTCTAGCAATGAATGAATGATAAACCCAAAAGAATGGAATACTAATACCTAGTACAACATGGACAAACTTTATAAAAAGCCTAGTAATAAAAGACCACATATTATATGGTTTCATTTATATGAAATAGCCAGTTTATAAACAGAAAGTAGATTGGTGGTTGATTAGAACTAAGGTATGTGTTGGGTAGAATTTGGGGGTGATAACTAAAATGTATGTAATTTCAGTGTGATAAAAATGTTCTAAAATTGAGTGTGATGATTGTACAACTCTGTAAATACACTAAAAACCACAGAATTTTATACTTTAAATGAGTGAACAGTAGGGCACATGAATTGTATCTCAATAAAACTATTTTAAAAGAAACTAAAATGGTATCACTCCATTCAATGAAAACTTTATATAATGGTCAGTGCTGATGGGCCATGGAACACTGAGAACTGCTGAATTGATAAGAGATCATGGACTTACCCTTTTTCTCTCAAATTTCAAGTTAACCAGATATCTCCATTCACTTATAATTCTAGCTGAGATTTTATTATGTAGGATAAACTGGTTGCATAGGATTTTCGATTGTGAATCTCCTATAGAGATCAATAGTCATTGGATTGCATGGCTTTGAAGCTTTGTTGACTCTTTTTATTCTATAGGATGAGGAAGAGGATCTCAGGACTGAACTCAACCTTCTGAGGAAGTACTCTTTCCACAAAAACATTGTGTCTTTCTATGGTGCATTTTTCAAACTGAGTCCTCCTGGCCACAGACACCAACTTTGGGTATGTTTTTAATTACCCTGATCTTATTCAATAAGAAAAGTTTTACTCAAGGATATACATTTTCATAAGCTAAAATGTTATTTCTGGGCACCTACTGGAAAAGCTAAGCAGTCAACTACTCAAGGTAGTACGGCAAAATATACTCTGATGAATGGAGATGAGCATGATAAAGTATGGGAAAATAACTTCTGTGACTGGCAAGAGCTGATTCAGAAGGGTGAGGGAGGACTTGAATGAACACTAGAAATATCTAACAAATATTTTGAAATTCAGCTTGACTGCTTTTAATTTTAAATAATTTCCATTGTGCTGTTGAAGCTTCCTAATGAATTATAATATAGTTAATGGAGAAGGATCATTTCTCACTAGCAGTCAACAAGAGCATGAAGAGTGCATTTTAAATGTTTGCAAAATATATGTATACTTGAGTAAATTACTTCCTAGAAATTATTTTCTAAGGGTTAGATGACTTCTCCTCTTCTTAGCCATGGCTGAGGTATCACAAATTCTGGATTAATGAAATATAAATTCTAGAGGCTAATTAGACCATATGTTAACTAGGCCACAGCTACCATAATATCTGATCCCTTCTACTGTATTATAAAGAAAATGAGCTTTCAATGATGTCTATTAAAAATGGAATATTTAGAACATAATTGGAGTCATTGTATACATGAGCTCTATACTTTCTACATTTTCATTTACAGTCCTAGTCAGTAATTGCATTTGTTTGTTTGAAAATAGTGACTTAAACTTTTCAGGATCTTCAAGTATCAATGGATGATTCTATTGCATTCTATATAATGAACTTGAGGAGTAGGACAGTGAATACTATAAATTTTCAGCTGGGGGTTGAATTGAAACAGTGATTCTCAAAACTTAGCATGCATCAGAATCTTCTGGTCAGCCATAAAAAACACAGAATGCTGGAGGACACTCACAGGGTTTCTGATTCTATAGGTTAGGGATGTGTGTAAAATGTGTACTTTCTAATAAGTTTATAGATGATGTTAATGTTGCTGCTGAGCGCCACACTCTGAGAATCACCAAATTTAGAGATCTTCTATTTTTTTGGAGTATGTACCTATTTTTATTTTATTTTTTTCTCTTTTTTATTATTATTAGTTGTTCAAAACATCACAAACCTCTTGACATATCATATTTCATACATTTGATTCAAGCAGATTATGAACTCCCATTTTTACCCCGTATACATATTGCAGATTCACATTGGTTCCACATCTACGTTTTTACATACTGCCATACTAGTGTCTGTTGTATTCTGTTGCCCTTCCTATCCTCTACTATCCCCCCTCCCCTCCCCTCCCCTCCCCTCCCATCTTCTCTCCCTACCCCATCTACTGTAATTAATTTTTCTCTCTTGTTTTTTTCCTTTTCCCTCACTTCCTCTCATATGTAATTTTGTATAACAATGAGGGTCTCCTTCCTTTACCATGCAATTTCCCTTCTCTCTCTCTTTCCCTCCCCCCTCTTGACCCTGTTTAATGGTGATCTTCTTCTCATGCTCTTCCTCCCTAAACTCTATTTTCTTCCAAATGTCCAGTTAACTCAAATCTTCTATTTGCTGACAATTCTCATAGATATTTTAGTAAATTTTAGTCCCAGCTTTAGTGGTTACTTTTTTCCATATACCATTTGTCCTTTCATATATTTTTCCGTATAAATTTTTTCCTCTTGACATTATGGCAAACTATGAGAAATGTTGTAGTATCCTTATTGGATGTGCATTACTAGTACTCAATTCATTCAGTCATTCAATATACATTCATTGAAAAATCACCTATTTTCCAGGCATTCTTCTAGATGCTGGGGATACAATGGTAAGCTGAATAGACATGACCCTGGACAACTGTAGCTTACAGTCTACTTGCAAAGACCAATGTTAATCATATATTCACAAAAATAAATGTCTACTTAGAAGGAAAATAACATGATTACATTTGGGTGGAAAACAAAGGAACCTAAATTAAGCTGAGGAAAGAGGAACTTTTCCTTGAGGAAATAAAAGCTTGAACTGCTATCTGAAAGATGAGAAAGCATTTAATGCATAAATTATTTGTGGAAGTAAGAGTTTTTATGGGATCACTAACACTTTATAACCCATGTAAATCAGAAAATAAGTAAATAGATAATTGCCATTTATAAAGTATATGAGCCAAGCACTGTGCTTACAAGGCTGGAAAATGTTTGTGAATATCTCACATTCCTCTAATAATTGAGATCTTCTCACATAACATTAGAAAGATCTTTAGGGTCTAAGGTGAACAACTTTAATTAAGATCTGTCATAGTTCAAAATGATCCCCTTTTCTTTTATTACCATTCTGTATATGTTGTGCCCACATGAAAATCAACCTTTTTTTTTTTTTTAGTTTATCTGCATTGTTGATTTCTTTTGGCTATCCCTCTCCTCTTTTGAAGAGCGCATATTCAGGTCAAAGACATTCAAGTCAAAGACATACAGTGGTAAACAATTATAACATTAATGTTTCCAAAGGCAATAAGCCAGATTGTTTTGAATATTCAGGGTTTTATTTTTATCCTTTTGCTTTTGTTCATTTATAATGACAAATTGCCTATAGATTAAAAAAAGACATTTTTGCTGCTTTGATAAAATAGTTTTGACATAGGCAGTGATGTATAAACCTGTACTTAAAAGAAAAGTTTTGTAGGTTCATTATAATAGTCATATTCTCCTTCATATTGGTCTCTCCTCTAGTTGACCAATATTATTAAATGTAGTTTATTCGTTGGATACTCAATTCATTGGTCACCAAAATAAATTTCCTGAGAAATTGTGTGTATTAAAAGAAAAAATCAGAATTAATATTTTCAAAGATGTTAGTCTTATTTCCTTGGCAGGAATCCCATTTGGAAGTAATTATCCTACAGGAATTCAATAGAAAAATTTCCCCTTTAAGTTATAGCTGCCTGTATCTTGGAGAAAATAAACTGGAATTTAAAAACATAAATAAAACAATGACAACTAAACTTAGTCTTGATATGGAAATGTAAATTCTTTTGACCCTCCACATCTTACTTCAATTCAAACCAAACTGTTATCTCTATTATCCTTTCCACTTAAGGTTCACCTAGGTTTGTCCCTTTCGCAAGCTTATTTCCAAGGCAATTATTCATTCTGTTTTCCATAAACCTAATGTTCTTTTTCTAAGAATTTCCAAACATTATCTATGATTCAAGGATTATTTTAAATCCCTCCTCCTGGTTAAATATCTCTGAGATGATAACTGGTTTCTCTCCCTCCACAAATTCTTTCTAATTCCACTAGTCTTTGGAGTTTTCCACCTGACAATTGAGCCAGGTTTGCAGTGCCTTAATCTCTAAACATTACATACAGATACAAGCCATATGTACTGGAACTCTCAAGATATTTTCACAGAATTACTTTTTAATTCTTTATACTTTCTTAACTTCCCCACAGATGGTGATGGAGTTATGTGCAGCAGGCTCAGTCACTGATGTAGTGAGGATGACAAAAAATCAGAGTTTAAAAGAAGACTGGATTGCTTATATCTGCAGAGAAATCCTTCAGGTATGCCTTCATATAATCATTTTTCTTGATCTTGAAAGAACTTGAGAAAAATATGAAGATGTACCATATACCTCCTATCTGATTGTTTAAGAGTGTTTAACCTAACTTATGGATCAGGGAACCTAAGAAGACCAGAAAACTTTGGAGAAACCAAACGTTGAGATAATGTCCCTCAACTTTAAGGTACATCACAAAATGGGTTAACAATGCTTTGCAAATCATGGTCTTTAATAGTTTTGTCAGATTCATACTACTGTGTTAAATTATCAGGGAAATGACAACTTGGATTATCTATTATGTTGATTTTAGAGCTATTTCTAAAAAGCCATAGCACTATCATCATAGATTAAGATGAAGGTGAGTCAGAAGTCACTGATCTACAGAAAATCTGCACTCATCTTTTTCCAGAGAGATATCATCTTTGAATACTGTCCCACATTTCTTTTCTTTATTTCTAATACACAGTTGGATAAAGGCAAAAATATTCTTGGTCTACCAGTCTCATTTTTTAGTGTGTGACTTAAGTGTTTAGGGTCAGAGAAGAAGATGTGAATGGAACCGAACAGTACCACTCTACATTGTTTGAATATACTTTCTGCGATTTTGGTTGGATTCACTTGTGATGTTAGTGTAAATGGTTATGAGTGCAAACTCTTGACTGAGTTGTAATTCCATCTCACCTAAGTTAGCCATGTGATCTTAAGTCAATTACATAATTTCTCCAAGTCTCTTTCCTTGTGTGTAGTATAGGGTGATATTGGCACCATCCTCAAATGGTTGCCTTAAGGATTTAACAATTTACTTCATTTAAAGTACTTTGCAAAATGTCTGGCAAAGAATAAGGGCTCAATACTTTTTCACTGTTTTTATTTTTACTTCTATTATTACCTCCCAGTTAGTGTCTGGAGCAGTCTCACTGCAGCCTAATACTGCATACCATATCATGGTTTAGCCAGGTCACGGGTTAGTTTTAGTGGTGAGTGGGTTGAAGCCAGCACGGTAAGCCAACACAAATTGCAAATGCTTTAAAATGAATTTCCATATTACCTCAAATTCTCAGCCTACAAGGCTGACTTGAAAATATTTTGGACTAAACAAATGGTTGGATGAGGAATAGAGCAAAACTATGGCTGAGCTCTGATAAAGTTAGTATGTCCAGGTCTTTACTGTTATGGTTAGTTGAAAATATGGAGGTTAGAAAGGAATGTAAAGTGACCCAATGTATACAAACATTACTTCTTGGTGTTCTTTTTCTTTCATGGGTGTCCTGATTTATTTTCCTTTCCTTATAGCCAAAAGTAGAATTTCTGGGAATTGGTTGTATTAATTCCAGCCTAAAGAAAGAATTTTGCCTGACACATCAACTCTGGGCCATTTTTCTTACCAAAAATTTTCTCCAAAATACTAATAATAGTACCAGAAAAGAGTAAAATATGTACTAATGTGACTTTCTTTTTAACACATATGCATACAGGGCTTGGCTCACCTTCATGCACACCGAGTAATTCACCGGGACATCAAAGGTCAGAATGTGCTACTGACTCATAATGCTGAAGTAAAACTGGGTAAGTTTCTTCTTGCAATATTATATAAGGTGAGGATCAAAACTTTTTATGAAGAAAATTACTTTAGGTTAACTGTGCTCTTTATCACTAAAAATATCCTCTACTTAGTTGAGCTGAGATTCCCCTGCCTAGAAAAATCAATCAAATTTTAAAATTTTGTTTGGAAGGAAAGGTGGGGAAAAGAAAAAAGATGTTACCAACCACTTCTTTGAACTAATATTGATTAAAATCTGCTAAATTATAATGGGGACTACTTTTTGGTCAATGTTTTACCATCTATTAGAGATACCTATTATATTCATTTCAACAATTAAATGGAGGATTTACCATGTGTGAATTTCTGTGTCATTGGCAGGAATTTCAAAAATTACACATCACAGAGCCATGTTTTCTCAAGAATACCAAAGAATTTTTAAATTACTTAAGCATGAGTTGTTTCTTTGCATTTTCCCTCAATTATTTAAAGAAAATATGTCATTTGGAAGTGAAGCTCTAATAATATCCAAATCAAATTCAGAATTAGATATCAAAGGACAGAAAGTCCCTAGCTTATTATTTTAGGAATTAGAATGGCATAATTCATTTGAAAAAAAAAATATATATAGTCTCACAGGTAATAGGGAACAACAATATATTATAACTTTTAATATTTAAAAACACTGGTTTTTCAATAATACCACATAAATTAAGTCAGTACTACATAATGGCAGACAACCCCATTAATTCATTGATATAAAACATAAGTATTGTATTTTTTAATTATATCAACTCTTTTTTATCATGTGTCTTAATATGACCTTAAGATATTTTCCATTTTCTTGCTAAACAAATAGAATCTGCATAGAGACTTTGGTAATTCATTGAAAAGAGTTTTTAAATGGATTTTGTGGAAAAGTATGAAGTAATAATTGTTCTTGAAATAAGTGTAAGTAGTTTCCATAAAATGTATCATTCTTTTTCTACTTAAAAGTTACAAAGCTAGAAGCACAATTTTAAGAAACTTCATTAAAGCACATAAGAGGCATTATAGATTTCAAGTTCAATCGCACAGGATGTATATACCACCATAAGGCTAAGCATTATGTTCATGAGTACAGCAACACTTCCCTAAGCTTGGGTCAAGTTGCTTGCCAATCCAACCATTTACAAAACAGAAGAGAAATTGTTAAGTGAAAAAAAAAATCACTAAAATATTGGTTCACTCTGGTGGAGTGCTGGATTCAAATTTAATCAGGCTTATTACACACATAATTCTCTCACAACTTGTTTTAGATTTATCAGATCCTCACATACTTTTAAAAACAACATCTTATGAGAATTTTTCAGAAGGCAAACCTAATGATAGGCAAAGGAAGTGATGGAAATGAAAGAGATACAAAAATAAGTATATTGTGGTTGCAATTGATCAATAATCTTCACATTTCAAGCCTTAATGTTATTAAGGAAAAGGTTAAACTATGACATTGTTGAGGTTTCTACTATACCCTTCATCTTAATTTTAACTTTCTCTATTTTCCCCTTTTCTTCTACTCATCACTCTTTCTTCTAATCTTTTCTCCTTTGATTTTCTCCCCGAGAATGTACACCATATATATCAGCTAATGGCTATCACAGGTTATTTCTTTGCCATTAAAGTTGGCCATTAAGGATAGTGGAAATGCTAAGCTCCAAGTTAAACTATTTCTTTAAAAAATTATAATGAGATTTTGCAGCACCCAATGGTGGTCTTCACAATATGAACGTGTGTGTTCGTGTTCTTGTTAGACTTTTCTTAAACTGTCTTGAACTATCAGGGTTTTTCTTTTCCTTTTTCTTTTCTTTCTCTAAATTCTTCAAGCTGTTTTTCAGTCAATTTTGTTCACCATCATCTAGATTCCTGGAAACCATTCTAAATTAGAAAATCTACTTCATTTTTCATCCCTGTCTTATTTTTTCTGGAATAAATAACCCTGGTCTACTTCAGCCTATTTTCTGTCTGTTTCTGAGGATACCATACTAAATATTTTCTTCTAATGTATCCCACAGATGAATAGGAGACTAAACTTTCATAGCCTAAGTTAAGATATATGTACCACAGTAAATATTTGCATCTGATTCAGAAAATTTGTGTAAGCATTTAAACTAAATTCCAGAAGAAAACTCAATTTTCTTTATCATTGACATTAGGACTTCCTAATGTCATGAGTGAGAGCTTCCTAAACAACTACTAATATGTTTTACATTTCTTAGATGATGCTTATATTGTTATTCTTCCTCTAGCTTGGTGGCAGGTCCAAGTACTACATATGTTATCACTTCAGAGGTTCAGGGTGTACCAGTGGAACTTTATTTTTAATATTCATGGTAAACATACAGCCAAACCTACTGTAGATTTATAATAGCACTACAGAGTCTCATTCCAACATAAATAGCAGCAAAAGCTTATTTCCCAGTATTCCTGGAGTAGAATTCATGGTAAAGTTTTCAGAGCTGGAATGAAAATCTGTTACCCATTGTGGCTTTTGTATTGGCTTTCCAAGTTAAAGCAATAACTTATTGAGCTTTTTGTTCCTGATTAATTATTTTGACATATGCTGAATTTTGCAGTGGATTTTGGAGTGAGTGCCCAGGTGAGCAGAACTAATGGACGAAGAAATAGCTTCATTGGGACACCATACTGGATGGCACCTGAAGTGATTAACTGTGATGAGGACCCAAGACGCTCCTATGATTACAGAGTGAGTATAAGGATTCAGATATTGGGAATCAAAATTTGGAAAGGATTTTTGATGAACATTTAATGATAAAATATAATAGGAAAAAGCAGGTAGCTCCTCCCTTCACATTAACTCTAAGAGGAAAACTAGCCTCTATTTCTCTATGTGGTTTTATAGTATATGTGAAAATAATATTTTCTATGAATGTAGAAAAAGTAGAAAATTAGGAGTTATTCAAATTTGAGGGGGAATGTCTAGTTCATGTTTCATGCAACTACTTCATTAAAAATATTATATTATGTGGCTTTATATGGAACTTTAAAATCCAGGGACAGAGGATATTTTAAACTTAAAAATGAATAAATGTAAAGCCAATTATTAATCTGCACAATAACTTAGCTCCAAAAAGAAAAAACCCAGATAATTTGATTACTCAGGGTAACAGAGAAAATCTATGGTATGTTGTTCACTTCCAAAACCACAGAGAATCAGTGGAATAGTCAAATTAAGTAACAATTTGTGCTATTTATTAAAATTTCCACTGAAACTGCAATTTGGACAATATACATCTATGTACACATTTTAAAAGGCTGATGTGGAAAGAAGGAAAACTCTCCATTTGCTGTAGACTGGAAAAACCCCACTCACTCTCCACATCATAAGTCATCCAAAGAATTCATTGTGGTCTCCCCGTGTGGAACCTAGGGCTCAAAACTTGAAGTTGATTAATCTAAGTTTCATCCCTTTTCCATTTCCTTGAATGCCCTCTGCTTGATCTGCAAAGTAATTATTTACTGAGCACTTATAACATATTCAGTGCTATATTAGGATCTGTGGAGACTACGGAAGCATTAGTTCTTCAAGTGACTTGCTATAAAAATAGAGCTTTAAACCTGTATATTTTGATAACCTTCCAAGAATTTTTACCTGCATTAACTATTTATTTTAATATTTTTGCCCTATTTAGTCAAATTAATACTTCATCTTAGAATATCACAACTGAAGTGTGGAGAACTATAAACAATGGGGAAATCATGTCAGATTCAGTTTTCCCATATACATGTATGAAAACAACACAGTGAATCCCACCATCATGTACATCCCTAAGAAAGGGATCCTAACTAGAATATGATATATTCCATGGTTGTATAATTATATCAAAATTAATTCTAATGTCGTGTATAACTAAAAAGAACCAACAAAAAAAATACTGAAAAAAAGAACCATAAACAAGGATTCCAAAACTTCATTGACCTAATTTAGGAGTCATTCAGCTATTGTACTATAGCCCTGTGACCTTTCCATACTCTGAAAAACAAAGTACAGTTCGTAGTGGTCAGAACAATTTCTATGGGCCTCATGATAATTACAGCTTAAGTTTAATATATTCCAGGAACAGCTGAAATGTATATTTACACATATAAATATATTAATAATTTTTATACACTATGTAATTTATAAACTAGTACACATATTTATATTATATGTAATATTCTATATTATATATTTAATATAGAAGCTGTTAATTATAATTATGTTTAACATAAAGTGTATTTATGTTAAATGTGTGTATACATATGTATACACACACATACACAAGTCTTATGAAATGGGTCCTATTATAATCACCATTTTATATACAGAGAAATTGAGGTTCAGAGAATTAAATCATTTGCTATAGATCATACAGCCTGTGGATCTGTGTATTAGATCTTCTTTACAGTGAGTTCCTTTTGATATTTCAGGTAAGGCAACACTAGCAGTACACCCAAGAAGAACTTTTCCTCCACTGAACCTCATTCCATCATATCAGCCTGTTGTGTTGAGGGTCTAACTGGAGATCAAGCTCAGATAATGTCTTCCTATGATATTAATTTATAATGAAGCTTCATTATATAAAAACTATGAAATGGCTCTGGTGTTGACAACATCCACCATCAGCCAAAGATTAAGATTCTTAATACTATCAGTATTCCATATATATATATATTACCTTTATTGATTAATTTGTTTTTATGCAGTGCTGAAGATCAAATGCAGTGCTTCACATGTGCTAACCAAGTGAGCTTCAATTCCAGCCCCCAATTTCCCATTTTATGTTACATATTTTTTTGTCATCTTTTTCTTTGCAGAGTGATGTATGGTCTGTTGGAATCACTGCTATTGAAATGGCTGAAGGTGCTCCACGTGAGTAAAAATGTTTGATATTTGTTAAAGGCTAGGGAAACATACTGTACAAACTTGATTCTCTGGAAGAAGATGATATTGCCACTTGTACTATTCAGGTTTACTGAACACACAGGTGTCACACTACATTCTAAACTATTAATGGTAGCCTTTTCAGTGATTACTAAATGCTTTTGTCATAATTGCTGAATTTGGATACATAATACTAGCTTGTGATTTTCTTTCTTATACCTTATTTAGGCTGACTGAGTGCTGTTTCAGTTTAGCCTCACAGTATTTGGTTCTGACTGTCCTGAGCAACCCAAAACAAAGGCATCCCAATCTATATTTACTAATGGAATATTTAGGTTCTAGAATGTTGATGGTCACACTCTACTAGTGCTAAAGGCTAGGATAGTTGAAAAAATCCACCAGTGGATCATTGAAATTGAACCAATCCTCAACAGTATTGGAAATTAAGTATTTTTCCCCTTTGGAGGCAATTCAACTCACTTATTTCCTCCCTTCAGCTACCCCAAAACCCTTGATAATTTCATCTTATATTCCCCACCTCCCCATCATTTAAATTACTTAGTGACATGCCATCCTCTCAAGGCACTGTTTCTGGTAGGAAAGTGAAATGTGAACTTGAGTGTAAATGATTGATATTCATCTAGTGCATGGCTCCATAACATTTGCTGTCCTCAGTATTTAAATCCAAAGGTATAAATGATAATGCATTCCTGGTATTGTTGTGACAGGAGTGAGGAAATGCGTTCAGGGATGTGTGGGGTAGGGGCTTTGCTTCCTCCTCTCCAAGCAGATCTAATATGCTCCCACATTCCTACATGCTCGATCTGTACAGCATCTACCTGCCAAGCTTAATAAATTTGGATTAACATTGTGTTTCAAGGACAATGGGAGTTTCAAGTAGAAATAGTGGTAACATAGTTTTTGAATTTCTGATATTCCTTAGAGTACCAAAAAGGGGCTGAATAAAAGCTAGGACAGTTGTGAAGATCTGTTTCCTACTGTTTCTGTTTTAATGCCCTCCAAACTGCAAAGTACCTAAGTTGGATGAATAAAAAATTAATGATGGAGGGAGCTTGAGTTGTGGCTCAGTGGTAGAGTGCTTACCTAGCACATGTGAGGCAGTGGGTTCAATCCTCAGCACCACATTAAAAAATAAATAAAATTAATAAAGGTGTCCAAAAAATGTTAAAAAATATTAATGTTGGAAAATATTTAAATGCAAAACTTACATATACAAAAATTTTTATAAATATTAATGATGGAAAATATTAAAATGCAAAACTTACATATGGCACACATATAAAATTGAAACTGTAGAGATGCAAATTATTCCTTATCATCCCCTAATGATTTCTGTTTGGAAAACATGCTTAGATTATGTTAGATTGTGAAGCACCAGACTGCTTTTCCTCCTTCCACTTCTCTTATACTTCCTCCTCCTCCTCAATCTCTCTTCTCTCTGTCCCTTTCTCTCTCCTTAAATGCAGAGTATGACATTTCATATAAGTATTGCATGAATTTGGATACGATACATAAATGTATCAAATAGTCATGCAAGAGACATGTCTGCATCTTTTTTCCCATTGTTTCTGAGTACTCTTCACAAAGTCTTTCATTTTGAGAAAGAAAATGAAATATTTTTGTCTTAAATATTAAATCATGGGGAAAAAGCAATGAGCAAACTTACAGAGGAAGTACAGAGAAGTCTTGCATAGAATATGCAAATGGAAAGCTTCTTGCAAAAGACCAGTGAGGACCAGAAGATTCATAACCCACAGGGACAGAAAATAAGGTCACTATGCCTGGATAAATATGCGTAGTGTTGGATCTTTGATCCTGAGCAACTCTAGATAGGCACTCCACTAAAATTTTTCTTTCATCACCCTCCTTTACTGCCTGGAGCATTAACTTTGCATGAAAGTGATTTTCATGAATTTAATTGTAGCAATCCTCCATGTTCTGATAATAATAATTTCAGAAGGAATGGCTATGTAAAGCGACAGTTATCTGATAACAAAATGATTTCCCTCTGTTCTTTGGTAAGTCTTTCCCAGAGAAATAAGAGTAAGAATAAATTCTCAATGAAAAAATTCTATAAAGGCCTTTAGTGAAGAGAAGAACTGGACTCTTGCATACCAGGACTACCTTCAGTCCTTAGTTTCTGGGTAGCAATTCAAACAATATTGGGGCCTTTAAACCAAGGCCAGAATATTGCTAGTAGTCAACTAATGTTGAAGATATATTCTTCTTATTATTATAGATGTACATCTTTTCCTGAAAGAAAATCAGGACAGGGTTACCTTCCCTTTCTTGTCAAGTCTACATCAGCAAATTTACCTTAATCTCCCACTGTATCTTTCCCAATTTTAGCATTTTTCTTGATATTGTAGAAATCATTTTTAATATTTTCAATCATACTTGTTTAGTGTCTGACTTCTATTCCTTGCCCTGTCCCTCCCGCATGCCCTATGTCAATCTTTTCCTGAACACCTCATGATTCAAATTTACCTCTGACCTTTCAAGAGGCTCATTTCTTCAGTATTCAGAAGTCTTCGGATCTCAACATGTGTTAGGAATAAACTGCATTATTTAACCTAATTTAAACTAAGAGAAGTTTAATATGTGCCCAACCCCTTAAGAGACGTGTTTTTAAAAGAAGGTTTGCTATTTCAAAGGAATGGGCCTCTAAATGGTGAACATTTAAGCAGTGTTATGAGATATGTGCTGGCGGGGGGGGACTTACTGACATTCCTAAAATTAGGCCACATAGGAAACCATGCACAGCTACTGTTGACATAGCTCTTTTACCCACCCTATGCTCCATTCTTTTGTGACTTTTTTCTTTCCATTGGAAAAAAGGCTTGCCTGCCCTATGTGCTAACTCTTGACCTCCGAAGATGTTGTCAGTTGACTGAATGTTGCTCAAATGTTAATAAATGACAACTGTTTAATATTGTACAAACTCATAATATGTTTAAAGGACAGGATTGGGTGACTGATTGGACACAGTAAAGGAATTAAAAGAGCCAAATATGACCCTGATATTTTTGGCTTGGTGCTAATTCTGCCCTCAATTATAAGCCTGAACCTTCTATTTATTTATACTCATGTAATTGAGAACAAAGCTTGAACTTTGAACAATTGCCTTTATATCACCCTAGTAAAATAATTCTAGTGAGGTTTTTTTTCCCTAATACTGAGAGGTCTGTTTGACACTGTAGGTTTTCTAAGGAATGCATTTTGGGAGAGGAAGGATGATTCTATTAAGAATTGTTCATATCAAACTGTCCTCACATGAATGAATGACATGCTTGTAGTGTTAGATGACATTTACATTAATGGTCTCTGTTGGGGAAGTTTTGCACTGCCAGCTTTCTTTAATCAAAACACAAGAGGAAATAAGTGAAGTGAGACACATATTTTAACACTTATGGAAAAACCCAGAATTCCCAAACCAATGAGGTAATTAATTTATATAGCTCATATCGGAATAGGCTTTTCTTTATATGCCATGTGTATGAAAAAGAATGAGAGTCCAGTAATTTGGCACAGATATGAAATCCCAGATAAAGTTTTTATTATAATATTAATAGTTAACATTTATTAAATACCTACTACATACCAGACAGTTTCATTCTTTAACTACATATTCTACTTTTACGACTATAAATACCTACATTGAGGGAACAAGGGATTGTATTTATCCCTAATTTTAATTAACTTTTCTAATATAGATCAACCACACATTTCAAAATTCTTATCTAATTGAATTTATTATTTGTCACACCCAGTAATATGAAATTTTGGAATCTTATATAATACAATGTGTTACAATGAACTCTACAATGAACTCTTTAATTTTTTTGTATGTACTCATCCCTTAATGCCTAACAGGATATGTGAAAGAACTCTGAGAATCCCCTCCCAAATGAAGAGTAGGCTTTGTTGGTACCCTCTTTATTCTTTCTAAACCTATCTGTTTCCCTTTGCAGCTCTGTGTAACCTTCAGCCTTTGGAAGCCCTCTTCGTTATTTTGCGGGAATCTGCTCCCACTGTCAAATCCAGTGGATGGTAAAGATAAATGTGTTAATCTTCTAAATATATTGACTCGATATTTTTTGTATAGCAAAGTTTTTATTCATTCTATCAATCCTGTTTCACCAAAGAGATAGCTAGCCAGCTAGAAATAAATAATATCCTTCAGAATATGATGATCACATTACTGTTCTGTCATTAATGGGCATTTTTCATTTATTTCCCCAAATGCTAACCATTTGTGAAGTTTTTCACTGTGCCTATTTAGGCAGTGAGTGACTGTGCTATACAGCCCTTTTGGTTGGCCCATGAAACAAAAGAGGATTTATAGATCTACAGCAGAGGACTTGTTCCTTCAGAGTGGTAGTGGACAGCTAAACTTGGAAATTCTTCTCTATGAAGCTGTTGACCTAGTACCTTAAGCTCTTGCTTTATTTTCAGTATTTATTACTTCTCCTGATTGAAATGGTAACTATGATTTGATTGTTGACATTCTTCCTTGTAATTCAATTTAACCCTTTCTACAGATTCAGGCTTTCTGGCAACATCCTTTCTGTGGGCCATTTTATAAGATCAGTTAGTCCTGGTTAGTTAGCACCCTCTTATTGTATCATTATATCCATGCTTCTGCAGCTAAAATTTCATATACTAAGTGAAATATTCTGGCTTCACTAGATGACTATTGTGGGATGACCAATCTAGTCTCACAGACTATACACACACACACACACACACACACACACACACACACACACACATATACATACGTACATACACACACACACACACACACATACACACACACATTAACCATTTAATTGCCAGAATACCACATGTGTTTTTACTATGTACATGCTTCTGAAGCCATTGAAATATTTACTATTATTTGGGTAGAAAATACTTTCTTTTTCTGAGGTTTAAATGACCTCATTTTATAATGTATATTGTTAAACTGCAGGATATTGGCTGATTTAAAGGACTATGATAACTAGAGACAACTCTTATAAAAATATGACTTTCAGAGAGGCATGGATGGGGTTGGGGGTGGATAGAGGTATGGCAAGCCTAAAAATGTTCTTTCTTTCCTTTTATTCATTTATTTTAGGTCCCGCAAGTTCCACAATTTCATGGAAAAGTGCATGATAAAAAACTTCCTGTTTCGCCCTACTTCTGCAAACATGCTTCACCACCCATTTGTTCGGAACATAAAAAATGAACGCCATGTTGTTGAGTCATTAACAAAACATCTTACTGGAATCATTAAAAAGAGACAGAAAAAAGGTATAATCTATGAGGTTTCATTTCACTGAAATGAATAATCAGATGATATCAGAATTTACTGATTTTAGGAAAAAAATAGGTTGAAAATAAAAGGTCTGAGGTCTTCAATATTTAGTTTCTCCAACAATTTATTCTAATGGTTAACTTTTGCCTGAGTGTTTATATATGAGATTATTCATTGCTCCTAGTTATATCTGGCAAGCATTTGTATTTATGAAGACATTGAAAGTCTCAAATAGAATTTCATCATGTGATAATGTCATTTTAAGTAAAGTCCTAATAAAGATATTTTAATTGACTCTATGGAGATAAATAGGTTTGTACTTAACCATTTATTAACTGCCAATTTGAAGTAATGTTTGTATATCACATAAAGCTCATGTTATGTACTTATCTCCAACTATGAGATGTAATTAAAGGAATTAATTTATACTAACAGAAGCAGCAAAATTCTATCTATTGATGTTCACAATGACAAGATGGCTTTCCACCAATCCTAGAAGAAACTACTCTGGAAGCTCTAACTTTGTTTTGTGGCACATTCTACATTTACTTTCAGATACCATAGGCTAGGTCCAAGGTAACAATGGAGTTGAAACGGAGAAACTACAATGATAGCAGGTGTCCTCAGATCAACTCCAGGACTTATCATAGTGGTGCTTGTTCTATCTGCATAACTATAAGTATCCTGTTTTCAAGTAAGGAGCAGCCAGATTATTTATGTGTTTCTAGTGATGAAATCGTTGGACCAGCATTACAGAGGCCAACCAATCCCAAATGAGTGCAGAAAAACCATAAGTCTATTTGATAACTTCCTAATATCTGGAGTTGCAAAATGTCCAGAATATTACCTATAGGAAAAGTCCCAATTAGATAGAGGTTACCCTGAAAAATGTAAACATAGTGTCCCCAATATTTTAATATAGGAAATCCAAAACAAAGCTCTTGATGATAAGCTTCTATAGTTCAGTAGTGACAGCAAAACTTACAGAAAAAAATGAATATTTTAAATGTATTAAGTATAAACCCAAAATGAAGGTTTTACCTTCTTCTTATAAAAACCAAAGGTTAATCCTGAGCCACAAAATTTTTTACATATAGATCATATAGCTGGAAGCTATGCCTACCAACCATCTAGAGCTTCTCTTGTCTCATTCTTTTATTGCCCCTTTCTTGCTTCTTTCCCTAGAATTGTAGCAATTGTGTGGCCAAATTTTCTTTCCTATATCCAGAAAAATTAATCTGCCTGTAATAGCAGTACTATATTGTAAAGGTGGGCCTGATAGTATATTGTATAAAGTACCAAGCAAGTGTTTTTGAAGGCCTACTTTCTTCACTGCCTTCTTGCCTCTGTAAATTCTATATCCTGAGCATTTAGAGTATACACAATAACTAAGGTGGATTAAATTAAATGCATTTCACTGAGTGTTTATACATTATTTCTTTATCTTTCATAAAAAAGGGATACCTCTGGTCTTTGAAAGAGAAGAAGCTATTAAGGAACAGTACACCATGAGAAGATTCAGGTGTGTTAAACAAATTGCATATATATTTTTATGGTAGCAATTTACACATGGCAATTGATTACTCAGAACAACTATATGCCAGATCTCTGTTTCAATGAGATATTGAGTGGAAATGTTGAGAATTTTCATGACTACTCAATTACACCTTAATAAGTGGTGATAGAATAATCAAGTATATTATCAGGGCTGGGGTTGTGATCAATGGCAGAGTGCTTGCCTTGCACATGTGAGGCACTGGGCTCCATCCTCAGGATCACATAAAAATAAATAAACAAAATAAAGATATTTTGTCCATGTATAATTAAAAGATATTTTTAAAAGTATATTATCAGACTCCACTAATAATTTAATACATTAAGCATTACATATGTTTGCAAAAAGATAGTTCAGATGTTACAAGAATTATTCCAGAAAGATTTACTGAAAATATATATTTTCGTAGAAAATATATTTTAAAATAATAGTTCCTTGAATGGCTCCAGTCCACTAAAGTTTCAAATTGTGTGGCAATCATTTGTTTATTTCAGAGGACCCTCTTGTACTCATGAGCTTCTGAGATTGCCAACCAGCAGCAGATGCAGACCACTTAGAGTCCTGCATGGAGAACCTTCTCAGCCAAGGTGGTTACCTGATCAAGAGGAGCCACAGATCCAGGCACTTCAGCAACTACAGGGAGCAGCCAGGGTATTTACGCCACTACAGGCTCAGGACAATGCGCATAGGCCTCCACAAAGGCAGGCTCAGGCACCTCAACGACTACATGGGGCAGCTCAGGTGTTTATGCCACTACAGGCTCAAGTTAAGTCTAAGTCATCTAAGCCTCTGCACATGCAGATGAAGGCACCTCCACGACTTCGGAGGGCAGTCCGGGTGGTCATGCCACTACAGGCTCAGGATGAGGCTCCTAAGCCTCTACAGGTTCACACCCCAGAACCCAAAGAGCAGCAGACTCAGGCCCACATCCAGAGCCAGGCATCAGAACAGCCTCAAGATCTAGATCAGGTGCCAGAGGAATTTCATGGGCACAATCAGGTTCCTGAACAACAGCAAAGGCAGGGCCAGGCTGCTGGACAACAGCAGAGGCAGAATCAGGTACCTGAACAGCATCTGGAGCAAAACCAGGCACCTGAACAGCCAGAGGTACAGGAACAGGCTGCTGAGCCTGCACAGGCAGAGGCAGAGGGGGAGGAACCTGAGTCATTGAGAGTACATGCCCAGGTGTTCCTGCCTCTACTGTCACAGAACCACCATGTGCTGTTGCCACTACATTTGGATACTCAGGTGCTCGTTCCAATAGGAGAGCAAAATGAAGGGTCCTCTCAGGCACAGGGCTGGGCACTAGAGCCCTCACAGGCAGTTGACTCAGTTCAAGCACTGATAGAAGGACTATCAAGAGACTTGCTCCGAGCACCAAACTCAGATAATTCAAAGCCACTTGGTCTGCTGCAAACCCTGATGGAAAACCTGTCATCAAACATGTTTTACTCTCAACCAGAACAGGCCCGGAAGAAAAAATCAAAAGTTTCTAGTCTAAGACAAGCTCTGGCAAAAAGACTATCACCAAAGAGGTTTAGGATAAAGTCATCACGGAAACATGAAGAAATTGAACTCTCAGATTTAGAAGCTTGCAGGCAAAGGCGCCAACGCAGATGGGAGGACATCTTTAATCAGCATGAGGAGGAATTGAGACAAGTTGAAAATGTAAGAGTGCTTGGCATTTTTAACTGATTGTAAAATGCTAATTTTTTATTGTTTTTTTCCTCTGTGAAACCAAATAAAATATAATTATTTGTTTTCTATCTAGTATCCCCTTAATCAGTAAAGAGAAACTATATGCATATTTTGATATTTAAACATTACTTTCATAATTTAAATTTCAAAGATACGTGTTTTATATTTCTCTATCCCTATATTATTTGTTCTTTCTTGCCATGGAATTGCTAGACTGTGTGAGTAAATGAATACAAATTTTGTACATATTATAATGAGAAGGAAAAGTAGTTTCCCAAACATTTTGTAGACAGTATTTACCAGGTTTATGACTTGTTTAAAAAGAATTACCACCCATTTTGCAAAATTAATTAATGGTATAACTGCACAGACCATGAAACAAGTTATAACTTGGTCTCTGCACCTTTTGAAATATGCAATACATTGTGTTAACATCTCTTATTTATGAATAAATCTTCATTCTTTCAAAAGCTTATAATATAAATGAATGCAATTTGATGGAGCTGTTGAATTTAATTTGGCAACTTTAATGGTAATAGTTTGTGAACTTGATAAGCAAATTAATGATTTTAGACAAGATCAGAAAAACAGTTGTTTTCTAATACTTTCTATTTTCCCCATTTATGTAAAAGAATTACTGTGATGATACTAAATTAAACACTGTTATCCACTTCCACTTACCTAATAACAATTCATGTGGTAATTACAAATGAACCTTGTCTGAATATCTACATAAGAATTCTTTAGGTTTGTGCACATGGAATCAATTGAACAAATGCTAATTCCTTGGCATGTTTAACATGAAAAAAAGTAAAAGCAGCAAAAGAAAGACCCAAAATGGGGCCTTCTAACTCCTAGAATATAAAGAGAAAGAAAGCAGATGGAGAAGGAAAAGTATGAGTCTGGAATGGCAATATTTCCCAGAAATTAAAGCATCTAACATGCAAATATTTTCAATGAACCCTGCTAACCACTGAAGATATAATGGGCTTTCACTAGTGGGAAAAAAACCACACCTTTATTTATCTCTCCAAAGTCAGGTATTACCAACATAACACATACTTATTGTCATATATTGTTTTCATATATATGTGAGAAGCCATTTTGTAATAGAAGGAAAAGTTAATAAATAATAGATACCAATCCCATGACCCTAGCATCTTGAACAATCATTCAAATCTTTTTGTATGATCCTTAAGAAATCACAGAAGAAAAGTATTGAAACTATCTATGCTTGAAGTCATAAGTCTTTTGAAATACCTGAAATTTAGTTTAAAATTTAGAGGCATTTGTAGATGCTTCAGCTCACCATCAGAAAACACACACACACACACACACACACACACACACACACACACACAAATCATGTGTTCATTACCCTCTTTGACTTGAAGGGATAATACTGATTGACCTAGAAAAAAAATATCCTGAATTCTTGGAGATCAATTAGGGAGGAACTTTAACACCTTTATACCACAGATAGATCTTTTATTACTCAAAATGACGAAACGCTGGAATTTCTAACAGTTTAGTAAATGCAAAACTTTATTGAGGGTTATGAGTTAATCAAGCCTTAGAGCAGAGATTCTTAATCTGGATCCCACAGATGAGCTTCAGTAGGTTAGCAATCCCCCTGAAAATATATGCAAATCTGTTTCTATATGCAGTTTTCTATGGACAATTTGTAGCATTCCTCAGATTTTAAGGGAGATCCTAATTCAAAACTCTTAGAAATTACTGGTTTAAATCATTTTTAAAATTTGGAAATTAATCTTTTCAACTGTATATTATGATGATGCAGTTGTTACTTTTGTTTGTATTTTAACAAAAATTAAAATATTTATGCTACTTTTTGTTTCAAAGGACAAAGAAGATGAATCATCAGACAATGATGAAGTATTTCATTCAATTCAGGCAGAAGTACAAATAGAACCATCACAACAATATGATCCAAACCCTAGAGAAGATGAGGTAAATTTCTCAAAATGAATTTCTATGACATTAGTAGGAGCATATAACAGTGATTCTTAAACTTTTTAAAATATTTTGTTTCAGTTGTAGTTAGATACAATATCTTTATTTTATGTATTTATTTTTGTGTGGTGTTGAGGATCAAACCTAGCACCTCACACATGCTAGGCAAGCGTTCTACCGTTGAGTCATAACCCCAGTCCTGGTTCTTAAACTTTTTAGTCTTAGAAACTGTTATAATCTTAAATATTGAGCACTCCAAAAAGCTTTTTGTTTATCATATAGAGTGTATTATTCAATATTTAACAGTAGAAATTAAAACAAAATAATTAAATATATACTAATTTATTTCAAAAATAATGAAATGATTACATGTTAATATAATAAATAAATTTTAATGAAAAATATTTATATTTTCTAAAACAAAATTTGAGAGATGTAACCATTTTATTTCTTTGCAGAGTTCTTTAATTTATCTTGCTTAATGGAAAACAGCTGGGTTCTCATATCTGCTTCTGCATTTAATTGTTGTCATATGATGTTTTGGTTCTAGTATATGAATAAAATCTAGTTTCTCACATATAGATAGTTGGAAAGGGAGACTTTTTGTAGATATCCCAAACTATTGTGCATATTCTTTGATATACCAAAACTAAAGAAATGAAATCTAAAGACATATCAATGAAATTCTGTATAATTAGTAATATTAAAATCCGTTGGTCTATCTTGTTCTGGAAATAGATGTTTTGCTTATGCATGAATTTTCACTTTATGCATTTGTCAGTTGGAAAATATTGGCTAACTGCCTATATTGATCTTCCCAAATGCTTGCATGTTTAATTATACAATATGAAAAAAATGTTAATATCATTAGCAATTGCATCATAAATATAATTGAGTATTTGTAAGCTGTCAAGTGCTCAGTGGCAGATGTAAGTTGAAAAATTATAATTTTCTTGTGAAAACTTAAATTTTATCATCACGAACAAATAGCATCATTTTTTTTAAATCGACAGGCTTATTTCACTCATTTAAAATAAAATGTCTACAAAATGCCCATAATTTGAAAGATCATAGTTTGTCAGTTATTCCTTAAGTAGAAATATTGCTCATAAAAATGTGGATAACGTAAATAGACTTTCTCCTTGATTGTATCTGTTCTGGGATACCATTTGTGATTTATTTCCTCACACTTATGGGAATAATTAGTTCATTCTAGCATCCAGGTTAACTTCTGTTTCCATGACTTCATTAACAGTATCCTATTTAGCACATGATTTGGTGAGGCCAGTGTGGTAAGTTCAGTTCTTATGTGTACAAGGTAGTGTTATCACTGCCAGTGTTCCTAACAGCCAGACATCTAAAAAGTCTTAGTCACTAGGATGGATTGGGTGAATATGTAAAGAACATAAACTCCCACTCTATTGATGGTGAATCAGGAGCATCATTGTTGTTCCTAATTAGCATAAGATATTCATTAGCAAAAGAGGCTTCATAGGAGTCTATTATGAAGTCTTTCATGGAAGGTTCACCTTTTAAAATATAATTCCACAATAATAACCTTCCTCTGAACTGAATAGTTAAAATATTTATTTATAGATACGAATCATTTGCAGAAGTAGATTGTATTACTTAATGAGAAGAGGCAATATGTTTTCTTCACTGTATTAGCAAATGAGTTCCCTTATACTCTTAGGTAACAATTTAAGTATGAGACTGTAAGCAGGGAATCTAATGAGCTGTGTTTATTTGGGAATATATTATAAGCCATTTTTACTAATAATGTTCCTCTTCCCATTTATTAGACCAGACATAGACAGCTCATATTAGGCCTTATGTTTGCCACTTTGGGCCATATCTGTTTTGAATGTTTTTGGCCTTTGGTTTAAGAGTGTCAATAAACTTCTTAAATTGGACGTGATAAAGCATGCTGCTTGGAGGTGGGAGGATCACTTGAGTCCAAGAGCTCAAGGCCAGCCTGGACAACACAGTAATACCCTGCCTCAAATATATACATACATACATATATACCTAAAATGCAATACAATAAACCTCTTGAGATCACCTTCATAAAACCATTGGGTCAATATGACTCCAGCTATCTGTACTGAAGGTATAAATTGGGTCAATATGACTCCAGCTATCTGTACTGAAGGTATAAAAAGTTTGTCAGGTAGACATTTAAACTGCATACTGCCAAACATCTGGTTATATTTGGAAACACTCATTAGTAAAACATGTGGAAGATTGATACGATTTTTCATTTCTCATCAGTCTGTCTGCTGGAGTGTAAAAACAGCCTTGAAAAAGTCACTTCACAGTGAAAAATGGTATACTAAAGCTACTACAGTTTCTAGAAAATAGAGTGATTTTATCAGCATGAAAATGCTAGATTTTTTAAAGTGTAAAATGTTGAAATTGCCTTTCTAAAGAATTTAGTGTGATGTTCTCATTGCATGACAGAATGATCTATATTTTGAGTAGCTACAAACTATTGTGAGTAGAAACCTAGGTATATAAAACTGAATGAGGCAAGGAAACATTTCATGGCCCTCTCTGCCAATATTGGCAGACAGTAAATTTGCCTCATTGATGTGATGAAAACTGGCTCATTATATGTGCCCTTTCTTGAGTATTTTGCTGTATTGGATGGATTTATAAGTAGTAAAATCCAAATTTATTGAGAAGCAAAAGTATTTGGAATACTGATTATGACAGTACAAATTGTAAAATAAAAAAAGAACTTTTAAAAGTGAGACAATTTTGATTCTTGAGAGATTTTAATGATGTGCATGTATGTGTGACAGCATTTCAAAATCTAGGATTAGCTTAAACATGTAAGAAATTTTAACTTAAATTCTTAAATTTTGAGTGAGAAATATGGACTTGATATAAAAAAATTAATGTTATAACATGGAAAAAAACTAAATTAAGAGTTGGGAGGCCTGCATTCTGATTTTAGATATTTCTTTGACTTGATGCAATATTCTTAGAAAAGCCATTTTCCTTCTTTGGGATACAGATTCCCCAACAATAAAATGAGTGATTTTGATAATAAGCTCTCAAGAATTTGTTTGTATAGTAAAATTCAAAGGAACCATCTAAAATTAACCTGGGTGGTGGGGCATGCCTATAATCCCAGCAGCTCAGGAGGCCTAGTCAGGAGAATCCTGAGTTCAAAGCCAGCTCAGCAACTTAGTGAGGCTCTAAGCAACTTAGTGAGGCTCTGTCTCTAAACAAAATACAAAAAGGGCTTGGGATCTAGCTCAGTGATTGAGTGCCCCTGGTTTCAATCCCCAGTACCAAAAAAAGAAAAAAGAAATTACAGCTAAGCAGTTCCAAAGTTGTACTATAAATAACTATAAAAATAGAAACTATGAAAATTATATTTTGTAAGTCATATTTTTGTGAACAAACATATATACATATATATGAAGAATGGCATTTTTTAAATAAGTAACTCAAAATAATTTATGATTGAGAATTTTACCTAAGAATTACATTGTGTCTTCAAGGTCCAAGAGATGCCAGCTTCCGTGCCTTATAATCAGGAACGTCCACAACGTCCACACCGTGTCAAATTCAATTCAAGGTATGTGTCTGATTTTGTATTCAAGTTATTCATGATTATCACATGGAAAAGTAAACTTTGTTTGTTTGACACGAAGTTCTATGTGAAACAAAAACTAAAATATCAATGACAACATCACCAGCACTGTCATCATTGTCCCACATTTAAAACTTAACTACAATGATTCAATAACTACATCTTTCACATTTGGTCATACTCCAGTCCCCATATCATTTAGTTGATAATTAGCTAGCAAGATCCACAACATAAATAAAACAATTATTTGAATCATTTGACAATTTTCAATTAGTAATTGGCAACAAAATAACTTGAAATTTCAAGTGAGTTTTTCTTGCATATACTACATGATAAACACACACAAGTCTTATCCCCATCTGCAGAAGCTAATGCCACAGAATGGGCAAGCCTGAAAATGACTTTAGAGACAAAATTTTATCTAAGACTCAATATTTTATGAATAAGATATCATATGTGACATTGACACCAGTCCCTATATTTTTATCTTTGTACTATTCGTGATCTTTAGTAACTTTCAAAGATCATTTATATATAATATATACATACATATATACTTTATATAATATAGAGAGATATAGATATGTATATATATATATATATATATATATATATTACATGTGTTGTGTGTGTATATCACAGATACATATACATATACATATATACCTTTCCCATATAGAAAAGCCAAAGTGATTATAACATGTAGCATGATATTTGAATTTGAATAGCAAGTACTAAAGTTTTTTCCCTTTCTATCCACCCATCTAAATCATGAATAGTGCATTAAATGTAAGCTCTAAGCATTTGAAATCAAGAAATAACAGTAGAATATTTGACATATTAATAACTTAATAGATTTACCATGTTAAAATACACACATACCTTGTAAGTTTTTCACTGTGTTTCTCAGGTAATAATGTCTGAATAGTACCTTAAAGAAAGTTTATACAAATATTAAGAAATAAATATGGCATGTGAAGGAAAGGGGCTATATGGAAACATGTGGTTTTTTCTGTTTCAAAAATCATTTCTCTGTTCTCGATAATGTAACAAGTGTGGGGAAAATTGGAAGTTGAAAAAGATTACTTAAACTTGATTTTTCTTCACTATGACATATATATATATATATATATATATATATATATGAAAGACTATTTTGTTGGTCCTTATGAAAGGTTGTACATTCCCCTTATGAATGTTAGCACATGGCACATGCTTTTCCATCTTTTCTTTAGTGTTCCTCCACCATCTCTTTTGGAAGAAGCTCAGCAACCCATTGACATCAGACAAAGGACTTCACAAAATCTTCAGATTTGCCCAGAAGCATCAGGTGATTCAAAACACAAAGTTTCAACAGTCAAAACATAATGTTAATGGTTAACAACTTATATTTCAGAAGTCAAGAAGGAAGAATTTCATTACAGAGTGAATAAAAAATATCAGGGAGGCAAAGTAGGAATAGGCCTTTGGATTTGACCATTCAGTGGTCATTGGTGTCTTTTGAGAAGTAGAAAAGTATTTTTCTGAAATGTATTTTAGCAGTTGAGTAATAGTTAGGAATACTTCTGCGGAGGTACATAATTTAACTTTATTTAGTTACTATAACAGGTGTCAAAATGATGGAAATGGAACTTGAGACATGCATCTCCAAGCTAACATTTATAGGCAACTTTTACAATACTGGCAGGAATAGTTGTGAGAATGTGTTTTGTCAGCTTGTTATTTTACCTCCACAAAATATGATATACATAATACCTCACAAATATTTCTAAATGTTACAAATTGATAGTTTCATTCAGAATACATGAAAAATTAATCAATTCATAAAATAAAGTCAAAATTTGTGATATGAATTTCAAACAAGTATTTTAAGATGTGCTTTCGAGAGTTTAAATGAATTATAGATTTGTGGAAT
Organism: Spermophilus citellus; assembly: GCF_964194105.1. Taxonomy (NCBI): domain Eukaryota; kingdom Metazoa; phylum Chordata; class Mammalia; order Rodentia; family Sciuridae; genus Spermophilus; species Spermophilus citellus. The sequence goes on from NC_138190.1 coordinate 104,346,252, forward strand.
GTGATAAACAAAACCAAAAATTATGCCTTGAGCCATAAAATCTGGCATTCAAAAGCTTTAAAAAAAAGCCAGGTAAGTTAAGCAAGTGGGAAATGCCTGAACAAGTCCCTAAGTCATCTTTTAAAATGTTGCATACAGATTTTATTAAAATGTTAATATAAAAAGAACATCGAAAACCAAATGTTCAAAGATCTGTAATTAAAAACCCCATTTTTCACCTTAAGAGGCATATAGTGACAAAATTATTTTAAATTATTTTAAATTCTTCTTGTGCAGAAATACCATGTTCTTATAAGTAACATAAGCCTGATGAGGAGTGATTTTAGGATTTTTTTTCTAAGAATCTTATCTTTCTGGCTCAACTAGGGCTAACTTTACTAATACTGGATAAACAACTAAAATTTTATGGTCTATTTATGTTGCCTCTTTGAAATAAATGTTGGATTAAGCACCACAATAGTCATGAATATCGGTAGGATGGAGTAGAGAATAGCATCTATGCAGATAATAGCTAAACTTCTTTTCAGTTCAAAAATTCTGTTATATTATTCTATTTACTACATAGACCATTTGATATTCCCATGAGATTATAGGTTTCATCACAGAGGAAATGACCTTACTATACAGGTGTGCCTCAAAATCATAAGACACTGACCCAAACTTCTTATTTAGTTTACTCCCAGACCAAAAGACTCAAAACAATAGTCTTCTGTAGAAAAATAATAAATGGGAAAATTACAATGCCAGAAAATAAGGATACACATTATAGGATGAGTTTGTTATAATGTTCTCAAAAGACAGCAGTGTATATAAAGGTGTGCTCTTCAGAGTTGTAGTGGCTACATTTTGGCTATATATACTAAGGCTATAAATAAAAGAGGGGCAGTAGTGTTTGTGTTTAATTTCTAACACACAAAAACAATAAATAGCGACCTGAATGTTCCCTTAGGGAAACTTTTTTTCTGAACATGCTCATCCAGATGTATGGATTTTTGAACCTTTTAAATATTTTCACTAGATTTTAAAATTAATGTCAAAAGCTAGACTTTTAACCTGTATTAATTTGTGTTTTAAATGGACATATTTATCCTATGGAGTTGAGCTGTCCAGTGTGAAAGCAACTAGCCACTTGTGGCAATTAAAATGAAAACTGAAAAGAAAACTAAACTTTAAAAATTCACTTCTCAGGCATACTGATCACATTTCAAGTATTCAATATTCATATGTGACCAGTGGCTATGTATTGGATAGTGAAGTTATAGAACATCTCTATCATTGCAGAAAGATCTGCTACACAGTACTCATATAGAAAGTTCCCAGCTTTGGAGAAAGGGTGAAGTTTTATCTCTTTTCAGTAGTTGACTCTTCAACTCTATTGAAATAGTTGAAGATATATCTCTGGGTAAAAATTGGAGGGGCTTAGGATTGCACAATCGACTCTGAGAGTTTTGGCCAATCTATCATTATCTAATACACTGTTAGTCTCTTTTTCTTCTAGGTGAGTATGTGAGGCCAGTGGTATCCCCAACATTCATTTTTTAAGAATGTGTCAATCTAGTTACCATTCTTACATAGAAGACAGACAGAAACCTTACATGGATAGGGAGAAATATTTAGAAAGTATACATCAAATATTGAAAACAAAAACGTCATGTGAGTCTACAGATGGAATAATATTTGAGCCTACTACTGCTTCTGATGATAGAGCTTGGGACGCTGAGGCAGAAGGATCACAAAGTCAAAGCCAGCCTCAGCAACTTAGCAAGGCCCTATGCAACTTAGTGAGATACAGTCTCTAAATAAAATATTTTTAAAAAGGGATGGTACAGCCAAAAGAATGAGAAGTTGTGCTCCATTTGTGTACAATGTGTCAAAGTGTATTCTATTGTCATGTATAACTAACTAGAACAAATTTTTGAAAATTTTTAAAAAATAAAATATGATTAAAGAAAAAGGGATGGGGACGTGACTCAGTAGTTAAGCACCCCTGGGTTCAATCCCCAGTTCATACATACATACCTACATAAGTAAATAAATCTTAGGATTCTGGGCTCATGAGTATTTATCAGGTGATATTTCCTGAATGGAATTACAGAGGCTACAAGAAAAACATGGAATTGAATTGATATACTAACAAATGAAGGTAATCAGTGTAATCACCACTATTACTAACATGTTTTTGGAATTCCTTAGAATCATCTTCTGAGGAGGAGAGTCCTGTGATTGTGAGGAGGTCTCAGTCATCACCACCTTATTCTACTATTGATCAGAAGTTGCTAATTGATGTCCATGTAGGTGTCCATCTTACCACATTTATATCTGTTCTTAATTTCTAATTTGTTTTGATGTACATTTTATCATACTCACTTAAGGAGGGAAAGGTTAAAGAGTTTAATTTTGTATTGCTTTGAAAATGATTTTCTTTACTATGTGAACATTCAGAATACAAAATTTAGAAATTAAAAATTAAATTAAAAACCCTTAATTGATCAGACACTATTTTATCTTCACTTTTCTTCTGTCAGAACATATTGGACAGAGAAGGGTAATAAGCAGATAAGCATAGATCTCAAAGTAAGGGGTAAGAATTAGAAGTCTAAATTTTAATAGCACTCTTTGGGTATTTGGACAACATAAAAAAATAAAATATTTAGTAAAATATAAAGTATTCTCTGATTGCATAAATTAAAAATCTTTAAACTTATTTTGCAGTAAGCTTACAGATAATTTCATTTTTATAGTTACTCCTACTTGAGCATACACATATCTATACCATACAGTTGCTATATGTCACCTACTAAACACAAGAGGTGAATTTATATTAATTTACTCTTTAAAAAGTGTTTGAAATAATTTAAGATAACCTAAGGAATGTAAAATCAAAGCTGGGAAATTAACCTACTGATTTCAAGACACATTAATCCCAACATCAGGGAATAAAACAAAAGGAAAAATGTGTTCATAAAGCACCAATTCACCTGTCCTGCTCTCCAGCATCAAATATAAATATCTACTCCTCAGCAGACAAATAGGAGTAATACAAAAAACAAAGTGAGTAAATCTTGCTCTGTGTGATCTGGAAACTGCACTAATAATCACAGCCTGATGTTTGGGTTTTGGCATCTTCACTAAAATCTTTGCTGTATCTAGTGAGCGAACATCTTTGTTCAAATTGAGAATATATTTTAAACTGTTGTTAGCATGGAAACTTCACAATCTAAAAGAAAATGAAAGACTACTAGAGACTACATTAACCTTTCTTGTGCACACAGGTTCCAGATGGATTTAAAGTAGGAAAAATATCACCCCCTGTGTACTTGACAAATGAATGGGTGGGCTATAATGCACTCTCTGAAATCTTCCGGAATGATTGGTTAACTCCTGCACCTGTCATTCAGCCACCTGAAGAGGATGGTGATTATGTTGAACTCTATGATGCTGGTGCTGATACTGATGGCAATGATGAGGATTCTAATGATGCTTATGAAGATACCTATGACCATGCCTTTGGCAATGATGACTTGGATAACCAGGTTGATCAGGCAACTGGTGTCTGTGAAGCCCGTGATGTTGGTGACAACAGGGATGTATCTGGTGATGACATAAATGATAATTATGATGATGCTCCTAATTGGTCAAGGTTGGTTTTTCTAGATTACTTACACTATCCATGTTTATAACTTCAGATCTATCTGCATCTCTGGTTTACTTTCAAGATGTATTATCAAAAGTATTAGTTAATTTCATTTACATATTAGTATATGGTTTGATCTTCAACAATATATTTTAAATTGGTTTAATGCAGAATGCTTAATTTCTCATTATTTGCATATTATTTTTTAAACATTCAAGTATTTATTAGTTTATTTATTTATAACTGGAGTTATTTGTTTCCATTAAAATTAATGCCACTGAAGCTATGAATCCCATTATTGTGTGTGATAAAATGCACCAATAAAAATGTGGAAAAAAATCATCCTACCCTGTAAAACCACAATGGACATGAAAAGTGGGGAAAATGAATGCTTCTAATATTTTTTTCAAACACAGCTATGCATTACTCAAACAGCTGAGATAGTGTCATCTATATAACAAAACTAACATGATGATTCTTATGGTTAATTAATGGGGAAATCACCAAAAGATCATTTGATTTTTTCCAACTAAAATTCTATCAAAATTTCCATTGTAACATAACTTTACTTTTAGAATCACTCCATGCACATACATTTAATGTTGTCTCTTCTGCAAAAAAAAAAAAAGAGCATTGCAATATTTTCTTAAGGATAGCATTTTTACAAAATAAATAAATTACTATCTTAGTTGTATAAAATACTAGGTTTATATTTCTGGAACTTCCTGATGGGAACAGTTGACCAATGAGATTTTTTTTAGCTAAGCAGACTTTACATGTGTTAGAAAACCAGATAATATGTTTAAATTAGTGTATTATTTAAACTTGATATATTGCAAGAAATTTTTTTTCAAATATATTGTATTAAGCTAAAGATATGGGATTGATCATTCACATCTCTCTGAAGTTTCTAATGCATGAAACAGTTTTTTAAGAAACAAATACATGTTTATTCTTCTAACCTAACACATATACCTAACAAAGAATGAAAAATTTTTCCCTCTGCTGTTCTCGTATAGCTAAGTCATTGACAGTGCTGTGGTGTTAGTTCAATATTTAAGATTAACATGACACAGGCATTTTTCTTGTCTATATCACACCAATAGTATAACATAGACCTAAAACATGCCTGGACATGGCAGATATAATGTATAAGATAAATTCTAATTTTATTTCATTTGTTCACTCTCAAATGTGTTTTTATTTGGTGGCCTTATTTCACTCATTTTCCCTTGTTATCAGGGAAAGCTATGGAAGAGATGGAAGGTTCATGCAAGAAGGTAGTGATGCAAGTGATGGAAATCAAGGAGCCATCAGAGGCTATGGCTTCTATAGAGCTAATAGAAGCCATGGAAGAAGTGCAGCCAGTGGAGACAATGCAGCCATTGGAGACCAGGAAGGACATGGAAGAGGTAGCAGGAGTAATGGAAGTAAGGGAGTCAGTTGGGCCAATAATGATTATGGAGCACTTGGACACAGTGGAGGAGAAAATTATTCAGAGATAGAAGATCTAGTATTGGAGAGACCTGTATTCCAGGACTTTGAACATCAACAGGAGGTAATGCACCATTTTAAAAAGAGAAACTCCTTTCATTTTGAGGATATTTTCTGAATGTGATATGTGACATTTCTAGATATTCCAAATAGATTTTAACCTTCAACCCAAAGCCTTAAATATTTTTAAATTATAGGTGTGTGGGTGTCTTTGCTACTAATTTGGAGGATTCTATTTACTTCTGGGGACAAATGACTTTTATTTGTTTGCTTTGTTTACTCAGACCACACATTCAAAGTAGTGTCTGTTAACACATACAATTTTTTTTTCTGGAAAAATTATATTTATTGTAAAATACATACCACAGAATTTACATTTTTAACTATTTTAAATTTAAAATTTGATGAAGGTAAGAACATTCACAATATTGTTCAAACTTCACCAGTATCCAATTCTGTTACATTTTTATTTTTCTTAGCAGTTAACTCCCAGTCCATCCCCTCAGTCTGTGGTAACCTGTATTCTACATTCTCTCTAGGTATCTTATATAAATTGAAACACAATATTTGTTCATTCATCTTTGGCTTATTTTACTTAGCATAATATTTTCAGGGTTCTTTTATAGTATATATAAGAATTTCATTCCTTTACACAGATAAAAAACATTCCATCATATGTATTTACCACATTGTGTTTGGTTTCCACTTTCTGGCTATGTTGAATAAGCTTCTTTGAATGTTGGTATACAAGTATCTCTTTGAGTATCTACTTTTCATTTTTTTGATGTGAGTGAAATTACTTTGTCATAAGTTCATGTTTAAATTTTTAAGGAATTAGTAACACATAAAATTTTAATTGAAGTAAAGTCCTCTGTTTAGTCATTTTTATAGTTCAACAATGTTTATTGATTTTATAAATAGATTTAAAGTACTTGTGTAGCTTCACTAATGCTATATCAATAGGAATTTTCCCAGAGATTTCCTAGATTGCATGGTATTTGAATTAATTCTTGGTAAATTCACAGCATCTAGATATCTGAAAATTAAAGTGGAACTCCAGAACAAGAAAATATTGTGCCAATCTACTTTACTAGCATATTACCCTATCACTCAAAATAGCTTTGAAGGTGCTGTGCTGTTTTCATGAATTATTGTTCCCTGTGCAAACTTTCCCCTCTGTCTAGAAGGCTGCCCTCTCACCTATTCTTAATTTGTTGAGTTAGTCATCTTTTATGATGTCATCTCTGATTCCCCAAAGCAGAATTAGATAATACCTCCTCTGTGCTTGCAAGCATTTTACATATAGTTCCATTTTGGTACTTATAATTTTGTAACTTAGTTATTTGTTTAATGATGTCTATCACACAAGATTATGAACTATTAAAAGGAAGAAACTGTGTATACTCCATCTTTGGTTAGTTTTCTAATAATTCATCCAAACTCAAAGTCAACCTAGGGCCTGGTCATGATACACATGTAATAATTATGGAAGAAATCAATAAAGGAAATAAAAAAGGGGGGAACACAGGAAGAAAATACCGTGAGTACTTTCTCATGGGATAGTAGTTATCAGTGGAAAAGTACCTATGTCTATCTGTCCATATGTCTTTCTGTGTATCTATCTTAATTAAAGATTAAAACAGGATGTCTTAACATTAGTTTTATAACACACCTAGGTGTCTCTAGTTATCTTTAGTAATATTTTTGAAATTTACAGAATAAATGGGTCTTCCTTTCATTTTGATTTAAAAGGGATATACTGCTAGAACATGTTTTTGTGGCTAGAAAGTTCATAAAAACCAGTCGCTGACAGGGTAGCACAACTCTCTGTGCCAAGAATCACTATGCACAAAGGGGAGGTCATCAATAGACATGTTTACTAAAAACAGTTGATATGCTTTCCCATAGGATATAGAATGCCATTTAAATTGTCACAATTTGTGGTTTTTATCTTTGAGTGTCTTCTCTGTTACTGAAAACAGGCTAGATTATCATTAAAATATGTTTATACCTTTGAGTTTGTGTAAGTTGATTTTCCATCATTCACTTTATCATTTGAAAATTCTCTGTGTAGGTTTTTCATGCTACCCATTCTCTCAAGGTACCTTAAAGCAATGGAAAAAATACCCCCATATTGTGTGTTATATTTTTTCAAGCAACTATTTGGCATAACATAGCTGAATGTACACTTGAGAATCAAACAAACTTTTGCTTCAAGGTCTAGTTCCCCTACTTTCTAGGTTTAAAACATATAAAATATTATTTAACCTTATAAACATTAGTTTTCTTATAAATAAATGGAAGATAATTATATTTACTTGTTGGATAGTTGTAAGGATTCATGAAGATAAGTAAATAAGTTTCCTAGCACAGTACCTGGCATATTTTCACAATTATGAGGTCTCAAGTTGCACAGGAGGTGGGAATTAAAGCTCTTTGAATTTCTCTAAAAATGAATTATCTCAATAATACGTTACTTCTCTCTTTTTTGATGATATCGTTGAATTTTTTAGTAAGTGTGCATTTTACAAGAACGAAGATACTAAAAATTTTGCATTCATTTTTTCTAGTAACCCCTAGAATATTTTTCAGTTTAAACCCTCTTAATGAATTAAAACTATTTTGGTCTCATTTTAGGAGCCAGATGGTGAAAGTGAGGCCTCAAATTCCATTGCCTCAGTTAGTGTACCCTCAGCATTTGATGATGAGAATGACAATAGGGACATATCTGACTCATCAATACAATTGGATTTTCCTGACAGCCACTCATCTCCTTCCAAAGATTCTGGGGGAGCTGCTGCTGCTGATTTTCCCAGTGCCATCTGTGAGTGTGTCTACTATGATCTATCAATTCTGATACCCGTTCACACATTAAATAGTATTTAACTACTTGTTCAAAATCTGCAAGGAATTAAGTAATTCTCATATTCATTTGACCCAAATTCATATTGATATACGATTTTTAAAAATCTACATTGTGACATTTGTTGGTACATGGATGAAACTGGAGAACTTTATGTTAAGTGAAATAAACCAGGCTCAATAATCAGGGGTCAAATGTTTACACTCATATATGGTAACTACACCAAAATAAGGGGGGAAAAGAAGAGATCTCATGAAATCAGAGGGAAGATCAGTGGAGTACAGGAAGGGGATAGATAGGGAGGGAAGAGGGATGGGAAAAGGGAGGAACTGCAGAACGGAATTGACCCCATTATGCTATGTACATACATGATTATACCAAAGTGAATGCCATATTTATGCGTGTCTATAAAGCACTGATTTAAGTAAATAGAAGAAAGACCAGTAGAATAGAAGAAGGGAAACAGCAGGAGGGAGGAGGGAAGGTAAAGAGGAAGTACTGAGGATGGAAACAGAATAAATTATATTCCATGTCTAAATAAACCCCTATATTATTATACAAGGCACTATGAAAAACATTTTTAAAGAAAAATAAAAATCTGTTCCTCACTGAATCTTTATGATGCCTGAATGTCAGATTCAGTTGAGAAACTGAGTCCCTCATTGGATTTTTTTTGCATTAAAAATCACAATAACTTAAATCTATATTCAAGAATATATTTTAACCATCATTATTTGTGTTGTACAATGGCTTATGAATTACTAAAGTGACTCCTCCAGTAAAAATAAAATACAAAAAAATGAAAATATATTTTCTAGGCTAGGTCTCATTTGTGGAAACACTCAAGCACATATGATGTATAGATTAGTAATTTCTTTTAATATCTGTCCCTTAATTCTTAACAGTATATGCTGGATTCGTGGAAGTACCTGAAAAATCACCTAAGCAACCCTCTGAAGTCAATGTTAACCCACTCTATGTCTCTCCTGCATGTAAAAAACCACTAATTCACATGTATGAAAAGGAATTCACTTCTGAGATCTTCTGTGGTTCTTTATGGGGTGAGTTTGATTTCTGAAATTTGGTTGTTTTTAAAAGAATCTTTTTAAATCTACATAGCAAACCCATGAAAATCATAGATGTAAAATATTTGTTTATTATTACCAACCCATTATCAATCAAATAAAATGTATTTTCTTAGAATTGATTTTGATGATTTAATTGATTCCTCCTGCTTTTTATTCTATTTTCTTTTTAACCTTAATTAAATCAGATAAAATATAAAATTTGACTAGATTATAATTATTTGAAATTTTAAGATTAGTATTCCTAATTCAGAGTAGTTTTCAGCATATAATGCTGTTAATTAGCTTTTTCTAGCTGCAACCGAAATACTGACAGATTAGAGTGGGTAAAGATTTATTTTGGCTCATGTTTTCAGAGGTTTCAATTCGTGACTGGCTGGATCCAAGGCAGAAAGATCATGACAGAAGGATGTGGTGGACAAAATTTCTCAATTTATGGCAGTCAGGAAGCAGAAAAGGTCTCATTTGTGGAAACACTCAAGCACATATGATGTATAGATTAGTAATTTCTTTTAATACCTGTCCCTTAATTCTTAAAAGGGGCAATGGACAAGATATAGTCCTCATCAACCTACTTCCTCCAACCATGCCCCACCTGCTTACAGTTTCTACCACCTCCCAGTAGCGTATTCAAATTATTAAACCATCAGATGAATTAACCCACTGATGAAATGAGAGCCCTCAACATTCAGTCCCTTCTGAAAAGCCCCAACTCTGTATATTGTTGCCCTAGAGACCAAGCTTTCCACACATGAGCTTTTGAGGGACATTCCAGATACAAACCATAACAGATAGCTAAATAGGTCTTACAAAAAAAGATTTTGAAGGATCTCATTTTAAACACTCTCGAAGATTTGTAGGCCTTAAACTTTTGCAATCCTTTGTTTCCGAAGAGTTATAGTCATATGGGTGGTATTGAGACTGTATTTTACCTCAAGCCAGTTGAATAACAAATAAAACAGAATTAATGAATGCAAGGAGGATAGAAATCCATAGTAAATGCCAACTTCTGACTTCTGTTTGATAGATTTTACTTAATGTATGATTGAATAGGAGATAGGGCTTTGAATTAAAACTAGAACATGGTGGCAAGCATATTATAAGAATTGACTTAGAAAAATGTTATCCTCAAAGTTTTGCTAATTGAGTGTATCAAATATAAGAAGGCATTTAACATTTCAGTCTGGAAAGTACTCAAAAATGTGATTAATGTCTACTAATTCATTTTATAAGAAATGATTTACATTTTGAATAATAAAAATTATAGTGAAAATTTTCAATACTTCCTCCTCCTTCCTTGAGTCCCTTCTGGGAGGAAGATGCTGTTTCAAAATTTGCCATTGGCTTGAGATTTGGTGAAGGACAGAGTAGGAAAATGAAAACAGAAACACTTGTCTTTTCTTCTTATATCCTCAGAGCACAAACATTATCTAAATAGAAGACACTGAAGTTTTCTCCTGTTAATTACTTGGTCAATTTTCTCCTAAGTCTTGGTATATGGAGAAAAACTGCCACAGTACTTTTAAGTATGTTTTAACTTCAGTTCTTTCTTCTATTTCAGTCCTCTCCTTGTTCTTTAAACAGTGCTTATATATGAACAAATAGACCCATTCAAGAAATAAAAGACAGAATATAGGAATTTAGGTATATGAAGATAAGAACTAATTTTACAGGCATTTAGCAATGTAAAAGTTTTAACATCTGCATAAATATGGAATTATTCAATTTAAAAATTATTTACATATAATGATTTTAAAAACATTCAAACCAGGCTGGGGTTGTGACTCAGTGATAGAGCACTCACCTAGCATGTGTGAGGCACTGGGTTCGATCTTCAGCCCCACATAAAATAAAATAAAGATATTTTGTCCACCTATAACTAAAAAATAAATATTAATAAAACATAAGAACCTGTAGTTATAGTAATGGATGAGAAATGAACTGAGTGGAGCTCTTTATATATGCTACACTAAGAATGTTTAATGGTAATTTTCAAAAAGAATTGATTTTAATAAAATTCGGGGTTGCTACTACAGGGTGCTAAGATATAGGTACAATTTTATTTGCAAGGTGGCATACCAGACATGATCCCATAGAATATTGCTTGAGAACATTATCTTCTATCTTTTTATGTATTTCAATGCATTTGTTATGTGTATGTTAGTAAAGAGTAAGTAGTTACACAGTATTTGATTAGCATTAACCTAAAAATGTTAAAAGTCACTTTTATATAGATCATCACAATGGAGTAGCAAAAATGTAATATAAATGCAAATATAAAATAAGTTTTAATATAGCATATATATATATATATATATATATATATATATATATATATATATATTTTTTTTTTTTTATCCTTGAACAGGAGTCAATTTGCTTCTTGGAACCCGATCTAATCTGTATCTGATGGACAGAAGTGGAAAGGCAGACATTACTAAACTTATAAAGCGACGACCATTTCGCCAGATTCAAGTTGTAGAGCCGCTCAATTTGCTGATTACCATCTCTGGTTTGTTTAAGAACTAAAATTAGCTGAATAATTAAGCAGATTAATTAGACTGCAAACTGGGTTAAAGACTTTCTCAGGTGAAAGTGTTCATAAGAGAACACTTTAAATATAACCTTTAATTGGGACACCAGATTCTCCTACTTGTATTTTTTATCTATTTACAACTGAAACTAACTTCCTTTGATTGCAGCACACCTAATTTAGGTTATTGATATGAAAACTCACACTATTTGCTTCCTTGCAGGTTCTTTACAAAGTAGCCTCGTACAACTTCACAGCTGTAATTCACATCTACTCATGCACACCTGATCACATCAAGATCCACCATATATCTTTTCTCTGATGTGTTAGAAGCAACAAGGAACAGAGTGAACAAATAATAGAGTATTAAATAAGTTTGTCCCTAGCACAAACTTATCAAAAGGCCTAAGATAGGGTTGGTTACAACAATGGATTCCCTTTTAAAGAACTCTCCAGTTTCCCTACACAATAGTTGGATTTCTTAGTTTTGGTAAACCTTGAATCTTTGACTATGAGACAGCAAGTAAATGGGTGTTATAGTGATTAAGATTTCTAAACAGGCTGGGCATGGTGGTGCACGCCTATAATCCCAGTGGCTCGGGAGGCTGAGGCAGGGGGATTGAGAGTTCAAATCCAGTCTCAGGAAAAGTGAGGCGCTAAGCAACTCAGTGAAACCCTGTCTCTAAATAAAATACAAATTAGCACCAGGGATGTGGCTCAGTGGCTCAGTGGCCAAGTGCCCCTGAGTTCAATTTCCAGTATCAAAAAATAAAATAGAATAAAATAAAATAAAAACTATGAATGTGGCTCAGTGGCTCAGTAGCCAAGTGCCCCTGAGTTCAATTTCCAGTACCAAAAAATGAAATAAAATAAAAAGATTACTAAAAAGGATCTGGTATCAAAAAAGCAATAGCATTAATTTTGACTATAGGCATAAGATGACAGACAAAAAAAGGAAAATTTGAAGAAATAGGTTTCACTACAGAATAAGCTCATGCTAATCATAGGTATTTATCTGAATTATGTATTTTATAATATAAATATGTGTGTAAAATATATATTAGTATTCAAATTGCCATGCCACATATTGATTATGTGTATTTCTAAATAAAGTCAATTTGATTTAATTTGAATTAGGTTAGAAAACCCTTTATAGGTATGCTCAGAACTCATGTTTTTTTAAGTCACTTTTGTCAACATTCATTTATAATTATTTGATTACAGAAGCAATATTTAGATTTTTTACATCTGGGTACCTAAGAGAGTAAACATCTAGAGAACAGATTTCTTTCTTTATTTTTTTAAAGAGAGAGAGAGAGAGAGAGAGAGAGAGAGAGAGAGAGAGAGAATTTTTTAATATTTATTTATTTATTTTAGTTTTCAGTGGACACAACATCTTTATTTTTTATGTACCCAGCACCCCGCGCATGCCAGGCGAGCATGCTACTGCTTGAGCCATGTCTCCAGCCCCAGATTTCTTTCCTTTTTAGTGTTCTAGTATTCTCTAACCCAAATGTACCCTCCTTAATGGTTGAGCTTCTCTTTAATGTGTATTATTTTTAATTACAATAGTACTAAGATTATAAGTATTGAGAGATACTCAAAAGTTTGATTTACCATTTAAGAATAGAACCCTAATACTGCTATAAAAACTTTATTTTAAACATATTAATCATATAAGTAAGAATTCTATTGTTGGGATTAGAAATATTATAAACCAGGGCAGGGAATATAGCTCAATACTAGAGCGCTTGCCTAGCAAATGTGAGGTACTGGGTTGATCCTCAGCACCACATAAAAATAAATTAAAAAAATAAAGGTGTTGTTTCCACCCACAACTAAAACTAAATAAATAAATAATCAAATACATAAATAAATAAAATGGATATCATATAAACCTTAAAAATGCCTAGAAATAAAATCATTTTTAGGGAGAGAAATGTGTAATTTTTTTTGTTTTTTTTTTTGTTTTTTTTTATTTTATTGTTGGTTGTTCAAAACATTACATAGTTCTTAATATACCATATTTCACAGATTGATTCAAGTGGGTTATGAACTCCCATTTTTACCCCATGTACAGCTTGCTGTGTCACATCAGTTACATTTCCATTGATTTACAAATTGCCTTTCTAGTGACTGATGTATTCTGCTGTCTATCCCATTCTCCACTATCCCCCCTCCCCTCCCCTCCCCTCCCCTTCTCTCTCTCCACCCCCTCTACTATAAATCATTTCTTCCACTTATATAATTTTTCTCCTACCCCTCCTTTCCTCTTATATGTAATTGTGTATAACCCTGAGGCTCACCTTCCAATTCCATGCAATTTCCCTTCTCTCTCCCTTTCCCTCCCGCCTATCATCCCTGTTTAATGTCAATCTTCTTCTCAAGCTCTTTGTCTCTACCCTGTCCTTGGTTACTCCCCTTATATCAAAGAAGACATTTGGCATTTATTTTTTAAGGATTGGCTAGCTTCGCTTAGCATAATCTGCTCTAATGCCATCCATTTCCCTCCAAATTCTATGATTTTGTCATTTCTTATTGCAGAGTAATACTCCATTGTGTATAAATGCCACATTTTTTAATCCATTCATCTATTGAAGGGCTTCTAGGTTGGTTCCACAATCTTGCTATCATGAATTGTGCTGCTATGAACAGCGATGTAGCAGTGTCCCTGTAGCATGCTCTTGTTAGGTCTTTAGGGAATAGACCGAGAAGGGAGAAATGTGTAATTTTAATGGCCCATGTTTTTTAATTAATTGTAAAAATTTGCTGGGATTTATAATTAGGAAACTAATATTAAATGTATTATCTCACTTAAGTAGAACCTAAAAAGTTGATCTCATAAAAGTGAAACGTATAATAGTGGTTAACAGAGACTGGGTTAAATAGGGGGAAAGGGAAAAAGTTGGTCAAGGGGTCTGATGGTTATAACTAGATGATGGGTAGTAAAGTTAAATAGGAGAAATAAATTCTATTGTACTGTGGTAGAGCAGAATGAATGTAATTATCAATAATGCATTTTATATGTCAAAATAGTTTGAAGAATTAAATGTACTCACCATTAAAAATGATGTTTAAGTTGATAGCTATGCTAATTACCCCAAGTTGATCACTACTTGATGTATACATAAATCAAAATATCACATTGTACTTCATAAATATATACAAATATTTTGTATAAATCAAAAAAATTAAAAATATATTAAATCATTAGAAATAAAAACTGGATTAAAAACAATAAAATTATCCAACTCTGTTATAAGCATGCTAGAATGATAGAATTCAAAGAGATTTATCTTAATGGAACTAAATGCCTAAACAGTCAATATTTAGACATCCCTCTCATATACACACATTATCAGGGACAACTTCTAGCTCTCTGAACCCCAGAGGGATCATGACTTTGTAAAACGCCAAGTTTCTAATGAATGAATGATTTTTTTTTGCCTGCTTAGTGGCAGCCATAACCTGTCCCAGAGAAATGTTTTAGATGTCACTTTAGACTGGCTTAGAGGTAGTTAGTAGACACTTCAACTACCTGTTGGAATTGATACACTAAGACTTTGCTATCACATTTCCAAATCCTGAAGGGGACACTGATACTATGTGGTGTGTTAAAAGTTATTTTTTACCTTCATGAAAACATTTGTTTTAAAAGGCAAAATACCTTTAATTTTTATTCATCTAAGATATTTAAAAAGTATAGATTTAATTGAACTACTGTATCTTATCCATCAGGCCGTAAGAACAGACTTCGGGTGTATCATTTGACTTGGCTGAGAAACAAGATTTTGAATAATGATCCAGAAAGTAAAAAAAGACAAGAAGAAATGCTGAAGACAGAAGAAGCTTGCAAAGCTATTGATAAGTTGACTGGTTGTGAACACTTCAGTGTCCGTATGTCCCATTTCATATTTACTATAGCTATTGAAATTTTGCTTCCTTTCATTTGGTGAAGTACATAATCATGGAAGGCAAAATAGAATGGAAAGAATTTGTGAATTTCATTGAGAAATTGTAGCAGGTCTTTTCTGCTACAATCTTGGCTATTAATAAGAAAATTATGACCAACTAAAATAGCAATTGAAGTTAAATTTGATTTACTTCCTCATCTTTATTTCCTTCCCATTCAACCTGAATATTCCAGTTAATCTGATTTTTTCCCTGCCTATCTATAGCTTCAACTATATAAATTCTTGATGTATCTTCTACAATGGGCAGAGATTCATGTGGGTTATTTCTTTGAAACGGGAATAAAATAGAATTCCTCTTAATACTGACTAGGAAATTTTATGATGAGTCAGAAAAACAATCTTCTAAGACTTGCTGACTCTTGCTCCCACTGTCAGAACTCATGAGTATAATCAGTGTTTTCAATTTGGTTAGAGAATGTTTTCATATCCTCAATCTCTTCACAAGCATCCACTATGAAATGGAGTAGCAACTCTAAGGTCTCAGAACCCTGATTTCAGCTATAAACAAGTGCTAAGTAATATCATCCCATTCTGGTTCATTTCTGAAGCAAATCCCCTTTACTATCAGCCTTCTTTATCTTCTTTTCCTCAGCACTGATTACCCCATCAGGTGAACTGGTAGCATGGGTGGATGATAGCTCAAATCGCATTATATGTATTGCAACAAGATATTTCTGTTCAGACTGACCATTGTTGCTCTGAGTATAAAGTGGCTTTCCCAGGATATGTTTCAAATATGTCCACATATGTACGTACATCAATTAAAAGGGAAACTGAGGACCTAGATAACTAAAGGATTAAATACATGCCCTACTTTCTTCTAGTTGTTGATATCACTGCTTTCCTCCAGTCATATGATATAAATTTGCTATCCCCAGAAGTGAAAGTTATCCCTAGATAGGAGTTTATATTGCAGAACTACTTCCAATTAATTTGTAATTTTTTTTAAATCTCAGTAAGACATGATTATAAAGGTAGCCATCTAGTAAATCAGTGCTCTTCAGGTCTGGACTAGTTAAGTCCAATTTTCCTGGCTGACCCCGTTCCATTTCACCCTAGAACTCAGAACAATAATAGTAAACCATGTGACTCATTGACAGGTAGGCTGGTAGCAGCTTCATATAGGAGTATAGCAATGGATCGATCATAGTTAGTGGTATTTTCATAGCCTTCCAAGATTCATAAAATAATGGAGGGGCACCAATTATTTCTCCATATAAAATTGATAGGAAGGTTTCGCTTAACCAAGAATACTTGTTGGTGGCTTTTAAAAATATTTTTATTTGTACATGGACCCAATACCTTTATTTTAGTTACTTATTTATATGTGGTACTGAGGATCTAACCCAGTGCCTCACATATGCTAGGCAAGTGCTCTACCACTGAGCCACAACCCTAGCCCATTGTTGTTGGTTTATTAATCATATTTCTTTGACCTGTTTAGGAATGATAAAAAAGAAAATGAAAGAGTAAGCCAGCTGGGTGTGGTGGCACATGCCTGTAATTTCAGTGACTCAGGAGGCTGAGGCAGAAGGATCACGAGTTCAAAGCCAGCCTCAGCAATTTAGCGAGGTCCTAAGTATCTCAGTGAGACCCTGTCTCTAAATAATATACAAAATAGGGCTAGGGATGTAGCTCAGTGGTCAAGTGCCCTGGAGTTCAATCCCTAGTACCAAAAGAAAAAAAAAGAGTAAGCTAGACTCAGAGAAAAAGTGGAGAGGAGAGAGAGAGAAAAAAAACTAATCAATATTCCAGCTGTTTTAGTCAGCTTTATTGTCACTGTGACCAAAAGACCTGACAGAAACAACAAAGAAGAGGAAAAGTTTGTTTTGGTTCAAAGTTTCAGAGGTTTGTCCATAGTGAGCCTACTCTATTGCGCTGGGCCTGAGGTGAACCAGAACACCATGGAAGAAGGGCATGGCAGAGGAAAGCATCTCGGGACAATATAGGCAGGAAGAAGAGAGAGTTCTGCTCATCTGGGACAAAATATACACTACAAAGGCATTCCCCCAGTGACCTACCTCCTCCAGCCTATAACCTACCTGCCAGATTTTACCACTCAGTGAATCCATTCAAGAGGATTAATCCACAACTCTCATAATCTAACCAATTCACTCTTTTCTTGCATTGTCTCACACATGAAGTTTTGGGGAATACCACATATCCCAAACATAATATAACCAAGGAAGAGGGGTTTAACATAAAGTATGAATCTATCAATAAAACATATTCCATGAGAATCAGAAGGGTTGAGAGCAAGCATATACATCCATATGATGTTTATGGTCCTGTTGAATAATTTATATACTATGAAATATATCAATTTAAAATGATTATTAATTATTCACTTCATTCCTCTTTACACATGTATAGTATTGCTTTGTACAGATATATCATCTTTTGTCCTTTTGTTATCCATTCATCAGTTGATCTAGTTTCATTCTTCTATATAGGGATATCAAGTTTCCATAGCACAATTTGTTAAAAAGGCTAACTTTTCTTCAATGTATGTTTTTGGCACTTTTATCAAGGATCAGATGAATGTACTTATGTGGATTTATCTCTGAGTCTTCTATTCTATTTCACTGGTCTTCATGTTTGGTTTTATGCCAATACCATTCTGCTTTTGTTGCTATAGCTCTGTAGTATAATTTGAGATCAGGTAGTGTGATACCTACAGCATCATTCTTATTGCTCAGGATAGTTTTGACTATTCTGGATCTTTTATTCTTCCATATAAATTTTAGGACTTTTTTATCTAGTTCTGTTAGAAATGTTATGGCATTTATATTGGAATTGCATTGAATCTACAGATTGTTCTTGGTAGCATGACCATTTTGACAATACTAATTATGCCTACTCACGAACATATGTAGTCTCTATCTTCCAAGGTCATCTTCAATTTCTTTTTCTGGTATTCTATAGTTTTCATTATAGAGGGCTTTCACCTACTTGATTTGATTGAGTCTCAAGTATTTTTTAGGGTTTTGTGAATGAAATTGTTTGAAATCAGAAAATGTATGCCTTCCAAATTTGATTTTAAAGATTGTTTTAGTTACTCGGAACCTCTTACAATTTCATGTGAAAATAATCATTTCTAATAAAAAAGGGCATTGGGATTTTAACAATTTCATTGACTCTATAGAGATTTTGTTGGATAGTGTTGCTGTCTTAACAATATTAAGTCTACCATGAACATGGAAAGTTTTTTCCATTTTTTTAGGTCCATAATTTCTTTCATCAGTGTTCTGTAGCTTTCAGTGGACAATTTAGAATTTTCTCGAAAGCTAATGCAGAAACTCCATAAAAATAGATAGTAATCTAATTACATTTGGGGACATTAAATTGTAACCAAGTAGATTTTTCTAAAATTATATACTTTGTGCACTTACTAAGTGGTTATTACATTTTCAATAACAAAACCACTTGAATGTTCTTGTTGATTCTGTGGCATTGTTATTTATTTTATTTTATTATTGTAGTCCAACATGAAGAAACAACATACATTGCAATTGCTTTGAAATCATCAATTCATCTTTATGCATGGGCACCAAAGTCCTTTGATGAAAGCACTGCTATTAAAGTAAGTGATCTCTTTTTCCTTTGGATCATGACATTGTTCTTTTGAGAAGAAGTTGTTTTAAAAAGCACAATATTTTGGAATGCATATAAGATATATATACCATTCTTTTACAGTTGGAATGTATCATATCAATAATTATCATTTAACCTTTTCTTAGATAATCCACAGGCACCACAGCAAGTGAGAATGTGAGGGAAATCCCTTACCCCTGTCTTCACAGGACCTCCACACCAGCTTCTCACTCCCAATTCCTGTAGTCAACATGAAGACCTCTGCTTATAGATGCCCAAATATAGGCCTCAGATGCTAGACCAAATGACTTGAATCTGAGAAAATCCCTGTTTTCTCTTTAGTTGGGTGGGGGAGTAGAGGGAAGGTGAGAAATTATGTGAAGATGGTCGAAGGAGGAACACCATTGGAAGAAGAAGGAGAGAAGAGAAAAACTTTGCTCCAGTTACCATACCTACAATAGGTGGGGTTATGTAGGAAATGGGTGGGTCTTCATTCCTTCCAAACTGGAACTCTAAGTACATTTCTCTCTAAACTATTGTAAGACATATTAGTGGTTAGGCTTATTCATTTTTTCATTTTTATTATGGTTTAATTGGACTTTTATGGATCAGCCAAGGAAGGGAATCATTTACTATTCCAAACAAGATGCTGGTGATTTTTTTTAATCACATCACATAAACTGAGTACTGTATGTAACTTAATTACAATGCTACAGAATTCCACTCAAATAAGATTATTTTGTATATACTTCGTTATTATGAGGGCTGATTAATGGAATGACAGTGTTCTATCAAGTCAAATACCTCTTAACCTGGATATGCATCAGAATTGCCTGGAGAATTTGTTAGACATTTAGATCTCAGACTCAACCCCAGGCTAAATTTCAGGTCTGGAGTAGGGCCTGTCAATCTATATTTTTAGCAAATGTTCCAGTCACTATTGGATTTTTACAAAGTGCTGATTTGCACACATCCTGATAGACCTCAGTAAGGTATTCACATAATACTTTTGTATTTTAGAATAGGATCTGTTTACATGGTCTGTTTTGTAGACCAAAACATCACATAACTGTTTTTCTTTTCTTTTTTAATAAAAGAGCATAGTTTACTACAGAGATAGTCTGGGTGTGTCCTGACAAATCACATCCCTGACTGATCTTCCTAAATTGGGCTTTGGCCCTGCTGTCAGTGTTTGGATATGGGTTTGTTCTTGGGTGTCTGCTGATTGGTCAGAGCTACCTGGTATGAAATGGAAAACAAAAGAGATAAGTATCAACAATCTGTATAGCCTCATACACAGTTCCTGTCCAAGTCCTCACTCCAGTTCTTGAATTCCAACTCATGACTACAGTATGGTGAATCCTGTGATGCTCAGTCCTCCGTGGTGACCTGATCATGGCAATGAATCCTGTTTGGCCTTTTGTTTCCTTGTATTAGAAACCATAGAGCCTAGGTTACACCCAGTCTATAGTAGGTTAACATTTCTGGCCTTTTTCATTCCTTATCAAGTATGCATTGATCAATCAGCAGACTCCGAAGGAGACTACATGTCCTATGAAGCCTATATACGAATACTGGCAAAAATACAGGCAGCTGATCCAGCAAACCGGTTTAAGAGACCAGATGAGCTCCTTCATTTGCTGAAGCTCAAGGCAAGAAACTTGAAGACAGCAAACAGTGCAGGGGCATATGAGGCTCTTACAATCATTAGCATTTTGATATTTGAAGGGAAACAATATTTAGAACCTAAATATATTTGTCTTTGTTGTTGTAACAGACCTAAGAAAAGTTCTAATACATAGGTCTTTAAATACAATATGCAATTTTGAAAATTAACCTGGGTTTTATAAACCTACAAACCTGGAAAAGAGTGGGGAAATTTTTACCTTAGTTCGAATGCCTTTTGGCCATATTTGGTTTTATATTTTCAGGTATTTCCAACTCTTGGTCATAAGCCAGTGACAGTTGACCTGGCTATTGGTTCTGAGAAAACACTAAAGATTTTCTTCAGCTCAGCAGACGGATATCACATCATCGATGCAGAATCTGAAGTTATGTCTGATGTGACTCTGCCAAATAATGTAAGATACTACTCTCAGATCCCTAGATATTATTGTATAACACTGAATTTTTACAACCATCAAAACTGAAAGGTTCAAACATGTGAGTAACAATATCTATACTTGAATGGAGACCTAAAATGTTTAAGTATAGATTTCTATAAAGTGGTCACACTTAAACAAACATCACTGATGACTTCTGAGTCCAGATAGCTGAGTCTATTCTGCAGAAATATTTTGTCTATCACCTGGCTTATTTTTTAATAAGTAAAGTTTACAACTAAAATCTGTACTTCTATCGATAAACTGGAATACCTGGAAACCTCAGGCCCATGTTGCTAACTGGCCACTGTCAACTTGAACTGATTTATACTTGCCCCCTTTTAGATAGAGATTGTAGAGCATTTAGATAGGATATATGCTCTACAATCTCTATCTATATGTCTTTCCATATTTATAATAATTAGCCCTAAGAGGTATTTGAGTTTGAAGTCCTTGCCTTAGTCCTTCTGTACCCCACAATATATTAATAGATTTTTAAAAATGCAATGACAGTATCATGGAATTGTTATGTATATCCTCTTTTATTGCATTACTTTAACAGTGGTACATAGTAAATTATCATAAAATGTTGTTTTATCATACCACTTACACTTTTAATTTCTGATCAAAGGGTTCAGCATTACAAAAGCAAATGTACCTAAACTCTTAAGTAGTGAAAATATGGTGCAGCACCTAAAATATGAATAGTTTTTAAAATATACTCACATAATTTACATAAAAAACTTAAATATAATATAATACCCCTACATGCACACCATACAAAACACAATTCTTTGTCTAAAATTTGATGGTGGTAATGCTGATTTTCCTGTTGAAAATTATATTTAAAAGGAAAGCCTTATCACCTTTTTTTGCATCAACTTTTTTTTAATTCCCATTTATTAACAATTAAAATCATAACAGCTTAGCATGGTGTAAAAATTCCTGGAAAAAATTGTACACACTATTAAATTAGTATAGATATGATATTTTTGAATAGCCTTCAGAATCATTTCATACCTCTGTAATAAATTACATGGGTCAATTGACAGTACATTAATGTATACTTTTTTAAAGGATTTTGGTTATATTAATAATAATTAGCTGATCACCAGTGATTTTCTATGATTATATGCAACTTACCATGCTTATAATGTGAACCACTTATATATAAGGTAAAAATAATTTTGATATGAATATTATATTATTCTTTTATATATTGTGGATATTACATTACATTTTTATAGCTTTCTGCATCTTACTTTTTATGTGTGTCAAAGAGAATTTATTTAGAATACAGGGCAGTATTGAATGTTGCAGCACTGGTCCAAGTTTATATTTATTTAAAAAGTCATTCAAGAAGTTTAACTCAGTGTTTCACCTGACTAATAAACAAAAATATTTCATTTTTGAATAAATTCATTAATTACTGTGGAAGCTACAATGAGAAAAGATGCGTTTTTAAAAGTCATGTTCTGACCTAATTAGGATACCTTATATATATTCAAAAATATTTTTAGAAGAATGCCCTAGTATCTTGACCCATTAAAAGAAAGCTAACTCTAAGGGAGACAAGGGGTATCTTCTGAAACAGAATGTACTAAAAAAATAACTTTTCAAGAGTTCTAGATTATAAAACCTGTAATGCTTCAAGGGAGCCACGTGTGCTACAGAATACCTGGTTACTTCAGAAAGAAGATAATAACCTCAGAGTCTGTTTGGATTTGCAGCAGTCCAGTTTTATTGTTTACAGATTTTACTGAGACAAATTTCTTTCTTGCAATTTTCTTTTATTCTCTTCATTCATCTCTTTTCTGATTCAATTGCTCATGCAAGTGCCCAGGGAACGTATTAAAATTGCTTTTCGCCTCTGGATCCCCATTTTAGTTTTAAGGATTGTTGTTGCTGAGACATGGCCTCAAGCCCTTGGTCTGAGTACGCTGGGTTTGGCAAGTATAGTTTTTGATCTTTTTTTTCTTTTACCTTCTAATTTGGAGAAACAATAGAACACAATTGTTTATTATCAGGGAATATCTGTAGTTTAAGCCGATTTTGTCACATTTTATGCATCATGAAATTTGGAAGTACTTAGATATTTCTTAGTATTTCCTCTTATGCTACCTAATACATCTCTGAATCTGTGTATTCAATAGATTTTTAAGATTATGAAAATTTGATAAGAAATTCTACATTTTTTGCAAACCATTATGACTATTATATTTCAAGCTATGATGAATATAAAGTTGTCCCTTAAAAGTGTGTTAAGCTCAAGCTATTTTTAGGTTTATTTTCTATTTTTATTTTAACAAATTTTACTAACAACCAAGGATTGTGTACTCATTACTTGGTTGACACATTCATTATCAAATTATTCATCAAATTATTTCTGAAATGAAACTTGAATCCAAGTCTCTTGTCTAATGTTTTTTTTCTATAACTATACATTATACTTTGTGTAATTTAAAGCAATTTCTCTGTATTAGGAAATGTATCTCTTCTTTTTTCAAACCATTCTTTCTCCTAAATAAAAAGGAGAATATTAAATAGTGATCACACTATGACATAAGAAAAGCAGCTCTTTTGTTACCTTCCTTCCTACACTTTGAATCTCTTTGGTCTTTATTGCTCAGCCAAGCTGCTTTAATTACAATAGTAGAAGTAAAATGTTGAACATATAAATTTTTATGGAACATAATTCCAGCCCTTGGAACTCATTATACCACAGAATATCATCATTTTACCTGATTCCTTGGGAATTGGCATGATGCTCACCTTCAACGCTGAAGCTCTCTCTGTGGAAGCAAATGAACAACTCTTCAAGAAGATCCTTGAAGTGTGGAAAGACATACCATCCTCTGTTGGTATGTATACAATTGATTATCATTTCATATGATACCAAATAAGTTTTTCAAGGATAAAAATGTGTCCTAAGTGAAGATTTCCTGAATTATTATATTCTCAAGGTACAGAGTGTTAATTTGGAATCCTGCACATGTATTCCCTTAGTAAAATGAAGCAATTTTTCGTGATATGCTTAGCACATTCATTAAGAATACCAAAAAGAGACTAATTTGGGTTTTCTGAGTAGTTCATTTGAAACAGTTGTATAATTGAAATAGAAACTAATTCCCTCCACAATAATCTATAATTTTGCTTAAACTCCCTTTGCTTGCAATCTTTACACAGACATTGACAATGCTTCTTTCTATCACAAGGATTTGGGGGGGGCTTACCTTTATCTTAGGAAGATTCCAGTCAAAGAAGAGCCAAATATTTCTCTTTTGTATAGTCAGTAGTGTTACCTTCAGTGAGTGATGTGCCTGTGAAGAATCACATCATTTAGAAAAAAACAATATGTCTGACCTTGATACCTATTAGGTACCACCCAGATGGCAACATAGAGGTAACAACCTTTTGAATCTTCTTTAAACCAGGACATTTTTTCTTCCTAACCAGTGAACGACTTACTACAAGACTGAGAAATCCAAATAATTTGAGATTCTTATTCATATTTCTGAGGCATGGTGACTATACAAATGATTCCAGATAGAGACCAGAATGCAAAGTAAAAATATTAGAGAGGGTAGAATGATTAAATGGATAATAACTATTCCCAAAGGAAAGAGGAGTTTAATGAACCAAATAAAGGAAGAAGGAAGGTGTGTGTGTATGTGTGTGTGTGTGTGTGTGTGTGTGTGTGTGTGTGTAGAGAAAAACAGAGAAAGGAGAGAGAGATTGAGAGAGAAAAAGGTACTTTATCCAGATAGAAGCCTTAAACCTCTGAAATCTCAAAAAAAAATGGCTGAAAATTATCCTGCAGTGGCTTTAAGGATCAGTTTGAAAGAACTGTTTATAATGGACATTGTTTTCCTATGGCATGATGGCACTTTGCATTGCATCTGCAGAATCTTTTATTGTTTGTATACATGGTTCAGGATTGTCCTGAAAACATGCTCATTTTCCTCAGCAAGGTAAGAATTCACAGAGGATATAAAACCATTTTAATTGACAGAGATAAATGCTTACTGTATAATTGACAGGTCTCAGGCAAAAGAAAGTAAAAAAAAATTAATCATGCTATAACCTTTATAGTAATACTTTTGTGATCAATGTGTTAGAAATTGGAATAAGGTAATTCAGTTTAAATTTGGAAACTCAAGATATGCCTATATTTATGCCACTGGACAATCACAGCAGTAAAAGAGATCTTGAAAAGTCATCTTGTATAGGTCTTATACTTAGTCAGAAAAATTTCTCACCTAAACCAAAAAGTCATCTTAAGGTATAGAATTTGAAAGACATCTACATATAAAGTAAATCATAGTGCTATAGACACCTTATATTTTGGTTTAAGTATTAAGGATATATTGAGAGTATATTATATCACAACACTGATATTAAGGAAATCAATTATTCTATTTTTCTGTCTAAAAACAATTGCTTTGCTTTTTAAAACTTCCCCAGATCCAGATTTCCTGTATATAAATTTTACATTTTCATGTGATAAATGCCTTTGACAATGAGATCAATAAGATCATTGATTTACATTTTCAAAAAATATGCAGAAACATAACAATTACAGAAAGTTTTACTAAGTGTTACCACTTTCAAATCACTGAGTAAGTTCTATTTCAGAAAGCAAACTAGCTTAGTAGCTTGTTTAAGTGGCAGACTTATGTGTTTCAGTATTAAGATAGAAACTAGCTGTATACTTGGAATCAGCAAGTAGCCTGTGCATTAAGTTTAGAAAGTTTTGTTCTGTATGTGATTGTTGACAAAAAATGCCATTTATTGATTGATTGGTTGATTGATTGTAGTGGACACAATACCTTTAATTTTTTATTTGTTTTTATTTTTATGTGGTGCTGAGGATCGAACCCAGCACTCACATATG
This sequence comes from Spermophilus citellus, assembly GCF_964194105.1. Lineage (NCBI taxonomy): Eukaryota > Metazoa > Chordata > Mammalia > Rodentia > Sciuridae > Spermophilus > Spermophilus citellus. The sequence goes on from NC_138190.1 coordinate 104,372,425, forward strand.
CTAGGAGAGTGCTCTACTACTGAGCCACAACCTCAGCCCCCCAAATACCCTTTTTAATGAAGTAGTTACATGGGTAAAAAAAATCTATTAGGGGCTGGAGATGTGGCTCAAGTGGTAGCGCGCTCGCCTGGCATGCATGCGGCCCGGGTTCGATCCTCAGCACCACATACAAACAAAGATGTTGTGTCCACAGAAAAAAACTAAAAAATAAATAAATCTCTCTCTCTCTCTCTCTCTCTCTCTCTCTCTCTCTCTCTCTCTCTCTCTCTCAAAAAATCTATTAGTTGTTCCCATTGCTCAGGTCACTTGTTTCTTCTCTATAATCTGGAGTGGTTTTAATTCCAGTCTGAAATAAGACTTACAAAGTTCCTGCAGGACAGATACTTTCTGAATCAAAATATAATAGCAATTTAATTATAACTTTAATGTCAATTTTATAAACAAAATTAGTTTGAATTGCAATATTAAAGGGGGCAGAAGATAATAAATGTTTGATAATTTTCTTTGAGGGATTCTTTGCTCACACTGCATGTGAAAGTCATTTTTGCAGAACACGGTGGCACATGCCTATAGCCCCAGCAACTTGGGGTGCTGAGGCAGGAGGATCTCAAGTTTGAGGCCAGCCTCAGCAACCTAGCAAGGCCCTAAGTAACTTAGGGAGACCCTGTCTCAATGTTTTAAATAAAGTATTAAAAGGGCTGAGGATGTAGCTCAGTGTTTTGCCCCTGGTTTCCATCCTTGATTTAAAAAAAAAAGTCTTTTTTATAAAAGTTCAAAATTTTCTTCATGAGTTCTTTTATGTATATTTAATGTATACATATATAGGTCAGGTAAATTTGGGTTTAAACAAAGTAATCTTAGAAACTTTGAACGATAAGAGAAAAATTAAAAGACCTATACTCATATCAAGCAGAATTTATTCCCTTCAAAACAGAAAAAAAAATTATAAAGTCAAATTAGTGAATTCTGATATAAATCATGCTAATATAAAAATGAAATTGCTTTATTTTGTGTTTTCTAGACTATTTTCACTTGAGTTACAAATCTTGATATTATTTTAAATGTCATGATTTAATTTAGTTATGGAATTTTCCCTACAAAATATATAAAAAATAGCATCTTGAAATTTAAACATTTAATGATTTTGCTGCTCCCAGTACCATAAAATACCATACAACACCAGATGACTGTGTGGTTATCTACATAATTAAGTTTTCTGCTTTAAGGCAATTTTTGTCATAATCTATATTGTCACAAAGTATTATAAAACAGGGCTAAAATAGTTAAGATCTTAATAAAAATTTCTTGAGCAGGAAAAAGCCTTAACAGTGTCAAATTAGCATTGGTTATGCTTATAACATGGTAACTTATTCAATTATATTAAGGTTGCCAAAGTAATTATTTGAACAAATCATTTTAACACTTTTAATTTTTAGGAATTAAGTTTCCATGTGTGTCATGCGAGCACAAACATGAACCCTTATTAGAAATTCTTATTAGCCACTTAGACTATTAAAGAATAGCAGTGAATAGACTTGGATTTCTACAAAGAAGGTAGAATTAATCCTTGACTTTTTCTGTGGTCTTAGAGAAAATGAATACAAGAATTAATAGAGATCTAGTAATTCAGTGTTGGGTCACGATGGTGCCTTAAAATAGCTAGCTTGAAAACACTGTTGAACAGCAAAATGGCCAAATCATAGAAGAAGGGGGGAAAGGGATGGGTTAACCTGAACTGTAGTAATGAAGCAAAATAATCAAATATTGATTGTGATTTTAATTTTCTATCACTGACAAAAAGATTTTGTGATTTTCTGATATTCTTATTTGTATTTTAGCTTTTGAGTGTTCCCAGCGAACCACAGGATGGGGCCAAAAGGCCATTGAAGCGCGTTCTTTGCAATCAAGGGCTCTGGAAAATGAGCTGAAACGCAGATCAATCAAGAAACTGAGATTTCTGTGTACCCGAGGTGACAAGGTATGTTAATACTCTTCAGTTAGAGCAAAATTACAGCAATCATTGAAATTAACTAAAGAAATTTGTGTTGTATAAATTCTGTTATGTATTTTTAATTGGCATAATATTGATAAAAGAAACAATTTTTCTCTTTTCCAGTAGAAACATAAATTTGGTAGATAATAAAATTCTGTTTCAAAATGACCTATTTTTTTTAAAAAAATAAGAATTTCTAGTTCTGTCTTACAAAAAAATTATCCATTTTTTGGTTTGGGAAAAATTAATTATCTTTGATTCATAGTCATTTACATATTTATATTTAAATAGTATTTTAAAACAAAAAATGTTTGAGCAAATCTGTCTTTTCAAAATGTTTTTGTATTTTGTTTTTGGTTAATGTGTATTAATTGTACATATTGATGTGGTTTAGTGTACTATTTCAACACATGTATACACTGTGAACCAATTTAGCCCAACCTCCATTTATCTACCACTCCCCACACTCTTCCCAGCTTCTATTAATCATTATTCTACATTCAGGACAACTTTTCTTAGCTTCCACATGTGAGAAAAAACATGTAGTGCTTGCCTTTCTGTGCCTGGATTATTTCACTTAACATAATTTTTTTCCAGTTCCATTAATTTTTGATGCAAATGATAGAATTTCATTTTTTATGGCCGAATAATTTTCCATTGTGTTTATGTACCACATAATCTTTATCCATTCATCAACTGATGGATGCTGAGGCTGATTCCCAAGCTATTGTGAATAGTTCTGCAATAAATATGGGCATGCAAGTATCTCTTTATTGTAATGATTTCATTTCTTTTGGGTTTATATCCAAAAGTGGAATAGCTAGGTTGTATGATAGATCTATTTTTTTTTTTTGAGAAACCTCTACATTGTTCTCCAAAGGATGTACTAACTTACTTCCTCACCAATAGTATATGAGAGTTCTTTTTTCTCCACATCTTTGCCAGCATTTTTTTAAAGAGAGAGAGAGAGAATTTTAATATTTATTTTTTTTTTAGTTTTCAGCGGACACAACATCTTTGTTTGTTTGTGGTGCTGAGGATCGAACCCGGGCCACACGCATGCCAGGCGAGCGTGCTACCGCTTGAGCCACATCCACAGCCCCACATTTTTGTTTTGTTTTGTTTTGTTTTGTTTTGTTTTGTTTTGTTTTGTTTTGTTTCCAGTGGGGCAGGGGTAAATAAGTCTTTTACAACTTTCAATATAATCCAATAATAGAAGAAGAAAAAAGTTTTTTTTGTTTTCAACACACCTAATTACATGATATCTTTTTTATGCTTGGTAATGTAAAAGTTAGCAATTTATATTCACAAGTATCTATTATGAAGTCTGTTTTGCAGACAAGGAAAATAAAATCAAAATTCGGCAATTACTTCTGTAATTTGATTAATTTCAACAATTATTTCAAATAGCTAGGTGGAAAAGTACATTGCATGAAACCATTACCATTTCTACATATTATGGGAAATAATAGTGTGAAGAAATGATCCTAATAAGAATAAGAAACTTTCCTATTTAAAAGACATTGTAGAGGTTTCAAGTTAATATCAGAACAACTAGAGTAAAGCAGAGCAAATTAAGGAAGGATGTTGATTTTCAATGTAAAATGATGTAATGGCAAGAACCAGTGTTAGAGGCCATATAGACCTACAATGCAGTCCTGGTTCTGCCAATTAACTAGGTATGAGAAACTGAGGAGTTTAATCTTTCTGAGCCTTAGTTTCCTTCATCTCCAAAATAGGAATATTAATAATTGCTTTGGGAACAAGTGTGAAAATTCACAAAATGTGTACTTAGTAAGCATCTCACAAGAATATCTGGCACATAAAATATGTTAAGTCAAGTAGCTAGTGTACCTTATCTTCATCATTATTATTATGTCTCAGATTCTCCTAAGTATTTATCCAATATGAATGTCAAAAATCTTAGTCCTAACAAGAGGATGTGTGTTTGATATTTATGCCCATGTTCTGTTCTGAGGAACAGTCCATGTTTACCCAACATGCCCCTCTCTAAGCAGTTTGGTTTAACTCATCATATCAATCTATTGGTCTCACTATATTTCAATGAAATGGAAAATTGCAGGAAGCAGGAATTTTCATTGGTTCTTAAACACCAGAAGCAATGATAGAATAACATCAGAACAATTTTCCTTTTATTAAAAGAAATGCTAACTTGAATAAAAATGGATTTTTAAAGTAAGAAAATCAAAACTCAAGAACATTAGCATATGAATCTCACCTACAAAAATATTTTATTTAAACTATAAATTGCAATTTTATGGAATATGGGGAAGGTTATTTTTAAGTTTGTCAGATGCTTTCCTCCAAACTAATTTAAATTTTTATTCTTGGTTGGAGGAAAACCTATTTTAAATAACAGTTTGACTTAATATTTTTTAAATTTTTTTTTAGTTGTAGATGGACACAATACCTTTGTTTATGTATTTTGTAATACACATTTTTTAATGTGGTGCTGAGGATTAAACCCAGTGCCTCACATATGCTAGCTGAGCACTCTACCACTGAGCTAAAACCCCAGCCCCTTGGCTTAGTATTTTAATTACCAGATGCAGATAAATTGAAATTATAGCTATATACTAGTACTTCACACTTTTGTTTATGAAATATCTGGTTAAACGTATTAAATATCTACTGATAGTGTTTTTCTCTTTCTTTTAAAGCTGTTCTTTACCTCTACCCTGCGCAACCGCCACAGCCGTGTTTACTTTATGACCCTCGGAAAACTTGAAGAGCTCCAAAGCAATTATGGTGTTTAAAAGGTTCCAGTGATTTATTACAACATTTATAAACATCACATATATGCAATTGCATCTTCAGATTTTAGAGATTAAAATGAGCATTCAGTTTTATTGTTAGAGAAAAATTAAATCAGAAACTTTTAATGTAGCTCAGAATAGTTTAATGAGAATGTAGCTTTACATATAAAATTAACTATAGCAAGCTCTATGTACTCCAGTGGTGTACAATATCTTTTGCACAAACTTTGTAACTTTTGTTACTGTGAATTCAAACAAACTCTTAGGACACTTTGGACAGTATCTGTATTCATATTTACAACAAGGAGTAAAGAAACCTGTCATAAGTTAGATTACAAGCAGCATTGGCCCTGAACAAGTTCTCAGAAAAATAAAACAAACTACATATAATTTTTCTTATCATATAAAAAAGGTCAGATTGTGAAATAAAAATTGTAGTGAATATTTTATAACACAGACTAAGGTTGAACAACCTGCATGCCCAGAGAAAATTATAGCAATAAAGAAAGGAAACTCACCCATTTTCTCACAATTAAGCCCGCAGTTAGAAACCGGTTATGTTCTTTTCACTTATGTTAAACTGGTTTTGTCCCTACAGTAAGAATGAAATAAAGCCTCAGATGCTTTCCTCACAATTCCCAAAGATGTGCAATAGCTGTTTTTACACACCACCAAATAATACACTTGTAAGCCTGAATGCAGGACTGAACTCCAATACATATGTACTGTAGAAAGAGTTTCTTGTTTTTTTTTAATACTTTAGGCGTCAAATTTTATCCCCAAGATTGGCTGACTTTTTCAAAATTATTAACTACACAATGGTAGGACCATCAGACAGCACCAAATATTTACCAAATCTCAGAGTAAAAATTTCCCTTCATTTAGTAGGCAAAATAAAAACAAAACAACAAAATTTTCAACTGCTAATACTTAAATTTTCAAATTATATTACTATAAAATCAGAAATTCATTTGAAATTATTTCAGTGATAATTCCATATGTAATTACTTAATGTTGTAAGTAAAGAAATGAAAAGATTTGGAAAAAAAATATAACCTTCTTCATATACCTAATTCTGCAAAATTAGAGTAGTGAAAGTCATGCTAGCCCATCACTCACATATAGACGCCGTAAATAGGTGATGTTTGGTCACCTATGGTTACTACTACCTGGTGAAAAGCATAATTTCTGCATATCCATCCTCAATAACATGGTTAGTTCTGGAGCAATAGAGAAGCAACAGAACTACCACAAAGTATACCTCATTAATAATTCCTCTAGCTCTGTTCTAAAATCTGAAGACAGTGCTAGTGGGATAATAATTTTCAAACTACCTGGTTTACCAAAATAAGAAGCAGCTGACTGTGTGATTTCATCATAGCACATCATTTCTTGGCACTTTACTGCCAGAAATGAAGATTTGGATTTTCCTAACAACTTCTATCAAGAGTGTAGTAGCTCAATGTTAAGAATTTAGGAGAACCTAAATCCATGAATTAAAGTAATAAATGTGATTCACATTTCTGTTACTGTGATACAATAATGTGATCCTAAAACTGGCTTATCCTTGAGTGTTTACAACTCAAATGACTTTTTTAAATGAAGTAGTTTTAAAAAGAAAACAAACTTTTATGTCAAATCATTTCCTTAGAAATAGTCTTCTTTATTTTAAATTTGTACACCAAAAGGCCATGGGGGAACTTTGTGCAAGTACCTCATCGCTGAGCAAATGGAGCTTGCTATGTTTGAATTTCAAGATTTTCTCATTTAGGTAGTATGTAGAAAAAAGTATTTTAAGTAATTCATTTTTTCTTCATTATATTTACTCAGTGTTAAGCTTAATAAGTTTTATCTTAAAATCATAGTTTAAGGCAGTAATACATTAAAATCTATCTTAGGAATTCAACTCCCATTTGTATTCTGTGGTAGTTATTCTAGTATATATACACACAATAATGAATGGCATCTACAAAGTCACCCCAAAGTATCCACATAAGAGAGATTGTAATGTGTAACTGAGCTTTAATGGATAAGGTATCATGGAATTAAGGAAGCTGGGCACACATCAAGAAGGGGAGGGATTCAAATGTTAGTTAGCCAAACAGAAAGGACTGAAAATATTTGAAGCAGTTCATAGGTGATGGATATTTCCAATTTTGATGTAAACCGGTCTGGAATTTCCATATCCTTTGCGAGCTGAAAGAAGAAAGTGAAGGGGAAGTGAAATTTCATAGTCACTATATTTTGTAACAGATAGAAGAAATTATATCTGTGCTTTACTATTGTAGCAGCAGTACTAGAAACCCAGCCCATCACAGAGATATTGAAGGGGACTTCTGTAAGCCAATTTTCCCAGCCCTGTGGTTTGAAGCATGAAAGTTCTGGCAGGTTGTGAGCAGCAGTAGTGATACAGTGTGGTTTTATTTTAGTGAGATTCATTTTTTCATTAAAGCCCTTGTTCAAAATAAAAGGTATAATTAGAAATATGGGAAATCTAGAAAATGTTGAATGAATAGGGCTGATAAAATCTGAGTAGTTGAGTCAGTTGAAATAAGTTAAGATCCTCAGAAGAACAAAACAAAGGAATAATCATTAAGATGTTAAAAGAAGCAAAGCAGAATCACACAAGAACACACACACACACACACACACACACATACACACACATACATACACACATACACACACATACACACACACATACACACATAATAGAATGCATAAGTTTAATGCTTTTCATAATACTAATTTTGAAACAAATTAATCCCTGCCAAAATTTCTGCCAAAATTCATTTAGTTGAGATACTATAAAATGAGGAATAATGCTACACACATTCAATGGGATATTTTAAGTACTCTTCAATTTGTTTCAATAAGTGTGTCAATTTCAATTTGTATTCAATCTATACTCTAAAAATATTTAAAAAATCTTTTGAGAATGATAATTGCTTAATCAGAAATTCTGTAATAAATCATTGTTCAACTTCTAAAAATAAAAATTATCAAAATTATTGATTTTTGTCATTATTGAAGTATATTTGTCGAATGCCTTGGAATTAAGATTCCTTGAAGGAGTATTCATTTCTTTAAAATATGTAATAATGCATTGATTAAAATATGTTACAGGTTCTGCCTAGTATTGCATTAGGAATTCTGGCTGAAGAAGGAGATATTAATCTGATTAAAAATCTTTCTATCTACAGTAGTGAAATTAGAAATGGATAAAATTTCTTCGAAATACATGAGACTTTACACAGACTCACATGAAATGGGTGAAACCCAGGCAAGTTTTAATGCTACTTCCCTCCTATTCTTTTTTGTAAATAGTTTTTTAGTTGTAGATATACACAAAATCTTCATTCTATTTATTTATTTATTTATTTATTTATTTATTTATTTATTTATTTATGTGGTGCTGAGGATCAAACCCAGTGCCTCACACATTTGAAGTAAGTGCTCAACCACTGAGCTACAATCCCAGCCCTTCCCTCCTATTCTTACCCCAGTATTTTCAAGTACAGTGGAAAGAGGAGGAACCTTATCCAGAATAAAGGAGTAAATATTTATATTTTCTTAGCATTTATGAAAGAGTTTAGTGCAGGCTTATGATGGAAAACAGAAGACGGCATCATCATAGCAGGTTGTCAGTAAAGCTGTTTCCTTCCTTTGGAACCAGAGGAACAGTACTTCTTTCAGAAGATGTCTCAGCAGTGATACATGCGAAGCAGGGTACCATGTACTTCATGTCATTTTAGGGCATTCTGGAGAGAGGTTCATCAAAATTTCCTCTTAGTTCCAGTTGGGCATGGGCCTAATTTGTCAAAAGAAGCCAGTCAATTAGGAGTTTGGCTACATGAACACATTAAGCTTGTTCAGGCTTTTTCGAAGATAAATCCAAAATGCTTCTTACAATCAAGTTGATATATTCAACTTTATACATAGAGCCCACTGACTTCAGCTACTTAAAAGGACAGTATTATGAACCAAAGATAAAAGTGTTATCATAAATTACAATTAGATTCTACAGAGTGAAGCACTAAGTCTGGGAGTGTTATTCTGGGAACCCCTTCTCAAACCATGGGGACAGGGTAGGTGATGAATTGAAGAATATTAACTGTTAATAACTTTATCACTCACAAAGAGAACAGTGGATTTACAGGCTCCAATACGGCAAAGCTACTAACTGAATCTTTTCCCAACACTAATTTCCAGTCTTACACTTTTTTTTTCATATACAGGGCCTTTCTCCCTCACTTAAAGCTAATAATAGAACACAAGGTCCTTAAGATAATAAAGTCATTGAGTGTGACACATCTTTATTTTCAACTGAATGGTGGAAACTAATAAACATACTTCATAAAGCATTGACACATGTAATTTTTTATGTAGTTCACAACTTGGTCAACTAATTTTAAAAAAGTTCCAGAAGGAGAAAAATAAATTCTATATGGACTTATATTTTCAGAATCTGGTTCATAATGAAACAGTAGATAAGTCCAAAATCAGAATTGGGATTAATTTTAATTTGTAGCTTTGCCATCCTATATATCAATGTGCCTCATTTGGTGCTTAACATACAGATGTTTTCAATAAAAACATGACTTTAGCTGACTTTTTTTTTTTTTGCTTCGATTGTCCTTTGTGCTACTTCACTTACAACCACTTAAAATGAACAAATTCATTATTTGTCTCATGAAAGTATCATCTGTACTCTAGTGACCAAAGGACCATAAAGTATGGTGGATGATTTAAAAACATTTTACCTCATGAATATACAATTAAGATAAAGATCTGGACATAAAAATTTTAAAATTTGGTTTGTTTATCTTTAAAAGGGACACAAAAGTAACATACTAATTACTATAGTAATTACTCAAGGCTCTTTAGTAATGACAAACATTTTTTAGTAGCATAAAAAATAGCACAAAACAAGCCATTCAACTGGATGATTTATACAAATATTTGGTTCGAATGTAATTTATTTCACAAGATTAACACATTATGTTGTAGCATCCTGAGATATATTTAAGGATCTTCAAAGTTTTTCAATATACTTTTCATCCAAATATTTTACATTGTAAATCCATTAAAAATCCTGAGTGTTCCTTAACTAAGGGCATGTTTCTAGCACCTGAAAGTGTCTGACTTAACAGGTGGGAAGGTAGTTATTAAAACGCATGCCAAATGGGACCATCTATCCAAAAGTCTACAAAACTATATACAACAATAGAGTCTTGATGAAACAGACTGAATTTGCCTCTCCCCACCTACTTCTGAAATTAGAAGATAGATATGCTAGGCCCAGGAAGTCCTGGCTTCTTTTGACATGATAATGAGGTTCCAAGGACCTGGAAGCAAAATTTGTGGAAGTCCTATCTTTTGTCCTAATGAATCCCTTTCTCCTTTTAAAAGACTCCCTCCTCCCCAGAGCTTCTTGAAGATAGAGACTAAAACAATTAAGTTTCACCTATCTTTCCTCAAAGCTGGTATTAAATAAAAACCATTTTCCTACCAATTTGACTCCAAATATTTCTGGAGGAGTGAGCATTATAGCCTAGCCTCTTTCCTCCTGAGTGGTATGAGAGTCAGTCAATAACAGTTTTGGCAGGCCATTCTAGGAGTAAAACGCTACCCTTGAGCAGATATCTTGGGCCTGTAGAGATCTCTGAGGAGAAAAGAGCTCAGGGCTAAGACACTTTCACAACTAGCTGAACCTGCAGCTGGAAAGTCAGGAAGGGTCTCACAGCTACCCAGAGATAATCCCAGGGAGTTTGTCCTTTCCTTCCTGCTCCAGCTTCAACTACTTAAAAATTTCTTCACTGGTAAGGAAAATAATGTTATTGGTAATGGTCAACAGGACATTGTTGGCAGTCCCATTGGAATACACACTGAGGATTTTATTTGCAATAATTGAGTTTTTGGACCTTCAATGGGTCATTTTGCAGTACAAGCTATTCATCCTCTGGGCTTGAGTGAGCTGTTTTGGGCTTGTGTAAACCATTTAAAACTTAAGCTGCTTGGAGCTTGAGTGAGCTCTTCTAAGCCATTGGCTTTTTGGGTATTGGTCAGTAAGATAGACCTCAGAACTCATAAGCATTTTTCATTAATTATATTGGTTTGGAGAGTACTCCTTTGTTTGGGTTGGTTTTGGAAAATTATACCATGGCCTAATAATCTAAAAGTCCATGCTGATTTAGTCTAACTGCTTCATGTTTATTAACTTGACAATGGGCTTCAGTAGGCTATATTCTGATGGCTATAGCAACATATTTATCCACTAGCATAGGGGATTCATTTGCAGAACATACCCCATCCCATCCCTGGGTTAGAAGGAACTTCAGGAAGCTCGTGCAGATGGTGCATAAGGGTCTGGTCAACCCACACTTCAAGCTAACCCCATTTACTCCTTAGTGTTTGATGTTTTCCCCCCTCAACATTTAAGGTGGATATTCTGGGCCACTGGTAAACATGGGAAGAAACTCCTAAAAGTAGCACATTTTACTTACCCAAAACATTTTCCAAGCATAGTCCTTGCTTCCTTCATCAGATAGGCCTTTGTCAAAAAGAAATGGACTGAAGTGATCTGTGATTGCTTTATTTGAGCTTTTGTGCCCTCCCCACCCCATGATTTTGCTTTCTCCAGAGAGGCTCTGAGATTATAGGCAAGTTCTACCACACAGACTGCTAGCCTTAGTCTTTAAGATGTAAATTTCTGGGGCCCAGGTAATTGCTCTGTGGGAGAGCGGTTGTGTAGCATGTGTGAGGCACTGGGTTCAATCCCCAGGACCACATAAAAATAAATAAATAAAATAAAGGTATTGTATCCATCTACAACTAAAAAAATATTTTTAAAAATATGAAAATTTCTAACTGGCCTCAACTTGGGAAATACAAATTTAAAATTTAACAGATTGCTTTCAATATCAGGTCCTTAGACTGTTTTTTAAAACTAGCAAATGATAAATGTAAGCCTTAAAGTTTCCTTCTATGAACTTATATGTTTATATGCAATATATTATCTGTTTGCATAGTACTAAATTAACTAACAAAAATTAGCTTAAAGGCCTTTTGATTCACATGATTTACTAAATCTGTAATCAGCAATTTGAACTTGTTCATAATAAGAATGTCTTTAAAATCTAGTAATTCAATTCTCTGAACTGCCAACCAACTGGGATATTTTTCTCTATGAGTTCAGGATAGAGAGTTGAACATTTTCTATTTACAACAACCTCTTTCAGACATTTTTGGCAAAAAAAAAAAAACTGAGAATATTAACTATGCTTGCATTCCTTGAATTTGTATAGATAGGTATTAAAATGAGTAAATTTAAATAAAGCAGGCCTTTAGAATTCTTTAAAATGTAGCTTTGTAAGTCATTTTGCTTTCACAAGGAAACCAGAGCTAGAAAATTTAGGCTTTTCACACTTCTAAAATATTCTGTTTTATTCCAATAAGTATATAATGCTTCTATCTATAGACAACATTCATGGATTGTCTAAAACATTATTCATCTAACAGATTTGAAAATTCACAAGTGAAAGTATGCTTTCCTTGTTTCAGGCCTGATAAAAGTCAAAGGAGATAACACGTGATTTAAAATGCTAATTACCTGTGTATAACTTCTCTTCCTGATTTCTGGAATGACATCATTTCTTTTGTTGTTGTTTTTGTTAATTGATTATAAATCCTTGTGGAAATTTCAAAACTTAACTCTCAGTCTGTCTATACTCTTATTAAGTAACCTAAATGTTTTACAACTAGTTGACCTCTTATAAATTTATTTTCACAATTGCCTTGTTAGGAAAGTTTTATGATGATATACAAGGCATGGTGTTGCTTATAGAACAACTCATTTTCCATTAATACTTTAATAGTCTCTGCACACACTGAGTTTCATTATTTTAATTAGCAAGTTGCTTTGCTGCCTTCTTAAAATGTTAAATGGATTTTGTTCTGTTTGATGACAAGTCTAATAATGCTGAAATTCTAGAGGAATTAAAAGTAACTTTTGAAATTTATTTTTAACTAGGATCCAACAGTTTAGCAACGACTGATGTGCTCTTAATAAAGTTTACAAATAAAACTGACTTAAAGAACAAATATTGTAAACTGGGGTTGTAGCTTAGTGGTACATGTGTGAGGCACTGGGTTTGATTCTCAGCACCTCATATAAATAAATGAATAAAATAAAGATCCAACAACAATTAAAATATTTTAAAAAGAAAGAACAAATATTGTATGTTTATCAAGTTTTTTTTATTGATTGTTCAACACATTACAGAGCTCATGATATATCATCTTTCATACATTAGACTCAATTGGTTTTTGAACTCCCATTTTTACCCCAAATACAGATTGCAGAATCACAACTGTTACATACTCACATTATTACATAATGGCATATTAGTGACTGTTGTATTCTGCTACCTTTCCTATCCCCTACTATCCCCCCTCCCCTCCTCTCCCCTCCCATCTTCCCTCTCTATCTCCTCTGCAGTTGTTCAATTCTCTCCCCTTTTCCCCCCTCCCCCTTGCCCCACATAACCTCTTATAATTTTGTGTATCATTGAAGGTCTCCTACCATTTCCATATGCTTTCCCTTCTCGCTCCCTTTCTCTCCCCCCATTCGTCTATGTTTACTGTTAGTCTTTTCCTCATGCTCTTCCTTCCTATTCTGTTCTTATTTGCTCTCTTTATATCAAAGAAGACATTTGGCATTTGTTTTTTAGGGCTTGGCTAGCTTCACTTAGCATAATCTGCTCTAATGCCATCCATTTCCCTGCAAATTCTATGATTTTGTCATTTCTTAGTGCTGCATAATATTCCATTGTGTATAGATGCCACATTTTTTTTTATCCATTCATCTATTGAAGGGCATCTAGGTTGGTTCCACAGTCTAGCTATTGTGAATTGTGTTGCTATAATCATTGATGTGGCCTTATCCCTATAGTGCGCTCTTTTAAGGTCCTCAGGGAATAGTCCGAGAAGGGCGATAGCTGGGTCAAATGGTGGATCCATTCCCAGCTTTCCCAGGAATCTCCATACTGCTTTCCAAATTGGCCTCACCATTTTGCAGTCCCACCAGCAGTGTACAAGTGTACCCTTTTCCCCACATCCTCGCCAGCACTTATTATTGTTTGACTTCATAATGGCTGCCAATCTTACTGGAGTGAGATGGTATCTTAGGGTGGTTTTGATTTGCATTTCTCTGATTGCTAGAGATGGTGAGCATTTTTTCATGTACTTGTTGATTGATTGTATGTCCTCCACTGAGAAGTGTCTGTTAAGGTCCTTGGCCCATTTGTTGATTGAGTTATTTGCTATCTTATTGTTTAATTTTTTTTAGTTCTTTGTACATTCTGGATATTAGGGCTCTATCTGAGGTGTGAGGGGTAAAAATTTGTTCCCAGGATGTAGGCTCTCTATTTACCTCTTTTATTGTTTCCCTTGCTGAGAAAAAACTTTTAGTTTAAGTAAGTCCCATTTGTTTATTCTTGTTATTAACTCTTGGGCTATGGGCATCCTATTAAGGAATTTGGAGCCCGACCCCACTATATGTAGATCGGAGCCAACTTTTTCTTCTATCAGACGCAGCGTCTCTGATTTGATATCTAGCTCCTTGATCCATTTTGAGTTAACTTTTGTGGATGGCGAGAGAAAGGGATTCAATTTCATTTTGTTGCATATGGATTTCCAATTTTCCCAGCACCATTTGTTGAAGATGCTATCCTTCCTCCATTGCATGTTTTTAGCCCCTTTATCAAATATAAGATAGTTGTAACTTTTCGGATTAGTCTCTGTGTCTTCTCTTCTGTACCATTGGTCCACCTGCCTGTTTTGGTACCAGTACCATGCTGTTTTTGTTACTATTGCTTTGTAGTACAGTTTGAACCCTGGTATTGCTATACCTCCAGATTCACAATTCCTTCTTAGAATTGCTTTTGCTATTCTGGGTCTTTTGTTTTTCCATATGAATTTCATGATTGCTTTATTTGATTCTCAGCACCTCATATAAATAAATGAATAAAATAAAGATCCAACAACAATTAAAATATTTTAAAAAGAAAGAACAAATATTGTATGTTTATCAAGATTTTTTTTTAATGTTTTCTGCTGATTTTAGTTTCTAAAAACTTATTGCTGGACTGGAGTTGTAGCTCAGGGGTGGAGCACTTGCATCTCACAGTGTTCAATCCTCAGCACCACACTAAAAAATAAAAATAAATTAAATAAAGTTACTGTGTCTATCTAAAATTAAAACCATTTTAAAAAACTTATTGCTAAAAGTAAAACTGAGTCCTACAAATGTTAAGATTTATACAAATTTTCATTTGTTCTACAATTTCTCTCTCTCTCTCTCTTTCTCTTTGGCTTATACCTCTAGTTAAATAAACTATATGCTTTATTGATGCAGATGCTCTAAACCTTTCAAAATCTGACTGTATGAATATAACACTGTATATTGCTAGGAGCCACAAGCAAAATATAAATGGCACCTTTGGTTGTAAAGTGACCCAGCTAGCCACTGAGGTATTATTATGCTAAGATTTACATTCATATGCAAATTGGGCTCCTGCTGTTCACCTTGGCCTGCTACAGGACTCAAGTTACCGGACTGCTGGAGAGTTCCCATTGGTTGGGGAAAGATAGTAGGAGGAAATTCCGGGGGAGGTCCGGGCCCCTGGTTCCGGGAGGCGCGCGGTTCCGGCGGACGCCCGCGTGGGAGGACCAGGTTTGGCTTGCCGGCGGCGGCTTTTTCAAAATAAAGTTTTGTTCCTGCTTGAGTGGCTCGTGATTCTGTGCCCAGCCAAGACTGCGGCATTTGGCGGCCCGCACGGGGAACGCCTGAAACTTAGAGGTGAGTAAAACTGCTCGCCCCTGAGGGAAGGCGACAGAATGGGTGAACATTTAGAAAAACAATGTGTTCTTGTTTTGATTTATTTTGTTTTTATTTCAAGCTCCCTAGCCCTAGAATTTTCTCAGGCGAACTGGGAAAAATGGTTGGCTCAAGGTTTGAAGTTATTCGGCCCTGAGAAAGAGAAAATTGATACAACCATTGTCTGTTCCGTTTTTGTTTCATTCTGTTTTGGCTTTGTTTTATGCTATCGTATTGGGTTACGTTACCTTTATAGTAGATTAGAATCCAGTAAAAAACAAACCGAAAAACTGCTAAGTAAATTGTTAGAGGTCCAGACTATGGTAGAAAAAACGCTAGGTCAAGCAAAAGAGAAGGTCTCTCAAGCTAGTCAGACAGAGGAGAATTTAAAGAAAGCAAGCTTAGAGGAAAAGCAGCCATCAGGTGGAGAATTACAACAGGAGGTTGCTACTAACTCCGTTCTATCACCAGAGGGCGTAACTCAACCAACAGCTCCATCTACCGCTGAGCGGCCCTCAACTCCCGTAGTTGATGGACGGAATTCTGAGGCAGGACCCCAAAGATTAGCATGCCCTGTACTTGAGCAGGCAGGAGGGCAACGAATTCACCGTGCTTTAGATTTCAAAACAATAAAGCAATTAAAGGAGGCTGTAACGACCTATGGGCCACAAGCTCCTTTCACAATAAGCATGGTCGAATCTGTTACCAACTTGGACATGACACCAGCAGATTGGGCTAACATGTGTCGATCTGTGCTAAACGGAGGACAATATTTATTATGGAAGGTTGCCAATGAGGAATTTTGCATGGAGACAGCTAGGCGAAATGCAGAAGCTGGTTATCCTCAAAGAAATATAGAGATGCTTTTGGGAAAGGGACCTTATGAGGGTCAAAGACAGCAAATTGAATATGACCCTGGCGTATACGCACAGATTGCTGTAGATGCAGTTAGGGCATGGAAAACTTTACAGGGGCATGGAGACTTACAAGGTCAATTATCTAAGGTAATACAAGGAACTAATGAACCTTACGCTGAATTTGTAGATAGACTTATTCAGTCAGCCTCTAGGATATTTGGTAATACAGAACAGGTAATGCCATTTATAAAACAACTGGCTTATGACCAAGCAAATCGTTGCTGCAGAGAGGTCATTAGACCATGGAGACATGAAGATTTAAACACATATATTAAATTATGTAGAGACATTAATGAACAAGGGCAAGTCTTAGCAGCAGTACAACAGGCTTTAGATGCCAGGCCAAAAACATGCTATAATTGTAATCAAACAGGACATTTTAAAAGGAGTTGCCCCATAAGAGGAGGGTTTAACAAAGCTGGGTATCAAAGGAATAGAATACCGGGTATTTGCCCACGATGCCATAGAGGGAAACATTGGGCTAATGAATGCCGTTCTCAAACCACCATAGAGGGTATTCCGTTATCAAAAAACGGACAAGGACCAAGTGTTTACCCACGATATCGTGGAGAAAGGTATCAGGCTCCGTTGCCAAAAAATGGACTAGAGGGCCCAATGCCCCGGGGCCCAAAACCACAAATATATGGGGCAATGGAGGAACCCAACAGCACCATCAAGGTAGTGCCCAGGACGCATTATCCATTAAATCCCTCATCAGACAAACTAGAGGGAGCGCAGGGCTGGACATCTGCTCCTCTGCCAGAGCAGTACTAACTCCAGAGATGGGAGTTCAAATCATTCCCACAGGAGTAAAAGGACCTCTTCCCCAGGGAACAGTAGGCTTATTATTGGGACGCAGTTCTTCTACACTAAAAGGACTTACGATAAGTCCTGGGGTAATTGATCCCGATTATGAGGGTGAAATAAAAATTATAGCTAGTTCTCCAAGAGGTATATCAGTAATTTCACCAGGAGATAGAATAGCACAGTTATTAATAATACCCAGCCTGCATGATAAATTTTCCAGTCGTAATGTAGAAAGAGGTTCCAAGGGATTAGGCTCCACAGGTGTAGATTGGGCTATGCTGTCTTTGAATTTAGATTCTCGCCCAATGCTAAAATTAAATATTCAAGGACATGATTTTAATGGACTGCTGGACACAGGAGCTGACCTTAGTGTCATCTCTCGTCAAGAATGGCCAAAACATTGGCCATTACAACAAGCCACTCAAATGCTTCGAGGCCTAGGAGTGGCAACTAATCACCATAGAAGTGCTATGGTATTAGATTGGAGGGATCCTGAAGGATGTGAAGGAACTATACAGCCCTATGTATTGGATCATCTTCCCGTAAATTTATGGGGACGAGATATCCTAGATCAATTAGGATTGACATTAACAAATAACATCAATCCTAATGCGCCCACTACTAGGGCTAAACAAGGCTTTAGGAAAGAAAAAAGATTAAGAGAACAAGAACAAGGTATAACAGCACCTATTCAAATAGATCAAGAAATAAATAGACATGAATTGGGTTTTCAGAAAGGGCCACTGAGACAATCAAAATTACTTGGAAATCAGAAAGACCAGTATGGGTTCCTCAGTGGCCCCTGACTAAAGAAAAGATACAAGTAGCCCATGACTTGGTCAGACAACAATTAGCGGAAGGACATATACAACCTTCCGTATCTCCCCATAATACTCCCATTTTTGTCATTAAAAAGAAATCTGGTAAATGGAGATTATTACAAGATTTAAGAGCCATTAATAATGAGATGGTTATTATGGGACCTGCTCAATCAGGGATTCCTCAATTGTCTGCTTTACCAAAAACCTGGCATGTTTTAGCTATAGATATTAAAGATTGTTTCTTTTCAATTCCAATTCATCCCGAGGATAGTCCACATTTTGCATTTACTATCCCTGCACTGAATCATGAAGGTCCTGATCAGAGATATGAATGGAAAGTACTCCCTCAAGGGATGGCTAACAGCCCAACTATGTGTCAAATTTATGTTAATAAAGCAATCCAGCCACTTAGAAACCAAAATCCTGAACTACAAATATTTCACTATATGGATGATGTGTTATTGGCACATAAAGATAAAAACACATTACTAGAATGTTATGCCACACTTACAAACTTATTAAAAAATTATAATCTAGAGATAGCAATAGATAAAGTACAATTAAATCTTCCAATTAATTATTTAGGAGTTCTATTATCCTCAACCATGGTCCGCCCACCAAAAATTCAAATACGAGTAGATCAACTCAAATCACTTAATGACTTTCAAAAGTTATTGGGAGACATAAATTGGATAAGGCCTTATCTAGGCATACCAACAGGAGAGTTAGGACCTTTATTTGATATTCTAAAAGGTCCATCAGATCCAAATTCACCCCGCATGTTAACGCCTGAAGCAAGAAAAACATTAAAAATCATTGAAACGTATATGGAAAATATGCATTTGGATAGAATTGATATAAGTTTGCCTTTATTATTTATTGTACTACCAACAAAAAATATTCCTACAGGAGTATTTTGGCAGGAAAGTCCATTATTGTGGATACATTTATCTTATTCTCCTAACACTATTCTTACTAGATATCCTGAGGCTGTAGGACAATTAATACTCAAAGGAATAAAAGCAGCTAAGGGAGTATTTGGGATTTCTCCCAATAAAATTATCACTCCATATACTATGGATCAAATTGATGAGTTAGCTAATGAGTTAAATACTTGGGCAATAATCATGTGTAAAACTAGTGTTTCATTTGATAATCACTTACCATCTAATCCTTTGTTGTCTTTTTGGTCTAAGCATCCTGTAGTTTTTCCAAAAATGACAAGAAAAACCCCTATCATAAATGCTCCAAATATATTCACTGATGGGTCAAACAATGGTACAGCAGCAGTAGTTACTCCTGATCAAACTTTTACATTTTTAGTTCCCAAACAATCAGCTCAAAAGGTAGAGCTTAATGCAGTATTACAAGCTTTTATGATGTTTAAAGATTCTGTATTTAATTTATTTTCTGATAGTCAGTATGTAGTTAATGCTATAATATCCCTTGAAGATGCTGGTAGGATTTCACCTTCTTCTACTGTTTTCTCTTTGTTTTCTGCTATACAAAGTCTAATCTGGGACCGAAAAGATCCATTCTTTATAGGTCATATCAGGGCACATACAGGATTGCCTGGAGCCCTTAGTATGGGCAATGAACTAGCAGATAAATCTACACATGACATACATATTTTCTCCACAATAGAAGAAGCTATAAATTTTCATAAAAGGTTCCATGTCAATGCTAATACTTTACAAAAACGTTTTAAAATAACTAAAGAACAAGCCAGACATATAATAAAACAATGTCAAAATTGTGTGACATTTTTACCACAAGTTAATCTTGGAGTCAATCCTAGAGAACTGATACCTAACCATATTTGGCAGATGGACGTCACACACTTGCCAGAATTTGGAAAATTAAAATATTTACATGTTACAGTTGATACCTCTTCCGGATTTTTGATGGGCTCCCTTCATGCTGGAGAAAAAACTAAAGATGTTATAGCTCATTGCTTACAAAATTTTGCCACTGTGGGTGTTCCAAAACAGTTAAAAACGGACAACGGTCCTGGTTATACTTCCACCTCTTTTAAACAATTTTGCTCATCATTTGGTATTACTCACATAACAGGAATTCCATACAATCCACAAGGACAAGGCATAGTTGAAAGAGCTCATCAAACTATTAAAATGTACTTATTAAAACAAAAGGAGGGAATTGGAAAGGGGTATATATCCCCCAAAGATAAACTTAAAATAACCCTTTTTACTCTAAACTTTTTAAATTTAGATTCATTGGGACTTAGTGCTGCGGAAAGACACTTGTACCCCAAAAATGTACATAAGCCTAAGGTACTTTGGAAAGATATTCTAACAGGACAATGGAAAGGCCCCGATCCAGTGATAGTCTGGAATCGGGGTGCTGTCTGTGTTTTCCCACAGGATGAACAGCAACCGATTTGGATTCCAGAGAGATTA
Organism: Spermophilus citellus; assembly: GCF_964194105.1. Taxonomy (NCBI): domain Eukaryota; kingdom Metazoa; phylum Chordata; class Mammalia; order Rodentia; family Sciuridae; genus Spermophilus; species Spermophilus citellus. Next base: position 104,393,039 of record NC_138190.1, read on the forward strand.
ACTAAAACAATTTCTACAGAAAAAGAAGATGATTTGACTCAAATCCATAACAGCTGACATCCAGAGCTCCAGCTTGGCTATTCTTACATCTGCGACAGTGATTAACCAAGGTGTTTTTTTTTCAATATCTATTTTATTATTGCATTTTTCCCACATCATAAAGTTCTATTTTATTTTATTTTATTTATTTATTTATTTTTTGAGCTCATACAAACCTAGGTTAATGTTTTTCTGATCAGTTTTATTTTTTGACTGTGTTTTATTTTTTGACTGGAGTTTTTAAACATTGCAATGGAGATTTCACCTAGGTATAGTTACAAGGCCTTTATTTACTATTGTCTTATGTGTTGTATGTTGTGTGCACACTTCTGTTTTGTGTTGTATGTCTGTATGTGTGTATGTCCGTATTTCTTATATGAGGAGCGCTCATGAAAAAATGGATCCGAATTTTTTCTTTATTCACGTGATTTATATGGTTTAATTTAAATTAGGTAAACAGCTGTTAATGATTGTTTTTAAAGATGGTTAACAGATCTGTTTGTTTGCTAATTTAAATTTGGTAAACAGCTGTTAAGGATTGTTTTTAAAGGAGTTTAACAGATCTGTTTGTTTACTTTCACCTTTCCTTTTTATTATATTTAATAATTCTGTTCAGGATAATGTCTCTTTAGCATCATTGCCAAAATTTCCATCTCCATCCCAGTTACGGTGAAGACTGAGATAAAACCAAACTACAGCTTCTATGATAGCAATCACAGTAAACTGTATAAACTGATGCATCAATGAATATAACTCAACAAGTAATGCTATCAAGGACTTGATTTACTTTGGGAGGAAATGGACATATTGATAGACTCCTCCAATTTGAACTGCTTGCAGAACTTGCCTGGACTATATATCAGTTGCATACATTGTAAAATATCATCTGGTGCACCGAATTGTGGTACTGCTGGCATATCTTTGCTGATGGTGTCACCAGTGATGCAATTTCCTTGCCAGCTCACCCCATGTTTATTGTGGTAATACTGGCATATCTTTGCTGATGGTGTCACCAGTGACACAATTTTTCCAAGGAGCCATCACTTGGCTTAATGTCGTGGCATTTCTGTATCCTCCTCCCTTCTACTAGTGATGGTCTAAAATTTGGGGGCCAACAGAGGTGAGGCAAAGAACCTCACCCCCCCACTGGCACCAAGGCAAAATTTGGGGGCCAACAGAGGTGAGGCAAGAACCTCACCCCCCCACTGGTGCATAGGCCTATCCACAAGCATGGCTGAATGCTGGACCGGTAGTCAGTGACGGGTTGATGTGATTACAATGGATTCAACCTAAGACAGGAAGCTGACGCCTAAAGGTCAGTTCTCCCATGACGGGTAAGAACCATATGTTAAATTGGACAACCTACCAGGCACGGTCCATAGCCACATTGCTTGTTGCTTAATTAAACAGAAGGGGGCAGATGCTAGGAGCCACAAGCAAAATATAAATGGCACCTTTGGTTGTAAAGTGACCCAGCTAGCCACTGAGGTATTATTATGCTAAGATTTACATTCATATGCAAATTGGGCTCCTGCTGTTCACCTTGGCCTGCTACAGGACTCAAGTTACCGGACTGCTGGAGAGTTCCCATTGGTTGGGGAAAGATAGTAGGAGGAAATTCCGGGGGAGGTCCGGGCCCCTGGTTCCGGGAGGTGCGCGGTTCCGGCGGACGCCCGCGTGGGAGGACCAGGTTTGGCTTGCCGGCGGCGGCTTTTTCAAAATAAAGTTTTGTTCCTGCTTGAGTGGCTCGTGATTCTGTGCCCAGCCAAGACTGCGGCAGTATATCTTGATTTTTCTCTTAGCATAATATAGAGGCAACTAATTTTTTTGCTAACATCTCTAATTATAATACCTTCTATATGTTTGTAGTCATTTTTACTTAATATGAACTAGGGCTCTATAAAAGTGAAGCTTTTTAAAAAAGGATTTCCTCAAATGAACTGTTGAATTTATGTTATAACTTGCTTTACAATATATATATTTTAAAGTATATATGTATATGTTCTTACTTGATGAAATGACATTAGTTCTTCTAAACTGAGTTTAAAGTTATTATAGTTCTATAAAACATACCTAAGTTCTAAAGATTTTTTAACCAAATTGATGATTAACCTTCATTAACATAAGAAGGACTATAGCTAATAGGTTATCTAGTGCAGATATGAAAGGATTGCTTTCTTCTTTTTTATTTGCTTTTTTAAAAGATATATATGACAATAGAATATATTGTAAATATTTTACATACATAAAGTATAACTTTTTCTAATTAGGATCCTGTTCTTGTGGTTGTACATGATATGGAGTTATACTGGTTATGTATTTGTATATAAGGATAGGAAAGTTATGTCCAATTCATTCTACTGTCTTTCCTAATCACATTTCCTCTCCCTTCCCTTCATTCCTCCTTTATGTAATCCAATGAACTTCTTTTCTTCTCCTCCCCACCTTCCCTTGTTGTGGGTTAGCATCCGCATATCAGAGAGAACATTCTGCCTTTGTTTTTTGGACGACTGGTTTATTTCACTTAGCATGATAGTCTACAGTTCCATGCATTTATCAGCACATATTATATTTTCATTCTCTTTATGGCCGAGTAATATTCCATCAAGTATAAATACCACATTTTATTTATCTGTTCATCTGTTGATGGCACCTAGGTTGGTTCCATAGCTTAGCTTAGCTATTGTGAATTGAGCTGCTATAAACATTGATATGCCTGTGTCCCTATAGAATGCTGATTTTAAATCCCCTGGATATATACCAAGAAGTGTTGTTTTATATATATATATATATATATATATATATATATATATATATTCGTGTGCATGCAAAAATATGTAACAACAAATCCCACCATTTTGTACAACTATAATTCACCAATAAAAATATGGAAAAAAGAATGAAACAAAAACACAATTATTAGGACTCCAACCCCCATCCTCATGGTTTGGTGTGAAATTTAATCTTAATCATTTGTGCTTTCCTCATTCATCCATTATACTTATACAAAGGAGTCGCATATCTTTTACAGATGAGAAAATTCAGAGGTGCCCACTTGTCTATAGTTTATACAAACCCACATTGATATGTTCATTGTTTGCCTTAATTTCTTGAAGTTGCCCTAGGGGTTCTGTGCACATATGGCTGTGGAAATCTTTGTCAAATTTGGGATCCACATGCCTTGGACCATATCCACAGTGGTCACACTAACTTCCTGGATGCTGGGAGTGTATGAGTCCCTGCTGTTCTGCAAGCTTTAGTTCCTCCTCTCCCTTCCCATTCCTGGTGAATTTACCCATCTCCTTAACCTTTTATATTCCTGTCCCCATTCCATCCCACATACAATTCATTTACCTCTTTACATTTCCTTTTGACAATGACCCAATATAATTGTGCCAAAGAATTTAGGCTTAAAAAATACAACATGGGGTTGTGGCTCAGTGGTAGAGCACTTGTCTAGCATGGGTGTGGCACTGGGTTTTATCTCAGAACCACATAAATAAATAAAATGAAGGTATTGTGCCCATCTACAACAAAAAAGTCTTTTAAAAAGCCAACATGATATTTTCAGACTTGTTTCTCTTTAGGTTCCATTATATAATCTCTCCATCCACCTGAATACCTTATAAGCTAGGGGAGGGGAAATTCAGTGAAAACAAACTAAGACAACAATTATTCTGTCACCTACATATAAAAGTATCAAAATAATATAATAAATCATATTTTAAAAGTTTAGATGAGACAACATTATTGCTCTTGATGGCCAGAAATTCCTAATCGTGTCTCATCACCCACTTCAATTTCTTCCTTAGTACCTTTATTCTTTCCTTGTGCTGTGTAGCAGCTTCCCAGCAATTGTCCCTTCTAGTCACTGCCCCCTTTCTCCCTAAAATCTTCCACCATTTAAGGTATTGCTGTTAGGTTATATTACCTTTTATTTCTCTTTGTGTCAGTCCTATATATTCACCCCATGCCATTCCTTCTTAGCTGAGTCCATTTGTGCCTCTATAACAAAATACCTAAGGCTAGTAAATTTGCAAAGAACAAAAATTTCTCATAGTCCTCCAGGCTGTAAAGTCTAAGATCAAGGTACCATCAGATTTGGTGTCTGGTAACAGCTAATCTCTGCTTCTAATGTGGTACATTGTTGCTGTGTTATCCAGAGGGGAATCAATACTGTGTTCCTATGACAGAAAGTATACAGGGAACAAATTTTCCCCCTCAAGACATTTTATAAAGCATTGATTCAATCAATGAAGGTGGAGCCACTATGGTCTAATCACATACTAAAGGCCCAATCTCTTAATACCATTACGTTGGGGATCCACTTTCAACTTTAACTTGGGAGGGGTCACAAACATTCAAACAATTGTATTCCTCATTCCTTAAAGATGTTAGCACTACCTGTCATTTCACCTGATGCTTTGCCTATTTTAATTGTTGATAGTGTTAACATTTACCTAAGTGATTCCTTCAATAACTTTCCTTCTGTAACCCATCACTTCCTGCCCAATAAACTTGAACACATTATCTGTAACCATTCATGCCCACAGGAATACCCTCTAGAACATGCCATTACCAACAGCTATACTTCTCTCATACGTGCCCTAGTATATATGGGTGGGGAATCGGTGTCTCACTACCATAGGGTAGAGGCTTTCAGGCTTTTCTCTCTTCCCAGTGCCACAAAAATACCCTGGTGTCTCTGAATAGGGAAGGAAAGTATCATGCCCTGCAGAGACAAAGATGATTCCCAGGCTTGGCTGATTATTACTGAATAGATCTCTTGTTTTTGGTAATGCTCAACCAGCATAGAATAGAATCTAGTAGAGAAATGCCTTTGGCCACTGAACCTTCTGGTGGATTATGCTTGGAGATATTGCACTTCTTAGGTGGTCCTGCTGGGATTCAGTCTTTACTACCTGTAGCAATGGTTTAACAATGGTAAGTCTCATGTATGTAGGAATTTATACATGTTTTCTAAATTTTCCAGTTTACTGGAATATAGTTTTCCAAATGGTTGCTAATAATCCTCTGGATTTCAGAGGTGTCTTTTGTGGTATCCCTTTTTTCATCTCTTATTTTATTAGTTTGGTCTTCTATTTCATTATTTTTTCTAAGCATTATCAATCTTGCTTAACTATTCATAAATATCAATCTTTTCAAAGAACCAACTCTGTTTCATTGATCTTTGTATTATTATTATTATTATTATTATTATTATTATTATTATTATTACATAATAAATATACAGAATAGTTGGTTTCATTGGTGTGTTCATGCATGCACATAACATAATTTGATCAATATAAATCTCCAGTTCGTTCCCTTTACATCCTCTCCTCCCTCCCCCAACCTCCTTCCTCCACTCTCCTGACCTTCTATTTTCATAAGATCCCCATTTTTTTCTTTCTAGCTCCCACATATGAAAGAATACATTTTTTTAAGAGAGAGTGAGAGACAGAGAGAGAGAGAGAGAGAGAGAGAGAGAGAGAGAGAGACAGAATTTTTTAATCTTTATTTTTTAGTTTTTTTCGGCGGGCACAACATCTTTGTTTGTATGTGGTGCTGAGAATCGAACCCGGGCCACATGCATGCCAGGCGAGCGCGCTACCACTTGAGCCACATCCCCAGCCCGAAAGAATACATTTGACCCTTGACTTATTTTAGTTAACATGATGTTCTCCAGTTCCATTTATTTTCTTGTAAAAAAGCATGATTTCCTTCTTCTTTATGGCTGAATAAAACTCTGGGGTGTGTGTGTGTGTGTGTGTGTGTGTGTGTACACACACATATCTATACAATAGAATTACATATATATATAACACAATTTATTTATTCATTCCTCTGTGGGCAGACAGACACCAATCTGAGTCCATGATGTTAGTATTCATGATGTTAGCATTGTTTCATTCTCTGTCTCACTAATTTCACTTCTGATCTTTATTGTTTCTTTCCTTCTACTGGTTTTGACATTAGTTTGTTCTTGTTTTCCTAATACCTCGACATGCATCATTGGATTATTTACCTGAGATCTTTCTGAATTGTTTTTTATGTAGACATTCAAAGCTATAAATGTTCCTATTTAAATTGCCTTTGTTACAAGCCACAGATTGTGATATTTTGTGTTTCTATTTTCATTTGATTCTAAGACCTTCCAAATTTCTCCCCTGATTTCTTCGGTGATCTTCTCATAAAACAAAAGTATGATATTTAATCTCCAATTATTTGTACAGTTTCTCTATTTTTTCTTGCTATTGATTTCTAAAATCCATTATGCTCTTAAAAAAACTCAAGGGATTTTCTCTTTTTTTAATATTTGTTAAAACTTGCTTTGCGGCCTAATATATGAAATTCTCCTTCATATACTGCATTCTTTCTTAGTTCATTCCTTAGTTCATTAAATTAATTCATAATTTTAATCATTTTTTTAAAAAAATTCATTGGCATTTCCTATACATCAGTGTGTATGGATTCAGTTGTTTGGGAATTTTGAACTTTTGGAGGCATCTTACTGCCTTGTTTTCTCATGTTATATTTTTTATATATTGAAGTTTTCTCTTTTTTTGGTGGGGTATATATCTATCACTTTTACGTGAGGTTCTTTTTCTTGAGCCACTTTCTGTGATACATCCTGGGCTGGGACACAAAGCATCCACTCAATGTGTTCAAAGCACCATTGAATGGGTTCAAAGTGGTTATGTTCAATCCCAAGCTCTACTTTGAGAGGAGAAAATAACAGTTATAGCTACAATTTGAAATCAAACCATATATCAACATACAATAAAAACTTTTTGAAAATGTGCTCTAACAATCCATTAAACAAAGAGCAGAAGTGGGAGGAGTGATTATATATAATACACTGAAAGATTATGTAATATTGGATATAAAAATAACATTAAACTGCCAGGTGCAGTGGTGCATGCCTGTAATCCCAGCGGCTCAGGAGGCTGAGGCAGGAGGATAGTGAGTTCAAATTCAGCCTCAGCAAAAGCGAGGTGCTAAGCAACTCAGTGAGACCCTGTCTCTAAATCAAATACAAAATAGGGCTAGGGATGTGGCTCAGTGGTCGAGTGCCCCTGAGCTCAATCTTCAGTACCCCCATCTCCCCAAAATTAAAGTATATACAAAGTAGAGGGGAGAGGGAATATAGGGAAAAAATTTAAAATTTGAAAAATAAAAACAAAATTTGGGGGGAATTATGAGAGAAGATAAATTGATAAGAGAATAAAGAAAAAAGGAGGGAAGGGAATACAAATGAGAGAGAAGAAAAATTTAATGGACAAATGCTTAAACTATTTCAAAAAGTTATATAAAAATCTGAAATAACAAGTGATAGGAAGCTACTCAAACCAACATAGGAAACTACAAGTTAAATTGAAAAAATATATGAAAAAGTTCTTCTTGAAGTGTTTAACATGAAAAGAATTCTTTCAGGTACTTCCAGTTTTTAAATCTGCCTAGCATCAAAGGCATGGGCAACATCCAAACGTTGGCTGGGTATCATATGATTAGTTCTGCCCATGGAGATAGTGGCCTTCCACTGGGGTTGGGGATGTGTATTTGTTTTTACCCATGTCTAGATAAGGCTCTCATTTCAAAAAATTGCATGGATCTCAGTCATCAAAGCCTATCCATCCAGTGGTTGCCACACCCCCCTCCCTTTCTTGTATAAACCTAGGCATCTCTGGGTGTTTGCTGTGGGCCTGTGAGCCTGAGGATACTCTACAAACTGTCCTGTCCCACCCTGATAGCCAGATCCCTCCCTAGAATGCATGGTAGTTTTGTGTGCTCTCAGGGATTTCTTGGTTCTTGGGAAGAATCAATAGTGGATCCAGGTACATAGTTAATCACCAAGACTTCACCCTGCCCTCCTTCAATGCAAATTCAGGTGGCTCTGGAAATTACACAGCTGGTTTGAGAACTTATTGACTCTCTGGTATTGCAGAATGTCTGGCTTCATGGTTTCCCTTGCCCAGTAGACTAAATTCTCTAATAGTTAGGAGAAGGATAAGGTATTTTGTATCTTAGGCACACACACACAGGTTCTAGATGCATGGAGAGAAGTATCATATATGGTCAGCAGAGTGGGCCCACTACCTTTCCTTTTGCCAACCACCAGATTTCCCTGGCTTCAGGTTTGGGGCAATTTCATTATAAATTAGAGAAGAAGAAGGATGAGGAAGAGGAAAAAGAAATAGAAAAACAAAAGCAAAGTGACTTGCCCAAGGCTACCTGCATTAAAACTCAAGTTTCCTGACTTTGAAGCTCTTTCAGAAAAATAATACATAATGCTTCAACAATTTTGAATCTCAGTTATCATAACATATCCATCCAGTATTCAAATAAAAACAGCATTTTATATGGGCAAATTGGTGAGCTTTATATAAATATGTATGCATACACATAAATAATAAAATATTTTTAGTTTCCATTTATTGAATTTAATGTGTCACTATATTTCAGAAATTTATACATTACTGAGATAAAAATTATAGTCATCCCACTAGTGGGTATAATTAGTTTAGTTTCACACATGGGAAACTAAGATTTGGTAAGGTAAAATAGTTTGTGCAAGGTTATACAACTTAAAGAATTGGAGTTGAATTCTGAGGTCTGCTTCCTGAAGTCCATGCTTTTTTTCTGTTTAAATTACTGCAAAAAGAACCCAAGGCCTTGTGCATAATAAGTAAAATTCTACTACTCAGTATACTACTAGCCCCTTTAATGATTCTTTTTCTTAATTATTAATAAACTTTATTTTTATAACACCCTTAAGTTCACAACAGAATTTAATGAAATCAAGTGTATGTTTTTATCCACTGTCTTATCTCTGTCTTATTTCATACCATTCCATATAGGATCATATGAAAATGCTTCTCTCTCTCTCTCTCTCTCTCTCTCTCTCTCTCTCTCTCTCTCTCTCTCTCTCTCTTGCTCACACACACACACACACACACACACACACACACTCAACTGTCTTACACATATGTGTAAGCAAAAAGAAGCTTAATTAAGAAGGGTTGTGTCAGAAGCTGTTCCATCCTTCTTAAGCCTGATACTGGCTATCTTGATCTGTACTGCTGCAAAAATATGCCATAGACTGGGGAACTTATAAATAATAGAAATTTCTTACAGCTAAAAATGCTGAGAAGTCCCAAATCAAGTTGATGGCAGATTATGTGTGTCCATGAGGATTGCTCTGTTTTTCCAGGACATTACTTGTGGCTGCAACTTCTGGATGGAACAAACAATGTGTTCCCACATGACAAAAGAGACAGAGGGACAAAAATGTTTAGCTGGTTCTCTCCAACCCTTTTGTAAGGGCACTAACCCCATTTATAAGAGCAGAGTCCTTGTGGTCTAATCACCTAGTATTGTCCCACCTTTTAATACTGTTGCATTAAGAATTAAATTTCAACATGAACTTTGGAGGAGACACAAATGTTCAAACAATAGCACTGACCTTCATTTTAAATTAGCCAACTATTTTTAGCTGGGAATATTGCTGCCCAGAAAAATGAATGGATTTTTGAACATTCCTACATTTGATCTATGATTAACTTCTGGCCAATCAGATAAAAGTAACATGTAACAGCTTTCAAGACCTTTCTTATAAAAATACTGGAGTTTATATTCTGTGTCTTTTATTTCAACGTTTCCTCTGTCCTGCTGCCCATAATGCAGGTGATGCTTCAGAACTCAGTGTTATGGTTTCAATATTAGGTGTCCCCAAAAGCTCATGTGTGAGACAATGCAAGAAAATTTAGAGGTGAGGAGATTGGTTTATGAAAATCTTAACCTAATCAGTGCATTAATCCCCTGATAGAGATTAACTGGGTGAAAACTGTAAGCAGGAATGATGTAGCTGGAGGAAGTGAATTGTTAGGGAATGTGCCTTTGGGGTAGATATTTTGCCGGTAGTGAGAGAAGTCTCTTCTCTCTCTGCTTTCTGGTGCCATGTTCCCAGATGCTTTCTTTCACCACACCTTTCACTCTGACGCTCTACCTCATCTAGTGCCCAGAGCAATAGAGTAGGACATCTATGGACTGAGTCCTATGAAACTGTGAGACCCCAAATAAACTTTTCCTCCTTTAAAATTGTTTTTGTCAGGTGTTTTGATTATAGCAGAGAAAAAGCTGACTAAAGCACCATGAAGCTCCAGACTTTTACATGAGAGAAAATACATTTGTAAAGTATTTAAGCAACTACATTTTAAATGTTTTTTGTCACCTGCAGTAAATCCTAATCCTAATTGTCATGAGCATGAAGTAATTTTCACATGGGGAACTAAAGACTATGAATGCTGTCAGGCTTAGACTCTGCATACTTATTTAGTGCCACAGAGTCTGCAAGTCTATGGAGACTTTTCCCTTGGCAATATTTCCCCAAATATAGATGAAGAGATATTCAGGGTTTCGTTTTTCTTTGATATTTCAAGGACATAATCTCCCTAAACAAAAGCATCATAACTCCATGAAACTAAATATGCTTTTACTTTGTCATGCAAACACCTTCTTATTACGGTTTGAATATAAGGTGTTCCCCAAAACTCCTGGATTAATGCAGAAATGTTTGGAGATAAAATTATTGAATTGCCAGAGCTAACCCAAATAGTCCATCCTAGTTTGAATGGACTGATTGGGTGGTAACTGTAGGCAGGTGGGCATAGCTGGAGGAGGTGGGTCACTGGGGGAGTTCGCTGGAAGGTTTCATCTTCCTGTGGCCCCTTCCCCTCTCTCTACTTTCTGGATGCCATAAGGTGAACAGCTTCCCTCTGCCATGCCCTTCCACTATGATGTTCTGCCTAACCTTGTACCCAGAGCAATGAGGTCAGCTGACTATAAACTATCTAAACCCATGAGCTCAAGTAAACTTTTCCTCTTCTAAGATGTTCTTGTCAGATATTTTGGTCACAGCAACAAAAAACTAAGACACATTCATAGACAGGTCCATCAGATAGGTGGAAGAGACTGAGCCTTTGATGACTACACCTCAGAGGTGCTATCCTTGATGAAGACTCTTATTAGATCAACTCATCTCTTAGGGAAAAAAAAAACTTGTCTTCTCTGTACACTAAAGGTTTACATGTTATGCATAGATGCACAGCTGCTAAATTGAATAGGGAGAGCACAATAGAAGTACAATTGAATCAACATGGCAGAATATAGAGTCTAGCATCATAAATAAAAAAATTGAGCAGAAATAGAAATAAATTAGAAAGAGGAAAACAATGGAGAAAAATCAATAAAACTGAAAGCTGGTTCTTTAAAAAGATAAACACAATCAATAAGCCTGTAGGTTAAGCTGACCATGAATAAAAGAAAAAAAACACAAATTACCAATATCTGAAATTAAAGAGAGGTAATCCCTACTGATCTCATGGACACATAAGAATAATAAAGTAATATTATGAATAACTACATGTCCACAAATTTAATAACTTAGATAAAATGGGTCAATTAAAAAATAAACTAAAGCAAAACTCACACAAGAAAAAAATAAATCATTTGAACAGGTCTATATCTATTGAAGAAATTGGATGAACAATTAATAGGCTCCCAAAATACCTTGGCTATGGTGAACAGTACTGAAATGAACATGGAGGGGCACAAATAGCTCTTCAATATAATAGATTCAAATCCTTAAGGTGCAGATCCACAAGTGGGATTTCTCCATCATTTGGTTTATAAATAAGGAACTGAAACAACTCAGTGAGAAAAGAAACATCTTGATTAAAAAAAACTGGCCAAGGACCTGAACAGAAAATTTTCAAAATAAGACATATAAATACCCAACACATACGAAAAAAAATCAATATCCTTAATCATCAGGGAAATGCAAATTAGAATCATAGTAAGATATTACTTCACACCTGTCAGAATGGCTAGCATAAATAAATGAAGGTAAGTGGTGGCAATAATGTAAAGAAAAGAGAACCCTTGTACACTATTGTTGGGAATATAAATTAGGACAACCGTAATAGAAAAAAAAATGGAGTTTCTTCAAAAAACTAAAAGTAGTGTTCATTATTTTTAAAACAAAAGTGAACTATTTTAATATTTAAATATTTTTATATTTAATATCAATTTTTCAGTAGGTCTGTATTCTTGAGCTGTGATATTTACTAATATTTATAGGTTTCTCCTCCATAGGTAAGACAGAAAGATTGGAGGAGGCTAAAGCAAAGGGAATGTTTTCTATGACATTGCATATAGCTCTAATAAAATCTGTTCCCCTAGAAAGAAGGGTCTTGGCTATGTTACTTTTCTCCTCTTGCTAGAGTGAAGATTGAGTATTTTTTGCTCTTTACCATTATAATCTGATGGGCTTTTTCAAGGTAAAACTTATGAAAATTTAGGGACTTCCTGTGAAATTTCTCACTCTCACAATGTTTGACACTCAAAATTTCTACCACGCGTCCTGCACAGTGGTTTCATTAATGAGGTTCTAGGCATAAAGTTAATTAGAAAAGATCGAAATAAAACACACAGACCAGTTACCTTATTTATATTGCTAGGTCTGAGATGGCTCCCCTCTCTGGTTCCCACCTCTAGCTGCCCAGCAGGGCAGCGAGGATTACTCAGGGCTAGCAGGAGAGAGAGAGAGCGAACACGCCTGGGAGTAGCCTTTTATTGGGGAACAAGAGATTCAGGGGAGAATTCCATCCAATGAAGGTTGAGGGGGGGCTGCACTCCAAGGTCAGGGTCAGTGATTGGGTCCCCAGGGTCAGTGGTCAGGCACACCCCCACACAGATGGGCTCTCTCATCAGGAAAGGGTTGGGAAAGCTTCAACAGAGCCAAAGCGCCTCAGGCCCTTAACGGGAGTCATCCAATCACGTGTTAGAATGGCTTCCCACATATCCCCCCTTTCTTTTCTTAACAATGAGGCCACGGTTCACTCTCTGGAGTTCCTGGATTCTTGATTGGAAGACTCACCATCCTATAGTTACAATACAAAAGAGAATTAACAGCAAAGAGAATAATCCAATAATGTACCAAGCGGAGTGTTTAAGAATATTTCCAGGGTTGAATCCATTTAACTCCTTCAATATTTGGTTAGCCAAAGAAGAAGGATCTGAAAAATCAGCTCTATTATTTTGAATGTCTTGGATATGGTGATGGAGTTCCAGAATATCCAAGCTATTATTACTATTTTGCCAAACACCTAATAAATGGTTTTTAACCTTCTCCCAATCCCAGAGAGAAGCATTGTACTTGGCAGCTGTAACACATACATACTTATAATTAGCATGGCATTTAAGCCTTTCTTTAAATTTTAAGGCTGAAAGTTCATTACCTATGTCTATAACAGTCGCCTCTAAGGCATTTAATTTAGTCTCAATCCTTTCATCAATATTTACTTGATTACACAGAGCCTTGGAAGTATTTTGAGCTAAATTATTAAGAAATTTTGCATGCTGAATATTCTGAGACAATGTCAGAGACGCAGAGACAGTTGAGGCAATAAAAGAGACCAGCGCTAACACACCAACAATTATGACTCCAATAGCACGCTTAGGTCTTGTTAGCTGGGCATGAATTTGCTGCAAGACTTGAAAACCAGCATCAGCATACCATGGCTCTGAAATATTAGCAGGTAATAAAACAAAAGAGGGCTGATGAAGTATCAGCACTCCTTTTCCTCCATTATACCTAGTAATACAATTGGTTAGGTTGCACTTATTACAAGTAACAACATATCTGTCTTCCATCCATTTAACTTTTACATTTCCAATAATTAAAACATAAGGAGATTGGACACAAGCTCTTAAGCCATAGCAAGATCCCTCTTTACAGTTCTTGCCGACAAATTTTGGTAAAGGTTTATCTGTAAAATGTAAATACTATGAGGCAACAATTAAATGCCAAATATCTCTTTGAACACCTCCTTCACTATAAGTCAAAATATTACTAACAAATCCTGCAGGAATCATAGCAGAATTTCTTCATAATTGTCTCTTATCAAATTTTGGAGACCAGTCTAAATTATACCCACTATCTTTAGATACCTTATGTTGTACAGGAAAGGTATTTACACAATCCATCCATTTAGGGAAGGTGCCGATCTCAATTATAGAACTATTTGGACAGTGGGGTATTGGTGGAGGTTTTGCAGAAATGACTGGCTTGTTATGGGAAAGTCCCATCTTAATTACTGATCTAGTATTAGGTTTTAAGTCCCCATAAATAGAGTCTAGGTTTACCAATCACTGTCTTTTCTTCAAATGATACTTTCAGACAGCCAGCATGTTTATCATGTGACCGACACAAAGGTAATTGGGCACTGTAGCCAGAATAATTAAATCTAGTCACATGATTGGGAGTAATATGAGTATCTGTAAATCCTCCCATCATGAATGAGTCATTAGTAAATACTGGAATAGATTCTCCAGTCCATACAGCTGGGTGTACCAGGGGTGGATCTGGGAAATATGTCCAAGAAGTGTCTACTTGATTCCCTTTTACCTGACAGCCCAGTAGGGCAATTACTGTTGCTACCATCAAGACTGGGGTCCTGTTCTTTCCTAGGCGTCGAAGTATTCGGGAAGCCTGGGTTGTTAGCTTCTTCACATCTTTCCACGAAATCAGCTTTTCGGCTGGTTCAATCTGGTCCTTCTTTATCTTTTTTCGATATCTCCTCCTTCTGGGTAGTGTCTCCTCCGGGTCGATCCTCAGTCGCTTGAATCTGGGTTCTATCTCCTCCATGTCTGATAGCACATTCAGGCACCCAAATAGGACGGAAAGCACCTTCTGGGAAGATATAAGCATGGCCTTTTCCCCACATTATTACCGGGTCTAGACCCTTCCACTGACCAGTCTGTAAATCTTTCCATGCTGTGGCAAAAATAAATCTAGAATAAGTGTCCACTATGACATGCACATAACATTGCTTACCAAATTGAGGAATATTAGTTACATCCATTTGCCATATTTGATTTGGTTTTAATCCACGGGGATTTACCCCTGATGGCAGAGATGGAGTGTGAATAACACATTTAGGGCATTGGCTTACAATCTGACGAGATTGTTCTCTGGTAATACTAAATTTTTTACGTAAGCTAGAAGCCTTTTGATGATGTAAGGAATGGGAAGCTAAGGCACAGTCATACAAAGACATCTGTTGACAAAAAGCTACTAACTTATCAATTTTGTCATTACCTGAAACTAGAGGTCCAGGAAGATTAGTATGGGCAGGTATGTGTCCTATGAAACATGGGTACTTTCGCATTAGCACTGTCTTTTGTAAATTATGAAATAATTCAAATAACTCCTGTGATGAAGTAAACCCAATAACTGAGGTTTCAATATTTTTGGTAACTCCGACTGCATATAAGCTGTCAGAATAGATATTAATAGGCTCATTTGAAAAATAATCTAAGGCACAAATCAGAGCTTGAAGCTCTGCTCTTTGGGCAGAAGTATAAGAAGTTTGTATTACCTCTGTGTGAACACGGCTGAAGAAACCTGCCTTACCGGAGTTGGAAGCATCCGTGAACACCGATAAAGCTTCCTCTATTGGATAAGAACGTACAATTTTTGGAAAGATAAGTGACGTTAATGATGCAAATTCTACAATTGTATCACGAGGATAATGGCTATCTATCTGCCCAGGAAAATCTGCAAAGGCTATCTGCCATGAGCTAGAAGTTTGAAAAAGCCAATTAGTCTGTTGAACAGAAAATGGAATAATTATAATATCAGGCTCAGATCCAATTAACTGTAATATCCTAGTTCTACCTTTAATTACTAATTGAGCTATAGAATCATGAAAAGGAATTAATGTTTTTTGAGGGGAGTGGGATAAATAAATCCACTCAGTAACTCCTAATCTTTGCCATATGGCTCCTGTTGGGGTATGCTCAGTTGGAAATATTAATAAATACACTATTTCTTTAGGATCTATTCTAGTAAGCTGTGCATTTTTAATTGCAATTTCTACTTTCCTTAGAGCTGTTTTGGCCTCCAGGGTTAGCTGACGTGGAGAGGTTGGAGAAGGATTTCCTTGTAATATCTGAAATAAAGGACTTAATTTAGAAGTAGTTAGTTTTAAGGATGGCTTTAGCCAATTAATCTCTCTTAAAAGCCTTGAAAATCATTAGGGGTTTGTACGGAAACTGTTTGTTCCGCTCCGGTAAAATTAAAGATGGCGGCCCCCATGGTCGGCACGGAAACTGTTTGTTCTGCTCCGGTAAATCTAAAGATGGCGGCCCCCATGGTTGGTGCAATGACGTCACATTGCGCGACCACCTACTTCCTCATTTTCGTCCTGGGGGCGGGCCGACCGGAAGTTTGTGTTCCGGCTAGGCGGAAATGATGACAAGAAGGCGGGCTCATCCGTGCCATCTGAATCTACCGCGTGGCGCTGAGTCCTGCAATATCTATTATCGTTAGTAAATGGAGCTCTGAACTTAAAACCGCGCATGCGACACTTGCACGCAAAATGATTATTTTTTCCACAAACGTAACATCTCCCGCTCAGACAAAATCTGGCTAAAGAAATCCAATCGCTAGGAGGAAGGGGTTGTGAGCAAATATTTTCTATCAGACTCTGTACAAAAGGTGAATTTGGACCATACGTCTCACATGCATTTTTTAATTCTTTAATAGTTTTAAATGGGGTTACAGCATGAACTCTAACTCTCTGATCTTGCTCATTAGTTTGCTCAAAAACTGGAAAGAGGTGAAAACCAGTAGTATCCTCTCCCATTTCTTGAGCCTTCTTAATACCTTGCTGGACTAGGGTAAGAAAAGTCATTTTTAATTCAGCATACCTGTTAAATTTGGTCCTTCTAGCAGGTACTGGCCGAATTCGAATAGCTTGGGCAGGCGGTGTTAAACGCAGCCTATTAAAATTTCTCTCTAAGTCCTGTATTTCAACATCTGATTCCTCTTCCTCAGACTGTGAGCCGCGGTCAGACTCTGCACTATCGCCATTTTGAATTTGGGTTTCTAAATCACGTGGTTGAGAAGAACCCTGAGCCCCTCTAGGAGTCTCTTCCGTATTTTCCTCTCTAACAAGATCATCTACCTCTTCCGGAGGGCTCTCTAGGATTTGGGAGGTTTCTCCTCTATGATGTTGTTCTGTACAATCTGCCTGCGGGCTAGCCTGATCTTGCGAGTTTAAGTTCACATTTCTAACCTTTGGCTTGGCCCCTAGTGCCTTTGTTTTTAAATGGCTTAAGGGAAAGTGAATTAACTTAGCCTCAGGCTGATTCTCCATTTGAATAGACCTAACAGCTCGTTGAATGCCTTTTAAAAGGTCCTCAGGGGGCCACAAACTTTGGCCCATATATTCAAAAAGACAAACTTCTAGGGCCATCCAAGTTTTCTGTATATTTTCTATGCCTCCAGGTAGTTCATTAGAAAGACAGACTCTCTGTAACTTCCTTCCTAATTTCTCCCAAGTAAGTAAATTTGGAGATTCCTGTTCACAAAACCAAGGACAATATTCACCTACAATCTTTAAAAATTGTAATAACTGAGTTTTCTTTATCTGTTTTCCTTTCTGATTAATTATACTGTCTAAAATAGTCAGATACATTTCCTTATCCGTAGAAGTTGAATTTCCCATTTTAAGTAATTTAAGGTCTCTTTCCTTCAATATCTCCAGGTACTTTTGTGACCCAATTGTCACCTCTTCCTTTACCTTTATTTTTATTCCTTATCTTCCTTTATCTTTATTTTTTTCCTTATCTTTATAGCACGCTCCCACTCAATCTAACTAATCTAGAATGCCCCCCTCGTGGGCGCCAATTCTACCACGCGTCCTGCGCAGTGGTCTCATTAATGAGGTTCTAGGCATAAAGTTAGTTAGAAGAGATCTAAATAAAACACACAGACCAGTTACCTTATTTATATTGCTAGGTCCAAGACGGCTCCCCTCTCTGGTTCCCACCTCTAGCCGCCCAGCAGGGCAGCGAGGATTACTCAGGGCTAGCAGGAGAGAGAGAGAGCGAACACGCCTGGGAGTAGCCCTTTATTGGGGAACAAGAGATTCAGGGGAGAATTCCATCCAATGAAGGTTGAGGGGGGGCTGCACTCCAAGGTCAGGGTCAGTGATTGGGTCCCCGGGGTCAGTGGTCAGGCACACTCCCACACAGATGGGCTCTCTCATCAGGAAAGGGTCGGGAAAGCTTCGACAGAGCCAAAGCGCCTCAGGCCCTTAACGGGAGTCACCCAATCACGTGTTAGAATGGCTTCCCACAAAAATTATTGATATGTTCCTATCACTTTGTGGATTTAGTGGCCTCTGTTCAGGTGAAAAGAACTGGCTTGTAACTCTGGACTCTCTCCAGATTTAAGAATGGCATTTTTCCTGCCCTTTTTTGATAATTCCAAAAAAATGTCATCGATTTTCAGTTCATCCATCTTTCTCGTTTTTTTGTAAGTATGAGGATTATGACCTCTAAGCTCTTTACATGTCAAAGTTGGCACCATGTCAAAGTTATTTTTTCCCTGTATTTTGTTAAACTTAATTTCTTTTTGTACTGGTGACTGAACCAAGAGGTGCTGACTTACTGCTTTCATTTTCATTGTGGTTAAAAAAAAAAAAAAGAAACTTGCCACAAAATATACCATTGTAACCATTGTTGAACATTTAGTAAAATAGTGTTAACTATATGTATATTGCTTGCAACAGACCTCTAGAACTTTTTTGTCTTGCAAAACTGAAATGCTATACTAACTGAAGATATTAACAATTCCTATTTTCTCACTTCCCCAGCCCATGGCAAATAACATCCTACTTTCTATTTCCATGAGTTTGACTGATTCGCATGTGTCAATGAGTAGAATCATACAGTAATTGTCTTTTTGTGACTAGTTTATTTCACTTAGCACATTATGCTTAAGGCTCATCCATGAATTATCATGTTAAAGTTGATTTTAAAGTTAAAAAATACAAATAGGAAGAAAACCTTACAATGTTAGATAGTGTTGCCATGATAAGTCTCACTGAAAATTTGATTTTTTAAAACAAATATTTGAAAGATATGAAAGACCTAGTAAAGAAAGTATCTGTAGGAAACATTCCAGGAAAAGGGAAGACCCAGAGCAAAGACTCTAAAGTGATAGTGTACTTGGCATGTTTTGAGGACGAGTGAGGAGGTCAATATGGATGGACTAGAAAGATTAGATAAGGATACTATAAAAATAACACTGTGGGCTGGGATTGTGGCTCAGTGGTAGAGCACTTGCCTAGCATATGTGAGGCACTGGATTTGATTCTCAGCACCACATAAAAATAAATAAAATAAAGGTCCATCAACAACTAAAAAATTTGTTTAAAAATATCACTGTGGATACCATGTTAAAACAGGCTATGTATGTGGAGGAAAGAAAGGGGTAAGGTGCAAGGAAAATAAATTAGGAGGCTATTATAGGAAGCAAAAATGATTGTTTTGATTAGGGTTGCAGCAGAGTGTTTGGCAATAAATGATTGAAATCTGGATACATTTTGAAGTTAGATCTATCGAATTCACTAATGGAGTAGACATGAGCTGTGAAATAAAAAATAATGTATTCAATTATGAGCTTCATGGTTTGAAGTTATTATTAACTATAATGTAGAGGTCTCTGGGAAGACCTGGCATCAGGTAGCTTATTAAGAGTTCAATTTGGGGTAGGATGAGTTAAGAAATATTTTTAAAAATTCAAAAAGTATCAAGTAGGCATTTGGATATACAAATCCTAAGTTTGGGTGAAAGTTAGAATAATGAAATGAATTTGGTTTTCTTTAGCATATGGATGGTATTTAAAGCCAAGAGATTGGAAATAACCAAGGGAGTGTGTGGGAGAGGTAAAATAATACAACTACTTTGGGAAACATTTTGGCAATTTCCCATAAATTTAAACATATTACTTAACATGACCAAACAATTATACTCCTAGATATTTAAACTAGACATAGGAAAACCTACATCCACAAAAGTACTGTTATAAGGACATTAATAGAAGCTTTAGCTTCATATATTAAAATCATTCCAATATCAATGAATATAGAATTGAGTAAACAAATCATATTATATTCACACAATAGACTTCTACTCAGCAATAGAAGAAACAAGCTGGTAATGCAAACAACAGTATAAAAAACTTTTAAAACATGAAGTTGATATATATATATATATATATATATATATATATATATATATATATATAGTTGTAGTTGGACACAATACCTTTATTTTATTTGTTTATTTTTACATGGTGCTGAGGATTAACCCAGCGCCTTGCATGTACCGGGTGAGCATTCTACTGCTGAGCCACAACCCAGCCCATGAAGCTGATTTTGATCACCTCTATTTGTAAGCATAAAGGAGCTTTAAGAGGGTTCCCAGTCAGGGAACCAAAAATGTAAGCACAAAGAATGAAGGCAGGAAGCCACCCTGGGATCAGCTAGTTTTTTTATTTAGCAGAAAAATCAAGCAAACACTGAGAGGCTCATCTTCAGGGAAGACAAGGAGCTTGGACCAAGACAAGGGTCTGAGTTTTATATGCTTCATTTAGGGTGGGGCAGGAAGGTAGTTTCCTGGGGTTTATTAGGGTCAGTGGATCAATTAGGGTGAAACAGGAAGGTAGGCAGAGAAGTTATTGGGATCAGCTTATTCACTAGGGTGGGGAATCAGATGCCAGTCTTCTGTGTTCTCCTGTTTTCCTTCCTGCCTTCCCCTGACTAAGGCCTGAGCCTTTATATGACCAATTTCCAATTTAGGACTCACAAGGCAGGTGGGGGAAGAGCTGTAGATAGGAGAAATGTCCTGGGGCCTATTTTCCATATCCTTCACTATTCACTTTGTCAGTGAGAGAGGGAGTCAGGCCCTAGGACTCTGGGAATGGTTGAATACGAGATACCTGGAACTCAACAGATGATATTTGGCATCATTTATTAGTCATATATACTCTATCCACAGCCTCATGGAGGAGGATACTATATGCCATGCAGAGCCACATGAACTTGGGAGCAGAATGGACCAAAAGGGGTGGGGGTGAAGCTTTTTAGTGAAGGAACAATGGTATGACCCTGGTTCCCTAGGAGTGTGTGATTGGCTTCTTTAAATAATTTCACATTAAGTGGAGAAGTTAAATCTGTTACAACAGAGAAACAGAGGGCCTACAGCTTGTTTCATATAAGATTAGCTAGGTGGTGGGACTTTTCTTGCTTGAATAAGAGGCATGACAGAATAAGCAGGAAAACTCAACCACTTAACCTTTTGTGCCCTGGGAAGCTCAAAAATCCCCCCAAAAGATATGGATCTTCAAGCCTTACAATACAGAACTGTAGAATCTAGATATAAAAAATAAATATCTAATAACTATTGAGTTCATCAACATTTAAGAATAGATTTAAGTAATCTATCCCTATATAAATAGAAACACTGTTTACTTGAAGTGGAGGTAGAGTTTGACTGGAAAGGGACATGAGGAAACATTTCTAGATCAATGTAAATATTTTATTTTCTGATTTGAAGATGATTTTGAGACTGTACATATCTGTAAAGACTCAATAAAACATTTTCAAAATAATTATTTTACTCTATGGAAATTATAATAAAATATGTGCAGGAATGGACATGAAAGAGAAAAAGAGAAGCAATGCAGGAGATAAAGGATGAGATGAGATGAGAGAATTGGAGAACTAGTGTTGATAAATTTTAAAGTTTTCTTATGAAAGTCGAGTAAAAGAATATGGTGTTAACAGGGAATTGAGATCAAGGAGCATTTTTAAATGTCAAAATAAATCAGGAAATTCGTAGTTTTTAGAATAATCCATTGGAATGCAATAAATAATAATTGTGAAGGAGAGAAAAGGAAGAACTGCTGGAGCTCAAGGTAAAAGTAGGCAAAAGAATGTGTAATCTAGCGCAAAAATAATGGTTATAGAGAAGAGTAAGAGAAATTCATCTTTATAATGTACAGGAATTTAGAGTAGATCAGCATTGTGTTAGCCATCATTTGTTTACTGTGAACAAAATAAATGATGTGAACAATTTAAAGGAAGAAACGTTTATTTGGGGCTCACAGTTTCAAAGATTTCAGTCCATGGTCACCTGGTTCTATGATTTGGGCCGGAGGTGAGATAAGAACATCATGGTGGAAGGGCATGATGGAAGAAAGATGATCAGCTCATGAAAGCCAGAAAGCAAAGACAGAGAGAAAGGAAGGGTCTGGGGAGAATATATATCCTTACAGGACTTGCCCCCAGTGACCTACTTCCTCCAGCTAGGCACTACCTCTACAGTTTCTATCATCTCCCAATAATCTATTCAAATTATTAATCCATAATGGGTTTACCCACGAATGAGATTAAAGCTCTCATGATTCAATTATTTCCTAGAATTCTCACCTCCAAACACATCAGATTTGGGGAGACATGCTAAATCCAAGCCATAATAGGCATAGACATTGCTAAGTAAATAACAGTAGTAATGGTACCAGTTTGTGGAGATTCTTGTTTAATTTATTCCATTTTCACTGAAAAATAGGAAACAAAGTCATCAGTTGAGAGAGGATGGAGGAGATGACATTTGAATTTTGAAGCCAGAAAAGCTGTGAAATGGGAAATTTAATGGTCCAATAACAAACAATAAGCCAGGTACAGTGGTATCCACCTGTATTCCCAGCAACTTGGGAGGCTAAGACATGAGGATTACAAGTTCAAAGCCACTTTAGCAACTCAGGGAGGACCTGAGTCCTTAGGAAGACCCTATCTCAAAATTAAACATTAAAAGGGCTAGGGATGTGGCTCAGTGATAAAGCATCCCTGGGTTCAATTTCCAGTATCAAAAAAAAAAGATATTTTAGTTGCATCGAAAGCATCATTTAATACCTTCTTTAAATGTGTGGCAATTAATTATTGTGCGTTATTTTCTCCAATTATAATCAGTTTTTTAAGTATACACATGGAACGAAGTTGTATTCAATTGAGATTATGACTTTCCCAAATGTGACAAAGTTATAGAGGTAAGAAAGTCAAGGACATGTGTATGAAAATGATTATGGTTGACCATGGAATTTGAGTTAGATAAAATACATAAATATGGATACTAATTTAATGGACTGCCTAAGAAAATGCATTTGGAAGGAAAAAGTCTATAGCTTTAAAAAATATTTGGTTATCTTCTTTTGAGAATAAGTTCAGGTCATCTGACCAATTTTATATTAGGTTCTCTGCTTTATTCACTTATTATTATTATTATCACTTTGATTTCAAAGCTGAGAGCATTGTAATTCTTCCATTGATTAGCCCTATAAATATTCTTATCCAGTCCTGTTCCCAAAGAACTCTGTTTTTACCTCTATTCAATTATATATTATTCAGTTGAAATTGAAAAAAACAACTAAGAACAG
The DNA here is from genome assembly GCF_964194105.1 of Spermophilus citellus. Taxonomy (NCBI): domain Eukaryota; kingdom Metazoa; phylum Chordata; class Mammalia; order Rodentia; family Sciuridae; genus Spermophilus; species Spermophilus citellus. Next base: position 104,416,431 of record NC_138190.1, read on the forward strand.
AACAGGAAGGAAGAGCATGAGGAAAAGACTACAGTAAACAAAGACGAATTGGGGGAGAGAAACGGAGAGAGAAGGGAAAGCACATGGAAATAGTAGGAGACCTTCAATGATACATAAAATTATAAGAGGTTATGAGGGGCAAGGGGGAGGGAAAAAAGGGAGAGAATTGAACAACAGCAGGGGAGGTAGAGAGGGAAGATGGGAGGGGAGTGGAGGGGAGGGGGGATAGTAGGGGATAGGAAAGGTAGCAGAATACAACAGTCACTAATATGGCATTATGTAAAAATGTGAATATGTAACAGATGTGATTCTGCAATCTGTATTTGGGGTGAAAATGGGAGTTCAAAACACAATTTGAGTCAAATGTATGAAAGATGATATATCATGAGCTATGTAATGCTTTAAATAATCAATAAAAAAAGAAAAAACATATAATTGTAAAAGTGCCACACATTCTTTATTCAAAAAATGATGTATATAACATAATAAATTAAATGTCCTATGTCCACACCCACCTTTACCTTTACTTCTACCCCCTTCTACTCAGGGCCAACTACTAACAGCTATGTATGTATGTCAGCAAATCAGAAATTTAGTTGATTTTCAAACCTTCTCTCTACAAATACAGTATTTTTGAAGAGTAAAAGAACTGCAAATATTCATAATTGAATAAATCTAGGCTTTCACAGACTTATCAAATTCTGGGAGTTTAAATCAGAATAAGCAATAAGAAAAGATATTCCATTAGCAAAATCACTTTTATTAAAAGATGATTACTGTTTCTGATGATACCGCTTGTGCACCAGGAAAAGAAACATTTCACACTGTCTGGAGCAAAATTGAAGCTGCCAGATGCAAAAGAGAAAGTGGCTAATGGGGCAAGTTTAAATATCCTCAGTGTTTTCAAAGTAAACACTCGTTAAATATATTGAGAAAATTCTTCAGAAATCTATGCAGGCCAACGGGAATGTTATGAACACACGTACTATTCTAGCCAAAAATTAATTGTATATGTGTTAGTGCTAAAGACTAGATAATAAAAGACACTAAGGAAACAAGGAGAGAAAGAGGAAGTTTTGATCAACATCACTTGAAGCCCCCAGTACAATATCAGGGGAAGAGCCCTCATCTAACACACACACACACACACACACACACACACACACACACACAATTTCTTTTAATTAATTCAGAAGAAAATTTCCTGACTCTGGTCAGTTATGTTATAAAGTTACATGCAAAAGACCCAGGTCAACAGTCAAAAATTATTTAAAAGCAATTTAAATATTCACCTTATTTCTAGCAGTAGCTCCTGGCCTTTTCCCATGTAAACTGAGCTAACATTTTTCACTGTATTTCATTTGGCAACAATTTGACCCATTATTACAGCATTTCTGGGCGTTGCCAATGCATCAGGGGATGCCTTCTTTTACTTGGTAGTAAAGGAGGAAAGCATGGGAATACTTACTTTTTAAAAGATTTAGTCATGGTTACATAATACTAAAAGCTAACATTTATTAGGCACATATCACACAATAACTCCAAGATGTAGAAGATGTAGGTTCCATTTTATCATTTTCTTTGTTCAAGTAAGGAAACTGAGAACCAGAGAGGATAAGCAAGTGGTAGAAACAACATTAAACTTCATGTTCTGATGCTAATATCCATGTATGTCTTTGGTATATGTGGTCTTTCTACTGAAATCCATCAAAAGTTGGGGAAATATGGAAAATAATTCCGGTAAACTTAAGCAAGTGTAAACATATAACAATAATATTAAAGGCCAAGAACCAATAGGAAACTGCAGAACTGAGCAAAAGTGGTGTTATAGAATGATTGGTCTGATTAGGACACTGCCGTCTTAATTGCCTGAACCTGAGAAAATTTCAGTCTCTTTACCCTATGATTATGATTCAATATCTAACCACTCAGCATTAGATTATCTAAACTTAGTTTATATGCCTGCCTCTTAGAGAAGAATAGAATCATTTAATAGACCTAATATAAGGGCAAGGAGTAAGTCTTTAAAAGGAAGTTGGAGCTGGGCACGGTGGTGCACATCTGTAATCCCAGTGGCTTGGTAGGCTGAGGCAGGAAGATCAAGAGTTCAAAACCAGCCTCAGCAAACACAAGGCACTAAGCTACTCAGTGAGACTCTGTCTCTAAAGATAATACAAAATAGGGTTGGGTATGTGGCTCAATGGTTGAATACCCCTGAGTTCAAACACCAGTACTCGCTTCCAAAAAAAATAGGAAATTGGAGCACCATTAGGAAGGGGAAAAATTATGTTTGGTTTCAAAAAAGCAATACACATATACTAGAATTCATGCTTATGAATTCCCAATATCTATACATCTTCTCCTAGATGCTTCAAAAAAAGCTCCTGTCTAAAATGATACAATAATTCTACACACAATGCAAAACAAATTTTATCAATTCCAAACATCTCATCAGTCACTTTATTGACCTCCAATTCTAAGATCATTGGCACAGAATCCATAAGACTTCCAATACATCATTAAAATGGTTCAATATTCTTCAACCTATGGACTAGATTTAATCATTATAATCACAGTTGATATCTAGATTAAGAGGAAATAGAATACATATTAATTAAAATATATAGGTATATATCCATGACCAGTTAGAAAGGACATATTTGTAAAAACAAAATCAATTCTGAAGCAGGTCTTAAGTTCTTATTTAGTATATATGACTTCTTTCCTCCATTCTTAAGTTACAGTCTTCCCCGTTTCTTTCTACCAGCTCCCCGGGAGTTGGTGTTCATTACTTAGTGGAGTAATTGTAATTGTAATTCATAATTTTTCTGAGCCCTTGGATGTCCTGCATGAGAAAAATTAAATTGATTTTCATTCTGGTGCTAACTCTTTAATCTAGGTTATGACTCCCAAATCTTACTCTAGTATTATATCCATTCCAGGTACTTTGTCATTCAATAATTCACCAAGTTCTCAAAATCAGTAATAATAGAATCAGAGTTTGTACTGAAGTATTTCTGACTTCAAATTGCCCACTTGTGATGCTAACCTGGTTGCTTTAAAAAATAGGAAGGAACTGGGACTGGAGGGAGAAAGGAAGTGAAGCAACATCAGAGTTCTTCATGTAGCAGGCCCACAATCAACAAAGAGTAGGCCTGTTGTTTTGTCAGTAGAGATATGGTAAGCAAATAGGATAGTTGCCAAAACAGAGTAGGGAAAGGGAGATGCAGACTTAGACTAGCCATTGCAAAATCTCACCTTGCACAGTTAATAATTTGCAGAAACATAAAACAAATAAGTGATAGGGATAGGAAAAATCAACTTAGACCTTGTGAGGGCATTTCATCTTGGGTTCTGGGAAGTGTGGTGCATCACAAAGAGAGAGTAACCCTTGTTTCTCCAGCTTGAAGAAAGGAGCCACCACATCTGAACTTCTGTACTTCTTTCCTCCCTGTTTTATTTTTCTCCATAGTATTTATCCCCATATAACACTTGATATAGTCTACATTTCAGTTTGCTTTTTGTGAATGAATGTGTCATCAAGAGGATTTGTGATACCCTCTATTCTGAAGGAGATGTTGGTGTTCTATATCCAGTTCCAACATTCCTACTGGCTTCTTGGAAACTCGTGTTTCCTTCTTTAAAATAGGTGAAGCTTTCTGACTGCTTTTGTTTATTGCCTTCTAGTTACCTTCTGGGTGGCAGCAAAACTAGAGATCAGTGCTGCTGCCACTGCCCTTCTTACTGCCATTTCCCAGGAGGCAAGTAATGTCCTAGTTAAAAGTAGAGGCAGAGCTGGGGTCAAGGCTCAGTGGAAGAGGGCTTGCCTGGAATGTGCGAAGTACTGGCTTCAATTATCAGCACCACATATAAACAAACAAACAAATAAATAAATAAAATAGAGGTCCATTGACAGCTAAAAAAAATTTAAAAAAAGAGTAGAGGTAACCCAAGTGAGAATTCTGGTTTCATCTCAAAATATTCATGTGCCTTTGGGAAAGTCTGAGGCTCTGAGCTTCTATTTCCTCATCTGTTCAGTGGGAATAATATTAGTACATTTCTAAATCAGGGTAATGCTTATTATTTTATTAAAAAATCATTTTCATGGCTTATAAATTTTACATTTCTTTCAATTTCATATAAGAATATAATCAATTGTTTGTGGTAAGTGGTTTTCTCCACATAGTGATTTAAAGGTCCCAGCTCCTCTGTCTTGTGACAGTCCTATATACTCAGATTCTGGAGTGCCTTGCATCCAGCTAGCAAAATAAGGAAAGGTATGATGGAAAGGGAATATCTGCCCCTTAATCTTCTTGACTCACTTATAACACAGATCACTTCTACTCATTTTGCATTGGTCAAAACAAGTCACAAATATCTGTCTGAATTTTAAAAAGTCTAGGAAATAAAAGTCCTGGATAAGCATCTATTTCTCAGAAACAAATTTATCCAATGGAAGGCCAGACATGGATATTTGGAGGACATTTATTTGTGTTTGCTCCTCTGGCGACCAAATATCAAAATGTATATTCCTTTTCACACCTGGAATACAATCAATCCCTCCCCATAGTAGATAACCCAATGTTCATCAAGTTACTACATTCAGATAAAAATCCACTGGGATCCTGTTAAACTGCAAGTTAATTTATCCCTCTTCCCACATCCTAGATGTACAATCATGAGACAGGGATAAAAAATACCAGTAAAAACCCTGATTAAGAAATGGAAGATGGACTGGGGTTGTGGCTCAGTGGTAGTGCACTTGCCTAGCACATGTGAGGCCCTGGGTTCAATCCTCAGAACCACATAAAAAATAAATGAATAAAATAAAGCTATGAAAACAATTACCTCATTAAAAAGAAAGAAAGAAAGAAATGGAAGAATGATGGACTGGGGCTGTAGCTCAGTGGTAGAGCACTTGCCTAGCACATGTGAGGCACTGGGTTTGATTCTCAGCACCACATAAATAAATAAAAGAAAGTCCATTGAAAACTAAAAAAATATTTTAAAAAAGAAACAAAGAAATTGAATAATGAAAGATATGCAGTGATTACTGGTCCATAGCAATAATGGGATATTATTGGTCAGTCATGTTGAGAACATCTTGCCCTGGCAGTAGGGGAAGCTCCCTGGTTAGTTTCTGATTCTTCTCTCTGTGGGAAACTCCCTTGTCCATTGTTCTCCACGGCCATATCTGAGGTGAGTTTGGGGAGTTTGCCCCTTTAGTAGATACAGAATTTTCCACAGTGACCTTCCTGCTAATACAGGTATGAGGGCCATGGGATTGCTGTATTGTTGCAGGCTCTTTCAGAACTAGTTTGTGGTTTCTTAGGCAGAGCAATTGCCTTAAAACATATTAAACTTTCAGGCTATTTCTATTCAACCACTCCTGTGTGCCTGCAACCATACTGTTTTTTTTCTAGAAGCAATTATTGTCTGCCTTATTTCTTTGCTTCCTGATCCTTTTTCTCTATCTTTTCTAAATGGAGGCCATCTGAACTAGTTTCTGAACTAGCTATATTGAGTGAGAAAGAAACAACTTTAATCTGATCTTTGCTGAAGAACAGTCCATCTTTTTAACTGACAGGTCTTAATAGGCCTGTTTTATTCAAAACCTTCTTAATTCTATCTTTTTTCTGCTTGGAGTGATTTTTATAAAAATTATAGATATAAATGAACAGCATGTCTTTATTTTATTTGTTTATTGTTGTGTGGTGCTGAGTATTGAACCCAGTGCCTCACACGTGCAAGGCAAGCACTCTGCCACTGAGCTACAGCCCCAGCCCCTGAAGTGAATTTTTGTTTGTGGTGTAAGGAAAGGGTCCAGCTTCGTTTGTTTGCATATGGATACCCAGTTTCCCCAGCATCATGTGTTAAACACACTATTATTGCCCATTGAATGTTCTTGAGGCCCTTGTCAAAAATCAATCACTATAAATATGTAGGTTTACTTCTTAACTCTCATTTCTATTCATTTGATCTACATATTAGTCAAGGCTAGCATTTATTTATTACTATATCTTGTCAAATGTTTAGAAATTATGATGTATGAGCACTACAACTTCATTGTTCTTTTTCAGTTGTTTTGGTTTTTCAAGATCCTTTACCCTTACATATACAGTTTTGGACTAGCTACACCATTTCTATAAAAAGATAAGGGCATTTATAATTTTGAGGGGAATTGTATTGAATTTCGAGAGTAATGTTATCCTACCAATATTAAGTCTTCTCATCCAAGGACCCAGGAAAATTTTTGACTTATTTAGGTCTTCTTTAATTTCTTCCAACAACATTTCAGAGTTTCAGTGTACCAGTCTTACATTTCCTTGGTTAAATTTATTTCTAAGAATTTTGATCTTTCTTACAATAATTATTATAAATTGATTTTTTAAATTTCCACTGAGATTGTTCATTACTTATAGATAGGAATATGATTTATTTTTGTGTATTGGTTTCTTATCCTGCAACATTGCTAGATACATATTAACTCTAGTAGTTTTTTTTCAGTTTCTTTGTTTCTGTAGATATAAAATTATTTCATGCAAATAAACATAGTTTACTTCTACATTTCCAATCTGTATGTCATTTATTTATTTTCCTCATATAATTATTTATTAAACAATTGTTTCTTGGTAAACTATTTCTTCCTTCAGTTCTGACTTTGCCTCACATATTTTGAATGGTGTATATAGATGCATGATATTTATAATTCATCTTGTTTTTATAATTCATCTTTTTTCTGATGAACTGACAATTTATCATCATATGATGCCCTTCTTTTTCTCTTGTAACAATTTTTTTATTAATGCTATTTTGTCTGATAATCAGATAGCCATACTAACTCTATTTTAATTACTGTTTTATGAAATATTTTCCTCTCATTTTACTTTCAAACTATTTGTGTATTTGAGTGTAAAGTCACCCTCTTGTGGATATCATAAAGTTTGACAATTATTTTTATCAATTCTGACAATTTTTGCCTTTAAAATGGAGGTTTTAATTCATTTTATTTAGTGTAATTAGTGATAAGAAAGAAATAACATCTGCCATTTTTCTTTGATTTTAAATGCCTTTTTAGTACCTTAGTTTGTTGATACTGATTTTTGTAAAATAGATCATTTTAGTTCCCTGTTCATTTTTAATATAGATAGATACATACAGATATATCTATACTGGTTCCTTATTCCATTCCACTTAGAATGTGTGTGTGTGTGTGTGTGTGTGTGTGTGTGTGTGTGTGTGTGTTTCATATAGTTATTTTCTTAGTGGTTGTCTGGGATTATAATTTATATCTCAATTTGCATCTATCTAGTTTGAATTAATATCAGATTAATTATAACAGTAAAGTATAAACGGTTCCTATATGGCTCTATCCCCCATTTTATGATGTTATTGTCACAAATTACATTTTATTTATACACTATGTGTCCATCACTTTAAAGTATTGTTTAAGCAGTTTTCTTTTAAAATGATATAAGAAAATACAGGAGTTGCAAACAAAAAATACATAATTAACATTGATGGGTTTTTTTAAATTTTCATTTTTCTATCTTTGATATTGTTCCTAATTTCTTTATGTGCATTTGACTTACTTTCTGATATTTCTGACATTCTTTCATTTCACCATGAATCCGTAGAGAATAATCAAGTCTACTAATAACAAGCTCCCTCAGATTCTTTTTTCCTCTAAGAACACCATGTTTCTTACTTCATTTTGGAGAACAGTTTGCTGGACTTAAAATTCTCTATTGACAATTATTTTTATCATTTTAAATAAATCTTCTGGTCTTCATGGTGTCCGATGAAAAATAATTTGTCTGTCTTATTATAAGGATTAGTTTTATAAGGATCCCTTATAATTGATGAGTTGCTTCTCTGTTGCTAGTTTCAGGATTCTCTTTGTTCTCTGAAGATATGACCATAACATGTCTCAGCAAAGATCTCTTTTAGTTTATTTTATTTGGGGTTCATTAAGGTTCTTAGTTGTGTGGTCATATCTTTCAAAAAATGAGCAACTTTTCAGTCATTATTTTTGCAAATATTCTTTATTTTCCTTTTTCTCCCTCTTCCCTTTTGAGACTCCCATTACACATTTGTTGGTACACTAATCATGTAATATAGGACTATTGGACTTTATTTGTTTTCTTTCTGACTCCCAATTGACCTACTTTCAAGTGTGCCAATTCTCTTCTCTGCCTTCTCAAATCTTCCACTAATTCATCTAGTGATTTTTTTCATTTGAGTTACTATATTTTTCAACTCAAGAATTTCTATTTCCTTAATATCTATTTTTATTGATATTCTTTAACTGGTGAGACATCATTTTTGTGGCTTTCTTTCACTCCCATCATGAAGTTTCTTTTAGCTATTTGAATATATTTAAAATAGGTATTTTAAAGACATTGTCTAATACTCCCAATACTTAGATTCCACCAAGACAATTTTTGTCAATTCCTTTTTGTCCACATTAACTATACAATAACTATATTTTTTATTTATTCACTTGCTGTGAAATTTTTTTTGTCAAATCCAGTCATTTTGAGTATCAAAATATGATAATTCTGGAGATTAGTTATTCCTCCATGCTTAGACTTTTTTGTTGCTGCTTGCCATAGTTGTTACTATTTGCTTAGCTACTTTCTGAACTAACTGTATGTATGCATTACTTTTACATGTAATAAATGAAGTCTTTGCTACATTAGCTTAATCAGCTAGCAAATGGACAGATTTCTGTATGCCACACATCCTTGTATGGGGCCTCTCTTTTTGGTAAGGTTCTTAACATTCTAGATACTAAAACAATTATTTGCAAATGGGCACAGTTTATGTATTGGGACTTGTCTCTAATACATGGCTGTTACAACTCTGCTTCCATTTGCACAGAACTGGATGTCATCCAGAGCTAAGGCTTAGGCCCTCAGGTATTTCCTGAGAAGATACAAAACCACTGGCACCACTGGCACCAGTGTGGACACTTATAGATTCCTAAGACTATGTAGAGCATTTGGAAGTCTGTGTTCCCCAAATCAAAAAGTCCATATTATTTTCTTCCCAAGTTTTTGGGTTAGTGTTCTGTATGATCCAACTTTATCCATTTGTCTCCAGCAGTGACAAACTCATTTGCCTTTAAATATCTTCAATAACTGTTTTTTGAATAGTCCTCTCAAAAGTGAGACTGTTAGGTGAAATTAAGGCAAATTTTTAGTCTATCTTCCAGGGAGCTACCAAATATGCTAAAACAACCAAATACAATCCTTTGAGAAAATATCTATTCTACTCCCTTTGGTACCATTATCTCTCCCTAGAACAAACTATTGTCTTCTAGGTCCCATTGAACTGGGGAATGGAATAAGGGACCACTGTAATTTAAATTTTAAAAATCTATCTGTGCCTACTCAGATTCCACTATTCTTTTCTTGATTAAGGTTCACCTTGTTTCTGTAAGCTTTTAGTTAGTCTCTGGAGATAAGAAAAATTGTGACAGATTTTTGCTAGTTTGTTAGTTGTTCTGTGGAAGATGGGTTTTTGGCATTCTCTATTTTGCCATTTTACACTCAGAGTTTTTATTAACGTCTTTGCTTAAAGACTTTTTCAGTTTGAATTATTTATGTTTTGAACGTAGCAGTAGTTGGCATTTAAAATCCTTCAAGCCTACTGCTATGGACTTAATCATGTCCCCACACAATTCATATGTTGAAGTCCTAAGCCCCAGTATGAATGTATTTGAGGATAAAGATTTAAAATGTGACTAAGAGTAAATGAGACCATTATCATGGGGTCTTAATGCAATCGGATTGCTCCCCTTATAAAAAGAGGAAAGGAATTATATTTCTCTCTTTTTAGGCACTTGCTCAGAGGAATCAGTGAGAAGCCAGCTGTCTACAAGCCAGAAAGGAAGTCTTCACCAGAAATATATCCTACCAGAACTTAATCTGGGATTTCAGTCCTGCAGAACGGTGAGAAAATTAATTTCTGTTCTCTATGGTATTTTATTGTGGCAGCCTGATAAGACAAATTTGGCCATTAATTTTTGGATTCTATTGCTTTCTGTCTTTAATTTCAAAATAGCCAATTTTTAACCCATGTGCACCTAGTTTTTTGCACATCTTGCTAAATGCAGCTAATAACAACTAACATACATTTATCAACATTCTGTTATCTAGTTTCTCCTTCTAGAGATTTGGGCTTAGTAAGTCTTTGGTGTGACTTCCAAGTTATCACATATTATGATTTCACCCAATATTTTGCCACTGTACAACTTGGGCATCCATATCTCTAGTTTTCAATGTTAGCTTATTCACTTCATATAAATTGACCACTAAGCAAACTATGCAGTAAAGTTTTTCATTATAGATGAATTCCACTTCAAAAGACAGTTTCTATATTCATTATTGTGGTGTTATCTGCTGTTACAAATGCACTCCAATCTTTATGTGACTTAAAACAACAAATGCTCATTTTTCACTTATGTAACAATTCTATGTAGATATTGGAAGATACAAGGTAACTTTCCTTCACATGGTGCCTCAGAAAACACAAAATGTCTTTCTTGTGTTAACTCTTTCTAGAAAGAGAAAGTGTAGAAGGCACTCTGGACTCATAACCTCCATGATTCAAAGTGTCATACAGCTCTGACTTATCTATGAGGTACAGTAGTCCCAAGGCCTGTGTCTCATGATATTTTTATGAGCCCATATGTTTTATTTTAAATTGATTCTTTAAAAGAAGAAAAATGAACATAATAATAACAGACATACGATTATGATTTGAACCTAGATTATATTCATTTTTGTATCAACACAGTCATAACATACAATTTTATGGAGAAAGAGGATTATGAGGTCAAAATACCTAGGGTTTTGCAAATAGCTTTGTGGCCCTGGTCATATTCTGCCCATTTTTCTTTGATGGGAACTATATTAGCTTCTGATGGCTTCTGTAACAAATTACTACAAACTCAAGGGCTTAAAATGAGAGAAACTGATTTCCTTATAGTTTTGGAGGTCAAAAACACAAAACATATTTTCTGGACAGAAACATACATGCCAACAGATGTGTTCCCTATCTGGAGGCACTAGAAGAGAATCAATTCCCTTGTCCTTTTCAACTTCAAGTGCAGCATGCCTTGCATTCCTTGAACTATAGCCCCTTCATCCAACCTCAAATCCAGCAACATAGCATCTTCAAATCTCTCTGTGACTTCATCATTACACTACCTTTGTGAGCAAATATCCCATTGCCTCCCTCTTAAAGGTTCACTTGTGATTACATTTAGGACTCATCTGAGTAATACAAGATAATCACTCAAAATCCTTAACTTTCTTCATTGACAAAGTCCCTTTCACCATATAAAGTACAATTAATAGGTTCCACAGATTAGGATGTATATACCTTTAGGGACCATTGTTTAGTTTACCATGAGTACTGATCACATTAATGCATTCGACTGCATAGGGATGGATAGAAAATGTAGTCCCTCATTGGGTGCATTTGCCAGAAATAACCCTTCACTATGGAGGTAGGAGCAGGACAGCTAGTTGCCTCTGCCACATTCCTCCATAGGGTTGTCATAAGAATTGAGATAATATGTACAAAACGCTTAGCATACTGACTGCAGCATAGTAAACTCTTGATATATCATATCTATTATTGTTCTGGTCAAATTAAATGTGTTAATTTGAACTCTTCCATTCTCTCTACCCCTTTGTTCATTTTTGTTATTCTAAAAGTTAACTTTTACTAAACATAGATAATTATTGTGAGAGAATATAAATTCATATTCCCAAAATTTTGATGATTTAAAATTGTTTTAGCCAGCTCCTTGAAAGATCTCTGATCTGAGTGAGAAAATCTGCATGTATATATTTATACATACTCATTTATTATAAATTGACATATTTATTGATATATCTAATTTCTATTTTTTTCTTTCTGCTTCCCAATCAGGCATCTTGTGCACATCAGAATATGCTTTCATTTATTCAGAGCGCACCAACTTAATGTACATAAAACTTGGCTCTCGAGTGATTTTTAGGCCTAGTTAGGGAAAGCTAATATGCTTATTTCATATTCCTCACAAGGTTTAGTAAAAGGTTTGTCCCATGCTATCCAGGACACTTTATTATGTGTAGAATATGTTTTTAGGAATTCAAAAACAAATTTGTAAGTTTGTTTTGTTAAAAAAATATTTCAACCACCTTTAAGAGTACAATTATTGATACTGGGAAAGGATATTGGGCAAATTATATTGCTAAATATATGCACAAAATTTAGCAATATAATTTGCCCAAACAAACCCCACCATTATATACCACTATAATGTACCAATAAAAATATGGATAAAGTACAATTATTGGCATCAGGTAAATTCACATTGTTGGGCAATTATTGCCACTCTCCATTTCTGGAACATTTTTATCATCCCAAATTAAAACAATACTGATTAAACAACAACTCCCCTTTCTCACTACTATCATCACCACCTTCCTCATGTAAATTCTATTCTACCATCTGACTCAATGAGTTTGAATATTCCAGGCACCTCATCTAAGTGGAACTACATAATATTTGTCCTTTCATAGATTATTTCACTTAGAATGATTTCAAGATTCATTCCTATTATAGGTTGTGTCAGAACTTCACTTTTGTGGCTGAATTTCATTGAATGTATGCAACACATTATTTTCATTTAGTCATCTGTTAATGAACATCTAGGTTTTGCCTATCATGAATGATGCTTCTACGAACATTGGTATACAAGCATTGGTTTGAGTCATTGCCTTCAGTTCTTTAGGATAGCTACCTTGAAGAAAAATTGTTGGATACTTCAGTAATTCTATGTTTAATATTTTAAGGAAATACCAAACTGTTTTCCACGGAGTTTGTACCATTTATTCATTCCCATTAACAATATCCAAGCAGTCCTATTTCTCTACATCTTCTCCAACACTTCTTTTCCATTATTTAAAATAGTAGTTATCCTACTGGGTATAAAATATTGTCTCTTTATGATTTCAGTCTGCATTTCCCTAAGACTGATGATGTTCAGCATCTTTTCAGTGCTTTCTGGCCATTTTTATATCTTCCTAGTAGAAATAAAAATAAAATTAAAATTTTCCCATATTTTAATTGGGTTATTTTCATTGTTGTTGTTATTGAATTATAGGAGTTCTTTATATATTCTGGATAATAATTTCTTATCAGACATTATCTGAAAATATTTTATACAATTATCTGGTGGTTTCTTCACTCTCTTGAGTAAGTCTTTTGATACACAAAACTCTTTTCACCCAAATTAGGTAACCTTGCCTCAGAGGTGTATATAACTTTCTCAAACTACTTAATTAATCTTGCCTATCAAGGAATTTGCAATCATTTTCTAAAGACCAGATTCAAAATCACTGTGAGGGAACTACACAAAGTCAATCAATTTGACATACCTGGATGAAGATCATTTATCTTATTCATTAACTTGAGTTTTCTTTGCACCAAAGAAATTTATGCCAGAGGCCAAGAAAGCCTTTGTGTACTTTTTTGGGGGGACTTAGTCCTCCAGACCCAAGACCTGATCATCAATTCCAAAGTAACCTTCACCCTCTTGAAGTTTGCTCTGATGTCTCAGTGTTCCTAAAGCACATGAATACATTAGTAATGGATGTAACTTAAAATGCATGCATCCTCAGAGCAGACTTATTGTTTCATCCTTTGAGTCATGGGTCTTGGGCATGGCTTCCACTTAGGTACACATGTCAGAGACTACCTTAAAGCTCATATCTCCAGGAAAAATACATTTCCACATTCCAGTAGAAACCACTGTACCATATTCCTGTTCCACCCACTGTAAACAGCAGTGATTAGCATATATACCAGCCTTTGAAAAAGGAACCTACAACCTGTTTCTGACCTGTCTCCTCTATCTGCCTATGCTGAGTTCCAAGTGAAGAGGCCAAAATAAATTCCAGATAAGTATAAATATCTTGCCTTAATTTCTAGGATGTCATCTTGGAAGTCTGAAACCTGTGTGGATAAGCCATACATCCAACATAGTATTTTAGAATAGAAGCAAAGGTTTAGAGAAGTGTGGAAGTGCATGTACATGAGGATAACCTCATAAAGACCCTGGAAGCCCCACATGGTGTAGGGAGAGTAGCTGAGTTTTTACGTCCCAAGGGGTTCCCTAAAACATTAAAGAAGAACCAGAGAATTGGAAGAAAGCTTGAGTGGGCATCAAGAGAATGTTATATTAAAAGGCCCCTATGAAGGGCAGGGCAGGTCATACACAAATGGAACCAATGCCTGTGGAGATGGACATCAGCCACTGTGGAAAGGAAATATTAGCAGAAGCCAATGTAAACGAATGTTCACTACCTTGGACAAGAAATTTATCCCCTGATATCAAGCCAATGCATGAGTAAATCTTACCTTTTATGTTAGTTAAATCATCATGAGGTAGTAATAAAAAAGGTGGGAGGGGTTGGGGATGTGGCTCAAGCGGTAGCGCGCTCACCTGTCATGCATGCAGCCGGGGTTCGATCCTCAGCACCACATACCAACAAAGATGTTGTGTCCGCCAAGAACTAAAAAGAAAATAAATATTTTTTTAAAAAAAGGTGGGAAAAATCTTGATTTGGACCATATAGTCAACCAAAGAGGAAGGAAATTTTAATAAACGACTAAAGAAGTTGATATGCTATTAGAAGAGTTGTATGGTCAAGATAAATGTTCAATGAAGTTATAGGAAAATAAAGTAACATTTTTTTCAATTCCATAAGCTACTTCAGATAAATGTTCACAACATCATTACTCATGATATTAGGGAGCTTGAGAACAAGATTATATCGTATCTATCTATCTATCTATGTAGAGAGAGAGAAAGAAAGAGAGATAGAGATAGAGAGACAGAGAAAGAGAGAGGAATTTTAGAAAATTAACTTACATGATTGTGGAGGTTGACAAGTCTGAAATCAGCAAGGCTGGCAGGATGGAATCCCAGGAAAGAGTTTATGTTGCATTGTCAGGTTCAAAGCAGTCTGGAGGTAAATTTTTGTCTTTTCTCAAAGACGTCACTCCTTTTTCATAAAACCTTCAACTGAAGGGTAATCTGCTTCACTCAAAGTTTATTGATTAAAATGTTCATCACATTTAATAACATCTTCACAGCAACCCCAAACTGGACATTATGGCAATGTCCATAGCAAAGTAGACATATAAAATTACCTATCACAGTCATCATAACAAAGGATAATTTCAGACAATTATGTGTGCAGAGTACTTGACCCCACAAATATACTAATGTTTATTTTATATGATGTAGCCCATAACTTTCTCCATGATGGTGCTATGTGCAAATCAGTGATCAGGAGTTCTCTCTATAGGAAACCAAACTAGACCTTTTAGGGATGTAGCCTCTGAGAATGAAGATAAAAATCTATGACTTACATAACCTTCCAGAAGAGCCTGCTGCTATCACCAGGTCTGTAGCTGGTTGTGACTTAGTTTAGTTCCTTGATAGTCTTATGAAACGGATGAGCTCAAGTTAATATTAACAGGAGTATCACAGGTGCTGTTTCAGGATGACACAAGACAAGCTGCCAGCTTTATGCCATTCCTTGAGCTAGGTGTCAGACACAAATGGTGACAAAGGAGACCTTGACACATCCTTCAGATATCCTTTTTCTCATGGAACTCAAATCAAAAGCAATTGTTCTTACCCTGGCTATGTATAATAACAACCTGAGGTTCTTCAAAAATACTCATGACTGGACTTCAGCTCCAGTCACTCTGATTGGAGTAAATTCTTTAATTACTTACCAGAACTGAGCTGAGGATGGTTCTGGCAGCAGGGAAGCAGCCAGAAGCAGAAGAACCTGGAGGTTCCAAGAATAGTCAGTGTCTACCCTGGCCCCCCTCATACTCTTCCTAGGCTCCAAGTATTACTTTTCCTTTTATAAACTGAGATGTTGGTTTGGATATAGGTTTGTCATATCTGTGGATTTCACAGAGCAGAAATTAAATTTTGAGAGAGTAGATTCATCTATCTAAAGTCCCATTGTAATTAAAAAAACCTAAGTTCAGGAAGTCTGAGTGTACATTTATGCTGGGTGGAAAAGGAAGGCTGGAGAGATCAAGACATGCCTGTATGATGGGAAGGTTTCCCAGAGCAAGCACATGAGGTGAGGGGCAGTCTGAGATGGGACATACCAGTGTAGCTAGGGTCCTTGGAAGCCATGGATGGGACATGACAAAAGAGGAAGGCAGGAGGTGAGCTGGAATTGAGGGTTTGGAACATTGGAAGCCTGGATAAATTCCCATGGGAAAGAGACAAGAATGAGTGGTTCTGGGGTGTTTGACACCAATATCCTTGGGAACTAGTTGTTCACTTTTTGAAAATGTCTTATTACACTGGGAGTAAAAAAAAATTGGAGTAAACATACATAATAAAATTCCCAGATCCTAAGTGCACATTTTGATTAATCATCACCAGCTGCACACACCTGAGCCCCATCTATCAGGAATCCACATCACTAGTGCCCAGAGATCATCTAACTATCTCTTGGATAGGCACATTCCTCCTCTTCAATATATGGGAGATAGGACTCCAAAGAGCCTTCAGCCTGTCTTGGAAGTTTGTTCTTTGTATATTTTTCATATGCAAGTAATAACATGGGAGCAAATAGATTATTAAATAAGTTTTAGTTAATGCTATAACAGCCGATATCACGGAGAAGAACCAGTGGGCATAGGGAGAAAAGAGGTACTAAATTTGCTTATTAAAATCAGAGATCAGAGCATGGGGTTGTAGCTCAGTGGTAGAGTGCTTGCCTAGCACATGTGAGGCCCTGGGTTTGATCCTCAGCACCACATAAAAATAATTAAATAAAATAAAGGTATTATTTTTAGTTCATCTACAACTAAAAATATTTTTAAAAAATCAGGGATCAGGGCCAGGGTTGTGGCTCAGTGGTAGAGCACTTGTCTGGCATGCATAAGGCACTGGGTTCAATCCCCAAAACCACATGAAAATAAAAACAAATAAAATAAAGGTATTGTGTCCATCTACAACTAAAATATATATACATATTTTTTTAAGAATCAGGGATCACTTCACCAGCGAAGTCATATTTGAACTATGCTTTCCTTTTTTAAGGTTTAAAAGTTCAAAGACTATAGATAAGTACGGAAAATAATACCAGATGCAGATGCCAAAAATGCAATACAGAAATGCTTATATATTCCCCTTATTTCTTGAGAAATAAGTAAAAATGAAATAAACAATTATAGGTATGACTGAATTCCTTGTTATTCTCTATCTCAATCTCATCACCACATTTTTCCCACTTAAAAGTGAGGATTTGGGCTGGGGATATAGCTCAGTTGGTAGAGTGCTTGCCTAGTATCCACAAAGCCATGGGTTCAATCCCCAGGAACACACATACACACACAAAAAAAAAATAGTAAGGATTAGCATGAATTTACTATATATTTCCAGTTCTTACTTTTATACTTTTACTTCAAATATGTATATCCATGGATTGTTGAATCTTGCCTTTTAAATTTTTTGAAAAATGTATACTTGACCAAAATAATTGTATCTATTTATGATGTACAATGTTTTGTTTTAGCATATGTATACATTTTGAAATGACTATTATCTATGAAGCTGTTCAACATACCCATCACCTCACAAAGTTACCTTTTATTTCTGTAACTGAGTACATTTAATATCTATTCTCCCAACAATTTTCATGTATACAATATAGTATTATTACCTAT
This sequence comes from Spermophilus citellus, assembly GCF_964194105.1. Lineage (NCBI taxonomy): Eukaryota > Metazoa > Chordata > Mammalia > Rodentia > Sciuridae > Spermophilus > Spermophilus citellus. Next base: position 104,434,203 of record NC_138190.1, read on the forward strand.
AGTTGTGAAATTCAGAGTCAATAGAAATGAAAACTAGACCTGGAAAGAAATTAGGCAGAAACAAGTCTTTCTTCGGGGCTTCTGCTTGAGAAAGAATGGAGAATAACTGAGAGAGTCAAGCAAAGGACAAAGTTTTATAGCTTCTAAGGTATTTATAGGGTAGGCAGGAACTTGGTCTCTTGATGTTATAACATATAGAGGTAGGATTTTTATTTGCACATACTCTGTTCTTCATCATGCCTCTTCATGCAGTGCATGTCTCATTGTCATATTAAGTCTAAATGGGTATGTGTTTTAACATGTATCAACTTTATTTTATTCCAGCAATGTTTTTTAGTTTTCAACATACAAGTCTTTCACCTTTATATTAGTTAATTTTAAGTTGCCAATAACACAGTAACACAGATTAATACAGATTAGATCATTTATAAAGAAAGGAAGTTTATTTTGGCTTATGATGGTGGTCTAAGACTGAGGGGTTGCATCTGGTGATGGTTTCTTGCTGGGAGAGTCCCAATGAGGCACAGGTCATTTCATAACAAGAGATAGGGAGCATGCCTGTATATGTGTGTCTATTCTGATCTGTCACTCTTTTCTGATAAAGCCACCAAGATTCAATCATGGGGTCTCTATTTTAATGAACTTATATAATACTAATCACCTCTCAAATGTTCCATTTCTTTTTTTATTTGTTTTATTAGATATACATGACAGAATAATGTGTTATACATACAGATTATACATACCTGGAGTATAACTTCCCATTCTTGTGGTTGTTCATGATGTGGAGTTTTACTGGTCATGTATTCACATATGTATACAGTAAAGCTATGTCTGATTCATTCTACTATCTTTCCTATTCTCACCCCCCTCTTCCCTTCATTCCCCTTTGTCTAATTCAATGAACTTCTATTCTTCCCTCCCCTTGTGGTGTGTTAGCATCCATTTCTAAACACCATAATTGGATTGGATTAATTGTCTATCCTCTTAACACCTGACAATGGGGTTTAAATTTCAACACATGAATCCTTGGATGACACACTCAAACCATATCCAAATCATTATGACTTCTTGGGTGACATGGAAATTGTGATTCCCCTGCCCCAGTCTACCCAGTAGCTGGGATTATAGTCATCTATCACCATATCCAGCTTCAGCTTGCTAGTATTTCATTGATGATGATGAACTTTTACATTCATCAGGGATAATGGCTTGTAATTTTTTTCCTTGTGGTGTCTTTGTTTGGCTGTCCCATTTAGTCTCATAAAATGAGTTTAAGCCTGTTCACTCCTTTCCTTTTTGGTGTGGGGAGAGTTTGAAATGGATTGGTACTAATTATTCCATAAATGTCTAGTAGGATTCACCAGTGATATCATCTGGTCCTAGTTTTTTTTTTTGGATGAGATGTTGCTAATTGCTGATTCACCCTCCTCATTAGTTATGTCTATTTAGATTTTCTATTTCTGCATGACTCAGTCTTACTGGGCTGTATAGTTCCAGGAATTTATTCATTTATTCTACATTATCAAATTTGATGGGGTGAATTTATTCATAATAGTGTCTTCTAATCCACTTTTTAAAAACTAATTTTTATGTTTATGTGACAGCAGAATGCATTACAATTCTTACTACACATATAGAGCACAATTTTTCATATCTCTGGTTGCATACAAAGTATATTCACACCAATTTGTGTCTTCATACATGTATTTGGATAATAATATCCATCACAGTCCACCATCATTTCTAATCCCATGCCCCCTCCCTTCCCCTCACACCCCTCTGCCCTATCTAGAGGTCATCTGTTCCTCCCATGCTCCCTCTCCCTACCCCACTATAAGTCAACATCCTTATATTAGAGAAAACATTTGGCATCTGGTTGTGGGAGATTGGCTAACTTCACTTAGCATTATCTTCTCTAACTCCATCCATTAACCTGCAAATGACATGATTTTATTTTCTCTTATTGTTGAGTAATATTCCACTGTGTATATATGCCACATTTTTTATCCATTCATCTATTGAAGGGCATCTATGTTTTGCTATTGTGAATTGTGGTGCTATAAACATTAATGTGGCTGTGTCCCTTTAGTATGCTGTTTTTAAGTCCTTTGGGTATAGACCGAGGAGAGGGACAGCTGGGTCAAATGGTGGTTCCATTCCCAGTTTTCCAAGAAATCTCCATACTGCTTTCCAATATGGCTGCACCAATTTGCAGTCCCACCAGCAGTGTATGAGTGTGCCTTTTCTCTCACATCCTTGCCAACACTTATTGCTGTTTATCTTCATAATAGCTGCCATTCTGACTGGAGTGAGGTGAAATCTTGGAGTAGTTTTGATTTCCATTTCTCTAATTGCTAGCGATGATGAACGTTTTTTCATATATTTGTTGATTCTATATCATCTTTTTTTAAAGAGAGAGAATTTATTTATTTTTTAGTTGTAGTTGGACACAATATCATTATTTTATTTATTTAGTTTAATGTGGTGCTGAGGGTCAAACCCAGGGCCTCACACATATGCTAGGCAAGCACTCTACCACTGAGCCACAATCCCAGCCCTGATTGTATATCATCTTCTGAGTCCTTGTCTGTTCAGGTCCTTGGTCAATTTAACAATTGAGGTTTTTTTTTTTTTTTTTTGAGTGTGTGTGTGTGTGTGTGTGTGTGGTGTGTGTGCTTAGCTTTTTGATTTATTTATATACCCTAGAGATTAGAGCTCTATCTGAAGTGTGAGGGGTAAAGATTTGCTCCCAAGATGTAGGCCCTCTGTTCACCTCACAAATTGTTTATTTTGCTGAGAAGAAACTTTTTAGTTTGACTCCATCCCATTTATTGATCTTTGATTTTAATTCTTCTGCCAAAGGAGTCTTATTAAGGAAGTTGGGGCCTAAACCTATATGATGGAGATTTGGGCCTAATTTTTCTTGTATTAGACACATGGTCTCTGGTTTTATTCCTAAGTCCTTGATCCATTTTAAGTTGTTTTGTGCATGGTGAGAGATAAGGGTTGCATATAGATTTCCAGTTTTCCCAGCACCACTTGCTGAAGAGGATCTCTTTTCTCCAATGAATGTTTTTGGCACCTTTGTCTAATATAAGATAATTGTAACTTTGTGGGTTAGTCTCTGTGTCCTCTATTCTGTACCATTGGTCTTCCAGTCTGTTTTGGTGCCAATACCATGCTGCTTTTGTTACTATTGCTCTGTAGCATAGTATAAGGTCTGGTTTAGTGATGCCACCTGCTTCAGTCTTCTTGCTAAGGATTGCTTTAGCTATTCTGGGTCTCTTATTTTTCCAGATGAATTTCATGACTGCTTTTTCTATTTCTATGAGGAATGTAATTGATATTTTGATTGGAATTGCATTAAATCTATGTAGTGCTTTTGGTAGTATGGTCATTTTTATAATATTAATTCTGCCTATCAAAGAGCAAGTTAGATCTTTCCATCTTCTAAGGTCTTCTTTGACTTCTTTCTTTAGGATTCTGTAATTTTCATTATATAGCTGTTTTACCTCTTTCATTAACTTGATTCCCAGGTATTTTATTTTATTTTTGAGACTATTGCAAATGAGGTAGTATTCCTTATTTCACTTTATGTGGATTTGTCATTGATATACAGAAATGCCTTGATTTATGGGTGTTGATTTTATATCCTGCTACTTTGCTGAATTCATTAACTAGTTCTAGAAGTTTTCTGGTGGAAATTTTAGGGTCTTCTAGGTATAGAATCATATCAGCAAATAGTACCAATTTGAGTTTTTCTTTTCCTATGTGTATCCCTTTAATTTCTTTCATCTGTCTAATTGCTCTAGCCAGTGTTTCAAGAACTATGTTAAATAGAAGTGATGAAAGAAGGCATATCTGTCTTGTTCCAATTTTTAGAGGGAATGCCTTCAATTTTTCTCCATTTAGAATGATGTTGGCCTGGGGCTTAGCATAGATAGCTTTTATGATGTTAACATATGTTTCTTTTATTTCTAATTTTTCTAGTGTTCTGAACATAATGGGGTGCTGTATCTTGTCAAATGCTTTTTCTGAGCCTATTGAGATGATCATATGATTCTTGTCTTTAAGTCTACTGATATGATGAATTACATTAATTGATTTTCATGTGTTAAACTAACCTTGCATCCCTGAGATGAATCCCATTTGATCATGGTGCAAAATCTTTTTGATATATTTTTTGTATTCGATTTGCCAGGATTTTATTGAGAATTTTTGCATCTATGTTCATTAAAAATTTTGGTCTCAATTTTTCTTTTTTTGATGTGTCTTTGCCTGGTTTTGTAAACAAGGTGATATTGGCCTCATAAAATGAGTTTTGGAGTGCTCCTTCTTTTTGTATTTCCTGAAATAAATTGAAGATTATTGATATTAGTTCTTCTTTAAAGGTCTTGTACAACTCGGCTGTGTATCCATCTGGTCCTGGGCTTTTCTTGGTTGCTAGACTTTTGATGGCATCTTCTATTTCATCACTTGAAATTGATCTGTTTAAATTGTGTATATCATTCTAATTCAATTTGAGCAAGTTACATGACTCTAGAAATTTGTCAATGCCTTTATTATTTTCTATTTCATTGGAGGACAAGTTTTCAAAATACTTTCTAATTATCTTCTGTATTTCTGTAGTGTCTGCTGTGATATTCCCTTTTCATCATGTATGTTAGTAATTTGAGTTTTCTCTCTCCTTCTCTTCATTAGCATGGCTAAGGGTCTGTCGATTTTATTTATTTTATCAAAGAACCAACTTTTTGTTTTGTCAATTTTTTCAATTATTTCTTTTGTTTCAATTCCATTGATTTCATCTCTGGTTTTAATTATTTCCTATATTTTGCTGTTATTGGGTATTGATTTGTTCTTCTTTTTTCTAGGACTTTGAGAAGTAATGTTAAGTTATTTATTTGTTGACTTTTTCTTCTTTTAAGGAATGAACTCAATGCAATGAACTTTCCTCTATGAACTGCTTTCATAGTGTTCCAGAGATTTCAATATGTTCTATCTGTGTTTTCATTCACCTCTAAAATTTTTAAATCTTTTCCTTGATGTCTTCTGCAACCCATTATTCATTCAGTAGCATATCGTTTAGTCTTCAGGTGTTGGAGTGGATTTTATTTCTTATTTTATCATTGATTTCTAATTTCATTCTATTATGATCTTATAGAATGCAGGGTAGAATCTCTACTTTTTAATTTTTGCTAAGAGTTGCTTAGAGAAGGATCCATGTGCTGCTGAGAAAAAAAGTGTATGCACTTGTTGATGAATGAAATAGTCTATATATGTCTGTTAAGTCTAAGTTATTGATTATATTATTGAGTTCTATAGTTTCTTTGCTCAGCTTTTGTTTGGAAGATCTAACCAGTGGTGAAAAAGGTGTGTTAAAGTCACCCAAAATTATTGTGTTGTGGTCTATTTGACTCTTTAACTTGAGAAGAGTTTATTTGATGAATGTAGATGCTCTATTGTTTGGGGCATATATATTTATATTTGTTAAGTCTTGTTGGTGTATGCTTCCCTTGAGCAGTATGAAGTGTCCTTCTTTATCCTTTTAATTTGAATTTAGCTTGAAGTCTACTTTATTTGATATGAGTATGGAAACCCCTACTTGTTTCTGCAGTCCATGTGAGTGGTATGATTTTTCCTAACCCTTCACCTTCAGTCTGTGAATGTCTTTTCCTATGAGATGAATCTCTTGGAGGCAGAATATTGTTAGGTCTTTTTTTTTTTTTATCCATCCTGCTAGTCTGTGTCTTTGGCTGGTGAATTTAGGCCATTAATATCCAAGGTTATTATTGAGACATGATTTGTATCCCAGGCATTTTTGTTTATTTTTGGTATTTAATGTGACTTGGTTTCTCCTCTGATTAGATTTTCCTTTAGTGTAATACGTCCCTCTGGTGATTTTCCTCATTGTTTTTCATTTCCTCTTCTTGGAATATTTTGCTGAGGATGTTCTGTAGTGCTGGCTTTCTAGTTGTAAATTATTTTAACTTTTAATTATCATGGAAGGTTTTTATATCATCATCAATCTCAAGCTTCTTGGTTGACATCCATTTTCTTTCAGAGCTTGGTATATGTTGTTCCATGATCTCCTGGCTTTGAGGTTCTAGGTTGAAAAATCTGCTGAGATACGATTTGGTCTCCCCCTATATGTGATCTGACTCATCTCTCTTGCAGCCTTTAAGATTCTATTCTTATTCTGTATGCTTGGCATTTTCATTATAATGTGCCTTGGTGTAGTTCTGCTGTAATTTTGTACATTGGGCATCCTGGAAGGCTCTTGTATTTGGTTTTCCAATTTGTCTTTCATGCTTTGGAAATTTTCTGATATTATCTCATTGAAGAGATTGTGCATTCCTTTGGTTTGAAACTCTGTGCCTTCCTCTATCCCAATAACTCTTATATTTGGTCATTTGATGCTATCCCATAATTTTTGGATGTTCTGTTCATGGTTTCTTACTATCTTCACTGTGTGATCAACTTTATTTTCCAGATTGTATACTTTTTCTTCATTATCTGACGTTCTTTTCCCTAAGTTATCTCGTCTGTTGGTTATGCTTTCTATTGAGTTTTTTATTTGATTTATTGTAGCCTTCATTTTTAAGGATTTCTGACTTTTTTTTCAGAGACTCTGTCTCCGTCTTAAAGTAATCTTCTGCTACCTGTATTTGCTCTTTTATCTCTTTGTTGCAGTTATCAATTTTTGCCTGTATTTATTCATTTAGGCCTTTCTCTAATTAACAGATTATTTTGATTATGAACATTCTGAACTCCTTCTCTGACATTTCATCAACTTCGCTGTCCATGGGTTCTGTTATTATAGTATCCTGGTGTGTTTGGGGCACTTTCCTCCCTTGATTTTTCATGTTGTCTATGTGTCTTCCTTTCTTTCAGTGTGGATCTGAGATATTACAGTTCATTCCCTATATTCTTGTAGTACTCCTGCAGATTGTCTGTACCTCACCATGATGTTGGGCTTCCAGACCCTGTTAGTATCCATCAATGTATGCTACTGCATCTAAAGTTGGTGGCAGCAATAGCTGAGGTAACTCGAGATAATAGTTATGGTGCCCCAAAATGGAAGCAATGTCTTACAGAGATGGGGCCGAAAGTGTGGGCCTCATACTCCCTTTGGGATGCCTGCTCTAAGATGCAGCTGTTTCTTGGCCCTGTCTGTTGTCAAAAAGTTAGGGGCTACTGCTTGGGTAAGGCTATGGCAATGACTGCAGTGTCCCAAGATGGATGTGGGTTAGGCTTAGGGTCCCAGGTGGGGGTATGGGGGGGGGGGACTCAGACATACCCTGGACCTGGGTCCTGCGCAAGTTGGTGTGGACAGATCTGGGTCAGACCTGGGCTCCCAATTAGTCTGCTGGTCAGAAGAGGCGGTCCTGTGCTGGAGGTTGGGGTCTGGCTAGTGCTGCTGGTCGAAGAGTGGACCCAGGCCTACTGTGAGCCTGAGTCCTGTGTGGGCTGGTATAGATGGATCTGGGCTGGGCATGGACTCCCTCGGTAGTCTGCTGGTCAGAAGAGGCAGTCCTATGCTGGAAGCTGGGCTCTGGTGGGTGTCTGCCCCACTGGTGGAGGAGGGGACCCAGGCCTACCTTCTGATCCACTTTGTGTCATTAGTTGTATTATCTCCTGTTTTATTTCTGATTTTGAGTCTTCTATTTTTTAGAATACCTACAGGTTTGCCATCTTTTCAAAAACCAATTTTAATTTATGTTTTTTTATTGGTTGTTCACAACATTACAAAGCTCTTGACATATCATATTTCATACATTAGATTGAAGTGGGTTATGAACTCCCAATTTTACCCCAAATGCAGATTGCAGAATCACGTCGGTTACACATCCACAATTTTACATAATGCCCTATTAGTGACTGTTGTATTCTGCTACCTTTCCTATCCTCTACTATGCCCCCTCCCCTCCCCTCCCATCTTCTCTCTCTACCCCATCTACTGTAATTCATTTCTCTCCTTGTTTATTTTCCAATTCCCCTCACAACCTCTTATATGTAATTTTGTATAGCAATGAGGGTCTCCCTCCATTTCCATGCAATTTCCCTTTTCTCTCCCTTTCCCTCCCATCTCATGTCTCTGTTTAAAGTTAATCTTTTCTTCCTGCTCTTCCTCCCTACTCTGTTCATAGTTGCTCTCATTATATCAAAGAAGACATTTGGTATTTGTTTTTAAGGGATTGGCTAGCTTCACTAAGCATAATCTGCTCTAGTGCCATCCATTTCCCTGCAAATTCCATGATTTTGTCATTTTTTAGTGCTGCGTAATATTCCATGGTGTATAAATGCCAATTTTTTTATCCATTCATCTATTGAAGGGCATCTGGGTTGGTTCCACAGTCTAGCTATTGTGAATTGTGCTGCTATGAACATCGATGTGGCAGTATCCCTGTAACATGCTCTTATTTTCTATTTTTATATTCTGTTTTATTTCTGCTCTAACATTATTTTTTCTCTTACACTAACTTTAGACACAACTTTTTTATTAGTTCCTTGAGATATAAAGTTAGGGTTCTTTTCAGATCTTTCTTCCACTTAATGTATTTATCACTATGTATTTTAATGTCAGCATTTTTGCTGCATCTCAGACTTTTTGGTATACAGTGATGACATAAATATTATTAGTATTTCCATTTATAGATTGGAAAAATAAGGTACAGGATTTAGCTACCTTGCTCAAGATTACAAAATAGTGTAAGTAGCAGAAGTAGGATTGTAATGTAACTTCATTGAAACCAGACTCCATTTCAATAGTTAACTTTCTGTACTAGGAATCACTATCCATTTCTGGGCTTCCAATTTCATATCCATAAAACCAAAGTGTGAACTATATCAGAAATGAGAAAACCTACAAGAAAGTGTGTCTAATAAGAAAAAAATTTGAAACCCATATATTTACAAAATGTGTATGTATACAAATATGCACATTTTTGTAAACATATATTTATTTTAATCTGGAAGTGCAACATCTGCAATAGTACTTATGCATTTGTTGCTATTTCCCTATTGCTGAAAGATTTTTACCTTGGGACTAGAATTAACTATGGAATTAATCCTCACTGTGCTATTTGTGTATGCCAAATTCTAATACAGGAATTTGAATACATATTATCTGAAATTAAATCTACTTTGGATAGTGAGGTGAGTTGGTATGCATGGGCAGAAAAACTCTGAGGATTCAAAACTATAAAACTTCATTGAAGTTAGAGATCAAAAGAGAGAGTAACGAGGATATTCCTACTTGATGGAGTGTGACAGGAGTGCAATATTTGAAAAAGAGTCTGTCTGATTAGAACACTGAGGATGAGTGGCTATAAGATATAATATGAGTGAATGACTCCTTCTCCATTGGCAGCTTAAAACTTAGCAAGATGAGAACATTTGGGGGAAGGTAAGGTTGTTCAGGGGAATTTATTTGTCTCTTGCTCTATTGTTCCATGCTTACTAGGTCACAAAGCAGTAAGCTCTGTTTCTCAGTAGTATAGTGGGAAAAGTTTCATTCAACCTACCAATGGCAGTTCTGACAAGAACACAGAGAAGCATTCTTAAAGGGTAGAAGGAAGGAAGTTGAGAAATTTACATATAAGCCACTACCGGGCATTTTTATATCCATTGATCTTATTGGAATACTGGAATATGAGGCCCTGACCTGCATTTCAACTATTTCAATGGCAAAGGCATTGGTCATTCCAGTCAAATTTTCTGGGGCTAAATAATTGGGGGAGAGGGATTCTGAAGAATATATTAACATAGAACCTTCTTTTGTTACAAATAAATCAGCCATTGACTTTCTGAATCTTTAGTCACAGGATTAATCTTTCACAGACAGGTGTACCAGGTCCAATATTCACCCCTTTGTAAAAGAAGGCAAGTTCAAGCCCACATCAATCACATCACATCAGGATATTATATTTATTTATTTATTTACCATTATATTTATTTATTTGCCATTATAATATGAACATGCAATTGCCCAAATCATACTTCTGTTGGGTCCACAACTTTCCCTAGAAACAGAACGCTTCTAGTGCTTTTCTCCAAAATCATCAGCAGAAAGGTCCTATTAAATTGGATAATAGGGTGAAGAGTTATTTCATGCTGATCCAAGAATCCAACTTCAGGGACCTCTACATCTTCAGTCCCCTCTTCACCAAGGTGCAGCACAGCCTTATGGGCAGCCTGTGGTGAGGAGAACAAACATTATTGGTCCCCTGAAATTATAGCAACAGTCTTTGGAAAGGTTTGGAGGTAGTGGGAAAAAAGGATATTTGGGACTACCCATTTTCTATATTATGTTGATGCTGCTTGAATATAAAGGTTACTTGGCTAAGTGCAGTTAAAGAATCTCTGGCATTTTAGGGCTAGTTGTTAGGTCTATTCTCCATGGCCTTCTGCCTCCAAAAGTCACCTGTTAAGCGCCTGACCCATCTTCAGAACTGTATCTCACCAGAGTCACTTCTGATTCTTAAGGTTTTCCATTAATGTCATTTTAGGTAAGAGATGGAAGGAGCTATTGGAGTGACTTATTTGTTGTAATGGGAATAAATCTGATGTAATTGTGGCCTAGAATGAGTCACACCCATAGATAACAGATTCTTTTCAGTGATACAATGAAAGGGGTGAATTAATTGACTCTCAATGGCTCTTCCAACTCATAAATTCAAGGACTCTTAATCTACCAACTTACATAGGAAAGTTTCAAACCGTTGTCCTCTGTGAGTCCAAGAAAATCAGCATTTTCAGCAAAGGCATCCTTGAGGCCCATTTTCATAAGCATGGTTCCAAGATTGTATGTGGCAGAAATGGAAAACTTTGGAACAAACAAGTCAATCCACCTGTGGGGATTGAAGAAGGAGAGATACTGCAATCACTACACCAATTGTGATTCTCTCCTTCTCTATATCTCTCATGATGGTATTTTAATAGACTCTGATCTTCCCTTAAATATTGATAACCACTGCTATGTAGATGAATACATGATATAAAAACCACATAAGTTATGTGGAAGGAATGCATTCTGTTTAGCCAATGTTGGGCTATAACTTTGGGCTGCAACTCCTCTATTATAAAAAAGAAACATCTTGGTGGTGTTGGCCAAGGTTAAGGAGCCAGTGGCACAAAGGTCAAAGGATTTCTTCTAGGAATATAATAGTTTACCATCTTGTACTCCCAGCCCAGAATCATGCCCAACCAACTCAACTTTGAAATCCTACTCATCCCCAAAGCTCTAGTTGGTGTTGAGGAGGTCAACAATTTATTAGCTGGTTGACTTTGGAGACTTCATTTTATCTTTCTAGGCCTTTCTTTCTAATTTGAAAGATGTCAATAATAGTACCTCCTTGCAGGTTTGACAAAGTGCTTAGGTCAAATGAAGTGATAAAGTGTCCATCAACCTGCCTGGCACATGGTTTGATTTAGCATACTCTAATGATAATCACATAACTGGTTCAGGGTCATTCTCCAGCTTCTGGGTTTCTGTTGAACTTTGTCTTACCTGCACCATTATGCCCACCTTTTACCCCTCATATTCTCTATATCATTTACCCCTTCTGCAGTAAGCGGTTCCATTTTTTCAGTATTTTTGATGACATGGTTGCTTCTACCTGCTCCATCTGTCCCTCTTTTGGAAAAACAAAGAGTGCAAGTGCATTCTTGCTGTAGTCCATTTGCAGTACTGTGCAGTTCAATTCCATATCTACCAGGTGATAGTATTGTTCTGTCTGGTGCATCATGGGCACTTGCACTGTGGTGGTCTTGTCCACTAAGAAACTGGAGCTCTCTTCTGTCTTAGATGGATGAAAAGGATTTGCCCACTGGGCTTAAAATACAGAGAAAAGAGAGGTGTTTCTTTTAAACCAGTATTAATACCAATGAGAGTGCTTCCATTTGCCATCTCATCTAGTAATTAAGACTACCAAGAGGTAGGTACCAACTGTCAGCCAGTTTTACAATGAGCACCTTAGGATCAGAGAAACAAAGTCACTTGACATGGTCACCCAGCTAGCAAATGGCATTGTTTGTGTTCAAAACCAATATACTTAAACAGAGCCCACCAGAGCGACAATTTTCTCTTCCATAAAAGGTATAAGGACATCCAACATACAGGGTGAAATGAGACAAAAAATCCATTCTGCTACTTTAACCACCTATATGTGTGTGGTTTATGGCCAATAATTTTTCACTTCTCCACCAACCTGGCTGACATATACTATAGAATTATATGAAATTATTTGGCACAATGATTTCTTGTTGTTACATGGAACAGCTTTACAGTTAGAAAGTCTTGGTTGGGAACACCAGCTTTGAAACTTATTAACTGTATGAACTTGGATTAGATGAAAATGAGGATTGGATAAGACAATATATGTAAATCATATGTAGCATAGTGTTTGGTACATAAGGAGTACATGATACATGATAAAAGTATTTATGTAATTTGTCCAAATATGCATAACAAGTGAGGGTCACAGTAGAGTTTACATATAAATCTTTTTACTTGCCAAGAACAGGCTTGTCCAACTTCACCAAATATTTTGAAAACCACAAATTTTTAGCCAAATATGAGCAGGATGTTCATACCATTGTCACCCACCTCTCTGAAAGGGCGCTCTCCCTAGAAATTTCCTGGGCTCATTCACAGAGCTGTGTGTCCTTCCTGGATGATCCAATACTATGCACAGCTATGTCCAGTGGAGCAGATCATTGTGGTATGAGGGACACCTACTGATGCCAGTAATAAGAGACCATGAGCTCCCCCCAGCGCTCCACCAAAGTATCTGAACAGTAGACTTGAAATTGACATACTAGAGCCTTACCTCTAAAATAAATATAATTCACCAGGACCATGATGGTGTTCCGCTTGAGGTCTTGGATTAGGTTCACAATTTTCCCTTTGGTTTGCTTCTGCACATGACAGTTTATCTCCTGTTGGGCTGCAGAAACATTGGAGAAGTCAGTAGAAAAGACTTCAGTCTCATAGAGGGTCTTGACATCATCCAAGAACTTTCCCAGTGGTTTCAGATGCTTCCCAATGAAGAGGGCATTTCCCATCTGCAATTCCAGTTCCTTCTTTGGAAAATTCAGTGAACAAATCAGGTGTTGGAAGCCCTGCTGTATCTCTGCCACTGGAGTGTCTGTGATGTTGTACCCTAAGACCTCCAGGATCTGAGTTTGGGTACTGGAGCCAGCTGCAAAGGAAAGCATGGCCAAAGCTGCAGCAATGCTCACAGGGGAAAAGAAGATGTTCCGTTCTGGGATCTCCACAGTGAGCCTCCGGTACAGGTTGAATGCAAAGTCAGCATTGATGGATGACATCTTATAGAGAGTGGCATTTTGTTTGGGCAAATGGCAGGTAGTTACTTTGCCTTCAGAGCTGTTAGGTGGTGTACAATGGATTGTAGCATGAAGCCCAAGTACCAACAGAATCAGATAGAAGAACAATGACATTCTGGAAGGAAGATAATCTATAAAAGATGAATTGAGAGAACCATTGGGGAAGATTAGCTGGATTAAACACTCTCTGATCCAGAGACATAAAAATCATCCATCTTGATCAATAAAACAATAGCAAATATTTGATGGTGTGTTCACCAAGGAATGGGTGGTTATTTCTCTCCTCTATAAAGCTTATGACAGGGGCTGGGGATGGGGCTCAGTGGTGGAACACTTGCCTAGCATGTGTGGGGCACTGGGTTTGATACTTAGCACCACATAAAAATAAACAAATAAAATAGAGAGGCATTCTGCCCCTCTATAAATACAATTTTAAAAAAAAGCTTATGACAGGAGCTAGGGTTGTGGCTCAGCAGTAGAGCGCTCACCTAGCACTGCGAGGCACTGGGTTTAATACTCAGCACCACATAAAAATTAAATAATTAATTAATTAAAGGTATTACATCCAACTACAACTAAAGCATCTTTTTAAAATAAAGCTTACTACATATCTATTTGGGGCAGTTACTAGGAGAAATGTGTTGTTAGGGCCACAAAAATAATGTCATGTACTCTCATTAAGTGTAAGAACAACATATGAAAATACTGTGAGTATATTAAGTTGATTGAAATCAAATTACTTTTTGTTTAAACTAGAGTAGCCTTATGGAGAGGGAAGAATTCCTAGGTAGAACTAGCACTCCTTCTGCTTATGTTATTATAGTTTAGTATTTTGAATTGTGTTGGTGTGTTTAATTTAGCATATTCTTAAGCTAACATCTGTGAAATGAGATGACAGAACACCTATAATTTCCATAGCTAAGAGAAAAATATAAGAGGAATTTATATGGCATATGATTAGTTAGAATAAAACAGTAGTGATTTATGGAACCATGTTCAAAGTCATGAGCAAAAATTTGTGCATTTATTAAATACATGGAAGCCACAGTAGTATTTTCAAACAACAAGAAAATAAAAGTACAGCTTTCTGTGTTTTAGATCTCTTTTACCATCAGATTCATCTAAAGAGTCATTTATAATTTTTAAGACCTATTTACACTATTATTCTCACATGCATGTTATTTTGTAATTATTAGAGTGGGACCAGAATGCTGTAGCATATGCTTCTCTGAACCTGGAAGAGTACAAGGAAACTGCACAAGGGAATCAGCTGTGGACTAACCAATGACAATGGATAAGTGGCTAAAATGAAGAGATCCCTGGAGTCAAGACAGGGCTCCTTTCTCAAACTTTCCTCTTCTTCCTGAATGATTTCATACTAGGAACTTAAATGTTACCTCAGAAACCACTTTCTCTCTAGTCCACATTGTTCTCCTGAATTCTTAAACATCTACCCAGCTGCATACTGGACACATCCACCAGGATGATCCACTCATGCTCTGGTCTCAAATGGGAAAATTCAAAGTTTCAAAATATAAACATATCATTTCCCCAACCTTCGAGTGCATTCCTTCATCTTTAATCCATCACAGTCTATTTCATCACTCTTTGTGGAGAACTCCATGCCTGAAACCTGGGATTCATCCTGAGAGTTTCCTTCATTCTCATTCCCCACTTCTAATGAATCATGATGCCCTGTGAACACTGCCTGAATATGTCTCACAACTTCTGCTTTCTGTCCATTCCTCTGTTTCCATTGCCTCAGTTCATGGCCAGAACCACTGTGTCAACTCCTATGAGACCACACTGTCTGCTATTTCCTCCACCCCTTCCTCCTTAAACTACTCTAACCAATCTCAATATTGTCACAAGAGTCCTCTTTCTGTAAAAGACCAAGGCTGATTAGAAGGTCAATTATCAGATGACCATCCTTAGACCTTGGCCTCTGGACCTAGGAACTTGGAGCTGACAGTTATTTGGGACTCTGGCTTCTGATAGAGATGTTTAAAGTTCCCAAAGAGAAAATAAGTACTTACAGCACATTCTCAAGAAGTCACTTGCACCTCTCTGAAAGAAATACCTTTCCATCTTTATAACATGCCCTCTATTGCAAAACTAGAACACTCTTAGTTATAAATTAACCCTGGCATGAACCATGGGATGATATTTTCAAAACTGATTTACAAAACCAAGGCCAAAAGGAAAAAAGCAAAAATGATAAGATTTGAACTTTGAGTGATTGCTTTGGCTGCTAGATCCTTTATCTAAATCAAAAGAGGAAGAGGGTTGTCAGAGCCAGTGTAGTCCATATTCGTGCTAGGAAAAGTGTCTTTTCAGCAGACAGAATGACATCCATGAGTAAAAGGGCCAAAAGTCACAGGAAAAAGACAGTTATTGCCATCAAGGCCAAATAGTGCTAGGATTGGCAGTATTTGGAGAGAAAGGTACACATAGGCAGAGGCTGGGTAAACCTCTCTAATGGGTGCTGTAGAAATGATTTCTTCATTTGTGGAGGAAGTGATATCAAAGGTAACCTCTAACACATCGTGGGTTTGGGTTTGGAATGTCCCCCAAAAGCTCATCTATTAAAGACTTGGTCTCCCATGCAGCAATGTTTTGAGGTGAGTCTTTGGGGAAAAGTTTGGAATATGAGAGCTCTAAATTCATCAGTGGATCAATCTATTTGGTGGATAAATAATTTAAATTAACTAGTTGGTAGAAGTAGAAACTGTAGGCAGGTAGGGCATGGTTTGAAGAAGTATAGGGTACTGGGAATTTATAGTCCTCTGGGGATTATATCTTCTTCATGCCCCTTTCTTCTTTCCTTCTCCACCACACCTTTTTATGTTCTAATATAATATAATATAATATAATATAATATAATATAATATATATATATATATATACACACAGAGAGAGAGAGAGAGAGAGAGAGAGAGAGAGAGGAACCTATAGTATATAGTATAATATACATATTATATATATAAATAAATTATAACACACACACACACACACACACACACACACACACACACACACACACCCCTAGAGGAACCTAGAGGAAAACTAGTCCTGTTCTCTGGTCACTAAAATTCCATATACTCTCCCTTGCCCAGAGAATTCCATAAGAAGATGCAGAAGGAGCTAAGGAACATAAACTTAAAATCCCACTATCCAGGATTAATTATGTACTTGAGTATACAATGAATCACCAGAAGAAAAGTCCACTGAACTCAGCAATAACTGAATTCAGTTTTGACTATGCAAGTTTCTAGCTGTAGTGACTATAGTAGTAATAGCAATTCCTGCTGCTAACTGACCACATGCCAGATTGGTGTGAAGTATCTTATTCTAAATACAGCCAGCATCAGGACTACATTGCAGACATATGCTTTAAGTCAGACAGGCAGTAAGGGGAGATAGTAGAGGTTTAGATGCAGCCTATGGTAGTATTTTGAAACCAGGATAAATAGTTCAGAATTTAACCTGAGGGGATTGGGAAAACAGAAAGGTATTTTGACAAGGCAATGGGTAGAGAGAGGGTGAATGTACTGTGCCATTTTTTCTTCTCAACTGAATAAAGACTGAGCTCCTGTTATGGAAAGCACTGGAGTTCAGAGGTGAATGCTGAATATCATTCATGTACCCAAGTGATCTCTTGAATTACTTGGCACTCCCTGCTTAAATTGAATAGAAGAGGGAACATTTAACCTACTGGCATTAGCACACATGCCCAAAATGCTCACATATGTAACTGGAGCATGTGTCCCAAAGAAAATCAGTGGTAAGCTCAGGTCTCTTGAATGTCAAGCCAGTTAATAATCAATTCTGGTAGTACAACACATTACATGCTATTTCAGCTACCCCAACTCCCTGCAGGAAAAAAAAAATGCTACAAGAATGTTTTAAAAGAAAACATCCAAACCTCTGCCCTCTGGTGGCATAGCTACACAGTGGCACAGGTTCTTTGCTGCATCTGATTTTAATGAGCTTAACTAGCAGATAGCAATTTCAGGGCTTGTCTGTTACATGAGAAAGGCATCCGTCCCCCTAGAGACTCTCTTGCTCTGTATTCTGGAGTCAGAATCACTAGCCCTGTGCTTCTTTCATGTCTCTTCTATATAATAACTTGTAATTTGAGGAAAGATACTTAATCCCTAAACCTCAGTTTTCTCACCTCTAAGGTGGATATTTGTATCAAATGAAATTTAAAGGAATATATTAATCAAGTTTCTGGTATTATAACAAAATTCCTGAGACTGGGTGACTTTATAAGGAAAGGTTTATTTAGCTCATAATTCTGGAGGTTCAAGAGCATGACATCAGTATAATCTTAGCTCTGATGAGAGCCTATGGAAGATGGAATCACATTAGTGGAAGGGAATACACGAGGGTATGGATGAGGAAGAGATCACATGGCCAGACAGGAAGTCATGGATTTATTCAGAATTAAGAGCCAGGCTTTTATAACAACATGATCACATCAAAGCTAATGGAGGGATGCCATGAGCACAACCTTAATCCCCTTTGAAAATATTCCCCAAGTGAATGACCTAATACTAGATCCATGTTTTAAAGTTTTCACTGCCTCTAACCTGCCATCTTGAGTGCTTTCTCCCTGTGTCCTCTTTGTGGAAGGGTGATATATCCCCCCCTGGAACTCTTTTATAAGGGCACAAATCCCAATCATGAGGGCTATGCCTCAATAACCTAATCACTTCCTAAAGGCTCTACCACCTAACACCATCACCTTAGGGGTTAGACTTTCAACATAACATTTGAGAGGAACACACTCAACCACAGCAGGAACTTCGTATCCTCTTGTGTGGAGAGGTTTAGCATGTTTGCAGTTGCATGTGGGAGAGATGCATCATGATAAGTAGAAGGATGGCTTTGCTTTTTTCTTTGCTTGGAAGTGAAATGGGCATTAATATGGTACATGTGGGTGCCAAGGTGACAAGAGTTGGACTGAGGGATATTCACAATGTACCATATTGGGCTAAGCCCAACTACATCTCCAAGAAATCTTTATTGTATGTTTCTGTTTAGGGTTGCTCCCAATAGAAATTTCCCTAAACTTTGTAAAGCATAAATGAAACAGCAGCTGTGCTTTGCTTTTCAAAAGATGGTGTAGATCAGTAGTTCTCTTGTGGATCACACATCTTTGTGCATATGCTGGTTTGCCTTGTTGCCAATGGCAGTAGCCAGGTTTGTGGCTTTGGTTTCTAGGACCCAATTCTCCCAGCTTCTCTAAGTTCTAGGCCAGGTTCAAGAGAAGCTTTGTGGAAAGACTTCCACTTCTCTGGCAGGTCCTACATGGCAGTCAACTTTTCTACCTGAATATGAACAAAGTTTGATATGTGTTCCAGGGAAAGAAAGATAGTTTACATCTTGGTTGCACATTCCATTTTTTCCTTACATTTCCCCAGTCTATGTTCACTGGTTCTTCCTAACCCTATATCATGTTATTTGAAAATCAGCATCAGACTCTAAAGGAGCAGCTGTATGAAGATTGTTTTACTAGTTCCCACCATAGTATAAGGTCAAATCCCTATTATAAATCCTTTCTTCCAGAATGTCAAGAAAGCTCTCAGAAAACAAGTACATTTTAAAGGGAAAAATAAAAACTGTAGTCTCTACTCAGGGGTCTGTGGCCCAGATTTTGATGTTAACCTAAAGTCCTCCTTCCTTCTTTCTAGATAAAAAAAAACTTTTATCTTTGATAAAAGTTTGAACTTTCCTGAGTATTTCAACTACACAGATTTATAGTCAATATATTACTTATAAAGTTCCTTAAGTAATGGCTCCATTTTTTATTCAGTCTCCTTCTTCAACCTGACAGAAACAGTGGCACACACTTCTTAGTCCCTGAGAATATTATTTTGTGTGTGTGTGTGTGTGTGTGTGTGTGTGTGTGTGTGTGTTTTGGTACCAGGGATTGAATTCAGGGGCACTTGACCACTGAACCACATCCCCAGCCCTAGTTCATAATTTATTTAGAGACAAGGTCTCACTGGCTTGCTTCAGGCCTCCCTAAGTTACTGAGGCTGGCTTTGAACTCACAATCCACCTGCCTCAGCCTCCCAAACACTGGGATTACAGGGGTGCACCACAGCACCCAGCCCTGAGAATATTTTTGAGCAGGAATGGGAAGAGTTGTGAGGGCAGGATAGTCTCATCCTTTTAGAGTCCCTTACCTTGGGGCCATTGACTTTCTTTGTAGCTGATTATATAAGCTTTCAGCTGATAAAATGCCCAACAAGCTGGATAGTTAGGAAGAAATGCTGTCTCAAATTCAGATAGGATTTAGGAAAGCTTATTTTGAGAATCACTCTGCTACTATCTAGCATAATGTTGGCAAACCAGTTAGCTGCTTTGGGTCGTCTCAGTTTCTCTAAGAAAAAAAAGTCTTGGAAGCAATCTCTAATTCACCTTCCAGCTCTGGAATTCAACGAGAATCCAAAATTCCTCTCCTATTTTTCCTCCATTTAAAGAAAATGCAAAATAGTGTATAACCACACATTAGGTGGAAGGGTATGAATTACTCAAAAATAGTCTTGTGTCATAGCTGTTCAAAATAAAAATCAACTGAAATTTTTATTCTCATGCTGTGTACTAATGTTAATTCCAGATTGATTAAGGATTTGAATGAAAAATTCAGAATACCTTCAAAGAAGAAGGAAATACAGAATAAGATGAATTTTTCTTTTTTATTTTAAATTTAATTATTCTAATTTATTATAAATGACAGCAGAATGCATTTCAACTCATACTACACATACAGAGCACAATTTTTCATGTCTCTGGATGTTCACAAAGTTGAGTCACACCATTCATGTCTTCAAACATGTATTTAGGGTAATGATGTCCATCTCATTCCACCATCTCTCCTACCCCCAAGCCCCCTCCCTTCCACTCCCTCCCCCTTGCCCTATCTAAAGTTCTTCTACTTCTCTCATGCTACCACCCATCCCCATTATGCATGAGCAACCACATATCAGAGAAAATGTTTGGCCTTTGTTTTTGTTAAGATTGGCTTAATTCACTTAGCACAAAATTCTCCCAACTCCATCCATTTACCTGAAAATACCATGATTTTATTCTCTCTTAATACTGAGTAATATTCCATTGTGTATATGTACTAGTCTCTTTATCCATTCATCCATTGAAGAATACCTGGTTGGTTCCACAATTTAGCTATTGTGAATTGTGCAGCTATAAATATTGATGTGGCTGCATCACTGTACTATGCTCTTTATAAGTCCTTTGGGTATAAACCAAGGAGTGGTATAGCTGGGTCAAATGGTGATTCCATTCTAAGTTTTCCAAGGAAGTTCCATACTGCTTTCCAGATTGGTTGCACCAATTTGCAGTCCCACCAGCAATGTTTGAGTGTGCCTTTTTCCCCACATCCTCACCAACACCTGTTGTTGTTTGTATTCTTTTTTTTATTAGTTGTTCAAAACATTACAAAGCTCATGATATATCATCTTTCATACATTTGACTCAATTGGGTTATGAACTCCCATTTTTACCCCAAATACAAATTGCAGTATCATATCGGTTACACACTCACGTTTTTACATAATGGCATATTAGTGACTGTTGTATTCTGCTACCTTTCCTATCACCTACTATCCCCCCTTCCCTCCCCTCCCACCTTCCTTCTCTACCTCATCTGCTGTTGTTCAATTCTCTCCCTTGTCCCCCCCCTTTCCCCTCACAACCTCTTATATGTAATTTTGTGTAACATTGAGGGTCTCCTACCATTTCCATATGCTTTCCCTTCTCTCTCCCTTTCTCTCCCCCCACTCATCTCTGTTTAGTGTTAATCTTTTCCTCATGCTCTTCCTCCCTGTTCTGTTCTTAGTTGCTCTCTTTATATCAAAGAAGACATTTGACATTTGTTTTTTAAGGATTGGCTAGCTTCGCTTAGCATAATCTGCTCTAATGCTATCCATTTCCCTGCAAATTCTATGATTTTGTCGTTTTTTAGTGCTGCGTAATACTCCATTGTGTATAGATGCCACATTTTTTTAATCCATTCATCTATTGAAGGGCATCTAGGTTGGTTCCACAGTCTAGCTATTGTGAATTGTGCCGCTATGATCATTGATGTGGCAGTATCCCTATAATACGATCTTTTAAGATCCTAAGGGAATAGTCCGAGAAGGGCGATAGGTGGGTCAAATGGTGGATCCATTCCCAGCTTTCCCAGGAATCTCCATACTGCTTTCCAAATTGGCTGAACCAATTTGCAGTCCCACCACCAGTGTACAAGTGTACCCTTTTCTCCACATCCTCGCCAACACTTACTGTTGTTTGACTTCATAATGGCTGCCAATCTTACTGGAGTGAGATGGTATCTTAGGGTGGTTTTGATTTACATTTCTCTGACTGCTAGAGATGGTGAGCATTTTTTCATGTACTTGTTGATAGATTGTATGTCCTCCTCTGAGAAGTGTCTGTTCGGTTCCTTGGCCCATTTGTTGATTGGGTTATTTGTTATCTTATTTTCTAATTTTTTGAGTTCTTTGTGTATTCTAGATATTAGGGCTCTATCTGAAGTGTGAGGGGTAAAAATTTGTTCCCAGGATGTAGGCTCTCTATTTACCTCTATTATTGTTTCTCTGGCTGAGAAAAAACTTTTTTAGTTTAAGTGAGTCCCATTTGTTTATTCTTGTTATTAACTCTTGGGCTGTGGGCGTCCTATTAAGGAATTTGGAGCCTGACCCTACAGTATGTAGATCGGAGCCAACTTTTTCTTCTATCAGATGCAGTGTCTCTGATTTGATATCTAGCTCCTTGATCCATTTTGAGTTAACTTTTGTGCATGGTGAGAGAAATGGATTCAGTTTCATTTTGTTGCATATGGATTTCCAGTTTTCCCAGCACCATTTATTGAACATGCTATCCTTCCTCTATTGCATGCTTTTAGCCCCTTTATCAAATATAAGAAAGTTGTACTTTTGTGGATTGGTTTCTGTGTCCTCTATTCTGTACCATTGGTCCACCTGCCTGTTTTGGTACCAGTACCATGCTGTTTTTGTTACTATTGCTTTGTAGTACAGTTTGAACTCTGGTATTGCTATACCTCCAGATTCACACTTCCTGCTTAGAATTGCTTTTGCTATTATGGGTCTTTTGTTTTTCCATATGAATTTCATGATTGCTTTGTCTATTTCTACAAGAAATGCCATTGGGATTTTGATTGACATCGCATTAAACCTGTAGAGAACTTTGGGTAATATCGCCATTTTGATGATGTTAGTTTTGCCTATCCATGAACAGGGTACATTTTTCCATCTTCTAAGATCTTCTTCTATCTCTCTCTTTAGGGTTCTGTAGTTTTCATTGTATAAATCTTTCACCTCTTTTGTTAGGTTGATTCCCAAGTATCTTATTTTCTTTGAGGATATTGTGAATGGAGTGGTTTTCCTCATTTCCATTTCAGAAATTTTGTTGCTGATATACAGGAATGCCTTTGATTTATGCGTGTTGATTTTATATCCTGCCACTTTGCTGAATTCATTTATTAACTCTAGCAGTTTCTTTGTAGACCCTTTTGGGTCTGTTAAATATATTATCATGCCATCCGCAAATAGCGATAATTTAAGTTCTTCTTTTCCTATTTTATGCCTTTAATTTCTTTTGTCTGTCTAATTGCTCTGGCTAGTATTTCAAGAACTAAATTGAATAGAAGTGGTGATAGAGGGCATCTCTGTCTTGTTCCAGATTTTAGAGGGAATGCCTTCAGTTTTTCTCCATTTAGGATGATGCTAGCCTGAGGTTTAGCATATATAGCTTTTACCATGTTGAGGTAAGTTCCTATTATCCCTAGGTTTGCTAGTGTTTTGAACATAAAGGGATGCTGTACTTTGTCGAATGCTTTTTCTGCATCTATCAAGATGATCATATGGTTCTTGTCTTTAAGTCTATTGATGTGGTGGATTACATTTATTGATTTCCGTATATTGAACCAGCCTTGCATCCCAGGGATGTTTGTATTCTTAATAGCTGCCATTCTGACTGCAGTGAAATGAAATCTTAGTTTTCATTTGCATTTCTCTAATTGCTAGAGATGTTGAACATTTTTTTATATGTTTGTTGATTGATTATATATCATCTTCTGAGAAGTGTCTGTTCAGTTCCTTGGCCCATTTATTGATTACATTACTTGTTTTTTCTGGTGTTAAGTTTTCTGAGTTCTTTATATATCCTAGAGATTAGTGCTCTATCCGATGTGTATGTGGTAAAAATTTTCTCCCATTCTATAGGCTTGCTATTCACTTCACTGATTGTTTCTTTTGCTGAGAAGAAGCTTTTCAGTTTTAATCCATTCTATTTATTGATTCTTGATTTTGTTTCCTGCCCTATAGGAGTCTTATTAAGGAAGTCAAGACCTAATCTGACATGATGAAGATTTGGGCCTACTTTTTCTTGTATTAGGCACAGGGAATCTGGTTTAATTCCTAGGTCCTTGATTCATGTTGAGTTCAGTTTTGTGCATGGTGAGAAATAGGGGCTTAATTTTTGCTGCATATGAATGTCCAGTTTTCCCAGCACTATTTGCTGAAGAGGCTATCTTTTCTCTAATACATGTTTTTGGCACCTTTGTCTAATATGAGATAACTGTATTTATGTGGGTGTGTCTCCGTGTCCTCTATTCTGCACCATTGGTCTACAAGTCTATTTTGGTGCCAATACCATGCTGTTTTGTTACTACTGCTCTGTAATATAGTTTAAGGTCTGGAATAGTGATGCCGCCTGCTTCATTATTCTTGCTAAGCATTGCTTTAGCTATTATGGGTCTCTTGTTTTTCCAGATGAATTTCATGACTGCTTTGTCTATTTCTATGAGGAATGCTATTGGGAAATTGATAAGAATTGCATTAAATCTATATAGTGCTTTTGGTAGTATCGTCATTTTGACAATATTGATTCTAGCTATCCAAGAACATGGGAGATCTTTCCATCTTCTAAGGTATTCTTTAATTTCTTTCTCTAAAATTCTGTAGTTTTCATTATAGATGTATTTTATCTCTTTCATTAAGTTGATTCCCAAGTTTTTTGAGGTTATTGTAAATGGGGTACATTTCCTACTTTTCTCTTTCAGAGGATTTATTACTGATGTACAGAAATGCCTTTGATTTATGGGTTTTGATTTTATATGTTGCTACTTTACTGAATTCATTTACTAGTTCTAGAAGTTTTCTGGTAGAATTTTTTTGGATCCTCTAGGTATAGAATCATGTCATGAGCAAACAGTGCTAGTTTGAGTCCTTCTTTTCTTATTTGTATTCCTTTAATTTATTTCATCTGTCAAATACTCTGGCTAGAGTTTCAAGAACTATGTTGAATAGAAGTGGTGAAAGAGGGCATCCCTGTGTTGTTCCAGTTTTTAGAGGGAATGCTTTCAATTTTTCTCCATTTAGAATGATGTTGGCCTGGGGTTTAGCATAGATAGCTTTTATGATGTTGCAATATGTTCCTGTTATTTCTAGTTTTTCTAGTGTTTTGAACATGAAGGTGTGCTGTATTTTGTCAAATGCATTTTCTGCATCTATTGAAATGATTGTATGATTCTTATCTTCAAGTCTATTGATGTGATGAATTACACTTATTGATTTCCATATGTTGAATTAACCTTGCATCCCTGGGCTGAATCCCACTTGATCATGGTGCACTAACTTTTTGATATTTTTTATTTGATTTCCCAGAATTTTATTGATAATTTTTGCATCTATATTTATTAGGGATAATGGTCTGAAGTTTTCTTTCTTTGATGTGTCTTTGTCTGGTTTTGGAATCAGGGTGATATTTGATGCATAGAATGAGTTTGGAAGTGGTCACTCTTTTTCTACTTCATGAAATATTTTGAGGAGTATTGGTATTAGTTCTTCTTTGAAAGTCTTATAGAACTCAACTGTGTTTACATCTGGTCCTAGGATTTTCTTGGATGGTAGGCTTCTGATGGCACCTTCTATTTCATTGCTTGAAATTGACTTTAACTTTTTTAACTTGTGTATATCATCCTGATTCACTTTGGGCAAATTTTATAACTCGAGTAATTTGTCAATGACTTTTATATTTTCCATTTTAATGGAGTTCATATTTTCAAAATCATTTCTAATAATCTTCTGTATTTTTCTGTAGTATTTGTCATGATATTTCCTTTTTCATCACGGATGTTAGTAACTTGAGTTTTCTCTCAACTTTCTTCATTAGCATTATTTTTTTTCAAAGAACCAACTTTTTGTTTTGTCAATTTTTTCAATTATTTCTGTTGTTTCAATTTCATTAATTTCAGCTCTGATTTTAATTATTCCCTGTCTTCTACTGCATTTGGTGTTGATTTTCTCTTCTTTTTCTAGGGCTTTGAAATGTTATGTTAAGTCATTTATTTCTTGACTTTTTCTTCTTTTAAGGAATGAACTCCATGCAATGAACTTTCTTCGTAGTAATGCCTTCATAGTGTCCCAGAGATTTTGATATGCTGTATCAATGCTCTCATTTCCATCTAAGAAATTTTTAGTCTCCTCTTTGATGTCTTCTACAACACATTGTTCATTCAATAGCATATAATTTAGTCTCCAGGTTTGGAGTAGCTTGTATTTTTTATTTTGTCACTGATTCCTAATTTCATTCCATTATGATCTGATAGAATGCAGGGTAGTATCTCTACTTTTTTTTACACTTGCTAAGAGTTGTTTTGTGGCATAATATATGGTCTATTTTAGATAAGGATACATGTGCTATTGAGAAGAAAGTGTATTCACTTGTTGATGAATGAAATAGTCTACATATATCTGTTAGGTCTAAGTTATTGATTGTATTATTGACTTCTACAGTTTCTTTGTTCAGCTTTTGTTTGGAAGATCTATCTAGTGGTGAAATAGATGTTCAGAATTATTGTGTTGTGGCCTATTTGACTCTTGAACTTGAGAAGAGTTTGATTGATGAATGTAGATGCTCCATTGTTTGGGGCATATATACTTATAATTGTTATGTCTTGTTGATGTATGGTTCCCTTCAGTAGTATGAAATGTCCTTCTTTATCCCATTTGATTAACTTTGGTGTGAAATCTACTTTATTTGATTTGAGGATAGAAACACCTGCTTGTTTCTGTAGTCCATGGGAGTGGTATGTTTTTCAAAACCTTTAACCTTCAGTCTGTGGATGTCTTTTCCTATGAGATAAGTCTCTTGAAGGCAGCATAATGTTGGCTCTTTTTAAAATCCAATCTGCCAGTCTATGTCTTTTGACTGGTAAATTTATGCCATTAACATTCAGGGTTATTATTGAGACATGACTTATAAGTCCTTGTCATTTTTATTTATTTTTAGTATTTAACTTGATTTGGTTTCACTTTTGATTGTTTTTTCCTTTAGTGTAATAACTCTCTTTGCTGATTTTCATTGTAGTTTTTTATTTCTTCTTCATGGCATAGCTTGCTGAGGATGTTCTATAGCACAGGCTTTCTAGTTGTAAATTCTCTTAACTTGTTTATCATGGAAGGGTGTTTTTTGTAATCAAATATAAAGCTTGATTATGCTGGATATAAGATTCTTGTTTGGTATCCATTTTCTTTCAGAACTTGGTACAGCTTCTGGGTTGAAAAATATGGAGAAATCCTGATTGGTTCCCCCCTATATGTAATCTGATTCCCTTCTCTTCTGGCTTTTAAAATTCTATCGTTATTCTGTATGATAAGCATTTTCATTATAATGTGTCTTCTTCTAGATCTGTTGTAATTTTGTATATATGGTGTCATACAAGCCTCTTATATTTGGTTTTCCAATTCATCCTTTTGGGAAATTTTCTGATATCATTTCATTGAAGAGATTCTGCATTCCTTTGGTTTGAATCTCTGTGCCTTCCTCTATCCCAATAAATCTTAGATTTGGTCATCTGATGCTATTCCATAGTTCTTGGATGTTCTGTTCATGGTTTCTTACCATCTTCACTGAGCAGTCAACTTTATTTTCAAGATTGTATATTTTGTCTTCATTATCTGATGTTCTGTCTTCCAAGTGTTTTAGATTTTAATTTTGTTTATTATTTCCTAAGTTTCAAGGATTTCTGATTTTTTTTTTCAGAATCTCTCTTTCTTGAAGTAGTCTTTGCTCCTTGTATTTGCTCCCTTATCTCTTTCTTGGAGTTATCAATGGTTGTCTGTATCTGCTCCCTTAACTCTTTGTTGGTGGGATCAATGTTTGCCTATATTTGCTCTCTTATCTCTTTTTTGGAATGATTAGTTTTTGACTGTATTTGCTCAATTAGGTCATTCTTTAATTCATAGGTAATTTTAATTATGTACATTCTGAACTCCATCTCTGATATTTAATCAACTGAACTGTCCACGGATTCTATTACTGTAGTATCTTGGTTTCTTTGGGGAACTTTCCTCCTTTGTTTTTCATGTTGTCTATGTGTCTTCCTTTCTTGCAATGAAGCTCTAAGATATTACAGTTTCTACCCTATAATCTTATAGTGTCCCTGCAGATAACCTATACCTCACCTTGCTGTTGGGCTTCTAAACCCTGGCCAGTGTCCCATGATAAATGCTACTGCAACTAAATGTGGTGGTGGGAATAACAGAGATAACTCAAGATAGCAGTGGCGGTGTCCCAAGATGGATGCAACCACTTTCAGAGATGGAGCTGAAAGAGTGGAACTTACAATGGCTTTGGGCTGCCTGTTCAGAGATGCAGCTGCCTCCAGGCCCTATCTGTTGGCCCAAGGTGGAGGTTACTATGTGGGGAGGATATAGGGATTGCTATAGTGCCCCAAGATGAAATTGGGATAGGTCCTGGCTCTGCAGGTGGGCAAGGGTGTTCCTGGGACTAACCTTGGGAGCTCTCATGAGGGTCGAGGGTCAGCGGGGCACTCCGAGGCCTGAGGCTGGACTCCAGCATGGGTCTTGCATTCTTCTTTTTATTGAAGGAATTTAGAAGTTTTAACTGTAGACTTAGAAACATTAATCATTTTAAAATGTCTTAAAAATAAAGCAGAAAAATGTTTGGTTATATAGTTAATATCCTAAATACAATTCCATCTAATCTCAAACCTTAACTAAATTCTCACATACCCAATGAATATGTGTTTAAACTCCATGTGCCTGGAAAAAGTGGATTCTGCCAAAATCAAATCAGAGTGTTCATTCTGAAGACCTAAGAGATCAATCAATAGACTCTTTCCAATAATTCAAGAATAGAACAGCAATATTATGGGTTAAGCATACCTAATCAAAAAATCTGAAATTTGACATACTCCAAAATGCAAAACTTTTTGAGCATCAACATGATGTTTCAAGTACAAATTCTATACCTGACATCATGTGATAGGTCAAACTCAAAATAAAAGTGAACTAAAAGTATTGTATAAAATTACCTTCAGCAGGCTGGAATTGTGGCTCAGTGGCAGAACACTTGCCTCTCAAGTATGAGGCACTGGGTTCGATCCTCAGCACCACATAAAAATAAATAAAACAAAGGTATTGTGTCCATATACAACTAAAAAATACATATTTAAAAAATTACCTTCAGGCTATGCATAGAAAGTATATATAGAATATAAATAAATTTAATTTTTAGACTTGTATCCTACACAAGATATCTCATTATAGCCAAGTGCAGTGGCACATGCCTTTAAACCCAGAAGCTAGAAAGGCTGAGGCAGGAAGATCACAAGTTCAAAGCTAGCCTTGGAATGGCCCTTATTAACTGAGAAAGACCATGTCTCAAAATAAAATATAAAATAAAGAGCTGGGAAAGGATCTCAGTGGTTAAGCACCCCTGGGTTCAATATCTGGTACTAAATATATATATAAATAAAATTATGTATATGGGAACATCACAGAATCTCAAAAAAATCTGAAAGCTAAAACATTTCCATTTTCAAGCATTTCAGACAAAGGATATTCAACTTGAATTGGTAATATTTATATAAACATAGCATACCAAATGTAAAAAGTGCTTTCATGCCCATTATCTAATTTGATTGTCAAACATTATGAAGTAAATAGGGAATAATTTTGCTTGGATTACAGATGATAAAATTAAGTCCTGGCAATAATAAGTAACCCACAATGGTCACAAAAGAAAGCAAGTGATGAAACCAACTTTATACCTCAGATTTGGATTCTTATTAAATTTTGTTGTCTTTGAAAAGAGAATAGACTAGAAGTTTTCTATATTTATTTCCAGATTTAAACCAGTGATTTATAAGAACCATCATGCTTCCTTTTTGAAGTGGAACCAGAGACAATATTAAAAACACTTCAGTTTGGTGAAAGTAATTAAAGGGTTTTATTGGTAGCATTTTTCTGAAATGTGATATTTCTTGATTCATATTTTCTAAAAAATATTTTCAGAATGTGAATATTCTCAAAAGTATTCTAGAATGATTTCATTAGGTAGGATTTATATATTCTTGGTGTTTATATAGAAGTAAATCATTAGCAGTATCTGAACTTTATGCCTTCTTTTTCTAGTACATTTTATATTTTTACATTTTCTCATTTCATTTTTTGCAAGCTTTTTTAATTTGAGACAGCAGGCAGCAAATTATAATAAACTGTGGTCTTTCTGGTGGGGAAGATAGTATAATATACTTTCCACATACTAACAAACAATGAGGTTAGAAAAGGTATAAAGGATTGTTTGTGCACTGTTCCTTGTTTAAAGCTGTTATAACTATAAATTTTGTTTTGTAATTAAGATACTTTAAAACATTAAGTTTTTCATAAATATTTTTAAACAAGTTTATTAACATTCTTATAAATATATGAAGCACTACCACTATTCTATAAATATATCTTTTGTTTTCAGCCAAGTGATTGCATTTTAACATGATTATTCACTTAAGATATTTATCATATTCAGTGTAATAATTGGATCTGTAATATGGATGGCTCACTATGTATTTTAAATAGTGGAATTAGCGAAGAAAATACTTAATTTTGTACTTAAATTTAAGATTTTAAAAGTTATATGGCATACATTTACAAAAGGAAACAATGTTCTTCTTTGAGCTTCCAAATTAAAAAGTATTATATACGTTTACTACTCATTGGGATGCTAGTGATAATTAAATCACTAACAGATGTATAAATGCATTACTTCATAAAAAGCCGTGAATGAATAAAATGTAGGTACTAACTGGCAAATATGCATGTATTATTTATGAGCCCTCCAGGCGCTCAACAAGTGGAAACATTTTCTCCTTTGTGTAAGTGCTAATCTCAAAAGAACTATGAGTAATTAAAATAAACTCAATAATGTGTAACCACTAAAAAAATATTTTCAGTGTGATAAGAGATTTTTTTCAGTCAAAGTATGAAATAGTGTTGAATATATCCATAATTATAAGAATTATTTACAATTGAGACCATGGCTTAGTAGGGTAATTGCAACACAAAGTCCTAGTTTGTTTACTCAGAAACCATCCTATGAAACCTGTCCTTTATAATGTCTGTTATTGTTGCATTCAAACAGGTATCCATCCCTCCTCCTTTGTGCATTTTTCAGAGGCTTGGTGCAAATTTGGGAAGCTTTCATTGAATGCTTTCCTGCTCCAGTTTTTTTTTTTTAACTCTACTCAACCTTCTATTCTAACTGCATATATTTCAATTTTGTATGCTCTTTTATAAATAGTTTTAATAACATTAAAATATCTGCATTTGTTCCCCACCCTCAGATTTGTAAAACTGGATTGGATATGTGATTTTTTTTGTCTGTCCCTCCTAGGTAGAAATCAGGAAAAATTAATAGTTCCTGTGTTTCAGGGTGCCAACATATTGGACTACTTTATTTTTGGCAATGATAGAATTTAAAGGATAGGACATACACTGCTGTAAATGTTAGCCGAAGAACCAAAGGACTCAAGGAAAAGGGAAACAAGTCCTGAACTCTAGGAACTGAGAACCTTGATCACTCATTGGACACAGATCATGTCAATCATCACTCTCAGCAAATGATCTTAGAGCTCGTGAGAAAGAGGTGATCCTTTGTTGACACCTGTAATCTCCGCCCCCATCAACGGACATTCTGAATCTTTCCCATCTTTTCTGCCATCATCGCTGTGCCCAGAAGGGGTAAGTCACTCCTTGGTCTGCCCTCTGGCTCTTGTGGGGCCTCTAAGGAGCAGTCTCAGGCTGCTATTCCCTGTGTGAACACCTTCTCTAGTGACCCCACCACGTCCCAACAGGTCCTCCGGCCAAAATCCTCCCCTCCATACCTCCCGCATACATTCACCTTAGGTGGCAGCCATTTTCATAGCCATCATCTTTGACACCAGATCTCAGTAAGTAACTAGTGTGTCTCACCTGTCATGTCTGAGATGACTAAAGGGCAAGAACCAGCCTCAGGGGGCCAAAATGGAGCTGGAAGATGGGTGAATCCAGATCAGGAATACATGGAAGATGGTTTAGTGCCTGAAGAATGGGTAGACATAGCTGCCGGATTTGTGGCACCAATGGCTTTTCAAGCAGAGATGCAAGCCATTTGGGAGGAGGAGGAGGAGGAGTGGGAGGAGGAGGAGGAGGGGGAGGAGGAAGAGGAGGAGGAGGAAGAAGAGGAGGAGGAGGCTTGGCCAGATGTTGAGGATGTTGAGAGGGATGTACAGCTGGTGGAAGAGGAAGAAGAAAACATCGAAGAGGGAGAAGACAACAAGGAGGAGGGAAAGGAGAAGGAAGAAGAAGATAGCCATGAAGAATGGGGACACAATGAGGACGATGATGAGGAAAATGATCAGGAAATGGAAGAAGTCGCAGTTGTTGGTGAGTTTTTGGTCCTTGTGCTAGGATCTTGTCCTTTCTACGTATTATAATGATCTTATTACAGTAAGGCACCACACAGGCAATGGGGAAACCTGATGACCCACAAGAGGGTGCCAAGGTGTAGATGGGCAAATACCTACCCTGGGGGCAGGGGGACCAGCAGCAGATGCTGAGATTGAGGAGGGCAAGACCCAACAGATGTTTTAACTACAGGGAGCCTGGGGCATAGTGGACCCCAGGGAATGGAAGTTACCAGGTGGTTGCAACAAAGTCCTTGGGTCTTTGAAGTCTCTGTTAGTAGCTGGCTCACTTGCAGGGCATGCTCATAGCTTGACTGTCCTTGGTAAGCAGGCCAGTGTTCTCAAAAAACCTTTGGCCCAATTTGCCCATGTAGAAGCCCAATTCTATAAATACCTTCCAGTCTTGAGAAAAATTATGTTGCCTTCTACCAATCTCTGATAAGAGATTGAAGATATACAATGCAGTGTGTGTGCCCACAGAAAAGGAATGCTAGCAGGTACTAAGTGTTCAGGACGGGTCTTAAGAGGAAATGTTTGGAGAGTTTGAAGGCAAAGGGCAAACTAATGGTATACCCTGTTTTTGGCTGGCAGATTTTAAAAATGTAAAGATTCTTGGTAGGATAATCAAAGAAAATGGTGAACTGGTACTAGAGCATTTCAAAGATGCTAAAATTAGATTTTCATAGGTTGAACAATCAAGTAATTTCACAATAGAATTTAAATCAAACAAATACTTATTCAGTAAATTTTTGACAGAAACATAACAAATGCAATCAGACCCAGATGATTCTGATCCCTTCTAGTCTGAAGGGCTAGATATAATCAGTAGAACAGGGTTGGGATCTATTGGAAAGAGGGGAAAATATCACTGTGAAAACTACTGACCAGAAGAAATATGAGGGCCATGGAAATATTGTATCAACTACTAGGAAGGTCTCCAGATATTCTTTTTAAAAAACATACTCATTTCCTGATGGTAGAGCCCTGGATGTTACTGCAAAATGTAAATTGAGCATTTTTTTTGTCTGAGAAGTTGTGGCCTGTTTTATTCTTTACTATTCCAGTAGCTGAATATAAGTATGGCAACTCTGATGATAAGGCTCAAGAAGCACAATGTGAGAAAGAGAAAGATGAGGATGACAATGAAAAACTGGAAGAAGATCCTAACAATAATTCAGAACCAGCTGAAAGCAGCCCCTAGAATCCAGGTATCTATGTGTAGCTTTGTGTATCACCTAACCATTCCTGGAAATATACCTGTTACAATTTTAAATGTTTTTGGTAAATTAAAAAATTCATGGAGAAAGCATAAGCTTTTTCAATGGAAACCCAAGAATGATCTCAAAACAAAACAAGCATTTTTGATGTTTGAAAGTGGGAAATGAGGTGGCTGTGATCAGAACATAAAATTCTGATTATGCATGAGCACTTTAATACCCAAGGATCTGGGTTATAAGAGGAAACTGAGTTGATTTTGCCTTTTGAGACAACATACATTGACTATTTTCTCAGATTTTGAAATCTAAATGCATGTTAATGGTGTACATTTATCAATTATCTCTTATTTCTTCCCACAGTTTGAATGCAGAGAACTAAAAGAAGGAAGAAGCAGTGAATTTGTAACAGATTTAAGATTTTCTGATTTTTAGTCGCACATGAGAAATTTATCAACACTGTTCTGAAGTTCATCACTCAAAAAATGATGTACACTGTTCTTCTTCTTCTGTGCTTTTTGGATATATTTGACAGCATTTGTTCTGTTCAAAAATAAAATGTTTTTGAAATGAATAAGCTAAAGACTGATATATAACACAAACTCAAATCTTGATGTATTTTTCTTGTTGTTTTGGCCACCAGTCATTGAAGGGGATCACTTTCAAGATCCTGTCAAGAGGGACTCTTGGGGCTGGGGTTGTGGCTCAGCAACAGAGTAGTCACCTAGAATGGGCAAAGCCCTGGGTTTGATGCTCAGAACCACATAAAAATAAATAAATAAATAAATAAAGGTATTTTGTCCAAATAGAGACCCCTCTTGGTTCTCTCCCTCCTATACCATTCCCACAGGACCAGGAGCCCAGTTTGTGGATCCAAAGGAATATATGCATACTCAGAGTCCTTATCCACTCCAGTTCATCCTCAAGATAACTGGGACCCCTAAGTTCTTTACCCATCTGGTCTCAAGTCTGTTTCTACTACCATGTATACTTCTCTACATTGTCCTTTGGAGAAATAACTGATGGTAAGGGGACAAGTGATGAAAGGAGTAGAGTAAACACAGTAAATGAGTTTTGTCATGGCAGGGGATGAAACTCAGGTTGGGAAGATAAAGAGTACTGGCTTACCTATGCTCATGGGCTTAGAATGGTGGTAATAGTTCTTCCTATACCGATCATACAGAAGGTAGAGTAGTCCAGGAATTCTGAATTAAATCTGACTTTCCAGGTTGTTAGAATGATATATCAGTTCTGGAAAGAGATAAATAAAATTTTATTTAACAGTTTATTAGTTGATTTAAACATTTTAAATCCTTAGGTATAGGACATGTATGCTTCCAAATGATTTCTTGCCCTAAACCCGGCAAATATTTACAAATATTATAGGTTGGCTATGTTAAATATTTGGTCTACTCATTCCCCCTTGGGCCTATTGACCCTCTCTTGGTCCTGTCTTGGTGTTTTTCACTGCTGCATGCTAACCACATGACTAGCTTAGAAGAACCAGATGGACTTTTGGCTTTGCATTTGTGCTACAACCAATGTTCTAATCATAGTATTCTTTGTCTGGAACTCCCCTTCTCATATAGATAAGTATTACAAATACTTTAAAACATATAGCTTAAGAAACTGGCTGGCCTCATTCCTTATACATGAACTACATGAGTTTTCTGCCTCTGTTTTTTTGCTATCACTGATGTCCTATAGGAATTGAAACTTGGTCAGGCTAAGAAGTTCCCATTCCTACATTGGTAGCAGATTCTGTCCACATAATGGTAGTTCTTGAGTCTAAGCTCAGACAGTTTTGGGTAACTAGGACATTCAAACTCAGAAGATGGCATGAATAGCATGATAGCGTCATGATGAAAGATACCTACTACAGCACTAATAAACATGAAAAAGGATGGCACTTTAAGATATGGAATCATCTTTTAAAGAATTGATTAATAAGTTTAATAGAAATACTATTTCTACCATGGTAGCCTGAGGAGCTCTGCTGATCCTTTCCCCAGTGAAACCTGTGAAAATCACTTTTTTAAAAAGCCCAATTATATAACTACTTTTAAAATGGTCTTAAGGTCATATAGCAAGCAAACAAACATTTACTCAAGGAAAGCTACTGAAATTTGGGAGGAATAGTGAGTGTGTGGTATCCTAACCTAGGTGCATATTTTCTGTTCCTTCCTCTATTTCAGCAAGATGGAAATTCAAGGTTAGTGCAGTCAAGAAAACAGGATTTATCTCCTCCTGCCCTTCTGTCCACAATGACCTTTATTTTTTGCAATATCTTTATTTATTTTTATGTGATTCTGAAGATCAAACCCAGTGTCTCACACATGCTAGGCAAGTGCTCTACCACTAAGCCACAACCCCAGCCCCTCCAGAATGATCTTACCAGAAAGAAATGGCCACTAGCATTTCTCATCCTGCTCCCAGCTACCTTTGCTGACGCTGTTTCAGGTGAGTCCAGTTTAGAATAGGGATTCACATGTTTCATGCAGCCTCCACTTGCAGGATGGATGATTTACCTTAGACACAGCACTGCTTAGAATATTAAGCAAGAGATTAGGTAAGAGATTTTTCACTGGGAGAGATAACAAAGAAAACCAAGTACTTCCCCCTATTGAATTCACAGCTCCTTGAGTGTCTGCTCCCATTACCAGATCCAGATTGAGATCCATACCTAAGCAATTTTGCCCAGGAAAAAAAAATCAAGTCATTTAATAGAGTTATGTATCTCTTCCCAAAGAAAGTGAACCCATTTGCAATGGAGTGTGAAAAGTTGAAGTTTATGGATCTCAAAAATATTGGAGTTTGTGATTAATAGGAATTAAGAAGAAATTGATAGAATCATTAAAAATAAAAATAAAAGTATCAGCAAGCAAGCTTATGAAAGGAACCAGGTTAAGAGCTAAGAAGAACTTCTCCATTTGGAGTCAGAAAAAAAATTAACATAGCCTAAAAATCTATCCCTACAAAGGATCCTGGATTTAATTGGATCAGTAGGTTGAGCAATGTATGCTTTACACAGCAATTAATGGAGAGTAACAGCTGAATGTGGTCAGGGAAAGGGATAATCAAAGGGAGCAGTGCCCAAACCACCATCATCACAGGGTGCCTGGGCATGCCCAAGCCTGTGCTTCTTGAAGAGGATCATCAGAGTTTTTATGCCTTGGGGGAAGGGAATAGACTTCACCAAAATAAAACAATCAGCCAGTCACTAAACAAAAAGCAGGTTCAGGTCTAACAAAAGAAGTTCAGGTCTAACACATAACCATTGTACTTATGATCAGAGTGAACAAGCAGGAACTGTGGAAGCAGACTTTAGAGTAAAAAAATTAAGATGACCCTAGTTCCCTCAGGATGATATGATTGGTTTGTTTGAATAATTTTGCAGTCTGGCAAGGAAAGGAAGTTCACTAGGTTGATGACTGGGTGGAGTACAGCTAAATAGGCTGATAGGCAAACTTGCCTGGTGAAAAGACTTTCCCACTGACTGAGGTAATACAGACAAGAGTAAAGGAAATCCTAACTAGTCATTCGAGGCACTGTGAGGCTCAAACTATCAAGACAATATATTAAATTTTAAGCATAACAATGGAAAAAAATAAGTGGTCAAAATACACTGATGGAATTTCCATTTGTGACCCTGAATGTACAGTGCAGCATGGCAGTAGGTAACAACAGGCTGAAAGAGATGGTTATATCACTGCTTCAAGCTAACAGAAAAAACACCACACATTGAGCTATGAGGACCATTGCCATAGCCTGAGGACACTTCTCTATTGCCACAGTTAGTTTACAATGAGCTACCCATAAAAGATGAGGCTGAGAACATGGAAAGGTTCTCAGCAATCAGATTACATCCAAACACAATGTACTACCAGAGCAAAGAGCAAATATAGGTTGTTGAGAGTCTGCCTTCAGGAGAATAAAAATTGCCAAAGAATGAAACTAGCTTGTCAACTTCAATTTTTTAAAATCATTATAGGAAGCACAACCAAGAAAGATAAAACCCTTTAAAATATGGTAGAATTGGGCATGATATAGATAATAATTTGATTTAATAAACACTAAGAGCAGGAAAAAAGCCTAAAAAACAAGTAAGTTAAAAGCTGGTATTTATGAAATGATAAATTAACACAGTGTAAAATTAGAGGATAATCCTTCCTCTGGAAATCCTCCAAGACCTACATTTTGTAAACGTGTATTTCTCTTGTCTTGAAGGGGTTTTTTCACAAATAAATAAAAATAAAACATCAGGATCAGATCTCCAGGGCAGGCTATGAAAGTTGAAGAGCTAGTAAAACAACTTTATATGGAACAGGTGGAGAAAAATGCTACTGATAAACTACAGTATCAACTAATGGAGCAGCTTTCTCAAATCAAGCAGTTCAAATGAGGCTGTTGATAAATAATGGTTTAGAAAAGTGTGAGAAACAGTTAATTGTGATAGCCTACCCTTTAGGCACAAACAACTCCAGATAGTTTTTGTTCATCAGCTCATGCAAAGGCCACCTATGAATAAGACTGGAGAGCAATTGACCCTTATTATTTCCTCAAGCACTGATAAAAGAAAAACTAAATAGTAGACCTATTCTTCCATTGAAAACAAAAAGCACAGCAGAATTCTGCCTATTTTTAGGTCTGGATGAAACACTAATGCAGTATAGTCCATCTAAATAAGCTAGGAGATGCATCATTTGCTTTCCCAGTTCTATTCATGATATTGTTTATCATGTTTATTTGAAATTAAGACCATATTTCAGAGAAGTTCTGAAATAAATTTCTCAAAATTGCAACAGTCTTATTAAAGTTTCTACTAGGTATACGCCAATAGGTTACTGCACATTTTAGACTTCAAAATTCACCTAGTCAGATACCAGCCTTTCTGTGAACATTATATTTGTGTACAAGGAAACCACATAGGGGAGTTATCCTTGGAAGAGATCTTTCAAAACAAATAACAGCTGGGCACAGTGGTGCATGCCTATAAAATACCAGCAGCTCTGGGAACAGAGACAGGTGGATCCTGAGTTCAAAGCCAGCCTCAGCAACAGTGAGGCACTAAGCTCAGTAGTCCAGTGCCCCTGAATTCAATTTCCAGTACCAAAATAAATAAATAAATAAATAAATAACACTTGGCAACACACTACAAATCTCTACATGTAAACCTTTAAGTGGAATCCCTACAGAAAGTCAGTTTATAGATAAAAATGCCAATGAACTCCTAAAATAAATTTCATTTCTGAAGATTCATATAAAACAAAATGAATATATTTGACCTCACATCAGAGACAGATTTCACTTGCATGATTTTCTGTCCCCAGAAGTAATATGAAGATTTGTCAAATCACTGAAGAAGAGAGAATGCAGGGCCCTTTTGATTTAACACACAATTATTGTTATTACTACTGAAATTTTGCATTTTGTACATCACCTTTATCTCCTATACTTTGGTGTCCAATAACAATCAATGGTTACTGAAGTCCATTTCAGTAGGTAGTAAAACTAAGCAAAAGAGACTTTAGACCAAGTTCAGCTCTAATAAAGTTATTTATGTATAAACATCCTAGTTTATAATTTTATTTATAAAATCTTATAATTTTATTTAGAAGGATATGCACTTTTATTCTAGTTCTATAATAGCTGAAATCTTTTTTAAAAACAGAAATCTTACTTAGAACAATTAAGAATAAATGAATGTCTGACATTCAAAAGATTATTTTGGGGGGCAGTGGACCAGGGATTGAACTCAGGGCCACACAACCACTGAGCCACATCCCCAGCCTTATTTTGTATATTTAGAGACAGGGTCTCACTGAGTTGCTTAGCATCTAGCTTTGGCTGAAGCTGGCTTTGAATTCAAGATCCTCCTGCCTCAGCCTCCCAGCTGCTGGGATTACAGGCATGTGCCACACGCCTGGCTAGATTTAAGCCATATGTTGGTATGCATTTCAAATGGTAATGTCAGATATAACAGATAAAAGTACACCTGACTTCCCCATGCTCACTAATTTTTGAAAAAGAGAATGAGCTTGGCCATCTCTTGGGCTTGATTGGTTTTTCTTGCCTTTCATTTCCTCCAGGAATGAAGTATTCAGCATAGTGACTTGATATATTTAGTTATTTTGTATGGAGTGATAGTACATCTGTTGTGCTCTAGGTCACAGTCAATTCAAAACTGTGTGTAACAGCCTTGGAAACTATTAATACTTATACATAATTCTGTGGCACAACACGCTCAAGCCACCAGCACAATTAATATGATCTTTCTTATGGTGGTTACAATGTTATATGAAAACAGCCTTTCACACTTGATTCTCTAGTGGAAAAAAGAAAGGGAATTGAGGGAGAGGGAAGAGAGATGGGAAAGGAAAGGAACTGCAAAATGAAATTGACCAACCTATGCTTTGTGCAAATATAAATATATCACAATGAAGTCCACTTTTATGTACAACTATAATGCAACAATTAAAAATAAATTAATAGAAGGAAAACCAATAGAGTAGAAGAATAGGATCAGTGGAGGGAGGAGGGGAGAAGACAGGGTAGTACTGGGGATTGAAAGGGAGTAAATTATTATATATATATATATATATAATAACCCCAAAATAATGAACCCCCAAATAATGTATAACTATAATGAACTAATAAATTTTTAAAGACTTGATCCTCTAAAAAAGCTACCATAAGAGGTTGATATTTTTTAAGGAAGCATATAATGTATTTGGGGGGAGGCTTTTTTAGAAAATGTACTATATAAAAGTGAGTATGCTTTTGCCTCTTGACTGCATTAACTTTCCATGAGCTCAGAATATTTTTGTGTAAAAAATGTCAAAGAACAGCATTTTTTTTCCTAAAGAGGAGTTTTATATTTTGAATGATTGTAAAGAAAGTACAGTATTGGAAATTAAATGCAGACAACTGATAATCCAGGAGCATGTTAATTATTTTTATGCATGTTACAAGCAGCTTAGTATACATATTAGATTCTGCTTCATTTTCAAATTAATTTTAAAATGAAGAAGTCTTCTTGTTATTTTAAAGGCATGTTTTATGTCAATTTTCAATGTATTAATAAAAATTTTTACTTTACATCAAGTTCATTGTTTTCATACAGTATTATCTGTTGGGTATATAGTTAACACATTGTGTCACTGAACTTTTTAAAATTACAGTAATAGACCAATTCTGATTAATGGAAAATTTATTCATTAGAAAATCATGTGGACTTAAAAAAACAATACAAAGCATTTATAATTCAGAATACTATTTTTTTTTAATTTAAGAAGGGGTATATTTCTTGCAGAAAATGATACTTTAAATTTGTTTTAATTAGAATCTTTGAAATACATTCATTTTTATGATATCTAGACTTCTTTATGCTTTTTGTCTTTTGTCTTTTTTTTGTAGTTGTAGATGGACAGAATGACTGTATTTTATTTATTTATTTTTATGTGGGGCTAAAGATCCGACCCAATGCTTCACACATGCTAGCCAAGTGCTCTGCCATTGAGCTCCAGCCTGGGCCCTGTCTTTTGTCTTTCTTGAAATAAAGTGCACATAATGACATTGTTATGGTTTAGATATTTGGTGTCCCACAAAGGCTCATGTGTGATACAATGCCAGATGGTTTAGAGGTTAAATGATTGGGTTGTGGGGGTCTTGACATAATCAGTGCATTAACCTCTTATAGGGAGTGGTCACTGTAGGTAGGTAGGATGTAACTGGAGGAGGTGGGTCCATGGGAATGTGCCCATATGGGTTTATAATTTGTCTGTGAGGGGACCCCCCCCCCCAATTCCTGGTAATTGCCTGAAATGCTTCTCTCCAGCACACACTTCTGCCATGATCTTCAGCCAAACTTCAAGCCTTGAAGAATGTAATCAGCCATCTGTGGACTAAGACCTCTGAAACCATGAGCCCCAAATTAAACTTTCCCCCATCTAAGATTGTTCTTGTCAGGTCCATTGGTCATAGCAGCATAAAAGCTGACTAAAACAGACATTTCTTAAAAAGCAACTATCTGTGAGAGCAAACAATGACAGTGACTTTAATGAGCCATTATATAGGCATGTTGAAAGAACTATAAGAATAATGGCTAAAGAAGTAAATGTATATATGACAACTAAACCTCATCAAAAACTGA
The DNA here is from genome assembly GCF_964194105.1 of Spermophilus citellus. Lineage (NCBI taxonomy): Eukaryota > Metazoa > Chordata > Mammalia > Rodentia > Sciuridae > Spermophilus > Spermophilus citellus. The sequence goes on from NC_138190.1 coordinate 104,475,721, forward strand.
ATAGTAAGAAATTATTAAAAAGAACCATATAGAAATTCTGGAATTGGAAATACAATAAATGAAATGAAATATTCATTATAGATGCTCAACAATAGATTACAACTGCCAGAAGAAAGAATTATTAAAGTTGAAGGTAGATTCATTCTCATAAGAGAAATAAAAAGAATAAATATAAATGAACAGAGTCTCAGAGAAATGGGAGAGAACCTCAAGTTCACTAATGTGCATGTGATGGTAGTGCTAGAATTGGGAGAGGGGAAGGAATAGAGAAGAATAAAAGTATGTGAATAAACAATAGTTGAAAATTTCCCAACTTGATGAAAAATATTAATGTATATACCCAGGAAGCCCAAGTTACTCAAAGTAGGATAAATGCAAAGAGATACAAAACACCAAGCCAATTGATGGCTCTTGTTGGAAAAATTGTACAACTGATGACATCATCAGTAAAAATACTCCAACACTACCACAAGTCGCTGCACCAACAGATAGTTCACAATGCATACAAGTGAGTTCACAATGCATACAAGTGACACATAGTTTAGGCAAGTTCTGCAAGCAGTTCAGTGATGGCTATTGCAGAAACTGTAGATTAGTTTTATCTTTGTCTTCACCAGCACTGGGATGAAGATAGGAATTCTAGCAATAATGGCTAAAGAAAAAATTATGTAACATTCCAGAAGGCACTAAAAGAAAACAATTTTCTTAACAATTTACATTATCTTGAAGAGAAAAGAAAACAATTCTCTTAACAATTTACATTATCTTGAAGAGAATTATTAAATATAATGAAAAGGAAAGGTGAAAGTAAACAAACAGATCTGTTAACCTTCTTTTTTGTTTACATATTAAAACAATTCTTAACAGTTATTTACCCAATTTAAATTAAACCATTTAAATCACGTGAATAAAAAAAAATATTTGGATCCATTTTTTCATGAGCGCTCATCATATATGATATATGGACATACGTACATTCAAACATATAACACAAAACACAAGTGTGCACACATAATATAATACATACAACACATAATAGTAAAGGCCTTATAACTTTTTACAGGTGAAACCTCCATTGCAATGTTTAAAAACTCTATAGTCAAAAAAAAATAGAACTGATCAGCAAAACATTAACCTAGGTCTGTATGAGCTCAAAAAACAAAATAGAACTTCATGATATGGGAAAGGGCAATAATAAAATAGATATTGAAAAAAGCATCCTGGTTCTGTCGCAGATGTAAGAATAGCCAAACTGGAGTTTTGGATATCAGCTGTTATGGATTTGAGCCAAATCATCTTCTTTTTGGTCTGTAGAAATCGCTTTAGTTAATCTCTCTGGAATCCAAATTGGCTGCTGTTCTTCCTGTGGAAACACACAAACAGGCCCCCGACTCCAGACAATCACTGGGTCAGGACCTTGGTTAATCTCTCTGGAATCCAAATCGGCTGCATATGATCCTGGCGTATACTCACAAATTGCTGCAGAGGCGATTAGGGCATGGAAGACTTTACAAGGACATGAAGGTTTACAAGGTCAATTATCTAAGGTAATACAAGGAGCTAATGAATCTTACGCTGAATTTGTAAATAGGCTTATTCAAACAGCTACCAGAATTTTTGGGAATACAGAACAAGCAATGCCACTAATAAAACAACTGGCTTATGACCAAGCGAATCGTTGGTGCAGAGATATCATTAGACCATGGAAACAGGAAGATTTAAACACATATATTAAATTATGTAGACATTGATGAACAAGAGCAAGTCATGGCAGTTGCAGTAAAACAGGCTTTAGATGCCAGAGACATTAATGAACAAGGGCAAATTGTGGCAGCTGCAGTAAAACAGGCTTTATATACCAGGCCAAGAACATGCTACAATTGTCAAAAAACAGGACATTTTAAAAGGAATTGCCCCATAGGAGGAGGGTTTAACAAAACTAGGTATCAAAGGAGTAGAATACCGGGTATTTGCCCACGATGCCGTAGAGGGAGACATTGGGCTAATGAATGCCGTTCTCAAACCACCATAGAGGGTACTCCATTACATTGGGCTAATGAATGCTGTTCTCAAACCACCATAGAGGGTACTCCATTACATTGGGCTAATGAATGCCATTCTCAAACCACCATAGAGGGTACTCCATTATCAAAAAACGAACAAGGACAAGGTGTTTATCCACAATATCGTGGACAAAGGCATCGGGCTCCGTTGCCAAAAAATGGACAGGGGGCCCCAATGCTCTGGGGCCCCAAACCACAAATATATGGAGCACTGGAGGAACCCAGCAACCCCATCAGGGTAGTGACCAGGACACATTGTCCATCAGATCCCTCATCAGACAAACCAGAGGGAGCGCAGGGTTGGACATCTGCGCCTCCGCCAGATCAGTACTAACTCCAGAGATGGGAGTTCAAATCATTCCCACAGGGATAAAAGGACCTCTTCCCAAAGGAACAGTAGGCTTATTATTGGGACGCAGCTCTTCTACTCTAAAAGGACTTTTGATAAGTCCTGGGGTAATTGATCCCGATTATGAAGGTGAAATAAAAATTATAGCCAGTTCTCCAAAGGGCATATCAGTAATTTCACCAGGAGATAGAATAGCACAGTTACTAATAATACCAAGTCTACATGATAAATTTTCCAGTCATGCTGTAGAAAGAGGTTCCAAGGGATTAGGCTCCACAGGTGTAGATTGGGCTATGCTTTCTTTAAATTTAGATTCTCGCCCCATGCTAAAACTAAATATTCAAGGACATGAATTTAATGGGCTACTGGATACAGGTGCGGACCTTAGCATCATCTCTCATCAAGAATGGCCAAAACATTGGCCATTACAACAAGCCACTCAAACACTTCGAGGCCTAGGAGTGGCGACTAATCCCGATAGAAGCGCAATGGTATTAGATTGGAAGGATCCTGAAGGATGTGAAGGAACTATACAGCCATATGTATTGGATCATCTTCCCGTAAATTTATGGGGACGAGATGTCTTAGATCAATTAGGTTTGATATTAACAAATAATATCAATCAAAATGCACCCACTATTATGGCTAGACAAGGTTTTAGGAAAGGAAAAAGATTAGAAAAACAAGAACAAGGTATAGCAGCACCAATACAAATAGATCAAGGAACAGACAGACATGGGTTGGATTTTCACAAAGGGCCACTGAGACAATAAAAATTACATGGAAATCAGAAAGACCAGTTTGGGTTCCTCAGTGGCCCTTGACTAAAGAAAAGATACAAGTAGCCCATGATCTGGTCAAACAACAATTAGCGGAAGGACATATACAACCTTCTGTATCTCCCCATAATACTCCCATTTTTGTCATCAAAAAGAAATCTGGTAAATGGAGATTATTGCAAGACTTAAGAGCCATTAATAATGAAATGGTCATTATGGGACCTGCTCAATCGGGGATTCCTCAATTGTCTGCTTTGCCAAAAACTTGGTATGTTTTAGTTATAGATATTAAAGATTGTTTTTTTTTCAATTCCAATTCATCCTGAGGATAGTCCACGTTTTGCATTTACTATCCCTGCACTAAATCATGAAGGTCCTGATCAGAGATATGAATGGAAAGTACTCTCTCAAGGGATGGCTAACAGCCCAACTATGTGTCAAATTTATGTTAACAAAGTAATCCAGCCACTTAGAAATCAAAATCCTGAACTACAAATATTTCACTATATGGATGATGTATTATTAGCACACAAAGCTAAAAACTGATTGCTAGAATGTTATGCCACACTTACAAATTTATTAAAAAATTATAATCTAGAGATAGCAATAGATAAATTACAATTAAATTTTCCAATTAATTATTTAGGAGTTCTATTATCCTCAACCATGGTCCGTCCACCAAAAATTCAAATACGAGTAGATCAACTCAAATCACTTAATGACTTTCAAAAGTTATTAGGAGACATAAATTGGATAAGGCCTTATCTAGGTATTCCAACAGGAGAATTGGGACCTTTATTTGATATCTTAAAAGGTCCATCAGATCCAAATTCACCCCGAATGTTAACGCCTGAAGCAAGAAAGGCATTAAAAATCATTGAAACATATATGGAAAATATGCATTTGGATAGAATTGATATAAGTTTGCCTTTATTATTTATTGTACTACCAACAAAAAATATTCCTACAGGAGTATTTTGGCAAGAAGGTCCATTATTATGGATACATTTATCTTATTCTCCTAACACTATTCTTACTAGGTATCCTGAAGCTGTAGGACAATTAATACTCAAAGGAATAAAAACAGCAAAGGGAGTATTTGGAATTTCTCCCAATAAAATTATTACTCCATATACTAAGAATCAAATTGATGAATTAGCTAATGAGTTAAATATTTGGGCAATAATCATGTGCAAATCTAATGTTTCATTTGATAACCACTTACCATCTAATCCTTTATTGTCTTTTTGGTCATTGCATCCTGTAATTTTTCCAAAAATGACAAGAAAAACACCTATCATGAATGCTCCAAATATATTCACTGATAGGTCAAATAATGGTACAGCAGCAATAGTTACACCTGATCAAACTTTTACATTTTCAGTACCCAAACAATCAGCTCAAAAGGTAGAGCTTAATGCAGTATTACAAGATTTTGTGATGTTTAAAGATTCTGTATTTAATTTATTTTCTGATAGTCAGTATACAGTTAATGCTATAGTATCCCTTGAAGATGCTGGTAGGATTTCCCCTTCTTCTACAGTTTTCTCTTTGTTTTCCACTATACAAAGTTTAATCTGGGACAGAAAAGATCCATTCTTTATAGGACATATCAGGGCACATACAGGATTGCCTGGAGCCCTTAGTTTGGGCAATGATTTAGCAGATAAAACTACACATGACATACATATTTTCTCTACACTAGAAGAAGCTATAAATTTTCATAAAAGGTTCCATGTCAATGCTAATACTTTACAAAAGCATTTTAAAATAACTGAGGAACAAGCTAGACAAATAATAAAACAATGTCAAAATTGTGTGACCTTTTTACCACAAGTTAATCTTGGAGTCAATCCTAGAGGATTGATACCTAACCATATTTGGCAGATGGACGTCACACACTTGCCAGAATTTGGAAAATTAAAATATTTGCATGTTACAGTTGATACTTCTTCTGGATTATTTTTTAAAGAGAGAGTGAGAGAGGAGAGAGAGTGAGAGAGAGAGAATTTTTTTTAATATTTACTTTTTAGTTCTCGGCGGACACAACAACCTTGTTGGTATGTGGTGCTGAGGATCGAACCCGGGCCGCACGCATGCCAGGGGAGCGCGCTACCACTTGAGCCACATCCCCAGCCCTTCTTCTGGATTTTTGATGGGCTCCCTTCATGCCGGAGAAAAAACTAAAGATGTTATAGCTCATTGCTTACAAAATTTTGCCACTGTGGGCATTCCAAAACAGTTAAAAACAGATAATGCCCCTGGTTATACTTCTACCTCTGTTAAACAATTTTGCTCATCATTTGGCATTACTCATATAACAGGAATCCCATACAATCCACAGGGACAAGGCATAGTTGAAAGAGCTCATCAAACTATTAAAATGTGCTTATTAAAGCAAAAAGACGGAATTGGGAAGGGGTATATATTCCCCAAAGATAAACTTAAAATAACCCTTTTTACTCTAAACTGCCACAGTCTGGTTGGGCACAATTCAGGAGCCACTTGTCAAAAGAAACTAACTTTATTTTTAGAACTACAAACGCCAAGCAAAACAGCTCCTCAGGAAAAAACCCTCAGAGCCCAACTGCCACCACCAGCTTCCCACAAGCCTCTCACCCCCACACAACCCTCACCACCTCCCACAATCCTCCTGCTCTTGAGGCTGATTGGCTGGGTCGTGTGGGCGGAGCCAAAGAAGTCCCCCAATGAGCAGCTCCGTGGAGGAGCCAATCAGCTAGATGTTGCTGGGGCCGCTGTGAGCCAATCATCAGCTGGCAGTCTGAGGGCAGGGAAATAGCCCAATGAACATCACCGCAGAGGAGCCAATCACCTAGATGTTGCTGGGGCTGCTGTGAGCCAATCATCAGCCGGCAGTCTGAAGTTTGCTGGCAGCTGGAAGTTTGCTGGGGCCCCTTTGGCTGTGGCTCTCAACATCTACCCCTCTCTGTTTAAACAACAAGCATGTGGCTTAGGGACCGTGCCTGCCTTAGGTTGTCCAATACTACATATGGTCCTTACCCGTCTTCGGATGAGCTGACCTCAGGGCGTCAGCCTCCTGTCTTAGGTTGGTACCATTGTAATTGGATCTTACCCGTCATTGACTACCGGTCCAGTACAGCCACACCTGTGGAGAGGTCTTTGTCATGACAAGCAGAAGGGAGGAAGATACACCAAGCCAATTGATGGCTCTTGTTGGAAAAATTGTACCACCAATGACATCATCAGCAAAAATACCCCAACACTACCACAAGTCGCTGCACCAACAGATAGTTCACAATGCATACAAGTGAGTTCACAATGCATACAAGTGACACATAGTTTAGGCAAGTTCTGCAAGCAGTTCAGTGATGGCTATTGCAGAAACTCTAGATTACGAGGATTATGGGAGGTAGTGAGGCTTGTGTGGGTGAGAGGCTTGTGGAAGCCGGTGGTGGCAGTTGGGCTCTGAGGGTTTTTTCCTGAGGAGCTGTTTTGTTTGATGTTTTTAGTTCTAAAAATAAAGTTTGTTTCTTTTGACAAGTGGCTCCTGAATTGTGCCCAGCCAGACTGCGGCAGTAGGATAAATGCAAAGAGATACAAAAGAGATGATTTCAGTAAAGACAGTGAAATCTAAAATTGAGGAGAAAATCTTGAAATCAGCAAAACAATGTAAAATGTTTTCTCTGATATGTGGTGTGGGGAGCCATTCTGACACGTGATTGGGTGACTCCCGTTAAGGGCCTGAGGCACTCTGGCTGTGTCGGAGTTATCCCGACCCTTTCCTGATGAGAGAGCCCATCCGTGTGGGGGTGTGCGTAACCACTGACCCTGGAGACCCAATCACTGACCCTGACCTTGGAGTGCAGCCCCCCCTCAACCTTCATTGGATGGAATTCTCCCCTGAATCTCTTGTTTCCCCCAAATAAAAGGCTGATCCCCGGCGTGTTCGCTCTCTCTCTCTCCTGTTAGCCCAGAGTAATCCTCGCTGCCCTGCTGAGCGGCTGGAGGCAGGGAAACAGGGAGACCGAGCCGTCTCGGACCTAGCATTAAAATAAGGTACTGTCTGTGTGTTTTATTTTGATCTCTTCTAACTAACTGAATGCCAGAACCTCATTAATGAAACCACTGCGCAGGCCGCGTGGTAGAATTGGCGCCCAAGAGGGGGGCATTCTGAATTAGTTAGATTGAGTGGGAGCGCGCGCTAAAAAAATTAAGGGAAAGAAATAAAGAGAAAAATAAGGAAGAGGTGACATTTGGGTCACAAAAGTAATAAAGAGGATAAAGAAAATAAGAAATAAGAGAAAGGAAAAAGTGACATTTGAGTCACAAAAGTACCAGGAACTATTGAAGGAAAGAGACGTTAATTTACTTAAAATGGGAAATTCTACTTCTTCGGATAAGGAAATGTATCTAACTATTTTAGACAGTATAATTAATCAGAAAGGAAAACAGATAAAGAAAACTCAGTTATTACAATTCTTAAAGATTGTAGGTGAATATTGTCCTTGGTTTTGTGACCAAGAGTCTCCAAATTTACTTACTTGGGAGAAATTAGGAAGAAAGTTACAGAGAGTTTGTCTTTCTACTGAAATACCTGGAGGCATAGAGAATATACAGAAAACTTGGACGGCCCTAGAAATTTGTCTCTTTGAATACATGGACCAGAGTCCGTGGCCACCAGAAGAGCTTCTGAGAGGTATTCAAAGAGCCATTAAGTCTATTCAAATGGAAAATCAGCCTGAGACTAAGTTAATTTCCTTTCCTTTGAGCCGTTTTAAAACAAAAGCGCTAGGAACTAAAACAAAGGTTAGAAATGTGCAAGCTAGCCCGCAGACAGATTATACAGAACAGCATGATAAAGAAGAAGCATCTCTAATCTTGGAGAGCCCTCCAGAAGTGGTAACCAATCTTCCTGGAGAGGAAAATACAAAGGAAACTCCTAGCGGGGCTCAGGTTTCTTTTCAGCCACGTGAGTTAGAAACCCAAATTCCAAATGGCGATAGTACAGAGTCTGATAGCAGCTCGCAGTCTGAGGAAGAAGAATTAGACATAGAAACTCAGGACTTAGAGAGAAATTTTAATAGATTGCATTTAGCACCACCTGCCCAAGCCTTCAAAATTCAGCCGATACCTGCTAGAAGAACCAAATTTAACAGGTGTGCTGAATTAAAGATGACTTTTCTTACCCCAGTTCAGCAAGGTATTAAGAAGGCTCAAGAAATGGGGGAGGATACTACTGGTTTTCACCTCTTTCCAGTTTTTGAACAAACTGATGAGCAAAATCAGAGAGTTAGAATTCATGCTGTAATTCCATTTAAAACTATCAAGGAATTAAAAAATGCATGTGAAACGTACGGCCCAAATTCGCCTTTTGTTCAGAGTCTGATAGAAAATATCTGCTCACAACCCCTTCCTCCTAGTGACTGGGTTTTTTTAGCCAGATCCTGTTTGAGCGGGGGAAATTACTTACTTTGGAAAACTTACTGGACTGATTTTTGTAATGAACAGACAAAAAGAAACCAAAGACAGGGCATAGAAACGCCAGTAACGATGTTTTTAGGGACTGAAGATTTTGCTGATTTAGAAAGACAGTTAAATTATGATTTTGTAGTGTACAATCAAATAACTGATTGTGCAAAACGTGCCTGGAGGCAAATTGTCCCCAAGGACCAGTCCAATTTAGTTCTTACCAAAATCAGACAAGGTGCCAGTGAGACTTATTCAGATTTCGTAGCCCGACTATATCAGGCTGCAAACAGGTCCATCGGAGACCCAGGAGCTAGCGAATTTATTGTTAGACAATTGGCTTTTGAGAACGCAAACAAAATTTGCCAAGATGTTCTCCGCCCCCATCGTAAGAAAGGAACAATTTCTGAGTATATTCGCTTGTGTTCTGACTTAGATTCCACTCAGTTACAAACGGTAGCCTTAGCAACAGTATTAAAGGAAACTTTGGGGCCACAAAATTCAGTTCAGAAGTCCCGCAGCAAGTGTTACGTTTGCGGAAAACCCGGTCATTTCGCCTACGAATGTCGCCAACGCAAATTTAGGTTTAGGGCTCCATCTACTGGCGATAATAGATATTGCAGGACTCGGCGCCACGTGGTTGATTCGGGTGGCGCGGATGAGCCCGCCTTCTCGCCACAAGTATTTCCTCCTAGCGAGGGGACAAAAAACTTCCGTTCGGCCCCTCCCCGGGCCCAGAAACAATATGGGGAGACGTCGCACAGTGTGACGTCACTAGCGGCGCCGACCAGGACAGTCCGCGATTTTTACCGGAGCAGAGACATGGATCACAGACAGTTTTCTTAGGACCTTCAGAGACAGTTGAATTAGATCCTGAAACGGGACCAACACAAATCCCTACTGGGATTTTCGGGCCACTTCCTGAAAATACTGTAGGTTTAATTTTGGGGCGTAATAATTTAAAGGGAGCTATTGAAGTAATACCTGGTGTGATAGATTCAGAATTTAGAGGGCAATTATATGTTACTGTAAGATCCAATTATGCCCTAAGACTCACCCCAAAGGATATTTTTGCTCAATTAATATTATTGCCTTGTGTCTCAGAAAGGCACCTGCCGGCAGATTCAGTTTCTAAACCGCCGGACAGAGTATATTGGTCCCAGTTAGTGCGACAAGAACGCCCTTTATTAAAACTTAGAATTAATAATAAAAATTTCCTAGGAATAATTGACACAGGGGCTGATAGCTCCGTGTTGTCCAGCCGATTTTGGCCCAGGACATGGCCTCTACATACAGCCTCAGCTAATCTAGAAGGAATAGGAAAAATTTCACAGCCTGCTCAAAGTGCCAACTATCTCCGTTGGGAAGATTCTGATGGGAACAGTGGAATATTTAAGCCTTATGTGTTAGAGTCTTTACCAGCTAATCTATGGGGAAGAGATATACTAGCCAAAATGGGACTGCTACTAGTCACCCCAAATTCTATAAGGTCAGTTGAAGAAATTAATCAGAGGTATTTTCCTGGAGATGATAGGGAAAACTTTCAGGAGAAATATCTGTTTACAAGCCAGTCTCCACGGCAAGGATTAGTAAATACTTCAGGACAAAATTTTTATTAGGGGCACTGAGTACTTCCCCGATCCTTAAAACAGCTGAAAAAATCACATGGCTCACAGAAGAGCCTATTTGGATTTCTCAGTGGCCCATCTCAGGGGAAAAGCTTAAAATAATTCATAGATTAGTTGAGGAACAACTTCAAGCTGGTCATATTGAACCAACACTTAGCCCTTGGAATACACCTATTTTTGTTATTAAGAAAAAGTCAGGAAATTGGAGATTATTACAGGATTTAAGGGCAATAAACCAGGCAATTCGGCCTATGGGATCATTACAGCCAGGACTTCCCTCCCCCACAGCCATTCCTTTAGATTATAGCTTGATGGTAATAGATTTAAAAGACTGTTTTTTCTCTATAAGGTTACATCCTGAAGATTGTGAAAAATTTGCTTTCACTGTCCCAGCAGTTAATTTTAAGGAATCTGTTAAAAGATACTGCTGGAAAGTCCTTCCTCAGGGAATGCGTAATAGCCCTACACTGTGTCAAAAATATGTTGATCAGGCAATAGATCCCATTAGAAATAGCTTCCCTGATGCATACATTATTCATTTTATGGATGATATATTATTGGCCCATGCTAATTCAGAAGTACTTTCAGAAATTTTTACTCAGTTAGAGACCTCACTTACAACATTGGGTTTAAGTATAGCTCCTCAAAAAATTCAAAAGGTATCTCCTTTTCAATATCTAGGTCAGATAATTCAAGGGAGTACAATCCGTCCTCAAAATCTTCAGATAAGAGTCAAGGAGTTACGTACCCTTAATGATTTTCAAAAACTATTAGGAGATATTAACTGGCTAAGACCATCCTTAAAGTTAACTACTTCTGAGTTAAGTCCTTTATTTCAGATATTACAAGGAAATCCTTCTCCAACCTCTCCACGTCAACTAACTTTGGAGGCCAAAGCAGCCTTAAGGAAAGTGGAAATTGCAATTAAAAATGCACAACTTACTAGAATAGATCCTAAAGAAATACTGTATTTATTAATATTTCCAACTGAGCATACCCCAACAGGAGCCATATGGCAAAAATTAGGAGTTATTGAATGGATTTACTTATCTCATTCCCCTCAAAAGACATTAATTCCCTTTCATGATTCTACGGCTCAATTAGTGATTAAGGGTAGAACTAGGATTTTACAATTAATTGGATCTGAGCCTGATATCATAATTATTCCATTTTCTGTTCAACAGACTAATTGGCTTTTTCAAACTTCTAGTTCATGGCAGATAGCTTTTGCAGATTTCCCTGGCCAGATAGATAGCCATTATCCTCGTGATAAGATTGTACAATTTGCATCATTAACATCACTTATTTTTCCAAAGATTGTACTTTCCCATCCAATAGAGGGAGCTTTATCGGTGTTCACAGATGGTTCCAGCTCTGGTAAGGCAGGTTTCTTCAGCCGTGTTCACACAGAGGTAATACAAACTTCTTATACTTCAGCTCAAAGGGCAGAACTTCAAGCCCTGATTTTGGCCTTAGATTATTTTTCAAATGAGCCTATTAATATCTATTCTGACAGCTTATATGCAGTCAGAGTTACCAAAAATATTGAAACCTCAGTTATTGGGTTTACTTCATCACAGGAGTTATTTGAATTATTTCATAATTTACAAAAGACAGTGCTAATGAGGAAGTACCCATATTTTATTGGACATATCCGAGCACATTCTAGCCTCCCTGGACCCTTGGTTGCAGGTAATGATAATATTGATAAATTAGTAGCTTTTTGTCAACAGATGTCTTCATATGACTGTGCCCTAGCTTCCCATTCCTTGCATCATCAAAATGCTTCTAGCTTACGTAAAAAATTCAGTATTACCAGAGAACAGGCTCGTCAGATTGTAAGCCAATGCCCTAAGTGTGTTATTTACACTCCATCTCTGCCATCAGGGGTAAATCCCCGTGGATTAAAACCAAATCAAATATGGCAAATGGATGTAACTCATATTCCTCAATTTGGTAAGCAATGTTATGTGCATGTCATAGTGGACACTTATTCTAGATTTATTTTTGCCACAGCACGTACTAAGGAAAATACTCAACATGTAATTTCTCATTGCTTAGCAGCTTTTTCTGTTTTAGGGTGTCCTATGCAGATTAAAACAGATAATGCTCCAGCTTATGTAAGCTCTGCTTTTCAACAATTTTGCCAAGAGTTTCAAATTAATCATAAAACAGGAATTCCTTATAACCCCCAAGGTCAAGCCATTGTAGAACGAGCTCATTTATCTATTAAACTTCAATTACAAAAATTAAAAAGGGGGAATAAGATAATGACTCCCCAAAATAGCCTTAATCATGCCTTATTTGTTTTAAATTTTTTAAACTGTGACACAGAAGGTCACACTGCTGCTGAGAGGCAAATGTCTCCCTCGGTGACAGGCCCTTTAGGCAGAGTTCTGTGGAAAGATTTACAGACTGGTCAGTGGAAGGGCCCAGATCCGGTAATATCATGGGGCCGAGGGCATGCTTGTATTTTTCCAGAAGGTGCTTTCCGTCCCATCTGGGTGCCTGAACGTGCCATCAGACATGGAGGAAATAGAACCCAGACTCAAGCGACTGAGGATAAACACGGAGGAGCCACAACCCAGAAGGAGGAGATATCGGAAAAAGATGAAGAAAGACCAGATTGAACCAGCCGAGAAGCTGATTTCGTGGAAAGATGTGAAGAAATTGACAACCCAGGCTTCCCAAATACTTCGACGCCTAGGAAAGAACAGGACCCCAGTCTTGATGGTAGCGACAGTAATTGCCCTACTGGGCTGTCAGGTAAAAGGGAATCAAGTAGACACTTATTGGACATATTTCCCAGATCCACCCCTGGTACACCCAGCTGTGTGGACTGGAGAATCTATTCCAGTATTTACTAATGACTCATTCATGATGGGAGGATTTACAGATGCTCATATTACTCCCAATCATGTGACTAGATTTAATTATTCTGGCTACAGTGCCCAATTACCTTTATGTTGGTCACATGATAAACATGCTGGCTGTCTGAAAGTATCATTTGAAGAAAAGACAGCAATTGGTAAACCTAGACTGACAAATAATTCTATTTATGGAGACTTAAAACCTAATACTAGATCAGTAATTAAGATGGGACTTTCCCATAACAAGCCAGTCATTTCTGCAAAACCTCCACCGGTACCCCACTGTCCAAATAGTTCTACAATTGAAATTGGCACCTTTCCTAAATGGATGGATTGTGTAAATACCTTTCCTGTACTACATAAGGTGTCTAAAGCTGGTGGGTATATTTTAGACTGGTCTCCAAAAATTGATGAGAGACAATTACGAAGAAATTCTGCTATGACACCTGCAGGATTTGTTAGTAATATTTTGACTTATAGTGAAGGAGGCATTCAAAGAGATATTTGGCGTTTAATTGCTGCCTCAGAGTATTTACATTTTTCAGACAAACCTTTACCAAAATTTGTTGGCAAGAACTGTAAAGAGGGATCTTGCTATGGCCTAAGAGCCTGTGTCCAATCTCCTTATGTTTTAATTATTGGAAATGTAAAAGTTAGATGGATAGATGATAGATATTTTGTTACTTGTAATAAGTGCAACCTAACCAATTGTATTTCTAGGTATAATGGAGGAAAAGGAGTGCTGATACTTCATCAGCCCTCTTTTGTTTTATTACCTGCTAATATTTCAGAGCCATGGTATGCTGATGCTGGTTTACAAGTTTTACAGCAAATTCATGCCCAGCTAACAAGACCTAAACGTGCTATTGGAGTCATAATTGTTGGTGTCTTAGCACTGGTCTCATTTATTGCCTCAACCGTCTCTGCATCTCTGACATTGTCTCAGAATATTCAGCATGCAAAATTTCTTAATAATTTAGCTCAAAATACTTCCAAGGCTCTGCGTAATCAAGTAAATATTGATGAAAGGATTGAGACTAAATTAAACGCCTTAGAGGCAACTGTTATTAACATTGGTAATGAACTTTCAGCCTTAAAATTTAAGGAAAGGCTTAAATGCCATGCTAATTATAAGTATGTATGTGTTACAGCTGCCAAGTACAATGCTTCTCTCTGGGATTGGGAGAAGGTTAAAACCCATTTATTAGGTATTTGGCAAAATAGTAATAATAGCTTGGATATTCTGGAACTTCATCACCATATCCAAGACATTCAAAATAATAGAGCTGATTTTTCAGATCCTTCTTCTTTGGCTAACCAAATATTGAAGGAGTTAAATGGATTCAACCCTGGAAATATTCTTAAACACTCCGCTTGGTACATTATTGGATTATTCTCTTTGCTGTTAATTCTCTTTTGTATTGTAACTATAGGATGGCGAGTCCTCCAATCAAGAATCCGGGGACTCCAGAGAGTGAACCGCCGCCTCATTGTTAAGAATAAAAAGGGGGAATATGTGGGGAGCCATTCTGACACGTGATTGGGTGACTCCCGTTAAGGGCCTGAGGCACTCTGGCTGTGTCGGAGTTATCCCGACCCTTTCCTGATGAGAGAGCCCATCCGTGTGGGGGTGTGCGTAACCACTGACCCTGGAGACCCAATCACTGACCCTGACCTTGGAGTGCAGCCCCCCCTCAACCTTCATTGGATGGAATTCTCCCCTGAATCTCTTGTTTCCCCCAAATAAAAGGCTGATCCCCGGCGTGTTCGCTCTCTCTCTCTCCTGTTAGCCCAGAGTAATCCTCGCTGCCCTGCTGAGCGGCTGGAGGCAGGGAAACAGGGAGACCGAGCCGTCTCGGACCTAGCATTAAAATAAGGTACTGTCTGTGTGTTTTATTTTGATCTCTTCTAACTAACTGAATGCCAGAACCTCATTAATGAAACCACTGCGCAGGCCGCGTGGTAGAATGTGGAAGCTAGTTCAAAATAAAGGAATATATATAAAAAATGAGGGAGAAAGGGAAAAAGGAGGGGTATCTCCATCAAAATAAAAGGAAGCCTGGAAGATTAGATGAAGGGGGCTGAGGGAGAGAGAGAAGGGATGGGATAAAGGGAGAACACAAGAATGATTCGGACCTTACTTTCCTATGTACCTATATTAATCCTATATTAATAATATACCACAGTGGATCACACTATTGTGTACATCCAGAAGACACTAAGGAAGGGAGGGAGGGAGGGAGGGAGGGAGGGAGAGAGAGAGAGAGAGAGAGAGAGAGGAGGAAGGAAGGAAAAAGAAGCCATGGAAGTCAGGATAACTTGTGAAGATTCTCAAAGGAAAAATAAAATGTGAACCAAGAAACCAAGAATTACATAACAATCAAGGCAGTCTCCCAAAAATTCAGGTGAAGCAAATATATCATAGAACAACAAAAAATGTACATATTTTTTACTAGCCCACTTGTCACACAAAAATGCCAAAGGCTGGGGCTGGGGATGTGGCTCAAGCGGTAGCGCGCTCGCCTGGCATGTGTGCGCCCCGGGTTTGATCCTCAGCACCACATACCAACAAAGATGTTGTGTCTGCCTAAAACTGAAAAATAAATATTAAAATATTCTCTCTCTCTCTCTCTCTCTCTCTCTCTCTCTCGCGTGCGCTCTCTCTCTCTTTAAAAAAAATGCTAAAGGCCGACATTGTGTCACCTTAGATAATTTGAATCCTCACACACAAAAGAGATACCACTAAGAGTAATTTTCTAATTATAAAAATACATTTATTCTTCTTTCTTAACAGATCTACAATATGAATAAAATATAGTTTGGTCTATAATATGTAACATTTGCCAATAACAGCACAAATATGATAGGAGCAAAAAATATCTCCATATGGTAACTTGAATTTATAGGAACAAGTTAAGAGAAACATCAAAAATAAGTAAGAAGGTGTATCCATTCTGTTAATGTAACAAAATGTCTGAGATAATCATCTTAAAAAGAGAAAATGATTCGTTTTAGTTCATGGTATGTTGGTCCCAGGCTTTGGTGCCTGTAAGGAGGCAGCACATCTTGGTGGGGCGTGCATAATGGATCAAAATGGTTCACCACATCACCAGAAAGAAAAGAAAAAATATAGGAGAAAGACCAAGAGGCCATGGTCCCATAATCCCCTTTGAGGGATTACCCCAAGTGACATAACTTCTTCCACTAGGCCTCATTTTTAAGGGTTTCACTACCCCTCAATAGTGCCATAAATTATATACCAACCCTTTAACACATGGGCCTTTGGAAAACACTCCAGATCCAAACTAAAAGGGGAGTGACTCACCCGAGATGGAGATTTAACCAAGAAATTTTATTGGGGGACTGCCTGAAGGGGAAGGAAAGGAGAGGCAGAGAGCAGAGAGAGGAGAGGAGGGCAGAGAGGGAGAGAAAGAGAGCAGAGAGAAAGAGAAAGAGTAGAGAGAGGCGAGAAATAAGAGGAAGAGGACAGAGAGGAAGAGGGCAGAGAAGAGGGTAGAGTTCTACCACCGGCCTGCGCAGTGGTTTCATTAATGAGGTTCTAGGCATTAAGTTAGTTAGAAGAGATCGAAATAAAACACACAAACCAGTACCTTATTTATATTGCTAGGTCCGAGACGGCTCGCCTCCCTGGTTCCCGCCTCTAGCCGCCCAGCAGGGCAGCGAGGATTACTCTGGGCTAGCAGGAGAGAGAGAGAGCGAACACGCCGGGGAGCAGCCTTTTATTTGGGGGAACAAGAGATTCAGGGGAGAATTCCATCCAATGAAGGTTGAGGGGGGGCTGCACTCCAAGGTCAGGGTCAGTGATTGGGTCTCCAGGGTCAGTGGTCACGCACACCCCCACACGGATGGGCTCTCTCATCAGGAAAGGGTCGGGATAGCTCCGACACAGCCAGAGCGCCTCAGGCCCTTAACGGGAGTCACCCAATCACGTGTCAGAATGGCTCCCCACAGTAGAGAGTGTGGGCTTGCAAGCTTTGGCTTAAGAAGGGTTGCACAGGCGACCTGGCGGGTGCTGACTGGCAGGATGACTGAGGAACTGCAAGAGGACACTGTGTCCTGCGGGGATTGGTTGAGAAAACCTTTGAATTTGGTGCTCTTAGGTTTGGCAATTTTCTGAGAGAAGAGGGAGGAGCAAGGGATTCCATGATGTTCTTGGGAGACAGAAACATAACTTCAGTGGGGTCTCTCCCACACAACACCACAAACTATAGCTAAAGGTTGATAACAAAATCTATAAATACATACTTGTTTTCCTTTCTTCTCCCAGATTTGTAAAGTGACATAAAATTATATAGAGTAATAACAATAACAATATATTATTTATTAGGTCGTTATTTATTAGGTAACATTTATATATGTAACACACATAAAAATAATATCCCAAAAATAGTAAAGGGAAATACAACTACATAGAAATAATGTTTCTATATTTAACTGAAGTTAAGTAGTAAAAATTTGAAGCTGATTCTGGAAAACATAAGACATATGATAAGCCTAGGGCAACCAGTGAAAAATAATAATAACAAAAACTCAAAATATGTAATGAAAATGTGGAGTCTGTCTCCTGGTTAAAAAACCCATGTATGATTTTTCAGGTGTGACCATAAACAATTACAAAAGCTTTACTTAGCAGACCTAATGGGAAAAACTTCTATCCTCACACAAGACTTATAAAACCAATGCATTGCAGTTTCTGAAGGGAGTAACTGTCAAAGAACAAAGCCCCCTGGCCAGCCAGGTCTTCCACATAGCTGCATCCCTAACCCAGTTGTCTCTTTGGTCTTTGATAGGTGGCTTTCACAGGCACCTTTGCTGAAATCTCCTTTTATTGAGGACAGTGGAGGAAAATTGAAGATACTTTTTCACAATTCCAATGTTAGTCCTTTGTTCTTTTCCACTTCAGAGCCCTTGTTCTATACAAGAGCATTTTGTCCAATGCTCCTCACTAGTAAGACAACCTCCATGTCTTATGTTTGTCCACCTGACCTTCAACTTATGCTGTTCCATGGGCATAAATGGAACAGAGAGGAGGTAACATTTTCTCCAGGTTAGGTTTTTTTCTTAACTTGATGCACTGATTAAGGCCTTGACTGACCTTTCATTTCCGCTTCTGTTAAACAGCTTCGATGAACCCTAGCCCCTCAATGAGCTCTCCAGCTCAGCTGAGGTCCTAGCAAATTGATTCAGTGAGCCAGGTAGTCAAACTCCAAAGCTATTCTGGAATATCACACAGAGGCCCTTTGAGAAGCATTAATGGAATTTGCAGAGCATGCCAGGAGGGTGCTAATGGATGATTTCCAAGAGTCTGATGGGCCCATGGGGTACCTTACCAGCCAAGTGTATGGGTCTTTGGGAGTACTGGAGGAAGCTATGAAACATTCTTAGAAGGTGTTAGCAGTTTTATATAAGCTTTTTGTTTGTTTGTTTCCAAGAGAGACCTTTGGTATTTCTCCTTAGTTCCTGACACCTTAGCTGAGCTTACCTTATCAGATAGACAAGGATTCCAACACAGGGGATCAAAGAAAGCTACAGAAGCAGTATTCTAGCTCCTGCATAGGATCTGTCAGTGGAGCAAGAGTGTAGGCTCCCTCATAAGCTGAGTAACTCTGTCTCTGGTGTGAATACATTCCCTGTACTGCAGCAAGTTGTTCTAACTTCAAGAGAAAATTAAACCTTAAGTCAAAACTCTTTAAGATTGTTTTGCCCAGCACCCCTAAACAGACTTTAAAAACTTAAATTTGATCCCCTTCAGAGGTAATCTTGTTGAAGATAAAAAGGGATTGTCTGTTACTAAAAACCATCTCCTTTAAAGTATACTAACAGCAGGCATTGCCAGGATAATAAACAGCAGTAGCAAACGTGACTGTAAGCATCTAGGTATCATGCCCCACCCCCTCGCAGAGAAGCCCAGGCTCTACTTGAATTGCTTTGATTGCTCCCAAGAATCCTCACTAGGAAACATGTGTTTGCCTCAGCCCATGTTCTTCTAACCCTGCTCCATCTCTCTCTAGAAAACTTAGGACCAAATACAGATAGGTGGCCTCTCTTGGTTCTGCAAATTATCAACCCTTGTGACTGATGGCAGGTTCTGTTCCTTTTGCCTCTCTCTGTAAGCCTAAGGATAGATTAAAAGGCCGAACAACTTTTGCCCAAGACTCTCAATTTTCAAAAACAAATATCAATTAAGCCAATGTCCCTCTGTCCATATGGGAACAGAAGTCCCTGTACAAAGGTTAAGATTCATTAGAGTAGTGATAAAGTTAAACTTCTTGGCATTCTAGGTACTGTTTCATTGGCGACTATGAGTTATACAACCACTGTACTAAGATGAGAGGAAAGTATATAATACCAAGTCTGCTTTAGAGTTTATAAAGCCACCACCAGGAAGACCATTTCTCAACCTAACTATCAATTAGACCCCCTTTTTCCCCTACAAATATCTATTTTTATAGACTCCAATACTGATCATATTTTATATATATTATATATCATATACACCTCTGTGAGCATTTATTTCCAATTCCCCTTCCTCTTTTTTGTGCTTGTCCTTTCATTTTTGGACTTGTAAATGTTTTTGATATATGGGTAGATTTCAAGAGGTGAGACCTGAGGTCCCTCTCTGATTGTTCCTCCTTGGGTCCTGGTTATTGGTTTGGGTTTTTTTTAATCACCTAAATTGTTTGAATTGGAGTAACGTTAAGGCTCAGATGGGGCTAGATTTTGTGAGGGATGAGATTCACTGTTGCTTGATTGAGTTGTATTTCTTGGCATCAGAATCTCTACTGTGATCTTGAAGTGTCCCAAACTGTCTCCAGCCCCACCTGAATGGGGGAGCCAGGAATGGCACTAATGTCAGCAACAGATATACTACCTTAAGATATATACATAGTGTCTCTTTCCCATCTATAACACCAGTTGACACCTATTTAGAGTTAGCATTTGACAACAGTACTGTAAGGGGGAGGGCAAGGCTCAGGCCCAGAAAGCAAAGTTTGAGGATCTGGCAATTGAAAGAAGATGTGAGGCACATTGGGAATATCAGTCATCCTTTATTCAGATGCATCAACAGACTCTAGCCAGTCCCAATTTAGCCCCAGTTTAATTTAGCATACCAATTCTTTTCCATAGGCTTTTTTGTATGTAGGCCATACAAAGAAGGCATACTGCCAAAAGGTTATATTAGTGGGCACCTGCTCACAAGCAAATGTTTATGACGTTGAGTACATATGCTGAACCAGAATGTTCATGACCTCAGCTATGCACTAAAACGTAGCCTGCTGGAAGCATCAGGGAGGAAGTCTAACTACAGAAATCTAACTACATTCTATTATTTAGTGGGGTTACCGTTTCTTAAGTAAGGGAAAATAAGGTAGAAAAAGTTTGAAGTGTTTGAAAATTGAAATATTGATCATAGGAGAGGTGGGAGAGAGGGAGCAGATGTCAGCTGTAAAGAAGATGAGTAATAAGTTAACTGAAGATAATGCAAAAAAGAAAGCAGGAAGGAACAGGAAATACTGGCTGTTACTGGAGGAAGAGAGTGAAGAAGAGGAGATAGGAGGACCTGCAAACTAGGTATGAATGAACAAGAACATGTAATATAAAAACTTGAACCCTCATATTATTGTACCACACCTAAGTTTAATCTAGGCTAAAATGATGAACACATGCTGGAGAGAGCTTTTAATGTATGAGTAAAGTTAAACGAATATATATGTACATATATTCAAACTCTGTTCGTGGGTATCCCCATACTGGTGTGGCATTTCCTATCTCTGCTGGGCTTCTGGCTCTCTGGGACTTCCAGAAAAATCCACCATTAGGATGTAAGGGTCTAAGCCACCACATGTTTCATCTTCACTGTTATGATTGTGAATTACCAGGTATCCACCCTGGAGTGTATTTGCACTTTGGGGGCCCCAGTGAGCATCTTTGCAATAGCTCTTATGGGGTGCCAGCTATTATGGAAAATTTTCCCATTAGGATCTAGAAGCTGGATGTTCCAGGTAAAAATATTATTGTGCCTATTTCAGTCTCTAGTTTAGGCACCCTCTGTGAATTTTTTCCTTGGCTACTGGTAACTTCCTTTATGAGTTCTTATCTTCCCCCACCCCTTCCCATCCCTTCTCTGCCCACAGCTGTATAAACTGCACCAGGACAGCTTTCAAGACCTGGGAACATTTTTCTCACCTGCCAGCATGTTCCATGCTCTCAGAGGACTTTGTGGATCAGACGAAGGAGAGCTTTCTCTACCACGGTGGAGGGCTGCCTGCACCCATAGAAGCTTTCACCCCAGTGGATCGCTTTAGATTTGTTTTCACTAAGATGCTTACCCGATCAATGCTGTCCATTAAAATCAGCCTTCCCTGGGCTGAGGTTGTGGCTCAGTGGTAGAGTACTTGCCTAGCATGTGTGAGGCACTGGGTTCCATCCTCAGCACCACCTATAAATAAATGAATAAAATAAAGGTCCATATATATAAAAAATATTTTTAAAAAAATCAACCTTCCTTCATAACCACAGGTTTCACAAAGATGTTTTTCTTTATTTTTAATTTCTTTATCCACAGGCCACATGTCTCATTTGTCTGCAATCTTTGCAGTGGTGGCCGGAGCCAGCAATCTCTAAGGGATTATTTCTTCTGCTCAAGTTACTGACTTCCTGTAGACCTATGATTTTTTTTTTTTTACAATTAAGTACCATATTTCAGTGAGGTTCATTTGTTACCTCTCTGAGGAGCAGTGTTCCTGCTTTGTAAGTGTAGTGCTGAGGAACTGCTGGGTCATGCTTCCTTCTTCTACTCTACCATCTTGTTCCCTCCCTCAACTTTATATCTTCTTTATGAGGTAGCTTTAATAACATTATGGCTAAGTTATTTTTTGTCTCTCTTCTTTTACCACTGCTGAGTTCAGAGATATACAATTGTTTAATGACACTATCCCTACTGCCATAACCATCTCAAGTAGAAATCAGGGACCACTTACAGTGCCTGTGCTGCATGGTTCATCCGTATTGGAAGAGTATTGTTTTGATGACAATGTGGAATTTTCTTTTTATTTTTTTTTAGTTGTAGATGGACATAGCACCTTTATTATGTTTTTATGTGGTGCCAGGGATCGAACCCAGTTCCTCATGCATGCTAGGCAAGCACTCTACTACTGAGTCACAACCTCGGCCCCACAATGTGAAATTTAAGAAAAAAATCGGACTCTAAAAGGTAGCCAAGATACCAAGGCCTCAAAGAGAAAAGATGCTGAGTATTCCATAGATTCTGAGGACATTGATCATTCATTGAATGCTAGGTATGTCAATACTCACTTGTTAGCAAGTGAGCTTAGAGCTCAGGAGGAAGAGTCATAGCCATTTTTTCATGATTCTAGGCTCCACCTTCATCACTCAGTCAACTGGCACAACTCATCCACCCCCTAACTTAGGGAGTAGCTGCTGTGTGTCACTCCTCAGGTTACCCTCCTCCCCTCCTTATTACTAGGCTTCCACAGCACCATCTCAGGCTTTTCACCTGTGTGAATACTTTCTCTGCTGCCCTCACTGCCTCCCAGTAAGACCCAACCATCATCCCTTCCATCATGACAGCTATTGTAAAGGAAAATTTCTAAGCTGATTCTAAGCTGCAAAGCCTGAGTTAAAGTGTAAAAGACCGGGCATTGTAAAGTTTCTAAACTGCAAGGCCTGGGTTAAAAAGTAAAAGACTAGGTATTGTTAAAATTCCTCTGCTACCCCCAGAACCTGTAATCCCTGTAGCTGTTAGGACAATACTGGAACTGCCCAGTAAATATTTCCACTGATTCCCTGGTTGTTTAATAGCTAAGGGCTCTGAGTAGCTCAGCACGTAGGCATCCAGGCCCCAAAACCAATCAGTTTAAATGTGTACCCCACTTAGGAGTGACCAATCACCCCTGCTCAATCTGTTCCCACCAATGAATGTACTAATCATGTCTCAGAGTTGTTGTTCAATTTTCCCACGCCTCATGATGATTTGTTCTGATGTATGCAAAGCCCCCACCCTCCCCAAAAAGTGTACTTAAGCTCTGCTTGACCTCTGCTCTAGGCTCTGGGCTGCTCTCCCTTCCTGAGTGAGCCTGGAACCTCAGCATGCTGAATCAATAAATCCCCTTTGCCAATTGCATGAAGTCAGTCTCTTGTGTGGTCTCTTCCTCCGATGCTTCGCCGGATCCTTACACTATCTGGACAGCTGCCATCTTCACCAACATTGTTGTATTCTCCTCACAGCTCCAGTTGAGGTCCTAACCACTGGTCATTCCTGCCATGTCTGCCACAAAGGAGCAAAACACAGGCTTAAATGTCCACAACAGCACTGAGGGTGGAATAGAGCAGGAACACTCCAGACAAACTGTGTTGGATATGCTGCCTATAGCTAAGTTAGAAGATGGCATTAAGGAAGCCACAGTCTTTCTGGTTTCTGGAGTAATTGAGCGAGGCTTTACTGAGAAACCTGGTGACAGTGAATCCTGACCTGGTGTCCAGGAGGTGTGGCCTAATGTTGAGCAGATCTGGACTGATGTCCAGGATGTGGTGGCCAGAAGAACAGGCAGGAGACAACAGAGAAAGAGGTGAGGAAGTTGAAGAGGAGCAGGACTAAAACTATGAGGAAGGGGATGAGGAGCATGAAAGAGAAGATGAGAACAAGAGGAGGGAGCAGACCTCATCCTAAGCATCTGTGTGTATCCTATGGCAGGGGTTCAGTTCCCAATCCAGGACCTTGTCTGTTCTTTAACACAGGGTATCTGTTTGAATGGCCATATCCTGTTCTATCCCTATGAAAATAATGTAGTGGTCAGATCAGTCCCTGGGAGTTAAGAGACTCAAGAGAAAGAAAGGACTCTCAAGGAGGGTGAAGACATAGGAGAGAGAGCAGGGAGCTACATGGGTGAATACTTAGCTGAAGGAACTGCCCTGAGAGTGCCCAAGAAAACTGTAGCAGCTAGAGCACAAGTCAGAAGAAACCAAGGAGGTCGTGCTATAGGGGAGTGTCTTTGAATAGTGTTGCTGCATACTAATTAGCATACAATGCCTCTGATAAGTCAACTACCCACAATATGGTAAAAAGTTAATAATTGCAAGTTCAATCAAAATTAATGACTAATACCTAAATATTAATTCACTTTAATTTTTTTTCTATTTCATGTGATTTTCAAGCGCAAATTAATCATAAGATTGAAGCCAGATTTAAAGATAGGTAGGGCAGTTATGTAAATCAGGTCTAATATTGAGTAAGATAAATAAAATTGAGGCTATTATAGAGAATGGAGTCCAGGAAAGAAGAGCAGCACTTGGGGAAATTGATATGTTAATGTCCCCAAAGCCAGGAACCCACCCTAAGAAACTGTTAATAAAGCAGCTCCCAACAAACAGGGAGGGGCTAATCCAAAATCCCCCCAGGCCCTTCCTGCCCAGATTACTCCTTCAGCCCACCTATCTACCACCTTTTGGGCCTTCCCACCTGCATTCTACCACTGCAGGATAAAGGGAAACAAAGGACGTGAATGTGGGAAAACTAAAAGAAGACCTTAGCTATAAAAAAGGGAAGACCTCCCCCCTTCTTTCGGGTCCCCTTCTTCCTCTGGGGAGAAGTCTTTTCTGCTGTCCTTTAATAAAGCCTTCCACTTTCCACTCTACACTTGCCTCAGCTGCTTCTCTGGGGTTATACTTCAGCATTCGGGGAAGCAAGGACTCTTAACCTGTAAACAGCAGTAACAAGATGATTTTGGTTATTGCTGAATTTTTAATTAACTTGTATTTTATTTACCATTTTTCTCAATTCTACTTTTTCTTGTCCTTTTACACATGTGAAAACTGAGGTTCTGAAAGGTTAAGAAATTATGGTTTATGGAAAAGATGTGTGCTTTCAAGGCAGAAAGACTTATTTATTTTCCTGACTAGTGTCTAAAGAAGAAAACAATCGCCCCCTTTTTTTTTTTTTGGTGTTTGGCAAGAGAGAGATGAGGTTGGTGTGATCAGATTGTTGAAAACATTAGATAATACATGAGTATCCTGATACCAAAAGATCTGTGTTACAGAGGAAAATGTGTTTATTTCTCCTGTTAAGACAACAAACTATTTTTTTAGACTTATAAAATCATTGATTCACATTGACAGTGTACACTTGTTAATTGTCTGGCTACCTGTCATCAGCTGGATCAGGCACACCTATGTGAACCCCCTTCGAATCAGCACAATCCTTCTTAAGAACTTTGATTCTCAGAAAACCTTCATGTCTGAATTATCAATATCTTATTTGCTTTCATTCCCTCATTACATACAGACTGAAATGGGCTACAGAATAGCAACTATTTTGGAAATTTAGTTTTTCATAAGGCAAAGATCAGAGTGTTGGGAAAAGTATAAATGGCAGCCGTACCCCAGAGAAAAAACCCCAACATGGTGCCTAAGGACTTCTTCTTCCTACCTTCTTCTTCTCTGCAGTGGCGCGAAAAGTTCCCGCCCTTGTGAACTCTCCCGCTGGCGCCAATTTCAAACTTCGCTGGCAGGGAACCTTAGCCCCAATGAGAACTAATTCCTGGGTGCGGGAGCTGATATCTGGAAGAACTTGCCAATAAACAGGTGGCTTGCCATTTATCTAAGCCCTACCATCTCCCCTTTAGTTCTATATAAGCACACAGCTTGTTGCAATAAAATTGGAATTCTCCCGGTGAAGTGTCTTTGCGTGGGGAATTCTTTCATTCTGGTGCCCCGTGTGAGGATCCGGGTGAGCTCTTTCCAACAAGAGCCCTGTCCCCTGCCCCGCTGAAGACTCTCCGCCCAAGTCTCCTGTTTTCAGACGCGGCTTCTCTGCACTCACCATTGATTCGACCGTAGGTAAGGTTCCCCTGACCATAGCTCTCCAACTCCCTTCGGGCTACAGCTGGTACTGTGACCATTGAGTGTCCGGCACACTCCAGACGCCCGTTGGGGGGAGGGAATTCACACCACTAAGGCCTTTACTGGCCGCAGTGGACCCTCTGGTGATCCGTTTCCCTTTGGGGGCGTGAGGCTTCTGAGTTTACACGAAAGGTTCTGTGGTTTTTCCTCCTCCGCTGCCGCTGCCGCTCCTATTTCCCGCCGGCTACTGTGTCTGGCCTTTCTACACGGGGAAAACTGAACTCCCGGCCTGGAACTGCGTTCCGCCGGAACCGGAGTTCTGTTTTCATTACTGACTTTTCCGCTGCGGTCGAAAAACTTTCCTGACGTCAGGTTGCCCGTGGCTCCAACCCCATTGGGTCTCACAGATCGCACTTCACTGGTGACGACCAGGTAGTGCCCTCTGCAGTTCCTGGTGACGGCTGGTCATTTTGGGGATGCCCACCTGACCCCCGTTCGCCCTGGGCTTCCTGGAAGCTGTTCCAGCCCGGGTTTTCCCTTTGTCTCTCTCGCTTACGCTTATTCTCTCTTTCTCTCTTTCGCTCTTCCATCTCTCCCTGTGACTATGGGCACCTCTTCGTCTATACCTGAAGTCTCACCTCTCAAATGTTTAATAAAAAATCTGGCCACACTCTCCCTCACACCAGACATCAAGCCCAAACTTTTAATCAAATTCTGTACCCAAGATTGGCCTACATATCCACTGGATAATGGCAATCACTGGCCTCCAGAAGGCTCCTTAGATTCAAACCTACTTCGAGACCTTTTTAACTACTGCCAGTGTCTGAAAAAGTGGAGGGAGATTCCCTGCGTTGAAGGTTTTAGCCTTCTCGCACAGCACCCTGCTCTCTGCTCCTCCTGCTCTCCTTCTCAAGTCCTCCTTGCTTGCAAACCCCTCCCTTCCCCTACTTCTACTCCTGCCTTTGCAGATTCTTCCTCATTTGACCCAGCAGATGAACCCCCACCTTATCCTCCAGCCCCATCTGCTCCTTCTCTCCCGCAATACCCTCCTCTTCCTCCGCCTGGTTCCACGGATCCTCAACCTTCCGTTTCATCCCCCTCCCCTTCAACCTCTTCTGCCTGCTCCACCTCCTCCTCCGCAGAGACACCCCCTTCCCCTCCCTCTCCTTCCTGTCCGCCGCCTGCCTCTTTCAGTCCTCCTGTTACCAGGTCTAAGGGACTCCTTCCCACCCCCAAGACAATCGCACCCCTTCGTGAGGTAGCTGGTCCCGAGGGTGTCATCAGAGTCCACGTGCCCTTCTCCATGGCGGACATTACTCAGCTAGAGAGAAAGCTAGGCTCATTCACCACTGACCCCACCACTTACATTCGGGAGTTTCAATGGGTCCTGCAGGCATATAGCCTCACTCATCATGACATCTACATGCTCTTGGCCAATACACTTCTCCCTGAGGAAAGGCGATGGGTCTGGGAGCTAGCCCAAGCCCATGCTGATGAAAATCATAGGACCAATCCCAACCACCCCACGGGCCCTCATGCTGTCCCAGAGCAGGATCCCCTATGGGATTATAACACCCCTGAAGGCTTGCAGTCTCGTAACCTTTTTACATCCTGCCTCTTGGCCGGCCTGAAAAAGGCCACCCGCAAGGCTGTTAACTTTCAAAAGGTGCAGGAGGTCATTCAAAGAAAGGAAGAAACACCTTCAGAATTCTTGGATAGACTAACCAAGGCCCTTCAACAGTACACAAACCTCGACCCAGAAACCCCTGATGGCCGTCATGTCTTAATGACATATTTTCTGGCCCAAAGCTACCCTGACATTAAAGCCAAGCTTAAAAAGCTTGAACAGGGCCCTGCTACTCCTCAGACCGAAATCCTCGCTGTCGCTTTCAAGGTTTTTCATGGTAGAGAGGATGAAAGCGAACGCCGTAGGCAGAGGGCTGAAAATGCCAAGTTCCAAATGTTGGCCCAGGTCATTCAGAGAAGGTCATCACCACGCCATCCTAATAAGACACCCCCTGGAGCTTGCTTCAAATGTGGTAAGGAGGGACATTGGGCCAAGGATTGTCCTTCGCCAAGGACACCTTCCACCCCCTGCCCAAAGTGCCACCAAAGGGGACACTGGGGGGTGGACTGCCCAACAACCCGGAAGGGAGGTTGGTCAGCCGCCCGGCAACCCCAGCCTCTCCTGGGCTTGGCAGAGGAGGATTGACGGAGCCCTGGCCTTCCCTCCCGACTATTACCATCAAGAAGCAAGAGCCTAGGGTCACCTTCCTGGTGGATGGACGCTTCATTACCTTCCTCTTAGATACTGGTGCCACTTTTTCGGTCTTGAGGGAGTATTGGGGTCCTACCACACCCTCAAAAACTCCTATTGTCGGGGTAGGAGGTAAACAGATTTTCCCTTGAAAAACCCCTCCCTTATCATGTTATATGCAGGGATCCCTTTTGTCCTTCACACACTCCTTTCTCGTTATGAGCCATTGCCCCACTCCCCTTCTGGGAAGGGACATACTCTCACTATTGAAAGTCACCATTCACATATCACCCCACACTTCTCCCACCTCTCATTTCCTCATGATGTTCCTAGGGACAGATACACCTCCTTCACACACTCTTCCACAACTATCTAAACCAGTTAACCCTGAGGTTTGGGACACAACTACACCCTCTATAGCTAAATGCATTCCTATTCATATTGTCTTACGGCATCCTTCAAGATATATTAGTCAACCACAATATCCACTCACAACCACAGCCCTCCTCGGATTAGAACCCATCATCCAAGATTTATTACGAAAGGGATATCTTAGGCCTACACACTCTCCTTTCAACACCCCCATTCTGGCAGTTAAGAAACCTAACGGGTCCTACAGGCTGGTTCAAGACCTTCGCCTTGTCAACTCCTCTGTGATCCCTATCCACCCGCTAGTGCCCAACCCTTACACCCTCCTCTCTCAGATCCCTGCCACTACTACCCACTTCTCGGGCCTAGATTTGAAAGATGCATTATTTTCTATTCCCTTGTCCTCAGAATCTCAGGATATCTTTGCTTTTACGTGGACTGACCCTCACACCTGCCATTCTCGTCAGCTTACCTGGACTGTCCTCCCACAGGGATTCAGGGATAGTCCCCATCTCTTTGGCCAAGTTCTTGCCCAGGACCTCACATCCTTTCATCCCACCTGTCCTGACTCTACTCTCCTTCAATATGTCTATGACCTTCTTCTATGTAGTCCCTCTTGGGAACACTCTCAATCCCACACCGCCCAGCTTCTTAATTTCCTAGCAGACAAGGGATATAGGGTGTCTCCCCACAAGGCCCAGATTTCCCAGTCTTCTGTCACCTATCTTGGCTTTCGCCTTACACCCGGGAAAAAGGAAATAACACTGGATAGGAGGCAACTCCTCTCTAATCTTCCAGTGCCCCATACGAATGCCGAAATACTATCATTCCTAGGACTAGCAGGTTATTTTAGGGCCTGGATCCCAAATTATTCTCTTCTAGCCAAACCCCTGTATGACCTAGCAAAGGGACCCCCTAGTGAATCTCTTGCCTCCTCCCCCAACTACCACTTCCGCAGGCTTCAGCAACTCCTCTTAAAGGCACCCGCCCTTCACCTTCCCGATCTTTCAAGACCATTTCATCTATATGTCCATGAAAAAAGGGGACAAGCACTTGGGGTCTTAGGTCAAAACTATGGGCCTACATTTGCACCTGTGGCATATTTGTCCAAGCAACTAGACCCTACCATCTGTGGGTGGGCCCCTTGCTTAAGAGCTCTGGCTGCTGGACAAATTTTACACAAAGAAGCCTCTAAGCTGACTTTTGGGGCCCCTTTAACTATCCACTCCCCACATCACTTGAAGGATCTTTTAGCTTATAAGGGCCTTCAAACCCTTCCTCCATCCAGAGTTCTGTCACTCCTCACTTCTTTTCTGGAAAACCCTAATATTACGTTCCTCCCCTGCTCTGCACTGAACCCTGCCTCACTGCTCCCAACGACTCCCACGTCTGACACGCCAACTCATAATTGTTTGGAAACCTTAGATGATTTCCTCCCCTGTCATCCTTCCATTTCTGAGGGACCACTCACCAAGCCTGACCTTATCTTGTTCACTGACGGCAGTTCCATTAGACAGAACGGCACTCATTACTCTGGATACGCTGTAGTTTCAGCCACTGAGATTATAGAGGCCAAAGCTCTGCCTTCAGGAACTACCAACCAGCATGCTGAACTCATAGCAGCCACTCGTGCCTGCCTTCTAGCTCAAGGCAAATCCCTCACCCTTTATACTGACTCAAAATATGTCTTCCATATTCTATTATCCCATGCTGCAATATGGAAGGAGCGAGGCCTACTTACCACCAAAGGTAATGCAATCACTAATTTGGCTCTTATAACCAATTTGATAGAGGCCTCCCACTTACCCACCCAGTTGGGAGTTGTCCATTGTAGGTCCCATCAGAAGGATGGCTCTCTTATCACTGAGGGCAACGCTAGGGCTGACCAGGCAGCACGCATGGCTGCTACCACTTCCAATTATGGCCCCCCTGGGGGACATATAATGGCCACCTTAGACAGCTCATCTGAAGCCCCTACTTCTTCCAGTAAGAACAAGGATCTTTTCGAGTTCCTTCATACTCTATTCCATTCCAACTCTCAGTCTTTGACCCTCTTTTTACAGAGCTTCTTTTCCCTCATCCCCTCTGACAAAGCCATGCTACAGAATATAGCCTCTAATTGTCAGATCTGTCAGCGGACCAATCCTCATACTCCTTTAAGGCCTAAACCTTTCCCCTCCCACCAAGATCGGGGACACACTCCTGCTGCTGACTGGCAGGTGGACTTCACCAACATGCCCACAGTACGGCGCACCAAGTACCTCCTTGTCTTGGTGGACACCTTCTCTGGTTGGGTTGAGGCATTTCCCACTTCCAATAAAAAAGGCTTCCACTGTAGCTTCAATCTTACTGACAGACATCATCCCTAGGTTTGGTATGCCCACTTCCCTACAATCCGACAATGGCCCTGAGTTTATCTCTAGGATCACACAAAGGGTCTCTCAAACCCTCTCCTTCAAGTGGCATTTCCACTGTCCATATCGCCCCCAGGCTTCAGGAAAAGTGGAAAGGGTAAATCGGACTCTAAAGGAAGTCCTTACCAAATTGACAATGGAATTAAACTTAGACTGGGTCAAACTCCTTCCCTTGGCTTTGCTTCGAATCAGAGCTCTCCCTAAGAAACCATCTTTACTGTCTCCCTTTGAGATAATGTATGGAAGACCCCTCATACCCCCTGGGTTGGTCGTTTCACAAGGACCTCTCACCCGAGATTTGTCTTTGCCTCTCTTGTTTCACCTCCACTCGGAACACTGGAAATATCAGGACTGGCTTCTTCCGGACCCAGTCTCCTCTCCAAACACTCCTCCCTTAACACTTGGAAGTCTAGTCTACTATAATACCCCAGAGGAGAAAGGGCCTCTTACCCCAAAATGGGAAGGCCCCTATCCTGTCATTCTCTGTACCCCCACCGCCGCCAAACTCTCCTTACCAGACAACCGTCTCACTCCCTGGATTCACATTTCTAGGTTAAAGCCATATCACCAGAAGGCCCCACCTGCTGACGACAGGACCACCCCAGAGGAACTCCAAGAATCACCTCCTGAACCTCCCCTTTACTCCTGCTCTCCACACCCATCTCACCCCTTTAAGTTGCGCCTCACACGGTGTTCCCCGCAGCCCAATTCCTCTTAAAAAAAAGGCACAATGAGGTTTCCCAACACCCCAGTCTTCTCTCTCTGCTTGTTTTTTGTGCTCTGCTTCTTTTCTGTGCTCTGTCGGGACGGGTCTTTACCCTCCTCTCCTACCATGTATCTATTCACTCTCCGGGAACGATATTCAGAACATGGCATGCTGAAGGTCCGCGAAGTGGATGCAACTACTTGCTTCATCCACAACTGCACCTCTATTTCCCTAAAATTGTCACCTTCCAGGACCTTCGTCCCTGGTAGCTGGAACTGGCCTTTCATTTGCTTCCTTTTTGATCAAACCAAAGGCTATTGCCATTGGTGGCCTGAGATATATAATGGGTGCCCCTATTGGTCATGCAGGTTCCATGATGAACGTGGTAGCTATTCTTACCACTCACTTGGTTACCCTGTAGGATGGACTTCTAGTTACCTAAAATGGCATAAAGGCTCTTCATCCGATAACCATGGATGGTATACTTTAGATATACCTGACCCCAAGGCCAAACATTGGGACTATGTTGAGTTTGCTGTCTATGCTCGGACAACCTCAGCCAAACCCACAGGGTGGATGACTGTTGGCCGCACCCTGATTACGCCACCTAAGGCAACCATCCAGGTAGTCGAACACATCAAGGAGTCAGAATCAAAACTTCGAGATCTTATCCATAGCCCATCCAAAGAGGATTCAGGGCCTTCAGCCCCCTCAGGCCTCCCTCCCACATGGCTCAATTTGCTACACCAAACTCTTCGATTATTAAACTCCACCCCTCTTTCTGTGCCTACTTCTCAGTGCTTTCTCTGTGCTTCACTTAGTCGTCCACTTCTAGCAGTGGTCCCATTAGCAGCAGGAAATATTTCAGCAAAAACCTACAATTTCTCTAAGAAAGGACAACCCCTACGCGTGACACGTATCCCACTATGGGAAAGTTATTCCACCAATACTTCTTTTCCTTTCATCTGTTTCCACCCGCCAACAATGAATCCTTTACCCATTTGTTCCTTGAGCTATAGCACCCCATGGAGCCCTGTGTTTATGCAACCTGGACATTTCCTCTGGTGTAACGGGTCTTTAAGTACCTCGACAATCAATGTCTCTGGCACCTGTTTCTTGGTTACTGTAGTTCCTCAGCTGTCTTTATATACTCCCACCAAATTCCGACAGCTGGCCCTGCCTTCCCGCACCCGTAGGACAGTCTTTCTGCCGGTTCTGGTAGGCCTCACTTTAACAACCTCAGTGGCGAGTCTTGGACTCTCTGGTGGAGCTCTAGGTCATTCTCTATGTGCATCCAATGACCTGCAACAAAAACTGCAGGAAGCACTTGATATCACTGCTGAGTCTCTGGGCTCCTTGCAGCGGCAGGCCACTTCATTGGCACAAGTGGCTTTACAGAACCGAAGAGCGATTGATCTTCTTACTGCAGAAAAAGGGGGTACATGCCTGTTCCTCAGAGAGGAATGTTGCTACTATGTTAATGAGTCTGGGCTAATAGAAAAAAAAATGTTGTTAAATTGCAGGAATTATCGACCCAATTGCTTAAACCCACCTCCCCTAATCCCATAACGGGGTTCTTCCAATCCTCTTTTGCCACGTACTTACTACCTATCTTGGGGCCCCTTATTGGGATGCTCCTTTTCTGTGCTCTCTTGCCCTGCATAATAAAGTTCCTTCAAACTCAATTGCAGAAAATTTCTAATCAAACTTTCAACCAGCTTCTGCTTAGGCACTACCAGCCTCTGATGACCGATGAACCCCCAACATCTCCAAGAGAACAGTTCACTCAGTGCTGAGGCTCCCTACCAGGCACGATGGAATGCAACGGACATCAGACAGCAGGAGACAACGAGCCCAAAGAACCTCTTAATCTGCCATCCTGGATCCATAAGTCTTTATGTCCTTTTAAGCCTCCTCATGGCCCTTGGCCTCTTCTCTGTCAGTCCCCCAACATGGAACTTCTGCCAAAAATTGACCTTTGCTTTA
This sequence comes from Spermophilus citellus, assembly GCF_964194105.1. NCBI lineage: Eukaryota > Metazoa > Chordata > Mammalia > Rodentia > Sciuridae > Spermophilus > Spermophilus citellus. The sequence continues at coordinate 104,509,469 of NC_138190.1, forward strand.
ATTTTTATCTTCATTCTGTTTTTATTCGCTCTGATCTTCTTCAGGTGCTGATGACGCCATGTCCAGGCAACGCTTCCAGTATTTCCTAGAGTCTCTGTTACAGGACCAGTGGCTGATACCAACAATCTTCTCCATCCAGGACTGGTTCGATGCCATCGATGACTTGTGGCTTCAGGGAACTTTCATAGACTTCACCCCTACCGAAGTAGCTGTCTATAGCCACTGGGTTTTATTTCTGGCTGCCATGATATCCCCAGACCTGCCCCCCGAACATTCCTCCACTTCCCTTTCTAGGCCCTACGGCGCCCCCACCCAGCAGGAAGCAGCCGGATCTGACTAACGACGCCCCAATTCCTAAGAAAACAAAAAGGGAGGAATGTTGGGAAAAGTATAAACGGCAGCCGTACCCCAGAGAAAAAACCCCAACATGGCGCCTAAGGACTTCTTCTTCCTACCTTCTTCTTCTCTGCAGTGGCGCGAAAAGTTCCCGCCCTTGTGAACTCTCCTGCCGGCGCCAATTTCAAACCTCGCTGGCAGGGAACCTTAGCCCCAATGAGAACTAATTCCTGGGCGCAGGAGCTGATATCTGGAAGAACTTGCCAATAAACGGGTGGCCTGCCATTTATCTAAGCCCTACCATCTCCCCTTTAGTTCTATATAAGCACACAGCTTGTTGTAATAAAATTGGAATTCTCCCGGCGAAGTGTCTTTGCGTGGGGAATTCTTTCACAGAGGAACTACAAAGAAGCTAGAAACTTGTCACACTGTGTTTCTCTGCATCTAGACATGCTTAGCCTCTTCATTGAAAAAAGAAGGAACAGAATCTTATTCATGATGTTGCTAAATTTAGAAAAGAAAATATTCATACAGAATTTTCATTGTGGGAAAAACTTATATTTGTCCTCTCTTAAAAAAGTAAAGGGGTAGGTGATACAATACCTAGGAAAATTATCTGGGTAAGGGTATCAGTACAAACAAACTACAATATTTGACATGTGCATTAGGAAGAAATATTGTTGAGAGCCACAGCCAAAGGGGCCCCAGCAAACTTATAGCTGCCAGCAAACTTCCAGCTGCCGGCTGATGATTGGTTCATACTGGCCCCAGCAACATCTAGCTGATTGGCTCCTCTGCGGTGATGTTCATTGGGCTGTTTCCCTGCCCTTTCAGACCACGGAGCTGCTCATTGGGGGACTTCCTTGGCTCCGCCCACACGTGGCCTCAAGAGCAGGAGGATTGTGGGAGGTAGTGAGGCTTGTGTGGGTGAGAGGCTTGTGGAAGCCTGTGGTGGCAGTTGGGCTCTGAGGGTTTTCCTGAGGAGCTGTTTTGTTTGGTGTTTGTAGTTCTAAAAATAAAGTTAGTTTCTTTTGACAAGTGGCTCCTGAATTGTGCCCAGCCAGACTGCGGCAAATATAACCAAATTTATAACCTGTATGAGCCTAGAAAATTCTCGACACAGCATCCTGAATTTCTAGTCAATTGCCAGTGCCATTGATCTTCTGGGCTACATCAACCAGATGGCAAAACATTTTGCATTGTAGCCTGGGTCCACAGCAGAGATTTTTTTCTCTGACCACTACTCAAAACTGGTAAGCTTTTAGATTAATAATAAATAATTTATATAATGCCCTCAGAATGAAAATCCACTAAGAAGGTGTAACTGGTAGCAGGGGCCAGAAGCAACTGAAAGGATAAAAGAAACTGAAGTTAAAATGTAAAGGACCAGGTATTGTTAAGTTTCTAAGCTACACTCAAAGCCTGAAATTCCTGTAGCTGTTAAGACAATTCCCGGAACTGCCCATTAGATATGTATAGGAATTCCCCCTGACCACTTAGTTGCTTAACAACCTGGACCCAGTGCAACTCAGCACGTAGGCACCTCAGGGCCTAAACCAATCAGTTTGAATGTATACCCCACTTTAGGACTGACCTATCACCCCCCCCACCTGTTCCCGCCAATGAATGTGCTAATCATGTTTGAGAGTTGTTGTTTGATTTTCCCGTGCCTTATGATGATTTTCTCTGATGTATGCAAAGCCCCCCACCCTCCCCAAAAGGTGTACTTAAGCACTGCTTAACCCCTGCTCGGGGCTCTGGGCTGCTCTCCCTCCTTGAGTGAGCACGGAGCCCCAGCGTGCTGGATCTGCAATAAACCCCTTTTTGCTGTTGCATGAGTCGGTCTCTTGGTGGTCTCTTCCTCTGTCGTTCGCCGGTCCCTTACACAACTATTATTTTTTCCTTTTTTTCAATAGGCTATAACTTTGAACCTCTAGAATTAAATTCAACAAGGAGGGCAGTCCATGAATATTTGTGGGGTTCATTTCCTATGCTTTGCCATGAAAGTGTCTTACTAAGATGTCAAATGTAGTTACTACATTCTATTAATCAGTTCTAATCAATCATGATATCATCAATGTAATGAGAATGCATGATGTCATGTGTATTTTCATTGAAGAAATAAAGGGAACCTGAAAGAGAGAAACTTGAATTTTCCTTCTCTGTTTCTTCCATGACTTTTCTTTCCTTTCAGCCCTTCTATTTCTCCTCCAGGTTTGGGTTGCCCTCCCCAGGAATTCCAGTGCTGCCAAGATCCAACCATGTCACCTGATCTTATCACTGGTAGGACATACTTACACACCTTCCTGCTCTCTTTGTGGAAGTTCTGAAGTATATCTTTATATCTTCCTGTATGTTCCTGTCTATTCTTCTCTTTCAATGTTCTAACTTTAACTGGTGACAGCCATTGAGAAATAAACTTAGATGGCATTTATATACCCCACAAAATTATACTTAAGATTTGCTTTGCAGAAATCTCATCTCTAAGAATATGAGACAGGGATTATTCTTTTAGCAGCCAAAGAGGTTTGGTCTTCTATCCAGAACTTGGTCTGTGAATTTGAAGCCCTGAACTCATATTTTTCTTTCCCAAGTTCTTTGGAACATATAGAAGAAGACAAAAAAAAAACTCTATTATACCTACTTTAACTGAAGTTCTATGGCTTTTGGTTTGTATTTTGTGTCTGTCTTTTGCTCTCTGAATCATCTTTCAAAGATGGACATAATGAATATTTTTAGGTAAGGTAATTGGGCATATCTCAGACATGCCTTTATTCTTTCTATCTGCAAGTTTTAGGATTATTTTGCCAACTGTGTCCTTTCTCAATTTATAATTATTTATTACTAAAGATTTATTTAGATAGTATTTAAGCCACAATTAAAAGAAATTACAATGCAAACATTCTTTTTAGGAAGGAGATAGTAAACAAAAGGCTATATTAACCCTTGAATATTAAGCCAAGACACAAGTTACAAGTTTTCTGAAAAAACTCTACATGAGGGTTAAGCAACTTTTTCATTATTCCTATAGAACATGTAGGCCATCTGTTTGAAGAAGTACCCAGTTGTAGTATTTTCAAAGTTGAATTATGAAGAAGAAAAATATAAAATGTGGATCAAATATAATATAGACTTCAGATCTAATTTTTGGTTTCAATATTGAGTATTGAAAATTTATGTTGTAAAGCAGTACATAAAAGGAAGAAAGAATGTGACAGGTATGGAATGAATTTCAGAATCAAGGTGTATATGTAAATTTACCAATTTTTTAAACAATAATATTACAAAATGTCAGGGTCTAGAATCTTTAAATATAATCTATTTGAAAATTCTAGATTGTCAAAATAAATAGTATCTGCAGTCTAGTCAATAAAAACTAAAACTATCAGTCTATAAAGATTTATCTTGGGCCTAAACTCTTACATGTTCTGTATCTTTTAAACAGATGTTACTATAGCTTAAGTTTGGAAAGACACTGGGTAACTAGACACTTTTTAGAAGGCACTAACTATTCTTTCCATGGCCCACTTACCAAGTTCACTTTATCTACCAAGTTGCTTTCATTCAGTTAAATTTGTTTGGGTATTTCTTTGCTCTCTACCCAATTCTCTCTCTCTCCCATAAAATTAGCAAGTGAATTACATCTGAAAGAGAAATAAAAAGGATAATTTAAATAATCTCTTCTAGTTCTAGAGCTTTGTACACCATGTTTTTTGAATGTGTATTTTAATGCCTTTAAATGTTTTTAGAAATTCTCAACTATTTTGCTTTATTCATTTTGTATTCTCTTTCCTCCTAGGACTGAAAGTACACATCTTTTAGACCTTTGAACCAAGGCTATTATCTCTGTTTAAGAAGGAAGATCTTCATTTAGGAAGGCAATTCAAAGCTAAGATTCAATTTAGAGAAGGATGACCTATTTCCAATTCATTTTTTATTTTTAGTATCTAGCCCCTCATAATTTCTGAACTGAAATCCTTGAACTTTTCCTTTGTATCAGACCCAAAGATCCAGTTTTATTCCTCAAGCCCCATAGCACTGTAGGAACCTCTGCTCAGCTCCCCAACCTCTCTGCTGCTGCTTTCAAATTAGTAAATGTCTTATGGAGAAATACCCTGACAAATTTTTAGCCTCATCCCTTTGCTCCCCACTGCTTTGGAAATTTTTGTCTCCTAGGGTTTTAGCTGCCTCACTAGCTTGCTTGTATCTTTGAATGGGAAGTTTTTAAATCCTTTTTTCTACTTCCATATATATTTTCTTTCAAGAGATTGGTGTAAGAGAAGTCAGTTTGTCTTTTCCAAAAAACGGAAATCTAGGTGGGCTAATTTAAAATTTCTGCAAAGACTTCCAGTTTTCATTTCAAGTTGACCTATTATGTTCCCAACTTGGTAATGCAGGTTGTGCATGTACTCATTTCTCTACATCCTCATCAAGGGGTAATACAAAACTTAAAAATATTTTTTCAACCTAATGAAATGCTGTTTTAATACACATGTTTTGGGGCTGGGGTTGGAGCTCAGTGGTAGAGCACTTGCCTCGCATGTGTGAGGCCCTGGGTTCTGTACCCAGCACCACATAAAAATAAACAAATAAAGATATTGTATTTAAAAACATACACATGTTTTTATATAAATGTTTTCCAGTTACTATTACTGCTAAGAAAAACTTTTAGCATTCTTTGGGCATTTGCTTTTCCTCATTGAACATTTTTGGAAGTTTTGTCTACATGTTCTTTTAATTGTTCCAGTTCATGATCTCATGATCATACATGCTCTGCAAACAGTAATATATATATATATATATATTTTTCATGTGTATTTAAATGTTATTTTGTTACATTGCCAGGTACCCAGCCTTTAATGAATGCATTTTGTGGTTGATAATCAATTTACAAGTTGAATTCAACAATGGTAAATTGGAGAATATCAAACTTTTTACATTTAGATATATTTGTGAATGTTTTCTCAAATTTGTCTCGTCTAATACATACATATAAGAATGTATATTTTCTCTGTATAATTTCTCCTGGATGCAGAATTCTATATTTTTCTATTAGATAACACTTGGTACATGTATTTTCTACTTCTCTGTATTATTACATAATTTGTTTGTATAGTTTATTTTCTAATAAACGTATATCTTAATATTCCAAAATTATAGTGTCAATTTTTGTAGTTTTATTATTCATTGTTTTATATATTCAAAAGCTTTCATTGTAAATTCAAATATCAATATTTGCTTTTTTCTTCTTTAATCCTTTTCAATATTTGACAATCTATATTAAATTCATCTGGTGAAGTAAAGGTCCATTGAGAATCAGTAATGATAATTTAAATGGAATATTAGACTTTAGTAAAATTAAGAAATTAGCTAAATCTTATTTTTAGAAAATACTTCCCTGGAAGATCTCTGCTTTATTAAAGGCTGTAGCTCACAAGAAGTATTAAAGTAGTAATAGAAAGTTTCAGGCACTGGGATAAAGGGAGATAGAAGAAACTGATATATTGGGGTCATGATTGTATTTGGGGTTGTGATTAAGGAAAATGCAATTATTTTGTAAGAATTCATTACCATATCCTCCCTATTACCCCCATATGTAAGTTTTAAATCTAAATGGACCAAAGAGATGATAGATTGTACTTTATAATATAAGAATATAGTAAGTCTTTGATTGCAGAAGTATAAGTAATTTTTATAAGCCATGTCATTTCAAACAAAAGCTAACAGTGGCTGAGTTTATAACCATTACAGAAATTAAAAATCTTTTTTTAGAAGGGAGTAAAATTCACTTAAGCTAAAATTCACCACTTTGGCCTTCTTACAATGTACAATTTAGTGACTTCTCATGCATTAACAATGCTGTGAAATCATTATGTTTATCTAGTTCTAGAACATTTCATCAATCCCAAAGGAAACTTCGCACACAGTAAGCATCCATTACCCTTTCTTACTATTCTCAGACCATAGCAATCAGGAGTCTGCTTTCAGTCTGTGTTAATTTGTTCACATATCTTCTTATGCTTAGCAGTTTTTCAAGGACCATCCATATCATACCATGTAACAATACTTCATTTTTATAACAGATTAATATTCCATTATATATATATATATATATATATATATATATATATATATATATTTGTCACATTTTGTTCATTATCCAGTCTTGGAATCAATACTGCTACTATGAATATAATTGTACATGTTTTTATTTGGCTATATGTTTTCATTTCTTTGGGGTATATATTAAGAGTGAAATTGCTTGGTCATATGATAATTCTATGGTAAATATTTTAAGGAATCACCAAAGTGTCAAAGCAATTGTGCCATTTTATATTCATACTAGGAAATTTCAATTTTTCCTTTTCCTTGATGATGCTTGTTGTTTTCCACATTTTTTATTGTTGGCATTATACTGAATTCAAAGTGATATCTCATGGCATTTTTCCATTTCTATTTCCTTGATAATTAATTAGAGAACTTTTTCATGTGATGGTTAGTGATTGTTTAGAGAAATAAAAGTTCAAGAATTTGCTCATTTCAAAAATCGAGTGATTTTCTTTTTGTTGTTTAGCTGTATGAATTTTTTATATATTCTGGATACCAATTCCTTATCAGACATGATTTGGAAATATTTTCTCCCATTCTATAAGTTGTCTTTTAATTTTCTTGGTGGAACCTTCAGATGCTCAAATATTTTTATTTTGATGAAATATACTTTATGATTTTTTTCTTTAAACTTGTGCTTTTGGTGTCATATTTTGGAAATGTTTGCCAAATTCAAGAATATGAAGATTTGACACTATACTTTTTTCAAAGAGATTTTTTTAGTATTAGCGCTTACATTTGGGTTATTCATCCATTTTGAGTTAAATTTTGTATACAACATAAGTCAAAGACCCAACGTATTTGACATATACCTATTTAGTTGTCCCAGAATTGCTTATTTTAAAGGCTAAGCTTTACCTATGGAAACGTCTTACTATCCTTAAGAAAACTCAATCAACTGTAATGTATTACTTTAATTATGGTCTATTAATTCTCTTCCATTTATTTATAAGTATCTTTTTATTTTTATACCACACAGTTTTGATTATTGTACCTTTGTCATAAGTTTCAAGATCAAGAACTTGAGTGTCTCAACTTTGTCTTCCTTTTTCAAGATTTATTTGGCTACTCAGAACTCATTGAAATCCCTTTTGAGTTTTAAGACCAGTTTGTGCATTTCTGCAAAAAAAATAATAAAACAAAACGTTGGAATTTTGACAGGAATTGCATTGAATCTGTAGATTAATTTGGGGGTTAATGTCATATTAACAATATTATATGTTCCTATCAATGAACTAGCATATCTTCTCATTTATTTATTTATTCTTTAATTTCTTTCAGCAATATCTATAGTTTCAGTGTGCAAGTGCTACCTCTTCTGATTATATTATTTCCTAAATATGTTAACCCACTTTTATGCTTGCAGAAAAAAAACATTATGTGAGTTAGCTCTCTGCTTTATTACTCACATTAGCAGGCCAATGTGCACATAATCCTGATTGAAGGCAACAAGGCACTGTGAGTCAATGCCCCACTTTTACCTGAAAAAAAAAAATTGCAGAGTTGCAAGGAGAGTTGAACTTTTACTTTACTCATCTTTACTGAGACAGACAGTATAAATCAGAATTCTGTCCAACCCACACACTATTCTTCAGTATAGGTATTCCTAATTTTAAAAATAATATCAATAATCTAATGATTTTTAAAATCTCCAGATTGAAGAAGATCTTTTATAATAACAAAACCACAGAAAACCACAACTTGACTGAGGAAAGACTATCAAATGATGCCAAAGATGTTAGAGAAATCTGATTAAAAATTTAAAAAATGATCATAAAAGCACATCAAAATCAATTGAAATATTACTCAGCCTTAAAGAAGAATTAAATTGTAGCATTTGCAGGTAAATGGATGGAGCTGGAGAATACCGCCCTAAGCGAAATAAGCCAAAACCAAAAAACCAAAGGCCAAATATTTTCACTGCTAAGCAGATGTTGATCCATAATGGGAGGGTAGGGGAGAATGAAGGAACTTTGGATTGGGCAGAAGGGAGTGAGGGAAGGGGAGGAAGTGTGGGATGGGAAGGACAGTGGAATGAGTCAGACATTATTGCCCTATATACATGTATGATTACACTACTGGTGTGACTCTGAACCATGTACAGCCACAGTGTATTCTATTGCCGTGTATAACTAATTAAAAAAATTAAAAAATTAAAAAAATAATCAATTGGAAGTGTGGATTTTTGGCTCACTTGTCAGAGTGCTTGCCTAGGACATGTGAGGCACTGGGTTCAATCTTTATCAACCAAAAAATAAATAAATAAAGGTGTTGTGCCCATCTACTACTAAAAATATTTCAAAAATCAATTGGAATCCTTGTTAAGTAGGTGTTAGCATCCTACAATGACACACTATCAGTAGCTCTGTCTATTTTATTGCTGCATAGTCTGTCATTGTAGGATGCTAACACCTACTTCACAAGAATTCCAATTGATTTTTTTATATGTTTTTAGTAGTAGATGGGTATGGTTTTAGGGTATGGCTTCTTTTATTAAATATTATCTATGAGATTTGTGTATGGAGAGTTTATCAGTAGCTCTGTTTTTTTTAATCTCATAAATAATATTTAGTAAAAGAAGCCATACCCAAAAAGATACACATTGAATGACTCTATTAATATGAAGTTCAAGATCAGACATAACTAATCTATGTCAATACGGTTAGAAAATTTGTAGATACAGAAGGTGTGGCAATTGAAAGAAAAGAGGGAATAAACTTCCCTTAGTGGTAAAATTGTTATACATGTTAAACTATGTGGTGATTGCAGTACTATATGTATATGTAAAATGTCATTAAGCTATACAATTAATATGTATAAAGTTTAGCTTATGGAAATTGTGCCTCACTTTAGAATGCATAAATGAATTCAGCAAAGTAGCAGGATACAAAATGAACACCCATAAATCAAATGCATTCCTATACTCCAAGGATTAATCAGCTGAAAAAGAAATGAGGAAAACTATCCCATTCACAATAACCTCAAAAAAAAGGAAATACTTAGGAATCAACCTAACAAAAGAGATGAAAGACCTGTACAATGAAAACTACAGAACACTACAGAAAGAAATTAAAGAAGACCTTAGAAGATGAAATACCTCCCATGTTCTTGGATAAGCAGAATTAATATTGCCAAAATGGCCATAATACCAAAAGTGCTATGCAGATTCAATGCAATTTCCATCCAAATTCCAATGATATTCTTCAAAGAAATAGAAAAATATATCATAAATTCATTTGTAAAAATAAAAGGCCCAGAGTAGCCAAAGCAATCCATAGTGAGAAAAATGAAGCAGGGGCTATTATGATACCAGACCTTAAATTATACTACAGAGCTATAGTAACAAAAATAGCATGTTATTGACACCAAAACAGGCAAGAAGACTAATTAAACAGAATAGAAGACACAGAGACAAACTTACATGAATACAGTTACCTCATACTAGACAAAGGTGTCAAAACATACACTAGAGAAAAGATAGCCTCTTTAATAAATGGTTCTGAGAAAACTGGTGATCCATATGTAATAGAATGAAATTGAACCCCTATCTCTCACCCTGCATAAAAGTCAACTCAAAGTGAATCAAAAACCTAGAAGTTAGAGCAAAAACCCTGAACATACTCAAAGAATATGTAGACACAACACTTCAATATATTGGCTTAGGAACTTAATTCCTTAAGAAGAATATTAAAGTGCAAGTCATAAAATTTAAAAATGAATAAATGGGATGGCATAAAACAAAAAGACTTCTTTGAGCAAAGGAAATATTCAAGAACATAAAGAGAGATCCTACATAATGGGAGAAAATCTTTGCCACCTGTGTCTCAGATAAAGCATTAATCTCCAGGATATACAAAGGACTCAAAAAACAACACCAAACAAACAAACATACAACCTAATGAGACAATTGGGCAAAGAAACTGATCAGACACTTCATAGAAGAAGAAATATGAATGGTCAATTGTTGAGAGCCACAGCCAAAGGGGCCCCAGCAAACTTCCAGCTGCCAGCTGATGATTGGCTCACAGCGGCCCCAGCAACTTCTAGCTGCCAACTGATTGGCTCCTCTGCAGTGATGCTCATTGGGCTGTTTCCCCGCCCTTTCAGACCATGGAGCTGCTCATTGGGGGACTTTTTTTGGCTCCGCCCACGCGACCCAGCCAATCGGCCTCAAGAGCAGGAGGAATGGGGGAGGTGGGGAGGCTTGTGGGAAGCCGGTTGTGGCAGTTGGGCTCTGAAGGTTTTTCCTGAGGAGCTGTTTTGTTTGGTGTGTGTGGTTCTAAAAATAAAGTTCGTTTCTTTTGACAAGTGGCTCCTGAATTGTGCCCAGCCAGACTGCGGCAGTCAATAAATACATAAAATATGTTCAATATCACTAACAGAGAAATTAAAACTACACTGAGATTCCATCTCACTCCAGTCAGAATGGCAACTATCAAGAATACAAGTAACAATAAATGTTGATGAGGATGTGAGGAAAAAGGTACACTCATACATTGCTGGTGAGACGCAAATTGGTACAACCACTCTGAAAGGAGTATGGAAATTCTTCAGAAAACTTGGAATGGAACCACCATTTGACCCAGTTATCCCACTCCTTGGCATACATCCAAAAGTTTTAAAATCAGCATATTACAGTGACACAGCCACACCAATGTTTATAGAAGGACAATTCTTAATAGCTAAACAGTGGAACCAACCTAGGTGCCCTTAAATATATGAATGGATGCAGAAATTGTGATATATATATACACAATGGAATATTAGTAATTGGATGAAACTGGAGAATATTATGCTAAAAAAAAGCCAATCCCAAAGAACCAAAGGCTGAATGTTTTCTCTGATACATAGAGGCTAATTCACAATAAGGTGGGGGGGGAGGTGATAGAGGTACTTTGGATTAGAGAAAGGGGAGTGAAGGGAGGGGAAGGGGTAGGAATGATAGTAGAATGAATCAGACATTATTATCCTATGTGTATACATGATTATACAACCTGTGTAACTCTACATCATGTACAACCAGAAGAATGAGAAGTTATACTCCATTTATGTATAATATGTCAAATGCATTCTACACAGAGGCTAATTCACAATAAGCAGGGTGGGGGTGGGGGTGGATAGAGGTACTTTGGATTAGACAAAGGGGAGTGAAGGGAAAGAAGGGCTATAGGAATAGTAAAGTTTGTAGAATGAATCTAACATAATTTTCCTATATACGTATATAAAAATACGAGCTTCCCACTGTCATATACACCTGCAAGAATGGGGTCCTAATTAGAATAAGATATATTCCATGCTTGTATAACTATATCAAAATGTATTCTACTGTCATGTAGAACTTAAAAAAATAAGTGAGAAATAAAAGTGTACCTCAAGTGAGAAAGTAAAATGCAATTAAAAATATAACAAAAAATTAAGACTGCTTATTTTTAAAATAATACATTTTATATATGCATGGGGGTCAATTGTTAAGATACAAATATCTTTACTTTCTTCTCTTTTAAAAAGTGTATTGCAGAACAGAACCAAAAGTGATATATAAATACATCTAAAGTAAGAAATTATTAGTGACATAAAATCATTATAGATGCTCTTAAATTTTGAAATATATCTACTCCAAATTCATTTTAGCAATATATAACACCACCAACAATATGCCTTCATCAACATACCTTAGCTGGTCAGGGTATTAAAATTTTTGTTGTTATTGTTAGCAAAATTGATAGGTAAAAAATGCTTAAACAGGTGCAGGGGTTGTGGTTCAGTGGTAGAACTCTTGCCTCGCACATGTGAGGCACTGGATTCAATCCTCAGTACCACATAAAAATGAATAAACAAAATAAAGATATTGTGTCCATGTATAACTAAAAATATTTTTTAAATGTTTAAACATCATTTTTGGCATATGAGTATTGAGAGATTTAATGATTATGACCATCCTTCTCTATTTTTACAACTATGATACACTGGACATACAGCAAACAGGCAATGCCAACTCTGAAGGAGCTGGAAATAAGACAGAGTCACTAGAGACCTCAGAACTTGCAGAAAGCAGCAGTTAATTTTCTTAGTTTCCTTATTACTTCTATACATCCTGGAGACTGCACTGCAGAAGCTTCCAACTCATAAAAACTATCAGAAATATGAAATAAAATAAAGCTCCAAGGAAAGTCTATTTCCCATTGTCAGATGTTAGAAAAGTGTAGCTCAACAACAAAAAAAATCTTTGGACAATAATTGCCCTAAACCAATGAAACACTAATGTAAAAACTGCACATCTCTTGCAATTTCAGTAGAACTGAACAGGAGATCAATCATCCTCCCCATATACCTGCCCCAGGTAAGCAGCTGCACACTACAATTTCCCTACTAGGTGGTATCAGTGGCACTGATCAGGAAGCTCATATATGTTAAAATTGGTGAAAGCAGACAATAGTGTAATTTCCCAACCAAGTGATAGAGGGGATAGCAGGCAGCTGATCTTCCATTCCCATGCCCTGCAGAAGCAGACAATGCTTGAAATCATCTGCTATGGTACATTGACAATGGGGTCAGGTAAGGAGCATGGTCTATATCCTTATATGACATCAACAACACAGAACAAGGTGGTGCAAGTCAGAAATAGTAAGGAGTTCTCTTTTTTTCCCACCTGTGGTGTCAGTGAGGTAGAGAGTGAAGTATCCGCTTACATAGTAGCAACAAGAGTGAACAAAGAGGTTCAAAGCCAGGCTTATTGGCAATCTGATTGTTCTCCCTGGTTTCATAGGGCACAGTATGAAGCCACATCTTCCATCTTCAGTGAGGTAATGTGAAGACAGTGCCTTTTTTTTCCTAGGTGGTGTTGGTGAAATTGAGACAAAAGCAAAACAAACACACTCCCCAGGCCTTTCACTACAACTCAACAGGGGGAAAGCCTACTAAAATTAAGATTAAATAGAATACATTTTACATACTATAATATGTAAAATGTCCAAAATGTAACTAAAAATCATTCAAATCACATGATGAACCAGAAAAAAATGAAGGATAACATAAAAACTAATGCCAACTCAGAGGTAAATCCAAATTAGAATTAATGACAAGGATTTTAAAACAGTTACTATAAAATGATTCAACAAACAAGTAGGAATTCTTTTGAAACAATTGAAATAAAGAGAATTCTAGTAAAGAAATAAAAGTTATATAAGACAATGGTATGAAAATTATTTAAATGAGAAACAATAATTAAAATAAAAATCTCATTGAATAGGATCAATAGTAGAGGCAAGAGAGTAGAAAATAGAACAATTAAACTTACAGACAGTTCAATAGAATCTACACAATCTACACAATAGAGAAAAAGAAACTTAAAATGGACAAAGTCTTAATAATTTGTGATATAAAAATAAAAGTATCAATGCTCATCTCATCGAAGTCCCAGAGAGGAAAGTAGGAATATTCAAAGAAATAATAGTTTAAAGTTTCCCAAATTTGGTGAAATAGATAATCTACAGATTCAAGAAGCTAATAAAATAGCATTTGGTTTTTTTTGGATTGGCTAACTTAGCCATTATCTTCTCTAATTCCATCCATTTACCTGCAAATGTCATGATATTATTCTCTTTTATTGATGAGTAATATTCCATTGTGTATATATGCCACATTTTTTATCCATTCATCAATTGAAGGGCATCTAGTTTAGTTTCACAGTTTAGCAATTGTGAATTGTGCTTCTATAAACACTGGTGGCTGTGTCCCTTTAGTATGCTAGTTTTAAGTCCTTTGGGTATAGACCAAGGAAAGGGATAGCTGGGTCAAATGGTAGTTCTATTCCCAATTTTCCAAGAAATCTCCATATTGCTTTCCATATTGGCTACACCAATTTGCAGTCCCATCAACACTGTATGAGTGTCCCTTTTTCCCCACATCCTAGCCAACATTTATTGTTGTCTTCATAATAGCTACCATTCTGACTAGAGTGAGATGAAATCTTAGGGTAGTTTTGATTTGAATTTATCTAATGAAATTAAACTCATATCTCTCACCATGCAAAAAACTGAACTCAAAATGGATCAAGAAACTAGGAATAAAACCAGTGACCCTGTGTCTATAGAAGAAAAAGTAGGCCCTATTCTCCATCATGTGGGATTAGGCCCCAACTTCCTTAATAAGATTTCTTTGGGGCAAGATTTAAAATCAAGAATCAATAAATGGGATGAACTCAAACTAAAAAATTTCTTCTCAGCAAAAGAAACAATCTGTGAGGAAAACAGAGAGCATACATCTTGCGAGCAAATCATTACCCCTCACACGTTAGCTAGAGCACTAATCTCTAGGTTATATAAAAAACTCAAAAAGCTAAACACCAAAAAAAACCAAATAACTCAATCAATAAATGGGCCAAGGACATGAACAGACACTTTTCAGAAGAGGATGAACAATCAATCAACAAATATATGAAAAAAATACTAGTAAACTGAATCAAACAATATGTAATAAGTTCTATACTACATGACCAAGTGGAATTTATTTAAATTCTGCAAATTTATGAGAATTAATCAATATAATGTACCATATCAACAAGCCAAAATGAAAACCATAATTATACTAATCGATGCAGAAAATCCACTACTTAATCATGACAAAATTTTCAACAAATTTAAGAATACAAAGAAATTACCTCAATTTGATGAGATACCCACAAACAACTTACAACTAATATCATATTTGATCACCAAAGGCAATAATTTACCTCAAAGACAGGTTCTGCTCTCACAATTCCTATTCAATATATTACAGGAAATTCTAACTACTGCAATAAGGCAAGGGATACAAAAGCATATATATTTTAAAGGAAGAAACAAAACTAGGCCTGTTTGTAGATGACCTGATTATCAAAATAGAAATTTACAGTGAATGTATAAAATACTCCTATACTAAATCAGGTAATGTTTTAGTATAAAAATAGCATACAATGGGCTGGGGTTTTGGCTCAGTGGTAGTACGCTCACCTAGCATGTGTGAGGCCCTCTGTTCAATCCTCAGCCCCACAAATAAATAAATAAAATAAAGGTATCATGTCCACCTACAACTGAAAAAATATATACAAAAAATAGCATACAAAAATCAACACAATTTCTATGTGTTAACAATGAACATATGGAAATAAAATTTTAGAGAACAGTGTCATTTGCAACCAGTCCAAAAAATGAAATATGTAGGTATACATTCGACATACATTTGACAAATCTTTTTTTTTTTTTTTTTTTTTTTTGTGGTGCTGGGGATCAAAACCCAGGGCCTTGTGCATGCATCGACAAATCTTGTGTAGATACTGTATGCTTAAAATCACAAAATACCAAAATAAATTAAATACCTGAATACTTAAAAAGTCTTACTGTGTTTGTGGAATGGAAGTGTAAACATAATAAGATGTCATTTCTTCCAAATTAATCCATAGGTAATGAATTCCCTATCAATATCCCAGAATGATTTTGCAGACATACACCAGTTTATTCTAAAATTTGCATGAAAAGGCAAGGGAACAAAATAGTTCAGTCATTTTTTGGGCATTAATACCTATAGTACAGTAATCTAGACAGTGTGGTATTAGTGAATGGATAGACACATAGATCAATGAAACAGAATGGAGAAGACGGAAATATATCCACACAAATATACTCACCTAAATTTTGACAAGTAAAAGCAATTCAATAAAGGAAGGACAATCCTTTACAACAAATAGTCCTGGAAGTATAGGACAACCTTGAGCAACAAAGTAAAATTCACCCTAAGGCTTACATTTTATACAAAAAAATTAATTCAAAATAGGTTGTGGACTTAAAGGTAAAGTGTAAATCTAGAAAACTGTTTGAAAACATCATACTATGTATGCCCATATTCAAATATAACATGTTATACCAATAATATGTAAAACTTGTATGTTTATGTATCAGTTGAAAATTAATTTAATCTACAAATATTAAAAATAAACTTCTAGGAAAAAGTGTTCAGGATTCAGGGATAGGCAAACTTGTTAGATTTAAAACCAATGACACTCCCATCCCATCCTTATTGTCTACCCATACTACTGTGACACTTATCTCTCTCTCTCTCTCTCTCTCTCTCTCTCTCTCTCTCTCTCTCTCTCTCTCTCTCTTTGTCAAGATCATTGTATTGTCTTGAACAACTAATAAAAAAAGAAAAATAAATAAAACCAATGACACTACCTAAAAATGAAAAATATTTACTTTAAACAATTAACCACTTTGATTCTGATAAAATACACTATTAAGAGGATGCAAGGGTAAATTGTATACTTGGAGGGAAAGTTTCCAACATCACATTTGATAAAGGACTAATATCTAAAATATATAAAGGGCCATGAAAACTCAACAGTAACAGATAAGCAATTCAATTTGAAAATAGGCAAATATTTCACTAAAGAGGATTAAACATTGAAAATAAGCCTGAAAAGATTAGCCAGTAGGGAAATTCAAATTAAAACCACAATGCGATATCATTACCATTAGAACATAGGCCTAAATTTTTCTTTAAAATTAATAATACCAACTGCTGGTGAGCATGCAAAGAAACTGGACATATCGTTGTCAGGCATGTAAAATAGTACAGTCACTAAATCTGGCATAGCAGTTTTAATACTAAATGTTCAATAAACCATTGTATGTAGTCTTTGCATTTATCCCAGAGATTTGTATTTTAAAAGCCCTATACATGAATGATCATAGGAGCTTTATTTAATATACAAAAATATTGGAAATACCTAGATATCCTTCAATGGTCAAATGATTAATTGTGATACATCCCTGTCAGCATGGAATATTACCTAGTAATGTAAAAGAATGACATATTGAAATACACATAACTTTAGATGAGTCTTCAGAAAAATACTGACTAAAAAAGCGAGTCTCTGAAATGTCATATACTATGTGATTCTATTTATGTAGTAATCATTAAAAGGTGAAATTATAAAAAATGGAGTATAATTTAGTAATCTCCTGTGGTCAAGAATGGTGTGGAAGAGTGAGTTGAGTGTGGCTATGAGAAAGAACAGAATGGGGGAAAAATGGCAAGTTATGTCCTATGTCATAATCAAATTGCTTGAACTGGTGGAGTACTTAAAAGTAGCAGTAGTAGGGTTCTTCAAGCCTCTTCTAGGAACTGGAGTAAGCCCTGATGCCTTACCCAGAGTTACTGTTCTATGGTTAGGCACTGCATGATTCTGCTTGACTCTGGGGAGAATAACCACAAAGGGACCAGCCCTAGGCTCTAATGCCGTGCCAGAGTCCACCAACACTGCAATACCATGTCACATTCCCAGGCCATAGCCAGCCAAGGACAGAACAGCAATAAAAAGGGAATAAGGCCCATCTTCCTATGGGCTGCCTATTGTAGAGTTAGACTTGTGGCACAAGACCACTACAACCATCCAGGTATAAGGCTAGATGAAATAGAAATCTGATAGATCAGAGATTCTAACACTGGGCTGTTCCAGGAGTTCCATTTGAGGGCACTGGCATGGAGAGGTTTGCCATCTACACAGTGTTAGGTCTCATCAACCCAACACTGAGTTTCAAGACAAAGTCCTATACTTACTACACTGTGCTACCCTTAGTTAATGTGGTACATATAAATAATATCCAGCCATAAAAAGTTTGAAATCCTGTCATTTGTAACAACATGGATGGAAATGGAAATCACTATATTTCGTGAAATAAGTCAGACACAGAAAGATACACAGTGCCCAGATGCTATGGCACAGGCCTGTAATCCCAGTAGCTCAGGAGGCTGAGGCAAGAGGATCACAAGTTCAAAGGCAGGCTCAGCAATTTATTGAGGCCCTAAGCAACTTAGAGAATTCCTAAGCAAGACCCTGTCTCAAACTGAAAATCAAAAGGGCTGGGGATGTGGCTCAGTGGTTGAGCTCCTGTGGGTTCAATCCCTGGTAATGAAAGGAAGGAAGGAAGGGAGGGAGTGGGAGAGAGAGAGAGATAGTTCAATCACTCTAGCAATTATAGAAATGCAAATTAAATCTACACTGAGATTCCATATCACTCCAGTCAGACTGGCAACTATCAAGAATACAAGCAAAAATAAATGTTGGCAAGGAGGTGGGGAAATAAAGGCACACTCATACATTGCTGGTGGGACTGCAAATTTGTGCAACCAATATGGAAAGCAATTTAGAGATTCCTTAGAAAACTTGGAATGGAACCACCATTTGACCTGGTGATCCCACTCTTTGATTTATATTCAAAGGTCTTAAAATAAACATAGTACAGTGACACAGACACATCAATGATTATAGCTGCTCAATTCATAATAGCTAAATAGTGGAACCAACCTAGGTGCCCTTCAACAGATTAATGGATAAAGAAATTGTGATGGGCTGGAGTTTTGGCTCAGTGGTAGAGTTTTGCCTGGCATGTGTGAGGAGGCCCTGGGTTCAATCCTCAGAACCACATATAAATAAATAAATTAAATTAAAGATCCATTTACAAATAAAAAAAGAAATTGTTACATATATGCACAATGGAATATTAGTAATTGGATGGAACTGGAGAATATTATGCTAAGCAAAATAAGCCAATCACAAAGAACCAACGGCCGAATGTTTTCTCTGATACATAGAGGCTAATTCACAATAAGCGGGGGGCGGGGGGAGGTGATAGAGGTACTTTGGATTAGAGAAAGGGGAGTGAAGGGAGGGGAAGGGGTAGGAATGATAGTAGAATGAATCGGGCATTATTATCCTATGTGTATACATGATTATACAACCTGTGTAACTCTACATCATGTACAACCAGAAGAATGAGAAGTTATACTCCATCTATATATGATGTGTCAAATGCATTCTACTGCCATGTATAAAAAATTAGAACAAAGTAAAAATTTTTAAAGAAAGAAAGAAAACTACACGATCTTACATGTAGAATCTAAAAAATAGTTCATTTCATAGAAGTTGAAGTAGAATAGTGGTAATAAGAGGCTGGGGACAGTAAGGAGAGGGGCAGAGAAGGGGTGATCAATGTGTGCTAATTATAGTTAGATAGGAATGAGAAGTTCTGTTGTTATATACAATAGAATAACTATGAATAATGAAAATGTACCATGTATTTCAAAAAGCAGGAAGAAATGGTTTTGAATTTTTTCACCATAAAAATAATAAAAATTTGAGTAGATAGATACCTTGATCTGAACATTATATAATGCACATTTTGAAATGCCACATAGTATTCCATAAATAGGTATAATGTTTATGTTTTTATGTATCAGTTAAAAATCAATTTAAGTTAAATAATAGGCAATTTTTTCAATCAATTCTTCAACAAGGAAGATTTACAAATAACAAATAAGCATATAAAAGATGTTCAACATCATTAGTAATTAAGGAAATGCAAATCAAAACCACTACATACTTAACAGGGCTCTTTAAAAAAATCTTCGTATACTAATGTTGTTAAGGATGCAGAGGACTGAATATTCTTGTGCCTCTGATGGGAATGTAAAATGGTCCAACCACTGTGAAAAATAGTTTGGCAGTTTCTTAAAATGTTATACATATACCTACTGTATGATCCAGCCATTCTATTCCTAGGTAATTACACAACAGGAAAAAGGGGAGTCCCTACAAAGATTTGCACATTAATAATTGTAACAGCTTTATTTACAATAGCTCCATACTAGAAACAACCACAATGCCCATTAACTGTTGAGTGGATGAAAAATTGTGGTATATCTGTTAAATGCAAGATTGTGGAACCAACCTAGATGCCCTTCAATAGATGAATGGATAAAAAAATGTGGCATTTATACACAATGGAGTATTACTCTGCATTAAAAAATGACAAAATCATAGAATTTGGAGAGAAATGGATGGCATTAGAGCAGATTATGCTAAGTGAAGCTAGCCAATCCTTAAAAAACAAATGCCAAATGACTTCTTTGATATAAGGGGAGTAACTAAGGACAGGGTAGGGACAAAGAGCTTGAGAAGAAGATTAACATTAAACAGGGATGAGAGGTGGGAGGGAAAGGGAGTGAGAAGGGAAATCGCATGGAAATGGAAGGTGATCCTCAGGGTTTTACAAAATTACATATAAGAGGAAATGAGGGGTAAGAGAAGAATAATACAAGTGGAAGAAATGATTTACAGTAGAGGGGGTAGAGAGAGAAGAGGGGAGGGGAGGGGAGGGGAGGGGAGGGGAGGGGGGATAGTAGAGAATAGGATAGACAGCAGAATACAACATACACTAGAATGGCAATATGTAAATCAATGGAAGTGTAACTGATGTGATACAGCAATCTGTATACGGGGTAAAAATGGGAGTTCATAACCCACTTGAATCAAACTGTGAAATATGATATATTAAGAACTATGTAATATTTTGAAAGACCAACAATAAAAGAGAGAGACAGAGAGAGAGAGAGAGAGAGAGAGAGAGAGAGAGAGAGAGAGAGAAGACTTAATCAGCAATAGAAAGGAATAAACTATTGAAAGATAAAATAAGAAAAAATGAATCTCAAAATGACTATTCTTAGTAAAATAGACTGATTAAGAGATTGCTTACTGTACAAGTGCATTAACTCTAGGAAAAAACTAAACAAATCTGTAGTGACAAAAAGCAGATTGGTAGTTGACTGGAGATAGGAATTGAGTGGGGGAGGAGTATTATGAAGGGGTATGGAAAACATAATAAACTTGATTATACTGATAATTTCAATAGTTCATATATACTAACATTATTGTTAAATTATGATATTTAAATATATGCATTTTATCATATGCTATTTACATTGCAATAAAACTATTTTTAAAAAGCAAGTTATGAAACATGATTTATTTCTATGTCCTTTCCTAATGCTACAAAATAAATTTCTTAGACTGAATATTTACATATATAACTTTATTTCTCACACTCCTAATCAAGGCACAAACATATGTGTCTAGTGAGGATCTGTGCCTTCTTGCTGCAACCCCATATAGCACTAGGGGCAAAATTGACAAATCCTGTGTCCGGGTCCTTGCATGGCAAGAGAGATGTATAAAGCCATGTTTATTGTGGCACTATTCACAATAACCAAGTAATGGGCTCAGCCTAAATGCCCACCAGCAAATGGATAGACAAAGAAAATATGTAATAAATATACAATGGAGGATTATTCTGACATGAAAAACCAAATCATGTCATTTGCAAGAAATGGATGGAACTGGAAATCATCATGTTAAGCAAAATAAGTCCAACTCAGACAAGTATCACATGTTTTCTCTCATATGTGGAATATAGAAAAAAACATAAAAATATAAGGGGGATGATTAAGAAAGGGGAAGAGGACCACAAGGAGGAAATGGGTAAGAAAGAGAAATAGGGAAGGTGAAAACAATCAAAGTACATTATATGTATGTATGAAAATGTAACAAATAAATTCATTATCTTGTACAACTAATAATCTAATAATTATAATAAATGATTTTAAAATCTCAAAAAAATTATTTGAGTTATTATCAGAGCATATCTAGGTAGAAAAAACAGATAAGTTAGGGGTGGTGGTGATATAGTATTATACCAAATTACTTCTATGTTATGTAATTCTCTCACTTCATTTTTTAAAAAAATAATACATTTGTGCTACCAGAAAAAAAAGAGATATTTTTGAAACAAAAGAAATATTTTGCTCACAATCATATTTTAAATGATGAAAAGTGTTTTATATAAAAATGTTCAAATATATTGTTGAATTAAAAACCCTACCTTTCAAATAGTATTTGCATATATGTGTAAAAACATATGAAGGGTAAAATCTATACATATTAGCAGTGAATATATGTGGTGCATTACATTGCCTTCTTTATGCAAATGTTCCTTGACTCACTGTGGAGTTGGGGCCTAATAAGTGAATCATAAATTGAAAATATTGTGTCAAAATACATTTAATGAGGGCTGGGGTTGTGGCTCAGAGGTAGAGCGTTCACCTGGCATGTGCAGGACATTGGGTTCAATCCTCAGTACCACATAAAAATAAAATAAAGATATTGTGTCCAAATACAACTAAAACATAATATTTTTTAAAAATACATTTAATGCATCTGACCTACTAAACATCATAACAGCCTAGCCTACCTTAAATATGCTCCAAAATCATCTAATACAAAACTTACGCTTATAATAAAGTATTGAATATCTCATATAATGCATTGAATAATGTTCTGAAAGTGAAAAATAGCATGGTTATATGGGAACTCACCATTAATCACACAGATGAAAGCATACTAGACCTGAAGCATGTCTGATGCATTGAACTATAATTAATTGCTGTTTGATATGAATGCTACAGTGAGAGGGTCATCCATTTCTCTCTTCTGATGAAGTGTAAGAAAAGCTATTAAAAGGCACAGGGACATTAGCACTTGTTGATTGCTTAGCAGGCGTAGTGTTCTTCAGGATGTTATTTTGCTCTTACAGTGTGGTTCTTCTTTGCATTACACATTTCTGTATCTCAAGCAAAATCCTGTACATGACAGTCATCTCCTGTTAATCTCTTATAACGAACGTCCATGTCTTCCAATATCTATATGCCACTGCTGATAGTAATGTCTCTTCCAGTTTCTTTCATTTTTGGTGGGGGGCAGTATGAGGGATTGAACCCAGGGTCACTTATACAATGAACCACATCTCCATTCCTTTTTTATATGTTTTATTTTTGAGCCAGCATATCACTAAGTTGCTTAGGGCTTCACTAAATTGCTGAAGCTGGCTTTGAACTTGCAATCGTCCTGCCTCAGCCTCCCAAGTCACATGGATTACAGGTATGCACCACCATGCCTGGCACCTTCAGTTTCTTTGCTGTAAATTTTCTTTATGTAAATTATACTTCCTCTGTCTCAATTCTGTACTTCTTTCTTCCTTCAGTTTTATCAGCTACTCATTGAAAACCTTTTTAACTTCAATGCTAATAAACTCATGAATATCCTCTTCACTGATGTTAAATGCTAAATGTATTCCAAGCACTAATATCTTTTTACTTACTTAGTATTTTATCAACAGCAGTATCTTTTTAAAAGTCTTGAAATGTGTTCACTTCTTTAAAACTTTCTCCCAAATGCTATTCATGATTGCTGTGTGCCTTCTTCCCATGCTGCAGCAAAATTCCAGATAGCATTTACAATGTTAAAACCTTCCCAAATATCTAAGACGATTTGAGTAGATTCATTTATCTCAACAGCCTCCAGAAATGTTTGATGTAAATAGAACACTTTAGACATAGCCATTGTGTCTAGGTCGGTTGGTTGAATGACTGCAGTTGTGTTTGGTTGCAAATACACAACCTTTACATTGGGATGCATGCCACTGATATGCTGAGGATGTCCTGAAGCACCAAGTTCAGAAGAATCTTGAATGGGATGTTGTTTTTCCTAGAATATTCTATTTCCTATGAAATAAAACAGTTCAAAAATCAGTCTTTACATGTAAATTGACTGATTTAAAATAATTTTTCTAAATCTATCTGCTGCCTTAATTCTCAAAGAGTAAGACCCTACCTAGTGCTATTTACAAGTACCAAACTAAGATTTTAACTTACATAAAACTTATCAATTCAAATCTTTGACTGTTCAGGCATTTGCATGAGAGGAAAAAACCTACTTTGACTTATTGATAAAAGGGTATAAAGAAAAATTGAATTATGGCATTTGCAGAAAATATATGGAACTAGAGACCATCATGTCAAGCAAAATAGGTCAAACTCAGGTCAAGGGTCCTTTGTTTTCTCTCATATGCAGAAGCTAGAGAGGAGAAAGGAAAACAAAGGTGGGGTGTAACTCCTAAAATTTAAAGGGAGATCAGTATAAGAAAGGGAACAAGGGGTTGGAGACAGGGATGGAGGAGGAACTGCTGGTAAGTATTATTGGCCAAATTATATTGTTATATTTGGGGCATGTACAAATATGTAACAACAAATCCCATCAATATGTACAACATAATGCTCCAATAAGATGTAGAAATAAAAAAGTCAATCTTTAATCAATACTGATGTCATGCACACTTTCTTGTTGTGGCAATAGTAAACAGGAAGTGCATGCTAGTTCACATCATCAAATGCTCTCAAGTTCTTTGAGGGGTAGACTCAAAAATATTTTAATTAAAATCCTACAACAACAATACCTCCAGTGTTATATGGTCTTTGAATGCCTTTATCCTAAAATTTTCAGTCTTGATTAAGATATGTACACTCTGGCAAACACTTCCAGAACACTGTCTTTTCATCAACATTAAATAATTTTGATAAATAGTTCTAACTCACAATTCTTCCTTAAAATCTTCAGTTCCTTTAGTACTGGCATTTGTAGCTTCACTGCTGACTTTAAAATTCTGAAAATTGCGATGCCTTTTGAAGCACTGGAACCACACATGATACGTGTATGCATAGGATCATTGGCATACTCTTTTGGCATATTGAAAGACATTTTACTTTATCCCACATCATCAGCAGGATGAAAGGTATACACTTATGTATCTGGTTTTCATCCATGTGACAAGTAATTTTTCCACGTCATTGATTAAGCCAGCTCTTTTACTTTTGATGACCATGGATTTAACTGATGCTGACAATTTCATTGCACGTCTGATCCACTGTTTATCCTTTGGAATGGTTGAGATAATCAATTCAAGGGTCCTTGCTTGCAATGGACATTAGTGGCTTACTGCCTTCATGCTGAGCAATTACCTTGAATTTCATCTCAAGAGTGAATTGCCTTATTCTTCTCACCAGAAGCAGAGTACACAGAGGGACATTTGTAGACATGATTCTATAGCAAAACCCAAAATAATGCTGGAAACACAGTACACAGTAGAGTTGTTTACCTTGTGATCCTATGGCTGATTGGGAGATATGGCTTGCTGCTGTTGCCCAACATTGTAAGGGAGGACTGTTTCAGAAAGATTAAAATTCAAAGCTCAAAGTGAGTTTTAATCAATGAATATCAATTTCACATCATTGTAAATTGAATCATCTAAGAATCATCTTACTGTATTTTTAAATTTTCTATGCGTAATTATTTTTTAGAAAAAAATGACAATAAAGACATTACAATATTTTTTTATGTCTGGTGCTTTCAGTTTCTTTCCCATAGTTCAGTATTATAAGTAAAGGAAACCCATAGACTACTTTTCCCTGAATCCTTTGCCAGCTTGATATTTATTAGATTATTTCAATAGGAGACATTGATAGGATATTGGAAGGTGAAAGAAAGAGAAGCTATTGTTCTTTATCTTCATTCTTTGCTTTCCTTTTGTCTCAGTGCTTCCTACAATAGTGGCAACAGCAGTAAGGAGTAGACTCCTCAGTAGTGGTATAGGTTCCTTAGTAAAATTGTGGTTTCCTAGGTTCTTGCTGTGGTGGTAAGTCTCAGATGCCATGGCAGCCTAGGCAGTAGGGTGCTCCTGACTTTCACTCTAATAGAGGTAATGGGAATTCTAGCAGTCTTGGTAGCACAGCATTTGTATGATTTTATTCCCATAGCCTCAGAGAACTCATGGGCTTTGGCTCCAATGACAATACTGTAGGTGACTTTGAACATGCGGGCTTCTGTAATATCAGTGTTGCTCACACACATACGAATACAGTGTGTGTGTGTGTGTATGTGTGTGTGTGCGATATACATACTTACCAATTTGAATAAATTAACAATAATAAGAATATCTTAGTGATAAAATGATGTGATAGTACTCTTAGTTTATTTTTAAAGTATATTCCATGTAGGTGATCTCCTTTGTAAAATCCCCACTCTTTTTTCTTTATGTTTGTATTTTTACTGTATTCTCATGGACAGGATTCCTTCTTCAACATAAGACATTTCTTTGATGGTTCTTCTTTTGTCTCTTGAATATACTCTAGTATCTTTAAGAACTGTCCATTCAAAACAAGTGTGCAAATCCCCTTAAAGTTTTAGGAGGAAAAGGTGATGTCATCAAAGGTGACAGCAATTAGTAATTCAAAACCAAAAAACCTTATTAAAAACACAGCTTTCATAGAGAATCAGAAATTAAAAACAGATCAATGGCCTAAGAATTCTTTCACAGTATAGAGAATCCAGGCTAGATTTCTGGTTTATCAATGATCCAAATGTAATCTTCAAATACTCTGCGGTTCATTTGGGCTTCATTTTCCCTGTCTCCCTTTTTTTGCTATGTCTTCATTAACTGCTTGCTACATGATTAGGTAGGTTAGTAGTAAAAACTTTTAATCATTGTAACTTTGTTTTTATGGGTTCATATGTAGTAGTCCTCATTTTTCTTACTTAACACTTATTTTCAGAAACTTCTTGGAGATTCACAGAATTTTATTTCAAGTAAGCTACAGTATAGTTTTGATTACTTCTGTCAACTCTACAGGTAGACATTAAGATTTGCCACATATTAAAGATGAAGAAACTGAAGTATATAGAAGATAAGGAACTTACTTAAGATGACTCAACTAGGATAGATCTGGGAAATACATTTACATCTACTAGATTGCCTGTCATATTGAAAATATCAAATATGTAAGCATCTTGGGCATATGCATCCCTGATTTATAACAGCTAAACAGTGGGCCTTGTGAATGGTCTTCTATACATCTTTACTTGAATTTATCATGACCTCTACTAAGAGTAGATACAGGAAAAATTCTGATCCAGACTGGCCTTTCTTTTATGAGTCACCAAGGGAATAAGATGACTTTTTGCATTATAATTCCCAAGATTGATCACATAAGACCTGCTCTTTCCTTGTTAATCCTAAGAAGAACTGTTTTGCCCCGCCTCTGATCTGAGTATGGCAAGAATTAGGATGTTTTGTTAATTATCTATGCACTGTGGTGATGCAATTGTCAGGTCTTCAGCAGCCTTATTTACATTGAAAATAATCTTAGTATAATATCACTCTAAGCAGTTTAACTCATAGAATTATTACCCATTGGCAGTGTGCAGGTTTTAGTATTGACTTGGGAACACAAAATCCCCAAGTGCAGCAAACTCACACTTGTATTCCTATGGATCATGAGTTTGTGGATTCTCTATGGGAGCTCATCTCTTTCTACTGGGAGCACTTTTGCCTACTCTCCTGCTTCAATACATTTAAACAGAAATTTATTGGCCTCCTTTGACCCTGGCAGTGACACAATGATTATTTTTTTTCCTTTCTCAGTGCCCAGGCGTTCAACTCCACTGAATTATTTTTTGCTTTTGCACTTAAAGTAGGCTGACATACAGTTAATATGGCTGACATACAGTTAATATGCATTTTCATCTTCATACTGTTTGTTTATAGCCAGTTTGGAGTATTGCTCAAGGTCTTTGCCTTAGGGGTTGTTACATACTTTGTATAAAATTTTGCTTTAAACATGCTTTATCTCTAGCATGTATCAGATGTTATTAATTTACCAGCCTGGAAACCAACAAAATAACAAAAACATTTGTGTCTCAGGTCAGAAAGGATGTTGAAATGGAATGATCAGAAATTTAGAGACAAAGAATGCCTACATAAACAAGTAGGTTTTTATAGTAATTAAGAAAGTTTCCTTTCACTAGTCTTAAGCCTGTAATGTTCCTGCCAGTTGTTAAAAATGAAGATAAGGGCAGTACAGTGCATGCTAGATATCAGCTAGAAGATAAAAAAAACCAGCATATTTAAGTAGCAAATGTTAAGAATATGTCTGCTTGAGATTAAAATTTTCATTCTCCAGAAATAATGTGTAATAGGAACATCTCAGAGAAAGCATGAAACAAAGTCAATAGAGACTGGAAGCAGAGCAAAAACCAAAACCAGATTATTGCTAGTGAATATTTTTTCAAGGTGAAAAATGAAATGAGAAATATATACTTTGCCCATTTCTTAGTTTGTTTACATGTTGTTTATTTTCCTTTGACCATAGTTTTTAGTATCCTCCTTAAAATAACAATACTCATTTGCATTTTAACTTATCATTTGATTGAATATTTTTAAAAATTTTAAATATAGGGAAACTTATATACGGGCTTACTTTAAAATGAACTATTATAAGAATCACAATTACCAGCAAGGTTTTTACTAATTTACACAAATTATTTCTTAATTCTTAACATCTGGGACAAGTTTCCAAATAAAGTCACAAAGTAAATCAATCTATATATTGATATTTATATTTATATATTTAGTTGTATATGGACACAACACCTTTATTTTATTTATTTATTTTTATGTCATGCTGAGGATCAAACCCAGTGCTTTACACATGCCAGACAAGTGCTCTACCACTGAGTTACAACCGCAATCCAGTAAATCAATCTTAATGTTGTCCAGGAAGCTGTGTGTCCTTTTCCTATATATGCTGATGTATTTACATAAGTATATCAAGTGCTGCTAAATATACACACACCTCCTTAATTTATCATTAGCAGCCTTTTCATGGTGTGAAACTAGCACACCCTGATAATATTTATGGAAAAGTTATGAAAAGAATCCAAAGCTCTATTTTAAGTGGTTCTTATTCCTCCAAAAGTGTTCTTTACTATTTTATGATCTTACACTCTCCAAATCCAGAAAATAAAGACTAAGAAATACTCCTTCATCAATT
The DNA here is from genome assembly GCF_964194105.1 of Spermophilus citellus. NCBI lineage: Eukaryota > Metazoa > Chordata > Mammalia > Rodentia > Sciuridae > Spermophilus > Spermophilus citellus. The sequence continues at coordinate 104,538,503 of NC_138190.1, forward strand.
TCGCATACTAATTACTGTGGGGCAATCCCACACTTTGAGAGGTTCCCACCAAATTTCCAAATTCTCTGACTTGGCAGAAAATAGGCATTGTTTACTACTTTTAAAACAGGTACTCTTTGAAAATTAGAGCAAGTATTAGATGGTTTGCTGGGAGGTCTTTTTAGGCATTGTTATCAAGTGTATTTCTTTTTCTTTGTGGTAGGCTTATCAATTTTGATTGAGAGTTGTACCTTTATATTTGATATTTTTGTTAGGATTAGTTACAAATTTGATTTCAAGTGAGCTACTACATTGCTTAGGTTACTTCTGTTCATTCTAATAGTAGGTGTTATAATTCATACATTTTACATATGAGGAAACTGAAGCACATGGTAGAAAGGGAACTTATTTAAGATTATGGAAGATCTGGGGAATAAATTAATATTCATCAGATTGCCTGTTGTATTGAATATATAAAACAACTATCTTATCATATACTTCCCTGGTAATATATAAATTTTAAGCATTAGGCCTAATGAGTAGTGTCCTACATAAGTAGAGTCATCATCTGAGTTTTTATTCCCCTTAAAATTCATATTTATAGTCTTTTTACATTAAAATTTCTTAATGCAAACATAGGAAACTTTGTGGGGCTTTGGATTCTGATGTGCGGTAACACAAGTAATATCTGAAGAATTTGCACTGTTGCATCTTAATATTAAAATGTGATGACATGAACTACACCATAATATTCTTCTTGTGAATTTGAGGGGGATCACTTAAATTTTAAACTATGTCAAAGGCAATATATTCCTTTTACTCTGTGATTTTGAGAGTTAGCGTTTAAAAAGGAAGAGGAAGAAGAATTGGAGGGTAAATGGTTAAAGAGAAAAGCTTCATGGCATAAAATTGTCAAAATAAAGAATGCTATGCACAATACCTTAAACATACCAATGTAAACAATCACAATCAGATTTTTCTCATTCCTTTCATTCAGTCTCCTTTAGTCACATGTAACCAATTCTTGTTCAATTTGTCTTGAGATTAACAGTTGAATTCTTGAAGTTCTCTGATTCTGGACTGAAATGGCCAGGGAAATTTTGAATCTCAGATCCTGTGTTCAATCTGTTTCTCTGAGGCTCTAAGACTGAGTTTCTTATGACTTTCTTCCATGAAGCCTACACCCTGACCTGTCAGTGATGACAGGTGACATTAAGCTTATATGGGGTGAGGGATGCAAAGTAAATGGGCATGGGTTAACTTAGTAAAATAATTAAATATATCAGAATGGAGGAGCACTGACTTCCCTGATGGGTATACACATAAACACATGGGCCCAACATGACCTTTTGTTAAGGGCTTAGACAACAATTGTTATAAGCAAGTATAAGAAAACTTTATGAATTTGATTGCCAAATCTCTAGGCTTTCAAAATATTCCCATAAAGTGTGGCTCACAATTATCATAAACAATAACCCAAAATGAAATCTTGTACATAAATTTATGTTATTGTACCTTCCTGCACACATGAATAATAGCATGCTTTTAACTATTCTAAAAAGATACAGTCATTGAAACACACACACACACACACACACACACACACACACACACACACAAACATACATGCCCAGGGGTGATATACCAGTAAGCTATGTTTCCAACCCCTTTTAAAAAATTATTTTTTATTTTGAGATAGGGTTTCGCTAAGTTGCTGAGGCTGGCTTTGAACTTGTGGTCCTCCTCCCTCAGCCTCTCTAGTTGGAATTACAAGTTTGTGACACCACACAAGACATACTGAAATATCTTTATATCAATATCCAGTTAGCTATACAAAATTAATGTAGGAGAGCTCTATTTTCTCTTTTTTGATTTGACCATTTTCCACAACATGTATCTGAAAAATAATAGTTCTTCCAGTATTGCGGACTGCATCATAAAATATGGTGCACATTAAATATGCTTAGTTTCCATTCTTCCTTTTATAATGTGAGGGAGCATGCTTTTTCTATTATTTTCTAGCCATCTGAAAGCTGCCAAAAATAATTTCAGTGTACAAGATACCTTGATGGTTTTATTATTCTAAATTTAGGGTCAGATTTGGGGGAAGAAAATAAAAGAGGCTATCAGGGAAAACTGACTGCTCCAATAAAATTAGAAAATAGGCTCCTTATAGCAAGGAACAGTTATATCCGTGGATACTTAATTACTTGTAGAGACAATGCAATATTTAAAACAAACTCAACAGAATGAAGTACAACAAATAAAAATTGCAACTTTTGTTAAAATGAAGAATCTAATAGCAACATAAAGAATACAAGTTACCTTTTTAAACTTAATTTTATTCTTTCCAATTTTGTAAAAATATCTTAATTTGTTCTAATTAGTTGTACATGACACATTGTACACAAATGGAGCACACCTTCTCATTCCGATAACCCTAACCCACCCCTAACCCTAACCCTAACCCTAACCCACCCCTCGCTTACTTCCCTCTGCACAATCCAAAGTTCCTCATTCTTCCCTACCCTCCCCACACTATGAATCAGCATCCCCTTTTCAGAGAAAATGTTAGGCCTTTAATTTTTTGTTATTGGCTTATTTCACTTAGCATAATATCCTCCAGTTCTATCCATTTACTTGCAGATGCCCTAATTTCATTCTTCTTTAAGGCTGAGTAATATTCCATTGTGTATATGTACCACGTTTTCTTTATCCATTCATTTGTTGAAGGGCATCTAGTTTGGTTCCATAGTTTAGCTATTGTGAATTAAGCTATTATAAACATTGATGTGGCTGAGTCACTGTAATATGCTGATTTTAAGTCCTTTGGTTATAAACCAAGAAGTGGGATGGCTGGCTCAAATGGTGATTCCATTCCAAGTTTTCTAAGGAATCTCTATACTGCTTTCCATAGTGGTTGCACCAATTTGCAGTCCTACCAACAATGTATAAGTGTACCTTTCTTCCCACATTCTCACCAAAACTTACTATTGTTTGTATTCTTGATAATTGCCATTCTCACTGGAGTGAGATGAAATCTTAGAGTAGTTTTTATTTGCATTTCTCCAGCTGCTCAAGATGATGAACTTTTTTTCATGTTTGTTGATTCATTGTATTTCTTCTTCTGTGAAGTGTCTGTTCAGTTCCTTAGCCCATTTATTGATTGGATTATTTCAGTTTTTTATATATCCTAGAGATGAGTGCTCTATCTGAGCATGTGGTAAAGATTTTCTCCCCTTCTGTAAGCTCTCTCTTCATGTAATTGATTGTTTCCTTTTGCTGAGAAGAATCTTTTCAGTTTGTTGCATATTCTAAGATTATTTTTCAGTTTAATTATTTAACTATTTTTATTGCTCCTAAACTACTATTTAAATTAACATCACATTGTATATTGTATTGACATATACAGAACCACATAAATATATGGACATACATAAACACATATGAGAAAGGTTTAATTGAAACTAAATATAGTTAACCTCTTAACATTAGAATATAATACACATACAATATTTATTTTATAATTTTATTTTTATCTTTAAAAAATAAATAATTTCATGTTTAAGTAAGAATTTAAACAAAGATTTTTGTGCCAAAACTTGATATGCTTGATACTTTGTCTTCACAGATTCAGATTTTCTTAGGAATTTTTCAGGCATTCAAACATAAATTGTGTGTGTGTGTGTGGTGCTGGGGATGGAACCCAGGGTCCTGTGAATGTGAGGCAAGCACTATACCTCTCAGTTATATCCATTATTTTCAATATGTATATCCATTATTTTCAATATGTCAAATTCTGAGGTATATCCATTATTTTCAATATATCAAATTCAAATACAGAACATAAAAATTAAATTTAGGTTGATATTTTAAAAATTTCAATTATTGTTTTTTATTATTACTGCAGTCCAAATAGAGTAACTGTATGTCCACATATTCTGTAGCTTGTTCTAAACTGCAAGGACCAATCCTTTTGTAAAAACATGGCTTATTCTAATTCAATTTCTCATTATTATCTTAAATATTTAATGGGAGTAATGTTAGCTTCTCTGAGCAATAGGAAATTTAGTACATTTAGACTAATTATTCTTTTTTATAAGACGATAATGCCAAACCATGCAAATCATGGAGAAGTGGGAGAGCCATGTGGGTTGTAAATCTTACTTTGCCACATATTAACTACCATGACTTGAAAAATATTGATATTCACCCCAATTGTTTGATTGTTCCAACATGTATAATGTGTCATAGTACGAATACTTTATTGTGTGCATTTAAGAACGTGTTTAAGCAGATTTTTATAAAATAAATCAAAATGAAAAACAAAGAATTTAGAACATTGACTTCCTATGTACACTGGATGGTCTTATATATGCCCTGAAGTATTCATAGCCTTCTCTGGGAAGTATTTCTCTACTGTCAATTTAGACATGCTGCTCTTCTAATTAAACCTCTAAATGGTTCTCTTTGTCCTCCATAATGTTCAGCTTTAGGCAATAAGATCAAAACATTTCCTGAAATATTAGTATCAATTTACAATCTTATCACCATTTTATAAACCTTCCAAATGCTCTTCATCTTTATCAACATTTGCATTGTCAATATTTTATATTTTGACATGTTTATGTTTGCTGCTTTTAAAGTAGTTTTTAAATAGCAAAGAAAATAAAAATAATAACAATAATAAAAAGAAACACATCAGAGAAGAATCTTTTTGTTCTAAATAGCAACATTTCTGAAAGTCTTGTTGATTTAAGTTCTCTGTTCTTGAAGACTATGTTTTAATAAACAATCATCCCTAGTCTTATGTCCTTGATACACATGAGAAGAACTACTTTGACAATCTTGTAGAGATTGCTGTGAATACAAAATGTTTCATAGAATTTCAGTATTGAGAAGCTTTCATTTTTTAAAATTATATCAAAGTTCTTGAGGGAACTTATAAGTCATAAGAATGAACAAGTGGGACTATATGAAACTAAAGAGTTTTTGCACAGCAAAGGAAATGATCAATCAGATGAAAAGACAACCGTAGGAGGAAATATTTGCAAGCTATATATTTGATGAAATATCAATACCCCAAATATATAGGTATTCATAAAATTAAATAGTAAAAAAATCAAACAAGTTACACAATATATAAATGGACAAAGGTGCTTGATATCAGTAATCATCAGGTAAACATAAAGTAAGTCAAAACCACCTTATCATCTCAGGGCCAGCGTTGTGGCTCAGTGGTAGAACACTTGCCTTGTATGCATGAGGCACTGGGTTCAATCCTCAGCACCACATAAAAGTAAACAAATAAAGATATTGTATCCATCTACAACTAAAAAACATATTTAAAGAAACGTATCATTTCATACCTGTTAGGATGGCTATTATCTAAAATACAAATGGTAAAAAGTTTTGACAAGGATGTGGAGAAAAGGGAACCATTATTCATAGTTGATGTGAATATAAATTGGTACATCTCTTTCATGAGTTTCCTCAAAAAAATTAAAAACAAAACTAATATATAATTGGGAAATCCCACTACTGGGTATATATATCCATAGATAATGAAATCAGTATGCTGAAGAGACATCTGTACTCACAGGTTTACTGCAGTGCTATTCAAATAGTCAAGAAATTTAAGGAATCTAAGTGTCCATCCATGATGAATGAATACAGTAAAAGTGATATATGTATAATGGAATATTATTAAGCCTTAAAGAAGAAGGAAATCTTGCCATTTTCATCAATACAGATGATGTGAATATCATGCTAAGTAAAATAAGCCAAACACAGAAAGGTAAATATTACATGTCCTCACTTATATGCGAGGTCTAAAAAACTTAAAGTCACTAAAATGGAGTAGAATGGTGTTACCAGGAATCAAGGTTGAGGAAAACAGGGAGTTTTTTGGTCAAAGGGTACAAACTTTCAGTTATAAGATGAATTAATTCTGGAAGGTTAATATACAATATGGTGGATGTTTTTAATAATAATATAGTATATATTTGAAATTTGTTAAGAGAGGAAGGAAAATTGCAGGATAGAACTTATTGTGAGAGTGAAATCAGACTAACAGAACTCCGCAGACTATAGATCTTAGTATTATTACCATACCACACACACACAACAGGAACTATGTAAGGTCATGGATATGTTCATTGCCTTGTGATAATCACTTCAAATTCTATACATATAACAAATCATCAGATTGTACATCTTGAATATATAAACTTTTGTGTATTACACTTCAATAAGATGGGGGAAATAAATTATAGTAGACAATACGAGAGGAGAAAAATAAATAGACTTTCTTTTTTTTTCTTTTTTATTAGCTCTAACGAAAGTTGTGTGAAATAGTGGTCAGTTCCTCCTGAGGCTCTTTCATCTGGGAGAATCAAAATGCTTTGTATGTTAAAAGAGCCTCAGGAGGAACTGACCACTATTTCACACAACTTAGAGCTAATTAAACTTTTCTTGTCAAATGATTTATTTCTATTCATTGTTTTTGTTATCACATTTTGAGGTAATTTAGTGGGAACATAAAATTGTTCAGTGATCAAAAATGATGAACATTTTGAGGTAATTTAGTGGGAACATAAAATTGTACAGTGATCAAAAAATGACGAACAAGTTGGAATAAAACAAACCAAATATTGGCTTTATGAATCCATTAAGTTTCAAGTTCTCAACTCTGTGAATATTGCAATGACACTGACACAAGTATGTTAAAATAGGCTGAAAATAATCTAGAGCTTCATATATAATTTATTATCAACATGTAATTTGTAATATTAATGAATATTATCAGAAATCATTCATCTATTACTTTTCTCAGAAGTACAGTACTCCAAATCCTAACTATTTTAAAGTTACCCTAAATGGTATATTTGTTGTTCAATTTAAGTTTTATAGGTGTTCCATAAATGTGATGACAGGACATAATGGGTTAAGAGAGGAAGGGAAATTTCAGGATATATCTTATTGTGGGAGTGAAATGAGAGTAACAGAACTCCACATTTAAGCAAAATAATTCATTAATGAAGAAACCTCTCTCTAGTGTAGTAGCCGAGAATCTTAAAGTTGCACAAGAATAAGGAAGAAAGTTAGGAATTGTGTGCTTGAGTCACTGCAGACTTTCTCCCCTTTCTTCCCAGACTTTTTGCCACTTTCTTCCCTATTCTGTGAATTTCTTTCTTATTGAAATGAAGCAACTAGCTCAGTGATATTTTTACTGTATCCAATCATTTGCATTGAAAAGGAGTTCCATATTTATTGATTTTTTACTTTGGCTTATTATGGTCTTACAGATACATATAATGTTTTTAGGATTCAGTATAATCAGCCTTTGAGGGTTTTTCTTTAGAAATGACCAAGGGAATTGTTTTTTAAAAACTTCAACAAAAAGATATACTGTGTCCCAGGCTCAAATTAAAAAGTGTAAAGAATCTATTGTACCTAAAATAAGTATTAATTCACTAAAATCCCAAGATCCTTAGCATCCTTTGGTGGGTAGTTTAACCAATAGATCTTACATTTACCAAAAATAAAGGGCGAAAGGGTCACAAAAAACGTTAGGAATATTTTAATGGCTTCTGTAAAATATAAGTAAGAGACATGCAATCTCTCCCCCTCCCCCAAGGAAATCACTCGCTGTAGGGGGTCTGAATTGATACTGAACAGACATATCTTGTGATTGCACTTTAAAGTTCCTTTTAAACAACATTTCTTTCTTTTAGCTGTGTTTTGGTTTGACTTAATGACTCTCCCCACTCTGAATGAACGACCTCCCGCTTTTCCCATCACAGGGAGGGGGCGGAGCCTCTTCTAGAGGCTTGGAAGCAAGCGGAGCCTGGCCAGTCATGGGGGAGGAGCCGAGTTACATACAGGCTTCGCAGGCTTCCGTTGAAGAGAAGGAGCTTGGAGGTAACGGCTGTCGTAAAAGCTGGTTATTTTCAGAGACTTCTAGAAGATTTGGTGTAAAGGTGAAAAGAGAAGAGTGTTGATGTGGCGTAATGGGAAAGGAGAGTCGGTTTTTGTGTGAGTCGTTGATTCTGTAAGGGAATCACTACCTCGTGTGAGTCGTTATTTCTGTGAGGGAATTAATATCTGGATTTTGTATTCCTTAAAATATTTTAGAAGTCCACAGTGGGGGAGGTAGTGATCAGATTACACCTGCGGGGGGAAAATTTTTTTTCATGCGGTTGCCAAACCTAACTTTTGAAGAAGGCATTTTGTTTCAATTAAAAACCGGTACTGGCTAGAATAAACGATGAAACAAAACTTGGGAAATCAATTTTCCTTATTTTGAAAAAAAAAAAAAAAACAGTTATGATAATCCTAAATGAAAATGAAGTTGTTTGTTAGGGATGTTTTGTTTTTTATATGTCTTTGATCGTGTTGATTGTGTTTCAAGCAAATCATTGTTTTGTCAGAGTTTGTATAGTGACCTGAAGTAACGTATAATTGCGCAGTTTCAAGTACCTGAGAGAATTGGGAGTTCGGTTATTTGTTCAGTGGATACACAGTATTTTAAGAGTGTTTTGTTTAATGATGTGCAAAAGGTGATCTTTGTCTACATCTCTACCTATGGAGAGAATGGTATGTTCCTATTTGTATGGTAATACAAAACATACCTGAGAGACCATAAGTAATTCATATATCTGAATACAATAAAGCAAATTATATTTAGTAATAAAGGATGTCTAGTAATAAAGGCTATCAAGGGGGGAAACAATAAATTTTCTCCTTCACTATTTCACTAAATGTGTAGTATCTGTATCAGCATAAAAAAAACTGCAGTGAGGATTTAAAGTCTTGGGGGGGGGGCTACCTTCTCCAAAATGGTATAAATTTATTTTAAAAAATGAAAAGATGTTAAAATTTGTAATTGAATAAAGAACCTTGAATATTTGTATATGTGTGTGATGAAGGAAAAAAATCAAAGGGATTAAGTTAAAATATAAGTAGTGTATAATGCAGGGACTGGAGTTCTGAAGAAGTGTATTTTCTTATTTAAATTTTATGAACTTCCAGACTCTCTGTGTATATCAATGGAGCTGAAAGGGAAATAATAAATTATGTTAAAATACCTGAAGAAATACCCACACACATTCCACTGTGTTTAACTGAAGTTTGGTTTTTCTGTGGATCTGAGAAGGCTAGTTACCTGGTTGTTGTTCTGTTGTTACAATTTAAATGTTAGACTATTCATTCAAGCAGAAGCTATTCATCTATATACTATTGAGAATTAAGAAAAATTTTAAAGTGTACTGTGGAATAGTGATGTAGGATAGTAAACCCTTAATGTTTAATACTACTTACCCATAAAAAGAAAGAACTATATCTAAATTCAATGAAGAAAAGGTATCCAGTGTATATTTTTTAAAAGCAAATTGCAGAATGGCCTGCATCATACAATCCCACCTTTTTCAAAAAAGAATACATACAGTGTATGCAAGCGAAATCTGGAAATATAATGCTACTTTTTAAATTGTAAATATAAGTGGAGTTGGAGAGACAGAACACTTTAGGCTTATTTCTTCATTTTTAAAAAACAAGCTTGAGGAGTTGCGGCTGTGGCTCAGAGGCAGTGTACTTGCCTGTCACGTGTGAGGCACTGGGTTTGATTCTCAGCACCACATATAAATAAAGGACTATCAAAAACTAAAAAATAAAACTAAATTTTAAAAAAAAATCTGGAATTATTTGCATAATGAGAAAATGAGATAATATTTTAGAAATATAGAAAATTATTGTAAAGTAATTCATAAAAAGATAATAAAATAGCTATTTTTTTGAGAGAGAGAGTGAGAGAGAATTTTTAATATTTATTTTTTAGTATTCGGCGGACACAACATCTTTGTTTGTATGTGGTGCTGAGGATCGAACCCGGGCCCCACGCATGCCAGAGGAGCGTGCTACCGCTTGAGCCACATCCCCATCCCCTAAAATAGCTATTGATATTGAAGATGACCAGATATATTATTGAAGGAATACAAGTTCTGGTTTCAAAAACCATAAACATTTATAAGTATTTGTAGGAAAAATATAGAAATTATATAGAGAGTTTCCATACATATTTTAACCATTTTATAGGGATTTGCATTTGTCTTTGGAAATTCAAAAGATGGAAGATATGCAATGTGCACAAGAGATATCACAATGATAGATACTAAAATTATGACGTTATGATCCTATTTTTGTATAACACATGCACACAACTTCTTAAGCTGAATGAAAAATTCCAGAAGCCAGAGAAGGCTACTGTCTAGATGACTATAGTTCCCTTTCTAAGGACCTAAGAGTCTGCAGTTCTTGTTCTGGCCACAAGATGGCGCTTGCCTGGTTTCCTAAACTTTCTCCAGGCAACCATTTTTATGGAATGGATAAACAAAGCTGTGAAGCATATTTTGTTTTAGCCTACTTTGAGACAGTATGTAGAGTGTGATTGAAAATCTGTTGAAAGTTATTTGTGTATACTAGAAAAACCTCCACACAAGGACTGATGTGAGGAATCACACATAATATATTAAAAGTAGCTACACAGCATTTTGCTCATAGTAGACACAAAGAAGTTTTTACTTCCCTTCTGTCATGTATCCACCTCCTAATTTTCCTGAGGGAGATGACTTTAGCATGAATTTAATAATAAATGTGTAACAGAAAGAATTTCACACACTCAAACAGCACAAAGGAAAATAAACATGACATCTACATCAGAGATTCTGTGTTTCATAATGACTACCTGTTAGAGTTTTGGTAAGCAAATTTTCTTATGCTTTTCCCTTCTTATGCTTTTCCCATTTATTGTTTACTGTCTTTCTTTTGGACAGTCTAGGTTAATACCAGAGGTGTACACAACTTGAACAATCTGCCTGTGAATCCAGTTAAGCCCCAGAAAAGCATCAGGGCAACCAAAGTGCCCAGCAGGGTAAAAGCTCTGCTGTGTAAGCAGTTAGAGTGAAAATCAGGCAGCTGGATCACAGGACCAGACCAACTAGGATCCAGGTGACAGAGGGTAAGTCTCTTCCCATTTCATAAAACAGTGCAATGAAAACATTTTGAGATCATGAAGGATAATTTATTTTGCTTCCTGCTTTGCAGTTGTAGCATCTTTTTTGTGTATGTGTGGAGCTGGGAATCCAACACTGGGCCTTGCACATATTAGCAAGTGCTCTACCACTGAGCTATACTCCCAACCCACAGTCATAGCATCTTAAATTTGAAATATCATTTTATATTTAAATTATGCTTGATTGAGAATTTGAGGTATAATTCATTTGGCTCCCCATTCTGCATCCACAGTGTTTTTAATTAAAAGTTATAACTTCTCATTTTGAGAATGTATTAAACCACTATGAAGAAATCATGCAAGAGGCTTTTGAGGTGTCTACTTGAGGTTCCAGCCCATGGCTTACTCTCAGAACCTTAACAACTATACTAGATTGTCATCACCAAGTACTAGATAATGTAGTTACAGAGATTTCCTAAGACTTCTTAAAGTCTTATGACCTTCCCTAGATATCTGTGTACTCTCTAGAATAACATTTGCAATGGTTTAACACATTTAATTATTTCCCAGAAACCATCATAAAACTCTGACTCCTAAGGTCAGGTCATGCTTTTATTGACGTTGTTGGTATTGAATACCACTGTCTGGTTGCCTTGGAAAAACGGGAAGCAGTAGCAGCTTGCAAAACATTAAAATCCAGCATTACTTATGGTAACTCAGAGAGATCCAAAAGGATCTGATATCCCAGGCACACAAATAACATTCCTAATTGCCAAAGACTCTCCTATACACATTCTCTTCTTCTTATACAAGAGAAAAAATAAACATAGGGTATGGGTTTGTGTTGTGTAGTGCTTAACTGTTTTTGTTTCTGGCCCCCAAAGTATGTCTCAAAACTCTTTTGTCAATTCAATGTATTGTTCTGACTTGTATCTTATCTCTATTCCCCATTGTTGGTCAGCCTTCTTTATGCATAGCCAAGTAAACATTTTATCTCATCTTTTTTCCCCCCTGCCATGTTTTAATCTAATCCAGTTATCATTCACTGAAAACACCTCATTCAAGCTATTGTGAAGTTTCAGGAGAATAATAAAAAGGCTACAGCAAGTAAGAACCATTTACTTACTCTAAAGGCTCTTAAGTAAGATGTCTTCAAAAAACACTGCTTTCTAGAAAACCAGGTATCTACAGTTTTTTATTACTATATCATAAATGTAGTTTAATATTTGATATTTCCATAACCTAGGTTAATATCAGAGATGCACATTACCTATGAATCTTTGTGTCCATGCATCTTTGTAATAGAATGTAAATATGACCACCTAAATAGTTGTCAGGGATTTAGAAGTTTTCTTTCTACAGCGCTAATAAAGGTTTCAAATCCACAACTGTCTGACTTCTTGCCTGACTGTTTAAAGAACCCTCGATGTCCCTTTTAGAGTGGTTATAGAATAATGTTGTCCCAGCCTGACCCTTCTGTTACAGAACTCTGGAAAAATGATGGCTTCTTCTTTCTTTAGAGTCCCCAGTGCAAATAGGTTTTTTTTTTATGTCATAATACAACCGTTTCTCTAAATTGAATTGGTAGAATGTGGCAGGAGATACATTTATCTGTTCACTGTGATCATGGATGGGGTTGTTTGAAAATTTTAGAATTTATGTTTTGAAATTTAGCAAGCATTTTCTTAAGAGACCTAAGCCTCAGAATCATCAGTGTGTAAGTTTTAGCATTTCCTAGGAAATAACCTTAAAGTTAAAGGAATAAAAATCTTAATTTTTGTCTTAATCTCAAGGATTTTGTGGAAAAGCTCAGCAAAAGATGATGGAAACAATAGGAAAAGTAGCAGAATACAACAGTCACTATTATGGCAGTATGTAAAAATGTGATGTGTAACCGATGTGATTCTGCAATCTGTATTTGGGAAAAAATGGGAGTTCATAACCCAACTGATTCTAATTTATGAAATATGATTTGTCATGAGCTTTGTAAAGTTGTGAACATCCAATAAAAAAAAAAAAAGAAACACAGTTTCCCATATTGAATCGGTAATTATAAACAACAAAGCACAGGAACAAAGAATTGCCAATTGTTAATAAGGGTGAAATGAAATGGGCACTTTATTGCATGAAAAATGATTTTCATTGCTTGTCCAGGAATAGGCATATCTAAAAAGGAAGTTATTGCCAAGACCAAGCAACAGAGAAAAAGACATGTCATGACTGTTCTAAGGCCAAGTGAGTGCTGTCATGTAGATATACTCACTGCAGAAGCATAGTCCACCAAAATATTTTTAAGTTTGTGTGAGAATGTAAGAGATGGAAAGAGTTCATGAATGACTATGGTAAGTTACTGAAGATGGTCATAGTTCACCATGTGTTACCCAGCAGGAACATTAAATTAAGCCGCACTCACTCTGGGGTTATATTCACCATTTTCCTCACAATCTCAAAGTAAATAACATAATCTTTGATTTTGCTGAAGAGACAGAATTCCAGGCCCAGGAGATGGTGACTACTGGTGAAGAAAGTGAACATCCTCATGTTTGGGGGTCAGACTTTGGCTCTGATTTTATCTTGCCTTCTTCCCAGATTTGTTATCTTGGGCATGAGTGTGAAAGCGTCCCATTTTCTTGCTGACTGTTCACTGTGTCATTTCTTTGCTTCTTTTCAGTCAAACTAGGCAGAAAAATGACATCTCAGGTCTACTTAAGGTCTATTTACATTTACATCTCTTTATTAGGGAAAGTGAATACCTTTTATATATTGGTCAGTTTTAATTTTTATTTTGAATTTTGAGAAGCCATAATAAACAGCATCTCCTTTTCTCTACTGAACAAATTGATATAAAGTAAATGGAATTGTAAATGGAAGACAAATGCCAGTTTTAGTACAAGGGAAAAGTTGCAGGGCATTGACTATTATAAAAATCAGTTGGGCTTTATAAACCTGTAATTTAAGCACATCTAATCAAACAGCTTGCAGACTTGTAACTACGCAAGAAGGACAGAGATACCTGTGGTTGCATTGGATTATCTTGCTCACAAAAAAGTAAACAGAATTATTCCCTCAAAATATTGTTCTTTGCCCATTTTCTTTGCTATTTATTTCTTAGTAATATGTAAAAACTGCTTTAGGATAGTGATATTTTTGCATTGAAAACAGTCTTAGAAAGCTATTCTGTTTTCAACATTGTTTTATTGTGTTTTACCCTAGCATTTTTTTAAAAAAAATTCAGTTATGTTCAGATATATACCTCATTAAGGACTTCTGGTTGATTATTTATATCTAGAATTCATTATAGTTGTAAAATCTATGAAATTTTCTGAAAGATAAATAGGAAGACCTGAATAAAAAAGAGAAGTAGCATAGCCCAGTACAAAAAGAATTTGTAGAGAATTAATTCTCCACAAAATAATGTGTTAATTTACTGCAATCAGAAATAAGGACCTAGTGGGTCTTATAAATGGAGCTTGACCAGCTGGGTCTTAAAATCATTTGTAGAAATTAGGTGCCAAACTAATCAGATAATACACAAAACATATTCTTTGCTAGGTCTTTATTATATGCTAAAGACATTTCTACTTTTTTTAAAGGAAATCACCCACCCTTGTGGTTTGAATGTAAATTACAGAGACACGTGTTGCCATTCCGCTTTCAAGTGCTTTCAAAATGAACATTTTTCCCTTTAAGTGAATTTCAGTTTAACTTGGCGATTCTCTTCCCTCTAATTGAGGGAAAGGCCCCTTGCTTTCCCCATCACAGGAGGGGGTGGAGCCTTCTCCAAGCAGCTGGGAAGTGAGCTGTGCCTGGCCAGTCTTGGGGGAGGGGCTGCATTTCAGGAGGCTGCAGCTGACAAGAAGCTTCAAGGTAATGGCTGTCTTTAAGCTAGTTATTTTCTGGGAATTTCTCGGGCCTTGGTGTTAAGGTGAAAAAAAAAAGAGAGATTGTTGCCTGGGAGAGGTGGGAATGAAACATGGTTTTGGTCGAATTGCTGTTACTGGCACAGAATTAATCCTCTGGAATTTTTGTTTCTCCCGATATTTTTAAAGTCCACAGTGTGGGAATAGGTGATCAGATTACAGCTTCTAAAATTAAGACTTCAGTGAGGCATACTGTACATGTTAATTTTTTACATGGAATTTCATGTTTCTGTCTTTGTTATACATTTTATTACATTTTTAAACATTAATATTCTACCCAAAAATAACTGATAGAAAAATGTAAACATTGAAAATGAATGACATATACAAACACAAAGATAAATGTACATATACATGGAAAGGGATTCAGATGTGCTTTTGAGTGATAACACTTGTAAAAATCTGCATTTTTATTGGGGGGACTAGGCTCTAGTGTTAACAGCATCTCTCAATGTTCAGATTGCTAAGTTTTTAAAAATGTATTTTAATTTGTTTCAGCATTTTTTAGAATTGCTTTTTTCTATGATCATTTTTATAATTAGAAGAACAAAATTTTGCTGAAACAACATACACATTATGTGTCAGACACATAAATATTCACAGGTACCCAGATATGTTCTCCTTTCTGACTCCCCCCCTTTTTTTTGCCATTAGTGGAATTTTTCCTGGACCTGGTCAAATAGGTATCCTGGTTGCTGTTTCAAGTCCTGCCTGTGTCCTCACTGCAAATCATCCTTTCAGGCCACAGGTATAGCTGTGGTCAACAAGAATCATTTTTTCTTATATCATCTAAGTTTAAAAGTGAGATTGAAAGAGGATTTGGTTTATTTCTATTAGCAGTTTTAAAAGTTACTATGTAGCATGATACTTCCATTGAATGGTACATTATATAGACAAAAAATAAACGTATGAACTCAGTGATTCTAGAAGATGTCTGTGGCCAGGCATGGTATGGCACTCCTATAATCCCAGCAGCTCCAGAGGATGAGGCAGGAGGAGCACAAGTTCAAAGCCAGCATCAACAAAAGCGAGGCACTACGCAACTCAGTGAAACCCTGTCTCTAAATGCCTCTAAATAAAGTACAGAATAGGGCTGGGGATGTGTTTCAGTGGTCAGGTGCCCCTGAGTTCAACCCCCCCCCCAAAAAAAAAGGAAGAAGAAAAGATGTCTGTGAAGTAGTATTAAGCGAAACAAATTAAATTTCAAAATGGAAAGCAGCATTGAATGTTGTTTAAGGAGAAAAAACTAAGTCAATAAAGTATGCATAAGCAAATCAGAAAAAAAATATATAAGGCATAGCTCCGAGGCTGAGGCAGAAAGATGGCAAGTTCTAAAGCCAGCTTCAGCAACTTAACAAGACCCTGTTTCAAAATTTTAAAAAGAGCTGGGGATGTGGGTCAGTGGTTAAATGTCCCTGGGTTAAATTCCTGATACTATACACACACACACACACACACACACACACACACACACGGAAAATGCAGTGTTCATGTGAGTGTGCATAGACAAGCAACTAACTTATGGAGTTATTTGTGTAGTTGAGGAGATATAACAAGCTTTACTATCTCTGTTTTTAAATGATTTTTAATATATATTTAGACATTTTCCAACAATAACCATAAAAAAAGATTGAGATAAAATGCTTCAAAGTTGGGAGGGGAGAATTGCATTTGAACTGATTCACTGAAGAATCATGTTGAGAATACTTACTAATATGGAAAAATGTTCAAACTGTGAGCTTAAGCAGGGTAAAAAAACTGGCTTGAAATGATATGCATTAATGTACATATGTAATGAAAACTCTGGAAAGATATACAAGAAATAATAGTGTTCTTTCTCAAAGTATAATTTTTATATTTTTCTCATTTTCAGTAAGCATTCAGTGTTTCTTTTTTAAAAAAAATAAGACCATTGCAGGTGAAGATATTTGGATTCTGTTTTTGTGTAGTGAATAATAAAGCTCTAAGTTTGAACATAGTATATTCTAGAAGCCTGAGAAATCTGCTGGCTAGCGGGATATAATTCCCACCCCTCTCCCACAAGTATGTGTTAGTGATAGTTCTGGTTTTGGTCACAAGATGGCGCTTATCAGATAGCCTAAATTTTCTCCAGACAACTGTTTTTATGAAAGTGAGCCAACAGAGTAATGAAACATATTTTGTATTAGTGGACTATAAGCATGTAGAGTATGATTGAAATTACATTGAAAAATGTGTGTGTGTCTAAGAGATAAAGCCGCAACCCAAGGATTCAAACAGAAAACAATAACCAAAAAATGCTGCTTCATAAAGTCTGGCCAAAATATACATAAGGCAGATGTTATTTTCCTTCTCTTCTGTCTTCACCTCATTATTTTCCAAAGGGAGATGATTTCAGCATAACATAACTGTGTCACTGAGAGCATTTCATATTATAAGAATATGAGAGAAAAATAGATATAACATCTACATCAGGAATAGGATTTCACTTCATCCCTGTGTTTCAGAATAATATACCTGCTAGTGTTTTTGTTAGGGAAATTTCCTTATACTTTCTCCATTTTATTGCCTTAATTCACTCTCTTTCTGTTGTACAGCTGAGGTTAATATCAGGGTTGCATAGGACCTGAGAATCTGCATGTGATACCAGTTGAGCCCCATAAAGGCAGTACAACCAAAGAAATACCCAGCAGGGTGAAGACTGTGCTGGACAAGCAGTTGGAGTGAGAATCAAGACAGCTGGATCACAGTGCCAGACCCACCACAATCCTTGTGACAGAGAGTAAGACTATTCCCCATTTTATAAAAGTTTTTATATTAAAAATATATTGAGAATATGGAATAAAATGTACTTTGTTTCTGGTTTAGTGCCATAACATTCTAAGGTAAAACTACACATTCTAATGCTGGTCCTCAGCTTGCAATGCTTCAACTTATAATTTTTCACCTTTATAAGGAGCAAGGGTAGAAAACTAACTTTATCAGATAGTAGGACCTATAGTGAAGCTGTAACAATGAAAGAGTGTGGTATTGGTACAGTGCCCAGATTGGAAGAGAAAGAAGTAAATTATCTCTATTCAGACATAACATCATCTTGTATACAGAAAATCCTATGGAACACACACACACACAACCACATACAAACCACCCCACCCCCTATTAGAACAGTGCAAAATCCATTGATATTCAGTAGAATCCGTACTTTGAATTTTGAATTTGGGTATTTTCCAGGCTTGAATGTGAAGTACAACATACTTTCTTTCTTTTTAATTATTCTTTTCCTTTTTAAATTAATTTTAAAATTTATTTTAATTATACATGAGAGTCAAATGCATTTATGTACTTTTATATATCATACATAGATGGGATATAATTTCTTATTTTTCTGAGTATACATATTGCAGAATCATATTGATCATGTAGTCACATATATACATAAATAATGTCCTATCCCCATATCCCCTACCTTCCCCTCCCATCACTTCCTTCTACCTAATCTAAGGTAAGGCTATTCTTTAGTGCCCCCCTCCATCTTATTGTGAATTAGCATCTGCATATTAGAGGAAATATTCGGCCTTTGGTTTTGTGAGATTTGCTTATTTCACTTAGCATGATATTCTCCAACTCCATCCATTTACTGGCGAATGTCATAATTTCATTCTTCTTTAAAGCTGAGTAATATTCCATTGAGTATACATACCACATTTTCTTTATCCATTCATCTATTGAGGGACACCTAGGATGGTTCCATAGTTGAGCTATTGTGAATTGAGCTGCTATAAACATTGACATGGTTGCATTAATGCAGTATGCTGATTTTAAGTTCTTTGAGTATAAACTGAGGAGTGGGATAGCTGGGTCAAATGGTGGTTCCATTCCCAGTTTTCTGAGGAATCTCCATACTACTTTCCATAGTGGTTGCACCAATTTGCAGTCCCACCAGCATTGTATGAGTGTACCTTTTTCACCACATCCTCGCCAACATCTATTGTTTTCTGTATTCTTGATGATTGCCATTTTGACAGGAGTGAGATGAAATTTTAGTATACTTTTGATTTGCATTTCTCTAATTGCTAGAGATATTGAATACTTTTTCATATATTTGTTGACTGATTGTATTTCTTCTTCTGTGAAGCGTCTGTTCAGTTCATTAGCCCATTTATTGATTGGGTTATTTGTTTTGTTGGTGTTAAGTGTTTTGAGTTCTTTATATATCATAGAGATTAATGCTTTATCGGAGGTGCTTTGGGTAAGGATTTTCTCCCAATCTGTAGGCTGTATACTCAACATTGTTGATTATTTCCTTTGCTGAGAAAAACTTTTTAATTTGAATCCATTCCATTTATTGATTCTTGATTTTACTTCTTGTGCTTTCGGAGTCTTGTTAAGGAAGTCAGATCCTAGGCTGACATGGTGAAGATTTGGGCCTATTTTTTTTTTCTCTCTTAGGTTCAGGATCTCTATTCTAGTGTCTAAGTCTTTGATCCACTTTGAGTTGATTTTTGTGCAGGGTGAGTGACACAGGTTTAATTTTATTTTGCTGCATACGGATTTCCAGTTTTGGCAGCACCATTTGTTGAATAGGCTATCTTTTCTCTAGTGAATGTTTTTGGCACCTTTGTCTAGTATGACATAACTGTATTTATGTGGGTTTGTCACTGTGTCCTCTAATTGGTACCATTGGTCTACAAGTCTATTTTGGTACCAATACCATGCCATTTTTGTTACTATTGCTTTATAGTATATGGTTTTTGTCTGGTATTGTGATGCTTCCTGCTTCACTTTTCTTGCTAAGGATTTCTTTGGCATTTCTGGGTCTATTATTTTTTCCACATAAATTTCATGATTGCTTTTTTATTTCTATGAATATGTAATTGGGATTTTAATAGGAATTGCATTAAATCTGTATAATGCTTTTGGTAATATGGCCATTTTGACAATATTAATTCTGCCTATCCAGGAGCATGGGAGATCTTTCTTCTGAGGTTTCTTTCAATTTCTTTAGTGTTCTGTAGTTTTCATTGTAGAAGTCTTTCACTTTTTTTGTTAGATTGATTCCCAGGTATTTTATTTTTATTTTCTTTGAGGCTATTGTGAATGGGATAGTTTTCCTCATTTCTTTTTCAGAGGATTAATTGCTGATGTATAAGAATGCATTTGATTTATGGGTGTTGATTTTATATCCTGCTACTTTGCTAAATTCATTTACTAGTTCTAGGAATTGTCTGGTGGAATTTTTTGGAACTTCTAGATATAGAATCATGTCATCAGCAAATAGTGATAGTTTGAGTTCTTCTTTACCTATTTGTATCCCTTTCATTTCTTTCTTTTGTCTAATTGCTCTGGCTAGAGTTTCAAGGATGATGTTGAATAGAAGTGGTGAAAAAGGACATCCTTGTCTTGTTCCAGTTTTTAGAGGGAATGTTTTCAATTTTTCTCCATTAAGAATGATGCTGGCCTCGGGCTTAGCATATATAGCTTTTATAATATTGAGGTATGTTCCTACTATCCCTATTTTTTGTAGTTTTTTTGAACATGAAGGTGTGCTGCATTTTGTCAAATGCTTTTACTGCATCTACTGAGATGATCATATGATTCTTGTTTTTAAATATGTTAATATGATAAATAATGATTATTGATTTCCACATGTTGAACCAACCCTGTATCCCTGGGATTAACCCCACTTGACTGTGGTGCACTATCTTTTTAATATGTTTTTGTATGCGATTTTCCAGAATATTATTGAAAATTTTGCATCTGTGTTCATCAGTGATATTGGTCTGAAGTTTTCTTTCCTTGATGTGTCTTTGGTTTTGGTTTCAGGATGATATTAGTCTCATAGAATGAGTTTGGAAGGAATCCCTCCTTTTCTATTTCATGGAATACTTTGAGGAGTATTAGTATTATTTCTTCTTTGAAAGTCTTGTAGAACTAGGATGCAATCAATCTGGTCCTGGGCTTTTCTTGCTTGGTAGTCTTTGATGGAATTTTCTATTTCTTTACTTGAAATTTATCTGTTTAAATCATGTATAACCTCCTCATTCAGTTTGGGAAGGTCATGTCTCTAGAAATTGGTCTATGTCTTCGATATTGTCTATTTTATTGGAATATAAATTTTCAAAAATAGTTTCCATTATCTTCTGTATTTCAGACATGTCTGTTGTGATATTTCCTTATTCATCTTGTAGTAATTTGAGTTTTCTCTCTTTTTCTCCTCATTAGCATGGTCAGGGGTTTATCTATTTTATTTATTGTTCAAAGAACCAACTTTTTGTTTTGTCAATTTTTTTTCAATTGTTTCTTTTATTTCAATGTCATTGATTGCAGCTCTGATTTAAATTATTTCCTGTCTTCTATTGCTTTTGGTATTGATTTGTTCTCCTTTTTCTAGGGCTTTTAGATGTAGTGTTAGGTCATTAATTTGTTGACTTTTTATTCTTTTAATGAATGCACTTAATACAATAAACTTTCCTCTTAGTACTGTTTTCATAGTGTCCCAGAGATTTTGATATGTTATATCAGTGTTCTCATTTACCTCTAAGGATTTTTTATTTCATCCTTGATTTCTTCTACTATCCACTCACTAGTGTATTAGTTAGTCTCCATTTGTTACAGTAGCTTGTATTTTCTTATTTTGTAATTGATTTCTAATTTCATTCCATTTTGGTTTGATAGAATGAAGGGTATTATCTCTGTTTTTTGTACTTATTGAGAGTTGCTTTGTGGCATAGATATGGTTTATTTTATAGAAGGAGCCATGTGCTGCTGAGAAGAAAGTATATTTGCTTGTGGATGGATGAAATATTCTATATATGTCTATTAAGTCTAAATTATTGATTGTATTATTTAGTTCTATAGTTTCCTTATTTAGCTCTGGTTTGGAAGATCTGTCCAGTAGTGAGAGATGTGTGATAAAGTCACCCAGTATTATTGTATTATGGTCTATTTGATTCTTGAAATTAAGAAAGTTTTTTTTTTTTTGTACATAGATGCTTCTTTATTTGGGGCATAAATATTTATAATTGTTGTGTCCTCCTTATATATACTTCCCTTAAGAAGTATGAAATGTCCTTCTTTGTCTCTTCTGATTAACTTTGGTTTGAAGTCTACTTTATCTGAGATGAGAATGGGAACCCCTGCTTGTTTACACAATCCATATGAGTGATAAGTTTTTTCCCATCCTTTTACCTTCAGCCTGTAGATGTCTTTGCCCATGAGATAAGACTTTTGAAGACAGCCTAATGTTAGGTCTTGCTTTTTAATGCAGTCTGCCAATCTAGGTCTTTTGATTGATGAGTTTAGGCTGTTAACATTCAATGTTATTATTGAGATATGATTTGTATTCCCTGTCATTTTTATTTATTTCTGTTTTTTTATTTTTCTTAATTTCTCATTTGGTTGAATGTCCCTTTAGTGTAGATCCTCCCTTTGCTGGTTTCCACTTCATCCTCATGGAATATTTTGTTGACAATGTTCTGTAGTATAGGCTTTCTAGTTGTGAATTCTTTTAATTTTTGTTTGTCATGGGAGGTTTTAATTTCATCTTCAAATCTTAAAACTCAATTTTGCTGGATATAAAATTCTTGATTGTCATCCCTTTTCTTTCAGAGCTTGAAATATATTATTCCTGGACCTCCTAGCTTTGAGGGTCTGGGTTGAGAAATCAGTTGAGATCCAAATTGGTTTCCCCCTATATGTAATTTTTTTTTCTCTCACAGCCTTTAAGATTTTATCTTTATCCTGGTGTTAGTCATTCTCATTATAATGTGTCTTTGTGTGGGTCTGCTTTAATTTTGTACTTTTGGGGTCTTGAAAGGCTCTTGTATTTGATTTTCCATTCCATTCTTTAGGTTTGGGAAATTGTTTGCTATTATATCATTGAAAAGATTGTGCATTCCTTATTTTGTATCTCTGCTCCTTCATCTATTCCAATAACTCTTAAATTTGGTCTTTTCATATTATCCCATAATTTGTGGATGTTCTGATCATGGTTTCTTACCACCTTCTTTGCAAAGTCAACTCTACTTTCAAGATTATATATTTTGTCTTCATTGTCTGAGGTTCTGTCTTCCAAGTGATCTGATCTGTTGGTGATGCTTTCTATTTAATTTATAATTTGGATTACTGAATCTTTCATTTCAAGGATTTCTGCTTGTTCCTTTTTTTTTTTACGATCTCTATTGAAGTGGTCCTTCACTTCCTGTATTTTTTTCTTTGATTTCTTGACTTATATTATCCTTTACTTCACATATCAATTTAACTATGTACAATGTGAACTCATTCTTGGGCATTTCTTCTACGGTTATCAGTGGCTTCTCTTGTTAAAGCATCTGATTGGTTTGTTTGGGGCACTTTATTCCCTTGTTTTTTCATGTTGTTAGTGTGTTTTCCCATCTAAAAGTATGAATCTAAGGCAGCACAAATCCTACCCTATAGAACTATAGTGTCCCTGAAGGTTTCCAGTGCTTTGCCTTTAATGTTGAAACCAATATCAACAGCACCCAATATATACAATATATAGCCTTGATCCTAATAGCTCCCACTAAGGCGTCTACTGCTTTCTCATATTAAACCAAAATAATGAGTTCAATAACTACCTATAGTACAAACAGAAAATTTGTTTAAATGTTTTATAATTTCAAATGGTGGATGACAGAACAGAGGTAGTATAGTATGTGATATTCATATTTACCAAAATAATGAGTTCAATAACTATCTATAGTACAAACATACAATTTGTTTAAATGTCTTATAATTTCAAATGGTGACAGAACAGAGGTAGTGTAGCATGTGATATTTGCAAGGGAGGAAGAGAGAAGCTAGAAGTAAAAATTCATAGGAAGAGTAAGGAGCCAACAGAGATTGGCTGTTGGTTGGAGAAACGTTGCAAAGAAAATCCAAGAAAATAGATGAGAGAGGAAGAATACGAACAAAGAGAAAAAAATAAAGACATAAGAATACAACAAAAATGCAAAAAAAACATTCATAGATCATTGTCCTCCACATACTGATGCATAAAATAACATCCTGTTCCAAATATGTTAGAAAGATTAGCAAATCAAAAAAATAAAATAAAATAAATCTTGCTGGAAAGTCGAACTGTCTCTGAAAGTGTTCAACAGTTTCTCATCCCTGTCTCTAACATCTCTCGGGATCACTGAACCCAGATCAGCCCTTGCAGACCCAGTCTCTATCCCACCAATCTAGGTTTCAGATACCTCAGGCTCAGCCACACTGCAGTCCCAAGATTTCAGTGTTGTTCCTACTTGCAGAGAGACCACCAGGGATACACTCATGCAAAGTAGCAACCCCAAGATGCAGCAGCAAGACAAGGGCCACCAGAACTCCCAGCAGGAAGACCCCATGCTCCTCCAAACCAACAGTCCCCCCACCCCCGCCACTGGACTTGCAGGCCCCGGCTGGAGTCCCCAGACAGAGGCTTTTGTGGTGGTAAACCTGCTAGCACCTGGACCCCAGGCTCTGGCTGATGTCCCAAAATGGGTGCATCCATGTGCAACCAAACCTGGGGTCTCCCCCAAAGCAGTCTTCTAGGATATCAGCAGTAGTGGGGGTGGTTGTTGTCAGCAGGCAGAGTGGCAGCTGCAGCAGCAGCTGCAGCTGTGCTGCTGCTGCAGCCGTGGGGGCAGCGTCACCAGGCAATCTCCAGGTGTCAGCAGCAGTGTCGGCTTCAGTTGCATCCAGGGGAGTGGTGTCTTCTGTGGCAGCAGCACCCAGAAAGAAGACCCCCAGGCGACCTCAGGCTGGTAGCAGTGGAATCAGAGGGAGCAGCAAAGGCGGTAGCAGTGCAGGCAGCAGTTGATTGACAGGATATTTCCAGTTCAGCGGCAGAGACCATGGAGGTAGCCTTGGAAGTAGCATCTGAGGTAACCAAGGCAACTGGGTACCCAGAGAAGAGACCTCCGGGCACTGCAGCGGTGTCTTTGGCAGCAGTGTCTTGCATCTGCCAACTAACTGACTCTCAATAAGTCCTTGACAACAATCCTGACAATACACAGCAATGACAGCCATCCAAAATTTCTCATTTCTTAATGAAGTTATTGTGTTGTTACCTGGGCTAGTCTAGGAGACACAGATCCAAGTATCTATGTTTGGCTGTCTTGAGTAGGTAGAGCAGCACTGGCAGCTTAGACAAGTTAAAATAGGATTCCCATAGAATAAACTTTGAGACACTTCACAGTACCTCACAGTACCAAAATACTCAGTATCAGAAATGGTGTCCCTGATGTATTTTCCAATTTTTTTTATTAACTTCTACTCTTGAATTTGTAATATATTCTTTCTGTATTCCAGGGAATATTTTACACATAATTTGTGGTTACCCACAGCCTTCTTTGGCAGTCATTGATCCAAAGTACAAATCAAAATATCTGTATGTATTCCCATTATGCTCAGAAAAAAATACTAGTCTTTTTTATAGGTCCTGTTCTAATTAGATGCCTTTTTAAGACTCGGGTTTATTGAGGTATGATTTAGATACAGTTAAATTCACTAGCTTATTCAGTGCATAGTTTGTTGAGCTTTGACAGTCATGTAACTACTAATGCAATTGAGAAAATATTTCCTTAACTCAAAAATGTTCTTTCCTGCCCCACTGTAGTCAGCACCCTCTCTCCACCCCAATTCCTTGACAACTACTGATGTGATTTTTGTCCCTGTGGTTTTTCATTTTCCAGGATATCATATGTATGGGATAATAAATTATGTAGGCTTTTGCATCTGGATTTATGTGTGTGTGTGTGTGGGGGGGGGTTACTCTTCACCCACACTATTGCATGTATCAGTAGCTGATTCCGTAGTGTAGCTGAGAAGTATGGATGTTCTAGAATTTGTGTATCTACTTATCAGTAGCTTTATCATTTTTGGTGATTGTGATTAAAGTTTTTAAGCATTCCCAAAACAGATCTTTGTGGGTACCTAATTTTCATTTCTTTTGGGTAAATACCTAGTAGTGGGATTCTGGATGGATGGTAAATATATATTTAACTACATTAACAACTGCCAAACTATTTTATAAAGTGGAAGTTTGACATTTTCACATTTCCACCAGAAATTTTATAAGAGTTTTAGTTGCTCTGCATCATTTCCAGAAGTTGATACTGTCAGGTTTTCTTTTCTCTTTAATATCAGCTGTTCTTATAAAGTTGTTAATGATGTTTCATTCTGGTTTTACTTGAATGTCCTTAATTACTCACAGTGTTAAACATTTTTTCATATGTTTCATGTTTCATATTTTTTCATACATCATCTTTGATGAAGTGTCTAAATAGAATATAAATACATTATTTTCTATTTTTAATTGAGCTTCTAATCTTACTGAATTTTAAGAGTACTTTACATATCCTGGATACATGTGCTTTATCAGAAATATGTTTTGCACATATTGTCTTCCATCCACTCTGTGATATTCATTTAATTTTTTTGAAAAGCAGTTTTCAAGTTTGATTTGTCTGTTTTTAAATAGTTCATGCTTTTTGTATCAGTAAGCCTTTGCTTCATCTAAGGTCTCAAAGACTTTCTACCTTGTTCTCTTTTGTAAATTTTATAGATTTGGGGCTTGCATTTGGTTCGGTAATCCATTTTTGAGTTAATTTTTATCTGTGGTCTTAGTTAAGGGGTCAAGTTGAATATTTGTGCTTATAATGTTCAGTTTTTCCTGTACCAATTATGGAAAAGACCACCATTTCTTCATTTAACTACCATTTTCAAAAGTTGATTGACCATATTTGCTGATCTGTGTTCTGTTGATCTGTATGTCAATCTTATGCTAATTAACAACACTGTCTTTAATACTGTAGTCTTAGTGTGAGTCTTCTACCTTTTGTATTTCCTTCTAGAATTTGTTTGGCTCCTATAGTTCCTCTGTTTTCCATATATATTTTATTTATCTTTTCAATTTTTACAAAAAAATTGCTGGGGTTTTGATTGATATTGCAGTGACTCTGTAGGTAAGATGTATTTAGAGAGCCAGGTCCCAGCAGCACACACCTGTAAACCCAGCAGCTGGGAAGGCTGAGTCAGGAGGATCTCGAGTTCAAAGCCAGCCTTAGCAATGATAAATTGCTAAGCAACTCAGTGAGACCCTGTTGCTAAATAAAATATAAACTAGGGCTGGGGATGTGGCTCAGTGGTTGAGTGTCCCTGAGATCAATCTCTGGTACGAAAAAATATATTTAGAGGGTGGAAAAACATCTTAAAATTTGTGAGTATTTTAGTCTGTGAACATAACATACTTCTATGTTTATTTAGATGTTTAATTTCATTCATTGGTATATTAAGTTTTCTACATATAAGTCTGGCACATATTTGCTGGATTTTTTTTCTTCCTTAGCATTTCCTGTTTTGAAGAAATTATAATTGGTACATTTTTTTAAACTTTAACTTTCAGATTTTATTGTAAAAATATAAAATTAGTTGTTTTATATTGAACTTATATTTGGTGATACTATTAAACTTATTTATTAGGTCTAGTAGCTTTTATCTTTTTTTCTTTTTTGATAGATTCATTAGGATTTTCTACATAGATCATCATATTGTCTACAAATAGTTTTACTTCTGCCTTTCCAATCTTTTTTTTTTTTTTAATTTCAGGCCTTTTTTATTGGCTAGGATCTTAAATATAATGTCAAAGAAAGTTGTAGAAGCAGAAATTCTTGCCATATTCTTGATTTTATTAAGAAGCATTCCATGTTTCACCATTAAATACAATGTTAATTACAGAGATTTTTTGTAGATACTTTTGATCAGGTTGAGGAAGATCCTTATATTTCATGGTGTGTTTAGTGTGTTTATCATAAACATGTACCAAATGTTATTAGATGTTTTTTTTTCATCAAATGAGATGCCTTTTCCTCTTTTTTAGTATACTAATAATTGTGAGATATATCAGTTGATTTGTTTTTGATAAACTGTCCTTACATTTCCAGGGTAAACTCCATTTAGTTATACTGTCCTTTTTCTGTATCATTGGCTTTGATTAATAGCACTTTGTTAACAATTTCTCTATGTTTATGAAAGATAATGGTATGTAGTTCTATACTTGTCATATGAGGTTATTTTTTCTGGTTTTGTATCATCTTGATGTTGGTTTTATAAAGTATTCTGGAGTTTTTTTCCTTCCTTTTCTCACTTCTTTATCATCTGGCTTACGTAACAGTTATTTTTTTTTTCAAGTAGAGCTTGGAGTGACAGAGGTTATTTCTCCATGATTTTCCATCCTAAATTTTCAGCAATTCCTTCACACCTATGCCACCAGAGAAGGGTCTGTCTTCATCCTCTTGCCCATTTCTCAGCAATAGGCTGCTGAGAGTATTAGGCACTAGGTGCATGGTAAGGCAGGGAGTTTTGTATCTTGTCCTGTCCAGCCTCAAATTTACAGAGACCTGTGCACCTGGACCTTGAGAATTGGGACTACCTTGGCATCTGTCTTTCCCCCCATGGCAGCTAACCTCTGATTTGTATCTTTTGTAAGATGTATTTTCTTGCCTCTGCCTCAGCAATAGCTGACCACTTATTTTTATTCTTGTAACATCCTGGATCCAAGAGGATTTCCTGCTGTTCCTTAAGAGTAGAGGGGTTTTGCTTCTGCTTTTTTTTTCCCAGCAGCAATGGATATCTGCTTTTGTCCTGGGGATGAGAAAGTTTCCTGTTATTTCCCTCCCCAGGCAGATGAGTTTTGTCCCCACTGCTCCCCCAGAAGCACTAGATTTTTGCTTTTGTCCAGGAAGAGATTTGCTGCTTCTCCTCAACTGGTTTAACACTTTTGCTCTCTGTAGAAGGGTTTGAGTTTAAGTGTTTGAGATATCTGTCTCTTCACAACAGCAGCTTGTGTCTCACAAACCTGAATCAGTGGACACTTGAGAGAATGTTTGGAGGTTCTACCAAGGGGAGCACATCTACTCATTTGCACTTGACCAAAAAATGGTCCTTCTCTATCAGAGAAGGTTGTCCTTTTCCATCAAAGGCACAGGTTCAGGAAGGATGCACATGGTTCAGTGAAGGAGGATGGGACCTACCTAGCCAACCACATCAGCCATATCAACCCTGGTGATCAGTGGGGTGACAGATGTGACAACCAGATCACCTTCATAGTGGAGTCATTAGGCTTCTTGTTTATTCCCTAATCATCATTTTGAGTTTCTGGTTAAAAAACATAAAAAAGAACCAGGCAATGAGTGAATAAGTGTTGGAGACTTCAGATATTCCAAACTGAAAAGCTAGCCCATGCTTCATCTCTAAAAATTCACCAAGCACCAAGATTTTAAGTGATATCCTTTTACCTGCTTGTATGGCAGATACCTTTTGTCTCCATGCTCTGGCAAAGATGAAAGGCATCTTGCTTCTCTTTAAAGGGCTGGTTATTCTTTGGTATTCAGTTTAATTAAGTTCTCTGGTAAGCTGAAAGAAAATTATGCTTTTGTAAGTTATCTAGAGATTTATAATTATTAAGTTATTGGTGAGATTTTCTTAAACCTTTTTATATACCAAATGAAAGTGGGACTAGTGATTTTCAATAGTGTATACATGGGTGTTACTTTTGTTTCTACTAAATATGCTTTAGGAAAAACAGATGATTTCTAAAGTTTATATATAAAAGGTTTATATAATGGTTATTATTCCATATTTCTAATTATTTTTTATTTTTTGAATATAATATAGTAAAATCATACTTGAAAGTATCATATACTATACTCAAACATTTTGTATGCAATTTTCTGGATTTTAACATGTCTATGTTTATATAAACATATCGTAATCAGAAGACAAAAGTTTCATCACCCTCACAACTTCTTTTTGCTGTCCTTCTATAGCTACACCCTTCCCCACATATACACCAGGGAAAACTAAACTTTTACTTTTGCTATACTTTTATCGTTTTTTTTTTTTTTTTTTTTTTTTTTGTACTGGTGATTGAACTCAGAGGCAATCGACCACTGAGCCACATCTCCAGCCTTATTTTGTATTTTATTTAGAGACAAGGTCTCACTGAGTTGCTTAGCACCTCACTTTTGCTGATGCTGGCTTGAACTCATGTCCTCCTGCTTTAGCCTCCCAAGCCTCTGGCATGTGCCACTGCACGCGGCTACTTTTATCATTTTTAAAATGTCATATAAATGCAGTCATAGAGCATTGTGGCAGACAAACCTTAAAAGACCCACCCCCTTGTATAATCTCTTCTGCTTGAGTGTGGATAGAACCTGCACCTTGATTCTTTTTAAATTTTTTTCTTTAATTTGTAGATGGACACAATACCTTTAATTCATTTATTTGTTTCTATGTGGTGCTGAGGATCCAACCCAGTGCCTCACATGTGTGAGGCAAGTGCTTTACCACTGAGCCACAACCCCAGCCCTATGCCTTGCTAATCAATAGAATTTCACAAAGATGATATAATGCCACTCATTCCATTGATTGTTAGGTTATATTAAACTCTGTAATAGCTAAATGTATAGAGAAATAGGAGAGAATAAGAGAAAGGGAGGAGGGAGGCAGGTTAGATGCAGAATCAGGGACAGCATTTTCTAAGTTCCATTGACTCCTGGCATATAACTATTTTAAATACATGTGTTCCTTCATCCATTCATCTCATACATTTTCACAGAGTATTTTCCATTTACGAGGAGGAAGATACAAGTATCTTAGTGATTAAGAGCATAGAACCTGGAGTCAAAGCAGCATGGATGTCAAAGAATTTGACATGTGCCAAATACTCTCTGGATATCCTTGTAAAAATTCATTAACCTCTCCAATTCCTCATCTCCAAAACGAGGATACTCATAATACCCGCTATTTTATTCCATTTTGTGCTGCTATAATGTAATAGTTGAGGCTGTATCATTTATAAACAATAGATATTTGTTTAGCTAACAGTTCTGGAGGCTGGAAAGTCCACAACAAAGAAGTGCATCTGGTAATGGTCTTGCTGTGTCACTGCATGGCAGATAGTATCACATGGTGAAGGAGCACACAGAAAGGGAGAAGGGCGCCAAACTCATGCTTTTATCACCAACCCACACCTATAATCACTAACCCACTCTTGTAGTAATAGAATCAATATATTCATGAGGTGATAGCCCTCATGACTTGACTACCTCTTAAAGGTTCCACATCTCAACTTTTACATTGGGAATTATTTCCAAAACATGAAGTTTGGGGGAATACATTCAAACAGATTTTGTGAGAATCAAGCTGGGTGAGGTATATTGAGTACAAGCAGAGTGCCTGGCATATGGTAAGAAAACATTAATGTTTTTAATATTACTGTTGTTGTGAAGAATGAATCACTTATGGGACTGTCCTCCATGAAATAATCATGTGATAATTAAATGAAATCATATATCAAGTACTGAGAATAGAACCCAGAACTTTTTTGGGTATTAGGTTTTATATATCGATATTATGTATCTTTATTTCTATAATATTAGCATTTATTATTATTGGTTATAATTCTTCTCCAACTCCTTCTCCTAACAATTAAATATAAAATATTAAACATGGAATTCGTCTTTCACTTTTTCTGGAAAATCACCTTTCCTCACTTATGTGCAAAATGGAAAATGAAAATAACAAACACAAGAAAGTAATGTATTAAATTTAATGACCATACATTGTGTGCATTTGGATTTTTCCAAATATTTGAAATGAGAAAACAAAAAATATATATAATGAAACATAAAATCAATTAACTATCTTCCTTTAAATAAACCCAATGAATCTCTACATCATGTACACCCACAAGACTGGGATCCTAATTAGAATAAGATATACTCCATGTTTGCATAAATAAGTCAAGTTATACTCTACTATCATGTATAACTTAAAAGAACAAAAATAAAGCAATAATAAATAAAAATAAATAAATCCATATTCACATTGGCCCAATAATCCTACTTAAATTACATAGAAATACTTAGAAAGGATTAATTCTACAATAATAATGACTTTTTTGTTTGTGGTGATTATGAGATCAAGTACTTCATTCTACTATTAGAAACAGACTGGAAAACACAGTGAATTAAGTAACACAGAAGTTCATTGTTCCACCACATCAAGATTGAAATGAGGTGGTCCCATTATTCAGGGGCTCAAGATCATCCATCCCTAGTGAGTTACATCCTTTTTCTAAGTCACTTCTTGGTTTAGAATGGTTGTCCTAACTGTATCTATCATGAGCAATTTCTAGAAAGCAAGAAAATGGGAGAAAGTGAAAAAAATTAAAAATATAAATATAAAATTTAAAAAAAAATTTATTCCCCTTTGATTAGAATCTAATCTTCACAACAATATTTGTTTGTATTTGTAAACAAGAAACTCCATGGTGTACAGTGAGAAAGTCTGGAAAAAAATAATATTTTAGGAGCTCATACTGCCACCTAGAATATAACTAGGGTTCTGCTCATGAGGAAGAATGAAAAAAGTGGATATTAAGTAGGCAACTAGCAATTTATGCCCAGTTCATTATAAATATGATACCTGATTGTAGAAAAGCATTAAACAGATAACAGAAATATATTTTTTAAAATGTAAGAGAAAATGTCCTGTGGCAGAGAAAACCAAACTGTTAAATTATATATTTCCCAGCCTTTAAGGCAGTTGGTCCTTCATACCTGAGTTCTGGCTAGTGGACTGTGGCCAGCAGTGATGTTTGCCAGACCTGTCCCTTCAAACCATCCATAAGACTCTCCATCCTCTCTTTGTTGACTGCTAGCCAGTTAAAAAGAATGCACTGAAGGACTTCATGGCAAAAGAAGATGGTAGAGCCATAAAGATGGAAGATAATTGGGTCCCTTAGTGACTACTTAGAACAGTCCCCTCTGGCCATTTGATTACATACATTGAACTTTGACATCAGCAAAATACACTTTTTGATGATTGAGCCTCTGTGATTTAAGGATTATTTATAGCACAAACATTACCTACTCTAATTGTTAGAGCCAAAAAAATATATACCAGCCGAGAGATCACCTTCATTAATTCATTTCTATTTATTGTTCTAACATTAATGTTTATATAAATGTAGATTTTAAAATAATAATATAAATATGAGTAATACTATGTATTATGTGAAACACAGTCCAAATAAAATACTTTATCCCCCCAAATTATCGATAATGTTACTTAAAACTTGAATTTCTACTTTAAATCAGAAATATAAATTTAATGCAGGAGATTTTGATGAATAGATGCATAACATATATTTCAGGGGTTGTGGCTCAGCAGTAGAGTGATCTCCTAGCACATGCAAAGCCCTAGGTTCAATTCTCAGCACCACATAAAAATAAATAAAGGTATTGTGTTCAACTACAACTAAAAACAAATACTAAAAAAATGTTTCAGATATAGAAACAAGTAAAGACATGTAAATTTAAACAAAATTAGTTCACCTCACATTGAAATGCTCAAATGAAAAACAACAACAAAATAGAAAGGAGAAATTTCCAGTTATTGATGAGGAAATATGAAATGGGTATTTTCCTGCCAAAACAATGATGTTCAACCTCTTATCAAAAATGAACATGTATGCTGGGGGCTTAGCTCAATGGTAGAGTACTTGCCTAGCATGTGTGAGGCACTGGGTTCAATCCTCAGCACTGCATAAAAAATAAATAGAATAAAAGTACAGTGTCTGTCTACAACCATTTTTTTTAAATGAGCATGTATGTGAAGAATTTGTTGAAACCTCCATGAAGGGTTCCAGAGGAGAACTGAGTAAAAGGGG
The DNA here is from genome assembly GCF_964194105.1 of Spermophilus citellus. Lineage (NCBI taxonomy): Eukaryota > Metazoa > Chordata > Mammalia > Rodentia > Sciuridae > Spermophilus > Spermophilus citellus. Next base: position 104,572,128 of record NC_138190.1, read on the forward strand.
AAACATAATATGTCATGAAATAATAAAATATTAATAAAAATAATAATTTTTAAGAAGTAGATTCTCCCATAAATAGTGGACAGTTTTAATACAATCCCTACCAATTGTAGGTGTCCTGTGTTTGGGATTGGGGTCTCTGATAAACATAGTGATTGTGGCATGCTTGGTGGCTAGGAAGTTTCTGTGCAAAGGCACAGAATGCCTGGCTTCTGGGAACTTGCATGTAAAAGACACGGGATGCCTGGCATGGTAGCAATGTTCTTTACAAGGAAGCTCTGTGTTAAGGGTTTTATCAATTTCGACCTTGATCTTAGGCACATAACTCCTGGGAATAGAGAAACTTGCTTGCTAGATAACTACAATGTTTCACCAAGCTCCGGTGCTCCTGGATCTGTGTGCTTAACAGTAATTTTAGACAATGAACTTTCTTAAGAGCATCACAAAGCTCCTGACATTGCATTTTGTAACTGGAATGGAACTGCAAATAGGCAACCTTACTGATACTCTAACCTTACTGATACAATAACGTAGTTATGGTACTAATGACCAAATGTAGCCTACAGGTATAAATAAATCAGGCTGCTTGGTCAAGCATCCACTTTTCTGCCTCTGCACCTTGTCTCTCTGTCTCCCTTTTTATTTTCCTCACAATCAATACCTTAGCAGTCGTTTTTAGTGCAGTTTGACAAAGCTGGGTTTTAAATTTACCTGTAGCAGTAAGATGCTAGAGAAGGCAAGAAAAAAAATGTAAAAAATATTTAACTGGGTTTTTATCATATGGTAAAGTGATTTGCTGCCTCTTTTCTTCGAGAAATCACCCACTGAAGCATTTGAATGGAAATTAAACAGACACTTGTTGCCATTTCACTTTAAAGTTCTTTTAAAAGGAACATTTCCATACTTCAACATTTCAGCAGTTTGTCTTGGCGTTTCTGTCCTTTAATTCAGGGAGGGGCCTTCTGCTCTTCATCTCAGCCAGTGGGTGGAGCCTTCTCTGAGCTGCTTGGCAGTGAGCTGTGCCTGGCCAGTCTTGGGGGAGGAGCTGCATTTCTCCAGGCTGCAGCTGACAAGAAGCTTCAAGGTAATGGCTGTCTTAAATTTAGCTATTTTCCAGTGACTTCTGAGGGCCCTAGAGTATGGATGTGAAAAATAGGGATGATGGTCTTGGAGTGGTAGGAACGGAGTGTGGTTTTGCGAGAATTACAGGCATTTTGAAGGAATTAGTCCTCTGGAATTTTTGTATCTCCCAATGTTTATAAGTCCACAGTGGGAGAAGGGGTGATCAGATTACAGCCTCTAAATTAAGGCTTCAGTCAGTGCAGCGTGGCCGTTCATACTAATTTATTGAGTTAGCATTCCATGTGTATATTGCTAGACATTATGTTTCTGTTTGGAAGTTTTAAACATTTATTGATTTACACAAAAATTTAACTGACAAATGTTTTGACAGCATGCATGGAAATACTTCTGTAGATTGATTGATACATAAGAAGACTGTGTGTCACATATACATGAGCATGGAAAGGAGATCAAATATGTAGTTGAGTGAAGATACTCACACATAATATATACATGTATATATGGGTGATTAGAAAGAAATCTGTGAGAAAATAAGCTCTTTTTAACATTCAGCATTCCTGGGTCAGTAGGTTACTTACTATTTAAATACTATTTTATAACCTATTTCCATATTTTAAGAAAGGATTTCTTCATGATTGTTTTTATACTTATAAAAGAAAACTTAAGCTAGAACATAATATCCATTTTGTTTCAGACACATAAACATTCATAGACAAACACACAGACATGCTCCCATAATCCCCCGCCTTTTGCCAATAGTGGAAATTTTCCTGGACCTGATCAAATAGTTAGTCTGGTTGCTGTGTTGACTATATTCCTGTGTGTATCCTCCTTGCAGCTCATTATTTCATGCCACAGATACAGTTATGGTCAGCAAGAACCATTTTTCTGTATCACCTAAGTTAATAGTGAGACACAATATTTGGTTTATTTGTATAAACAATTTAAAATATTATATGGGATGGTAAATCCACATAATGGAATATTATGTATCTGGTGAATACAAACATGAATCTGTACACGTGAGTTGAAAATGCCTGAGAAATAGTTTAAGATGAAAAATTAAGTTATAGAATAGCATATATCATATGATCTCTCCTCAGAATAAATATACTAGTTTATATGTATATATGTTACTGTCATCTATGTAACCAAATCTGGAATTGCATATCTGCCAAATTACTAATAGGATTATTTGTATAGTTGGAGAAACAGAGATTGCTTTACTGTTCTCTATTTTAAAAATTAATAATATATACTTATTTATTTTTCACATCTTAAAGGAAATGTTGAGCTAAAATATAGTAGTCTTGAGAAAATTTAACTTAAAATAATTTATAAAACATCATGTGGAAAATATTTATGCTCTTGAGTGAAATCTAAGGCTAGTTTGAAGCGATACTTATCTATATATGTAAAATAATTCTAGAATGATACATGAAGAATAGTCATAGAGGTTGTTTGTATAGTATTATAATTTCTTTGGTATGTATATTTTTGCATCTTTGCAATTTTAAGAGTTTCTGGGTGTTTTTTATAATAAGGAACATTATGTTTGAAGACACATATTCCTATTATAATCCCATACAACAGAACCCTTAAGTTTAGAATAGAGAAGTCTAGAAGCACTGGCAGGCTCCTGGCTGGCTACAGTAAGTAGTTCCCATACTCTTCCCATAAGAAAGATCTAGTAGTGATTCAGGTCCTGCCTATACCTTATGGGCAGGCTGCAGTTCTGGTTCTGGTCACAAGATGTCGCTTGTCAAACAGCCTAAATTTCTTCCAGGCAATCATTTTTTTGAAGTAGGCAAAAAAGCAATGAAATTATTTTGTATTAATAGATAGCATATACAGTGTAACTGTGATTCCATTGAAAATTTTGTGTATCAAAAAGAAAGAAGGATACATGATAACTGATATGGATTCAATAGAAAATCTATACTCTGACTTGTAGAACAAGGTAATTATTACTTCCTTCTTTCCTATTCTGACCTCACACTTTTCCTGAGAGACATGATTTCATCATGAACCAAATAATATAAATGTGTCTCAAAGAACATTTCATATTATAAGGACATGACATCTACATCAGGGATAAGATTTCACTTTGTCTCTGTGTTTCAGAATGACATACTTGATAGTGTTTTGGTAGAGAAATTTCCTTACATTTTTTTCCATTTTATTGCCTTGATCCCCTGTCTTCCTTTTGGATATCCTAGGTTAATATCAGAGTTCCATGAGACCTGGGCAATCTGCATGTGATTCCAGGTGAGCCCCAGAAAGACAGTACAACAACAGAAGTGCCCAGCAGGGTGAAGGCTGTGCTAGACAAACAGTCGGAGTAAGAATCAAGACAGCTGTATTACAGGACCAGACTATCACAATTCTTGTGGCAGGGTAAGACTATTCCCATCTCATGAAATATTTCACATTAAACACTTATTGAGATCATGAAGAATATTTTGCTTCATGCTTTGCAGCTATGGACTTTAAACTCAAAAATACATTTCATATTAAAATCACATTCAGTTGAAAATCTGAGGTATAATTCAACTTGATCCTTGTTCTCTAGCCATAATATTTGTAATTAATGTAAGAAGTTAAAATGTCTCAACTTCTCATTTTGAGAATCTTACGTATAAAACCACTAAGCAAAAATTATGCAAGAGGCTTTTCAGGTGTCTACCCAAGTTTTCAGACAATGATCTGGCTCTCAAATACTTGAAACAACTAGGTCCAGTAAGTGTCCATAGTAGCCATTCTGAGTCTCTGTCTTCTGCTTATGATTTTTAGAAAGTCAGTATGTTGTTATGTAGATGCAGTAGGTACAGACCTTGTTTTGTTTGTCTGGATGCTTTGGTAGAACAGCAAAGCACTTACAACTTAAAAATTATAATGCTGTGTATTTGGCTAGTATGCTAGTTCTCAACAAGTTCCTCTTGGACATGTAGCATTGAAATCATTTGAGAACTTATTAGAAATATGAATTTTTGAGCTCAACCCAGACATTCTGATTAAGACCTTTCAGGAGGGTGCCTAGAAATCTAAGTCTTCCAGATGATTCTGATACATATTAAGTTTGGAGGCCCACTGCCATAGGTCAAATAGTAGAGGGATAAAAATATCAGAGTCTAATAATATAGGTTCCCTGAAACACCACCATAAGCCCTCCCCCTATGCCTACATGTATACACATAACTCCTTAATAAATATGTGCAAGTTCTTGAATTTGACATATTGTAAAACAATTTTCCATTTCCTATCTCCCCTTAAATTATGCTGCATTATTCACTGTCTGATCTTGTATTGAGCATTCTCATCTCTAGTTTATTTCTTATTGGTTTGCAATTGCTCATATTCTATTTTGACAAAATAATTTTGTTTGCTGATACTTTTTTCCCCCCATTTCAGTATCTTCGGTATTGTCCTATTCAAACAACGTGTTCACGCATCCTGGGGTTATTGTAGTGGAGAAGACAAAACACAAGCTATAAACTCTTTGTAGTCCTAAAACAAAAGAGACTTTGTTGAGAGTATTGTTTTGGTAGGAACTGTGTTTGCAGTAACAAGGACAGCAAGCCACCTCAACCTCTGATAAGAGCTCCTTGGCACACAACTCAAAATCATCATGGAAGTTGAGTATGTCCTGTGCAATTGGAAAGACCAGTTATGGCCAGCGAAAGTTTTGTCCAGATCTGAAACTTCATCAGACAGTAAGAGACAAAAGACAATTTCCCTAGAAGTTCAAATACTCTCACTAGATGAGAAGATTGAAGTGGATATCACAGAAACAAAGATTCTTGAGAAATCTCAAGTTGAAGCCATTGCCTCCTCTCTTGTGCTACAGTCAGAGGACAATGCCCCACCTCAAGAGGAAACAGCTTACAGAAGATCACTAAAAGTGGCACTGGATATCCTGAATGAGAGAAAAAAAATGAGTCAAGCAAGCATTTCACATGAAGAAGAGACCATTGTGATATCTGACAACGAACCACAAAAGCTGTCTGATTCACCCCCTCGTAAAAAGTATCGGAGGCATGAAGAGGACTTACAGGAGTCTCTTGAGGAAAATAAAAACCCAACATCCCTGATAATATCTTCAGAGAGTGGTAATTCCCTGCCTGATGATAAATTACAGGTGAACACAACTATTGATACTCCGAGTGAAATGGAAACAAAGTCATCACAGAACCCCATTTGCCAGACTTTCCCTTCACTTTCAGAAGATGATGATGAAAAAGAGAAGAAAAAGATTGACACATCAGCAATTTTATCTGTAAGTTCCACAGTCAAAGAAGAGAATGCACATGTTAAAGATGAAAAGGTTGTTCCATCTTTGTCATCAGATATTGTCACTATGCCCAAAGCTTTGAAAGAAGAAGAAAAAGACATATGCTCAGAGACCACTGCTGTTTCCTCTGAATGTTCTACGTTCTCAGAGAATATTGAAGATCCTGGAGAAGGTCCTTCAAATCCAAACCCATGCACAGATGCCACCCAGGATCAACCTTCTGTGGAATCAGAGATAAATGCTGCAACATCCTCTGCAAGTTGTTCAGGGGAATGCCAGGCTTCAGTTAGTGCCTCTAACCCTGTCCTGGATTATTCACTTCTTGTGAATAATGAAAGAAGTTTTCAGAGGCTGGATTTAGAGGAACTTGAGGAAGACATTCAAGCTTCTGACAAGTCACCGAACCTAAATCCTGTTAGTGCTTCTGCACTAGATGACAATGAGGAAGATGAAGAACTCCCACGCTTCATTTTAAATTATGAGCCACGTTCATTTGAAACAGGAATGATAGTCTGGTTTAAATATCAAAAATACCCATTTTGGCCAGCAGTGGTAAAAAGCGTCAGGCGTAAAGAGAGAAAAGCAAGTGTGCTTTTTGTTGAGGCAAACATAAATCCTGAGAAGAAAGGCATTAGAGTACCATTCAGAAGACTAAAAAAGTTTGATTGTAAGGAGAAACAAGCACTAGTGGATAAAGCCAGGGAGGAGTATAGTGAAAGTATCGACTGGTGCATTTCATTGATTTGTGACTACAGAGTTAGAATAGGTTGTGGATCTTTTACAGGCTCTTTCCTTGAGTACTATGCTGCTGACATTAGTTATCCAATCAGGAAAGCAATCAAACAGGATACCTTCAGGAATCTATTTCCAAAGCTCCAGAGTGATGATACTGTGGAACAAATGGTTGTGACTTCCCAGACCAAGAAAATGGCCTTCCAGAAAATTCTCCCTGACCGGATGAAGGCTGCTCGGGACCGAGCCAACAAGAACCTGGTGGACTTTATTGTGAATGCAAAGGGAACAGAAAACCATCTTTTGGCCATTTTAAAAGGCACCAAAGCATCCAGATGGCTGAAATCATTTTTGAATGCAAATAGGTTCACACCCTGTATTGAAACATACTTTGAAGATGATGATCAGTTGGATGAAGTAGTGAAATATTTACAGGAAATCTACAAACAAATAGATGAAAGCATGCTGACTCGGATAAAACATGACAAAATTAAATTCATCCTGGAAGTTCTCCTGCCAGAAGCAATTATTTTCTCAATTTCCGCTGTTGATGGATTAGATTATGAAGCAGCTGAAGCAAAGTATCTAAAAGGGCCTTCTCTCGGCTATAGGGAAAGAGAATTATTTGATGCAAAAATCATATTTGAAAAGAGACGGAAACCATTAACAAATGAAGCTCATTAAATATCCCAAGAGTCAAAACCATAACAAGGAGCTTTTACAGATGTTAGTTTAAAAAAAAATCTCATTTTAACAGTTCTCTCTACAATGTAAATATTTTCTGAAAAGGAAAGACTTTGAGCAACATGTTCACTTTTTTTTTTAAAGATCTCTAGGATCTGCAGAGATCACTACATGTTTATTTTCTTATGCTTCTTCAGAGTCAATTTCATCAGCATATTTCAGAATTTTTACTTTCAAATACATTTTTTTAGAATGCATAATTCCTAAATGATTTTTAAAAGAAAGGACTCTTTGGTTTTATGACATTTTTGTGTGTATGCTGTATAGGAAAATGCAGTATGCACAATCATTTCAATATTAAAATTGCACTGGTGTTAGATATTAAGCAAGATAGTTAGAAAAGAAGTCTAAAAGAAACATGATTATATTTTTTGCTTAATTTTTTATAAAATACTGGGTTTTCTCTTAAAATAGTTGAATTATTTTTCCTGCCATGCCTATTTATTTTTGGAAAAAAAGTATCTCTAAGACGTAGAACCAAAGATAGATGATAGATAAGCTTTGCTGCATATTATAACTAACCACAGTTGCTTTTGCAAAATAGTCTAAAGTTAAAAAATAAAGTAAATGGATTATCTGCATGCAGTCTATATTTGTGTGAATAACATTTCAGCATGCAGAAAAATATTTCAGCAGCCTTGAACAGGATAACCAATTCTATACTTCCATGAAATTCAGTTTTGTTCAGTGTCTGTCCTTAAAATGGTTGAATAGTTTGTTAAAACAGACAGGCTTTTGGCTGTCTTCATAACTAACCAAGAGTGGATCTTCTTATTATAGCTGTCTGACCACATGTAAAAGGCAGCTACAGTCATTGTATCCACAGTCTGGTCACTCTAAAGTCCAGACTTACTGCTTAAGAGCCCATGTAGTTTGATGCAAACTGTAGAAAAAGCAAGCACTACATTCTGAGTCTTATTTCAAAATATGTAGTCATTTGTCTCAAATTAAGCAAACTTTAGCATCCGGCTTATTTGTACAGAAGTTCCCATTGATTCCAGTACTAATATGTCAACTAGTAAGTCATTCCAAACTATCAGAAGGAGTAGATGGACCAAAACCTGGGAATTTGGAAATGGATCACAGAAAAAGCCCCCATTGGTTAAATATGGCAATTACCGAAATATGGTTAAATATAGACAATCGATAGGATGAAGCGGATAAATATATTCTAACTCAAAACAAGATTTTTGTGAGACTACATCTTAGAAAAACTAGTTTATTGTTTTTAAAAACTTGTTATGATAAGAAGTGCTGAAGACTTAACATGAACCTGTCTACAATTTTACATCTTCAAGTAAGACAGCTGTTATTCTTGGGCTCTTGTTATATGTTCACAGAGCTACATGTGTATCTAAAATTTTTAAAAATTTGGTATTTTGATTTGTAATAAAACCATTATTTCCTTCACTTTGGATATTTACTCCAAACTCCAGATTATATAGCTACATAAGTGATGTGATGTGGGTTTTTTTGGAATTTTTGCTTTTTGTAGGTGCCATCATTTTAATGTTTGTTATAAGTTATGATTCTGAATAAATATTCATTTCCATGGTTGATTTTGTGTTATTTTAGAAAAAAGCCTTCCCAATTTTATGTGCTGCAGATCCTACAAAATCTTCTATGGATCCAGCCTGAACTAATCCAAATAGTTTCCTCATGGCCTTGAAAAGTATTTGAAGACATACCATCACCACACAATATGTGGACTTTATAATCTAGGAAAACACCCTTATTCATGCTATAATACTGTGTCCCTCTGATTCCAATGTATTACCTACTTCAGTATTTTCATTGAGCTATCTATCTCCTGGTTGTAATATTTTACTACCTAATTTAATATTTACTACCTCATTTATAGCCTTATGAGGAGAGAAAGTGATAATGTGGTTTAATGCTGTGCCCTGAGGTTAGATTACAGGGCACACAGAAGATATTATTCCTGTAAATATTCATGTAATTTTTAAGATGATTACAATGTGCAACCTCATCACAAGGAGAAATATTTTATTAACCTTGTGGACTGATTGCCTGTATGCAAAAACCAAAGACCCTTGTTTCACCCTATTTGAGAGTTCCTGGGTATCTGATTTGGGGTAAAGAATGAGTATCGGATCTCTCTTGATATGTCATTTATCTTGTGGCATATGTTCAGGTGAGGCAGGTGTGCCTCAGACACATATATACTCTTTGAGTAGGTGACTGAATGGTATTTGGGTTATGGAAGAAGATGGGTTTGGCGTCCAACTGAATGTGGACTCTGATTACTTCTAGCCTGAGTAGTTGTTAAGGAAGGCTCTAAGATTGCCCTAAGCTGGGTCTCTAGCATAGGTTTGTATCTCTGATGGGAAAGACTGACCCATCATCCACCCTAACCGGATTTAGAAGACTCTCATTTTCAGTTATAAAGCAGACTGCTGAATATGAGGCCCAGAATCTGTTTGTAAGGTCTGTAGGACTTCAGGGAGACAGCATCCATAATATTTATAGGTATCTCTATCCATTTGTCTAGGTACCTATCATCTATCTATGACGAGTAGAACTCTGAGACCTGGAATATAAATTAATGTAAGAATCTTGAATACTTAAAATCCCCTGATCCCTCAGCCTGGCATTTGCAGCCACCTAAACCCATGCTATCAGAGGACAGCCTCTTTCTGGAGAAAATGCAATAAACTCATCAGATACAGTTACCTCAAAAGATGTTACCTGTATTAGTCAACAACCAGTGCTGATATTTTTCATTGCCTCCAGCTCATAACAAAGATAAGGTATCATCACAGCACAGGGGGCAAATTGCAGTCTCTAATTAGGTGGAGAAGAACTTTATATTCAGAAAGAACTAGTAGGAATGGGCTAATATATACTATAATAAAATAGGATAATATATGGTGGAATGCATTTTGAGGATGTCAAACTAGTATGGAAGGAGAGCAGGACCTAAGTGAATATAGAGGAGAACTTAGCAACATGGGATCACACACCTATAAATTGGTTCAAAGATCTGGAGTTGGCCTAATATGCTACTGGTGTGGCATCTTTTAAGCTTGGACCAAAACAGCCTACTGGAACATTTTTGCCAGAGTACTGAGGAATTGGTGAGATCGCCAAGGGGATAGGAGTATGAGAAATGATTTACTGTGTGAGAAGACAGAACCTATCTCTGAACTATTTTCCCTAGGAGGGAAGAGAAGGCACAGTAATCATAAGAAATGTGTTGATGAGAAACACTTGACATTTTTTAGTATCTCAAGTGTTGGCTCTCATTGGCAAACCATGGTTGGAAATAAACTATATTGCAATGAGGATGATGAGATTCCAGAATTGTAGGGCCTAAGTGGCAGCACAAACCCCGAGAGGCAAGGTAAGTATCTTTTCCCTAATGGGAAGCAAGATCAGATTAGAATCAGGTAATTTGGATTGACTAAAATCTGTAGCAATGACTGGTAGATAGTAGTATTCCAGGGCTAGGTGTATGGACAGGTGGCTGGTATATTACTTATGTACAAAAACAAGATGTGACCTACTCAGCCAAATCTGATGTTAGCTGCAGTGGAAAATTATGGTCCCCTACCAAGTTGAAGATACACAGTACAAGTTGTCCTACCACTAAAGCCATATGACTCAGCATATCTGATAGTGCTAAGATCTTTTCCAGTATTATCTATAAGGATTAGAATGTTTTGCAACACAGAATTCTGAGGCTCTGAGGAAAAACTGTGTCCTATAAACTAAGTGCCATTTAAAAAATAACTCCTTGTATAATATTAAGTCTTAATAAATAATAGTCTAACCCAATAGACAGCAAGTGACTATATGATAGAACCTGCCAATCATAAGCTGTACATTAAAATTCACCAAGTGTTAAGGTCCAACAGGCTAAACAGCAGTCCACCCCATGTTGGAAATGATACTATTGGTATCCAGCCTGATATAGCACAAGAAAATCATCAGGTTGCACAAATCTCTGTGACACTAATAATTATTATTTTTTTATTTTTTTTCAGTTGTCGATGGACTTTTATTTATTTATTAATTTATATGTGGTGCTAAGAATTGAACCCAGTGCCTCACTCATGCTAGGCAAGCGCTCTACCACTGAGCCACAACCTCAGCCCCCACACTGACAATTATTGCAATGATGTCCCTCCCTTCAGTTCTATGGGCTCATGGAGTAGAAGGTGACCTATGACCAACAAATGGAAGAGGCAAATATCAAACCTGATGCACAGATGTCAGCATTAAATGTTAATAATAGATGTAAATTGACTGTTGCCATACTTCAGTATCAGTTAAAGTAGCCCTAAGGAATAGTGTTGATGGGAAAACTCCTAATTGGCTGAATTGTGAGCAGTACACTTGGTACTGTACTTTGTATGCAGGGGATCTAATGAAGTGGTATTCTGGACTGTGGAGATTAATTTGGCTGGTCTGATCAAAGTATTGGAAGGAGGAGAAGGATTAGAAATTGAATAGATGAAAGTCTAGATAAGAAGCATGTGAATGGAACTATGGGAATGGAAGCAAGTCACATACGTACCTGTGCTTCATATTAATTGTCAAGAGAATGACTATATAGAAAAAGCACTCAAAAATTAGTGGATCTAAGGACTCATGTTATGGGTGTTGAAAAACTTCTCTCTTGAAATAAGTTATCAATATCAGGAATGAAAGTTGTGATATTACTACTAATCCCATGGACAATAAAGGATAATAAAATGCTATCAACATCATCAAACACATTATTTTCATTTCTTAGATGAAATGGACCAACACTTCAAATAAAATTAAAGGTAAATAAATACCATTTTGTTTTATAGTGTTTCTCTTAAGTACATTTGATATTTAAACAGAGTTCACATTTTGATATGAAAAGGCACTAGTGTCATATATTAAGCAACAGTAATTCTAAAAATTAATGTTTTTCAGAAATATCAATTGAATTTTTTGCTTTATTGATAAAAACTTGGATTTTTCTTAAGCTAATTACTGAATTTTCCTTATGTTGGGTATTTACTTTTGGAAGAAGGACTGAAATGTCAAACAAATGACAGAGATACTTTCTGTGCTTTCTTATATATTATCACCAACTTCATTTGCTTCTGCAAGAAAACTTTCTGTAATTAAAAGAAAGTTAATACATTAGCTTTATTCAGTCTATATGAGAATAAAATCTCAGTATGCAATAATTAATTTTGTCAGCCTTGAACAAGATTGTTCCCTCTATACAATCCCTGAATTTCCTTGCATTTATTAGAGTACCCATTTATCAGTGGTGTGGTTGGATGGTTTCTTGAAATACCGAGGCTTTTCATAACTAACATTGAGTGACTCTTCATAATATAGCCATGTGTTCTCATGTGGAAAGCAGCTGGAATCACTGAATTCAGGAACTGGCTACTCTAGACTTTTGGAGTCTATACTTACTGCTTTCTATGGTTTGGATGAGTGTTCCCCAAATGTCCATATGTAGAGGCTTGGTCCCTAGGGTGGCAGGATTATTAGGAGTTTCTGTGTGGTTTTAAGTAGTAAATCCTAGTGGGAAGTCCTTAGGTCATTGGGGGTGTATCCCCAAAATAGAGTGGGACCCTGGCCTGTCCTCTCTCTCTCTGCTTCCTGGTATGAGATGTTAACACATCTGACACATGTTCACAACGTGATGCTGCTCTTACCAAAGGCCCAAACCAATGGGGCTCTCCAAGTTTAAACTTGAACCTCCAGAACAATGAGTCAAAATAAACCTCTCTTTTTTTTCATAAGTAGCCTGTGACAAGTTGTTTCATAACAGTGACACAAAGCTGAAAAATGCCGAATTCATCCAGTTTGTTATAAACTGAAGAAAAAGCAAGAACTCTTTTCTGAGACTTTTATCTCAAATACATAGTCATTTGTCTTAAATCAAGCAAGCTTTAACATCTGATTTCATAGAATAGTTCCAGTTGGTCCCAATAATACAAATGCTGACTGGTAAGTGATCATTCCAATCTGCTAGAAGGGGTAAATGTACAAAAATCTGAGAATTTGGAAATGGGACATAGGGGGAAAACCCTCCATTTGGCTAAATAAGATGATTATCCAAATATGGTTAATATACACTGTTCAAAGTTCAAATATGAAGCCAAAAATGCTTATCATAAATTGAAACGAGACTTTTGTGAGAAGGACTATTTGAAAAGCTAGTAAAATGATGTGAAAATGAATGCTCAGTGCTTATTTTGGACTTGACTGCATTTTTACCTCTTTTGTGATTCAACTGCAGCTCATTTGTGATAGAATTATATTTTTCATAGTAATAACTATGGTAGTTGATGTTATATCATCCTGGCTTTATGGGGAGAATGATATCTATGTCTTGATCCCCCCCTCATTTTTATAAGCTCTTTTAATCAAAATTATTTTGTATTTTCTATCAGATGGAGTTTTAGTTAGCTTTTGCATTGCTGTGACCAAAATACCTAACAAGAACAACTTAAAGGAGGAAATTTTTATTTGGAGCTCACAGTTTCATGGGTCTCAGTCCAAATATGGCCAATTCCATTGCTCTGAACCCAAGTTGAGGCAGCACATCAAGTAGGAAGGGTGCAGCAGAGGAAAGTTGCTCAGTTCATAGTGGGGTCAGGAAGCAGAGAGAAAAAGGGAAAGGAGAGCCATATGAAGATATACCATTCTAGGGCCTTCCCCCATGGACCCAACTTCTTCAGCCACACCCCACATGGCTATAGTTAACCCAGTTGATTTAAACTAGGATGGACTGATTAAGTAACAGCTCTCATAATCTAATCATTTACCTATGATCATTCCTGCATTAACAGGACCTTTTGGGGTACACCTCATATCCAAACCATAACAGATGGGTAACTACCCGTTTTCATTTAGTAAGTTAATTTTTTAAGAGGAAGACATACATTAAGCCAAGATATTTGCAATTAAAAATTATAACACTGAAAAATTATAGTACATTATGCATACTTAAAATGTTGATTTCACCATTAAATATATGTTAAAAATATATTTATTAGAGTGGAGTCACTCTAATTATAGAGTTGAGAATTTTAAGGATATGTCAATCCACTAATGCAACAAACAAGTTGGCAAAGAGAGTCAGAATTAACTTATTTGGAACTCTGGAATCTAATGAAAATTGGCAACAGTAAATAGGATGCCCATGGAAGAATGAATAGAAAACCAATATGTGATATATAAAATCATACTTCATTTAGCAATGGGTATGCCTTCTGAGAAATACACCATCAGGCAATTTCATTATTGTGTAAACATTGTAGAGAGTGTACTTATTCAAATCTAGATAGATACTACATACCTAGGATACATGTATAGCCTATTGCTTCTAGGCCTTGGTTATTACTGTACACTACTGCACTACAGATGATGGGAACAGAGGTGAAAGAGGGAGAGTTCAGTGAGCACCACTAGCACAGGAAGCAGCAACTGCTAGAAAATAGGCCTGCATAGCAAACTGGCTTTGGAGAAGTTCTCTGAACTTCCCAGAGTAGTCTCAGAGTACTGTAACACGGAACCATCTTGAGAAGCTCTTGTCTGAGTTTAGTGCTCTGGGAATCAAAGGCCCTTGCATTTTCTTGTTTCCATGCCCCTGTGGCAATGCTGACACACTGGTTTACCAGTCAGTGTAGCTTTCGGAGAGAGCTTCTGACACAAACCTACTGAGAATTCTGTGTGTTGGGAAACTAGACTGTGACGTGTAAGGGAATAGAGGACACTTTCCCTATAAAACTTGTGATTTGGGAAGATAGTTGCAGGAGTCTGGGGTAAGAAGAAGGAGTTATGTCTCAGAAGACTGAAGTCATGGGTGTTGGCTAGCACAGAGCTATCACCACTCCCTCTGCACAGATAATTGTGACTCCATAGTATCTTCTAGTCCTCAGCATAAGCAATCCAAAAAAGCACCAAAGTAGTTGACACAAAGTAGGACCCTATATCAGCCCTGCCATTGGAATGCACAGCACAAAAACTCAGGAGGCAACCAGTGCTAGCCAAGTTCCACATTCCATGCTACAATGTTGGAATATGACCTGCTCTCAGAATATATAACCAAAATAAATCCAGAGTAAAACTATATGGGGAGCTCTGAATTCTGTCCTAGCTCATTCTGGTGTGCAAGGGAGCTGAGATGCATTCCAACTGGTTCCAGCTACAAACTATTCCCTTTAGTCACCTGGTAAGCCACACAAAGGAAAGAAGTGGGCAAATAATCCCCAGAATTTGCTCTCTCCAAGGGTTGCTTAGCCTAAGAAAACAATGAAAAAAAAAAAAAAAGCTCTGATCAGAATCAGTTGCAAACACTTTGATGCACAATCCAGCATGTTGGTGGAAAGGTAAATTATATCTTTTGTTGCTTTTTATGTTAACACTGTTTTATTTATTTACTTGATGTTTTTAGATATACATGACATTAGGGTGTCTTTTAACATACATACATACATGGGGTGGAACTCATTATGATTTTGATCCCATTCTTGTGATTGCACATGATGGGGAGTTACACTGGTCATATATCCATATATAAGCATAACAAAGTTTTTTTTAAAATATTTAACATTTAACCTTTCAATATTTAATATCTAACATTTTCTTCTCTTTTCATTCCACTTTTCATATTTCTCCTGCCTTGTTCTATTTTTTATTTCTCTTTATGACTTTTTAATTTTCCTTCTTAAATTATTTTTTCATATTTTAACCTTTTAGTTTATTCTATATTATTTTCCCCATTTTTTCTGTTGTTTGTGGTGTTGTGGTTGATGTTGTTTTTACTTGATTTTTACATATTTCTGTATCTGCTTTTTTGTTTTGTTTTGTTGTTTTCATATTCCTATGCAATTCTGAGTTTGAGCCTGGCCCCTTGAGCACATTAGATGGGTACTGTCACTGAGCTACACTCCCAGCACAGCTCAGAGAATCTGGACCATTTTACTCTAAATATGACCTATACCTGCTCAAACCTTGATGGATACTTCAACTTAAAGAAAAGGGGAAATAAAATCCACAAACCATAGACCTGGCCCCAAATAGATTATAGCTAGAGAGGACCTAAAATACTACTCCTGGACATTCACCACCATATGGCAAAAGCAGAGAGAAATGACAGTACTGTTTCAGACTTTGCATTTCTGAGGATCCTCAGAATAGGTTGCTCCCATACCCTCTCAGACCAAACACTGGTGACAAGACTGGAGGAATAATCAGAGAGGGTTCACTATATATATTCTGTTGGCTACACCACAGACTTGCCTGAACTACTAGAGGTACCCCACTCTTGCAAGACCTACAGAGAAAGAAATTCTCTCAGGCCTCAGCACAGTATATATAAAAGTGAAGAAATTTCCATTACAACTGATACACAAATATAAACAGAAACATAAGAAATATGAAAAAACAAGGCAATGTGACACCTCCTAACCTCTCTAGTAACTGATTCCAAAGATAGCAACATATATGAAATGCTAGAAAAATAGTTTAAAATAATGATTTTTAAAAGCTCAATGAATTCCAAGAGGATACAAATAAAGGGGTAGATAAACTAAGGAATATAATGCAGGATATGAATGAGCAATTAGATAAGGAGATAGAGATTTTGAAAAAAAATCAAACAGAAATATTGGAAATGAAAAGCTTAATAATCATATTAACACCTCAGTCAAAAACCTAACCAACAGTCTAGAGTAGTAAAAGAAAGAATAACCAGGTTGAAGACAAAGTTAAGGAATAATCATATTCAGACAGTAGTAAATAAAAATATAGTAATACCAGCAACTTGGGATTCTGAGGCAGGAGGAGCTCAAATTTGAAGCCATCTCTGCAATTTAGCAAGACCGTCAGCAATTAAGTGATACCATGATGATGATGATGATGAGGATGAGGAGGAGGAGGAGCAGGAGCAGCAGCAGCAGCAGCAGCTAGAGTCAATATAGCTCAGTGGTTAAAAAAATAAACCCTTGGGTTCAGTCCCCCATATCAATAAATAAATAAATGGGAAAGTATGAACAGAACCTACAAGATCTCTGAGTCACCGACCACACCTCTGATAATAAGAATAGACAAGGTAGAAGAACTACAGGTTGAAAGCATAGAAAAATTATTCAGCCAAATAATAGCAGAAAGCTTCATGAATTTTGGAAAAGACAGACATCTATGAAGAGGAGGTTTGAGAACCCAAAATAGACATGGCCCCAAAAGAACCTTTCCATGACAGTAAACTGTCAAAAGTACAGAACAAAGAAAAAATATTAAAATCTGCAAGAGAGGAATGCCAAGTCACATTTAAAGGTAAACCTATCAAAATGGGCTTCTTGGCATTATAAATAATGCTTTGAACCTGGGAGTACAGATATCTCTTTGAAAGTGATTTTATGTTTATTGGGTATTTACTATGAAATAAGATTGCTGAATCATAGAGTAGTTCTATTTTTAATGATTTTGAGGAAATCTCATACCATTTTTCATAATGGTTTACACTAATTTACATTCCCACCAACAGTGTATAAGTGTCATCTTTTCTTCATATTAACATATGGTATTTCCTCAAAAAAATTAAAAATAGAACTACCATATGATTCAGCCAAGAAAGAATGGAATGATGTATTTCAAGTTCTAAAAGAAATCAACAACTGACAACCTAGATTACTATCTCAGTCAAGTTATCCTTCAGAATTAAAGAAATAAAGATCCTCCAAATCAAGTGTAAACTAAGGGAATTCATAACCACTAAACAAGCAATATACATAAGGGAATTGTACAACAAGAGGAAGAAACTGCCTAGAAATGCACAGAAAAGTAAACAATCAGCAGAGTCAATGGACAACTCATGGAATGGAAGAAAATATTTGTGAACCATACATCTAATAAGGGTTAATATCCAAAATTTATATAGAACTCAATAGCAAGAAAACAAATAACTCTATTTAAAAATGGGCAGATGACCTGAACAGATATGTCTTAAAAGAAGACATACAAATGGCCAATGGGTATATGAAAAGAAGGCTCAGGTCTGGGGCTGTAGCTCAGTGGAAGACTGCTTGCCTAGCATGTGTGAGGCACTGAGTTCAATCCTCAGCACCACATAAAAATAAACAAAGGTATGCTGTCCATTTATAACTACAATTTCTTCACCAAAGATCAGGAAGATCAGGAAGATGCAAATTAAAGCCATAAAGCTATATCATCTGATACTTATTAGTATGACAATTAACAAAAACACAGAATCTAACAAATTCTGGTGAAGATGCAAAGAAAAGATAACACTTATACACTGTTGGTAGGAATATAAATTAGTATAAACCATTATGAAAAACAGTGGGATTTCCTCAAAAAACTTAAAAATATTACTACCAAATGATTCAGCAATCTTATTTCATAGTAAATACTCAAAGAACATAAAATTACTTTCAAAGAGATATCTGCACTCCCAGGTTCACTGAAGTATTATTTATAATGCCAATAAATGTAAACAATATAAAAGTGCATTTATGATGAATGGGTAAAGAAAATTTGGTACATGTACACAATGGAATACTATTCAGCCATAGAAGAGAACAAAATCCTATCATTTTTGTGACAACATGGATGAGCCTGGAGGACATTTTGATAAGTGGAATAAATTAGGCACAGCAAGAGAAATACTGCATTAACTCACTTTCATGGAAAAACTAAAATAATTGACTCAAAAAAGTAAAGAATAGAATGGAGGTTACCAGAGTTTGGGGCTGAGGCATGCAAAGGGAAGATGTTGATCAAAGATCACAAAGTTTCAGTTATGCAGAATGAATAAATTCTGGAGATCTATCGAATAACATAGTGATTATACTTAACACAATGTATTTTATACTTGGAACTTTCTAAAAAACTACCTTAAATGTTCTCATCACAAAAAAATATTTCTGAGGTGATGAATATATGTACTACCTTGATTTAATCATTTCACAATATATACATGTGTCAAAACATCACATCATACACTGGAAATATATACAATTTCTATTTGTGAACCATACCTTAATGAAGCTAGGGGAGAAAAATAAAAAAGGGAGGCATAAAAATGAGTCTGAATGATTCAATGTAAGAAACACTATCCACTATTGCTGGTTTGAAAGTGTAGGAAGAGGAAGTTAAGAAGTACAGTGAATCTGGAGAAGGCAAAGAAATTAATTTCCTCTAGAATCTACAGAAAAGAGCAAAACCCTACCTATATCTTGATTTAGTTCAGTGAGACACTTATCAGACTTCTGAATGATGGAACTGTAAGATAATAAATTCATATTGTTTTAAAAATGATCCAGGAATAGAAAAGAACTTCCTCACCCTGACAAAAGGCATCTAAGGAAAACTCAGAGCTAATATCATACACACTAGTGAAAGACTGAAATATTTCCCTCTAATATCAGTAACCAGACAATAATGTTTGCTTCTATCAATTCTATACAACAATTTACTGAAAATTCTAGCCACACCAATTAGGTAAGAAAAAGGGAAAAAATGGATTCATAAGTGGGTCTCCCCCATTAATCCATACATTTACATAATATGGTTCCATAATTGACCCTTGAAATGAGATTTTTCCCTTTCAGTTATTGATTAGGCATTATCATCTGAGCAAGTTACATTAAATGATTGACAATAGTAAGACAAGATTTTGTCCACGTACCTTCCTTTCATCAAATATCATTCAATCATTTATATGGACGTTGGCAACACCATATACTCTGTTACAGGAACATAATTGGACAGGATAATTGTCTTAAAATTTGAAGTTGCTTTTATCTTATATTCATGCCCATGAAAACTTCCTAGAATATGGAAGCTTAGGACCCCATATGATTTTTGCTTCTCTTTTTTTCTGCTCTATCTCTAGTGCCTTAAACAAAGTATCCAGTATTTATTGAATGAACTAAATGAAAGAGAATGATGGAAATCAAATCTATTAAGTACAGCTCTTTCTTTACATGGAAAAATAGTAAGAGTTATAAAATATTGACATTCAACTCTTATTATTTCTGAGGCTTTGAAAGTACTGTACTCAATCTACATCCTAGAAGGTAGCTGCTGAAATAAGCTCAGTACTATCCAGGCATCAGGAACCCCTTTGGCCAAAATTAAAAAGAAAAGAAAGCATTGGGCAGGACTTTACATTTTGGGAATTTTAATTTAGTTTGACACAAGAGCAAAATAATTGTATTTATTTCTTTTATCATTTATTTGAGATTCATAAAGGAAAAGGAGGGTTTTGCTTCTAAATTTAAAGCATCTCTATATTATTGCTAATGGTATATCTTATATTGTGATATTCTTAGAACCTGTGACGTACTATATTGAGCAACATAGATGGATATTATGGGATGAGAAATAAAAGAGATAGTAAACTTACAGCAGAGGGCTAGGACTACAGAGAAAGCAAGGCTATGTTTGTAAGTGAACACTTGGCTGCCACATATGTGCGGAATCTTGCTTATGAGAGCAGGTGGCTAGATAAAGTCCACAGTCAGTTTATGACTCTTGTGACGGAAACAGGGCTCAATTGGCAAGTAAAATGTTTAAATATACTAGATGGGAAGAAAAGTACCTCTAATAAAATCTGATGAGAGAATGATGCAGCTACACACTTGGTTTTCCATACATTAAATTCATGGTGTTAAGAGAACAAAATCCTAGTGGAACATAAGAATGGGTTGGAGATAATCCATTTCTCTGGAAGCTTATTTCCAGAGTGACACTCATGATCTCTCTCCTAGGCCTTCCCTTCCTTGGGTTGGACGTCTGATGACCTTGGTAAGCTTAGAGGAAAAAAAAAATTAAGTGAAACCGGATCAGTCTTTTCTCCTCCTCCTTCCTTTCTAGGTATTGAAGCCAGGACCTCACATATGGTAGGGCCAGCATTCTACCACCCAGCCCACTCCCAGCCCCTTATTTCGTCTTTGGATCTTAATATCCAAAATGGGGATTTAAACTTGCTTTCTGTATGCCACAAGTTAAAATAAACATGAACTGTGGTGCTGGAAGATGGTGAGGGCTGTGATTTTCTAGCAATGTCAGACTAGATAAATAAACCTCTCTACTTCTGGATAAAGTATTTGGAAAGCAGTTTGGTTAAATATTATCAAGGATTAGGCTAATGATTTGTTGCCAATCTCTCTGCTACCCAATTCTCATTTTTCAGTTGATTCCGATCTAGGAAACACAAAGAAATATTTAATACATCTATTGTGTTTATCTCATAAACAAAAAAATGTAGTTAAATCTCAGGTTTTCCAGGAGGGTTTAATATAAATGTAAATAATAAGCCTAAGAAAAATGTGGGAAATAAATGTTTGGGCTGTCCATTTCTGAAACTTTGGGAAATATTTCAGACAAAGTTTGAAATTTGAAAATTATTAAACAACAAGAGTATGTTGCTCTTATGCATGATTTTCCTTGAAAGGCTGTTGACACTTCTGTTCTTTGATGAGTAATATGAAACAAGGGCTGCAATCTGAGATATTTCTAATCCCAAAGCATATTTCAAGAGCAACTGAATTAATCTAATTGTTCATCAATGGATGAATGATAAAGAAAATTTGTATGCATACATACATACACATATGGAATAACATTCAGCCATAACAACAAATAAAATGTTGTCACTCGTGACAACACAAATGAACCTAAAGAACATTATGTTGGTTGAAAAATGACAAGCACAAAAAGACAAACAAATACAAGATGTCACTCATATGTAGAATCTAGAAAGTAGAGTTGAATGATAGTTATCAGAGGTTTGGGTGTTTAGAGGACAGGGAGGGAGAAAGAGATGATGGTCAATGGCTATGTAATTATAATTAGATAGTAGGAATAGAGACAGTAAATAGATGATTACTAGGAGTTGGTGGAAGGTACGTGGATAGATGGTGGGAGAGAAAGGGGGAATGATAATTAATAATTTTTGAGTTTCATCTTGGGTGGCAAAAATATTCTAAAATTGTTATGACCACTATACAACTCTTTGAACAAAACAAAAACCACCATTGGAGATATATATATATATATATATATATATACACACACACACATACATATATATGTATATGTATATATATTTATATATATTTATGTATGTATATACATTAAATAGGTAAATTGTATTATCTGTGAATTGTATCTCAATAAAGCCATTTTATTAAAAGTGATTTTCTTCAAATAAAGTTTCTTTTAATTAGTATCTTGTGGATATATATGGTGATTATTTATATATTGTTTTATATAAATAAGCCTATATATTAAAAGAAAACTTTCCATTTTATTTGGCACTTTAGGATACAAAGAGATATTATACTAAATAAAATGTTTAAAATTCTTCCTTTAAAATGGGGAGTTTAAACCAGGAGCGGTGGCACATGCCTGTAATCCCAGTGGCTTGGGAGGTTCAGACAGGAAGATTGAGAGTTCAAAGCCAGCCTGAGCAATGGCGAGGCACTAAGCAACTCAGTGAGACCCTGTCTCTAAAGAAAATACAAAATAAAGCTGGAGATGTGGCTAAGTGGTTGAATGCCCCTGAGTTCAATCTCCATACCCCCCCAAAATAAAAATAAAATGGTGAGTTTGGGATAAGTTATTGGCACAGAACTCTGCACAATGAGAAAACATTTTGCTTATCTGTATTGAGAGTCAAGCTGAGAAATATGTAATTGAATTATTTATCACAATAAAATACTGTTTTTTTATTTTTTTAAAGGAAAGGAGAGTTTTATGTGGCACAACTGTGAGAACCAAATTCTTCCACTGCATTATTAGGAGATTAATATGCACAGGTGTTGTTCATTGAATGAAGAATATTTTATACATCTTACTTGCCAGTGCTGATGTCATCTAATGCCAGCCATGGTTATTAGTTTCTGGGTATTTCCAACACTGATATTTGTGTCTCTTAGGAAAAAAAATGGCATTAGTTTCTGGGTTATCTGTGTATTTGTAAGGTAAAAATAGTAGTAAAAATCTATGAGAGTAGGAACATTAGTCTGGTTCCAAATTATATAAAATAAGCACATTTCACTGATCTCTTCCACTGAATACAACCATAAAATTTGAACAGAATGCATGGAGTAGCTATGTAAAGACTCTTAAATGTAAACAGCAGCAGGCGAATTGGGAAAGAGCATCCAAATTTAAAGTATCACTGAACTGGGAGAGGTTTTAACATTTACTTCTTTTGGCATCCTCTGACTTGAATAAAATGTATTCTGAAAACCACATGTGAGCATTGTGGC
Organism: Spermophilus citellus; assembly: GCF_964194105.1. Lineage (NCBI taxonomy): Eukaryota > Metazoa > Chordata > Mammalia > Rodentia > Sciuridae > Spermophilus > Spermophilus citellus. The sequence goes on from NC_138190.1 coordinate 104,595,243, forward strand.
ACAAGAAGTGAAAGCTCCAGGGAAAGCCATCTAGTTCTGTCTCAAAGAATTGGAAGTGACTATCATTCTGAGAAAATTTATATATCTCCATTTTTATTTAAGTATTTGATACATGATACCATATTTAAAATTTTGTTAAAATGCACCATACATCCAGAATATATTTTTCAAATGTTGGAACTCAATAAAAAATAAATAACCTAACATAAAATAAAATCTAAAAAGCTGATAATAATACAACAAAAATTACAGGAAAATATTTTTAACCAACATTTGTTAAATAGGACATAAAGATGTTAATTTGGCACATCAAGAGTTGTCTGACATCACTAATTATTAAGAAAATTAAAAATTAAATTAAACTTAAAAGTTTTTTTCTCAGCAAGAGAAACAATAAGAGAGGTAAATAGGGAGCCTACATCCTGGGAACAAATTTTTACTCCTCACACTTCAGATAGAGCCCTAATATCCAGAATGTACAAAGAACTCAAAAAATTAGACAATAAGATAACAAATAACCCAATCAACAAATGGGCCAAGGACCTGAACAGACACTTCTCAGAGGAGGATATACAATCAATCAACAAGTACATGAAAAAATGTTCTCCATCTCTAGCAGTCAGAGAAATGATTTTACATAATGCCCTATTAGTAATTGTTGTATTCTGCTACCTTTCCTATCCCCTACTATCCCCCCTCCCCTCCCCTCCCATCTTCTCTCTCTACCCCATCTACTGTAATTCATTTCTCTCCTTGTTTATTTTCCCATTCCCCTCACAACCTCTTATATGTAATTTTGTATAGCAATGAGGGTCTCCCTTCATTTCCATGCAATTTCCCTTTTCTCTCCCTTTCCCTCCCATCTCATGTCTCTGTTTAATGTTAATCTTTTCTTCCTACTCTTCCTCCCTGCTCTGTTCATAGTTGCTCTCATTATATCAAAGAAGACATTTGGTATTTGTTTTTTAGGGATTGGCTAGCTTCACTAAGCATAATCTGCTCTAGTGCCATCCATTTCCCTGCAAGCTGCTTTGCTACTGGAGCCAATTGGAGGAGAAATGATTGGTTTAAGGCTCTCATAATCCAATTGCTTGTCCTTTAAAACTTCTTGCATTGTCTCACTCATGAGCTTTTTGGGGACACCTCCCATTGAAATCACAGACATAATTCTTTCTTACTCAACATTTTGTTCTATATAGGCCTTCAGTAGATTGAAGACGGCCCATTCACACTCAAGGAAATCTGCTTAAACTAGTCTTCCTTACCTCCATTGTGAAAGTAGGTGTCTAATTTCAATCTCCTCAGCACATTAAGGTCCTTTGATTATTGATTCAGTGTCATAAGGAGTTGAAAGTGGTCTGGTGGTAGTCTTTTTTCCTCTGGGCTTTATTGAGGTGCATTTGATAAAACATATATATGGCCATACATGATGTACACCATGATGTTTGATATATTTATTATTGAGAAGTGATTACTGAAATCAAGTTAAGTAACATACCTGTCATCTCCATAATTACCTTTTCTTTTCCTGGAGTAAGAAAACTTACAATCTGCTGTTAATAAATTTGAAGTATGTAATACATTATTATTAACTATAGTCACCATTAGAACTTCAGAATTCATTCCCCTATAACTGAAATCGTCTACCCCTTGGCCAACATCTCCCCATTTCCTTCAATCTGACCCTGCTAACCACGAGTCAACTCTGTGTATCAATGTTTGACTACTTTAGTTCCAAATATAAGCACAAATATGCAGTACTTGCCTTCCTGAAGCTGGCTTGTTTCATTTAGCATAATGTAATTTAAGTTCATCATTGTTGTCAGAAATCAGTCTTTCCTCATTTTTAAGTCTGAATAAAATTTTTATTTGTGTATGTGTGTGCACGTGTGCATCTGTGCATGTGTTATGTGTTTAATTTATGCATTCATCTATCAATAGATACTTAAGTGGTTTCCATTCTTGGTTATTATGAATAAGGCTGAATGGAACATGGAAGTACATTAGAGATAGTGATTTTATTTCCTTTGAGTATTTACCCAGAGATGGGATTTCTGGGATTGCTGGATCATATGGTACTTTCATAATAACTGTAGAATTTACATTAGCACCACAATGTGAAAGAGTTCCCTTTTCTCCATAGGGCTCACCAACAGTTCTTATCTTTTAGTATTTTGATATTATCTATCCTAATAGGTATGAGGTAATAGCTCATTATGGTTTCAATTTGCATTTCTCCAATTATTAGTGATGCTGTGCACATTTTCATATAACTATTAGCCATTTCTATGTATTCTTTGGAAAAAATGTCTGTTCAGATCCTCTGCCCATTTTTTAGTGGGTTTATGTGTAATTTTTATGGGGGGGAGAATTTTGGACTTATTAAAACTGAATTATAAACCAGACACAGAGGTGCACACCTGTAAGGCTGAGGCAGGAGGCTTGCGAAGTAACTCTGTAAGACCTTGTCTCTAAAAAAAATATAAAAAAGAGCTGGGGATGTGGCTCAGTGGTTAAGTGCCCCTGTGTTCAATCCCTGGCACCAAAAACACCCCACTAAATTAAATGATTCCTTATATATTTTGGGTATTAACCTCTTTAAAAAAAAAAAATATATATATATATATATATATATATATATATATATATATATATATATATATATTGTTGTTGTTGTCGTTGTTTTGAATTGAACCCAGGCCCTTGTGTATGCAAGGCAAACACTCTACCAACTGAGCTATATGCCTAGCCCTCCTTCGTTCCATTTATTTATTTTTATATGGTGATGAGAATCAAACCCAGGGCCTTGCACCTGCAAGATGAGCACTCTACTGCTGAGCCACAACCCAAGCCAGGGTATTAACCTCTTATTAGATACCTTGTTTACAAATATTTTATCTAATTCTTTCCTTTGCTGTGCAGAAGTCTGATGTAGTTCCATTTATTAGTTTTGCATTCAGTGCCTATGATTTTAGTGTCATATGTTAAAAAAAATCATTGCAAACTAGGGGTGTGGCTCAGTAGTTGAATTCTTACCTAGCATGCATGAGACCTGGGTTTGATACCTAGCACCCCGAGAGAGAGAGAGAGAGAGAGAGAGAGAGAGAGAGAGAGAGAGAGAGAGAAGAAAACTTTTAAATCATTGCCAAGATCAATGTCATGATGGAATTCGCCTAGGATTTTATATTTCAAGTGTTACATTCAAGTCTTTAATCCGTTTGGAGTTGATTTTTGTGTCTGGTGTAAAATATGGATCCTCTGTGTGTGTGCACACATATAAATATATTTTTCTAACATGTAGATATCCAGATTTCCCCAGCACCATTTACCAATGAGATTATCATTTCTCCAAGGTGTGTTCCTGATTACCTTGTCAAAGATTATTTGATCAAGCCGCATTGATGCCACACACCTTGTGATAACAGCAATTTGGGAAGCTGAGACAGGAGGATCACAAGTTTGAGACCAGCCTAGGAAACTAAGCAAGACAATGTCTCAAAATAAATAAAAGAGCTGAGAATATAGCATAGTGGTAGAGCACCCCTGAGCTCAATCCCCAGTCTCTACACACACACACACACACACACACACACACACATACACACACAATTATTTGCCTATACATGCATGAGTTTATTTCTCGATCTATCTTTTTTCCATTGGCCCATGTATCCATATTTTTATTGCTGTACCATACTATTTTAACTACTATAGATTTGTAATCTTATTTGACATCAGAAAGTACAATGCCTCCAGGTTTGTACTTCTTGCTCAAAATTGTTTTAAGTAGCTGGACATGGTGATGCATGCCTGTAATCCCTGTAATTGGGAGGCTGAGGCAAGAGGATAACAAGGTCAAGGCTAGGCTCAAAACTTAGTGAGACTCTGTCTCAAAATTTTAACAAAAAAAATTTTAAAAGTTGCTTTAACTATTCTGTTTCTTTTGTGGTTTCATATGAATTTTGGGTATCACTTTTTCTGTATCTTTGAAAAGCACCATTGAAATTTTGATAGAATTTATAATGGATTTGCAGATCACTTTGGATAGTATGGACATTTTGACAATATTGATTCTTCCAACAAACATGAGATATATTTCCATTGATTTGTATTTTCTTAATTTCTTTTATCAATGCTTTATAGCTTTTAGTATACAAGCTTTCACTTCCTTAGTGAAATTTACTCCTAATATCTTGTTAGTTTTTACACTTTTATAAATGGGAATGTTTTCTTAGTTTGTATCTTAAATAGTTTGATGTTAGTGTACAGAAATGCAATTCAATTTGTATGTTGATTTTCAATCCTTCAATTTTACTCAATTTGTTTATTAGGTCTAATAGGTTTATTTTTTGTGGAGTCATTAGGATTTTATGAATATAGAATCAAGTTGGAATACCCATAAGTAATTTTAGTTCTTCCTTTCTGACTTACATGCTTTATTTCTTTTACTTTCCTAATTGCTCTGGCTAGGACTTCCAGTGCTGTGTTGAATAGAAGTGGCAAAAGTGGGCATCCTTATCTTGTTCCTTATCTTAGAGGAAAAGCATTTAATTTTTCACCATTGAAGAAATTAGCATATTAGCAAATTTCAAAAATGGCCTTTATTGTGTTTGGTTATATTTCTTCTTTAATTTGTTGAAAACTGTTATCACGAAAGGCTATTGAACTTTGTCAAATACTTTCCTGAACATATATTTTTCCTTTCATTCTATCACTGTGGTGTATCACTTATTGATTTACATATATTGATCTTCCTTAATATCTTAAAGATAGATCTTATATAATCACAATGTGTAATCCTTTAGTATGTTATTGAATTCCATTTGCTAGGGACTGAAACCAGGGCTTTGCACACACTAGGCAAACACTTTACCACTAAGCTATATCCCCAAACCCATTTGCTAGTATTTTGCTGATTTTTGTATCTATGTTAATAAGGGATATTGATCTGAAATTTGCTTTACTCCCTTTTCAGGTTTTGGTATCAGGATAACTCTAACCTTGTAAAAATAAGTTTGGAAGTATTTCCTCCTATTCCATTTTTTGGAGTGTTTGAAGAGTATTGGTATCAATCCTTACTTAAATATTTGACAGATTTAACCAGTTTATGACCTGGGGTTTTCTTTTGTGAGAGATTTTTGATTATTGATTCAATGTCCTTATTCACTATTAGTCTGTTTATTTTCTCTAATTTTTCATGATGTAGTCTTTGCAAGTTGTATGTTTCTGGCAATTTACCTGTTTTAGGTTAATCATTTTTTTAGCATATAATTGCTCATAGTAGTCTCTTATGATCCTTTATGTTTCTGTGGTATCAGTTGTAATGTGTCTTTCATATGTAATTCTATTTATTTGAATATTGTTTCTTGTCATGTATTAGATTTAAGGTGTCCTTCCAAAGCTCTTGTGTTTCAGCAGGAATATTCAGAGGTGAAGTGAACTCAATCAATCCATCCTAGTTTGAATGGACTGGGTGGTAACTATACACAGGTGGGGTGTGGCTGGAGGAGAAGAGCCACAAAGGCATGCTCTGAAAGGGTTGCTTTCCCTATAATGTCTCCCCAGCCCCACCCAACCATCTCTGTCTCTTCTTTGTATATGTGTTTCCTTGTTGCCATGAGGAAAGCAACTTCCCTCCATGATGTGCTGCCTCACCTTGGGACCACAGCAATGCAGTAATGCAGTCCACAATCTAGGGACTGTGACCTCTGAGACCATGATCTCCAAATAAACTTTTCATCCTCTAAGTTGTTCTTATCATGTATTTTGGTCACAGCAACAAAAAGCTAACTGTAACATTTATTTTTTTCTTAATTCATCTAGCTAAATTTTGCCAGTTTTATCTTTTCACAAAACCAACTCCTAGATTCATCTTTTTTATTTTTCTACTATCTATTTTGTTTAGTCCTACTACAATATTAGTTATTTCTTTCATTCTACTAAATTTGGGCTGATTTTATCCTTTTTTGGTTTGTCTCCTTGAAATATAAGGTTAGTTTGTGTGAATTCTTTCTCTTCTTTTGTTCATGTAGGCATTTATCATTATAAACTTCTTTCTTAAAACTGTTTTTGCTGTATTTCATAATTATGTCATGTTTCTTCTTTAATATGTGTCAAGATATGTTCTAATTTTCTCTTTTCTTTGACCCATTAATTGCTCAAAAGTGTGTTGTTTGATTTCCACACATTTATGAATTTTCTATTTTCCTCCACTATTGAATTCCAGTTTCATAACACTGTGACAAGATGGTTGATATGATTCCATTCTTGTTAAATTTGTTAAGATTTATTTTGTGAGAAATATATGATTGATATTGGAGATCGTTCTGTGTATGATTGAGAAGAATATGTTTTCTGCTGTTGTTGAATAAAATATGTTTTATATCTCTGTCAGACCCCTTTTTTTCAAAATTTCAGTTCAAGTACAATGTTTCCTTATTGATTTTCTGTCAGAAAGATCTATTCTTTGTTGAAAGTGAGGTATTGAAGCCCCTGCTGTTATAGCATTGATGTCTATTTTTCCCCTTTAGATCTGTCAATGTTTACTTTATATATTTAGGTGATGTGATGTTAGGTGCATGTACGCTTATAATTATTATATTTTCTTGATAATTTGACCATTTTATCATTATATAATGACCTTTGTCTTTTATTATAGTTTGGGGCTGCAATCTTAGCTTTCATTTCAGTAGAATCATTGTATCTCCTGGTGGAAGCATTCCTCTGTTTGGAGCTGTTATTTAGGCCATCAGAGAATAAGAACAGAGGAACAAGAAGCAAAAATTTTGCTAGTGAGTCATTAGTGATAACAGTGAATGATGGCAACTTATATTTCCATCCTCTGATTCCTAGACATTTGAATCCTGGTTGTGGGACTAAGAGCATCATATATTGGATACTTATATAGACCATGCACTGCCTTCTATAGAGACATTCTGTAGCCCTGAATGATATTGCTACCTAGCTCACATGCAACTGAATCTTTTTTTTTATTATTTTTTTTATTTTATTGTTGGTTGTTCAAAACATTACATAGTTCTTAATATACCATATTTCACAGATGATTCAAGTGGGTTATGAACTCCCATTTTTACCCCTTATACAGATTGCTGTGTCACATCAGTTACATTTCCATTGATTTACAAATTGCCTTTCTAGTGACTGATGTATTCTGCTGTCTATCCCATTCTCCACTGTCCCCTCACCCCTCCCCTCCCCTCCCCTCCCCTTCTCTCTCTCCATCCCCTCTACTATAAATCGTTTCTTCAAAAGGCCATTCCACTATTCTGTCAATCCAGAGGCTTCCAGGTGGTGGACCATATGCTCATTCTTTTCTTCTTTTGCTCTAAAGACAGTTGCTTGATAAGAAATAATGTTGTGAGGAATGCCATGATGGTAGAAAAGGAATTCTATAAGTCCATGAATGTTAACTTTGGCAGAAGCATTTCTTGAGGGCAAATTACATATCTAGATTAAGTGTCCATTCCAGAAAGAACAAAATAATGTCCCTGTCATAATGGAAGCAGTTTGTAATCAACTTAACACCATGTAGCTGGCTGATCACTTCAGGGAATGGAGCCATATCGAGGGCACAGAGTTAGTCATTGATATTGACAGATTAGGCACTTGGCAGTGGCTGTAGCCAAGTCAACCTTGTAGAATGGAAGTCTGTGTTCCTGAACCCAAGCATAACCTCCCTCTTTGACACCATGGCCATTTGATTCATGAGCCTTTTTGGCAATGACAGGTTTGACTGGGAAAAAAAGACTGACTGGTATCCTCATATTAGGTCATACTATTGGGATAATTATTAAAATTCTCCTCTGCTGAGGCCAGCCTTGGTGAGCATTCATATGGGACACAAATATCCTCATGGAATTTTTTGTTATTATTTTGTTTTGCATTTTGAATTTATGTTTTCTATCCAGGGAGTTCTATCCACATACCTGTTCCCTAAATGTCCTTGTCATCAATTTTCCAATTATGTTTACTCCAAGTATCTGACCATCCAACCAAACTATTGTCCATGTTCCATGAATTGGTATATAATTACATTTCTTATTATTTTTCTTTCCAAGCAAAGTGAACAACCAGGTACACTACTCAAAATTCTGTCCAACTGGAGGATTTCCCTTTACCATTGTCTGTAAATAATGTCCCAGAAAGGGGATATAGTTTAATAGCTATTCACCTTTGGGTAGTGCCTGCATATTATGAAAAACCATTTATAAATTAGGCCCAACTCTTCTCTTCTTCTGCCAACTGATTATAGGGAACACCACATGAGGCCATATGTATGGACTAGGAGAAAGATAGCAATATAGCCCAAGTAGTGATGCAGTGACTATGGGCATTTGGACCACTTCTTCATAGAACTTACACATGTATTTATGGACTTGTGCTGAGGCACAATCATACACACACATACACATACACACGTACACAACATGCATGCATACCATTTCATGATGAAGTATTGCTCTATGTGGACCAGTTTTATTTGCTTTGTGGGTCAAACAACAGTCTATGAAGGAAAGCTCAGGCTGCATGGTAATTTGGTAGCCCACATTTAAGCTTCAGACATTACTATGGTCCAAGATCAGGTCAAGAGCTACTTTTCAAAAAAAAAAAAAAAAGAGTAATTTACTGTGAAGGATAGGGGGGCTTCGTTTCCAAAATTCTGAAGGCCTGTGTTACAATTCACATATAGGGGACTGCCAAAGGCTCCAAATAGCATCCTTATCTTTCACAGACATTTCAATAGCTATTATCTACTGGATCATATGGCTCCAGTAGCAAAGCAGCTTGCAGAGCAACTTGAACCTCCTTCACAGACTTCTCTTGTTCTGGGCCACATTCAAAACTAGTAGCATTTCAGGTCACTTTGTAATGGGACCAGAGTAACACATCCAAAGAAGTAATACGTTACCTCTAAAATTCAGTGGGACTCAGTGGGTATTATGACTCCTTTTTCATTGGAGGAGGGTGTCAGATGCAATAATTATTCTTCACTTTAGAAAGGGCAATTTGACATTTTCCATACCATTAGAAATTTCACTGAGTCAAAGGTCCCTGAATTTTTTTCAGTTGTATTTCCTACCTTATGATGTGCAAATTTTTAGAATTAATCTAAAGTGGTAGCTACTGCCTGCTCCAATCATCATAAGGTCATAAATATAATGGACTTGAATGATGTGGAAGAGAAAGTTAATCAAGATCCCCATGAACTAAATTAGCGCTGAAGAGCTGACATGTTTCTGAGATTGCACAGTGAAGTTGTACTCCCAGCTAAAAGAAAACTTCTTCTTCTGGTGTTATTTACTAATAGCTATCAAGAAATGTCATTTACGTGATCAGTAAATATAAACTAGGGACCAAGACGTTTTGACTTGCTCAAGCAATGAAACCAGATCTGTACAGCAGCTGCAACTGGAATTGCCACCTGCTTAATCTTGAAATGATTCACTGTTATTCTCCAAGGTCCATCTGTCTTCTGTACAGGCCAAATAGGAGAGTTGAATGAGGATGTGGTAGAAATCACTACCCTTTCATCTTTCAAGTTCTTGATGATGGCGCTAATCTCTGTGATCTCTCTAGAAGTATAATATTACTTTTGGTTTATTATTTGCCTAGGTAGAGGCAGTTCTACTGACTTCTACTGAACCTTCCTACCACAACAACCCTCACTCCACAGGTCAGGGAAACATCATGGACATTTTGGCCAATTTTGAGTATGTCTATTCCAATTATGTATTCTGGAACTGGAGAAATAACCAAAAGATGGGTTTGGGAAACTGAGCTAAAACTCTATTGATCACCTGACCTTCATAATCCCCTATTCTGTTTAATAGACCACAGTGATATTGTCAGTTGCCACCCCTGTATCCAATTATTTCCATTGCATTTTGGTTTCTTAATTCAGTTACTGCAGTACCCCCTATAAGGTCTGCCAATAGATAAGAATAATTGCAGAGTTCTTTTAGAATATTGGAACTCAATTCAAAGTTAATTTCTCACAGTAATGCTGACAGCTATGTCTTATGGACCCTCCCAGTGTGTGTAAGAGAGTCTTAAATGATAAAACCATTCTCAAGTTCCAAACTCCCTAACCTTTGAACCTATTTGTCTACATTAAACAAAGGTAAATCTGGATTTCTAATTCACTCACTCACTATGGACCATATTTTGGCCCATGTTTCATCCAACCAAATGAAAGTGTTAGAGTTCTTCTTAAATCCCTAAGCTGTAACACTAAATGAAGAATCTCTACTTACCAAGCCTGTGTCAATAAATTCAGCCTGATACAATCTTATATCCCTTCCATCATTATTCTACACCCTTGATATCCATTCACATGCATGTTCCTCAGATTTCTATACATATAAATTTTAAAGTACAGGTAGTTCTTTGGAGTGCAGTGCTTGGGTCACAGTTTGTACCTCCCATTTAGAGGTCTGTTGGGACTTGGATCTACTTATGGGTCTAGAAGAAAAGAGGGATGTTCAAGATGAATCAGGAAGAGAATCATCATTGTCTTGCATAGCAACAGCCTCAGAAGTCATTATAATTTCCTCAGGTGCTGGTCAACCTTCTTGGATAGGGATATAAAGGCCACCACCACAGGAGGTGGAGAGACCTCTTCTACTGGCAAGGAAGACTCATTAGGATTTAGGGACTCAAGGTCCCCAGTTTCATCAGCATCTTTACACACATCCCCATTTCAACTTAGAGGATCCCATTCTTTTCTAATCAATGCTTTCTTTTTAACAGTAAACACCCAGAGAGTCTGGGGATTCAGCTTTCATTATAATTCAGCAATCACAGGAAGAGATTTTGCATTTGAATTTCATCAAACTAGCCCTGCAGGTATAGGAAATAAGGATCTACTTAGGTCACACATAGAAGCTTTCATGTCCTTTATATTGTACTTGAACTTGGGATTCAAATCTCAAAACTCAACTTTTCCTTTCAATACTTTCTCCAGCAATATTAAATTTCCAAAAAATATTCAAAAACATATGCACAAACACCCAGATCCTTGCTCCTTACATGTGGTTGATTAGGGACTTTCAATGGAAATATTTTGTATTTCTCTATTGCCAGGTCATGCAATAGACTGTTGGTGCTCTCTTTATTACTGGGAATAGAGTCATTAGTATATTTAAATCTAATGAAATTAGAGATCCAATTCTAGAAACCCCAGACCAATTCAGAAAGAGAAAATTCTCTTTCTCTAGAATGGCTCTTAATATCAAAATCCTTATTAGTTTCAGTTTTCAGAGAAACAAAACCAAAAGGACTTTGGAGAAGCGCTAAATCATCTCTAAAATGCTTTACATTTCAATTGACTGGTTTACATGTCAAAGCAATCAAATTTCAAAAATTCCCACTGATTATACAAACCAATCCTAAAATTCATCTAGAGTCAGCAAGGTGGCCAAAATATTTTAACATAAATTGATTATGACTGGTTCCTGAATTATAGTAAAGTTTTCTGACATCTTCATTTTTTTATCATTTTATTTTGGTACTGGGGATTGGACTCAGGGGTGCTTAACCACTGAGCCATGTGCCCAGCCCTATTTTGTATTCTATTTAGAGACAGGGTCTCACTGAGCTGCATAGAGCCTCGCTAAGTTGCTGAGGCTGGCTTTGAAATCATGATCCTCCTGCCTCAGCCTCCGAAGCTGCTGAGATTACAGACATGTGCCACCATGCCTAGCTGACTCTTCATTTTTAATAAACAGTTCATGCATGTGGCTTTAAATTTCCAAATACAGAACCATGTAGAAAGCCCCAAGGAAATACCTTCTACATTGGCTAGAGGCTTTGGGGTAAAAAGATAAAAAATGAATTTCTCCCTAAGTATTGATGTCACTGAGGATCATTTTTGAAAATAAACCCTTATTTTACCAGAACATATCTCTGAAACTTATACATCCTATTGCATGGTAATCAATGGAATGACTGAAAACAAGTATTTTAGGGATCATATACACAATCAAATATTTTAAACAAGAAGCTTTAAAATACTCACTTATTTCTTGATGCTTTGAAACAGTAATGAAGTAAAAAGGATAGCACCTCTGGCTTTAGGAAGTTTACCTGGCACTAAGAAGCCATGTTCTTCTATCATACATAAATAATCACTGAACCAAATAAACACTGAACCAAAGTTTAAATCCTTTAAGCCCTCTCTAATACTCCTTTATTAAAACTACTGCATTTCCTATGATTAGTGTTCTTCTTTCCTGCAACAAAATAATAAACTCAACTTGTTTATGTAACTATCTGTTCCTGTGGTCTTTAGCTGATGGGAATTTAAAATGAAGTATAAATATATAGGACATGGATTTATAGCTCTAATATTTGCCTGTAAGTAAACCATTCTGGCTAGTTTGGATAGATTTGAGTTAAAGTTAAATTGAATTTTTCTGATACTTGCTTAAATTCAATGATTCTGAGAATTTGGGGGATAGATTAACATTAGTTTCATTTATTATAGATCAAATCACTGTTCCTGGTAAGTAAAGTCTATCAGCAATTACTAACTCTGTGTATGTATATAAAACAGAATGAGAAGGAAACCCAAAATGGAAGGACAGTGAGAGAGGGAAGGAAGGAGGAAAGAAAGGTAAAGGAAAGTAAGAAGATATACAGAGAACTTCTCCTTCTGCTTTCTATGTTTCATAGTCCTATTCCAGCAGAGTGGTCTTCAGGAATATCCATTTTGCTGTTTATGCTCCCCAAACTCCAGACACTCAATATGCCTATGCAGAAAGCCCTGGAAAAGCAGCCTACTAGGGTCACTCTTAGAAGTATGAGTTTAAATTGGTGTGTGGGGTGGGGTTCTCCTCTGAGATACATACACACAGGAAGCTCCCCCTCCCCAGACATAGAATTCTATGATTTGTGCTTTTCTTGCTCTGAGCTGCTATAGGAGCCACCACTAGCAGGGGAGTCTCCTTTCCTCCCAGGTCTGACCCTTAATTCTGAGAGGGTAATCTCCTCTCATATGGGTTCTCAGAATGCCCAAGTTTCCCTTGATTTGCTGGCTCCAGGAATGAGAGTTCCACCTTGCCCTTTCTTTGTCTATGACTTTAGTCTTTCATTCAGGACTTTTCCAACCTATTTAACCAACCCCCTCTACTAAATCCCCACTTTTACTAACCTCGTGTGATTTTGTTTCCTTTATAGCACCACTCTGACTGACACACTTGTGTTTATGAAGGGACCCTGATTAATATTAAATGTATTAGTTTTTCCTTTGGTGGCTATCAGTTGTCTTCTTGGCCTAAGCTTTTCCATGGTCACCTCTTCAACTTTCTGATTCATTTTTTGAATATTATTACTTCCTCTTCAATCTCTCTCACTTATCATTTACACTGTGTCCTATAAATTTCTACTGTCATTTTCTACATTTTCATGGGATTTTTGCTGCTCCATCATTATTAGTAAAATTCTTTTTTTCTCTCATTCAGTTTTTCATCTTTCACTGTCAAATTTAATATTTGAGATTCTCAATTTCTACATTTTACATTTCAATTAATTTTATACAGTGTTGAATTTGTCATTATCTCTATGCAATTATATTTCTTAAATATTAAATTAATATTTTAAAAGTAATCTTTTTTATTTAACCTATATTCATATATATATATATATATATATATATATATATATATATATATAAATTTCTTGGTGAATAGTTTCTTTGATTAATATAAACTAATTCCTATGTGCTTTTAAAAGGTATTCCCCTTTAATTCTCTTTAATATTATATTAATATTGACCCACTGATCTAATTTTAAAATATATTCTCAACATAAATATTTTATGTGTCTCTTCATGGTTTTTCAGAAGTATTAATTAGATGAATAAGACAAATAGAAACGTGTTCTGCTGGTTAAATTTTACATTATGACTATAACAACACTATAGTTAACTCTCATCATCTGGCGATCCTCCTTTCCTTTTACTTATTTCAGATCAAATCCATTTTATTAGTTTCACATATCTATTAAACACCATTTTTCTATGGATATGGATATGTCTTATGTCCTCAGAGAATACAGAGTATTGTCTCTATCTGTATGGTATTTTCACATCAATGATATCATTTTTTCTCTTTGATGTATAACCTGATTTTTGTATGTTATTTTTCTTTTTATGTTAATATAATTAGATCCAACACATCATTCACTAGAGTCATAATATTCCATTCCAATTACTTCTAGTACCTAAAATGGCACATTTTAACAGCAGTTTTCATTTTGCTTTGTCATAAAAAGAATGCAATGAATAATCTTACGGCAATAATCTGAGCACAACACAGAGAAATCAATAGATGCTGAAAGAATTACACACTCAGTTCATACCTAGAATTTGCCCATTACATATGCCCCTTCTCTAGAAAGAAGTACCCCTGGCTTCTAAGCTCCAAACCCTATGCTTGAGTCATTTAAAGCATCAGGAGCTTATGATGTCTCCAGTCTCTCAGGTTATAAGGACAGAAAGGGAAGAAAGAAAATAATAATAAGAACATGGGTCTGCTAATCCAGGGACTATATTTTTGAGTTTTATGAAAAGAACTGTTAAAGTGACTATTAAATTGAGTGGATTCTCTAGGGTACTCAAAAAACAAAACAAAACAAAAAGCCTGTGTAAATGAAACCACTAAGAAGAGACTAGGAAACAGAAAGGTCATACTGAAATCAATAGAGCTAGCAAGTGGCAGAGCTGTGACTCAAACCCACACACATCTTTCTGAATAGCGCTCTGATTAGAAAATACAGCTGGGAATGACTCCAATATAAGATAGAGATAAAATACTTTACACCCAATTAAAACTGAATTTCAAATATACAATAATATTTTATTTTAAGCATATCTTGTGCAATATTTGTTGTGTATTTGAAAGTCAAATTTAACAGAGTGTCTTACAATTTTATTTACTAAATTCAGCAGTTCTATCAATATTTATCTTTTGTGACTAACTCTAACTCTAAAGTCTTGGTTTCCTCCTCCATTTTTTCTTCACTGAAAAGAATGTTGAAAACATTTACTCTGTTTGTTTAAAGGCATATTTCTGGACTTGCCTGGTACCCTGTGGATCCTAGGAAGTTTTAAATGTGTTCTTGTTTTTGAGTTCCTCAACCAACAACAGAGTAGTGGCTTCTATGCCTTGATAAGAAATAGAGCTGTGTCTCTCTAGGGTAACTCTGTCTCTCAAATAATGTGTTATAGAAAATGGATGTGTACTTCCCTATTCTGCTGATAAGCTTTTCTGGTCATCATCATGTACCTAAATTTTTAAAAATAAATCCTAACATAGCATGTTTGTGAAACACATATCTGTAATTGATTATCAATAGTATTATACAGATTTCACCATTGCTTAGGGAATGGCATAATCCCTAAAGTGACAACCTCATATTTATCATCTGTACTGTGCCAGTGCACTATAGAGTGATTTATCTATTCTTTACAAATATTTATTTGACAAATAAAGATTATATGTATTCAAGGTATAAAATATGGCAATTTGATATGAATTTTGTAATGATTACCACAACCAAATTAATACATCCATTACTACCCATGCCACTATTAGATCTCAGAATTTGTTAATCTTATATAGTTTTGTACCTTTTAACCAATGTATCAACCATTTATTTCCCCACTCCATCTCCTGCTAACCACCATTCTAATCTTGCTTCTACAAGTTCAATTTTTTTATTTCACATAAAATTAAAATCATACAATATTTGATTTCTGTGTCTCATTTCACTTAGCATATGATTCAAGTTGTTTTCCATGGTCCTTGGTCTGATGAGTGATTTTTGATAAAATCGTAGACATTTTGAACATTATGTTAGGAAGTTCTTAATCATATATAAATATTCCATGTCAATAAACCATTTCTCTAATATGTCTAACCTGTAGATACTAGCTAATTTTGTGACCTTTAAATTTATTTAACTTCTTTATTTTCATGTGGTGCTGAGGATCGAACCCAGGGCCTCGCACATGATAGGTGAGCGCTCTACGGCTGAGCCACAAACCCAGCCCCTGTGACCTTTAAATTTAGTGGTCAAAGGTTGAGTCAGTGCTATTCTGGTTGGCTTTGTTCTGATTCTGCTAGTCTCCCATTTGATGCATTCAGGTACCACCTGTGTGTCCAGTGCCACTGGGTGGGCTCATGAAAAAATAGGCCTGGCTGATAGTGCAGTGATGGACTAACTTGTAACTGCTGCATGCATGGACAGTGGGATGGATTCCTGGCTGGAGCCTGCTAACTATGCTATGATGGTGGCTACTACTGCTTTGTTTGTTGAGAAGGAAAGATCTCTCCACTACATCATTGCCAGCATTGTTTTTATAGTTCCTTTGTCTAGAAATAACAGGTTTTTCTTGTTTCCTTTTGTTTTTTTCCGATGTCTGTTGGAGCTTCTTGGTTACAGGCCTTTTGATACCCAGGCATGATTTTATAAAGATAAAAAAGATAAGCCCAATGGACTCATAGTGGTAACTCTCCTCAAGTCCTCAGTTCCCTGCAGGGTCAACTTCTTCCTTTACCTTCAGAGTCCTTTCTTGATTGTTTGCCACAATTATTCCTATGATATTATGGGTGAAGGAGAAAGAAAAATGAATCTGCATTATTTTTTTTTTCCTGGAACTAGAAATCAGTGGTATCATTGTTTTCATACTTCCATCTTCATAAATACTTGTCCAAAAATTTACCAGTGCCCTTAGCCCAGGCAGCTCTGCAGTAGCTGGTTTACCAAATTCTCTATCTGGAAGACTGATACTCACTCAATATTCTCCTTCTCCTGTCATTCCAAAATTATCAAACATCCTTGTATATATTCTTATTATAGTTCTGGGGTTGTTGTAATAAAGTAGGGACATTATTAAAAAATATCTTGGTGGAGGAAAAATCTCATTCTTAGATATTACTCAGGATCTGTGTCCTCATTTGCATTGTTTTGATGTCCAAATTCTAACAGCTTTTTGTTGTTGTTGTTGTTGTTCTGCCTCATGTATTCATTTGGTTTTAACATGATGAGTCACAAGTGAATCACTGAGCTATGATGCAAAGCTCTGACTCAGGATGAATTTAAGGTACAATAGATAGAGACTGTTAACCTTTTGAGCCACACTGTCCGGAGCTATTGAATGTTTGCACAAGCTTTGGGAATGGTTTTGAAATGTACTGATTTGATATCCCTTTCAGCAAACACATCTGTTATTTCAAATTCTATGGTGGTCCTAAACAGAGACAGAGGCTGGATTAGAGGCATCTGACAGGAAACCCATGATTAACCATCCTTTTCTTTCACTTTAATCCATTGTTTCAAAAATCCTTTTATTTCACTCGATGATTTTTTTTGGAAATTGATGGTATAATCTCTTGTAATATGATATTCATTTATTCATTCATTGCATTGAAGCTGAGGATGAATTTGTACTTCCCAGTTTCTTTGGAAAGCTAATGTAAAACTTATTGTTATGCTGATATTCTGGTTTCTATGACAACTGGGTTATGCTCCCTAATGGCTAGAGGTAGAAACAGATTGCAAGGATATTTCCAAGCATCTGTAATAAGCCTATCAGGGGTCTATCATCCTTATGACTAGTGTGTGTGTGTGTGTGTGTGTGTGTGTGTGTGTGTGTGTGTGTTTCTGTGTTTGAAGTAGTAAAATATTTTATTGGAAAACCTGGTTCTGATCTCCTCTATAACTTGAGAGATACTGTCAACTATTCACAAGGAGAGATGTAAGTAGCTGAGTCACTGGTTACTTATTTAATTCCCTTGTTTCTGTGTTCTAAAATAGCCCAACATCTGTGCAGGGAGAGCCTAGTTAGTCTTTGGTACTTGCAATTGGATTCTTTTGGTGGATATAGAATTAAATTTGGAAAAAAAAAAGAGTTCTAAGTTAAAATTATTATTTCATAAATTTCATATTTTCATTTTAACATTATATATTAAAAAACTATCCTGACAAAATAGTTATTATGAAAACAATGGAATTTTTGTGAAGGCCCAAATTTCCTCTAAATTACACTATATAGTAAATGCCAAAATAATCAGTTATCAAGAGTTCCTTTTAATTATAGAAAGTCATTCTAAAATTGATTTAGTGTCCTGAAGGTTCCAGAAGAGCCAAAACATTTGTATTATGTAAGGAGAAGCAAAATTATTTCTCTATTCTCATAGCTGGTACAAATAATTAATTTTATATAAAACAGATTAAAATGGGAAAAGCATAGAAATATATGTTTTATGTGAAATGGGAGTCCTTATAAGGAAATAAAGAACCAAAGAAGGAGCAAAACCTATATGTTTTTTATACTAGGTTGAGAGAGGCAGATAGAGAAAACTAACTTAATTATGTAGGGAGGCTAAAGGAAGATAAGAATTATTTTAGCAGGTTCTGTTTGTACAGAATTGTTTCATCTGTGACTCCCTGTTGAAGAATGTTCCTTTTTTTTTTTTTTTTTTTTTTTTTTGGTACAGGGAGAGTATATTCACATGGGAGTTTTAATTTTCTGTTTTCAGAAAAAAAAGAGTTTCAAATTCCCTTCTTGCTCCTGCTGTTTCCCAAGTGCATTCAGCTAAAAAAATAACCCTTATTTGCCATACTGTCATATTTGGGGTGACATATTCTGCCATCCTTCAATTAGATATGACCATTATGAGCTGCCCATTTATTACAAAAATAATCTCTTTACTCAATGCTTTTAATAAACACACCATTCAGGATCCTTTAAATTTCCAAAGGCACATAGTACAAGAACCTTTAAGTTAATAGCTTATAATTAAAGTGATGTAGATGTGGAATAAAAGTGACAAAAATTCAAATTTTTGTCCATAGGTGTTGCTGTTCATGTGGATCATTTTAAGAAATGTGTGTTTATTTGGAAATCCATACATCTGATTTCTTTTCCTTGAGGGATATGTTAATTAACAACCCAAGTAAGAGGCTGTCAGAATACAGATTCCCATTTGGATAACTTAAAAGTACTTTTAAACATTTTTATTGGTGCATTATAATTATACATAATAGTGGGATTCATTTTTACATATGCATATATGTACATAATATAATCTAGCAAATTTTATCCCCAAGGCCCCCTACTCCTTCCCAGTGGCCTCCTTTCTCTAATCTACTGGTCTTTATTCTATTGAAAACTACTTCTTGATTGGTGGTTATATTTCAACCTTACAGCAATGGTAGAAGATAAAATATTATCTTTGTTAAAACCATGGGAAGAAAACCTCCTATTTTTGACAAATTGTTTCTTTATCATTCTTATAAAATTGAATTTATAGGGCATGAACTGGGCAAGAGCAATATTTGCTCTTTATACTAATTCATATTTGCCTATAAAAATTATGGTAAATTTTAGAAGATCTGGATCAGGGTAAATGATGCTATATTGGTACTTGAATAATATCGAAGATGTCTGGGATTTTAGAGCTACTCTAATGTAGGTTAGGTATTGTTTAGTATCATGAACTAATGGTAAAAGATAATATGAGAAAGAGAAATAAAGAGAGGGAATAGAGAATCAAGTGAGGTAGCTATGGTTATAGAAAATGAAATGAAATGTCTGTAAGTCTATACAAACTTGGTAGTAAAAGCTATATTTAAGAGAGGACACTGAGTGATGTAATAGTACATTTGGATGTTGTTCATTTAATATATTTTCCTAGTATTTGTTTATATTAAGCATGCAACATTTTATCAGAAAAAAACACTGAAATTTATAAATCAAGGGTATGCAAACAATACATAATCAACATGATTCATACTAAGATACACAGAGATATAAACAACAAATCCATGCTCAAATGTGCTACAAACATTTTTTAAAAAATAAAGACTTTTAGCCATAGAAATAAATCTATGAAAAGCACAAAATATTGGAAGTATATATTCACACTGTCTCTTTTTTTAGTTTTTCTAATGAGCATTCATAGGGTCAGAACAAATGAGATTAAAATATTAAAACTACAGAGTGTAGTAGAACACACTTGGAATTCCAGAAGCTCAGGCGGCTGAGGCAGAAGGATCAAAAGTTCAAAGCCAGCCTCAGCAACTCAAAGAGACTCTAAGCAACTTAGTGTGACCTTGTCTCAAAATAAAAAGTAAAAAAAAAAAAAAGGCTGGGGATGTTTCTCAGTGGTTAAGCACCCCTGGATTAAATCACTGGTGCCATAAAACAAAAATAAAAATAGTATACCTTGCCCTTTTGGAAAGCACAGTCACACACACTTGTGTATACACACACACACAGACACACACGTTTATATTTAATAGAGTAGAATATTACTGTTGTTGGTTATATTTCTGTGGTTGGGTACCTAACAACTGTCATGGGTGTTTTCCCTGCCATGCTATGTAGACAAATAGTTTGGCTTGTATATGCCATTTATCTATATCTCTACATTTTCATAGAAGAGAGAGTCAAAATAATAACTTTCTCTTGTAAAGTGATGATGTTTGGTATATGATATGAACACATGTATAAGCATATACTTTGAAATATTATGCCTTATTAATAATTTCATTATTTATGAAGTAATAGGGAATAATGTCAAAATGTAAGAAGAAAATCTAAAAACATAAGCTATTAAATGATCTCTCATCTAAAAAATAAAATTAAGAAAAAACTCATTAGATTTCACACATATTCAACTTTTCTTGTCTTTTCCCAAATGTAGTTTTTTTTTTGTGCTCAATTAAGAGTATATACAGACATAAGGCCTATAGTTGGTTGGAAATCCAGGATCTGTTTCACAATAATTGTATGTTCTAACTTTAAAACTGACCTATATTTTCTACTTTAAAAAAATAAGATTATGATCTATGCATTGGGGTGCATGCCTGTAATTCCAGCAACTCAGGAGGCTGAGGCAAGAGGATTGTGAGTTCAAAACCAGCCTCAGCAACTAAGTGAGGCCCTAAGCTACTGAGCAAGATGCAGTCTCAAAATAAATAAATAAATAAATAAATATTGTAGCTCAGTGGATTTAGGGTTTGGATGTGAGGTGTCCCCCAAAAGCTCATGAGTTAGAAAATGCAATAAAGTTAGAGGAGAAATGATTGTATTAGAGAGCCTTAACCCAAATAGTGAATTAACTCCCTATTGGGATTAACTCTGATAACTAAAGGCAGGTAGGGTATGGCTGGAAGAGGTGGATCATTGGTGGCATGCCTTTGGGGTATATATTTTGTATCTGGAAAGTGGAGTCTCCTTTCCTGCCTGATCATCATGTGAACTGCTTTCTGCCATTCTCTTTTGTCATGATGTTCTGCCTAACCTTGAGCCCTGAGTAATGGAGCCTGCTGTCCATCAACTGAGACCTCTTAAACCCTCAGCCTTCAATATTTTCCCCTACAATTGTTCTGGTCAGGTCTTTTAGTCACTGCAGTGAAAAAGCTGACTAAAACAGTGGTATGGCACACCTAGCTTTGATCCCCAGTAATAAAGAAAAAAAGATATTGAAATGTAGTGACATAATAATCTTAAATAAAATAATGAGACAAGAGTAGTCAAAGATTTTTTATTTTTTATTTGTTCTAATTAGTTATACATGATAGCCGAATGTATTTTGACATACTGTACACAAATGGAGTCCAACTTCTCATTCCTCTGGTTGTACACAAAGCTGAATCACACCGGCTGTGCAATCATACATGTACATAGGGTAATAATGTCTGTCTCATTCCACTGTCCTTCCCAATCCCAAACCCCCTCCACTCTGCTCAATCCAAGTTTCCTCCATTACTCCTTAGCCTCCCCTACATTGTGGGTCAGCATCACCATACCAGAGAAAACATTTGGCCTTTGGTTTCTTTGGATTAGCTTATTTTGCTTAGCATGATATTCTCCAGCTCCATCTATTTACCAGCAAATGCAATAATTTCATTCTTTTTTAACACTGAGTAATATTCCATTGTGTGTATATATAGCACATTTTCTTTATCCATTCAACTGTTGAAGGGTATCTAGCTATTATGAACTACTGCACTGCTATAAATATTAATGTGTCTTCATCACTGTAGTATGCTGATTTTAAGTCCTTTAGGTATAAACTGAGGAGTGGATAGCTGGGCCAAATGGTGGTTCCATTCAGGTTTTCTGAGGAATCTCCATACTGCTTTCTATAGTGGTT
This sequence comes from Spermophilus citellus, assembly GCF_964194105.1. Taxonomy (NCBI): domain Eukaryota; kingdom Metazoa; phylum Chordata; class Mammalia; order Rodentia; family Sciuridae; genus Spermophilus; species Spermophilus citellus. The sequence continues at coordinate 104,617,430 of NC_138190.1, forward strand.
ACATCAATTTGCAGTTCCACCAGCAATGTATGAGTGTACCTTTTCCCCCAAATCCCCACCAACAATTATTGTTCCTTGTGTTCTCGATAATTGCCATTCTGATTGGAGTGAAATGAAATCTTAGAGTAGTTTTAATTTGCATTTCTCTAAGTAGTCAGAGATTTACAACAAAACAAGAAGTGATGAAACAGAGAGAGAAAAGTGTCAGATTTGGTCATACAGAAAACCAGTAATGATCTGACTTTTCCAATTCAAACCTGTGTGATGTTCAGCAACAGCACAAGTTCCTTCCCAGCATTTAGTCAAAATATAAACAATCTTGGTAATTTTTCCCACTAAAATGGCCAAAAATAAAGAATCCCTATGACACTGAGGTTCTTTCATTATTATTGTTAAAGGTAGCATTCACATATTCACTGCCCATTGACTTGGTTTTCCTATTTTTGACTTGCTCCCTTTACAGCCTGAACCAATTAACCGCTCATTATACAAACCTACTGCACTCCACTACGAAAAGGTCACAATATTGATGCCAAACATAGTGAAGAAAACCTACCAGCATAGCACAATATGGGCCAGATTTACTGGGCTTAAGCAATGATCCTAAGGTTCCTGAGTACTGGAACTACAGGCTTACCATGACAATCAACCGTTTCCCTATTTTTGATTTGTGGTTGCTTAATAAATTTCATTTCTCTTCCCAATACAATAGGAGGCAAAGTTTAGAAAAATATGTATCTGCTGGCAACTTAAATGCTGAAAAATAGAGGTTATAATGCTTATGCTAAAATCTGATGCTCCCAGGAACGAGGTGTGGCTCCCTATTATTTAGTATTACCTTGATTTTTTGATGCTGCTATTTATCCTTCACATGCCAAATAAAACACAATGCACTTTTGTGTCCTCCTACCATTCCTAGGATTGAAGATGGCATTTTGACTCTGTCAGAAAAGGAGACTAAGAGTCAGAGCATACCACTGAAGAAGCTGAGACACACACAAATTTTCTGAAGGACTCTCAAGTTAGAAAAGTTACCCTCAGAGCTATACCAGTATTTCACAATCAAGAGAAATGATGACAGATAGGATGGGGGCCATGGTATATGTCTTGTTGCTCACCTCACAGAGAAACAGATGAAAACTTTATTTTGTATATGGGCATGATACTGTCCCAGCTTGATGGTACAAAGAACACGGTGGCTTCTTTAGTAGGAATCCCTGAGGAGAACCATGAAGGATATCTTCTCTTTGCTTCTAAAATATGAGAATAACTGCTTCTTAACTCTGAGACAAATTCTGTCCCCTTGAAATATGTATACAGGTCCTTACTAATAAATATGAATATTCCCCTTCAACTCAAAATCTTCATTCTACAACTGTCCATGGATCATGGTCTGTAATAGCCATGAGGCCATGTAGGGTCTTACCTTGGAAGTGAGCAAATTGCTGTATTTCCTCAAGGGAAAAATCAGGTTCCAAGTGTCAGAGGTCCAGATTGACTTGTCAATGACTGGAAAAAAACCAGGAACTCTGTGGGAGTTAATCACTTGTCAGACACCTTTCTTTCTCCTTTCATTGCACATATGTGTTTCCAAACAATGACCCGTGTGTCATCGCACAGGCAGAACTCGTTATGTGGCTTGCCTTCCTCTGTACGTGGAAGTTTTGATATCTCCAGGTTCTGCAATAGTGATATTTCTCCAAAGCGTCCTGAGAGTTCATGGGCACCCTAGCCACACCAATCAACTTATCCTCCTGACAGCCCAGAGGAATCTGGTAACAAGAGCATGTCAGATCAGATCTTATGCATTGTTCAGGGGCAAAAGAAATCTATTCCCGTACATGGCCTTAGCTCTGTGTTGTGAATGAAGTCATCACATTTTGGGTGTTAGCATTTTCTGTGCATCTTCATTCGCTCAGCTATAGCAGTGTGAATCAGAGGTGAGCCTTTTTGATCTGGTTCAATGCCGATGTGGTAATGACAAATGTAATGTGTCATGGAAATGACACGCATCTTGTGACTCAAGAGCCAAAGAACTTTCTCTATTGACTACCATTGAAGTAATAACTTGTGGCTGGATTGAGATTTAAAAAAAAGCAGTGCTAGGGATTGACTAGGCCTTCCATGCATCAGGAATGCCTCTCAGAGTTTCCCCTGATGGGTTAGTCAGATTGGGTGTGGGTTCTTGATGGCCAATGATGGCAAATGTCAGAACCCTCATGAAACCAAACGAAGTCCTGAAATACACAGGAAAGAGCATCTCAGAGATATTTCTCATCCTTGAGTCTGTGGTTCAAATGCAGCAGCTTGGGAGCTCAGAGATTTTGGTGTTCCTTCACAGCCAAGCAGGCAATAAGTCGACCCCAAACAAATCCTCACTGTGACTGTGGTGGCAATCAGAATCCTTCATCAATTGTAAGCTTTCTCCATCATCTATTCCTTGAACAGTTTGTTCCACACAGTACCATTAATATAAAGGTAGCTAAGTATGTCCCTTAAGCATTTGTTCATCCATTACCCTTGTGATTGGTATAACTTGCAGAGCTGACGCTCCAGTGATGAATAGAACTCTGGGAGTGAGAGACATAGAGACACAGATTGCATATATGTTTATATATATATGCATGTGTGTGTGTGTGTGTTTCATATATGTTTCCAATACATATGTATATGTGCGTGCGTGCGTGCGTGTGTGTGTGTGTATTTCACACTGTAGGCAGTGCTATTTCTATACAGGGAATATGACATTTTGTTTTTTTATGAGAAGCATCTATGTGATTGAGTCCTAGGACTTGGATCAGATATAATTACAGGCAGGAAAGGCTGAAACTGTGAATCAATTACAAGCCTGTGCAAAGTCTATCATGACGGTGTGTTTGTGTGAGTCTGTCTGGGTCTCTGTGTATTTCTTAGAGGGAGAGGGTGTTGGGTTCTTCCTGTTGTGTGGGAGATGCTGGCAGCTCTTGCTGAGAGGAGCCTGAAGAGGCTGAGTCACCAGTCAGTGTTTTTCCTTCATTGATTCTGTGAGGGCGACTATGCTAGCTGGGCCTTTTGATGTCTGGTTTCATAAAGCAGAGCTCTCTGACCTTTTCTAAGTAAGCACGGTGCTGAGGACAGCTTTTCCCTCAGTATTTTCAAGACGTGTGGCACATGTCATAAAAACCCTCGGGGTAATAATATTGAAGGTACGTTAGAAACAGACACAATCAATGTTGGCAAGATTTTTCAGTGAAGTGCCAGATATTAGAAATTTCATTTTGGATATTCATAGGTCTTTGTTCCAGACCAATATCAGCTCTGCCATTCTCTCAGAGAAGAAGCCACGGAAATCAAAGGGCTGTTGTGTTCCAATAAAATTGATTAGAAAGAAAAGGAGACGTGGCAGGACAGATACTACTCTCAGGCCATCATTTCTTAGCCCCTGATAGAAAAGATTAGATACCTAAGTGTTTGCAGGTGCCTCATGCTATCCTTCTGGGCCGTAATACATCATCATTTTGCTCATCACAGACATACCTGAGGCTGAGTTTGGACACAAACTGTCTAAAGGTAAAGCTGTGTCTTTTCTAGCCACTAATTCAAATCTCTGTGTGGCTGTCCTGTACTTGTGGCATAAGGCCCAGGCTCCCTAGAAAGACTCCTTGAGGAAAGTGTGGGTGCCTGCCAATAGATATCGATTTTGATGGAGTTAATAGGAACACTTTGAAAGAAATGTGTTGTCTCTTTAGTCCTTCTTCCTGATATTCATTCAGGATATCTGCTGAGAGAAGAGCCAGATGGTAGATTAGAGGTATCTAAATATGTCAGTTCCACATTTCTTCAATGCCCTGATTTTGTGGTCTGGCCTCTGAGATCAGTGTTCCTCCTTTCCCACTGTTGCCCCTTCCTTCTGATCATTGGCAATGCCCCGGGGAGAAGGAAACCTAGGGGAGCAAGGAGCAGGTGCAATTCCCATTCTGCTTCCTCATGCTTGCAATGTCACCCAACAAAGGCCCTTCACCCAGCAGTGCCTTGTTGTTGCTTTAGGGCAGGAAGGTCCAGAGGAGATTTTCTTTCAACTTCAGGGACACAGGAGAAGGAACCGTCTCAGAAAGTTCAACTAGCAGCGGCATGCTGCTGGCCTTTCCCTCCTCAATATCTGAATCCCAGAACAGAGTTAGCCCTCCTCCCATACTTTGCTTCCACTCAGGCCAATTTGCTTTTCTCTCTCCTTATGCTCTCTGGAAGTTACTTTAAAGGCACTGGAAAAACAACCAGATGCACTGCTTTTAACATGAAACAATGGACTGAACACTGAAGTTGAAGGTCATTGTTCACTACAAGCAGTGATCCTGGTTTTCCCAGTTTTCACATGAGTCCCATTTCCTCAGCTTTGGATATGGCACTCGGGTTGCTTTTTCTATGGGTTCTTAGGTTATTTTGTTCCAAGGGATAACTGTGTAATGGTGTTCCAAAAGTATGGGCATTTCACACAAATTAAGCAGTGTTGATTTAAAGGCTCATATTTTCACCTGGTATTTTTCTTCTGTGCAAAATATCTACCTTTGTGTGTCTACTTTTCCCTTTTATAAAAGCACTTGGCAACCTGGGGCCAGGGGAGAGGCTTTTCCTTCAATCTAAGAAAGGCTGTCACCAAAACAAACTGCTATTAACATCAGGGTTCCTGATGACAGACTAATCTTCAACCTAACATCAAAAGACCAGGAGGTTGGCTCTGGCCACTTCTTTGACTCAAGAACTACTCATATACAAATAATTTAAAGCCTTTCCCATTAAGCCGTGAGGTACTGGCATTGCTTGCTGTAGGGCTAAATATGTGTAAATTGAAAAGATTAGTGTGGCATTATTGTTTGTTTGCTACAATTCAGCTTCTCTCCTTCACAGACTGGTCAAGTCACCTAATCAATCAAGGACAGTGAAAGAGGCTTACCTTGCAGCAAGAGATAATCCAAGAAGCCCCACTGGCCCATGCTCAGCATTCCACAGACTCTACCCCAGCCCCCTAACAGCTCATACCATTTCACCAAGTAATTGACATGTTCAGTAAACATGCTATTTTACCACTTGCCATTATCTAAGGGAACTCCAAGCCTAGAATCTTGTTCTCCTTCTATAAATGTTCAAAGCCACCACTTGGGAAATGTGGGAATCTAAATTCCTACTTAATATATTATGAAAGCATGGATGTTTATTGCAAGACTTTCCTTTCAAGTAAAGTGGCAAAATTCACTGTAATAAAAATACCTGAGAAAATGTGAAGGACTTACGTGGCAATATTACTTCTTTATCATTCTCAGTTCACTACAAGCAGTGATCCCGTGAAAGTAGAGTGTGGAGAAATCCCCTTAGTAATATTTGCCTTTCATATTCATTTGATTACGAATCCTAACCTTTTAGACTTAAACGGGTTTTTCCCCAGGTCTTTCGCAAGTACTGGATATGTATGTAAATGCAAGGTCCTCTGAGAAATTGAGGGGAGATTAAAAGAGTTAGGGTGATCATCAGCCTCTTTTACTGCTGGAGAGGTCCTGTGGGGCAGGAGCCAGAGAACACAGTGACGGGGCAGCTTCATGGCTTTCCCTGAGGATATCTACATATTTTTTTTACATATTTAGTTTTTTTTTCATACACTATGAACCAAATTATTACTTTTATGTTTCTGGGGTGAACCCCATCCAAGCCAGTCACAGTAAAATGCACACAAATGAGAACCCTGATGGATGTATTTGCTTATAAAGGCTATTCATGAAATCCACAAAATACACATGTGGGCAGAATAAAAATTTGAAATCCAGACACATTTGTTTACACCAAACCTTTAAATCGACTGTTACAACTTTCAAGGGGGATTCCTATGATGGGGGGAGAAGAGGTGAATATCCTTATATGACATGACCCACTCCTTCGTGGGGAACACACACAGACCTGCAGGCAGGCCTTGTCCTCAGGTGATGGTGGAATATCTGAGGCCTGGAGAGTGTTACCTGAGTGCCTTGTCCCTGGTTGCCCAAGTGTCCTGGGTTATTTCCCTTTCAGTGTCCCTGTGCAGAATTCTAGCTCTGGTCAGCAGGTGGCACCTTTCTATACTCCTGTGACTCCTCAGAAGGAAGTTTGTGGGAAGGATGCTTATGGTACAACATGGAGCACACAATACAAATGTACAGAAATCTATGCATGCATTGGGGTGACAAAGCTGCATTCGCCAAATGAGGGAGACTGGAATGTAATGACTTGGAATGATGTGCAGTTGCATGAGCAAAGTAAATTCAAGAATGACGTGCATTGGATAGTTCTTTGTCTGGGAAAAGTGCCACTGAAATAAGGTAGACATGCCAGCATTCCACCTTCTCCTTAGCTCAGGTGGAGGGATTCTGTGGGTTGCACCCAGACCTGAGGGCTGCAGAGTCCTGGAGTTCCACCCTCTGATTTCTCCTCCTGTGCAATGTTGTCTGCACTTCCCTTTCTGACCCAGGAATGTGTTATAAGTGTTGGAGAGACAGGTGAGAGAAGTTGTTGTTTTGAAAGTCAGCTTGTTGTTGGACTCTTACGAAGCAGTCATATGACCATCTTCCTTAATTCTACAATCCAAACTGCTCTTTTTGATTTTAATCCATTTTTATTCTGAAACAACTTATGGAGACTATGAAATATAAATAATATTATCTTAAGAGTATAGCACATTAGGGCTGGGGTTGTAGTTCAGTGGTAGAGTGCTGTCCTAGCATGTGTAAGGTACTAGGTTCAATGCTCAGCACCACATAAAATAAATTTAATGAAAGGTATTGTGAGGCTGAGATTTGTGGCTCAGTGGTAGAATGCTTGCCTAGCATGTGAGAGACACTGGGTTTGATTCTCAGCACTTCATATAAATAAACAAAATAAAGTCCATTGACAACAAAAGAACTTTAAAAATAAGTATTGTATCCATCTACAACTTAAAAAAACAATATAGCACATTGTAGCACTTCATGCTAACATGATGGGTTTTTTGATTCCTACAGTTTTTTCATGCAATCATAGATACTTACATGCAGATTATAGAAAACATTTTTCACTCAATATTGTATTTAAGCCACTTTTCATGAAAATAAATATTTGTCAAAGTTCTTTGTGATTTTTAAAGCAATTTGTTTCTAATATTCACCTTTAGAAATTTCAAGCAATGAAAAAAATATATAACATGGAAGATGAATTTTTTTCTCAATCTTCTTTTCTTAATCCAAAATTCTTTTGCTGTTTTTGTATATATTTTCCCATTTTCTGTATAGATTTTAGAAATATATATTACAATACATTTGTATATTTTATCACTTGTGTTGACTTCAAATTTTGTTTTCTAAATATTTTTATAATAAATACATATATTTGTTTATACATGCTCTTATATGCAATATACATATATAAGTTGTAATTTTATTTATGCATATATAGTTTGATGATAATATGCACAAATCTTTTTCTTGGAACAGTAGATTATCTCACAAATAGGAAGGATTCTACTTCAGACAACTGAGACAACTTGGCTATCAAATCATAGGTGTCATCTGAGAACACAGTAAAACTTGTAAATATCTGGTATCTGATGAGTAAGTCATCTTAATTTCTTCTCAGGAAGACTTATATACCTTTCTCACAAAATTCAGTTGATTCAGTCAGAAATAACTTCCTAAGCTCTAACACATACACACACACGCACACACACACACACACACACACACACACCATATTCACATGAATTCTGATATTAATTCATGTATACTATAATTAATGCCTATGTACATTCCTGCCAATTTTTTTTCTAATTTTGGTATTACTTTCAACTTCAATTACTCACTTATTATCAAAATTCTTGGGAAAAAATCTAGAATAATGTTTAAAATTAAAAAGAAATAGGCCTCGGTTTGTGGCACAGTGGTAGAGTGCTTGCCTAGCATGTGTGAGGCACTGGGTTTGATCCTCATCACCACATAAAAATAAATAAAATAAAGGTTCATCAACAACTAAAAAAAGAAATTAAAAAGAAAGAAATATATAAAGCATTAGTATCCCAATAATCCAGGAATACTTACTATAAATATTTCGATCCATATACCCCAGGATTTTAATCCTACTTATACATATGCTTATATAAAATATCAAAGCTATTTAAGAATGTACAGTTGGGGCTGGGGATGTGGCTCAAGCGGTAGTGCGCTCGCCTGGCATGCGTGTGGCCCGGGTTTGATCCTCAGTACCACATACAAACAAAGATGTTGTGTCTGCCAAATACTAAAAAATAAATACTAAAAAAATTCTCTCTCTCTCTCTCTCCCTCTCTCTCACTCTTTCTTTTAAAAAAAGAATGTACAGTCCATTTAGATATTTGTCAATATTCACATTTGCTAACATCTTTTTAGAGGTAAACTCCTTTTAAACAGTACTATAAATACATATTAAAGTAATGTTTATTGTTTTGTTACAAAAGAATTACATGCCTGATAGAAACAAAGATGAGGAAAATACATTAAATAAAAATATTTAGCTGTTCCTTCACAGTGCGCTTTGATCCTATAAACACACTCTTTTTTTCTCAATCTAATAAAACCTTGTGTTTTCTTTTTCTGAGTACATCAGAGTTGTATATAAAAGTTGGGTTCATTTTGATATAACCATACCTGAACAGAATTTAATTTACCTAATTTCAGTCCCTGGTACCCACTCTTTCCCATCCCTCCTCCGTTTCCCTATTGCCCTGACTACCACACATTTATTATTTATTTTAATTATTGATACACACACACACACACACACACACGAAGGTAGAATTTACTGTGGTATATTTATACATGTATTTAGCATAGTTTTATCAAATTAATTTTGCATTTACTCACCTTTCCCTCCTCCCTCCCACTAAATCTCCTTCTTCTATTCCAATAATCTTTCCTCTATGATATCCAAGCAGCTCCACTCCCCTACTTTCCCTCACTTTGCTCTATTTTCCATGTATAAGAGAAATCATTTGACCTATGATTTTCTGAGTTTGTTTTATTTCACTTAGCATGATGGTCTCCCATTCCATTCACTTGCAGGAAAATGCTATAATTTCATTATTCTTTATGAGTAAGTAAAACTCCCTTTTGTGTGTGTGTGTGTGTGTGTGTGTGTAAACAATTTCTTAATTCACTCACCTGTTGATGGGTATCTGGGCTGGTTTCATATCTTGGCTCTTTTGAGGTGCATTGTAATAAACATGGATGTGGCTGTATCACCATAACATGCTGATTTTAGTGCTTTGGGATATATTACTGAGGAGTGGGTTAGCTAGGTCATATGGTGGGTCCACTCCTAGCATTTTGAGGAATCTACACTGCTTTCCAAAGTGGTTGTACTAATTTTTAATCCCACCAACAATGTATGAGTGTACCTTTCTCCCCACACCCTTGCCAGCATTTTTATTATTTGTAATTTTGATGTTTGCAATTCTAACTGGAGTGAAATGAAATTTAAATGTAGTTTTGATTTGCATTTCCATATTTGATAGAAATGTTGGAGATTTTTTCATGTATTAGTTGGCTATTTGTATTTCTTCTTTTGAGAAATGTCTCTTTACTTATTTTGCCCATTTATTAATTGGTTTTTTTAATTTCATCAAGATTGGGTCCTTTAGAAGACGTCTATCTTGCTTTAGCTTTGGGTCCTCCCCCCAGAGGTGCTGGGAGAATGCCCAGATTCCTATAGAATTCCCACCCCTGGTTCTCTTTGTCAGTCCAGGACTCTGAGGTTGGATGTTCCAAGGGTGCTATGCTGTGTCTGCTGGCTCTTTCTATTGTGTGAAGGAGCACAGGATGCAGAGCTCAGGGCTGTTACTCTGACTGTAGTGAGATGTTGCACATCTGCTCACCTCTACAGGGTCCTCTTCCATGTGGCATAAAGTCTGGTTGCTGTCTGAAAGTGCAGGCTCTATGATTGTGGGCTCTCTGTGAGTAGTTTGTGGTATGGAAGCATCCCCTCCTGATCATTGAAGATCCCCAGTATGCTGTCTTGAGAATGAGAAAGAGACTCAGCTGGTACACATTTATCCAAGCTCTTACTATCTGTGGTTGTGAATTGGGGGTACTATTCCCCTCTGCTTACTGGGAAAGAGTTCTTCTGCCTGTACTGGAGCTCCCACTGCCCACAACTGTGAATTGTAGGTGTCATTCTCCCCACACTGCCTGGTACAGAGAAAGTTGTCTTTGAGATCTAACTGCCTACAACTGTAAATCATGGGTGTCCTCTCATATCTGCCTGAGCTCCCCTGGAGGCTTTGTGGGATGCTGAATTAGGCTAGCACGTCCCAGGAGTGACTAGCTCTCAAGTCCCACCCCACTCTCCTTGTCTGTAGTGAGGGGGAAGGGGTTTCTATAATGTTCAGCTAGCAGTGATCCTTCTACAAGTTCCATCTAGATGGATTGTTGAGGCATCCCACTGTAGAGGAATTCCCTCTGCTTTTATTTGTTGCTATCTGAATGTGGAGAGATTCTGTGTTGATTTAATATCTTCTATGGAGGATGGATAGCTATGAACTCTACAAAGTGGCTACCATGCCTAGTATGAATTTCAGTCCACAATTTGGGTTAAACTACTTATTCTCCTATTCTCCTTCACTGACTTGTTACTTTTTTCCCCTTTATTTTATTTTTGTACCAGGCATTGAACTCAGGGATGCCTAACCACTGAGCCACACCCCCAGACCTTTTTTGTATTTTATTAGGGACTGAATCTTGCTGAGTTGCTTAGGACTTTGGTAAGTTGCTGAGGCTGGCTTTGAACTCCTGATCTGTCTTTGAAACTTTGAACTGCCTCAGCCTCCTGAGCTGCTGGGATTATAGGTGTGAGGAACTGCCATGCAGACTTTGTTGCTCTTGTCACATTTTTATTCAGTCTGCTTTTTATTTTCAGTAGTTAAGAAAGTGAGCCTATGTGTTTTTCCTCACTCTCTTTCTCTCTTTATTGCCCCTGCACCCTCACCCAACCCAAGTTTGGTTTCAGGTTTAGAGAACTCTATTCTTATTTTCTATTTCAGTAACCAAACTTCAAGTCTCTCTAAATCTCAGAATGTCCAGGATTGAGTTTTAGATTTTTTTACTCTGTCACCCAACTCTGGTAAGCTCTTCTTTTGCTATCTCCTTTCTGGACTGTGGAGGTCAGGACTTACTGCCTTGTTCTGCTCTGCCATATTCATCTCCAATTTCTTATATTATGTTAAAAGTTTCTGATTTTCTGTGTGTCTATGATGGTTTTGCTATACAATGTTGAATTTCAGTGAATTCCCTTAGTCACTAAACTTGCTGAGGATCAGTGTTCCAGTTTTTTTTTTTTTTAAATCTTGAGCTGAGGAACTGCAGGGAAGTGTACCTTTTCCATACGCCACCATTTTCCCTCCATCAATATAATCTTAAAGATACTCTTCTTTTCATGTTTTGTATTAATAGGAATATCTCTTTACTCTTCTAGGTACAGAGAAATAAATATGGATGACAAACAGAGAAATAATGATATATAAATATTGATCCTCTTTTCCACACCAGTACTGATGCCAAACTCATAGAACATTGAACACCAGGCTAACTTTAAAAAAAAATAAATTTCATTGAAGACCATGGGAATAAAATGTAATCAATATCTAATTTTAGAATCAAATCAAATACTACTTGAAAATGTGAAAATAATAAGTATATGACAAAGGGGAAATACTGTAATTAGTAAATTTGAAATCCATAGCATCATAGTCAATTTTAGATTATTAAGAAATAAATTTGTCAAATTGAGTAGTTTATTTTTAAGTCCCTGTTTAACTTCTATTCTATGACATTTACTATTTTTAAAGAATGAAATAATTAGATGAAAAGTAGTGTTTCTCCAGTTAGCAACCTTAGTTTTGGAGGAAATATTTTGGAAGCTGTATTTTCTTAAATAAATTCTAAAATAATGGCTTAAATAACTTCTGAAGTAAAAAAGAAACACAACCCTCAGCAAGGATGAGGATATATTTCTTGATATAAATCCTGTCAAACCATTATCCAAAGGCAATGATTCATTTACCACAATGTTCCTTTCCTACAATTACTAGCTATTTGCTAAAGCTTCTTATAAGCAGTAAGATTTATAATTTAAAGCCTCCAACAAAGTTTCTCAAAAAATATGAGGTGAAAGTTCCCTTTATCAAAGCCACAATTTACAAAATTGCTCTCATAAAGAAAATAATCCTTGCCTATTCTTGAACATTTCCATCTCCAGAATAATTTTAGCATACATTTTCAGACAAGAATTTATACAAAAGCTTTTAAGATTTCATTGGGTCCATCATGAATTTGCAGAATGACTGAGTAAATTTTTGTATTTTTAAATTATTTTTCTCTTATGATATTCACTGATTGCAGATATTGCTTCAGAAGTTCATTATTAGAAGAGGGTTTCTAGTACATACTAGAAAATTTAAATGTACATACATAAAAATTTAGATGTCAACTATTGCAAGCAAAACTTATGAAACTGCCTTACATTTTCTAATTAGGAATAAAACTTAGACCTGTACTTGCTTTCCTAATTATATAATATTATCATAAATATAGACACATATGTTCAAATGACAAAATTTTCAGTTTTGAAGTTCTGAGTCCCAATATTTCCCTAAACAACCAACCACAAAACCTATTAATCCAGTGTACCACTTCAAGTACTATCTCCCACATAGAAAATGCAAGACACTCTTGACAAAGAGCTATATAGATTTCATGAATGATTTTAAGGAATTAGTTTAAGACTAGAGTGAAAATGTTCCCTTTTGAAGGCTATTACTCTACAAAACTTAGGTTGTTGTTGAGGAGGGCAGCTTTCTTTCAGAGATGCTCTTTTAACTTTCTAGATCCCATTACTCTGCCACAGATGGAGCATTTTATAGATCACATACAGTGTTATGGGTTAAAAGGTCAAGGGTAACCTCTTGTCCTGAAAGTGAGACCTCTTTAATTACCAATAACCAGATTTGTGAACAATATGTATTTTCCTGAACCTGTTGATTTCCTTGCATTTTGTATAAGAATAAAAAGTTTCTTGTCCTATCCAAACTGAATCAGGAGGACATAGATAATTTAAACAGATCAATTACAAGTAATGAAATAGAAAATTTCATCAAAAGCCTACCCAGAAAAGCCCATGACCAGATGGATTCTCAGCTGAGTTCTATAAGATCTTCAAAGAAGAACACTGATACTCCTCAAAGTATTCCATGAAACAGAAAAGGACGGAAATCTTCCTAACTCATTCTATGAGGCCAATATCACCCTGATACCAAAATCAGACAAAGACACATGAAAGAAATAAAACTTCAGACCAATATCCTTGAGGAACATAGACACAAAAATTCTCAATAAAACTCTGGCAAATCACATATAAAAACATATTTAAAAGATAGTGCACCACAGTCAATTAGGGTTCATCCCAGGGATGCAACATTGGTTCGATATACAGAAATAAATAAATGTAATTCATCACATCAATAGCCTTATAAACAAAAATCATATGATCATCTCAATAGATGCAGAAAAAGCATCTGACAAAATAAAACACCCCTTCATGTTCAAAACACAAGAAAAACTAGGGATAGTAGGAACACACCTCAACATCGCAAAAGCTATACATGCTAAACCCAAGGCAAATATAATTCTAAATGGAAAAAAATTAAAAGCATTCCCTCTAAAAACTGGAACAAGACAAGGATGCCCTCTTTCACCACTTATATTCGACATCATTCTTGAAACTCTAGCCAGAGCAATTAGACAGGAGAAAGAAATTAAAGGGATACAAATAGGAAAAGAAAAACTCAAACTATCATTATTTGCAGAAGACATAATTCTATATTTAGAGATCCAAAAAATTCCACCAGAAACTTGTAGAACTAATAAACAAATTCAGCCAAGTAGCAGAATATAAAATCAACACCCATAAATCAAATGCGCTCCTATACATAAGTGATGAACTACTGAAAGAGAAATTAGGAAAACTACCTCATTCACAATAGCTTAAAAAAATAAGAGAGTAAATCTAACAAAAGAGGTAAAAAAACCTCTAAAATGAAAAATACAGAACACTTAAGAAAGAAATTGAAGAAGAACTCAGAAGAACTCAGAAGATGAAAAGATCTCCCATGCTCCTGGATTGGCAGAATTAATATTGTCAAAATGGCCATACTACCAAAAGCATTATACAGATTTAATGTCATTCCAATTAAAATCCCAATGACATTCTTTATAGAACTAAAAAAAGCAATCATGAAATTCATTTGGTAAAATAAAAGAACCAGAATAGCCCAATCACTCTTAGCAAGAAGAGTGAACCAGGAGGCATCATGTATTTTAAGGTCTGGTATCTGATACCAGACCTTAAACTATACTACAGAGCCATAGTAATAAGAATGACATGGTATTAGACCCAAAACAGATACACAGACCTATTGGTACACAATAGGAGACACAGAGAGAAATCCAAATAAACATAGTTATCTCATACTAGACAAAGGTGCCAAAAACATTCAATGGAAAAAAAATAGTCTATTCAATAAATGGTGCTGGGAAAATTGGGAATCCACATGCAACAAAATGAAATTAAACCACTATCTCTCATCCTGCAGGAAACTCAACTCAAAGTGGATCAAATACTTAGCACTAGACCAGAGACCCTGCACCTAATAAAGAAAAAATAGGCCCAAATCTTCACCATGTTGGCTTAGGATCTGACTTCCTTAACAAGACTCCTAAAGCACAAAAAGTAAAATCAAGAATCAATAAATGGGATGGATTCAAACTGAAAAGCTCCTTCTCAGCAAAGGAAACAATTAATAATGTGATGAGAGAGCCTACATGGGAGAAAATCTTTACCACATGCACCTCAGATAGAGAATTAATCTCCAGGATATATAAAGAACTCAAAAAAACTTAACGCCAAGAAAAACCCACAAATAACCAGGGCTGGGGTTGTAGCTCAGTGGTAGAGCACTTGCCTCACACGTGTGAGGCCCTGGGTTCAATCCTCAGCACCACACAAAAATAAACAAATAAAAATAAAGATATTGTGTCCATTTACAACTAAAAACAAATTAAAAACAAAACAAAAAATAACATAATCAGTAAGTAGGCTAAGTAAGGAACAGAACAGACACTTCACAGAAGAAGAAATACAATTGATTAGCAAATTTATGAAAAAATGTTCAACATCTTTAACAATTAGAGAAATGCAAATCTTACCCCAGTCAGAATGAATACAAGCAGCAGTAAATGTTGCCAGGATGTGGGGGAAAAGGTACACTCATACATTTTTGGTGGGAATACAAATTGGTGCAACCATTGTGGAAAGCAAAATGGAGATTCCTCAGAAAACTTGGAATGGAACCACCATTTGACCCAGCTATCTTACTTCTTGACAGTGATGCAGCCACATCAATGTTTAGAGCAGCTCAACTCACAGTAGCTAAAGTATGGAACCAACCTAGGTGCCCTTCAACACATGAATGGAAAAAAATGTGATATATATATATATATATATATATATATATATATATATATATATATATATATACATCTATATATAGGATTATTACTCAGCTTTAAAGAAAAATGAAATTATGGCTTTTGCCATAAATGGATAGAGCTGAAGAATATCATGCTAAGTGAAATAAGAATATTCCCCAAAACCAAAGGCCAAATAATTTCTCTGATATGATAATGCTTATTCACAATAATGGGTGGGGGTTGGGAAGAATAGAGTTACTTTAGATAGAGGGGAGTGAATGAAGGGGAGGGGTATGGGGGTAGGAAGGATAGTAAAATTAAACATACATTATTTTGGTATGTACATATATGAGTAATTGACTAATGTGATTCTACAACATGTACAATGATAAATTATACTCCATTAATGTATATAAAGTGCATACATACATTCTACTGTCATATATAATTAGAACAAATATTTTTTTAAAAAAAAATTTGTAACTTAAAATAGGCCACTAAAAATAAGTTTCTTGTGTCCACAAAATAATCACCCTGATCACAAAACCAGGCAAAGACACATCAAAGAAAGAAAACTTCAGACCAATATCTCTAATTAACATAGATGCAAAAATTCTCAATAAAATTCTAGCAAATCAAATACAAAAAATATCAAGAAGATTGTGCACCATGATCAAGTGGTATTCATCCCAGGGATGCAAGGTTGGTTCAACATATGGAAATCAATAAATGTAATTCATCACATCAATAGACTTAAAGATAAGAATCATATGATCATTTCATTAGATAAAGAAAAAGCATTTGGTAAAATACAGCACCCCTTTGAGTTCAAAACACTAGAAAAACCAGGGATAACAGAAAAATATCTCAATATCGTAAAGGCTATTTATACTAAGCCTCAGGCCAACATCATTCTAAATGGAGAAAAATTGAAGGCATTCCCTCTAAAAACTGAAACAAGACAGGATGCCCTCTTTCACCCCTTCTGTTCAACATAGTTCTAGAAACACTGGCCAGAGCAATTAGACAAAAGAATTCAAAGGGATGTGTATAGGAAAAGAAGAACTTAAATTAGCACTACTTGCTGACGGTATGATTCTATACCTAGAATACCCAAAAAAACTCCACCAGAAAACTTCTAGAACTAGTTAATGAATTCAGCAAAGTAGCAGGATATAAAAATCAATACCCATAAATAAAAATCATTTCTATATATCAGTGACAAAGCCTCTGAGAAGGAAATGAGGAAAACTATCCCATTCACAATAACCTCAAAAAATAAGATACTTGGGAATCAACTTAACAAAAGAGGTGAAAGATCTATACAATGAAAACTACAGAACCCTAAAGAGAGAAATCAAAGAAGACCTTAGAAGATGGAAAGATCTACCTTGTTCTAGGATAGGCAGAATTAATATTATAAAAATGGCCATACTACCAAAAGAACTATACAGATTTAATGCAATTCCAATCAAAATCCCAATGGCATTCCTCATAGAAATAGAAAAAGCAGTCATGAAATTCATCTGGAAAAATAAGAAACCCAGAATAGCTAAAACAATCCTTAGCAGGAAGAGTGACGCAAGTGACATCGCTATACCACACCTTAAACTATACTACAGAGCAATAGTAACTAAAACAGCATGCTATTGGAACCAAAACAGACTGGTAGACCCATGGTACAGAATAGAGGGCACAGAAACTAACCCACAAATTACAACTATCTTATATTAGACAGAGGTGCCAAAAACATGCACTAGAGAAAAGATAGCATTTCAACAAATGATGCTGGGAAAACTGGAAATCCAAATGCAATAAAATGAAATTAAATCCATATCTCTCACCATGCACGAAACTTAACTCAAAATGGATCAATGACCTAGTAATTAAACCAGAGACTCTGTGTCTAATAGAAGAAAAAGTAGGCCCTAATCTTCATCATGTGGCATTAGGCCCCAACTTCCTTAACAAGATTCATATAGTTCAAGAATTAAAACCAAGAATCAATAAATGGGATGGATTCAGACGAAAAAGTTTCTTCTCAGCAAAAGAAACAATCTGTGAGGTGAACAGATAGAGCCTACATCCTGGGAGCAAATCTTCACCCCTCACACATCAGATAGAGCACCAATCTCTAGTGTATATAAAGAACTCAAAAATCTAAGCACCAAAAAAAAAAACAAAAACAAAAACAAAAAAACAACCCAATCAACAAATGGGCCAAGGACCTGAACAGACACATCTCAG
Source organism: Spermophilus citellus (assembly GCF_964194105.1). NCBI lineage: Eukaryota > Metazoa > Chordata > Mammalia > Rodentia > Sciuridae > Spermophilus > Spermophilus citellus. The sequence continues at coordinate 104,635,204 of NC_138190.1, forward strand.
AAGAGGATATACAATCAATCAACAAATATATGAAAAAATGTTCATCATCTCTAGCAATCAAAGAAATGCACCGTAGTTTATCAAAACAACAACAATGAAATTGGATATAACCAATGTGCTATGTATGGATTGAAAATCCATAGGTAGGTCAACAATGATGTGTTACTTTTCACTTACAAAAACTGATGCAGTTCTGAGTGAACTAACAGAAAAAAATACAGGTTCAAAAATATAGGCTAGTAACCAAACAACACAAATGACTCCATTTATGTAAAAAATATACATAGACAACAATGCTACATATGTTTAACTCAACATAAAAATTACAATATCTTGAATGGTCAACAGAAATCTGATGGCATGAGACATGAGAGGAACAAGGACAGAATAATGGTAAAGGTAGGACTGACTTTCCCTATCATATTATAAAAGATTATTGGGAGAATGCATTTACATGTACATATGCACTTAAGTATTACTTTATAAATACTCTAAGGAGATATGAAATAAAATATATAAGTGAACAAAAACAAATCAAACAACAAAATGGTGCCATACAAAAGAGAATGTGAAGCAAATATCTTTAAAATTGTCTTAGGCTGATAATTATCAATGTAAGGTTATATACCTAACCACATAAGAAATGTGAAACTAGAGTACCAGGAAAGGGCTTAGAGAAGTAGAATGTTCAAAGGAACAAAATAAAGGACAATATGAAGTGGAATATTGAAGATGTGCTAATCCCAAAATATACCATCTATACACACAGAGATAAATACAAACATACAACCCAGCACATACACATCTGGGCCTATCATTGTGAAATTCCTAGAAACCAAAGATAATGAAGAAATTTGGAAGAAACAAAATGAAAAACAAATAATTCACAATTCTCTACCCCTCCTTTTTTTAAGTCAGAAAGAACTTGATAGCTTTATTTTGAATCCAAATACACATATAGGAAGCGATGATTTAATAGAGATACCAGTAGTAGAGGAAGCAACATGTACTTTCTGGAAAAAGCATAGGGAAATTTTGGTGATTCTAAAATCTGTTTTACTTGTAGAAGGGGATACTGAAATCTGGGACACAGACTTCTAAAGAATTACCGATGCTTACCCAGAGTTTCTATAGATTACTGCAGGGATCCTTAAAACCCAAGACACCATACTTAATGTTACAGTTAACTATTCATCGCTAATACCAAAGCATTAGGATCTGTAAGCTGAGACCAAGAGCTCAGAGGAGAGAGAGATAAACAGTACAGTGTAACTGGTCTTTATGATCAGACTGTGTATGGAGAGTCCTTGAATATTTAGACATGAACCATATTATGGATTATTTGCCCCTACTGAGATCACCTGGCTTATTTATTTTAAAAAGGCTTTATTTATAAAGCATCTTCAGGTCAAAATTAAGAGAAACAGAAACAGAGAGGAAAGCAAATTCTGTTCCTCATTCTTCCACACTCCTTGTCTCCTGGTAAACACAAACTGCAGAGACTAACAGGAAGCAGATTGGTAAAGACAAAATTACATTGGTAGGGTGGTCCCTGAACCAGTATCATGGATTTTGAGCCACAAGACTTTTTAGATATTCTTTTTTAAAATATTATTTTAGTTGCAGATGGACACAATATCTTTATTTATTTTTATTTATTTATTTATTTTTTTTGTGGTGCTGAGGATCCAACTCAGCACGTCACCCATGCAAGGCAAGCACTCTACCACTGAGCTACAGCCCCAGCCTAAGACTTAGATATTCTTTAGTTAGCAAATGATTCTTCCTAAAGCACATATCCTGACATAAAAGTCATCAGTAAGTCTTTTAGATGCTATGCATTTATTCTGAAACATAATAAACATAGAAATAACTATAAAATCAATAATTTTCACATCCTAAAATGCAAAAACAAAAATCAGAAGCATTGCTAAGGCGCTTGTGCCTTATCCTTCTGTATAAATTAAGAGCCATTTACAGATTTCAATTAGTGTATAAATTAAGAGCCATTTACAGATTTCAATTAGTGGGGTGATAGCAGGAAATTTGTACTTTACTGAGAATGTTTATTAATTCATATGTCAGCTACATGGGTGCCACCTGCAGACCACAGTGAAATCTTTGCATATTTATGTAGGGAACAAAAGGGAAGAAAGGAAAATATTTAAAGTGAAGAATTCTCTTAAAGTTTGAGTGCTTCTCTTAATACCACCCTGTCAGGGAAACATGTCAAAGACTTGGTAATGGGCACTGGAGATTACTGAGGGTGCTTCTAGTGGAATGCCGAACATTGACTAATGGACCTTCCAGGAATTATCTCATTCTGTTGGGATATAACCCTTTCATTGTTTTTGACTGGTTAGGCTACTATATCACTCTGTAAGGGACAGTAGAAAACAGATAGCAATAGCAGCACTTCCTCTTCATAGCCATGCAAATCATTCCTATTCTTTCTAATGTATATTTTATTCTATTGGGAAAAAAAGGAAATTCAATTTGCAATTTAAAAAGTGTTTAATACTCTGCTGCTTCCCTCATTAATTATTGGGACAAATAATAACTTAGACAAGTGTTCATTCAATGATGACAGGAAAATACCAGCGTGACAGAGAAGCCTGTGAGATTTGGTGATGACAGGCAGGCAACAAAAACAAAAAGTGACAATGGGACTATATCAAACTAAAAAGCTTCTGTACAGCAAAGGAAGCGACAGAACAAAGAGGAAACCTACAGAAAGGGGGAAATATTTGCAAACTATACATCTGACAAAGGGCTAATATCCAGAATATTTAAGGAACACAAACAACTCAAAACACACACACACACACACACACACACACACACACACACACACGCCTCCTCACTGTAAAACCCACAGGTCACTGCATACTGTCCCTGATTCTTATGGGGGGCCCCAGTGCCTTCCTAGACCAGATGCTTCTGTGAAAAGGCATAAACTCTCCAGACGCCTTCCATCATTGTCCAGGTTTTTATTGCAATATCACAAATAAACACCAGCAACTTCATTAGGACAACCTCCAATGACCTGAAGACATTTATGAATGTATAAGATTTGCTATGAAGCTAAAGCGAAGAGTGGGCTTCTGTTTGGCTGAAAACAATTGAGAAAGAAATAGTACCAGGGACTGGGGATGTGGCTCAAGCGGTAGCGCGCTCGCCTGGCATGCGAGCGGCCCAGGTTCGATCCTCAGCACCACATACCAACAAAGATGTTGTGTCCGCCGAGAACAAATAAATAAATATTAAAAATTCTCTCTCTCTCACTCTCTCTCCTCTCTCACTCTCTCTCTAAAAGAAAAAAATAGTACCAAATATCAATGGGACCATGAATCTGTTCCTTAATATCATTCTGGGGACTCACAAATGGAGGCAAAACTTCATTTTTAAATATCTTAGCTGCAAGTAAGGATTCACATGGGTCCTCTGGAGATGTTTTTTAAATAAGATGATGTCATCATGGGCACACTGATAGAGAAAATTTATAGCTCACATCAACTCTTTGGCTTCCAAAAACTATGATGAATCATGAAAAAATGAGCACATTAACATGGTTATTATAGAGTTAGGGCTGGATAAATTGGCATATTAAAGGTTGGAACTCATTTTATCCCTACTGTGTCTGGAGGAAAAAGAAAAAGGACTAGTATAGGAATGGAAGTTATCACTGATCCATTCATCATTTTCCTGGGTGATCTGACAACTGGTTAAGATTAAAATTCATACTGATTTGTTCTTGAAAAGAAATTCTAAAAAGGAACAAAGAATCATCTTCTTCATTCATCAGTCTTGGCATTCCTTCTTCAAGATGTTTGACTGCCTCACTTTATTGGTCTCAGAAAATTAATGTTCCTTAGGCCTTCTCAGGAAGTTTTGGGACATTTTATATCAGTTGGTTACCACTATGATCCCAGTAACCACATTTGTACTTCCTCATGGATGTCATTACAAAGACTCTACTGCTGTGATGCTAAGCAGAGGGAAAAGACCATTAAGACAAAAAATAATGAAAAAACTTCCAAGACAGAAAAATAAATTAGTTGAGTTTTATGACAATTCCTTCAACAGAGAAACAAAAGCTGAGTTAGATCAACTCTCAGGAGGTCATAAAATGAAGAGGAGGATCTTCTTAGGGATCACCTATGTCACCTCCTTCTGGTATCAATTCAGATTGGTCACAAGACACTCATTCAAAAAATTTTTTTAAACCTTAACATATTTTGAAAGATTTAAATCAACAGAATATATTCCTTGAGTATATTGGAATTAGGTAATAAGTTAGTAACAACAGAAAAACTGGAATTTAATTTATAAATCAGTAACAGGTGTTAGGAAATTGAACAATCTCTTTAAAAATAATCTATAGATGAACGTTTTGGGTACAAATTAGAAATTATTTTGGATTAAATGAAAAAATAAACCAGTCAGAAATCCTTGAAATGAAGGATACAATAGATCATTCAAAAACTTAATGGGATTCCTTAAAAGTTTACTGCAGGGGAGGGAAGATGGCAAATTAGAGGACAGGTACATTGTCCAATTCATGCTCCACAGGTCTGTGATTCAAGCAGCAACAGTACTGCATTTGTAAGCTGTGTGTTATGTTTTAGATATTAGGTGTTCCCCAAAAGCTCATGTGTGAGACAGTGCAAGAAAGCTTAGATGTGAAATAATTGGGTTATGAGAGGTTTAATATAATCCGTGGATTAATCCCCTAATGGGGACTAGTTTGGTGGTATCTGTTGGCAGGTAGGGTGTGGCTAGTAGAGGTGGTACCTGAAGGCATGTCTTTGGGTTTCTATTTTGTCCCTGTTAAGCAAAACTCTGTCTCTGCTTCCTGATGCCGTATTCCCAGATGCTTTCCTCTGCCACACCCTTCCACCATGATATTCTGCCTCATCTTAAGCCCCAAGGAATGGAGCCAGCTTTCTATAGACTATGACCTCTGAAACTGAGAGCCCCCCCTCAATTTTTCCTCCTCTAATTGTCTTGTCACCTTTTTATCACAACAGCAACAGGCTTGCTAAAATGCTGGGTGAGTGATGGCATTCACTGAAATTCAATATTAGAGAGTAAAATAATCATAAAGATACAGAAATTCAAAAGCATTGAATACAGAATAAGAAATAATACATTAGAGAAGTGCCAGCCTTGCTGGCAGTAGCAGCATCAGTGCCACCAAATCACTGCAGAGGGAAGAGGGAACGTAGGCAGGAAGAGAGAAAAACACTGTAAATAATTTTGGCATGAAAGAATATGTGGAACACAGAGTAAGGCTTATCTTGACTGACCCAGAGATGGTAGGGCAAGTAAATGATGGAAAGTGATCAGAATCTCTCACTGGCAAGGGAAAAGCTGAAGTGAGAACTATCAGCCAGCGGCAGCATGGCAACTTGTAGAGGTGGAACATCAGGAGTTCATAAAGGGCATTCAGCTTGTACCGGCAGGTACCTATCATGGGGTCCAGAGTGTGCCTGTACTAGTGCAACTGAAACATGTGCAGAGAGCATCATTCCCAGGATAATTCAAGCTGGGGATACTGAGGGGAGAAAAACTCAAGCTCCCTTGGTTGTCCAGAGCCCATGGAAACATTTGGGAAAAGGTCAGAAACCGGTCAAACAGATACATCTGCACAGCAGTTCCAATACTGGGAAATTCACATCCATGGCAGTGGAATACAGGAGAACTATGGAGGATTAGATCTCCTACTCTAAAAGAGGAATTTGGGGGATGTCCTTGATCCCAGCAACATGAGGAATTGATGTAATCTCAAATACCTCCTGACAAAGTTCCAAAAGGACAGCCAGAAATAAACCCCAACCACTGGAACTTCCCATTTAGAACTTTGCATTAGCCTTACTCTCAGAATGCAATGACCTTTTCTGTCCAGATAGAACTCCAATTGTCATTACTCACCAATCTATCCTACCCTATAATGAGAGATAGGAAGCTAAAATCTACTAAAATCAGCTTCAGTTCCGATCACACTGAGTGGCACCTCACTAAGAATAAAAAGAGGGGGCTGGGGATGTGGCTCAAGCTGTAGCGCGCTTGCCTGGCATGCGTGCGGCCCGGGTTCGATCCTCAGCACCACATACAAACAAAGATGTTGTGTCCGCCGAGAACTAAAAAATAAATATTAAAAATTCTCTCTCTCTCTCTCTCTCTCTCTCTCTCTCTCTCTCTCTCTCTCTCTCTCTCTCTCTCTCTCTCCTCTCTCACTCTCTCTTAAAAAAAAAGAATAAAAAGAGGTTGAGTTTAACAACCCCCAGCTCTTGATCCAAGGGGTACATAACATAAAAAGAAATGCAAAGGATAGTGCATCACCATAAGCAATGAACACCCATCTTTGCCATGAGTTTTAACCACCTCAGCAGAAACAAGTCCTTCATTTATTAAGAATTTTTTCCTACTTTTTCCTTTCCTTTTTTAAAGCTTTTTCCATTCTCTGCACCTGCACTGATAGATTTGAGAATATATATATGTATACACACACATATATATGTATGTATGTGTGTGTGTGTGTATATATATATATATATATATATCCATGTATATATACACACATATACATTCCTTTTTCCTCTATTTATTTTATTATTTTTAGTTATTTTTACTCCTCCTTCTTTATAGATGTCACCTGCAACCCTCTCACCTACTGCCTGTCTGTTCACTTTTTACATATTTCAAATATTTTCTTGCCTTGCCATCTCATATTTTCTTCACTTAAGGAATTATAATTTTACTATCTGTTATAACTATTTAGTTTATATAATTACAACCACCACCATTCATGTCATTGTGATTATTAATACAGTGGATGATGTAGTTGAAACCTGCTGTTTAATGTTAGATGTAGTTCACAGCTCTTTATTGTTGACTTTAATGTTAAATGCTGTCCACACCATCCATCTTTAATGTTAAATGCTGTCCACACCATCCATCTTCATGTAGGAATTAGTGTTAGAGATGTCAAAGTAGACACAAGATATTTATTTTAAGGCTATATATTTGTTGTTACTACTGATGTCCCTTGCTCCCCCTTTTTTTAAAGATGAATTGAGAAATGACTGGGATACTATAAGTTCACAGGGCAGAGATCCTACTACTGCACTACACTCACAACTCTGCAAAGTAACAGTGAAACTCATTCCATGCACAAACTAGCTCCCATTCAACCTTCAAAACAAAGAATAGAAGAGACAAAAGTCACAAATCATTGGGCTGGGGATGTGACTCAAGCGGTAGTGCGCTCGCCTGGCATGCGTGTGGCCCGGGTTCGATCCTCAGCACCATATACAAAAACAAAGATGTTGTGTTCGCCGAAAACTAAAAAATAAATATTAAAAAATTCTTTCTCTCTCTCTCTCTCTCTCTCTCTCTCTCTCTCTCTCTCTCTCTCTCTCTAAAACAATCACAAATCAATGTGCTAGGTAAAAAGGTATGTGACTCTCTCAGCATGAAATTTTTTTCCTATTTAAATTTTTATTGGCACATAATATTTGTAAATATTTCTCAGGTATAATGTGATGTTTTGACTCATGTATAAAATAGGTGGTAATCAACCTGGGGCAATTACCATAATCAATTTACACTTTTGTCATTTCTTTATGGCAACTACATTCAAATTCCTCTCTTCTAATTTAAGATAAACTATGCACTATTGTTCATCGTACTGAATGGTGAAAATCAAATTAGTACAACCACTTTGGAAAGAAGTATAGAGATTTTTTCTAAACTATAGGAATAGACCTACTATATAACCCAGCTATCCCACTCCTTGGTATTTTTCCAAAAGAACTACAGTTAGCATACTAGAGCAATACAGCCACATCAATGTGCTTCTTTCTAAAGCAGAGATTTTGAAAAAGAATGTCATTAAGTTCATTGTGGTAATACAAAAAGAATGCCATTAAGTTTAAGTGTGGAAATAAAAAAAAAAGAAGTCAGCAAAATCCACTTCCTAAAATGCAAAACAAAAAACAGGACCTTTGTTAAGGAACTTGTACCTTATGTTTATATTAAGAAGAACCATTAACAGATTTTAAGTAGTGGCATGATGATGGGAAATTAGTCTTTTAAAAATAGGACCTTTGTTAATCTCTGTATTAGCTACTCAAAGTGAGCATAATATTAACTGAAGTTTCACAAATTCACATTAGAGCTTCCGATCTTACTCATTTGTTTCATCATATGCTGAGTTCAAATTCTATTTTTGTTCAAAGTATACATATAAAATGAATAGTATGCAGCTTTATGGATACAAACAAAAATATTTCTTAAACAGTGGTATCAGATCAGAAATAATTGGACACTTCTGCTTTAAAGAACTCAGATGATTATGCGTGCACACATCTAGTATCATCTTTAGACTCAGAAACACAAAGGATGACAGGTGACATCATCCCTTCCATAGCAACTGCTAGACACTTCAATAAAACAGGAAAGCTTATAGCTCCCAATATCCAATTAAATAACTCGCTCACCCAAAACACACGTACAGAGAGAGAGAGTCTCACAGTGATAGTAGACACCTACTATGCCAAAAAATTTTGCTGCTAGTCCTTTTTCCAGCATGTAAATATTCTTCTCATGTTCTGCCTCCAGAATAAAATGACATGTCCTAGTTGTCATAGCAACCAGAATTTCATCAAAAATGTTCTTGTTGATGTCCACTTTCTAAGGAAATCAGGAAGTACACATATATCCTCAGAAGCAGAGTGCTGATCTTGAGCTCAGTCCCTTATACCATGCCAAATTCAATGAATGAATTCATTAAATATTAGACACAATACCCAAAGTTCTTCATAGAATGAACATTTTGGGAAAAGGAGCTTTTTATACAAGGGATTATGAAAGAAAGAGAGAGAGAAAGAAAGGGAGGGAGGTTTGTTGGTTGGTTGAGAAACTTGATTCACCTATAAGAAACACAGATTCACATTACAATTTCTGTTCTAAACTACCATTCAGCTTTCCATAATACAAGATACATTCCTTCAGGCAGGAGCTTGTGGATTATAATCACTAAAAAATGAGCAGCAAAGGAGAAAAGATATGAGGATAAAGTACCTGGATGTCAGAAGAAGGCAAACCAGAAATTCTGGTTTTGCCATGGCCAACATTTGGATACATGCGTATTTGAAGGGTTCTGAGGACAAAATGGGTCCTGAGAAGATAAACAACCCCCACAAGGTACACTGTGCCCTAGGGTAACAATAGATAAATCTCATCATAAGATAAATAATCACTGAGGATCTGTTCTACTCAGGTAATTATTCTAAAACCACATTGATAGTAAATAATATACTTAGAAGTGGTTATCTTATACTCACATTAAAATTCTTAAAACAATCTATATATTGGCACACACAGATTCTGTTAAACACACACTAATTTGCAATAGGGAGCCAGAGTTACATTATCATGTAACACTTTCTGCTACAATAAGAGAGGTCCAGTCTGTGTGTTCAGTCCTAGCAAAAAACATGCAGGTAACAGGCGCTTAGGAGGAGAGGAGTGCAGTACTGATTTCTAGTGTTTCCCAGGTTTAAAACTCTCACTGTGTGGGCCTGGGGATGTGGCTCAAGCAGTAGCATGCTCGCCTGGCATGCGTGCGGCCCAGGTTCGATCCTCAGCACCACATACAAACAAAGATGTTGTGTCCACCGAAAACTAAGAAATAAATATTAAAAAATTCTCTCTCTCTCTTTAAAAAAATAAATAAAAAATAAAACTCTCACTGTGGCCTACATTTTTTTAGCTACCAAGATGCTGTCACTGAACAGTAAGTTGGCAACCTATGTAGTTTTACTGGAAGAGAAAAGACTGAAATGATTTCATGGTCAGTCTCTTCAAATCCCAGAGATTTAGAAAAAGACAGATGCAGATTTCAGTCTCAGCTGTGCAACTCAAATATATGAACTACAGCTTCTAATAAAACTCTCTGTGCCCTAGAGTCCATAAGTCAAGAAAATTGATAATATCATGAAGGAAAATTGAAACATTTCTTCCAGAAAATAAAGCTTTTTCCCATTAAACATGTGATTTTATTCAACATAAAATAGGTGTAACATTTTTATTTTAAATGAACAAATCAATGGATCTAACATGAAATAGCATTATGAATTTTCACATATTGGTTAATATAAGCTACAAACAAAAACGCTTTCTGAAGTCTTAACATAAACAATAAAAAAAAAAGCAAACACAATTCTGGTAGAATTGAGAAAGGTGGTCATGAGTCAGCTTGAAAAGAGTCTAACAAGCTGACTTTCAAAACAACAACTTCTCTCACCTGTCTCTCCAACACTTATAACACAGTCCTGGGTCAGAAAGGGAAGTGCAGACAACATTGCACAGGAGGAGAAATCAGAGGGTGGAACTCCAGGACTCTGCAGCCCTCAGGTCTGGGTGCAACCCACAGAATCCCTCCACCTGAGCTAAGGAGAAGGTGGAATGCTGGCATGTCTACCTTATTTCAGTGGCACTTTTCCCAGACAAAGAACTATCCAATGCACGTCATTCTTGAATTTACTTTGCTCATGCAACTGCACATCATTCCAAGTCATTACATTCCAGTCTCCCTCATTTGGCGAATGCAGCTTTGTCACCCCAATGCATGCATAGATTTCTGTACATTTGTATTGTGTGCTCCATGTTGTACCATAAGCATCCTTCCCACAAACTTCCTTCTGAGGAGTCACAGGAGTATAGAAAGGTGCCACCTGCTGACCAGAGCTAGAATTCTGCACAGGGACACTGAAAGGGAAATAACCCAGGACACTTGGGCAACCAGGGACAAGGCACTCAGGTAACACTCTCCAGGCCTCAGATATTCCACCATCACCTGAGGACAAGGCCTGCCTGCAGGTCTGTGTGTGTTCCCCACGAAGGAGTGGGTCATGTCATATAAGGATATTCACCTCTTCTCCCCCCATCATAGGAATCCCCCTTGAAAGTTGTAACAGTCGATTTAAAGGTTTGGTGTAAACAAATGTGTCTGGATTTCAAATTTTTATTCTGCCCACATGTGTATTTTGTGGATTTCATGAATAGCCTTTATAAGCAAATACATCCATCAGGGTTCTCATTTGTGTGCATTTTACTGTGACTGGCTTGGATGGGGTTCACCCCAGAAACATAAAAGTAATAATTTGGTTCATAGTGTATGAAAAAAAAACTAAATATGTAAAAAAAATATGTAGATATCCTCAGGGAAAGCCATGAAGCTGCCCCGTCACTGTGTTCTCTGGCTCCTGCCCCACAGGACCTCTCCAGCAGTAAAAGAGGCTGATGATCACCCTAACTCTTTTAATCTCCCCTCAATTTCTCAGAGGACCTTGCATTTACATACATATCCAGTACTTGCGAAAGACCTGGGGAAAAACCCGTTTAAGTCTAAAAGGTTAGGATTCGTAATCAAATGAATATGAAAGGCAAATATTACTAAGGGGATTTCTCCACACTCTACTTTCACGGGATCACTGCTTGTAGTGAACTGAGAATGATAAAGAAGTAATATTGCCACGTAAGTCCTTCACATTTTCTCAGGTATTTTTATTACAGTGAATTTTGCCACTTTACTTGAAAGGAAAGTCTTGCAATAAACATCCATGCTTTCATAATATATTAAGTAGGAATTTAGATTCCCACATTTCCCAAGTGGTGGCTTTGAACATTTATAGAAGGAGAACAAGATTCTAGGCTTGGAGTTCCCTTAGATAATGGCAAGTGGTAAAATAGCATGTTTACTGAACATGTCAATTACTTGGTGAAATGGTATGAGCTGTTAGGGGGCTGGGGTAGAGTCTGTGGAATGCTGAGCATGGGCCAGTGGGGCTTCTTGGATTATCTCTTGCTGCAAGGTAAGCCTCTTTCACTGTCCTTGATTGATTAGGTGACTTGACCAGTCTGTGAAGGAGAGAAGCTGAATTGTAGCAAACAAACAATAATGCCACACTAATCTTTTCAATTTACACATATTTAGCCCTACAGCAAGCAATGCCAGTACCTCACGGCTTAATGGGAAAGGCTTTAAATTATTTGTATATGAGTAGTTCTTGAGTCAAAGAAGTGGCCAGAGCCAACCTCCTGGTCTTTTGATGTTAGGTTGAAGATTAGTCTGTCATCAGGAACCCTGATGTTAATAGCAGTTTGTTTTGGTGACAGCCTTTCTTAGATTGAAGGAAAAGCCTCTCCCCTGGCCCCAGGTTGCCAAGTGCTTTTATAAAAGGGAAAAGTAGACACACAAAGGTAGATATTTTGCACAGAAGAAAAATACCAGGTGAAAATATGAGCCTTTAAATCAACACTGCTTAATTTGTGTGAAATGCCCATACTTTTGGAACACCATTACACAGTTATCCCTTGGAACAAAATAACCTAAGAACCCATAGAAAAAGCAACCCGAGTGCCATATCCAAAGCTGAGGAAATGGGACTCATGTGAAAACTGGGAAAACCAGGATCACTGCTTGTAGTGAACAATGACCTTCAACTTCAGTGTTCAGTCCATTGTTTCATGTTAAAAGCAGTGCATCTGGTTGTTTTTCCAGTGCCTTTAAAGTAACTTCCAGAGAGCATAAGGAGAGAGAAAAGCAAATTGGCCTGAGTGGAAGCAAAGTATGGGAGGAGGGCTAACTCTGTTCTGGGATTCAGATATTGAGGAGGGAAAGGCCAGCAGCATGCCGCTGCTAGTTGAACTTTCTGAGACGGTTCCTTCTCCTGTGTCCCTGAAGTTGAAAGAAAATCTCCTCTGGACCTTCCTGCCCTAAAGCAACAACAAGGCACTGCTGGGTGAAGGGCCTTTGTTGGGTGACATTGCAAGCATGAGGAAGCAGAATGGGAATTGCACCTGCTCCTTGCTCCCCTAGGTTTCCTTCTCCCCGGGGCATTGCCAATGATCAGAAGGAAGGGGCAACAGTGGGAAAGGAGGAACACTGATCTCAGAGGCCAGACCACAAAATCAGGGCATTGAAGAAATGTGGAACTGACATATTTAGATACCTCTAATCTACCATCTGGCTCTTCTCTCAGCAGATATCCTGAATGAATATCAGGAAGAAGGACTAAAGAGACAACACATTTCTTTCAAAGTGTTCCTATTAACTCCATCAAAATCGATATCTATTGGCAGGCACCCACACTTTCCTCAAGGAGTCTTTCTAGGGAGCCTGGGCCTTATGCCACAAGTACAGGACAGCCACACAGAGATTTGAATTAGTGGCTAGAAAAGACACAGCTTTACCTTTAGACAGTTTGTGTCCAAACTCAGCCTCAGGTATGTCTGTGATGAGCAAAATGATGATGTATTACGGCCCAGAAGGATAGCATGAGGCACCTGCAAACACTTAGGTATCTAATCTTTTCTATCAGGGGCTAAGAAATGATGGCCTGAGAGTAGTATCTGTCCTGCCACGTCTCCTTTTCTTTCTAATCAATTTTATTGGAACACAACAGCCCTTTGATTTCCGTGGCTTCTTCTCTGAGAGAATGGCAGAGCTGATATTGGTCTGGAACAAAGACCTATGAATATCCAAAATGAAATTTCTAATATCTGGCACTTCACTGAAAAATCTTGCCAACATTGATTGTGTCTGTTTCTAACGTACCTTCAATATTATTACCCCGAGGGTTTTTATGACATGTGCCACACGTCTTGAAAATACTGAGGGAAAAGCTGTCCTCAGCACCGTGCTTACTTAGAAAAGGTCAGAGAGCTCTGCTTTATGAAACCAGACATCAAAAGGCCCAGCTAGCATAGTCGCCCTCACAGAATCAATGAAGGAAAAACACTGACTGGTGACTCAGCCTCTTCAGGCTCCTCTCAGCAAGAGCTGCCAGCATCTCCCACACAACAGGAAGAACCCAACACCCTCTCCCTCTAAGAAATACACAGAGACCCAGACAGACTCACACAAACACACCGTCATGATAGACTTTGCACAGGCTTGTAATTGATTCACAGTTTCAGCCTTTCCTGCCTGTAATTATATCTGATCCAAGTCCTAGGACTCAATCACATAGATGCTTCTCATAAAAAAACAAAATGTCATATTCCCTGTATAGAAATAGCACTGCCTACAGTGTGAAATACACACACACACACACGCACGCACGCACGCACATATACATATGTATTGGAAACATATATGAAACACACACACACACACACGCATATATATATAAACATATATGCAATCTGTGTCTCTATGTCTCTCACTCCCAGAGTTCTATTCATCACTGGAGCGTCAGCTCTGCAAGTTATACCAATCACAAGGGTAATGGATGAACAAATGCTTAAGGGACATACTTAGCTACCTTTATATTAATGGTACTGTGTGGAACAAACTGTTCAAGGAATAGATGATGGAGAAAGCTTACAATTGATGAAGGATTCTGATTGCCACCACAGTCACAGTGAGGATTTGTTTGGGGTCGACTTATTGCCTGCTTGGCTGTGAAGGAACACCAAAATCTCTGAGCTCCCAAGCTGCTGCATTTGAACCACAGACTCAAGGATGAGAAATATCTCTGAGATGCTCTTTCCTGTGTATTTCAGGACTTCGTTTGGTTTCATGAGGGTTCTGACATTTGCCATCATTGGCCATCAAGAACCCACACCCAATCTGACTAACCCATCAGGGGAAACTCTGAGAGGCATTCCTGATGCATGGAAGGCCTAGTCAATCCCTAGCACTGCTTTTTTATAAATCTCAATCCAGCCACAAGTTATTACTTCAATGGTAGTCAATAGAGAAAGTTCTTTGGCTCTTGAGTCACAAGATGCGTGTCATTTCCATGACACATTACATTTGTCATTACCACATCGGCATTGAACCAGATCAAAAAGGCTCACCTCTGATTCACACTGCTATAGCTGAGCGAATGAAGAAGCACAGAAAATGCTAACACCCAAAATGTGATGACTTCATTCACAACACAGAGCTAAGGCCATGTACGGGAATAGATTTCTTTTGCCCCTGAACAATGCATAAGATCTGATCTGACATGCTCTTGTTACCAGATTCCTCTGGGCTGTCAGGAGGATAAGTTGATTGGTGTGGCTAGGGTGCCCATGAACTCTCAGGACGCTTTGGAGAAATATCACTATTGCAGAACCTGGAGATATCAAAACTTCCACGTACAGAGGAAGGCAAGCCACATAACGAGTTCTGCCTGTGCGATGACACACGGGTCATTGTTTGGAAACACATATGTGCAATGAAAGGAGAAAGAAAGGTGTCTGACAAGTGATTAACTCCCACAGAGTTCCTGGTTTTTTTCCAGTCATTGACAAGTCAATCTGGACCTCTGACACTTGGAACCTGATTTTTCCCTTTAGGAAATACAGCAATTTGCTCACTTCCAAGGTAAGACCCTACATGGCCGCATGGCTGTTAGACATCATGACACATGAACAGTTGTAGAAAGAAGCTGCTGAATTGTGAACAAGAACATTCATATTTATCAGTATGGACCAATACCCTCAGTTCAAGGGGACAGAATTTGTCCCATAGTTAAGAAGCCATTCTTCTGGATAGAGTTGAATGTCAGTGGTACAGCACTTTCCTAGCATGCGTGAGGCACTGGGTTCAATCCCCCACACCATATAAAGACAAACAAATAAAATAAAGGTATTGTGTCTATCAACAACTGAAAATATATATATATATATATATATATATATATATATATATATATATATATATATATATATAAAAGAAACAGTTCTTCTCTGATTTCAGAAGGAAAGAGAAGTTCCCCTTTATGGTTCACCTCAGGGATTCCTACTCAAGAAGCCACCATGGTCTTTGTGGGATACAGTGGTGTAAGGCCAGGCTGGGACAGCATCATACCCATATAGAAAGTAAAGTTTTCAGCCATTTCTCTGTGAGTTGAGCAACAAGACACTTACTACCATGGCCCCCATTCTATCTGTCATCATTTCTTCTGGTTGTGAAATACTGATATAGCTCTGGGGGTCTCTTTTCTAACCTAAGAGTCCTTCAGAAAATTTGCATGTGGCTCAGCTTCTTCAGTGGTATGCTCTGTCTCTTAGTTTCCTTTTATGACAAAGAGTCAAAATGTCATCTTCAATCCTAGGGCTGGTAGGAGGACACAAAAGTGACTGTGCTTTATTTGGAATATGAAGGATAAATAGCAGCATCACAAATTCAAGGTAATACCAAGTAATAGGGAGCCACACCTGCTTTCTGAGAGCATCAGATTTCAGTTTAAGCATTATGACCTCTATTTTTCAGCATTTAAATTGCCAGCAGATAGATATTTTTCTAAACTTTGCTGCCAGCTGCATAGGGAAAATAAATGAGATTTATTGTACAACCACAATTCAAAAATAGGAAATGAAAAGGCAATTGCCAGTGAATGTATAAAATGATACCTCCTTCAATAACAATTAAAGAACACAAATGTAAAAAGACTTCTTCAATTTGGTATATTTGGTTTGTTAGAACCAATAAAGAATTGAAATTCATGTTTGTCCATAGACTGACAAAATAGGCACTGGAGAGAATCTTGGTACTCCCCAGAATCTCCCTGGTAGTTAACCTATGTCTGTATTTTTCTTTCTTCTCTATCATCACTGTAGGAATTCTCATTATAAATGAGAGTTAAAATATTCAAATTTTTAAATATTTTATTGTCAAGATTTTACTATATACTTTTAGCATTTATCCTGCTTCATTCTAAAGCTTTAATTATATTCTTTACTGATTCTGAAAGTCTATACCAGATTTAAACATATTTTATCTTTCATATTGTCATCTTTTAAAAAGTATACATCATGAAGGAGTGATATTTTCTACATATCTTAAAAATAAAATTCTGTTGTTTTTAAATAAAATTTATATGTACTATATGCAAATGATTCAAAATTTACTTCTTAAAAATTGTTCAAATGTATAGCACTCAATTACCCTTTCTCAATATATTCTGTATTTCCAGGTTTGGATATATTCTTTCAAAAATTTCATTTTCCTGTACTATTCTCTTCCTCTTTCCTTTTCTGTCTCTTCTTCTCTCCTACCCTTCTTCCTTTCCCCTCCACATCTTTCTCTTCTCTCTCTCTCTCTCCTGTCTGTATTCCATTCTGAATGTCTGTCTTTCTCAATTTCTGCATTGTTGTCTTTCACCATTTGAATATTGTACTAAACAAGACCCATCTATGTTAAACTATCCTCCATTTCTCAGAGTTTTGGTGCTTTTACAAATTATCAAATATTTCAATACATCTCAACTTATCTGAACTTCAATCATCTAACACTTGGTGTATGTTTAACTCACAATGTGTTTTAGGGGTCCCTAAAACCATCCTCAGTGTCAATGATTTTATATAAGTTCTCATTGGACCCAGAAATTTGCTATATCTGTAGTTACAGTTTTTCACAGTGAAAATTCATTTCAAATAGGTCACATTGTACAAAGGGAAAAAGTACACCAAGCAATGTCTCAGAGAAATGAGACTCAAATTTCCAGGTGTCCCCTCCCAGTATATTTGCTTAGGGACCTACTTAAATATCAGTAATAATGTGTGACAATGCAGGTGAAGTATTGCTAAACAGAGAAGCTCACCTAAACTTTGATGTACAGGGTTTCTTGAGGGACCTGTCACATAGACATGCAGAGCATTTTTAGACTGACTTCACCAACCTAGACCCCAGACTCCCTCTGCACTCTTGGAGCCTATATAGTAATTCAGCATAAATAATAAACTTATCTGTTTAAACCGGTACAGCATGGTCCAAGGCTCTGGGCATATAAAAACAAACTTTTGAAGTAAAATATTCAAGTACACAGAGGTTATCTCCCAGGAGTGAGTCAAGGGTTGGGTCTGAAAATAGTACTTTCCTTAGAATATACTGTATTTTAGGAAACCAAGAAAGTCAAGTTAACCCTTCCCTGCCTAGATGGCTCCTTTGACCCTTGGTCTACGATCACTTAGAGCAAAATTATCGTATTTTCTTGTGCATTTGCATTTACTATAACATATAATCAATACAGCAACAGAATAAGTATGAATATACCTCATAATTAGAGGAGCCAGCAAAGGGGAAAGGAAACATATTATTTCTATACTAATTTGACTGATTTTTCTCCTAAATACAATGTTATTTGTACCTGGTGATAAATTTATATAGAACCATTTAACAAGAAAGTCAGCTGATGGGGCTGTGGATGTGGCTCAAGCGGTAGCGCGCTCGCCTGGCATGCGTGCGGCCCGGGTTCAATCCTCAGCACCACATACCAACAAAGATGTTGTGTCCGCCGAGAACTAAAAAATAAATATTAAAAATTCTCTCTCTCTCTCTCTCTCCTCTCTCACTCTCTCTTTAAAAAAAAAAAAAGAAAGTCAGCTGATGGTTAGTGAAATCCAGCTCTTTTATGTCCATTTTTTAATCAGTATTCTGAGACAGTTTTAACTCAATATCCCAATATATTTTGCCAATATCAGTATTATTATATGGCTTATTTACACAAGACAGTTGTTGAAGTTGGCACCATTCCTTAGGGGAAATTGTATTTAACCTCTGGTACTACTGATTTACTTGCATCAGAAATCCATTGTTTTTTAAATTTTTTAATAGCTTTCTATCCACACAAGCATAGGTAATAGTACTTTTGTGGCATGTTAGTCATTCCATTGTTATATGCCATCCATCATAACCAGAGACCTTTCTGATTATTTGATCATCAGGCTTTATGACACAGTAATTAGTATGCCAGAAGTTATACACCGTACAGACTGATCATCCAGTATGGAGTTGTTCCTAGAAATTCCTTCCTAAATGATATCCTTTGCAATAAATGTAACTTGAAAATAAGTCCAAGGATACTGGTACATTACTAGAGTTATATTAATCATTAACCATACAACCAGGTAGTCATCATGTTGTATGACCACAAAACAATGAAACCTTAGGTTTTCAGGCTTCTATTTGACCTTGTCAGGTTCAACAGCAGGATTGTCATGGCAAATATATGACTTTACTCTTTTGAGCATCAGGATATAATTGTGCTAAAAGAAAATAGCACTTTCGTGATTGAGCCTCTTTTGAGACAACAATTATTGGATTTCTCTATTTTCTGGTGAGTCACTCTCATTTTCTTATTGTGATACCCAGGGGGGAACTGAGATAAAAAATCTGATATAGCTTCTTAGACCACTGCTTAATTTTGCAAAAACAGGATTATGTGGGATATTCCTAAATCACAGCATTTACATTGACCTTAAGAGATAATATTAAGTGGGTAAATATTTCAGTAATTATAAAGTTAAACCAGCATGGCTTGCATATGCAGCATATTAACTACTTCATCTTGGGCATAACATTTAGCTTTTAAAGTAGGTGAAAAAAATCATGTTCTTTACAGAATGAATGAACTTTATAGAGGTTTTATTCAGTCCATACGGCTAGTTATCCACTCAGGAAGAAACTGATGTGTTTGTGGACCACATATAGTCTCCTCTTCAATAGAAATCAGTGGGTCAGTCCCAAATATACTCTTCTGTTCTTCATCATTCCAAACCAAGGAGATTGCTCCCAAGTTAGTCACAATCACAATCCATTTTTCTTAAGGTTCTCCAGGAAGAAGATTATACGGATACATAAAAGGAAGCAACTCTTCAAATCCATACTTAACTCATTTCAGTATTTTTTTTCTTCCATCTGCCACATGGAATACCTTCATTATGAACAGAAGTGTGATCTATTGTTCCAGTACATTTTTTCACTTTTGGTAATAGTTCTGAGGTTAAAAGTCACAGCTCAGATTGAATGAAGTCTGAGTTCAGTGCAGTGCTAGGATTCAATTCAACACAATTCTCTGACTTCATTTTATAAATTATAGCTAAAAATAGCAAAGGGGTTGTCTATTTGGCTTGTTTCTCATTACTACTCAGGATTGATATCTATCAATTTTAAATGTAATTGTTATGTAATTTTTATCCCCAGTAAACTACTTGCATAATAGTTGTTGTCTCATACAATGGGTGTGACTCAATAGCAATCCAAGCATCAAAGTTTATTTTTCATTACTTCTTCCTTCCTCCCCACCCCCAAAAAATGCATTCTCAATGTTTTATCATGGCAAGGTTATTCTAATAAATCACACTTCTTACACCAACTCTGTTGGACATCACCAAGACCATACTCAGGCTCAGTAATTACTAAAAGGACCCAAAGGACTCAGAAGCCCTTGTACTCACATTTATGGCTTATTACCATGAAAGGATACAGGTTAAAGTCAGCAAAGGGAAAAGAAGCATGGGTCATAATCAGGCACAAGTTGTCAAGTGTCCCAGAAGAATTGCACATGGACATAGCTAGTTATACCAGAAATGATATATGTGAATTAGGGAACACCACTTGAGCCTTGTATTTCAGGGCTTTTATTGTGGGTAAATCATGTAGCCATGCAGCACTTGCATGAATGACCAGTTGGCTTGCAATATGCAGCATATGAACTACTTCATCTTGGGCATAATGTTTAGCTTTTAAAGTCCGTGAAAAAAAATCATCAAGCCCCTAGAACAAAAACAGCCATTCACACAAAACAATCGCATTGCAAGGACAAACTTAAACAATCAAACAGGTACCCATAGTCCAAGGACACAAACATAGAAATTAAACTTATCAGTCAGAACATTCCAAAGGTTCCAAGGTTATCTCCCAGGAGCCAAACAAGGGCCAGTTTTGAAGACAGGCTCTTCTTTGGAATGTACATGGTTTGAGCAACTTAATCCTGCTTAGTTAACCCTTCTCAGCCCACAGTAAAATATACAGATTTAATCTGGACAAATCCATGCCCAATAAATTGAGTTTTCTAAGATTAATCAAGAAATCAAATATCCAAATGAGGGGTTTTAAATATTCACACTTCTAACAAAAAATGATTTATTTTCCCCATTTCTCTTAGGTTGAAATAAAATCACTAGACAAAAAGCAGTTTTCATTTATACAATAGATAGGCATACCCTATAAAAAGTATTAATTTGGAAGCCATATTCTTATATTCTCTATCCAGTTGGTTAATTAACATATACCCAAAGGAAAAGAAATCTTATGTATGGAGTTCTCAGTAAATAAAAGCGTGTTTCATAATATTATATTCATGAACACCAAGACCTATAAGAATTTTTTTTCTTACTTTTATTCTAAACCCCCAAAGAAATTTCAAGCTCTTACCTTGGAGCTTCTTACATGTAGTTACCTATATAAATTTTAAAGTACCTGAAGTTTCCAAAAATAAAAACAAAAAACCCATCATTTTACAATAAAAAGACAGTCCATAATGGTCCTGGGTAACAAAATTGTCTTAGCTACTCTGGAATACTACTAACACTATATGAATATTCAAATTGCCTTGTAAAATTAAAAGGAAATTTTGATAATTATTTGCTTGCATATTTAATATCTAGGACAATTTAGGGAGATTATAGGTCTTTGCTAAAATTTCATATTTTTTATAAAATGTAATACCTACGGAATTTTTGCCAGTGGGATTTTTAATACATAATGTCAAAATTAAAACTATTATGAACATTTATAAAAGCACTAAATTAATATCAGATTTCTGAAATGAATAGAAAACTTTAGTGGTCTTTCTCATTGTCCACATTTTATACTATGTTAGCCAACAGAATACAACTGAAAGTATCACAAGCAAAGTAAGCTCTCCCTGTACAAGTGTCAGGTTATTTTAGGACACAGAAACAAGAGAAGTGAATGAATAACTGGTGACTCACCTATTTCTAACTCTACTCAGAAGGTGCTAACTATATCTTCCACATAAAAGAGTTCTCAGACAAAGCTTCATCGATAAAACACATACCCTTCTCAAATGCACATGCACGTGCACACACATATAAACATGGATACACACAGTGTTCTGACAGTCATGGTAGACCCTCAATAGGGCTGCTAAGGATGTATGAATACTGTCTTCTCTGCCTTCCCCAATAATTGCTGGTACCTCCAGCTATTAAATAGCATTTCTCAGTGATCATTAAATGAGATTTTCAGCATAATAATCAGCTTGTAATTAACTTTCAATGGAAACTGGGACATACAAATTCATCCTCAGAATCAACATGATCAATGGATAAATGAATAAATTATTAGATAAGGGATATAACAGAAATTCTCAAATAAAAAAAAGTAGAGTAAAAAAATACCGAGTTAAAGCACACAAAAGGATAATTCATGATTCTGGAATTCCCATCCAACAGACTTGCTTCAGTCTCTCTTCAGAACCATCTTAGAATGTGGAAATAAGAAGTGCTTATACTGACAGTGATCTCAAATTCCATACAACCACAAAGCCAGTGCATAAATATTGAATGGCCAAAGAATCAATTTTTTAAAAAAGTCAACTCCCATAACAGAAACAAAATAGAAATAAAAACAAAATTCAAATGTGTTCACCTCTTTGGCTTGTCAAGCTAGAAAAAATATACAATGATGTACCCTCATCAAGAGTCTATAGAAAAGCATGCCCAAGGTCACACAAGTAGTATGTGGTGGAAAAAATATTGGAACCCAAGTCTTTGTGATACAGAAATAGACATTGTCCTCTCCCCAGCAGAATTCACCACCTCCTGAGCTTGGAATCCCATTCTTATTACAGAGGCCAATGTCAGCCACAACCATACATCATACTTTATCATGAACTGTATTTAAAGATATTAGTTCCCTAATTCTGTCTCTGTCTTCTTCTCTCTGATTTCTCTGTCTCTATCATTTTATCTATATAGGCAGTATACACACACACACACACACACACACACACACACCTACAGACAAATATCTGCAATCACAAATATATTTACAAGGATATACAGAAAAAGTGATATACAGATACATATGCATAAATGTACATCAACAGATATAAATATAAACACTCAGATACACACACCACATATATTCACACATGTTATAGATAAATGTCAAAGCCAAAAATGCAACATGCATTTCAATTTGGCATTGAAACCACCATCACTCAAATATAAACAAAATATACTTATGCAGCTACTTTGAGTGCCCAGAAAATTAAATCAAATTTTGAAGAGACAAGTAAAGAGAACATATCTACGTATAGTACTGTATTGTATTTTTATTGGTCGGTTATCATTTTAAACACAAATGTTATTGTTTAATAGAGGCAATTGTGCAATGTGCCTTCATCAGAGAACTTATAATCAGTTCATATAATTTCCCTACAAAAGGATGTGAATAAGTACATTTCCTTCAACCTCATTTTTATCATCTGTGCTACCATTCTATTGTTATGTGTGCAAGCAAACGTATATGTATGTAATCATTATAGTACACAGAACCTCAAATTTTCAGAAGCTATTCAGTGTTCCCAGCTATTAAATACTTCAGTACCTTATTAATCTAATTCTCCTTGTCAGATAAATTAGAAAAGAATATTCATAACAAAAAGATAAACAATGTTACAATTAGCAATAAACACTAACTTCAGAATCAAATTAGGTTGACTAAGAAGTAAAATTCCCAAAGAAAGGATTCAATTGTCCCTTTTCATTTTTAGAATTTATTTATACTATCTGGCTAAACTATATTAGTATCTGGTTAAAAAATGAGGCCAGGAGCAATGGCATGTGCCTGTAATCCCAGTGGTTTGGGAGGCTAGGACAGGAAGGTCATGAGTTCAAAGTCAACCTCACCAATTTTGTGAGGCCCTAAGCAAATTAGTGAGACCTTGTCTCAAAGTGAAAAGTAAAAATGGCTGGGGATGGGCTGGGGTTGTGGCTCTGTGGTAGAGCACACTAGCCTAGCACGTGTGAGGCCCTGGGTTCAATCCTCAGCACCACACAAAAGTTAATTAATTAATTAATTAATTTAAAAAATGGCTGGGGATGAGGCTCAGTGATTAAGCACCACTGGGTTTAATCCTCGGTACCAAAAAAAAGAAAAAAAAAAAAAAGGAAAGTCTAGATAACAGAGTTCAGTACTGAGAACTACAAAAATAACAACTAAGTCAATAATATAGAAATATAGAAGCAATTATCTGGTAAACTCTTTGCTTTACTGTCAATTTTACATATTAAACCTGAAAACACACACACACACACACACACACACACACACACACACACCAATTCTAGGTGATAAATTTCCATCATAAAGTTATGTTTCTGCAAACCTCTGGCTCATTTTGTGAACAAATATTAACTAAAATCCCAGGCTAGTGTTGTGGCTCAGTGGTAGAGTGCTTGCCTCACACATGTGAGGTACTGGATTCAATCCTCAGCACCACATAAAAATAAATAAAAATATTATGTCCATCTACGGCTAAAATTTTTAAAAAAAATATTGATTAAAATACCTAAAATACTTTATTTAAAAAAG
Source organism: Spermophilus citellus (assembly GCF_964194105.1). Taxonomy (NCBI): domain Eukaryota; kingdom Metazoa; phylum Chordata; class Mammalia; order Rodentia; family Sciuridae; genus Spermophilus; species Spermophilus citellus. Next base: position 104,659,616 of record NC_138190.1, read on the forward strand.
AATCAGTTAAACAAGGTTTCCCATTCTAAACAGCTCTAGGTCCACAGATACATGCACAATTCATACCATGAAACTTTTTATAATTAAAAACTTTTAATTGTAATCATTCCTAAAATGAACAATTTCAAAAGAATGTTTCCAGACATAAATCAACCTACTTTTAAATGAATAATCACCCAATATGTCATTCACAATTTTATCAGCAAAATTTTATTCACAAAGAATCCTCTGTTTCAATATATATTCCATTATCAAAAACCCTTAATTCTGCCTCCAGGTAAGTAGACACTTTCTGTTAAAGATATTCATTTATTTTTCAGTTCCCATTAATACAATATAGGTGAGAATTTAATAAATCTCTATAGCTATAATTAATTACTGAATAGTATTTTGTTTTAAGAAGGCAAGTGTTTTTTATCCTTTGCCAAAGATAAGACATCCATGATTTATTTCAAGTGAGTGAGGTAGATGTATAATTTTCCGATCACCTATTGAGTCCTCATTGGTGCTCAAGACACATAGTATCCCAAGCTTATAAGGATATTTTTACAAGGTTATTCATTGCATTGTTTTCTGTTGAAACAAGAAAATATCACTTCACATAATGAAAGTGCCTATCCAAGTACAAATGAATATATAACCTAAAGTCTATCAAGAAAATGAAATATGTATCAATTAGGATGAGGATGATGTAAATACAACAAATAGCAGACAAATGGGTGAAAATGAGTTTGCAAACCAATAAGTACTAAATTGTTTCATTTGTTTAAAAACTCAAAATATATAGAGAGATTTTTTCTTGTAGTATAAAAGTTCATGTTAATGCACATGATAAAGGTCTGTAATTATATCCCATAATCTCATGAAAGAGTAACATATGAAGTCAGGGAGAATGAGGATGGTGACAGGTGATAAAACAAGGTTTTCGTATTAGTAGAATATTTGAAATTTTATAAGACAAATGTATTCATGATTCAAATATGCAACTAAATACTACTTTTTTAAAATCCTCTAAATAGAATAAAAACATAGGCATGATGTGTGAACAATAACAATGGAAAATAGCAAAGTTTATATAAGAAACATTATAATTTATGATAAATACCTTTCAAAGGAACTGAGGAGGGCCTGGGGGTGTGGCTCAAGCAGTAGCGCGCTTGCCTGGCATGTGTGCGGCCTGGGTTCGATCCTCAGCACCACATACCAACAAAGATGTTGTGTCCGCCAAGAACTAAAAAAAAAAATAAATATTAAAAAAAAATTCTCTCTCTCTCTCTCTCTCTCTCTCTCTCTCTCTCTCTCTCTCCTCTCTCACTCTCTCTTTAAAAAAAAAAGGAACTGAGGAATATTTCATTGTAACTAGAATAACTTGTCATAATTTAAGTACATGATATTATAATTTTGGAATCTATAAAGTAAAGACTAGAAATACATAAGAAATGAATATAAATGGAAATTCCACAACCAAAATAAACACTGAAATTAAGAAATAATTTAAATAAATACCTCTGCAATGGTAGAGTGGAGATCTCCAAAACACAATAAGAACATAAAAAAGGTCAAAATCAGCTTTTCCTAACTCTGAAGATTAATCAAAGGCTTTCAATCATTCAAGGAGAATTTGTTAAAGAAAAGTGGCCAAATCTTATGAAAAGTGAGTAAGCTTTATTGCATTTTAATTTGGCCTACTCTGAAGCCCTTCAGCCCAGATCTATAACAGTGTTAAAACCCAAGTACTTTTCAAGTATGTTATCTGAGAAACTTGCAGCCTGCTAACCCGGAAAGGGGGGAACATCTTGGAGCTCCCCAGTAATCACATTCTCAGATAATTATCATTATTGGATCTATCTGACAGCTCTCCGAAATGCTCCATTCTTGTTCATGATTTCATTTAATCTTAGTCCATTTTGTATAAACTGAACTAATCTCAGGGCATTTGGGAAAAAATGATAGATGATTTATAGATAGATAGATAGATAGATAGATAGATAGATAGATAGATATGATTGTCTAACACTGAAGCTTCCAGAGAAGGTGATACTAGGTAGAGCTAAAAAGAAGTTGTCCAAAAACCTAAAATTAACACCTTGGGATGGAAATGTACACAGAATGTTTGAAAAGTTTCCAACATTTATGAAATTTGGAAAGGCATGAGTATGCACAGAACTGTGCATGTCTGGGAACTACCCAGAAAAGCCATAAAATTATCTGTGACTGATATTGAGGATCTGCTTAAACAGAAACTGAAACCTTAAGAAGAGTTGTAAACTGTTGGACTGGCTACTGAAGGCATCCCAAAATATACTCACAAAGCACTAGGTAAAAGAATAATTATTGGTTCAAGTCATTTAATAAACTTTCTCCTATTAGTAACTGACTGCTGATAGAGAATATAATTCAGTATCTATAGATGATAAAGCATCCAATTAAAATGAATTATTTGAGTAAAGTCACTATAAATAAAGAAATAGTAACAAGACCAAGCAACAAAAAATCTGGAGAGGGAGACATTTTATTTCTAGAGTTGCCACACTGCATTATGAAAAAAACTCAACTAAAACAACAAAAAACCTACAAAATATTCAAAGAAAGTATGGCTCATGGCAGGGGGGGATGTCAATAAAAACTGTTCCCGAAATACATACATTGGACTTAGCAAAGAATCTATATCAACTATTATACATATGTTAAAAAATTTAAAGGCATGCATATTGAATATGAGAAAAATACCTCACCAAGTGAAGCATATCAAGAAACAGGCATCACTTTTGTAAAATGAAAAAAAAAACACAGAAATACTACAGGTGAAAGTATGGTAAGCAAAATAAAAACTCTCTATTGGGGCTCAATATTGTATGTTTTAAATAGCTCAAGAAAGAGTTATTAAATTTGAAGTTAGATCAATTGAGTTTATTCACACTGGGAAAGAGGGAAAACCGAGTGAAGAAAAATGAACTGAGTCAGAGACCTACAGGACAAGAGTGAAGCATGTCCACATTAATGTAATGGGAGTCTTAGAAGGAAAGGAGAGGGAAGAAGGGGCAGAAAGAATGTATAAAGAGATAGCAGCCAAACCTTCCCAAATTAGGTGAAAATCATCAACCTACACATTCAAGAAACTCAATGGCATACTCAATGGCATACTGTTGGGAGAAGCTCAAAGGAGTCACACCTAGAAAAAAAGTAAAAAGTAATTAAACTTCCAAAGCTCAAGACAAAAATATATTGAAATATATTGAAAACAGGAAGAAAAATAAGTAAATTCATACAAAAGATTCTCAATAAGGGCTGGGGATGTGGCTCAGGCGGTAGCGCGCTCGCCTGGCATGCGTGCGGCCCGGGTTCGATCCTCAGCACCACATACCAACAAAGATGTTGTGTCCGCCGAGAACTAAAAAATAAATATTAAAAATTCTCTCTCTCTCTCTCTCTCTCTCTCTCTCTCTCTCTCTCTCTCTCTTTCTCCCCTCTCTCACTCTCTCTTTAAAAAAAAAAAGATTTTCAATAAGACCAATACCTGACATCAAACATCTTGGATATCCTAAGGTAGTGGGATAATATATTCCAGGTGTGGAAAGACAAAGATCATCACCAACATGTATGGAACTAAAACACATTATGTTAAGTCAAATAAACCAGACACAGAAAGACAAACACTGCATGATCTCACTCACAGAATTTTGAAAAGTTGATCTCATAGAAGTTGAAGATAGAATAGTGGTTACTAGAGGGTGGGGAGATTTGGGGTGAAGTTAGGATGGCAGAATATTAATCAATAATAAATATAATTAGCTAGGAAAATAAATGCTGATATTCTATTACACAGTAGGGTGGCTATGGATAATGATAATATACTATATATTACAAAAATCTAGGAGAGGTGAATCCAAGATGGCAGGCCAGAGGGAGACAGCATTTTGTGTCACTCTGTGACCTGGAACTCAAGTAATGAGAATACTGCTTCTCTGTAAGCAATAGAGGAAACCCCCACAAATGCTCCTGGCACAGGAATCACTGGTCTGAATAGTATACTGAATAGTATATTTGTGTTGTTATTTCGTTTTTTTCTTCTCCAATTTATACTATTTTAACATTTTTACTATATTTAACATTTCTGAGGCTGAATCAAAGCCTCAGCATCAGAATAGGTCTCCCAACTACTCACCCACACAGGACTACCAGGTTCCCCCATGGGATCATGAGCATCAGCACCTATGCAGAACTTTTGGCTACACACCCGATCAGAAATATCAGATACCACTCCAACATGCAGGAATTCTGGCTGCCACTCCCATGTGGACCCCCATTTACCAACATGCCCCCCACCCCCGACGTTGCCTCCATCTTGGTCTGCAGCAACTGAGATAATCTCCTACAAGCAGTGGCCTGACTATACCTGAAGACACTGCACAGGCTCTGAAGACAGCTAAAAGCCACACAGTGCACACCACAGAGCTCATCTTTGAACACATTATCCAACACCATCACCCAGCTCCCCCGACCCGACCTGACACCCCATTGCTGAAAGTAGCCACCTCCATCTTTGGTCACCTTCATCACCATCTTTAGTGGGGGCAACTCCCAGTTTGGAACTCCGGCTGAACAGGTACCCATAGTTTCTAACTCCCCTTCTCCCCAGTAGCCACTAACCCAGCACAGTGACTGCCCAATTCAAAACAGGTCTCAGCATCAAGTACAGCAGGTGTGCAGCACACAAAGCACAACAAACAAGACCCCCAGAGAGAAAGATCCCTTATTAGGAAGTAGAAAGGGAGAGAGTGAGTATGGTACAATTTAGAGACTAACATAGAGAACAGGAACTGGGAGGCCTTCAAGTGAGATAAGGAGATAAAACCAGGCACCCACATCAAATGAGGAGGCCCCAAAGGAGATCCTTGAGATGTAGTCTCCCTCCGGGGACCAGCAGATGCCACACCCCACTTCCAGATGCCCTGCACCCAAGACCAACCCTCCCACCCTGGTTACCTTCACCATTCAGAGGGCAGAGATACTACCTAACAACAGACAAACCCATCTCTTGGATGAGAAAGGAAGCAGGAAAGATACTTATCTCCAACCAAATCAATCTGGGTTTCTTCCTTCCAGATCATTTTTTTCTTGTCCCTCTCTATTCTCCCGCCCTCACATCCCCAACATATGTGAAACCAAGTACTTTCCATAAATTAGGATATTGAGGACTGGGATGTCTGAATAGTATATTACAGTTGTGTTGTATATTCTTATTTTATTCTCCAATTTTTACTATTTTAACATTTTCTTCATTTTCCTTAATATATATTTGTGTTTGTTTTACATAGTCTACTGTCTTCCCACTTATTTGTCTACCCAAAATTACGTCCTCTCTCCTCCTGCTACTAGCCACCTTCTTTAGATTTCTCTTTCACACTTCCTAAGATCTAATAACTCTATATCCTCACCTCCTACCTCATCAGCATATCATTCTACACCTCACCCCCCGGTTTTTTGTCCACCATCAGAAACCTTAAAGCTTTTTGCAAACCTACTGATTATATTGTAGATAATAACTGAATTCACCATTTCTGTACATTGTGACCAAACTGTATGTAAACATATTCACAGCAACTATTTGATTTAAGGTTGTATATTGTTTACATTGGGATCTGTTAACATTGTCCTTCCCCTCAAAGGAGAGGTACTGGAACCCTACAGAGGCATTATAAACCTATAGGGTAAAAATGGTAATGCTTCGAATCCACACTGCTAGAAGGGAAGGCACAGGAAAAACATGAAAAGACAAGGGAAGAAAGTGCCCCAAACAAATCAAGATACCACATTATTAGAATCCATGGCCAGCACAGCAGAAGAAATTACAGAGAAGGAGTTCAGGATGTACATAATTAAAATGTTCTGTGAATTAAAGGATGATATAACAGAGCAAAAAGGGGCAGCAAAAGATCATTTTGATAAAGAGCTACATAAGCAAATACAGGAAGCAAAAGATAACAGATAGAGGTTCTAAAAATAACCAAACAGAAACCCTTGAAATTAAAGAAACAATAAACCAAATTAAAGCTCAATTGAAAGCATCACCAACATATTAGAACACCTGGAAGATAGGACCTCAGATAATGAAGACAAAATATATGATCTGGAAAATAATGTAGACCACACAGTGAAAATGGTAAGAAACCATGAGCAGAACATTCAAGAAATATGGGAAAGCATAAAAAGACCAAATTTAAGAGTTATTGGGATAGAGGAAGGCAATTCCAAATCAAAGGAATGAGCAAACTATTCAATGAAATAATATCAGAAAAATTTCCAAACATAGAGAATGAAATGGAAAACCAAATACAAGAATCTTACAGGACACCAAATGTACAAAATCACAACAGATCCACATCAAGGCATATTATAATCAAAATGCCTAACATACAGAATAAGGAGAGAATTTTAAAAGTGGCAAGAGAAGGAATCAGATTATATATAGGGGGAAACCAATTAGGTTATGTACACATTTTTCAACCTAGACTCTGACAGCTAGAAGATCCTGGGAGAAGCTCTGAAAGAAAATGGATGTCAACCAAGAATCTTATATCCAGCAAAACTAACTTTTAGATTTGATGATGAAATAAAAACCTTCCATGATAAACAAAAGGTAAAGGAATTTACAACTAGAAAACCTGCACTATAGAACGTCCTTAGAAAAATATTGCATGAAGAGGGAATGAAAAAAACAATGAAGATCAGCAGAGGGAGGTATTACACTAAAGGAAAAACTAATCAAAGGAGAAACTAAGTCAAGTAAAATAATAAAAATAAACAAAAATGACTGGGAATACAAATCATATCTCAATAATAACCCTGAATGTGAATGGCCTAAACTCACCAATCAAAAGACACAGCTTTGGGCTGGGGTATTGGCTCAGTGGTAGAGCACTTGCCTAACATGTGTGAGGCCCTGGGTTCGATCCTCAGCACCACATATAAATAAACAAAGTTAAAAATCCACTGGCAACTAAAAAATATTTTTAAAAAAGACATAGCTAGCAGATTGGATCAAAAAAAGTCCCAACAATATGCTGCCTCTAAGAAATTCAAACACAGGAAAAGACATACACAGATTGAAGGTGCAAAGTTGGGAAAAACCATACCATTCACATGGTCTGTGGAAGCAAGCAGGGGTTTCCATCCTCATATCAAATAAAGTAGACTTCAAGCTAAAGTGAATCAAAAGGGATAAAGAAGGACACTACATAGTGCTCAAGGGAACCATACATAAAAAAGATAACAATTATAAATATATATGCCCCAAACAATGGAGCATCTATGTTCATCAAACAAACTTTTCTCAAGTTCAAGCGTCAAAAGGATTGCAACACAATAATTCTAGGTGACTTTAAAACACCTGTTTCACCCCTGTATGCATCTTCCAAACAAAAGCTGAACAAAGAAACTATAGAATTCAATAATACAATCAAAAACTTAGACTTAACTGACATATATAGAATATACACTTTCTTCTCAGCAGCACATGGATCCTTCTCTAAAATAGACCATGTATATACCACAAAGCAACTCTTAGCTAATACAGAAAAGTAGAGATACTACCCTTCATTCTATCAGATTATATTGGAATGAAATTAGAAATCAATGATAAAATAAAAAATAAAAACTACTCCAACATCTGGGAACTAAATAATATCCTACTGAATGAACAATGGGTTGCAAAAGACATCAAGGAGGAGATTAAAAAATTCTTAGAGGTAAATCAGAACACTGAAACAACATATCAAAATCTCTGACACACTATAAAGGCAGTACTAAGAGGAAAGTTCATTGCGTGGAATTCATTCCTTAAAAGAAGAAAAAGTCAACAAGTAAATGACCTAATATTGTATCTCAAAGCCCAAGAAAAGGAAGACAGGGAACGATATACAGTAGAAAACAGGAAATAATTTAAATCAGAGCTGAAATCAGTGAAATTGAAACAAAAAAAAAAAACAATTAAACGAACTGACAAAACAAAAAGTTTGTTCTTAAAAAATAAAATTGACAAAAACCTTAGAAATGCTAATGAAGAAAGAGAGAAAACTCAAATTACTAATGTGATGAAAAAGGAAATATCAGAAGAGATATTACAGAAATACAGAGGATAATTAGAAATTATTTTGAAAACTTGTATTCCAATAAAATAGAAAATATCAAAGGCATCAACAAATTTCTAGAGTCATACAATTTGCCCAAATTGAAACAGGATGATGAATACAATTTAAACAGATCAATTTCAAGCAATGAAATAGAAGATGCCATCAGAAGCCTACCAACTAAGAAAAGCCCAGGACCAGATGGATACAGAGCTGAGTTCTATAAGACCTTTCAAGAAGAACTAATTCTAATACTCTTCAAATTATTTTATGAAATAGAAAAAGAGCACTTCCAAATTCATTCTATGAGGCCAACATCACCTTGGTTCCAAAACAAGACAAAGACAGATCAAAGAAAGAAAACTTCAGACCAATATCTCTAATGAAAATATATGCTAAAATTCTGGCAAATCGAATACAAAAACATATCAAAATATAGTGAACCACAATCAAGTGGGGTTCATCCCAGGGATGCAAGGTTGGTTCAACATACGGAAATCAATAAATATAATTCACCACATCAATAGACTTAAAGATAAGAATCATATGACCATACCAATAGACGCAGAAAAAGCATTTGACAAAATACAGCACCTTGGGGCTGGGGATATAGCTCAAGTAGTAGTGCACTTGCGTGGCATGCATGAGGCACTGGGTTCGATCCTCAGCACCACATAAAAATAAAATAAAGATATTGTGTCTACCTAAAGCTAAAAAATAAATATTAAAAAATACAGCACCTCTTATGTTCAAAACACTAGAAAAACTAGGAATAACAGGAACATATCTAAACATCATAAAAGCTATCTATGCTAAGCCCCATGCAACATCATTCTAAATGGAGAAAAATTGAAAGCATTCCCTCTAAAATCTGGAACAAGACAGTTATGCCCTATTTCACCACTTCTATTTAATATAGTTCTTGAAACACTTGCCAGAGCAATTAGACATATGAAAAAAATTAAAGGGATATGGATAGGAAAAGAAGAACTCAAATTAATACTATTTTCCAATGATATGATTCTATACCTAAAAAAAAAACCCCAAAAAATTCCACCAAAAAACTTCTAGAACTAGTAAATGAATTCAGCAAAGTAGCAGGATATAAAACCAACACCCATAAATCAAAGGCATTTCTGTACATCAGTGACAAATTCTCTGAAAGGGAAATGAGGAAAACTACCTCATTTCCAACAACCTCAAAAAAAAACAACCTTGGAAATCAACTTAACAAAAGAGGAAAAGACCTATGTGATGAAAACTACAGAATTCTAAAGAAAGAAATTAAAGAAGTCCTTAAAAGATGGAAGATCTCACTTGTTCTTGGTTAGGCAGAATTAATATTATCAAAATGACCATTCTACCAAAATCTCTATACAAATTGAATGCAATTCTAATCAAAATCCCAATGACATTCCTCATTGAAATAGAAAAAGCAGTCATGAAATTCATCTGGGAAAATTAGAGACCCAGAATAGCTAAAGCAATCCTTAGCAAGAAGAGTGAAGCAAGTGGCATCACTATACCAAGACCTTAAAATATACTACAGATCAATAGTAACAAAAATAGTATTGTAATGGCACCAAAATAGACTGGTAGACCAATGGTACAGAATAAAGTATACAGAGACTAACCCACATAATTACAGTTATCTTATATTAGACAAAGGTGCCAAAAACATATATTGGAGAAAAGATAGCCTCTTCAACAAATGGTGCTGGGAAAACTGGAAATCCATATGTAACAAAATGAAATTAAACCCCTATCTCTCACCATGCACACAACTCAACACAAAGTGGATCAAAGACCTAGAAATTAAACCAGAGACCATGTGTCTAATAGAAGAAAAAATAGGCCCAAATCTCCATCATGTTGGATTAGTGTCAACTTCCTTAATAAGACTCCTATAGTGCAAGAATTAAAATCAGTAATCAATAAATGAGATGGATTCAAACTGAAAAGCTTCTTCTTAGCAGAAGAAACAATCATTTTGGAAGCAAATTTTTACCACACTCACATCAGATAGAGCACTAATCCCTAGGATATATAAAAAATAAAAAATCTAAACATCAAAAACCCAACCAGGTTGGCAAATACCTTAGTTCTCACAAAAATGATGTCTACTTTATTTAAATACTTTTGTGGTTTGGCAGGGATGTGAAAGCTAGTAGGTGGATGCATGGATAACTCAACAACTAGAGGAACAAATTGTATAGGAAACTAGCCCCATTAGGTAGGGATACACTGAGCTAGAGTAGGGGAAATCAGTTAAGCCTTTCAGGATTTATGAAGCTAAAAGGTGTCAAGGCAACACTTTCAATTTTATTTAATATACAAATGGGAAGCCTATGTGGTCTTATCTATAGACTAAAATTTAAATGTTTTTATATATCAGTTGAAAATAATGTTTTAATTTTTTATTTGTTCTTTTTAGTTATACATAACATTAGAGTATATTTTGACATATTACACAAAAAATAAAAGAAATAAATACTTATTGATCCTCTTGACACCCATAGTACTAAAACAAACCTGACATCTTTTAGAACATTTGGATCCTGAGTGCAAAATAATCTTCATTTACAAATTTTACTTAAGTCCTCTGATGCTGTTATTTGAAAATCTGTCTACCTTGAATGAGTCCAAGAAAAGTCACTAACACCTGTTTCAATTGCAATTACAACAAATGCTGCTGTTAAGAGCAGGTCACAGATGTCTTCACTACAGAGGGTTTAGCCAACTCACTTCTTGTCTCTAAGAATCTCAGAACTTCTCATAATGGCCAGGCATGGGTTTAATTATGTTAAAATGTCCAAATTAACTTTCTGCCCCACCCCTTCTGAAAGGGCTTTGGTCTGCTGATAATTTATCTATACTTTTCCTCAATTTTAAACAACTTTTTCCCCTACTGGTACAACCTGTCTCCTAGTGGACACTAGGAACAAAATACTGAATGTCCTGGGTCTATGGCATATTGAACCCTACACAGCAGTTTTGCTGACATAGGTAGAATTAAGAGAACAGGGCTTACCTGAACATCCAGGGCTTCATTAAAGAAACCTGAGGACCTTGACCATCCATTGGATATGGGGCATGTCAATCCTCGCTTCTCAGCAAGAGAGCTTTGGGCAATCCAGGACCCTTTCTTGACCCTTCCATGCTCCACCCCCATGATCAGAATATCAGAACTTTCCCGCCTTGTCTCAGGGTGCAGTTGCAATGGACCGCTTCTTCAGCCTCCTTCATGCACTTCCTATCTATCACGGTCCGCACAGGCAAACTCTCAGTATGCTATTTCATGGGTGGCGCCCTCTCTGGCACCGCCTCCGCCTCCCAGCATGCCCTGTGACTAAAACCCCCTCACAGCACGCGTCTGGGCGACGCCATCTTTACTGACGTCGTCATTGCAGCCAGGTTGCTGCTCCCAGTCGAAGTCTTTGCTGACGTGTCTCCCGGGCCATGTCTGACACCAACAAACAAGACCTGGTCCCAGGTGGCCAGAGTGAAGCTGACGAAGAGGCAAGCCTGGACCCTGGGTCCCTAGGCAGTCCCTTGGTGCTTGTGGAATGGTTGGCTGCAGTGGCGGGAGTCGCGGCCCTTCTGGCTTTCCAGGTGGTTGTGAAAGCCTTTGAAGACAAGGGGCATGAGGAAGTGACCTGGCCCGCCACCACGGAGAACAAGAATGTACAGCCTCTAGAAGAGGAGGAAGAAAAGGAGGAGGAGGAGGAGGAGGAGGAGGGAGCGCTGAAGGTAGAACACTACCAGGAATTGGAGGAGGACGACTATGATGGTGGCGAGGAAGAGGAAGGAGATGATGAGGAAGAGGATGGCAGGCGTGAGGAGAACGAAGAGGGTGCAGCAGCTGCTGGTGTCTGTGAGTTTCCTGTGGTGTTTCAGTCCCAGTTCTCCTTCCCTTCTCCACAGTAGCTTCTATAATGACCTCATCCTGGTCTGGCCCCACACGGGCCTCATGGTGACCAGGCGCCACCTCGTGGGACCCCAGGGAGCTGGTAGAGGAGCCCGTGGGTTGGGAGTGGGGAGGACCTGGCAGTCGGAGCCGAGGCCTGTGGAGAGCAATAGCTGGCAAAGGGATCCCGGTCCTGGGTGGCAGTGGACCCTGCAGACAGGACAGCGTCCCAGAGGACAAGGTCTAAGAGGGCGGTGTCTGGCCTATGGCTCGGCATGGCTACGGTTGAGTCTAGGGAGGCGGGGGCCCGTGCACCCGAGGGGGCCAAGGTTGCTGAGTAGCAGCAAAGTCCTCCGGCCCTTGCAGCCTCTGTTGGCCCGGCTGGCTCGCTCACAGGCCGTGCTCAGATCTTGCCTGCCTGGGTAAGCAGTGGGTCCATATTCTCATTAAAAAAAAAAAAAAAAAAAAAAAAAAAAAAAAAAAAAACGTTATGGCCCCGTGTGTCCATTTAGAAACCCAATCCGAGTAAGACTTTCTGGTTTTGAAAATCTCAACTGTGCTGCCTTCTACCAACCTCAGTTTGATAAAAGATCTGAGACAATGCAGTGTATGAGCCTGCAAACTTGAACGTCAGTGATTAGTAGATATATCAGGAAAGACCTTTGAAAGGAATGGAAAGCGCCTGAAGGCAAAGGACGGACAAGTGGACAAGTGGCATTCCTCACTTGTAGCTGACAGCTTTTAAAAAAATGTGGTTTCTTAGGGCTGGGGATATAGCTCAGTTGGTAGAGTGCTTGCCTCACATGCACAAGGCCCTGGGTTCGATCCCCAGCACCACTGAAAAAATTAAAAAAATAATAATAAATGTGGTTTCTTGTTAGGATGATCAAAATTAAAAAAAAAAAAGAGTGAACCAATATTAGAGCACTTCACAGGTGTAAACATTCTCTTTTCAGGGATTGAGGAACCAGTGAGCTTCACCATAGAATTGTTTTAAGTCAAACAAATCTATTTTCAAGAAAGTTACAACAAAATTATATATGCGATCAGACCTAAATGATTCAAATCCTTTCTTCTATCAGGTACCATAAATAATCAGCAGCACTGGGGTGGTGTTTGATAGCAAAATACACTAATATTAATAATAAAAGCCCTAACAATTATCTTGCTAGAAGAAGTTTATAATCCACTAATACCTGAAATGGTGGAAGGGATAATACCATGAAAGCTATCTAGCAGAAGAATTATTAGAGCCATGGAAGTATTGTATCATTCATTAGAAACTAATAGAGATATTTCTTTTTTCAATGTATTTCTTTTATCCAGATTTTCCTGAGGATAGAGTACCAGATGCCAAAACCAAGTGTAAGGCGGGATATTATTTCTGTGACCTTAGGGTCCCTAAGCCTCTATCAACACTGGCTAAAGAAGCAGCTGAATATTACTACAAAAAACATAATGAAGTGTCTGAAGAAACTAGAGGTGAGGATGGAGAAGAGGAAGGGAATGGAAATGAAGAACTGGAAGAAAAACCCCAAAAGGATCTGGACTCAGCAGAGAGCAGCCTCCCTTAGAAATCCAGGTATTGATTTAGAGTCTTTAGTATTAACTAACCTTCCTGGCATACACTTGTTACTTTTATGTTTTGCAGTTTTCTCCTAAGTCAAATAAAATATTGCTACAATTTAGTTTGAAAACAGTTTGGTATTAATAATGTGCTTATATGTTAGGGAACAGAAGGTAGTATATTCTGACATGTACTTTATTGAGTTCTTTATCCTATAGCTATAAGGTAACTAAAGATGGGAAATTTATCAGACCTTGTAGCTGAGACCAAAGAAGCAGATAAAGTGACTGGGCCATGTATTAGCTGGGCTTTCATAGCTTGACCACAAAAAGGTAGCCTCTTACACTAACAATGCCTTTGATAGGGTTGACTGTTGACAAAGTAATAAAAGGTTCAGGATGTCAAGTGAGACCTTATTTCACTACATAAGTACTAGTTTTCATAGAACATTCAAACAAAAAAAGACAATTAGTAAGACTTGTTTATCACTGAGTCAGAAACTATGTCTTATATTTTCAGTGTTTATTTTTCTCTTTCTGAATTTTCAGATCTGTGGACATCAGATAATAGCCTCATTCTCATTTTGCAGATATAAAAACTGAGGTTATGAGAGCTTATGGAAATATATGTGGTTGGTGTAAAGAGCATGGGCAGGAAGATTATGTAAATCAAGTAGCTTCTCATAAAAAGAGCATTTATTAGCATTTATTGTGGTGGGCAAGGAGACAATGACATTAATGTGATCAGGTGATTAAAGCCCTCAAAGGCCTGAGCACCCCCATATCTAAAGTTCTATTTCTAAGAGGAACTTGTTTGGTTTCTACTCACTGAGACAACAGATATGCATAACGTCTACTCAGATTTAAAGAGTATGTGTTAATGGCATACAAATGTTAATTGTCCTTTGTTTCATTCTACAGTTGGAAAACAGAAAGAAATGGATGGAGAAAGAAACAGCGAATTTGTTCTTCATGATTTTTCTACTTTAAATTTACCCAGAACACTAATTTTTTTTCAAAGTTCATCACACAAAAAAAAGACATCAACTGACATCTGTCTATATGCTAACTTTTTGCTGATATATTTGACTGCTTCTGTTTTGTTAAAAATAAAAGCTTGTTTGAAATGTATAAGGTGTACATTATTTATGTGAATAACTATGACTCAAATCTAACTTTATATCTTTTTTTTTAATTTTGGCCCTCATTGCTATAAATAAAATGAGGTTATTTCATTATTAGCCAGCTTTTAAAAAAAAATCTTTATTAAATTTATTATCTGATACATAAAAGCAAAAAATTGTACAAATTGATGAGGTACTATGTAATGTACACATGTATGCATCACATAATGTTTAAATTAGATTGAACTTATTCTCCTTAAATATTTATCATTTCTTTATGGTCAAAACTCTCAAAATCTAAAACTTTCTTTTAGGTTTTTGACAAATTATTTAAATGTAGATCAAAATAAACTAAAATCGAAATTGTAAAGATTTGACAAAAAATATGAAGGTCTAGCCCCTATTGCATTTATTGAAGGAAACGAATGAATGGCCTAGCTTACCAGGAGACCAAATGGTATAAATTGGCTGCTATCAGCCATCAGCATCAGTAGCAGCTGGGAACTTAATAAAAATGCAGCTCCTTGGGGCCCTATTCCAAATCTACTGAATCAGTTCTTAAGGCAGTCTAGCAATCAGGATTTATATATCTTCCGGTACGTCCAAACAAATGAAACTGAGAAACCTGATTTAAAGCAATAGGGTAACCCAGCAGACCTCACCTAGAGTAAGACCAACCTTCGTTTGCTGACTTGTTATGGTTCTAAATGGGATAGAAAAGTTTTATACTGAGGAAGAGCCCCAGATATGTGAAGCATGTGTGAAAGGATGGGGCTTGGTCTCTATGTGTGCACATCCTCTTGACCCCACATACTGGATTCTGCTGCTTGCAGAGAATTTAGGGTAGAAGAGTACAGGAATGGAGACTTCGAAGTATAGGGCCCTGATGGGGTTAGTGAAATTGTGGGAGATGAAAAGTTCATGGTTTATCACAATAATGCAGAATTTTAGCATGAAAAGCTTTATGTATATCCCTGAATGGTCTTATAAGAAAGAAAAAGATGTTTACAAACATTTAAAATGTTTAAAACATTCAGAGCCATCACCATAAATTGCTTATGGGTACGTATATGTAGTTAAAAGAATGCAATAACATGTTGCCTGCATATTTAGCATATAGAAACTCATGTAAGAGAATAATCAACATGTTGTTTAGGATACTGGATATTTCTGGAAAAAGAGGAGAATAAATTTGGGGCTTCAATGGTATTCGTAATGTTTATTGATTAAGTTGAGTGGCAGGTACATAGAGAGTAGTATTCTATATTATTTTGTGTAGCTTGGCAATATTTATTAATTAAGAGTATGACAAATGAAGAAAGACATGAAAAATTTGGCCCAATAAGATCAGTTTAAGCAAAAAATGTCAAGTTTAAGATGACCAGAGTAGAGGATCTGAGGAAAAAGGATAGGGAATTGAGGGTGGAAATCTCATTGTACATTAATATAACTTTTCTCTGATTCTATGTAGATAGCCCTACTATCTTCTCTCATATTCTTTGGTAAAACGACGCTTTTATAATTATTTTATGTGATAGTAAGTTATAACCACAAGAGAAGACAGAGAGAGACTCAGGAAAATATTGTGCTTTTTATTCTATTACACTCCCAGGTCTTAGAGACAGGAGGTATAACAAACCCACAGAGGATCATACGCAAAAGACACTGGAGTGGCCATAAGGCAGAAGATAGGAAGGAGGGGGATCCTTATCCTGAGAACTTTACTAGGGTTTCCATAGGAAAGGCAGGCAGGACAGTACTAAACATTTAGGATTGGTTACTTTGAATAATTTGGGGAGGAGTTCTAAGCCATAAGGGTGATCTCAAGTTGTCTGGTACCTAGCCCTGGAATGACAGAGGCAGAGAAATATTGCTTCCTGGGGTATAATGGCCACATGGAGGATTTAGAGTTGTGTGTTTGTTCGTATGTATACCAAAAGAGATGCTCTAGTTGGACCCTTTGTTAATCTTTGAGAAATGGCAAGCCCAGGGAGAGGCAATCTCTCCCTAGCCAGTAAGGTGGGTGGTTTTGTTTTTAGGTGTCAAATATATAGAAAAATTTTAAATATTTACTATATAATTGGTCCTCTGATGTTCTGGCATCATTATCAAAACTTTCAGGTGATTTTTGTTAAGATTTTTGGAGAGAAGGACATAAATTGCACCAAAAGGCATAGAACTTATTTTATTATGAGGATAAGAAATAAGGAACATAAGTACAAGTACAAGGAGTCTCTGCAGGCTGGCCCATATCCAGGTTTCCCATGTATATGGTATTAGCCAAGTAAAACAAATGTGAAACTTTGTATTCTCTAAAACTATCTTGGTAGAATTGTAAAGCATGTTAGAAATATAATCAGGTCAAGTTGCCAGGTCTAGCAGTTATGTTGTTAGAGGTTATGAAATGATAATTTAGTAAACTATGTGTAAATATTGCTTATATTTGTGTTTAATACAAAGGTAATAGTGGTTATAATCAGAGGCAAAGGTCAGGAGTTCATGGTGGAAACTTGGAGGGGTTTTAGTCAGAGAAGGCAGTAGAAGCATGAATGATCTTCCCTGTAAGGGGTCATGAGATTGGCTGCAAAGAGATAGGTGTTTCCTGAGGAAAGCAATAATCTCCACTTTTTAGACAGGCATAGATAGTAGTAACCATAACCAGATTTCCCTTTAGGCACAAGAGTTAAAGGAGAGAAAAGATTTCTCACCCATTCTTAGTTTCATATAACAAAAGACAGACTGAAAAGAGAAAAGTATACAAATTTATTTAATGTAAGTTTTGCAAGACAAAGCAACCTTCACAAATGAAGATCCATGATATCAGAGAAACCTGAATATTTTTATGCTTATATTTGATGGAGAGTGAACTATTATTGTAGAAGTATAATTGGACAAAAGGAATATGATCTAATGATAATGAATTGAGGGTAACTTAGCAAGGCTTATTTATTCAGATCCTTCCCGGCATTTCTGTCTTCAAGGATAAGGATGTTCCAATCATCTGGGTATAAGAAATGGAAGGTACCTTTGAAATGAAAATTTTATTATTGTTTTAGTCAGCTTTTTTTTCTGCCATGACCAAAAAGACTTGACAAGAGCAATTAGACAAATGTGGGGGCTCAGTTTCAGAGGTCCAAGTCCATAGATGGCTAACTTCATTCCCTGGGGCTCAAGGTAAAGCAGAACATCATGTAAGAAGGGTGTGGCAGATAGATAGATGCTGAAAAAGCTTTTGACAAAATACAGCATCCCGTTATGTTCAAAACACTAGAAAAATTCGGGATAACAGGAAATTACCTCAAAATGGCAAAAGCTATATACGGTAAGCCTCAGGCCAGCATCATTCTGAATGGAGAAAAACTGAAGGCATTTCCTTTAAAATCTGGAACAAGACAGGGATGCCCTCTCTCACCACTTCTATTCAACATAGTTCTTGAAATACTAGCCAGAGCAATTAGATGAAAGAAGTTAAAGGCATAAATATAGGAAAAGAAGAGCTTAAATTAGCACTATTTGCCAATGACATAATTCTATACCTAGCAGACCCAAAAAATTCAACCAAGAAACTTTTAGAATTAGTAAATGAATTCAGCAAAGTGGCAGGATATAAAATCAATACCAATAAATCAAAGGCATTCCTGTATATCGGTGACAAATTCTCTGAAATGGAAATGAGGACAACTACTCCATTCACAGTATCCTCAAAATAAAATAAAATAAAATACCTGGGAATCAACTTAACAAAATAGGTGAAAGAGCTATACAATGAAAATTACAGAACCCTGAAGAAAGAAATAGAAGAAGACTTTAGAAGATGGAAGGATTTACCTTGCTCATGGATTGGTAGAATTAGTATTATTAATATGGCCATACTACCAAAAGCACTTTATAGATTCAGTGCAATTCCCATCAAAATCCCAATGACATTCCTTGCAGAAATAGAAAAAGCAATCATGAAATTCATCTGGAAAAACAAGAGACCCAGAATAGCTAAAGTAATTCTAAGCAGGTATAGTGAAATTGGTGGTACCGTGATTCAAGACCTTAAACTATACTATAGAGCAATAGTAACAAAAACAGCATGGTACTGGCACCAAAACAGGCTGGTAGACCAATGGTACAAAATAGAGGACACAGAGACAAATCCATAGAATTACAACTACCTTATATTAGACAAAGGTGCTAAAACCATGCAATGGAGAAAGGATAGCATCTTCAACAAATAGTGCTGGGAGAACTGGAAATCCATATGCAACAAAATGAAATTGAATCCCTTTCTCTCACCATGCACAAAAGTCAACTCAAAATGGATCAAGGAGCTAGGAATCAGACCAGAGGCTCTGCGTCTAATAGAAGATAAAGTTGTTCCTAATCTTCATCATGTGGGGGCAGGCCCCAAATTTCTTAATAAGACAACTATAGCACAAGAGTTAAAACCAAGAATCAACAAATGGGATGTATTCAAACTAAAAAGTTTTTTTCTCAGCAAGAGAAATAATATGCGGCACCTACATCCTGGGAACAAATTTTTACCCCTCAAACATCAGATAGAGCTCTAATCACTAGAGTACACAAAGAACTCAAAAAGTTAAAGAACAAAAAAGCAAATAACCCAATCAACAAATGGGCCAAGGACTTGAACAGAAACTTCTCAGAAGAGGATATACAATCAATCAACAAATACATGAAAAAATGATCACCATCTCTAGCAGTCAGAGAAATGCAAATTAAAACTACTCTAAGATACCATCTCACTCCAATAAGAATGGCAGCCATTATGAAGTCAAACAACAATAAGTGCTGGTGAGGATTCGGGGAAAAATGTTCACTTATACATTGCTGGTGGGATTTCAAAGCAGTATGGAGATTCCTTGGAAAGCTGGGAATGGAACCACCATTTGACCCAGCTATTCCCCTTCTCGGGATATACCCAACAGACCTAAGAAGAGCATACTACAGGGACACAGCCACATCAATGTTTATAGCAGCACAATTCACAATAGCTAGAATGTGGAACCAACCTAGATGCCCTTCAATAGATGAATGGATTAAAAAATGTGTCATTTATACACAATGGAATATTACTCAGCACTAAAAAATAATAAAATCATGGCATTTGCAGGCAAATGGATGGCATTAGAGCAGATTATGCTAAGTTAGCAAATCCCTAAAAAACAAATGCCGAATGTCTTCTCTGATATAAGGGGGGGTGACTCAAAATGGGATAGGGAGGAAGAGCATGAGAAGAAGACTACCACTAAATAGGGAAGAGAGGTGGGAGGGAAAAAGAGGGAGAAGGGGAGTTACACAGAAGATGGAAGAAGAACCTCATTGTTATACAGAATACCTATATGACGTTGTGATGAGAAAAAGAAAAAAAAAGTGTGTCACATTAGATTGGATAGAGAGAAAGGATGGGAGAGGAGGGGAGGAGTAGGGAGGATAGGAAGGGCAGCAGAACAGAATAGACAATTTGATTGATGTATGTACATTCCATGTATGTATTATATGTCAACATGCATTCTGTCATGTATGACTAAAAAAAAATAATGAAGTTAACAGTAATTTGATGTTAAAAAAAAGGTCTTGATACCAATCCTAATTTATACTACCCATGACAAGAATTTTTTAGTAACTTAAATTTTTCCTGCAAACTTTTCTTTGTGTGATCGTTAGGATATTGTTAATGAGTTAAGTGTATCTCTTTCTTTTGTGAAACATGTGAAGAATACTTAAGTGCTTGGAATACCTCAGAACCATGATTATCAAACCAAATGTACACATCTTACATGAAAATATGCCAGAGAGGCGTGTGTGTGCCTAGATACTTAGAGTTCATTTTATTTCAAGTTTCATAAGGGTTCTTTGGGGGGAGCATTTTTGCCCTTGTTGAAATTTTAACAGCTGTATTGATATGTAATCTACATAACAATGTACTCATTATAAATGTGTTTAGCAAATGCATAGAGTTATACAACTCTCATCACAATCCAGTTTTTAAAGATTCCATTGTCCCAAGTTCCAAAATGCCTATTTGCACTCAATACCTGCTCCCATTTCCAGCCCCACACAATCAATCACCAATTCTGTGACTGGTGAGAGACTTCTGTTCTCAATAGATTTGCCTATTCTGGACATTTCATATAAATAGAATCATACAATATATGGCCTTTTGTGACTGGCATCCCATTGGCATAATGGTTTTGAGGTTCCTCCATGTTGTAGCATATATCAGTAATATGTTTGTTTTCATTGCTGAATCATCTTCCATTACATGGATTTACCACATTTGGTTATCCACTCATCAGTTAATGAAATAAACCGTTAGATTATTCCAACTTTCTGATCATTATACATAATGCTACTATGCACATCCACATACAAGTCTTTGTGTGCATATGTGTTTTGGATTCTCTTGGGTATATAGCAAGTAGAAGAAATCCATGTCACCTTGAATTTTCTTACTACTTCTCTTTTATCATTTGATATACTTTAGCTTGACCATCAGACTTTTTATTATATACTGTCACATAATACTCCAATTATTAGCTGATTCTTTTACCTGTGGCATTAGATAATATTTTTCTGTATAGTGAATTGCCAATTTAAGAAAGATGGGGTTTTTTATTGTTCGTTTTAAATATACATGACAGTAGAGTAAATTTTGACATTATGCATACATGGAGTATTAATTTTTCTAATTAGGATACAATTCTTGCGGTTGGACATGATAAGGAAAAAAAAGAAAGGGTTTTTTTTTTTATTATCTGTATGTTTAATGGAACTCACTCAGGTTTTGTTATCTTAAAAACACACATGGTTTCCAGGTCATGCAGTAAAAGTATCTTTATAGAGACAACTGGAATGCTTTGAGCATTCCTTATTCCCCCTACATCTAGTTTTTATTCATTTATGAAATATTTTAAAGAACTTAAAGGATCTTAAAGAACTTAAAAAGATATAATTTTTTTTTAGTTTTTTACTCTGCCTATTGCTTCTATGTGAAGTAACTTTTTAGTATTTTAAACACATTAAACAATATAAATTTTTTGTGGTACTAGGGATTAAACCCAGGACTTCTCATATTCTATGGACCTTTGCTGGATGCCAAAGTAGACTTGCCACATGAAGAAGATGAGAAACATAAATTTGAATGTGAACATGAGGCAGTTCCCAGTCCCAGTGCAAGTGATATGGTGAAGGTCACAAGCTCTTATTTGCTCACAAATTAGTTAATAGCTGGTATCTGATATCCAGCAAAGCTTTGAAGGAAGTCAACTATCCACTGTCACTCTTGGTCCCAGTGAAAATTTTATAATATTTTTAGCTATTTATGCCAGTCTATCCCTTAAATTGAGGAACATGAGGAGGATTTTTCCCCTTCTTGCCAAATTAAGTCTTTCCAGAAGCAGTCTCTGGGAACTCTAGGATGATAAGATTCATAATGGGCAGTAAGCGTTAGTAGTCTCCAAAAGAAGCAACACAGCCAGGAGTGGTGGCTCACGCCTATAATCCCAGCGGCTTGGGAGGCTGAGGCAAGGAGGATCATGAGTTCAAAGCCAGCCTCAGCAATGGCGAGGCACTAAGCAACTCAGTGAGACCCTGCCCCTGCCTCTAAATAAAATACAAAATAGGGCTGGGGATATGGCTCAGTGGTCAAGTGCCCCTGAGTTCAATCCCTGGTACCAAAAAAAAAAAAAAAAGTGCCAACACGAAGTAGCATAGAGCAGTAAACATGACATTGAGAATGTTAACATGACATTGAAACCTCACAGGTGGTAGAATCCAACCAAGACATCTTATTAGTAAATTAAACCACTAAGGAGCATCCCCTAAGTCTTCTCTCAACCATAAGTAATCCACCCTATTTGTGTCGTCAATCATTTTGTAATTCTTCTATAAAATATCAGTCTCATGCAGCCATGAGGGGATTGAGAGAAGAAGCTCAGAAAAAAAAAAATCATAGTTTATTGTGTTCACAGTACATAGAGACAGGAGGTACATTCCAAATCTAATTGGTCAATGCTGGTGAAATTTTACCATATAATATATTAGAACTAATTCAGCACCTTTCAGGAATTTCATTGGGATTAACTCCATTATACCAAAGGCATACCTACTTATTTATTTCAGATGAACTCTTTTCACCTTGGATTTCTGCTAAGACTTCTTAGAATCAACCATTCATCTTCTTAGAATGTCTGTTATTTTACTAAATGTCTCTGTGAGGTACTACCTCTTATCTTCCTGAGTTCCCAAAACAGGATTTTATACTTAAACTCTTGACTTCATGTTTAGACTATGTTTTCCAGAAGATTCTTGGATTTGATCTTTATCTAGAAGCAGTTTCTTGATTTTAATATTCTTTGCTATTGCAAGCCATCCATGGGCTGTGTATGTGAGTTATGTGCATTTGAGCATATGGGAAGACTGGCCTGTCATTGTGGGCTCATTGGGCTGTGACATGCACATGTGCCCTTTCCTCTCGCTTGGCCTGTGTTCCACATGGCACATGAGATGGGTGTGACTTGCAAAGATGTCAATCAATCTACTGACCACAAGACATCAAGAAGGTAGACTCAATACCCTGAAACCTGAGTCCTGCCTTATTTTGAAAGAACATTCCATCGAACCTCCTTTTGTGTGCCCCACCCCTATAAAAATAAAGAGAATCCAGGTGCATACTCTTTCCAGCAGACCCCAGAGGTCTCAGAGCCATCTCTGATTCCCGCAAAAGGTATTTCTGTGTTTTGCATACTTTCTTCGCTGTTTTCTTAGTTATTGATGTAGCCAGCTCCTGTGAACCCAGCACAGGTCGCCAGCCTGGCTAGTTGGTGATACTTTGCTATTTAGAGTAGCTAGGGATATTTATAATCATTGACCTTTTTATTTAATAGTTCTTTTACTTTCTCTCTTACACATAGAAGGAAGAAACCATGTAGCATCTGCAAGACTATAATTTTCCTTAGTTATATCACCCACTTTATTAGGAACATTTTCTACTTTTCATCTCACTGCACTGCACTAAATCACAAGCCATCCCTTTCCTCCAGTGCCTAATAATGTTTTCCTCATTTACCCTTAAGTTTTTACAGGCATTTTCCACATCAGCCAACATGTTTCTGATAATAGTCTGTTCCAAGCATCTTTGACTTTCACTAATACTGTCCTGAATTTCTTTCCAGTTTTCCCCTTTAATCAGTGGAAAGCCACTCTCATAGTTTTTATTACTGTAGCACCCTAGTCTTGGTACTAAAACATGTTTTCATTGTCTATTTCTGCATAATAAATGAATTTGAGATGGAGTGGCTTAAAATAGCAACCATATAATATCTATTTTAGTCAGATTTTCACTGCTGTGATAAAAGACCTGGTGAGAAAATTTTAGAGGAAGTAAAGTGTATTTGGGGGCTCATTGTTCCAGAAGTCTCAGTCCAGAGAAGTCTGACTCAGTTCCTCAGGGCTCAAAGTCAGGCAGAATATCATGGCAGAAAAGTGTGGTAGAGTAATGTGGCTCAAGACATCACACCAGAAAGGAGAGAGAGAGAGAGAGAGAGAGAGGGAGAGAGAGAGATCCAGAGAGAGAGATCTACTTGTTAGCTACAAAATATATACCCCATAGGCATCCCCCAATGACCCACCTCTCCAGCCATACCCTACCTGCCTTCAGTTACCACCCAGTTAATCACTATCAGGGGATTAATTCATTGCTTGGGTTAAGGCTGTTATAACCCATTTCATTTCTGAACCTTCTTGCATTGTCTCACACATGAGTTTTTTGTGACACCTGATCTAAATCATAACAATATCTCAAAATAGATGGCTTCTTAAGCATATAGGCTGGACTCAAAAAATATATATGAATACATTCATATTTATATATAAGTATATTTATGTTTATGTAGGAATGTGTGTGAATTGTTTGAAATCCATATTTGTGTGAGTCAATGAGTGCATCTAATGAATGATTTTATAAAAATTTGAATACACATAAACATAAATATGACAGTGTATATGATGTCCTATTCATAGGTGAGCACACTGGTAGTAAATGTGTGTATAAGTGAGCATTTGTATGTGCTAATCTGTATCAGTGTATTTGTAAGCTTTTGAATATTTGCAAATTTGTGGGTAATGAATGTGTGTTTTTGGGGGGTGATCTAATAACTTATATATATATTAGTATAAAATATACGTATTTGTGTAAAGGAATGTGTAAACTTACGGGTCATTGAATGTAAGTGAATGTAAGTATTAGTGTGTTTGAATGAATTTGTGAACTTCTTGGTGTGATGATCCTGTGCCAGTTAAGATATGAACATACTCTTCTGTGTCAATAATAATGTCTATGTGAAGGTGGATATATGATTATATATAAATGTATGGATGGGTTTGGTATGTGAATTTCTTAGCATGTATGTTTGTGTGAACTGTGATAATACATACGTGAACAAGTGAGGTGTGAGCATGTTTGTGTTAGTGTGTGAGCCTGGGCATATATGGTAACAAGCATATTTGATTGGGTGAATATGTGAACTTGAATATGTGAGAATAAATTAGTGTGATGATATTTGGGTTTTGAAGCTAAATTTTGTGTATTCAAGTGTATGCTTGTATTTGTTACAGTATGCTTAAATGTTAGATGATCATGTGAGTGACTGAATGTGTGTATTGCTGTGAGCTAATTAACATGTGAGTACATTCTGTGAAAGAAATGTGAGCATGTGAGTGCAAGTGTGTGTGAGTACATTTTCTTTTGGTGGCTATGAGCATGTCTGTGTGTGTCGATGTGTGCAAATTCCTGATTATGAATGTAAATATGCATGTGAAAGTGAGTGGAACCATCTGAGTGTATATATTTGAGTCCTGGTGTGTATGAACTTATGGTCATGAGCATAAGATTGAGTGAATGTTTAAACATGTTTTTGGAGTAATTTATTTGTGTGTGTATAAATACACTTTATGGGTCTATGTATTTGAGTTCATTTGTGAATATGTTCATATAAGTGAGTGACTATATGATGAAGCTCTTGTGAGTGATGGTGAGAGTATATTTTGGTGAATGAGTGAATGTGTAAGTACATGAAAGTGAATATATTAGTGTATCTGTATGTATGAGTACTTTGTTGTGCTTAGTGAGTTGTAAATGTTAATATAAGTGAATACGTGTACATGTGATATGGCTGAGAATTTGTAAATGTGTTTAAGTGTAACAATATTTGAGTGTTGAAGTAAATGTTTAGATATGTTCCACTGCATTATAAATTTGTGAGCATGTACATAGGTGTGTTGGCATGTTTGTGTCAGTGAGTGACTGTTAGTCACTATTAATTTGTGTGAACTTGTTAATGTATGAGTTAAGTGTGGGTATGTTAGTGCATCTTTGTGTGAGAGTGAATGTTTGAGTTCATGATGAATGGAAGTATATTAGTGTAAGATGACTAGATAAGCATATTCCTGTTTGTGAGTATGTTGATGTACCTGTTTAAGGAAATTAGTGAGTGTGAACACATAGTGTATATGGCTATGTCTCTGTAGGTGTGAATTTTTGAATTCATGAATTTGTGAACATGTTCATGTGCATGAGTGAATATGTGTGCTAGTGGTAGTGTATGTTTACATATGTGTAAAAAATAAGCATGTTCACATTAGTGAATGTGTTGCTGTGTTTATATATGAACATGTATTTGTGTTTTCATGAATGTGTGAGCATATTCATGTGTGAGAACATATAAATATGTAAATAAATAGCAAGACTGCATATGTAAATATATAAGATTCATTTGTAAGACATTACACATGTGAATATGTAATTATGGGGTTACAAATGTACATATGATTATATATTGCATGATTATATATAGGGATGTCATATGTAAATAATTTTATAAGTGTTTGTGTGATTTAATACATTAACAATGTATGTTAACATATTGAGATGAGGATATTCATGCACATGATTGAATGTAATAGCATATCCCTCTTTGTGTTTATATATATGTGTGTGTAACAGAAAATGTGGTTGAGTTAATATGAGCATGCTTGAATATCCTAATTGCAAGTGAATTATGGGCATACTCATGTGAAAGAATGATATGTTAGCAGTCTTGTGTGATGTGTGAGCATGAGGATGACAATGTATGTATTTCTATATGTGTTAATAAACTTGTAAGCATATTACAAGTGAATGTGTGTTCATTTGTAAGCTCATTAATGTATGAATTAATTGTGAGATTCTTTGTAAGTGTGAACGTATTTGTGTGCAGTAAGCATGTTCACATGTTTTTGTGATCAAATTATTTTGTATGTTTAAGTTAGCATATATACTCACATAAATGTAAAAGATTCTGTTTGTTATGTGATTTTTGTGAAATTATACATATGAGAGTGAGTGCATGCATGTGACTTTGTCTACAAAATTGAAGAGTTGCACAGTTTGTTGGGGAAAGTACATGGGAGATTCAGCTGCTGAATAAAAAGCTGGAAAGTTGGAGCTCTTCTGTAATTCCAGTGATCTAGGAGACCAAGTATTATGGTTTAGATGATGTGATGTCCCACAAAAGATCATGTGTAAGATAATGCAAGAAGGTTTGGTGGAGAAGTGATTGGGTTATTGCCTTAACCCAATCAGTTAGTTTATCCCTGATAGGATTAACTGAGTGGTAACTGGAGGCAGGTGGTGTGTGCCTGGAGGAAGTGGTTCATTGGAGGCGTGGATATGGGGTAAATATTTTGTATCTGGAGTCTCTCTGCTTTCTGATCATCAGGTGATCTGCTTCCCTCTTCCACAATCTGCCTCCATAATGTTCAGCCTCACTTGGAGCCCTGAGGCATGGAGTTTGCTGTCTATGGATTGAGACCTCTGAAACCATGAGCCCCGAAATAAACTTTTCCTCCACTACAATTGTTCTGGTTGGGTCTTTTAGTCACACTGGTGAAATAGCTGACTAAAATAATTAGGCAGGAGGATCACAAGTTCAAAGCTAGTCTCAGCAATTTAGTGAGATTCTAAGAAATTTAGCAAGACCATATCTCAAAAAAAAATTTAATATTTATTTTTTAGTTGTCGATGGACAGCATGCCTTTATTTCACTTACTTATTTTTATGTGGTGCTGAGGATCGAACCCAGTGCCTCACGTATGCGAGGCGAGTATGCTACACTTGAGCCACATCCCCAGCCCCAATTTTTTTTTTAAATTATAAAATGGACTGGGGATGTAGCTCAGTGGTAAAGAATCCCTGAGTTTAATCACTAGTACAAAACTTAATTTGGAAAGTTGGGCCAAATCCAAGTCCAAGAAATATTTTTCTAGGTCAGACAAGGGGAAGGTCGTGACAGGAGAAAATATCTGATTCCCTTGCAGATCTAATAGGCTCCCTCTGTGACTTTTGCTAGTTTGAATATAAATTGTGTGACTTGGCACAATTTCAGATGGTGTTAATAGGAAGAATATAATGTCAAGGTGAATGAGCTTGCATACCTTACATTTAGGACCTGAGTCAACTAGATTGGTTAGGTTCTGAGACCACCAATTTCCACATATTTGCATTATATTATCCCCTGGGTATATCAGGTGGATTTCAATGATCAGAAGAATGGGCCTATCTTGATAATTGAGGCTCATGGGGTAGCTTGGTTTGAGAGAAGTTGTTATGGTTTAGATATGAGGGGTCCCCCAAAAGTTCACGTGTGGGAAAATTAAGAATTTTCAGAGGTGAAATGATTATACTGTGAGGTGTAAACTAATCAGTAGATTAATCCACTTATGTGGATTAACTGGGAAGTAACTGTATGCAGGTAGGGTGTGGCTGAAGGAAGTAGGTTACTGGGGATGTGCCTTTGTGGTTTAAATTTTGTCTCTGGTAAGCAGAGCCCATTTTGTCTGATTCTGGCTATCCTGTCCTAAGCTGCTTTTTTTCCGCCATGCCCTTCTGCCATAATGTTCCACCTCACTTAGGTGCAGAGCTATGGAGTTGGCCAACCATGGACTAACCTCAGAAACCATGAGCCTAAATAAACTTTTCCTCCTTTACATTGTTCATGGTCAGGCATATTGGTCACAGACATGCAAAAGCTGACTAAACTAGAAGTATGCTCTGTACCAAAATGATGGGTTGGGAGCAACCTCAGTGTGTGGTTTCATCGTATATTCATATAAGGCTATGTGCACTTTGGTTTGGTGAGCAATTGTATATTCCTTCCTGTTCAGATCAGTGTGCATTGTTGCTTGGGTTTTCTGCCAATAATATTGCTGTATTCCTATGGGCATGGAAAAGTTTCTAAGATGTTCTCAGCAGTTTGGGAAAAAGTTGCTAATTTAGCCATGAAACAAATTAAGACACTGAACTATAGGAAACTCACATGTGAAAGCTTCACAGATAAGCCAAGTGATTTCAAAAAATGACCTCAAAATGAATCATAATATTATGTATAATTAAAAAGAACCAATAATAAACAAAAAATAAAATAAATTAAATTGCCATCATGAATTTAGTGTGAGTTTTCACATTGTATTCTGAAAAAAAAATCCCTCAACATTATTATACTTATATATTTAAATGTCCCTATTTATCACAATGGGTAGCACATGAGCCAGTGTGTTGATTTTTCCCACATCTCTTGGCCTTGTATTCTTCTTGGAGGGGCAGGGGTACCAGGAATTGAACTACTCAGTGGCACTTGACCACTGAGCCACATCCCCAGCCCTATTTTGTATTTTATTTAGAGATAGGGTCTCACTGAGTTGCTTAGCACCTCACCATTGCTGAGGCTGGCTTTAAACTCTTGATCCTCCTGCTTTAGCCTCCCAAGCCACTGGGATTACAGGCATGTGCCACTGCACTCAGTTTGACTTTGTATTCTTTAACATTGATTTTGCCAAAGACCCAGTTATCAGACACTATCCATAAGTTTGTTAAAACATAAACTTTAGGAAAATGTTTGTCAGGGCATATTGTATTACTAGGAATTTTGCATGCTACTAAGTTCATTGTGTACTTTGGTCTGTCCTCCCAGAATTGGAGTTTTTGTATTAGGAGTGATAGTCTGAGGTCATCCATTGTCTGGCTCCCTCATATCCTGTGCTCAGTTGATAGGTAAATAGATATCATTTCTTTTCCTTTTTGAGAGTGTTGACTACCCACCCTGTGGTCCCCAATGAGCAAGAACCAGATGTAATTTGGGAGGTTTTGGAAGACTAAGCACAGTGCCAGGATAGGTGGTTACTTCCTCGTGGCACTGTGACATTCTAGTAGTGTTGAGTTTAGCTTAATCCAATAGATAACATTTCCATTTTAATGAAGAGGTTCCTGTTCAGTTTCATGAGGAGTTTTTTTCCATGACCCATGGTATAATGAGAATCTCAGTCCATGGGGTAACTGGCTCTTCCTCAGTAACAGATTTAATTTCAGTAAGTGCCCAATGTCTACAAGAATTGGCTCTCTAGTGGCAAATAGGACCAAATCTGGGAGACGCTTATACCAAAAACTTTTGGATAAGGAATTTACCTGTCCCTTTGGTACAGAGGTTCCATGAAGTAAATTTTGGGATCACAGAACTAATTATGAGACCTGCTCTTCGGAAAATGCTGGGAGAGTGAAAGTGATAGTCTCCTTTAGTCTCTCTATGCCTGTTGTTACTCGGGTCCACACTGAAAAGTAGAAGACATGGGTGATTTAATAATTTCACTCAATATGTTGTTTGTATAATTAACAGGCATTGCTGATTCTGTTTGTCTTTCATGAGTTTCTATTAAATCTAAGCAGCTGTTACTCTTGAAATGTTTAACAATGGCCATCATTGCCAGTAAGGAGGGCTTATATTTGTTAGGAGTGCCACTGAGAAACAACTGGGTGGACTCAGGTCTCAATTCACCCTCCTCTGGATTTGCCAATTTACCATGCAACATACCATCTGTTCCCTGATAAGTCCATTCTAACATTCCCAGCTGACAGGAAGCTAAAATTTTCCATTGACAGTCTGTTCAGGGCTGATGTAAGGTATAAAAATTTCAAAGGCATCAATATACATAACAGCAAAGTACTATATATGCAGGCTAGGATGTGAAGCCTCCTCTGGGGGCTATTCCTAATTTTTGCATTAATTGTGTGGGATCCTTTAGGGGGGGGCATGTCATTTTTCCATATCATATTATAGCAGTCAGTTGTTTAATTCCAGCCCCTGTTAGATGGAGCTTGCATCCCCAAAGATTCCATATAAACAGTAAGCACTTTTTTGTTAGGTTGTTGGGCTAGTTCCTTAACATGAAACTGAATTTTAAGGCAAGAGAAAGGATATGTTTCCTCCAATAAAGAACTACCCTCACCTCATTGGTCCTCATCTTTTGTCTTTTCTGTCTTTATTACTCTGAATGGTTGCCAAGAAAGTACAGGCTAAATTTTCTTCCTCTGTTTCATGGTAGCACAGTGCTGTTTTATCTTCTAGAGCCCCACTAGTCTTCCCCAGAAGTCTCCTCTTTGTCTTATCTCCCCCAAGTTGTTTGAACTTCTGCCTCCTTTCTATAGCATCCTAGTGAGAGACTGCCTTGAGCAAAGCCTAGGTCTTAGAGCACCATTCAGTAGGAGAACCACTTCCTTCAGAGTTCTGGGAAAAGCAGGAATATAAACTTATTTGCATGTAGTAATCTTAATGATTTAGCTGTCTCTGTGAAGGAATTCAGGTTTCAATATATTTTAAGGGAACAAATAAAATGATGCCTTTTATAATAGCAGATCCAAGTGAGACAGCAAAGGAGTCATAGTAGCTGTTTATAAAGGTGTGTATCCCCAAGCTGGGGCTGTAGCTCATGGCAGAATGCTTGCCTAGCATGTGTGGCACTGGATTTGATCCTTAGCATTGCATAAAATAAATAAATAAATAAATAAACAGACAAATTAATTAATTAATTAATTAAGAAAAGGTACGTCCCCCAACTGTTTAAGAAACCAGCCTTGGTCTGACGTCTCTGCCTTATTGGCTTATTTATATGCCATGGCAGTCCCCAGGGACAAGAATGTCCTCTAATTTCTGAGAACACAATCTCCCAGTCATGGGTAACTCCCCCTGCAACATTCCATTATGATGTCAGGAATAGCCTACCCTTGGTCCACAGGTATACGCTCCTCTCCTTTTTCTTTCTTTTTAAAAGATGAGAGAGAGAGAGAGAGAGAGAGAGAGAGAGAGAGAGAGAGAGAGAGAGAGAATTTTTAATATTTATTTTTTAGTTTTCAGCAGACACAACATCTTTATTTTTATGTGGTGCTGAGGATTGAACCCAGCACCCCGCGCATGGCAGGCGAGCACGCTACCACTTGAGCCACATCCCCAGCCCCACTCCTCTCCTTTTTCTATCTGAGCCTACAGGGCTGACTGACCTCTTTCCTTATGAAGCTCCATACCTCTCACCCCAAAAGTCAGTTGCAATGACATGAGTTCACTCAAAGGCTAGTGCTACTGCTTGATTAGACTAATGAGGCAGAGGGGGAGACAATAAAAAATTTATGCTATAATATAGCACAACATTATGCCATACCAACCCAGAGGCATTCCAAATTTTTAGTCTCAATTATTTAAGGCTGTCTAGGATAATTTTTTTTCAATTGATTGTCCTACTGACTGGGTGAATCCTTTATCCATTTCCTTATCATCACCAAAATCTTCCCCTGTACTCATCACCATTTGCATTGCGTTCAAGGGACTTAAGAACTAGTCAAGAAAAAAAAGATATGATGCCAAGATGACAGTAGCACACATAAGTTTATTTGGATGACATCTTCCCAGGTTTACATAAAGAAGAAATTCCTCACATCAGATCTTTCAGAAGAAGGCAAGAGATTTTTCAGAGAAGATTAGGATAAGAGATGGGACCTGTATGTCTAGGAGACATCATTCATCAGCACAATGGGAAGTCTATTGGTGAAAGAAAGCTAAAGAACAGAAATGACTTGGATCTTTGAGAACTATAAGGTTTATCATATCCATGGCTACCAGATGTTGGATGCAGTTTGGCAAACAATGCAAAATATATAGATTCTCAATGGCTAAAACTTTGCTTATATGGACTATATTTAAAACAGCTGACTATGTAAAATTTGAGTTTGGTGCCAGCTGGCTTTTGAGCTAATAGGTCCCAGCATGCTGTAAAAAATAAACAATATAGGAACTAGACACAGAGGCCATCTGTGACTCAATGTTCA
Source organism: Spermophilus citellus (assembly GCF_964194105.1). Taxonomy (NCBI): domain Eukaryota; kingdom Metazoa; phylum Chordata; class Mammalia; order Rodentia; family Sciuridae; genus Spermophilus; species Spermophilus citellus. Next base: position 104,692,538 of record NC_138190.1, read on the forward strand.
TGTTGGAGAGTAAATATGTATGCATATTCAAATATGAGTGAGTTTATAGAAATATAGTTGTGAGATTAAGTAAATGTTCAGGTTCATGAGTATGAGTGAACATATGACTGTATCTATGAATATTAGCATTTTGTGTGTATGGGTGAATTTAAACATGTTTTGTATGAGGGTTTTAATATGCGAGTATATTTAAGAAGAGGTGTGAGCATATGTGTGAGAATATACATGAGTGTGTATGTGTATTTGTAATCATGTGCATGAATGTTAGCATATTCATGTGTGTGAAATGATGTGTAAATATGTTTGAGTGAGCTTGTTGAAATATGAGTACATGTGAGTATATGTGAATATATCTATGTACATGAGTAAATGTGTGATATGCATGGTGAATGTGAATATATTTGTGGTGGTATTGTGAAAATACACAATATATACTATTTATGAGTGTGTTAATGTGGGTGGGTGAGGAAATGTGTAAGCATACATGAGTATATATGAGCAAATTTGTAAGTATAGTCATGTCAGTGAATATATGAAAAAGTTTGAGCAAATGCATGCATAAGTGTTTTTTGCATGAGTAAGTGAATGCATGAGTATATATGAATATTGGTGAATATGAGTGCATTTATGTGTGTGATTAAATCTGTGAGCATGCTTATGTGAGTCCATCAAAATGTGTATTAATGTGAATTAATAAATTTGTAAGCATGGGAATGTATGTGAGCATGTTTTTCTGTTAGGAAGTTATGAGCATCTTTATGTGAGTGAGCATGTTTGTATGTATCAGAGAATAATAAGTACATTTGTTAACATATGAGTGTGTTAATGTGGTTGCTGGAGTTTTGAGTGGGTGTAAGAGATTTATGTGAGGGAGTGTGTTGATGTATGTATACTTGCAAGCGTGTTCTATGTGTATAAGTATATATGTGAACATATTAAAGTGATGTACGTGCAACTGATTGTGTGTGTTGATGTGTTTCAGCAGATCTGTGGATAATTTTATATATGTGAGCTTAATTGAGTGGGTGAGTAAATGAACATTGTCTTGTATATAAGCATGTAAATTTGACTGTCTCTGCAGTTCAGTGAATGTTTTAATGTATGTGAGTGTATGTCTGTCTGAAGTATGAGTAAATTTGCAAGTATGATCATGTGACTAAGTAAATGTATGAGTTTTTAAATGTCTCTTTCTCCCTTTGTGTGAGTGATGGTGTGTATTATTGTTTTAATGTACATGTGATATATAATGTGTATCTGAGTGTGTTTCTTCCTTCTGTGTTTTTTCTTCAGGCTTCTGTGTTACCACTGTCTACTGGTAGGACTCAAAATATGACCAGAGATTTTGAAGTACATAAAAGTATAAGGTACTATGCACAAACAATTTATTATTATTTTTCCCTTTTTGTTCAAAGCTCTGTATAACCAGGTCTACAATAAGGTCATTATTCTGTATGTATTATATTACATCATACTCCTTCTATGAAAACATGTGTAATCCTTATAATTTTAGCTTATTGACTTCACTGCAGGCTAATTGCCCAGAAGCTGCTTTGCAAAGGGAGAAATGTGTTACTCTAAGTACAGTGCTTCAGAAAGCAAGTGCTATTGGGAATAACTGTTTTAAATACCACTGAGAAGTAAATGGGCCTCTGGGTTATTGTACAACCCACACTCCAGCAATCAGGCTTCTGTGAACAAGCCTTAGTGAAGTGCTTGCTATGTAGTAACAGGTATTTTCAGGAACACAGTTCTTGATTATAGCCTTTTAGCACCTACATGACTTTAGAGAATGGTTTGGAAGTTAACATATGGGGTCAGTAGGACCCAGCCCACCAGTGTCTCTCCTCCTAATCCAACAATCAGAATCCTAATATTATGGTTTGGATATGAGATGTCCACCGATAAGCTTATGTGATAGATAATGCAGGGATATTCAGAGGTAAAATGATTAGACTATGAGAGTTGTGATCTAATCACTGGATTAATTCATTTGTTGTATTAATAGTTTGAGAAGGCTACTTTACAGGGTGGTAATTGTAAGCAGGTAGAGTGTGGCTGGGGGAAATAGGTCTCTGGGGACATGCCTTTAGAGATTATACCTTGTCCCCCTGGATTCATTTCTCTCTCTCTCTCTCTCTCTCTCTCTCTCTCTCTCTCTCTCTCTCTCTCTCTCTCTCTCTCTCTCTCCTGGCTGCAGTGAGCTGAGCAGTTTTCCTTCATCTTGCCCTCATGTCATGATGTCCTGCCTCACCGTTGGCCCAGAGTGATGGAGTCAGATGAGCATCAACTAAACTTCTGAAACCGTGAACCCCAAATAAACATTTTCTCTTCTAAGTTGTTTTTGTCAAGAATTTTGATCAGAGCAACGGGAAGATAATACATCTGGTTACCCTAAAGGATCAGCACCAGAGACCTGATCAATGGCTCCAAGCTGAAGGATCAAGTGGGAGCAAAAATACTATCCATGTTTTTCTTACCACACTATGCATTCTGGCACAGGGATGCATCCCAGAAAAAAATTACTTTTTTTCTTCCTTTATTTTCCTAGAAGTGCCATCTTATGGGCTAGCAATGATCAAGATAAGAACTTAGCTAAGATATATCCACATCTCTACATCTCTAAAAAGGGTAATTAGAAGAGAAGCTTCCAGATAAGTTAAATAAATGCCATCTTTGGTGTGATGGTCTCAGCCCAGTGTCACTGTCCTCCCTGAGGAAGAAAGCAAGAAAAATGGTGGAAGTAATCATTTCTCCTCCATACCATTCACCCTAGTGCCAGTGCTCAAAGAACAGGCATATGAAGGAATGGATGAAACACTCATCAGTGTGTCTATGTCATGACAGCTGCTGGACTAGGTAATGCCCTATGGGAGCATCCTTTTCAGGGCACTTTGGGCATCCCAGTACTCTTACCCAGCTTTGTTGGATTTCTCAGCCTCATCCTTCTCTTATCAGTGTCCCAATTTCTCTTCTTAAGAAAGTTCCTATTTGAATCTTACCAGGGCATAGCCACTAAGGCCTTTGCCTGTGGACTCAAGGGGGTAGGGAATGGGTTGAACTTTGAAAGTCTATTCTATTTCAGATGCAGAGGGAAATTTGACTCTTAGACTAAGAAGCTTCACAAGGAGTTCTGGTGTCCCTAAACTCTGAACCCCTTGACCCATTTTCCCTGAATAAATCTTGAGAAAGGGGATATTGGGACAGGGGCTTATGACTTGTTTCTGGAGTAGGGTCACTACTTGGATCCTACTTGCCACTGCTAAATAGACAGACCAGGGCTTGGGCTTGGGCTTGGGCTCAACTTACCTGTGGAGTAGGCAATAGTTTAAATGGATTTTAAGTACTATTGACACACTGATTACTACTTATCTGGGAAATGTTTTACTTCCTATCTCTCTGTTCTTCATTCTCATCCCTTTTCCTCTCTGTCCCAGCTTCCCTACTTATCTCTGTTCAATGTCAACTTCCATTCTACTGATGCATCTTTCCTTCTTCAAGTAAATACAATTCATGTAATCTAGTCTGTTCACTCCTTGATTCCTTGATTTTCTTTCTCTGCTAAAATGAAGTTATAAATCTCTTCCATGTTCATTATTCCTCCCATGTACACAGTCCCAGCAACTTTCACCTTGCTTTAACAGTGTCTATTCTCTTGCTGCTTTGCTGTAGACTTCCCTCTAGAGCATGCTGCAGTTGCTGACCAGATGGAGACTACCTCCAAGGACAAATGCCTCACACCACAGTGTTTTGCTTTGTTCTTTGCTCCTTCACCAATGCCACCTACTCTATTCAGAGAGCAACTGATCTATTTAAAGGCCTGCTTCCTATGCACGCGCGCACACACACACACAGGTGCACGCACACATACACTCCCACACACATACACACAGACTTAGAGTCTGTAGTACCGTCTCATGTCCTAAGAAGATCCTGAGCTATCCTTGCCCTCAGACATCATAAAACAGTAGGGGAAATGAACTTACTATATTTAAATGATTGTTGCTTAGCCTTTGCTGAGATACACATGAATAAGGAATGGAGAAAGTTAAATAGCTACTTCTGTGACACCCACCAGTTTTAGTACAATTAGAAGCATAGTACAAGTGCTAGTATAGGCAAGAGGGAGCTACCTGTGCCCAAGCACCTGAACTCCCATAAGCTGAGACTTCTTTCTCTTAAGAGTCTTAACCTCCTTTCTAGAGAGCCCCACTAGAAAAAGCACTGCTATACTTACAGGATAAAATTATTGAAAGAGCCTGCCCTCTCCACCCCAATTTCCAAGTTCCCAGGTTTACATTCACATTAGAAACTGTGGGCTACATCTTATGTGCCACCCTCTGGAAGGAACAATGGAACAAAGAGAAATCAACAATCAAATGAGCCATTTCCAAATTCAGGGTCCAAAGTGATGACTTTGATTTTTAAGGCACAACAACTCAGAAGCAAGATGACCAAGGCCTAATCTGAGGACTCATGGTCAACAGAAAAATAAGTAGAGACTTGAAATGTTTTCCTGAGGCTTGGGGAAGAGAGGAAAGCACCTGAGGCCCGGGTAGATGGAGTACACTGAACAGGGAAGGCAATGTATTCAGTTTTGCATAAACTTAATGACAAGTGTCCAGGGTAAAAGGAATTTATGCTCAAGTGCTCTCCCCTAGAGAATGACAGGTGGAAAGGGAAACTCTAGCTTGGGAAGGATAGCATGCTGTAGCTTGCATACCCATTTTTGTGGATGCTTCTCCAACCATGCCAAGGTGTGTACTTTGGGCCTCACAAGGGACTTTCAAAAGAGCATGTGAAACAGAGACATTGGAGAGATTCAAGGGGCAGAGCAAAAGCCATGGGAATAAAATGTCAAGGGGTACTCCTCTTCAGGTCTCTGTTGGGTCAAGAAGGTAGTGTCTGGGGATACAGTAGTATAGAGCCTGGTGAGTGCCACTCACTGGTAAGCTTACTGACTGGATTGATTTGCTGTATCTCAGTTCTAGTCTCAAGTGTCTGCATGTGGCTAACATCTGAAATTTAGTCTCAGATGGACATTGTATCCTGTCAGCACCTTGTCCAAAACCTTTGAACCATAGCTGCATTTACACAGTTTTTATTTTAACAAAGTCACTGGTCATGCCACACTGCTTCTCAGAAAACAAACAGCAAAGAAGACCCCAGCACAACTTTCTCTTGCATTTTCCCTTCTCTTGCACACATGAAGACATGTATAGCTGTGAGTATATGCACCTTTACCACCCCTCCTCCCTTCCATTGGTGGGTCAGCCAGAAGCACAAAAATGAGAAAGACTCCTCCTTTCCACTCATGCTTTCATCTAGAGGACAGGACACAAAAATTTGATGCATGTTATCAGGCAGGATGAGGGGGTCAGAGGCAATCATTCTGAAAAGTAGAAGGGAGAGGAAGCAGACAGGTGGGAGACATCAGAGAAATGTCTTACTTCAACCACCTAAAGAGTCCCACCATGCAATCATTATAGACAAAGCCCTCCAGGTTAATGGGTTCCTCATTTCAGGGGTATATAATTCACCCAGAAAAGTAATCTTCCATCCTCAGTCCCCTCTTGAGTTGAGTCAACCAGTCTACTTTATTAGCTCTATATCCCATCTCCCCTACCCAGCATGGGACTGAGCATTTTGTTGCCACAACCATGTCAACCTCACTCTGGTGTATTTCTGCTTTCAGAGCTGGGCATGTAGCATAAGATACAGAGACACAGCTTTTGTTCACATTGCAGAGATTTATGACTTTTACCCAATAAAGATTCTTGAGGTTCATGACTGTCTTTGCAAAGGCATCTTTTTTGGGAGTTGGCATTTCTCTCACTAATTATGTGCTTCTACCCTGGAAGTGTCTTGAGCAAATATATATAAGTACCCAGAAGTATCCCAGCAGAGAGTTGCCCTTTTCAGAGATCTATGATATACTCACCCAAGACACCTGAGATTGTTTGCAATATCATTTACCTCCAAAAGGCACTTTTGAACAGGCACTGAACATCCCTGACTCTTAGAACCTTTCACATGCTGATCAAGGAGCTCTGGTCCTTGCAAATCTCAGTGTGTATGTGTGTGCATGTTTCACTAGTCATCTCCTATAGGACTGTACGGATTATAAGACTATTCAACTAGCACCTGGTCCAACTATTGTTTTTAACCCTCAGTACATATTTATTTTTGGGTTTTCCATATAAACTTTTTTATTGATTAGCTTTTATCATAAAATTTCATTTTGAAATATTCCAAATTATGTGCATGAATTATTCCTGAATTAAATCAATGTATTTTCCCTAGTTTCCTATCATACTTCACTAATGTGCCAGGGCTCAGGATTTGTGGCCATAGCAAATATATATTTCTGTTTCATCTACATGGAAATGGATCACTGATTAACATCTTCTGTTATTAGAAGACCCCAACAAACTTGAAGTGAAACAGAAAAAAAAAAAGTCTTAAAATTTTTCACAAGGATAAATACAAAAATGCACCCTCTAGGGCTATACAATTACTCAGCCGTAGATGGCACTCTTTGGGCTCTAATGAAACTGAGTCTATCATTTCTATCTGTGACATTAAAAAGCGAACTCTAGTTTCTCATCACAAACACACCACAGACACATGTGTATACACAAACAGACACACACACACACACACACACACACACACACATACACACACGAAATGGGCTAAAATTCAGAGTCAAACAGGTGTCTCTCCTGTCTGAATTTGTATCTTGCCCATCATCCTATACTCCTGTTTTGCTTACCTCCTTTTCACCCTATTGATAAGGAAAGGATCCCTGCCTTAGGGTTATATATATGGCAAGAAACCTGACATCCAACAAACACTGGACAAATTAGTCACGTACATTATAGCCCTGGGGAATATACTTCATATCACACAGAGACACATGGGGTTGTACTCAACACAGTGAACAACCAGGGTCTGTAGGAGGCAGGCAAGCTTTGTCATATCAAGAGGAGGATGTAACTCTAGTTCCTGGGAAAGGGCGTGATGGAATTTTTTGAATGAATTCCACAGGCTGGCATGGAATTGAACCTCTTTAGCTAGGAATAAGCAACAACTATACCTAGTCCACTTAATAAGGGGAGCTGTTTGGCTAGGAAACCATATTTGCAGGCATGGAGTAGGGCATGGAAATTGCAATTAAACCATTTGAGGCTCTCTCAATTTTACCAAATGTCAGGCAACACATGATAATCTTAATTTGGGTCTTGCACCATAATTGACTCCTTAATGCCTTCACAACAATGCAGACTCTGATGATGAATGAGAATTCTAGGGAGGTAGGAAGGAAGGGAACCACAGAGGAAAGTGGTCATCAAAAACAAAATTTTATTCCCTTTTATGACCAATAAAGGCAATTGAGGGACCTGTGTGGCACTGGTGTAAGGAGTACATATCCTAGAAAGTATAAAATTAGACTAATTAATGCCTATGGAATAATGGCATCTAGAGGGGTGCCAGTTTGTAACTTAAAAAGGAATTATTTGAGGAGCCCATTATACCTGTCAATTAGATCAGCTGCCTGAAGACAACTAGGAGCTGGGGTAAGGGAAGTAGAAGTTCCAATGAACACTTTGTTCAAAAGCCTAACATTGTATAATATGGAAATGCAATTAGTGCCTTGGTCATAACAGTAATGTCTAGAATGCCACAGGGAATAGAGAGTATCTTGTTAATGATACTAGGATATTAAATTATTTTGTTGTAAAACAAGTATTTTAGTAAGTTTTGTATTTCTGATTAGCTTAAATTATGAAGCTTTATTTCCATTTTAATTTTTATATATTTTCCTCTGTATTCAGATTTGTTACTTGCCATGTATGTATGTATGTATGTATGTATGTATGAATCTATCTATCTCTCTTTCATTCCTTTTTTATTGTTACAGGACTTACTTTGTGGGGTTTAGAGGTATCCTCTTTAGCTGCTCATAGTTAATATGCATCCTAATCAGTATCTTCAGGATTAGGTTTTTCCCTTTAGTAATAGAATGATTTATAAAATTTAAAGACTCTGGGATTAGATTCATTTGAATTAACCTCATTTCAGTGCCACAATGGCACCATGGGTGTTTTGTCCTACAACTATGATAACCAGGATTGTTGTTACAATGGTGGAATGACACAGTAGAACTTTGCTGGGTTTACAATCCAGAGGTTAATGGACAGAAACCATCTTCTGTTATGGTCCTGCCATCTCTGCTATAATGATATTTTTGTTTTTTTCCCAGTGTCTAAATTCCCTTAGGATATTTTAAATTTCTAGTCATCCTTCTTCAGAGGGTGCCAATCTTCAGGGGGTCAGAGTTCACATCCAGTGAGTTCATTTTGTCTATGGTCCACGTGGAGGTAACCAAATCCCATGATCACAAGATTAGCCCTTTGGGTTGCTAGTAAGTAGCAACAATTAGAAAAGCCAAAGTGCATTGAACAGGAGTTTTGCATTGCAAGAGAAGTTCACTACCAATATATTCTTCTTATTTCCTTTTTGTATCAGTGCCTGGGCCACAGGTCACCATGAATGAGTACTTTGATAACTGGGCTCAGAAGAGTATTCACAGCAGCAAGGGAAGCAGCAGCACAGGAGATGGATAAGATCATTACCTTTAACTGAATAATAACTATTAGGCAACCAACGTGCCATGCTTAATTTTCCTTAGAATAGTTATCTCCTTTCTTTCTAAAATCCTCACAGATAACATATGTATGCTTGCCCCAAGCTGTCAGTAGTAGTCACCAGGCTAGATGCAGTTGTCACTACCTAAGAGTCACTAGCCCAACCCTTAGTAAGCATATTCAAGTGTTGATGTTTTAGGGAATGTGTGGTTGTAGGAGACTCAGAGTCCACCTGCCAAATACAGGCCAAACTTGATAACACATCACACAATTGTATAGTTAATGAATTTTGATCCAATACCCAACAAAGAAAACACAGTGCCACATAGGCTAAAGCATGTGCCTATAAACAATTGGTAGTCTCATTCTACATAGTCTTCACTATATCATGAAACTGGCTAGTTAACCAAGGTGCAACTCATTAAAACTGTGTCCTTTGTCATGATTGGACTATCCTGAGCAATATTTAATGATTTCCTGTTCATCCCACTAGTGAGGGAGAGATTCTGCCTTAAGGTTATAGTGATGGCCAAACACACAATACCCAACACTGAACAGATGAGATCCACAACAATTTATTGGTTTCAAACACAGGGGAGATTGAACCCAGGGGTGATTTGCCACTGAACTATATTCCCAGCCCTTTTATTATATATTTTTTTTAAAATTTTGAGTCAGGGTCTCCCTAAGTTCCTGACCAAGACTGGCCTCAAATTTGTAATACTCCTACCTCAGCCTCTCCAGTCATTAGGATTACAAGCATGTGCCACTGTGCCCATAAGAAAAAAAGAATAGTTTATAAGATTTTTCAATGGAAGGTATGTGGGTCCCAGATAGTGGGCACCTCTGTTGTCAAATGTTTAAAAAACTAGCCATTTGCCAAGGTGCAGTGGCACATGCCTGTAATCCCAGCGGTGCAGTAAGCTTAGGAAGGAGAATTGCAAGTCCAAAGCCAGCCTCAGCAATTTAGTGAAGCCCTAAGCAACTCAGCAAGACCCTCTCTCTGAAGAAAATATAAAAAGGGCTACAAATGTGGCTCAGTGGTTAAGTGCCCCAGGGTTCAATCCCCAGTATCCCCCCCTCCCAAAAAAAGGAGCCATTTCTGGAGTGTGAATTCTATACATATTGCCTCATTCACATGGGTTGGGGAGAGTTTCCATCCAATGGCTATAAAGAAAACAAGTGATCAAAGTTTCTGTGTTGATTATATGAGGCTGTGTCTGACTTCTATTGTGGTCAGCATTTCTGACAAGCATTTTTCCAAGTGTTACTTTCTCCTATAACCTGGGACTAGGGGGTGTTGGAGAAGGGAGTGCTTTGTGCATTTCTAGCTAACTTTATTGTGGTGTTAATCTATAAAATATAGGACATGCAGAAGAAAAGAGACTTCAGAGAACTGAGCCTTGATAGGTAGAGAAGCTTATCTGTGCTATCAAAAGGAGTGCAATGATTTGGTCACCATGGCTGAATCTGCATTCTGAAAGACCTGACAACTTTGGGATACCTTTTGAGGTACTTTACTGCTAATCATGTCTAGCTAGATCCTTGAGGATCCAGTAAATCTGAGTTCCTTACCACTGTGGTTAGCTGGAGCTGAGGTAGTTATTGAGATGCACCACTAATGGGTTTTATGGCAGGAATCTAGCCAAGAAGGATAGAAGGAGGGAGGGCTCCAGTAACTTGATAGTTGCCTGAAAATTTAAATGTTCTACTATGCTTTTTGCCCTAACTTAAAGTTCCCCATGACAAAGCTCAGAGAACTAGAAGGGTAGCTTCATGAACAAGAATCATCCCACAAAATATAACCCCATTGCATAACTTGGAGATGCAAAATTAAAGTTAGGGGGGTTTGGGCTAACTAAAGTGAAGAAAAAGGCAAAGGTCAATATATCTGATCTTCAAAAAAGTTAGATCCTGGCAAAGCAAGCTGCTCCAATGCTGTGGTATTCTAGCCCCATCATGTGGAAAAGTATGGCATTTTAACTCCTATTCTTTCTATAGCCTTGAGCACTGCCCTGTGGAACATAATATTCTCAGAATATGAGGAAATATCTCTGTTCAATTCCCTCAACCTTTCCTGTCTTGGACCCATGACAAAGTGGATTCAGAAATAGGCTTCTCCAGACCCATAAGCCAGATAGGCAATCAGCAAACATAGCTCAGTTATGTTCACCAGTGCTCGACCTCCTAAGGCAGGCCATTTTAAAAGTTCAAGTTCATTCTTGATTAACTGGAATAGTCAGACTGAAACATGATCTCCTTCCCTTTCTCCTTGGTATTTGATGAACGGATCTAGTACTGCATGTGCTCAGCAATTGCAAATCTTCAGTTACTAGAAACTACCAGGAGTGGTTGAATGTTTCACAGTGCTAAATGCTTTTAACTCTTTACTAACCCTTTCTTAAAAACATTAGAATCACGTTTTTTCTTTTAAGTGTCTCATAGTATCCTGCCTCCTTTTGAGCAGTAGATTACCCTCAGACCTTCTTCTTTCTCATTTTCCCCATATTTTCTCTTCCATTGCAGCAAAAAAAAAATGTACAAGAGAAGGAAAAAAAAGGTGGGGGAACTACACATCACCAATCATCACATCCACAAATGGGTCATTTGAGTTCAGCCCTACTCTATTAATCCTGTGACCCTGATCCCTGGTCAACCAGACATCCTTGTAGAGACAAACCTTGCTTGTCAAAAATGCAAGGGCCATTTTATATCATTTTGTCCAAGAAACTGAAATATTCTTGTCAGGAAACTGAGGCCTATAGAAGGAAGAGGTTTCTTGGTGAGAGAAAAAAATAGAACCCTATTTCCAGGATTGCCTGCTTCTGTAACATTGTATTTTTCAGTGAGTCATCTTTGGCTGGTTATTTCAGGCAACCACCAGCAGGTGGGAGTAGATTTGTTAGGAAGTGGGTGGTTTCCAGCACCTTAGAATCAAATTCTGTAATCAGCTCTTCATTTGTTAGGGAAAGCAAGGTGAAGCTGGAAGTTTTGACCCTAGATGCCCTTATAACTGCAGATTTCCAGATGGGAATGATGACAACAATTAATTCATTTCCAAACTGCATATCCCAGACCCACATGGCAAATGGCCCAAAAGGCAACAAACATATGAAAACACTAGTATAATTTGTACTTATTGAGCTTTTGCCTAGTTAATTTATTTGAATATCCTTCAATATCCAAATTTAATGGACTTGAATCTGAATGGTCATTGTGTAGGGGAAAGAGAAACCACCTAGGAATTAACCTATCTGTGTTCTGACCCAATGGCCAGGTTGACAATGAGTATTACAGCTTGGCTAGAGTGGGTGAGCTGGGAGGTAAGACAATATAAAAGATGTTAAAACTCAACATGTAACATCTGGTCTGGTAAAGGTCATACATTTAATGTATAATAAATGCTGGTCAAGTGAATTAATGAAGCAAGAAAGAGAGTTTGGGACCTGATTGTCCAAACTAAGAAATTCTATTTTTAAAAATTTTAATTATAGGGGCTGGGGATGTGGCTCAAGCGGTAGCGCGCTCGCCTGGCACGCGTGCGGCCCGGGTTCGATCCTCAGCACCACATACAAACAAAGATGTTGTGTCCGCCGAGAACTAAGAAAAAAAATAAATAAATATTAAAATTCTCTCTCTCTCTCTCTGTCCCCCCTCTCTCTCTCTCATTCTCTCTTTAAAAAAAATTTTTTTAATTATATATGACAGTAGAATGTAGTTTGACAGAATATACATACATAGAGTATAACTTATTCTGTTTAGGTTCCCACTCAAGGTTTTACATGATGTGGAGTTACTCTGGTAATATATACAAATACAAGTCTAGGAAAGTTATGACCAGTGAATTCTCCTGTCCTTCCTATTCCCCTCCCTTCCCTTCATCCAGTATATTTCTATTATTCCCCTCCCCAACCTCCCTTGTTTGGGATTGGCATCCACAAATCAGAGAGAACATTTAGCCTTTGGTTTTTTGGGATTGGCTTAAGGAAATTTATTTCTAGTTTAGATCTTATGTGAAGCTTTTCAAGGACTTGTACATAGAAATGATGCAATCCGACTGGTGCCTTAGAAGGAACTTTTGTTAATTCATGAAGAAGGAACTAGAATGAGCAGATACTGGAGACAAGGAAAACATTTCAAGAAGTACTACACACTTCTGCTTTTGACAGTGTCAAACTAGGTAATTTTAACTAATTATTGCAATGAAGAAAACTAAAATAACTGGATGGAGTATAAAAATAAATTATCTTTATTGAGAACTAAGAAATGATGAAGCTGGAAGCTAGATGACAAAAACTGACAGGAAAGGCCAATACTCAGTGTCACTTTTGCCTAAAGGCATTTGCTGAATCCAAAAGAAAGTGTTAATAAATTGAGCTGTGGCTTTATGGAAAAAAGGGACACAAATTGAAGCCCTGGGCCCAAATGAGTAGGGGATCTAGTAAGTTCCCCAGTCACATTCAGTGCATACTCTGAATGACTACCTCTTCAGGATAATGGTGAACCAGCCCTTGCATGGACTTGCAGCCTAGCTACCAATCACCTGGGTGGTCCAAGTAATCTCAAGCTTTGAACTTGGATTAAAGTGGTCTTTAAAAGGTAGTGACAGAGAAGTCTGTCATTTGTCAAAAGCAAATGAAACTACTCTAAGGGCAGAAAGGTTCTGTTTTCCTAAGCCTGAAATTGGTCTTAAAAATAAATTTTCAACAATAGTACCCAGTCAAAGATAACTAGGCACACAAAGGAAAAATACCTTGTAAGTGATGGCCAGGAGAAAAAAAGAAATAACAAAAATTTCACAAAGACTTCAGATATCCAAATTATGAGACACAGATTCTAATCACTATGGTTTCCTGTAGTTTAAAAAAACAAAAGATAAGTTTTGAAATATCTTCAAGGAAAGACAAATAACAAATGACATAGTAAAATGAAAAATAATCAAATAAGATTTCTAAAACTAAAAACAAGTACAATTGAGAATTTAATGGATGTATTTAATGGAAAGCTAAACACAACTATTAAATAATGATAAATATAATATGAAAAATTAACATTATAGTTATTTAATTGCAAGATAGATCAGAAAAAAAATCATTTAGAATTCTTCCACGAGAAATAGTCATAAATTGCATAAAGAAAAGATGGGATAAGTGACACCATGAATATAAGGGAAAAAATCTAACATACATTTAAAGCTCAGACAGAAGAGAGAAATGGGGAAATTGATGGTCAAAAATTTTCTAGAACAGATGAAAGGCACTAATTGATCCACAAATTCTAGAAGCCCAGTAAATCCCAGGCAGGATAAATATAAATCTATTCCCTCACACATAGTAAACGTGCAGAAATCCAGAGAGAAAGATTATAACAGTGATCCAAATTAGACGTAATGACTCTTGATCTTGGGCTGGAGCAGAATGAATTGAGACAGGAAATGGGCCTTTAGACAGTGGAACTTTTGAATGTCTTTTACTTAAAATTTCCATGAAACACTCTTTAATAAAGATATTATACATTTATTTCCTAATTAGTAAAACAATTTTTTGAGTCAGTTTGTGGGAGCAACCTTATACCTAGAAGCCTTTCCCAATGGTCTTTGTCATACATTGAAAGCCATCATCCTACAAGTATATGTCTATCAGCTCATGAACCAAGAAAAAGGTGATTTCCATAACACTGAAATGCTAGTTGCAACTGAGCTCTAAGGCTAAATAATTGTTCTTTTATGTGACTTTCTAAAACAAAACAGAACAGAAGTGAATATTTGTAGAAACTCCTCCTTCTGCTTACTGTCCAACTTTCACACACTTCCTAAGGAAAAGTGTATAAAATGAACAATTTTGTGGTTCCCAGGGCATCTTATTACATACTTGACCATATGCACTCACTGGCAGGGCCATCTATGCTTGGCAGGCATACAATTCCTGCAGGTGTTTATATTTGGAATAGAGCTAAAAATGCAATGTTCTGTCTTTTGTGAGAATGAGCTCTTTACTTGTTACTACAACTGCTCATACAAAGACTAAATGGCCACTTATCAGGAATATGGTTGAAGAAACTCTGCTTCATATTCAGGATGTTACTTTAGGGATTCTGTGGTCCCCTGAATCTCTGAAATTTTCTGACAGCAGTCTAAGCCAAAAACAGCTATATAGTTTTCTAAGGAGAATTTCAAATTTTTTTGTGTGTGGTTGCTGTTGTTGTTGCTGTTAAAAAATCTGCCAAGCATTCATCCTATTTGAAGGGAAAATAGCTCAGACCCCACCACCACCACCTCAAAAAACTGTTTTCCTTAGAAGACATATGGGGAGAGCAGATTTAATCCTATTGCCTAACACCAAGCCAATCAGAAAGCTGTTTCACAGTGAAGACATTAACCTGCTTTCATCTGTGGTAAGCATTATTACTAACAATTTTGAACAAGTGTAACAAATGGAGGGATTGCTGGATTTTTTCTGTCTTTGCAAATTTTCTCTTCACTTTTGCTAGGCATTCACATTTTTTTGTGAGTCACAGCTCTCTCTTCCAAGTCTGCAGAAACATGCCTTTTAACATTTATAGCATCTTCTAGTAATATCTTCATCCCACACCATGGTAGAGCAGGAGAATGGGAAATTCTCCCATAACTATAAGTTTTTTTTTTTTTATTCCAAAGATTTGTTGTAGCATAGTATAACAAAAAGGGCATTTGACAACAAATCTCAAGATTTAGTGTCACAGCCTCTGAATCTCAGTTTTCTCATCTAAAATATGAACATGATAATTTCTTTTAAAAATAAAAACAACTATGACAAAAGGGAATCCCTGTCTGTCCCAGTTTCTTGGCTCTGGGACTTCATCTCCCTGATTCCCTCAGCTTGATGTTTAATAATCTCCTTCTGGAAAAACTGCTGCCACTACCAGTCCTAGCCACCAGGGGTCCTCAGCATTCCTGGTCTAATTGAGACCAGGATTTTTCTTTTCTCTCCTTCCTTCCTTCCTTCCTTCCTTCCTTCCTTCCTTCCTTCCTTCCTTCCTTCCTTCCTTCCTTCCTTCCTTCCTTTTCTTTTCTTCTTTTCCTTTCTTTTCTTCCTTCCTTCCTTCCTCCCTCCCTCCCTTCCTTCCTTCCTTCCTTCCTTCCTTCCTTCCTTCCTTCCTTCCTTCCTTTCTTCCTAATCTACAGTCATTGTTTCCCCAGATGCTGGCAAGCTGGGTTGATACTTACAGAAGAAATCTTTTTCAGAAGCTCAGTTAAACAGAAGAGGGAAGCATAGAGAGCAGATACTTTTTCTGAGGAAGAAGATTTAATGTTTGAATGGATGAACCTCTCCTTATACTCTTGAGTCTTAGTTACCACTAATTATTCTGCCCTTGATCAGGCTGTTGATGGTGTTGGGAGCATCCTGCCTCTGCTTCTGCTCCCAAGGAGTGAAAAACAAGGATCCTGTACCAATGATGAGTAGTGCCTCCTACCTCTTTGCAGGGTACAACCTGTGTGGCCACATGTGATGCCCTTGGTGGAGAAGTGATCCTGGCTTTTTTTAAAATTTAAATTTAAATTATTTTTTAACTGATACTTAAAATTGTACATATTTATTGGGCATCATGTGAGAGTATGATACATGTGTACAATGCATAATGTTTAAATCAGGTTAAACTCTTATCTCCACAAATATCATTTTTAAGCATGTATTTATTATGTGCATGTTGATACCTAAATTTCCCAGTACCACTTATTAAAATACTGTCATTTCTCCACTTCTGTATGTGGATATCTAGTTTTTCCAACACCATTTATTGAAGAGTCTGTTCTTTCTGTATTGTGTGTTCTCAGCAACTTTGTTAAAAACCAGTTGGCTGCAAATGCATGGTTTTACTTACAGGTTCTCAAATTCTGTTCCAATGGCCCATGTGTCTGTTTTGATGCCAATACCATTCTTTGTAGAATATTTTGAAGTCAGGTAGTCGTTGCCTCCTGCTTTGTGATTTTTGCTCAAGATGACTTTGGCTAATTTGTGTTTCATACAAATTTTAGAATGGGTTTTTATCATTCTGTGAAAACTATAATTATTATTTTGATAGTAATTGCATAGAATCTGAAGATATTTTGGGTAGTATAGGCATTTTAGCAATATTGATTCTTACAATCTGTAGATGTGGCATGTCTAATTGTGTATGTGTGTGTGTATGTGCACATGTGTGCACACATATCCTCTTCAATTTCTTTCATCAATATTTTATAGTTTTCATTATAGACAATATTTCATTTATTTGCTTAAATGTGTTCATGGGTATTTTTCATAGCAACTATAAATAGGATTCATTTATTGATTTTCATTTTAGATAATTTGCTATAATTTGTTATTAGCATTGTGTCAATCAATTTTCCTTCAATGTGACAAAAAATAAGATAAACAACCTAAGGGAGGAAAGGTTTATGTCCATCTAACAGTGCAAAATGTAGTTAGTCCATCTCCAAGAGTTGTTAAAATCTGAAATGTTCCAGCACTACTGAAGTATCCAAGTTCACGGACCCTCATTTTAGTGTATCTCATCATTTGTTGCTCTTAACAGGTAGGGGTTATATATAGTGCTGGGCTAAATACACAGGAGAAGCTTGCAAATTGAAGGTTTGTCCATTCAAATGATCTGAACTTCAACACCCTGCTTTATTACTTCCAAGATATCTGGACTGGACCAAGCACATGTTCTTGTAGGAAAAAAAAATCACCAAATAGGTTACAGAGCAGGTCACAAACCAGCCAATTAGAAAATTGGATGCCAATGATTTGATGATATCCATTGCACACACAAGTCTGGTCTGGTTGTTCTTCACATTATTTGCATATATATTCTCAATTTCACAATTGCAAGAATATTCTTCAGGAATACCTCATTTTTAAGGTATTTTAAATTTTCACTCTTGTATGCTTTGCTTTTTATTGTTGTTGTTGTACCAGGGAATGATGAACCCAGGGGCACTTAACCACTGAGCCATATCCCCATACCTTTTTATTTATTTATTTTATTAGAGACATTATCCTTCTGAATTGCTTAGGGCCTCACTAAGTTGCTGAGGCTGGCTTTGAACTTGTGATCCTTCTGCCTCAGCCTCCCAAGCCGCTGGGATTACAGGAGTATGCCACCAGACCTGGACTGTTTTTTTGCATTCAAAAACACCCAAAATATCCCTGCAACCCTCAAAAATCCCTAGTGTCTTTTATTTCTTCTTCTTCTTAAGCTCTAGGTATTTTTTTCAATTTGTATGTATCACTGATTTTCCTATGGATCCACTGAAAAAATTAAGACAGAACCCCTACCTTCATATAACTAATATCATAGTGGGAAGAAGCAAATGATGTATCAAAACATAAATAATAAGATTATCTCACAAAATTATTTCTGTAGAAAACAAACAGGGTACTGTTATAGAGGGCAAAATTTGGCTACTTTAGGTTAAAATAAGATGACTGAAATTAAGTGAAATATTGACTCACATACCTATCTGGAGAACGAATACAAGAAGAAATGGTATAAATGCCAGGCCCTGAAGTAGGAAAGTCCTGGGTATGTTTCAGAAATGAAAAGAAACTCTACTTACTTTCTACTTGGCTACTTTATATTAGAAGAGATGTGACTGCAAGGAAATTATGAGCTTGGCTTTTATTATAAACAGCATAGGAAGTCACTGGAATGTTTTGGTCAAGAAGATTATAGGATCTACTTTCCATTTTTTAAAAGATTTTCATTAACTTCAGTATAGACTTTAGAATGTAGAGTGATCTTAAAGATCCAGAAATAACTTTAATGCATAAATATAAAGGAGGAATTGTGTGCTTACAAAGGTATTGAAAGAACCAGAAGAATAGTCTCTAGACTAAATTTCCAAAATTATTTCCCTAGACAACACCACAGAACTGGTACACTCAGGAGGAGAGAGAGTGAGTAAAGAATTACCACAAGAGCTGGCTCTCAGATCAGACTGCTTCTGCTGAGATAATTACAAATTTTAGCTTTAAGACCACATTCTCCATCTATGTAAGCAAAATAAACATTTCATGCCTTGCCTTTTGATATATAAAATACTATGATCAATACTCTGGGACCTTTATTATCACTGCTGCGGAAGAAGCAGAAACTTCCCAAACCAGCCTCATTTGCAAAAATCAAAAACCACAGAAGAATCATGGACTGCCCTTCATTCCCCCTTCCAAATCTCATGCAGATTTGTCCATTTGGCAGAAACTAAGCCATGCATGAAATCTAGTACATACGGGTGGAAGTTCAGGAAATACAGTGTTGCTTTCTAGCCTGTATCAATCAGTAAGTCATGTGATAATTGGGGTTAAAATGTAGTTAAGTGAATTAATCTATGATATTTGCCATAGGAATAAAAATCAGAAGTGAGGAAACCAGTTAGGAGGCCATTGTAGTTTACCTGAAAAACGATAGTGACCTGGGTCAGAGTGAAAAAAAGAAAAGGTGTTAAAAAGTAGTTGGAATTATATTTTACTCTGAAAATAGGACTTTCTTATAGATTGGGTCAGAGTTGAGAAAAACATATAAAAGTGTGAAGATTAACACTTAACTTCCAGCCATGCCGAGCCACCTGATTTTCTTTGCAAACCAGCAAGCTTGGTTTAGGAGCTCCTCTTGTGTGTATCACAGCATCACACAATATTGGAATCACTTGTTTCACCATCTGTAGTACTACTAAATTATCACATCCCCAGGGGCAGAACATGTGTCTGGCTGTGCATGGCAAAATGCCTGGCAAGTGGTGCTGTCTCAATAAATATTGTTTATAAGACCAGATAAAAGAATACGAATCACCTGAGTGTACCTGCTCAGAGGCCTGGTGACTACTCTATGCTAGGGGGCCCTTGTGATTCGTTGCTTATTGCTAGTATTGCTAGACTGGACTGCATATTTCTTCGTGCATTGAGAAACCCTTTGAGTAGTCAGAGACTGGAATCCAATTCCAAGTGAGGGGCATGCGATTGATACTTACTCAAGCTGACACACATTATGCTCTGCTAAATTCCTCCTTTGCTTTCCATGTGGGTGATTGTTCCAAGTACACTTATCCCTCATTTTAGCAAAATAGAAACATGAAGAAATCCTGCATTTTGTCTTGTGTTCCACTGTGAACCAGCCAGTTTCCACATGAATTTCTGAAACAAAGCTGCTAATAGGAAGGTACAGATGCTGAAGCCACTGCTATAGAAACTACCCAAGAGTGTGCCTGAAAAGTAAAAGGGAAACATTTGTTAATTCAATATGAACTGAGAGCTTTGAACAAAATTATATTTTAAATATTTAAATTGAGATATGACAATAAAACACCAAGTCCAGTGATGAATTACAAGTTACGATGTTAAAAAGTGGTCCCACATGAGTCAGGTAGTTTATTCCACTGCTTAGTTAACAGCAACTGTCCTTCCAAGGTAAAACTATAATGTGTTGTTAGTTGATTTGTAAATTGCTACTTGTAAATTAGGAGTGTAAAATCATAGTTTAAAAATGAATTCATTGTGATTAATTGGGCTCAGTACTTTGTATATTCCTTGGGGTTCCAAATTCTTCTTGAAACCTTGTCCATGTAGGAAAAGGCCTTTTAACATTTTCTGAACTCCAGGAAATCCCAGTTGGGGCAGACACATTTATGACACATCTCAGGCACTCACTCTCCCTGGATTGCATTCTCTAATCCTTCTATATACTAGCACTGTCCTGCCCCAACCAGTCACACAGCTCATTCTAAGAGCTAAGGATAAATCCAGACTGCTTCAGTAAGCCATATTTTCCCTTCCCACTGTCCTAATGAATGACCAGAATATGACCACTTAACTTTAGAAGAAGAAAAAGATCTTTCATTGTTTACTTGGTGATAATTTCAGGTGTTTCCATATGTTAACCTATTTTACTATATAAGGAATTCTTATTATTATGTCACTCTGGAGATGAGAAAACTGAGGCACAGTGAAGTTAGCTAAATTGCTTAGGATCACACAATTAATGAGTGGCAGAGCTAAGATTCAAACCTAAGCAGTATGGGTTCAGACTTCTGGGTCTAAACTTTGACTTCTACTATAGCTTCTTCCCTTCTGGCTAAAGACTGGGGATAAACATAGCATCTACTATATAGGGCTGCTTTGAGGATTATTCTCTTTTTTTAAAGTCATCTGGAATAAGGTGATGGTTTTCTGATCCGTGAGATGGTATAGAGAGCATACTTTGCAAATTAAGTTCCAGATATGATCTTCAAGTTGAAACAAGCATTTCCATTTATTTTAATAAGCACAAAATGAAGTTCTGCATAGATAGAATGGCATAGAAATGCATTTTGGTGTAAAAAGCTCTCTTTATAAGTTTACATTTAATGGAATACAAGAAGGGTTACTCCAACTTCATTTCCATAGCTGAATCCTAAATAGAAGCTATAAGTTCACAGCAAAAATTCCCTGAATGTAATAGTTTTCTGAACAGATTATGCACTTAAATATATGTGTACCCTGTCCCTGATATACTTTTTCCCTGATTTAGCCATGTTAATATTAACAAACATAACCTTGGTGACTGTTTGTCCAGTAGGGCATATTGCCAATTCATGTTCCACCTCAACCCAATACACTCCATGTGGGAGAAAAGAAGTATGGGGGAAACAATTCCCTATAATGAGAAATGTTCTCATAAACAACATCTGGAACATGGAAACTGTTAGAAAGTCTGTGGTGGATTCCTGTCATCTTGTTTTGTGAAAATGGATGATGCCCCCAAAATACTATACTTACCTCTGAATCTAGACCAGCCCACTCTGTAAATTCAAAGGATTAAATAGATGCAATACACCCACATTCTTAAGAGCAAACTAAAGAATTATTCATTGCTTAAAAACCCCATATGGCCCCAAAACAAGCAAAAGACTAAGTTAGTCAAACCACAAGCTAAGAAATAAATCAAATAAATAGTTTAACCAACCTTCCCACTTGAGTTTGACATTTAAATAAAGGAGAAAGGGACACCAGGGGAGCAAATGTGGTGCCTTATTAATTAATTAAGAACACCTGCTACTGCAACTGTCATGTATACCTAAAAAGAACAAATTTTAAAAAAAAGAACACCTAGGCAGCATTCAATGGAATTGATTAATTGTAGCCTCATTATTTTTCAATCAGACTCCTACACTGGCAAATAGTACCTAAATGTCTTCTATATTTTGTGTTTTAGGATATCACCTGTCAAATTTTTCAAGTAAAACCCACATGCAACCTGGTTAGGGTTCTTTGTTTATTTGTTAAATAGGATAGAGATTCAGGGGATGAATTATGGTGGACAAAAAGAGTTTGTTTTTAAAATGAGGAAGAATATGAAGAGAATGGAGCTATGCTTGAGTGAAATGAATATTCCAGACTTTTAAGGAAAATGAGACATAATCACACAGAAGGGAGACTGAGGCAAGGAGAATCATAAGTTCAAGACTGGTGAAGGCAAATTAGTGAGACCTGTCTTTTTTTTTTTTAGAGAGAGAGGAGAGAGAGAGAGAGAAAGAGAGAGAGAATTTTAATATTTATTTTTTAGTTTTCAGCAGACATAAAATCTTTGTTTGTATGTGGTGCTGAGGATCGAACCCCGGGCCGCACGCCTGCCAGGCGAGTGTGCTACCACTTGATCCACATCCCCAGCCCTGAGACCCTGTCTTAAAATTAAAAAAAAAAATTAAAAAGAATTAGCAGTGTAGCTCACTGGTAGAGTACTTGACTATCATTTTTGAAGCCCTGGGTTCAGTCCCCAGTACAGCAGAAAAATATACATAAAGAGGTATTATGGGATCCAGGCACAAGGAATTAGAGCCCTCACATGGGGTTTTGGGAGAAGGGTATATAGTCTTGCATTTAAAAGAAGATGGAGTTCTGATAGAAGAAGGATTACTTAAATCTATAATAATGGATCACTTAGGGGAAGACCAGTAGCCTCTAGTCTGGATCCAAGTGTGCATGACAGGAAGGGCATAGAGAAGATAGATGGAAAGGTAAATGGCCTTATACAGAAGGGATTAAAGAGGGGGCAAACACACCAGGGGAGGAAATGAATAAGAAATATATTAGTAAAGTCTAGGTCAGTGATGAAAGCTTGAATTGAGGTTAGCAGCAGTGGTGTGAAGAGGTACAGTGGAGAGAAGCATCATGGAGAAAAGCTTGAAGGAAAACCTGTAGAAGATATTGTAAACTACACATAAAAGCCTAGATAGTCAAGAAACACTGTTTCTCATTGTACTGACTTCTAATGTCTTTTCCCAAATGGGAGTCAAATATTAAAAAAAAAAAAAAAACAACACAGGAAATAGTAAATGAAAAGATTAGTATGAGAAGCCCCACTTAAATCAAGGAGTGAAATAAACATGCAGACATTTCATGGGCCTCTTTGATTACTGGAAAATCATGTGTTGGTGAGAAAGGATGTCAAGCACAGCAGGAACAGACAGCGCTGTGCACAGTATATTCAAATCTGTACCCTTACCCCACCCCTGCTGCCGCCATTTATTTCAGATAGCATACACCCTCACCTCTAGGCCAATTTCTCCAAAAGGATCTAATTTGGGCCTGATGACTCCATTATGCTCAATGTGATCTCAATGACAACTTTTATGTCTACATTTCAATTGCTTGAAATTCTCAAAATTATTTTTAAATGATTGGAAAGGACTTCAATGCTCAAATTTTACAAATGAGCAAATTAAATGTAATAAAACATGACTTTTCCAAAGTTACATAGCCAGTGAGTGGCGGAGATGGAATGTGATCTCCTGAATCTACCAGATTCTGACACTGCCTTCATTAGACCCTAGTCTAAGTGAAAATTGATCAGTCTGTAAATTCCACCCACTACTTGAGTTATAACAATGCTTCAGGGAAAGATATAGTTGGAAGAAACCAATCTTCTAGTTCCTTTTCATCATCAAAACAATTGAGAAGCACTTGAGATCTGATCGATTACCAAAATAAATGATAAACAAGTTTTGTAGCAGAGCCCTCAGAAAAAGTGCCACGTATCCTTACCCTTTTTAGATTCTTCAACATGGCACTGTTTTCTGCTCTCTCTGTGCTCACTAATGAACCCTCTAATCAACAAATCTGTTGACCATATCCAAGTCCTTATTTTTATGAGCTCCAAATTGTGGACATTCTCTCCAATCTTACTTTCTGGAATGATTCACAACAGCTGGGTTGGGTATTAAAGAAATTCTAGGAATGTTCTGGACAGGGAAGGGAAAGGAAAGATCACATATTTCAAATTCCTATTCAACATTAACATTTCTGTGACTGTATCAGTCAAAGCAAAAGTAAAATGTTCAAAATTAAATTATTCTTCTATTACACCAAATACAAAAATTAATTCAAAATGTGTCAAAGACCAAAACCCAAGATTTAAAACTACACGATTTTTAAGAAAAAAACGTGTCTCCCTCTCACTTACTCTGTTGTACATTTAGGACTTATTTTCTTTTCTTTTAAGTAAACCAAGCAGGATTCCACCTTCAAGGTTTCCCAATTATTGTTCCCTTTCTTAGAATCCTCTTCTCCTATATGGCTTTTGCTCTTATGTATTTCAGGTCTCTGCTCAAATGCCACCTTCAGAATGAAACCTGCCCTGAGCAGCTTATTTAAAATAGCATCTCAACCTTCCAACCACCACTCTCTACTTGCTACCCCTTCTTACTTTAATTTCCCCCATTGCACTTAACATATTTTAAGGATTATGCATTTTAGTTATTTTGTGGGTTGTGTACCTCCCCCTGCTAGAATATAAGTACCATGATAGTAAGGAGTTTTCAATGGTTTTTACACTGCTACATCCCAGTTCTCCTAAAGCACCTTGCAGATAATAGGTGTTCAATAAATATTTGATGAATGAATGATGAGTCTTTGGATATGAGAATGGAGAAAGAGAAGAAAATGATATAGATGACTTATAAGCTACAATCAGATCATAACTGAATATTCATCCATTCATAGGAATTGAAGGGCCAAAATGAGAAGACATTTAATGAACTAAAATAAGGGATATTTTGGATGCACACTACCTATAAAGCATGGAGGAAGAGGAGTTTATAGGCTTCTATAATAATGGTACAGATGTTGATAGGAGTACTGGAGAAAAGGTACATTTGTTAAGATAGGTTAGATTTTGCTGAAATAAATGAACATCTCAGAATGTTGGCTTGATTTTTCAGCTTCCATGAGTTCAAATGAATATTAACAATTCTTTTTCCCATCTGAGGACTCAGGGATCTAGGTTCCGCCCATCTTTGATGTTATTATCTCAATATCTGGTGTTCATGTTCACAGGGCCAGGAAAGAGAAAGCTTGAGGATCATGCACTGGCTCTCAAATGACTCATCCTAGAAATGGTATAAGTCACTAATATTCACATTTCATTATTTATAAATAATTACATGTTCCCATTTAATTGAAAGAGAGCTACAGCACAATTCACAATAGCCAAGTTATGGAACCCACCTAGGTGCCTGTCAGAGGTTAAATGGATAAAGAACATGTAGTATATATACAATGGAGTTTTATTCAGCCATAAAGAAAGACAAAATTGTGTTATCATCAGGAAATGGATGGAAGTTGATAACATTG
Organism: Spermophilus citellus; assembly: GCF_964194105.1. NCBI lineage: Eukaryota > Metazoa > Chordata > Mammalia > Rodentia > Sciuridae > Spermophilus > Spermophilus citellus. The sequence continues at coordinate 104,717,811 of NC_138190.1, forward strand.
TGTTAAGCAAAATAAGCCAGACTTAGAAAGTCAAGGGCCAGATTTTTTTTTCTCATACATGGAAACAAGAGAGAAAAAGGAAAGAAAGATTGGGAAGTATCTCATGAAAATAGAAGGGAGAACAAGTAAAGTAGAGAAAGGGCCCCATGGGGAGGGAAGAGAGAAGGGAAAAGGGGAAATACTGAAATTGACCAAATTATGTTATGAGCACGTGTGAATATGTCACAATGTATTCCATTTTATGCATAATTATAATGCATCAATAAATTTTTTAAAGGGGGCAGTAGAATATGGGGACCATCCAAAATACTTGATTAGCACTACTGATAATGTCTCAGAGATCACAGAGTAAATAAATATCTCAGAATGATTTTGTAAAGTTCAGTGACTTAAGTTAATGACAGGATTAAATTTCACATTAGGAAATATTGCTGTTATCACAATGCAGAGTATATTGATTAGTCCTTCTAAGAAACTCTCTGGGTCAGGTAAAATATAACCTGAGGGGAAAACTCCCAGCTAAGGATACAAGGATACAGTAATTAGGAGCAAAGGGAGTTGGAGTGAAATCTAAAATAATTGAGGACCAGTGCAAGATTAATGCAGGCCCCCTGACACCCAAAAGATAGTCACATTAGAAAGGAGCCCTTCTCACAAGCAAACTATATATCTGGCAAGGAGTTAATATCCACAACATATAAGGAACTTGTAAAGCAGAGAAATCGATCTAAATATATTAGTGGACAACAAGTATATGAAAAAAAAAGTTCAATATAACTAATCAGCATCAGAGAACTGTGAATCAACAATATAAGGAGCTATCACCTTACCCCTATAAGAATAGCTATTATCAAAAAGACTAAAAATATAAGTTCTAATTGAAAAACCAGCCTCTATCTCAGAGCAAAGCCTGTCCAAGGAAGGGACATGACCTTTGTCCTTGGAAAGACCCACAGAGCACTCCTAGGCACATTCCCACCCAGCTAAGTGGTTTATCTACAAATAATAGGAGAGATCTGCTGCCCCAAGTGTCCCTGACTCAGTCAGGCTAGGTGGGGACCCATAGTGATCCCCTAGCAGCCACCAGTCAGCATGAGACAGGGAAATACCTGGGATGCCAGATGACCCTCCCAGTAGTTTATGGTGTTAGGAAACCATGTAGTTCAGCACGAATACCCCTCTTGGCTTAAACCAATCAGTTCAAAGGAATCCCCCTCTTGTAGTAACCAATCACCCCTACCCAACTGGTTCCCTCCAGTGAATGTGCTAATCATGTTTTAGAGTTGTTATTTGATTTTCCCGCGGTGTGTGATGATTTGCTAAGAGATGCTATGATGTATGTGGGGGTTCCTGACTACTCCAAAGAGTTTATAAAACTACTGCAAACCCTGGGCTCGGGGCCTCTCAGTGTCACCAGTTGCTGTGTGCGCACGCGGAGGACCGAGCTAGCTCTTTGCTGTTTACATCGATCTTGGTCTCTGGTGGTCTTTTGGGGATCCTGAATTAGAGCATAACACTAATGAGGAGGTAGAATAAAAGGAAGCCCTAACATTGTTGATACAAATGTAAATTAGTATAGTCATTATAAATAAAACAGTACAGTGGTTCCTCAAAGAGTTAAAAATAGAACTGCTTCCATGTTCACTGTAGCATTATTCACAATAGCCAAAAAAAAAAAATGAAGAAAAAAAATGTAAGTATCCATCAACTGATGAGCAGATAAATAAAATGTGGGACACGTACACAACAGAATATCATTCATACTTTAAAATGTTGAAATTTTGTCATTTGGAATATTGTGGATGGACTGAAGATCATTGTATGAAGTGGAATAAGCCAGGCACAAAAAGACAAATACCACATGATCTCCTTCATATGTAGAATCTAAAAATGTTAATCTCATACAAGTTGAGATTGGAATGCTAATTACCAGAGGTTTAGGACAGTAGAGCAGAGAAAGGAATGAGGAAAAGTTGGTCAAAGGGTACTGAGATAAGAGAAATGTGTTCTGTTTTCTATTGCACAGTGGAGTGACTAATGATAGCAATAATACTGCATATTTCAAAAAAAGCTGTAAGAAATGATTTTGAACATTTTCATCACAAAGAATGATAATTTTTTGAGCAGATAGAGATGCTTACCCTAATTCAAACAATACATAATACATACATATCAAAACATCATAAGGTACCCTATAAATATGTACAATTTTTGCATGCCAATTTAAATTTTTTTTGAAAAGGAAAATAAGGCTGGCTATGCAGTCTCATGCTTGTAATCCCAGTGACTTTGGAGGCTAAGGCAGGAGGATCACAAGTTTGAGGATACTAATGTGCTATTTTCTTTCCAAATATTTGAGTTTTCAAAGTTATCTTTTGGTTAACTTCTGCATGAGCATTATGATGAGAGAGCCTACTTTTTACAATTCTGATCCTTTGGAATTTATTGAAGCCTCCTTTTTCCTATTTTATGTTCTATTTCTATAAATGATAGATGTACTCAAAAGAACATGTAATCTATTTTTGTTGAGTATACAGTTTTATATTTATCATGTACCTCAAACTTGTTATGGTGTTCACACCTTTTATAACATTGTTTTTTGCAAGCTTTAACTTTCACATTCTGAGAGTGATGAATTAAAATATCTAGGGATGTCGGGGTTTGTAGACCCTCGTTCTCTTCTGACCTGTGGGAGAGATTGGGGAGAGCATGCCCCGACCAGGATGAGCCAAGAAAGGAGAGGGTCAACTGACCATCAGCACCCAGCCCTCCCTCGCCGGAGGACAATCAGATGTGTCAGGAAGACCAGTCAAAGCAGGATCTCAGTTTATTGAAAAAACACACACTGCTAGTATAATGTACAGGAGCCAATCAGGATAAAGGTCAGCAGGGTGGGGAGAGTTCACGTGTACACCCATCCTACAGGCCATAATGGGAGACACGAGCTGTCTGTGAGGGCAGAATGGTTCTGAGCCTATCCTAGAGGTGGTCTGATTTTTCGGCACAGCAATGCCTTCTGGCTGATCGCCAGGCGCTATCTTAGCCACATGTGGCCCCAGGACTGGGAATTGGGTAGCAGCCAGCAAGTTAGGTTTCCTCTTTTCTGATGCAACATGCCCTACATCAAGTTAGGTTTCCTCCTTTCTGATGCAACATGCCCCACATGTTACTACATGCCCTACATAGGTATAATTGTTAATGTATCTATTACTCTGTAAAGTCTTAATATTTTTAATACCTAATTATGTAATCTAACATTATAAGACCAAAAGCTGATATAACTATGAAGAGAAATAAACAATCATATTTGAATAATATACCTCTCAGTAATTAAGAAACAAGCAGAAAAAAATCAATAAACACATAGTAGACTTGAATGAAATCATTAACAAACTTGACCTAACTACATCTATATCTACCAAGCAAATAAAAAGCAATTTTTCAAGTACATATGTAACAGTTATAAAAATTGACTGTATCCATGTCCATTTAACAAGTTGTAAAATATTGAAAACACACAGATCATATTATGGCACAGTGGTTTAAAGCTAGAAATCAAAAACAAAATGCTAACTAGAAAATTCTAATGTTTGAAAGTAGTCCATTTAAAAGAATTCATGGATAAAGGAAGCAATTATAATGAAGATTCAAAACAATTTGAACTAAAAGAACAATGAATATACCAAATAGCAAAATTTTGTGACATGCAGTTAAAGTAGAAATCAGAAGAGGAAAAGTCTCTTAATTAATGACTTTTTCAAAGAAGTTTTAAGAATAAAATTGACTCAAGAAACTAATTATAAAATTAAATTAAAACTAAGTTTTGGGGATGTAGCTCAGTGGTAGAGCACTTGCCTAGCACTGGGTTTAATCCTCAGCACCACATAAAAATAAAATAAATAAGTTTTTTTTAAAAACTGTTTTACAGAGGTACTTAAAATATGAAGTGCCTAGAAATCAATTTATTCATATAAGTCTAATGTAAAATGTGCAAGACCTCTACAAAATATTATAGAACTATGTTGTATGTCACAAAACCCAATATTGTAAATATGTGTTATGGTTTAGATGTGGTGTGCCTCAAAAGCTCACATATGAGACAATGCAAGAAGTTTCAGAGGAGAAATGATTGGGTTATACCCTTAACCTAATCAGTGAATTAATACCTAATGGGATAACTGAATGGTAACTGGAGGCAGGTGGGTGTGGCTGGAGGAAGTGGTTCACTGGGGGTGTTGCTATGGGCTAAATATTTTGTATCTCAAGAGTGGAGACTTTCTCTCTGTTTCCGGGTCACCATGATGTGAGCTGCTTCCCTCTACCACCCTATCCCACTCTAATAAATGTAGCTGGTCTTCCTATGGACTAAGACCTCTGAAACTATGAGCCCTCAAATAAACTCTTCCTTCTCTATAATTGTCCTGGTCAGGTCCTTTAGTCACAGCAACGAAAAAGCTGGCAAAAACAATATATTAATAGTCTTCCAATTTATTGATAATTCAATGCAATTTCAATCAAATTCTAACAGGCCCTATTATGTGGAAGTTATCAATCTAACTCTAAAATTTATATGTTAAGGAATCAATGGTCAAAATACTAAAGAAGGTGGTGGGAAGATTCACTCCACTATGTTAAATATCATTATAAGGCTATAGTAATTAGTGAAGTTCTTGCTCAAGGCTAAATAAATACATCAATGGAACAGAATGAGAAACCCAGAAACATCTCCAGTCCAATATCTTCTTTGATTGTTTCCTTCATCTTCAGGACTTAACTGCAACCTGGATTTTCCCTAAGATCATAACTTACCTTGAAGTCCTCTTCTGTGAACACTGTTCTTGCCTGCAATGTGGACCTTAGGACCATAAGAAATATGGTTTTTTTTCATTCTCATGTTGCTTCTAGACCATTTCTCATTATCACTGTAAATAACCTCTGTATTTTTAAGGTTTGTGCCATCCTGCAATGGCATGTTCTATGACTTCATCATGCTATCATCCACTGATCAAAACAATCCACTGGTCTTCCTCTCTGCTCCATCCTACTACCTCCAGATGATCCCAATATCTACATTAACCACTCAAAAATATTGATTTCCTCATTTTCTGCTGAACTTGTTTATACCATACTAGCCACAGTTGCACAAAGACTCACTCTTAACTTGTTCTTCACCTTAAATTACTCTATCTTTGACATTTGAAATTAAATGGACCACAATCTGATGCTCTTTCATTCTTCCACTCCTTCTCTGCACTTCTATTTCATTGATACCTCCCATTACTTGACATATTTTCTACCCATCTGCCCTTTCTCTTTTATCTATCTCACTGTCATCACCATTCATTTGGTTTAGGAGCATTCTCCTCATTGCCTTCTTTCCCTATTCCCAGTCAGGCTTACTAAGTTGTCAGTACATCCATTACCAATTATACCTCTAAATTTTCAACACGTGCTGCATCCCCATATCCAAATATAGCCCACACCCCATCAATTGTTGATTCTCAATTCTATGGACTTTTCAACATGCCTTCTACCTCTACTTCAGTATCTCTCAAACAAACTATTGCTATGATCTGCACTCGATGTTTCCCTTCTTTGATCCATTCTCCACAAATTTTCCAGAGTGGCATTTCTTTTTTTAATATTTATTTTTTAAGTTATAGCTGGACACATATGTGTATGTGGTTCTGGGGATCGAACCCAGTGCCCCACGCATGGTAGGCGAGCACTCTACCTCTGAGCCACAGCCCCAACCCCAGAGTGTCATTTCTAAAACACAAATCGCTTCCCATATTAGATCACTTTAATGGACTCTCACAGCTGTAAGAATCAATTCTGGTCAATTGATACTTGGTCTCTGATGATTGAACCCCTTGCCTGACTCTTTAGCCTCAACTTCCACTACTCTACCTCACACTGAAACATTGGCTGTACTTTCAAAATATTATTTTTTTGCCTCGATGACTTTCTTTGAACTTAACATTCTTTCTGCCTGGAGATTTCAATTATATGCCATTATTTACCCAAAAGCTCCTCATCTTTCAAATTTCAGTTTATTTTATACTCCTGTGTGCTTACTTTGCACTATGAAGACACTCATCCAACTGCACTGTGATTATTGTTTTGCTGACCAAGAGACTTTCAGTTAGTTACTCTACATTTTTAACCTTTTGAGTCAAACAAATTTGAGGTCAGAACCATGTTTTTTTTCTTTGCGTTGCTAGTTACAAGATCAAGATCACTTGGGCTGGGGATGTGGCTCAAGCGGTAGCGCGCTCGCCTGGCATGCGTGCGGCCCGGGTTCGATCCTCAGCACCACATACCAACAAAGATGTTGTGTCCGCCGAGAACTAAAAAATAAATATTAAAAAAAAAGATATTTAAAAAAAAAAAAAAAAAAGATCACCAGATATGCAGCAGGTACACTTTTAGTAAATTTTTATTAACGTAGGGAAAAATAAACAAATTTCTCACCTGCCTTGGACTTCAACCTAGTCTTAATTATACCTTAGGGAAAATAATAAAATTGTTTTCCAACATTTAGATAATTTGTTTAGAATAAGACAAACCTAAATGCAGTTTAAAAGCCTCTTACTTTGTTTTGCAAATTAGCTGTGAGTTAACTAGATTGCTGCAAATGCTGCCCAGAGAACTACCATGTGGGGATAGTTTGGCAAGAGACTGCCTCAAAATGAATCCTTGAATTTATCAATGTGTTTTCAGTCAGCAAGAAATAAATTTGAATTTAACACAAAAACAACTCTTTGAAATATGACAAGTTAGACACATGATGACCAATTTTAAGAAGAGCTATTAGTTTAGGCCTTAAGCAAGTAAATTCCCCTGAAATTTAGAATAAAACACTGAATAATAACTAAGCATAGTAGCATCGGTGTCAATGACTTTTCTTAGCCATATATTGAAGTGTCCTGAAGCCCATCTTCACTGAAAGACAAAGTTGTGAGCCTTAGTGCACCTGCAAAAAGACTTACGAAGCACTGTTTAAACGTAGCATCAAGAAGTGTTTTAAAGAAGTGCAATCACCCCGGTCATTCCTTTTGTTATACATGGCCTCAGAACACTGTGTAAAAGAAAGAATAGGGCAGAAGCTTGTGACAGTGGTCTACTGTCTAATTTTTTTTTCACTCTTTTCCCCAAGTCACCAAGTTAGAGGAAGCTGTCCCTTTCCTTGTGGGTTGCAAAAGACATCTGGAAGAAAAAACACAACTCTAATAAATTAGGGTTTTTTTCTCCTTTTTCTCTCAGTTCAGACCCTGCTCAGGCTGGAGGCTCCTAGTTAAATCCCCTTAGTCTCCTGGCCAGCTTCACTGGGTCCAGGACCAAGACCATGACATGTGGAATATATGGTTCCTGGCATGCTTCATCATCATAGCCTCCTCCAGATCTGCTTGATAGTCATCAGAGACAGGCAGGACAGAACAGCAACAGGAAGATACCAGAGCCCAAGGGAAGACCCAAAGGGAGAAAGTACCTGGACACTAGCAAGCCAACAACAACCCTATCAGGGTATGCAGGAAAAAGCCAATCTCCCCAGTTCTCTGAGACACCTCTCTGTTCCATCCCCATTGAATACTCACATCATAATTGTATATAGAAGGACCAGACATGGTGTGTGGGGCCCAAAATTGCAAACTGGAAAACATTAGGTTCCAAGAGGTAAGGATTCCTGAGAACAATCATGTGCTGGCGAGGGGCAAAGGTTCCTGCGATCAAAGATTTGGGTGGAGGGGAAGCTAAAAATAGGAGCAGTTATAGAGTTGTCCTGGATCTTCTTTTTACTGCTATATCCCCAGTATGTACAGTGGTGCCAGGCACCATAATAGATGCTCAGTAAATTAGAATATTTATTGACTAGATGAATGTAAGTGCCTATAAATTACTGAGCAAATGACCATAAGAAAGAGTATGTATTCAACAATAAATAAAGGTGAACAGACAGCAGAGAAAAAGAAGAGCTTATTTAAGTACTCTGTAATAGCCCATAATAGGTTAGTATTTGTAGTTATATGGAGCTCGTAGACCATTTTATGTTGATTTTGATTGCCAGGCTTCTTTTGTATGTAATTACAGCTAGAATTGGTGAGAATGTGGAGCAAATAGAATTCTCATTTACTGTTGGTGGGACTATATACTAGTTCGACCACTTTAAAATAAAATTGGCATTACCTAGAAAAGTTGAACTTATACAGATCCAAAAATTTCACATCTAGATATATAGTGATCATTCTATTTGCTCCACATTCTCACCAATTCTTACTATCATTACCTTTATTACTATTAGCCTGGACTTTTGTTATACTGTCCTCATGTTGTCCCACCTTCATCTTTTTCCCTCACAGATCCAGTCTTCATATTATTACCAAATTAATCATCATAAAACTCAACTATGATCAAGGCCAATTCCTGTGATGAATTTTCTATCTGTAATTGCATACAAAAGAAGCCTGGCAATCAAAATCCACTTAAAATGGTCTACGAGCTCTGTACAACAATATTGACATTTTGAGCCAGGTTATACTTAGTTGTGAAGGGTTGTCATCTACAGCATTCCAAGTGTTTTAGTAAGATTCTTTGTGTGTATGTATGTGTGTGTGTGTGTGTGTGTGTGTGTGCGTTTTAATATAGGAGGAAAAGTTTATTTTGGCTCATGATTTTAGAGGTTGAGTCTGTGGTTGGCTGGAGGAAGAACAGAGGAAAGCAGCCCAGGACACAGGAGCAAGGAAGCAGAAAGAGCTCCACTCACCAGGGATGAAATATAAACCCAAAGGCATGCCCCCAGTGGCCCACATCCTCCAGCCACATGCCACCTTCCTACAGTTACCACCCAGTTAATCTTTATCAGTGGATTAATCCACTGATTAGATCACAACTCTCATAATCCAATCATTTCACCTCTGAGCATTCCTACATTGTCTTAGACATAAACCTTTGGGAGACACCTCATATCCAATATATATATATATATATATATATATATATATATATATATATATATATAGAGAGAGAGAGAGAGAGAGAGAGAGAGAGAGAGAGAGAGAGAGCGAGCTAGGGATATGGCTCAGTGGTTAAGCACCCCTGGGCTCAATCCCTGGTACAAAAAAAAAAAAAAAAGATTGAGAGGAGGATGGGTTAGGAAAGGTACAAGTGGACTTCAAAGAATAAGAGCATTCTAGTTCTCAAACATGGTGATGGATCTATAGGATTTCACTTTATTTCATTACATACCTTACGTAGGCCAACTTCTCTTCTGTGTCCCTGAAATAATAACCTGTAAGGAACTGATGAGGTTTAAAACCCCAAAAGTCAGAAAGAATGAAGAGCAGGGTACCAGGAAAAAAACTAGATGAGGGAGCCAGGGGCACCAACTTTTAGGTGCTTCTTAAGTGAAAGAAAGAAGAATCTTAAAGTAATTTTCTTCATAGATTTTATGATAAACTCAGTGATTCCTGATATTCTAAGTGACCATCCATGATGCAGTGCTCAGACTTTTGAGAAATATACATTCATACCTAAAAACATCTCACTATATTATATGATTCATGAGACTTGATAATGTCATATTTACCAAAATTCTATTTTCTCAGAATTCTGGCCTGTTCAAATCTTAAAATATGTATTCATTTTTTGCCTTAAAGTCATAAGCATATTAAAATAGGAGGCTTAGAATCAAAGTGATGTTTTTCTTTAACTTTGATATTAGAATACATTGGAACATCCCTAACTGGTATAGAAAACTTTTTCCAATTCTGACACCTGTTCTCATTCCTTCTCCCTTTTCCCCCACTACTCTCTCTTCAGGTAGTGGACTAAAAGTAAATTTTTTTGGTCAAATACTTTCAAAAGATTTAGCCATAACCAAGGAAACTAGAAAATTATCTTAAATTTTCCTGGGTGTTACAAAAGGGAACAAGACAGTACTTTCTATGGAAAAAGTATAAGATTATCAAAGTTGAAGAACCCACTGAAACATTCAGCAGGTGTAAAAATAGCAAAACCCACAAACATCCAGATGAACAGAAATATATGAAATGTCTTGACCTAGTTTAGGGACAAGCTTTCAGAGGCTCAAAGATGCCGCATGCATTGGAGTTATAGCAACTCCTAAGAGCAACAAGTACAAGTTTACAATGGAATGTGTGTGAGAGAAGTGAGACACAGAGGGGGAATGTTTTTTTTTTTTTTTTTTTCAGTACCAGGGATTGAACCCGGGGCACTTAACCATTGAGCAACATCCCCAGCCCTTTTTTATATTTTATTTAGAGACAGGGCCTCGCTGAGTTGCATAAGGCCTTGCTAAGATGCTGAGGCTGGCTTTGAACTTGCAATCCTCTTGCCTCAGCCTCCCAAGCTGCTAGGATTACAGGCATGTACCACCAAGCCTGGAAAGGGGAACTTTCTGGACCAAGGTCCTCTAGCTAACTAGAGACAGAGCAGATGGTAGAATCCTATCTCCTCCCAGTTCTTTGCTGTTCCAGAGGTTAAGAATTCCAGAAAGACCCATGAGTATTGTTATTTCCATTGTTGGAGCTGGAAGTAAACTTAAAGATCATTTTGTAAAATTGTCATTTTATGCTGGTATTAAAACTTAGACCCAGAAAAGAGAAGTGACTTGTAAAACTCACAGAGCTGGAGTGAGAAATTGTTATGCAGATTTGAAACATGAAACTTAACAATATTTTTAGTTTTTTTTTTTTACTCAAAATTCAGTTTTTGTTACCAGTGTATTGAATAGTCAGTGATTATTAGCTGAAAGTGACAGAAACACCTTTCAAACAGACTTAAGCAAAAAAAAAAAATATTGGCTTACATAACAGAAAATTTTAAGGATATATCTAGTGGTTCAGATGATATTCACACACTTTTTCTCTTTCCCTCCATTTTCCAATTCTCCTTTATTCTTATGACTTACTCTTTATTATTTTGGATGAGATTCCTCTATATGGAACCATTTTAACAACTCCAGTGGAAAAATAACTCTCTCTCAAGGACTTTATATATCTTTTTCAGTAAAGGCTTAGATAAGTTCAGCAATGTTCCACAATTAGGGTGGCTTTTACCATTTTGTACCCAGCATGCTGTTGCCATGAAAAATTGAATGAGGATTTAATTTGGTAAGGCATTCCATATTGTTATTCCACTTATAACTGACTTTGAAAGCAAAAGGAAATGTTAGATGAGAAAGGTAGGCTAACAATGCTTTATCCTGAAAGACCAAACATAAAGGCTTGGATCCTGTCTTAGTTCATTTTCTGTGCTACAACAAAATGCCTGAGGCTGATTGGTTTATGAAGAAAAGAGACTTGTTTGACTCACAGTTCTAGAGGTCCAAGAGCATGGTGCTGGAATCTGCTTAGTTTCCGGTGATTGCCACATGTTGCTCAACTCATGAAGCAGGAGGGGAAATGACCCACAAAGAACAGGCCATGTATATGGGGTAGCTTTCATTTATAATATTCTTCTTTTAGGGGAACTAATCCACTTGTGAGTTACAAAGTAACTGCTCTTTCTATTATGCCCTGAAAATTCCCATAAGAATCTCTCTCATGGCCCACTATAAACTTCAGAAAAAGTAATCCTGGGAAATGTAGTTTGGCTTAGCCAGTTTGATACATTACTAAGCCAAGTGCTATGTGAAGATATTGGTGGGAACTACTTTCTGATTAGTAGCAAAAGGGGTTTCAACCAGAGGAAACAGGCAGAACAAGAGCATGAATATAATGCATGGGGTATGTTAGGGAAACAACAAGTATCCCAGTTTTTCAGAAACTTGGGCTATAGGAATAAGCATGTATAAAGCTGTAGGAATAAGGATGTAAAGGACGTTTGGGGCAATATTAAGTGACTCTTGAATGCTTGTTATTTTTTGGATGTGAAGTGTCCCCCAGTAGTTCACATGTGAGATAACAAGAAGGTTCAGAGGAGATATGATTGGATTATGAGAGCCTTTACCTAATCAATGCCTTAATCCCCTGACAGGGATTAACTGAGAGGTAATTGAAGTGGTAGGGTGTGGCTGAAGGAGGTGGGAATTGGGGGTGTGGCTCTGGGGTATATATTTTTACCTGGCAAGTGGAGTCTCTCTTTGCTTCCTGATCACCTGATCCCTCTTCCACCCTCTTCCACCCTCTTCCATGGTGATATTCAGCCTCACAGCCCTCAGGAATGAAATTGGCCTTCTACAGACTAAAACATCTGAAACTGTGAGCCCTCTAGTAAACTTATCTTTCCCTACAATTGTGCTGGTTGGATCCTTTAGTTGCAGTACCAAAAAAGCTAACACAATGCTAGAGACTAAACTAATACCGTAATGATTGGAGGAATTATTGAGGGTTGCTGAGTAGGTAAGTGACATTTTTGGAAATGTAATCTTTCAGTAGACACAGGATAGTACAGACAAGTGAGAGATCAAGGCAAGAGATGATCTTGCTGCCAGACAGGGCTTGTTTCTGCTTCATCTCAGCCATCAAGCATTGGAAAGGCTTGGGAAAGGACAGGAACTAAATACTGCTCCAAGGCACTCAGTTGCCAGCTCTCCCACTCTGTGTGATTCATTAGCCCAATCTGACCTTAGTTACAAATTACTCCTGTCTCTCAAATATCCCTCCCCCAGCCCAGGAGGTATTTTAAAATTATTTTTAAAAATATTTTTTTATCTGTAGATGAACACAATACTTTATTTTATTTATTAAATTTTATGTGGTACTGAGGATCAAATTCAGTGCCTCACACGTGTTAGGCAAGTGCTCTACCATTGAGCTACAACCCAAGCCCTGGTTTTTAATTATTGGTAATTGTTCTGACAATGAGCAAGGCGTTGTTCTCCTGAGAAGTTGTGTGCTAGTGATCTCAAGGGTTTGTCAGATGCTGCCTGCAAAATGAGTCAATTAAGTCATGTTCTTGGATACACAAATGGACATATTTGAACACTATGGGGAAAAAGATGAAAAACTAAGCCTTTACTTTTTTGGAACTTTGCAATAGCTCTTCAGTTCCCATCTCAACAGTTGGTGGAAAGCAAGGGATTCCTGATCAGGTCCACCACATTTAGTGTGCAATTGGAAAAGATAGCCCTGGGATTCCAACATGGCGGCGGGCGCAAAGAGATCAAGTCCCTGACCTCTTCAGCTGTGCAGGCATAGGGAGTTGTAAATAACCTAAATCTGTTTGCTCAGGATCACTAGGCAATGCTGAGCTGACGTGGATCTGGGGCGAACAGTCTGGGCCTCTCAGAACACACACTGAGCCCAGATCGGCTGAATTCAAGCTCCCGTTCGCCTGCTTCCCGCAGACAAACAACTGTGACTCAGCACTAATCCATCCGGCTGAAACAACTGGTCAGCCCTTCTGATCCTATGGAGGTAAATGCCTACCGAGCCTTCATAGGTAGTGGTCACAGGTTTGAAACGGGGCTTGGGAGAGACAGTAAGGACCCACCCGTTGCATTGGTCGCCCGGCAAAGGGAAACAAACTGTCGCCATTTGCAAGAGACACCACCATGGCAGAGAACTGACGTCTACAGACTGCAGCAGAGGAGATAACTTCATTGAAACCTGTGGCTACAGGTGTGTAATTCCCTAGCCTTCCCTCTCCACACATCGGGGAAACCTTAAGGGCCCCTCCCAGCTCTCCCGTGAGCACGATAGCCAGCCCGAGGGAATCAGAGGTGGTGCGGGACCCACGGTGCGGAACTACCACTCCCACCAGGGCTGACAGCTGAGGTCTCTTGCACCAGCTACCAGGGGCGTGGCTACCGGAGGGCAAGTAAAATTCGCTGAGGATTCTCAGCCCCAAGCTCTACAAACTTAGGGTCTGAGGGAATGGCTAACTGGAAGAGTGTGCCCAGTTGTTCATGAAAACAGGGCTCCCGGGAGCAGCAGACCTGGCGTGTAGCCAGTATTGTGGTGAGCGGCACCCGTGAGAGGGGCCTGGCTAGAGGAAAAGTGGGAAGTGACTAGACACAAGAGGAGGCCCTAGGCACTCAGGATTGGAGACTCGCCCAGTCTGGGAGGAGGAGCTGCTGCACAGTGATTGGTTCCCGCGTATTGACAGGAGAAACTTGGCCTGGTGGGCACAGCGCCACCTACTGGAAGAGAAGTTAATCAAACTCTAAGACTGCATTTATTAGTTTTTTTTTCTTTTTTTTTCTTTTCTCTTTTTTTTTTTTGATTTGGGTTTTTCTTTCATTTTCATTTTTCTTTCTTGTTGTTTTTTTAAATTTTTTTTACAATTTTTTTTTAAATTTTTTTCTTCTAATTTTAATTTTAATTTTTTTTATTTTTTTTATTTTTTTTTCTTTTTTTATTTCCTATTTTTTTCTTCTTTTGTCTTTTCATTTATTTTCAATTATCTTATCCCCCCTTCCTTGAATTCTACCTGCTTACTCTCATTCTCTTTAGTGACTTCTTCCCTTCCCTTCTAATACCTTTCCTCCCAAGCATCAAATAAATTTATAGGCGTAAACAGTAACTCAGCAGTCAAACAGAACAAGAAGTAACATGAGCAGCTTCAAAAAGCAAGGAAGAAAAGGAGTACAAACAATGCAGGACAGCCTAAATATTCAGGAGGACCTAGAGTCATCAGAAAAATGGTCATATAAAGAACTCAAGGAACATCTTAGACAGTTGGAATGGAACCTTAAAGAGGATACAAGACAGCAAATTCAAGCAGCGAAAGAACACATTGAGAATGAATTACATAAACAGATAAAAGAAGAAGTTAAGCATCTTTATCAGGAGATAGAGATTATAAAAAATAATCAAATAATAATTCTAGAAATGAAGGAAATTATAAACCAAATTAAAAACTCAATTGAGAGTATCACTGACAGAGTGGAGCAAGTAGAAGCCAGAACGTCAGATAATGAAGACAAAATATATCATCTTGAAAAGAGTCTAGCCAACTCAGAAAGGCTGGTAAAAAAATCAAGAGAAAAACATCCAAGAGTTATGGGATAACATAAAAAAACCAAACTTACGAGTCATCGGGATAGAAGAATGTACAGAGATTCAAACCAAGGGAATGAGTAACCTGCTGAATGAAATAATTACAGAAAACTTTCCAGAAATAAAAAAGGAAACAGATATACAAATTGAAGATGCATACAAGACACCGAGCACACAAAATCACAGTAGACCAACGCCAAGACACATTGTTATGAAGATATCCAATATACAGAACAAAGAGAAAATATTAAAAGCTACAAGAGAAAGGAGACAGATTACATTCAGGGGTAAACCAATAAGGTTAACAATGGATTTTTCATCACAGACACTGAAAGCAAGAAGGTTATGGAACAATGTATTTCAAACACTGAAAGACAATGGATGCCAACCAAGAATTCTGTATCCAGCAAAATTAAGCTTCAGGTATTGCTAGGAGCCACAAGCAAATAATATGATGCATGGCACTTTCGGTTGTAAGGTGACAACGCCAGCTAGCCACTGAGATGATATGATTATGTTAAGATTTACATTCATATGGAAATTGGACTCCTGCTGTTCACCTTGGCCTGCTACGGGACTCATGTTACGGGACTCCTGGAGAGTTCCCATTGGTTGGGGAGGGATAGTAGGAGGGAATTCCGGGGGAGGTCGGGGCCCCCCCCTGTTCCGGTAGGCGCACGTGGGTGGACCGGTTTTGGCTTGCCGGCGCGTACGGAGGATTGGCGGCTTTTTCAAAAATAAAGTTTTGTTTCTGCTTGAGTGGCTCGTGATTCTGTGCCCAGCCAAGACATTAGCAAGGTATGACAACGAAGTAAAAATCTTTCATGATAAACAAAAGTTAAAAGAATTTGCAGCCAGAAAACCAGCATTGCAAAGCATTTTGAGCAAAACACTACACAAGGAAGAAATGAAAAACAATAACCAAAACCATCAGTGGGAAGTGCCTCAGTAAAGACAGAGGGCAAGGGGAAAGATAATCATGGAGAAACAAACTAAATTTTTTAAAAAAAAGGATAAATAATCAAACATGGATGGATGTACAAACCATATATCAATAGTAACTCTGAATGTTAATGGCTTAAACTCTCCAATAAAGCGACATAGGCTGGTATCATGGATTAAAAAAACAAATCCAACAATATGCTGCCTCCAGGAGACACATCTGATTGGAAAAGATATACACAGGCTGAAGGTGAAAGGATGGGAAAAAATATACCACACACACGGTCCTCGTAAGCAAGCAGGGGTGGCCATCCTCATATCAAATAAAATCGACTTCAAGACTAAGTTAATCAAAAGGGATAAAGAAGGACATTATATACTGTTAAAAGGAACCATTCACCAACAAGACATAACAATTATCAATATTTATGCACCAAATAATGGTGCTGCGACATTCATAAAACAAATTCTCCTCAAGTTCAAGAATCAAATAGACCACAACACAATAATTATGGGTGACTTCAACACACCTCTCTCACCATTGGACAGATCCTCCAAACAACAGTTGAATAAAGAAACTATAGAACTCAATATCACAATCAATAACCTAGACTTAACTGACAAATATAGAATATATCAACCATCATCAAATGGATATACTTTTTTCTCAGCAGCACATGGATCCTTCTCAAAAATAGATCATATATTATGCCATAGGGCAACCCTCAGTAAATATAAAGGGGTGGAGATAATACCATGCATTTTATCTGATCATAATGGAATGAAACTGGAAATCAATGATAAAGGAAGGAAGGAAAAATCCTACATCACATGGAAAATGAACAATATGTTACTGAATGATCAATGGGTTACAGAAGACATAAAGGAGGAAATCAAAAAATTCTTAGAGATAAATGAAAATACAGACACAACATATCGGAATCTATGGGACACAATGAAAGCAGTTTTAAGAGGAAAATTCATCGCCTGGTGGTCATTCCTCAAAAAAAGAAAAAAACAACAAATAAATGAGCTCACACTTCATCTTAAATCCCTAGAAAAGGAAGAGCAAAACAACAGCAAATGTAGCAGAAGGCAAGAAATAATTAAAATCAGAGCAGAAATCAATGAAATTGAAACAAAAGAAACTATTGAAAAAATTAACAAAACTAAAAGTTGGTTCTTCGAAAAAATAAATAAGATCGACAGACCTTTAGCCATGCTAACGAAGAGAAGAAGAGAGAGAACTCAAATTACTAACATATGGGATGAAAAAGGCAATATCACAACAGATGCTACAGAAATACAGAAGACAATTAGAAATTATTTTGAAAACCTATATTCCAATAAAATAGAAGATAGTGAAGACATCGATAAATTTCTTAAGTCATATGATTTGCCCAGACCGAGTCAGGAGGATACACACATTTTGAACAGACCAATATCAATGGATGAAATTGAAGAAGCCATCAAAAGACTACCAACCAAGAAAAGCCCAGGACCGGATGGGTATACAGCGGAGTTTTACAAAACCTTTAAAGAAGAATTAATACCAATACTTTTCAAGTTATTTCAGGAAATAGAAAAAGAGGGAGCTCTTCCAAATTCATTCTATGAGGCCAACATCACCCTGATTCCGAAACCAGACAAAGACACCTCAAAGAAAGAAAACTACAGACCAATATCTCTAATGAACCTAGATGCAAAAATCCTCAATAAAATTCTGGCGAATCGAATACAAAAACACATCAAAAAAATTGTGCACCATGATCAAGTAGGATTCATCCCTGGGATGCAAGGATGGTTCAATATACGGAAATCAATAAATGTTATTCACCACATCAATAGACTTAATTATAAGAACCATATGATCATCTCAATAGACGCAGAGAAAGCATTCGACAAAGTACAGCATCCCTTTATGTTCAAAACATTAGAAAAACTAGGGATAACAGGAACTTACCTCAACATTGTAAAAGCTATCTATGCTAAGCCTCAGGCTAGCATCATTCTGAATGGACAAAAGTTAAAGGCATTCCCTCTAAAATCTGGAACAAGACAGGGATGCCCTCTATCACCACTTCTATTCAATATAGTTCTCGAAACACTGGCCAGAGCAATTAGACAGACGAAAGAAATTAAAGCCATAAAAATAGGAAAAGAAGAACTTAAACTATCACTATTTGCAGATGACATGATTCTATACCTAGAAGACCCAAAAGGGTCTACAAAGAAACTACTAGAACTAATAAATGAATTCAGCAAAGTGGGAGGATATAAAATCAACACGCATAAATCAAAGGCATTTCTGTATATCAGCGACAAAACTTCTGAAACTGAAATGAGGAAAAACACTCCATTCACAATATCCTCAAAAAAAATAAAATTCTTGGGAATCAACCTAACAAAAGAGGTGAAAGATTTATACAATGAAAACTACAGAACCCTAAAGAGAGAAGTAGAAGAAGATCTTAGAAGATGGAAAAATATACCCTGTTCATGGATAGGCAGAACTAACATTATCAAAATGGCGATATTACCAAAAGTTCTCTATAGGTTTAATGCAATGCCAATCAAAATCCCAACGGCATTTCTTGTAGAAATAGATAAAGCAATCATGAAATTCATATGGAAAAATAAAAGACCCAGAATAGCAAAAGCAATTCTAAGCAGGAAGTGTGAATCAGGCGGTATAGCGATACCAGATTTCAAACTATATTACAGAGCAATAGTGACAAAAACAGCATGGTACTGGTACCAAAACAGGCGGGTGGACCAATGGTATAGAATAGAGGACACAGAGACTAATCCACAAAGTTACAACTATCTTATATTTGATAAAGGGGCTAAAAGCATGCAATGGAGGAAGGATAGCATCTTCAACAAATGGTGTTGGGAAAACTGGAAATCCATATGCAACAAAATGAAACTGAATCCCTTTCTCTCACCATGCACAAAAGTTAACTCAAAATGGATCAAGGAGCTTGATATCAAATCAGAGACTCTGCGTCTGATAGAAGAAAAAGTTGGCTCAGATCTACATATTGTGGGGTCGGGCTCCAAATTCCTTAATAGGACACCCATAGCACAAGAGTTAATAACAAGAATCAACAAATGGGACTTACTTAAACTAAAAAGTTTTTTCTCAGCAAGAGAAACAATAAGAGAGGTAAATAGGGAGCCTACATCCTGGGAACAAATTTTTACTCCTCACACTTCAGATAGAGCCTTAATATCCAGAGTATACAAAGAACTCAAAAAATTAGACAATAAGATAACAAATAACCCAATCAACAAATGGGCCAAGGACCTGAACAGACACTTCTCAGAGGAGGATATACAATCAATCAACAAGTACATGAAAAAATGCTCACCATCTCTAGCAGTCAGAGAAATGCAAATCAAAACCACCCTAAGATACCATCTCACTCCAGTAAGATTGGCAGCCACTATGAAGTCAAACAACAACAAGTGCTGGCGAGGATGTGGAGAAAAGGGTACTCTTGTACATTGCTGATGGGACTGCAAATTGGTGCGGCCAATTTGGAAAGCAGTTTGGAGATTCCTGGGAAAGATGGGAATGGAACCACCATTTGACCCAGCTATTGCCCTTCTCGGACTATTCCCTGAAGACCTTAAAAGAGCATGCTACAGGGATACTGCCACATCGATGTTCATAGCAGCACAATTCACAATAGCTAGACTGTGGAACCAACCTACATGCCCTTCAATAGATGAATGGATAAAAAAAATGTGGCATCTATACACAATGGAGTACTATGCAGCAATAAAAAATGACAAAATCATAGAATTTGCAGGGAAATGGATGGCACTAGAGCAGATTATGCTTAGTGAAGCTAGCCAATCCTTAAAAAACAAATACCAAATGTCTTCTTTGATATAATTAGAGCAACTATTAACAGAGCAGGGAGGAAGAGCAGGAAGAAAAGATTAACATTAAACAGAGACATGAGATGGGAGGGAAAGGGAGAGAAAAGGGAAATTGCATGGAAATGAAGGGAGACCCTCATTGCTATACAAAATTACATATAAGAGGTTGTGAGGGGAATGGGAAAATAAACAAGGAGAGAAATGAATTACAGTAGATGGGTTAGAGAGAGAAGATGGGAGGGGAGGGGAGGGGGGATAGTAGGGGATAGGAAAGGTAGCAGAATACAACAATTACTAATAGGGCATTATGTAAAATTGTGGATGTGTAACTGACGTGATTCTGCAATCTGCATTTGGGGTAAAATTGGGGGTTCATAACCCACTTCAATCTAATGTATGAAATATGATATGTCAAGAGCTTTGTAATGTTGTGAACAACCAAAAATTAAAAAAAAGAAAGAAAAGATAGCCCTATCCCTAGAACTTGGAATCAAGGTCATGGATAGGGCCCTAGGTAACCACTCTTGTTCTCAGGGCCTTAGAATCTTCATATGTGTAATTGAAGTAGTGACAATCACTGCATTGCCTGACAGCTGCAATCAGGGGCTCATGATATGATAAGGTAAAAGCACCTGGTAAAATGTAAAATTAAAAAAAAAGCTGTGCTCAGGAGACAAGCTATTATTGCAGTTTTTTAAATCAATCTTTACTTGCCTGAGCAATCCTGTGGACACAGTAGTACTTAATAAATAATTCCTAGTTCATTCTGCTGCTAAAACTGTGGTTTTTGAATCATGATAAAAACTTTAATTAGAACAAGGGACTGGGTAACTTTCATTGTAAGTGTAACATAGCAGCCTATCTGTGAAGGGGCCTGAAAATGTAGAGTTGCTCTGACATCCCCTCACTTCCTCTTTTCAGCCTTTGCTCCTCTTCCTTTTCTTTTTTCTTCAATTGAGTTCATCTGACAGCCTACCCCAGACCTTTCTCCATTTCCCGTTTTCTCCATAACTTACTATCATTCTCTCTCATTTCTTTTATCTATTTGTTTACTAAACACTCTATTTGTCTCTTCATTTCACTTTGTTTCTAGCTCTCTATCTTTGTGTTTCGTTGTCTCTGTTTCTGACTCTCATACACACTTTCTAATCTAATTCAGTCTGCTTCATGACTCCAGAAAAGACAGCCTTCTAGCCAGTGTTGCCAGGCAACTCCTTATCACATGACAAACCCCACATTTCCTGTCTGCCTTTATTTCAGAGATTTGCTACTCAGACTCAATACTATAGCTCAGATTCAATATTATACCTCAGATTCAGCATATGTGACATAAAAACAGGTCTGATCCACTCACAGTTGGCCAAAGGTGTTGGCTTCACTCTGAGATATCTAAATTAGGGAAAATTTAATAGGGGAAAAAAGCTAAGGACATAAAACTGTTACAGGATGGCATTTAGTCCTACACACTGCTCTCTAGAGCAGTGAGTTCTTGTAGGGAATTTCTAGGTACTATTGTATTCTTTATATTTGAAGAAGCCACAGGGGCTGAAACTGTCTTGCAAAGCCATGCAAAATCAAATATTTATATTTATTCATGGTTTTTGTTGTTGTTGTTTTGAAGATTCATAGCTTTTATCAAATTCACCAAGGAAGCACTTCTTTCCAGGACGGTATTTCATGTGTTCCCAACTTTTATAAAATTGTCCATGCTGAATGTCTTCAATTGCCCCCACCCTACACATTTCTATTCTGCCCACTTTTCTGCTCTGTCGTGTAGATTGCTTCAATGGACCCCTTCATCCAGTGGATTCAAGTTGATTTCAGCCAATAGAGGACATCACCAGGAAATCAGAGGAAGGGATTAAAAAGAGTGAGGTCAGAGTATTATTGCCATGGTTACTTCACTCCTAGCTTATCAGGGATTTGTTACACCCTTATACAGCTTGTCCCAACTCCTGACTGGCAGCCCTGTCCATATGGCTACCATATGCCTTCTGTTAATTTATTCCTTTAGACCTAAGGAAAGTAAGAGCTCCAGCAGTTAACAGCCCCAGGGAACTTTGTTGGTTTTCTTGAGACTTGTCCACACCTTAGTAAATAGTCTTCTTATTAAACCTTCCTCATACCACTCACTTTGAAAGAGCCATATGTTTCCTATTGAGACCCTGAATAATAAATGTCATCATATAAAATTAGAAAATGGAGGCTATAAGTAAGAATTTGGAAGTTATTCACATTTAAGTAAGAAGAATTTAAATAGGCATAGTTACTTTCAAAACCCTGCTTGAATAGCCAAAGCTATTCAGATAAATTTATATTGTTCCACCAGGATCCTTTGCTAGTAATGGAAAGAGCATGACAACTTGAGCATTCCTACCCTGACATCAGAATTCCAATGATGTTCTGCATATTCCTGGTGGTATTTGCCTTTACAGCCATGATCAATTCAGATTAAGAGCAACCCTTTTAGCAATGGCCATTTCACTGGAGCCTTGATATAATTGGAGACCTCATGACATTTCTTTTTCATTCCATCTTTCCCAACTGTTAAGAAGTTTATGAGGGGCCTGGGTTGCTGAATGATTTTAGGCAGGCCTTGTTCCTGCTGTGTACTCAATCCATGAGTAACGGGCTCCTTGAACTACAACTGGTGAAACTTGATGGTTTCTCCCTTTCTCATTCCACTCCTTTCCATAGGGTCTCTTTTCCCCTTTTGTTCTGAGCCAACAGAATCTGGAGCAAGAGAAGAAAAGAAAACTAGGTTACAAATGCTTTTAAATATTCTATCATACCCCTAAATTTACGGCTTTTGAAAACCTCATGAGTCATTATTTTGACACTTCTGTTCTCTAGTTATATTTTGACCATTTCCTATAAAGCCATGGATGACTCATGTCTAGCATTTGGGCTGGGATAAGAGAGGGTCCCAAGTACAAGTCAATGAAACACATAAGAAGAAAGCATATAGACTAATAACTGCAGTTCCACTTTTTGTCACAACAATTCCTGAAATAAGATGAAGTTCACCTCATAATGGCTATAGAAGGCATGAGCACCCACTTTCTTTAGTATTAGAAATTTCCCCTGGAATTTTTTCCCTGATTTTGGAACCTCTTTCAAATAAGACTGCAAAGGATGATGTAATTCACATTCAACAATGTGGAAAGAATATAAAGAAATTTTGGACTTCCTACATGTGTAGGAGGACCCTATTTATAATTGAGGACATTATTTGGGAATTCATATTCAGTCCCTTAGATAAGATTATATGACAGTTTCCACTTTTCTAAGTCAATTTAATGTTTTCAAATTTTAATTTTTCTGCTATCATATCTAATTGGGCATTCTCAAAGTATTTCAGCTGTTAGTTATGCTCATCTAATGTAGTAAAATGAGCAAAGTAATTGCCATGACAGATAATGATGAGCTGGTTCATGAAATCATTTGGTATTTTTGTTACTAAAGTCCTGGGACTTGTGAAGTACACATAGCATGGCACTGTATGAAAAGAATCTATGTCTCAGGAAAAATACTATCTTCCACATATTGTCTTTTTCACCCAAACTTGAATATAAGAACCCTAGGGGTTTTTACTTCATGAACCAAGTGACCTATCAAAAATATTTGAATAATTCTGGAATGAATGGAAACACTCACCCATGTGTCAACAAATTGAATATAGTGCTCAATATGTAAGAACACATAATTTCATTATTTTTCTTTACCTGGTGATATATTTATACGTGGGGGGAGGGGTAAAAGGAACAAATACATCAACTGTCTCTGAAATGTATTTACATCACAAATAGGTGATTTTGAATATGAATGCTCCAGAGAGCAGATACTGAGTGAGAGATGTAGGAGTATAAGTAGTTTATTAGAGTACATCTGTGAGCAATAAAAGGGGGATGAAACATGACTGGGGAGAGACAGTCCCAGTCCCCAGGACAGATATAACAAAGTGTTGGTCCATCCAATAGGGAAGCTCTAGGGCAATCATTTCTCATTACATGAATTCTGTGTTGGTAATAAATTGCCAGGCAATTTCTAGCCATTACATGATGTCTAGCTGGGAAAAATCTTCCCCAGGAAGCAGAAAGAGAAGTTTTTGCACTGAAAGCACTAATAACTGGAGGCTCTCACCAAACATCACTGGTTGTAGCTGAATGGCAACTTCTTGCTTAAAGGGAGATCCCCAAAACAACACCTGTGTGTTTGCCACAATGACATATTGATTTTGGCTGCAGAAATGATTTTGTTTTGTTTTTCCTGAAAGTATTCCTATCATTCACTTTCTTTCACAAACACTTGACCTGTGGTCACTGAATGACATAAATGTCATACACAGGACTCCAAGTTTTTATATAGCACTCTTTATGCAGTCTTCTGTATAAAGACATGGATGCAGAAGTTGGTAGCAGGGATACAACACATGCCATATAGCGTCCAAGATTCTTAATAACCAGGAAGAATGCCAAGTTTAGAATAATTCTGGAAGAAACACTCAGATACTCTGAGTTAGTGGCCTGAGCAACATAGTGAGACTCTGTATCAAAAAAAGAAAGAAAGGGAAATGAAAATGAAGAATAAAAGTAAGGAGGAGCAATTGGGCTATATAGATCAAAGCTAGTCAGCTGGCAGGATCCAGAACTCAGAAAATCAATGAGCCCACAATAGCAACACCAGCAAATAGCTTGTTGTTCTAAGATAGGATATGTTTTGACTCTTCTTGGATGCAACCTACCTTTGGAATCAGGCCTTCTGAAGCCAGTAGATATAAATTCTAGTCAAAAGGTAACAACTCTGCTCCTGAGTATGGAAAGATATACCAAGATTCTCTCATGACCAGGCATGATAGGATTCTCAGTACTACTTGAAGTTTATTCATGTTTTACACATATCTACTATGATTTTAATCACATTTAAGTAGAAAAAAGGAATAAATGCAGTTCTTTTTAATTTTACATTAAATAGGAGCTCAGCCACCACATTAATGTCAACACCAGTCTTGGTTTTTAAGGGAATAAAAGTGTTATCTCAACTAACAAAGTTGAGATAAAATGCTTAAGAAGTTGAGTAATAAATCCAAAAAAACAAAAATAAAATTTCCTTCCAAATGTAATTTGGAGACCCCAAAACACTTTAATGTAGAAATACAAGGCAGGGCTATGAGAAATAAAATATCTTGGTAAAACATAATTTGAATATAAATGTTGGGGGCCACAATCAATTCAAGATGGCACCTGGCAGTTTGCAGGGAGGAGTGGTTTGTGAGGCAACGCCACCGAGCCATTAAGATGGTGGGGATTCCTTATTGGCTGATTGCTGTATCTAGATGATGCTAATTGAGTCAAGCTGTGTGTAATCAGTTAGGTATATATACCTCTGCTGTTCTGCAATAAAGCAGTTCCCGCTTCAACCTTCAAGTTGCTTGTCACCTCCTGGTTATTTTGTCCAGCCGGACTGCAGCATATAAATAACTAGATTGAGGATCAGAGTTGGGAGACTTGAAAGGGATTTACAAAAGTACAGCATCTGCACTATTTACCTCAGAGCAAGCATTTAGAAGCAAGTGAAGAAACACCCATCCTCAAATGATGCTTTCTCCAGAAAACACTAGTTGCTCTCTAACTTGGACATGGTGATAACCACAGTCATCAGATAAACATGAGAATTAAACCAAGGACTAGAAATGATTAATTTTGGAATGAAATGATGACAAATAACACATTCTACTGATATTTTTTGGTGGGGGGCGGTTTATTGGGGATTGAACCCAGAGATGTTTAATAACTGAGCCACAACCCCAGCGCTTTATTTTATATATATATATATATATATATATATATATATATATATATATTAAAGAGAGAGAGATAATTTTTTAATATTTATGTTTTAGTTTTGGTAGACACAACATCTTTATATTATTTTTATGTGGTGCTGAGGATCGAACCCAGCGCCCCGTACATGCCAGGTGAGCATGTTACCACTTGAGCCACATCCACAGCCCCCTTTATTATATTTTATTTAGAGACAGGGTCTTGCTAAGTTGCTGAGGCTGGCTATGAACTCACAATCCTCCTGCCTCAGCCTTCTGAACTGCTGAGATTTACAGGCATGTGCCACTGTGCACAGCACATTCTACTGATTTTACTTGATATTTCTTTTACCCTCTCATCTTTGTCCTTTTCTCTATTTTCACCATCTTCAGACTCTTCTAATTCAACCCTTGACTTTTTAGTAATGAATCTTAGAGTAGTTAGTACATTTTATTGGAAATTGCTTTTGGCTTCCTGGTAGTGACTGCTTTTAGGAGACATTTTTTCTCCAAATATGTTTAATCAAGACATTTTTTTTTTAGAAAAAGAGTGGGTTAAAGCTTGATAATAGAAGTCCAACAGGTTCTCTCCTCCTTTGCTCCATTTAAGAATCATTAGTATTTTTAAGTGCTTTGTGCTTCTCTTACTGAATTTGGACTTGTCTCTGCTCTGCTAAAACCACATTCATTTCATTTCTTACTGGATTTTGTATTCCCTGAGAACAAAGCATGGATTTAATCATTTCTACATATTATATGAGAGCCTGAGGGTGTTAAATTTTGTTATATGTTCAATGGGAAATGAAACCAATATAACTTATGACTCTGGTGGTATCATGGAGGTTTTATTAGAGATAGCTGGAGTAGTTGCAGAGAACTGAGTAGGAGGCTGTTGCAGTAATTCAGGTGAAAAGTTATGATGTGAACATAGATAGTGAAGTTGAAAAACTGGATTTGTGAGAAGCTTAGACAGTTTAGAAGACTACCATATTATATACAAATAACTAAGGTAGTTAATTCAGAAGGAGAAACACATTCAAGCAAAGAAAAATTAAATATAGCTGGGACATGAATTTGAAGAAATTTCACTGTTCCAAAGACAAGATGGTATCCAAAAGTTGTGCAGGAGAAATGAGAGCTAGGTAAAGAAAGCAGGGACATGGATTCAAATGTCGTCATTTTAGAGATGATGTTTTGAAACAGTAATAGATTAGATTGACCAGATATTTAGGAAAAAGTGATAAGAGGAGAGTCCTGAAAAAAATCAACATAAAAAGGAGCATAAATAAGAGAACCTTTGAAGGAGACTGAGGTGATGCAGCCAGAGAGGATGTCAAGTGTCAAAACCCAAAACTACAAGCTTCTAGAATTGATGATCTCAAATCTCTTATACACGTTGTGTTACCTGGCCACTTTGGTTTTAGTCCCTGAAGATTTCCTTATTTTCTTGCAAGTTCAGGTATGCTGTGTTGTTGAATTTTAGATGTCAACTTGACTAATTTAAGGAATAACTGAAGAACTGGTAAAGCATAACTTCTGGGTGTATCTGTGAGAGTGTTTCCAGAGGAGACTGGTGTTTGAGTCAGTGCACTGAGTAGAGAAGATTCACCCTCAATGTGGGGAGTACCATCCAATTGCCTGAAGGCCCTAATAGAACAAAAAAGTAGATAAAAGGATTTTTATTCTCTTTCCTGGAATCGGGACACTATTCTCTTTCTCTTGGACATCAAAACTCAAGACTCTCTGACCTTTGAACTCCAGGACTTAAACTAGGTCCTCTCACCCAACCACAATCTGAGGCTTTCAAATTTGGACTGAGCCATGCTGTCAGCATCCCAGTGTCTCCAGCTTGCAGATAGCTTGTCATGCAAATTCTTAGCTTCCATAATCATATGAGCCCAAATTCTTCTAATAATTCCCCTCTCATCTATCTATATCTAATTATTTATCCATCCATCTATATCTCTATCTCTTGAGAACCCTAATACACATGTATTTACAAGGATATTTGTTGTTAATTTATTTACCCACTTGTTTTGTGGTTCGAGAAAGTACTTCAGAATACCCAATTTATCAAGCTGCTAAAAGTATTATACAGTATCACCTTGTAAATTAAAAGGTTGATTTCAAACTGATAAAGGAAATTTATAAAAAACTAAAATCATACTTAATGGTGAAAAACTGAATACTTCCCCTAAAATGAAGAGGAAGACAAGGATGTTCATGATTGCCCTTTATATGCAATGTTGAATTCAAGATTATAGCTGGAAAAATCAGTCAAAAGAATAAGGAAAAGGAGGGAAATTAGGAGAAAGAGGGAGACATAGAGAATATAAAAGTCATCTATATTGGAAAGGCAGAATCAATTATATTTTTTCTTTGGCAGACTGTATGTTCATCTATGTAGAAAATCCTATTATATATACAAAATGTAGTAGAAATAAAAGATTTGATAAGTGTCTATGATATAAAATCAATATACAAAAATCCCTCCAAATTTCTGTATTCTAGCAATGAACAATTGGAAAATTAAATTTTGGAAAAAATACATGCTCAATTATAATGGCACCAAGTATGAAATATCTAAGAATAAATATAATGAATGCTATGAATGACCTATGCAACACAAACAAAAACTCTGAGAGAAATTTTCAAAATAAATGAAAAGATATATCACATTCTAAGTCCAAAAACTCAATATTTTTCAAATGCCATTTCTCCCCCAATTGACCTATAAATTCAATGAAATTCTAATCAAAATCTTAGCAAATGGTTTTGTAGAAATAGACAAGTAGATTCTAAAATTCCTGTGGAAATGAAAATGATCTGGAATACCCAAATTAACTTTGGAATAAAAAAAAACAAAGTTGGAGGATTCAATTTAACTCATTTTAAGATGTAACCTGAAGCTATATCCTATTATATATACAGAATGTACTAGAAATAAAAGATCTGATAAGTGTCTATGATATAAAATTAACTTTGGAATAAAAAAACAAAAAAAGTAGATAAAAGGATTTTTATTCTCTTTCCTGGAACTGGGAAACTATTCTTTTAAATCAGGAAAGTGAGTCACTAGAATAAAGATAAATTGTATTATAACAAATAACAAATCAACAGCCATATGCAAAAAAAACAAACAAATAGGAGAACAACTTTGATTAATGCATTTTCCCATATAAACAATTAAATCAAGCCAAGTGCAGTGGCACACGCTTGTAACCCCCAAGACTCTGGAGGCTGAAGCAGGAGGATGGCAAGCTCAAAGCCAGCATCAGCAATTTACCAAGACCCTAAACAATTTAGTGAGACCCTATCTCAAAATAAAAACTAAAAGGGGCTGGGAATGTGGTTTAGTGAGTAGTCACCCTGGGATCAATCCCTAGTACCAAAACAAATAAAAAATTAAATCAAGATGGGTCATAGACATAGATGTAAAACCTAAAGTCATAAAATTTCAAGAGAAGGTATATAAGAAAATTTTTGAAACTTTAGCTTAAGAAAATATTGCTTTGATAGGTCACAAAATGCCATAAACCACAAAATAAAATGTTGTCATTTTTTATTTGGCTATTCCAGATCATTTATATTTC
Source organism: Spermophilus citellus (assembly GCF_964194105.1). Taxonomy (NCBI): domain Eukaryota; kingdom Metazoa; phylum Chordata; class Mammalia; order Rodentia; family Sciuridae; genus Spermophilus; species Spermophilus citellus. The sequence continues at coordinate 104,747,021 of NC_138190.1, forward strand.
TGTAGGAATTTTTTATCAGCTTGCCCCAAAGTATCTATTGAGATTTTGATTGGAATTGCATTGAAAATTACTGTTAATGGAATGAAAAACCAAGCCACAGACATGGAAAAATATTTACAAGTCATATCTGATAATGGGTTGTATTCAGGATACTTAAAGAACTCTTATAATTCAAAGATAAGACCAAGTCCCAATAAATAAAATTGTCCAAAGGCATTTCATCAAAGCAGATTTGTCAATGGAAAATAAGCATGGGTAAAATTTCTCAACATTATTACTTATTATGAAATTGAAAATTAAAGCTACAATGAGATACCACTACCAACTCATTGGACCAATTATATATCAAGTATTGCCAAGAATAAGAAACAACGAGAATAATCATAAACTGCTGTTGGGAATGTAAAAATGTATAAATACTTTTAAAAAAATACTTAGGCAGTTTCTTTTTAAAAAATGTTAAACATTCATCTACCATATGACCCAGTCACAGCTAGACTACTATATATTTATTTCAGTAATAAAATCATATGCCCATTCAAAGCCTTGTAATAAATGCTCATAGTAATTTTATTTGTGACAGCAAACAATGGATAAAGGGTTAATAAATAAATAAATTATGGCACATCCATAAAACATATTACTACTCAGTAATAAAATAAATTATTGATATGTGCTGCATAATGGATGAATCTCAAAATAATTTTACTGAGTGAAAGAAATGAGACTAAAAGGGGTACATGCTGTATGATTACATTTATATAAAATTCTACAAAATGCAAGTTAGTCTAGAGTGACATAAAGCAAATCAAATGTAGTCTGAAGATTGAGGTGGGCGGTAGGAGGAGGGAATGAGAAACTTTTGGGGGTGATAGGTAAGTTCTCTATCTTGATTATGGTGATGATTTCACAGATGTATTCATATGTCAAATCTTTTTGAAATCTCTTAATTTTTAATTGTACATGTTTATGAAGTACAGTATGGGATGTGACACCTATATATAATATATAATGATCAAATTTTAAAAAGTACTTATTTATTTTTTTTAGTTGTGGATGGACCCAATACCTTTATTTTATTTATTTATTTTTATGTGGTTCTGAGGATTGAACCCAGGGCCTCGCATGTGCTAGGTGAGTGCTCTATCGCTGAGCCACAACCCCAGCCCCAATGATCAACTTTTAAAAAAGTTTTGAAATAACATAATAATCATACATATTTATGAGGTAGAGTATGATATTTCAATACATTTATATGATGTGTACTGATCAAATCAGGGTAATTAATATTTCTTTTTTAATATTTATTTTAGTTGTATACTTTTGTTTTTATTTAGTTTTTATGTGGTGCTGAGGATCGAACCCAGGGCCTCACATGTGCTAGGTGAGCGCTCTATCGCTGAGCCACAACCCCAGCCTCTGTGTAATTAATATTTCCTTCTCATTATCATTACTTTGCATTGGAGCCTTTGAGCCTCTTCTAGTTACATGTAAGGTACATAATAGGTTCTTGTGAACTCTAATTACTCCACTGTGTTATGAAACACTAGAATTTATTTCCATCTGTGTTTGGATACCCCATATATCAAATCATTTTTTTTTTTTTTTGGTACCAGGGATTGAACCCAGGGGCACTTAACCTCTAAGCTATATCCTGAACCCTTTTTAGTTTTTGAGACAAGTTCTCACTAAGTTGCTTAGAACCTTGCTAAATTGCTGATGCTGGCTTTGAACTTGTGATCCTCCTGCCTTAGCCTCCCCAGCTGCTGGGATTATAGGTGTGTACCACCATGCCCAGCTATATATAAAATTTTAGATAAAGTTTTACAGTTGCTGTAATTAAATGTAAACATATACAATTAATTATAAATCAATCATTCCCCAAATAAGCTATTAAAAGTAGGTAAATTTTAAATGTTACCTGTATATGAGAAATAAAAATCCCTCCTCAGACTAGCTACATGGAACATAAACTTAACATTTGTGTTAATTTTCACTTTATCTTGTATTTCCAAATTCAGATGAACTTCTCTGAATCCATTGCCAAGTTTTACAGATGGATGTTCCCACTCCTTCCTCTGTGGGAAGTCCTTCAACATATTCATTTTTTTTCTTTTTTGTCCCTGTGAATATAGATTTATTGTCAAAGTCTGTGGGAGTAGAAGACAAAAAATCAATTGTGTTACTACGAAAAATGGATGTAGCCATAACCTGTATGTAGAGTCTTATATTTTGTAATGATCACATTAAATGCTGCATATAACATGACCAGAGATTATGAATTAGATGACACCTATTATTAACATATTCTTAAAATATGAGGCATTCTTAATCTTAGTAATGAACTTTCATTTGGCTTATTTTAATCCTACTAATTTATTTTAAAGCTGACATCACATCTACTCTGCTCTAAGTATTATAATGGCTTTTGGACAAAAGCAATACAATTCTGATATGATAATGGCATCAGAAAAAAACTTCTCATAAAGAATATATAGTCACATAGCAGAGTTGTCAGTAATACTCATAAGAGTGAACTGAATGACAGAATTCTTCCCTGCTGTTTTGATTCTATGACATACTGCATGGGATCTTAAGTTAGAAACTGATCAGCCCTTAAAACTATGTGGTCCCTTCCTTTGTAAATTCTGCCCAATTCAGATCATTTCTTTTGATTCTAAATAATTCATGGATTTATCCTTTTATAAGCTACAAGGAAAGTAGGATGCAAAAAGAGAGAGAGGGGGGTGGGGGAGATCTGATTTGGGGTTTTTATTTGGGGCTTTTGTTTGGTGTTTTGAAGGTATTTTTTTTTTTATACCAGGGATTGAACCCAGGGGCAGTTAACCATTGAGCCACCTCCCTTGCTCTTTTCTTTAATATTTCTTTTAGTTGTCAATGAACCTTTTATTTAATTATTTGTTTTATGTGGTGCTGAGGATCGAACCCAGTGCCTCACACGTGCCAGGCAAGCACTCTACCACTGAACCACAACCCCAGCCCCTTCCTTGCCCTTTTTAAATATTTTATTTACAGACAGGGTCTTGCTGAGTTGCTTAGGTTGTCACTTAATTTCTGAGGCAGCTTTTGAACTTACAATCCTCCTGCCTCAGGCTCTCCAGCCACTGAGATTACAAGTGTGTACCACCACAGCTGGTGGGAGATTTGATTTGAAGACACAAAGACAGTCTTGTCCCTGAACTTTAAGTCAGCAGGACTGGGTCTGGTTCTGATGCTTTCACGCACTGTGTATGTGCTTTTATAGTCCAGTTTCCTTCCCATGTTAGAACATGTTTCACTAGTCTTTGAGAGGATGGATGAATTAGATGTATGCTCAGAGCCTTTCTAGTTTCAACTTCTTATGAAACTCTTGGCTTATCCTTGTTTTTCATGCATTTCCTCCAGTTTTTGGCCTTTCCCTTTTTTTCTGTCCCATCTATTTATATTTTTAAAATCAAATTTGGGAAATTTTAATCATTATATTTTCAAATATTCTTTCTGACCCTTCCTCTTCACTCCTTCTGGTACTACCACGATACATATTTTGATGTGTTGGATGGTGTTCCTTATGTCTTTAAGATTTTGTTCATGTTTCTTAATTCTTTTCTTTCATCTTCTAAGACTACATAACTTTAATTGATCTACCTTCCATTTCATTGACTGATTCTTTCTTCTACACATTCAAATCTGTTGTTAAAATGTTCCAATGAATTTGAGATTTCAGTTATTGTACTTTTTACCTCCAGACTTTCTATTTGGTCCCTCCTCTTAAATTCTTTTTATTCACATTCCATATTTATTTAAATTTTGTGCTGGTTTTTCTGAGATTGTTGGGAATACTTAAGATAGCTCATTTAAAGTCTTTGTCCACAAAAAAAGAAAAAAGAGACAAAGATAATTAAATCAAGCTAAAAGATTTTTGCACAGCAAAGGAAACGGCAAGAGTAAGGACACAACCTACAGAATGAGAGAATATGTATATTTACAAATTATACACATAATAAAAAATTAATATCTAAAATATATAAAGAACTAAAAAAACTCAATTAGCAAAATTATCTTGATTTTAATATGTAAAAAAAAACCTGAATAGAAATACAAATGGCCAACAAGTATATGAAAAAATGCTTACCCTTACTAGTCATCAGAAAAATGCAAAAAAAAAAACCCACAAAATATCAACCCATTGCAATTAGAATAGCTATTATCAAAAAGTCAAAAGATAAAAAGTGTTGGCAAGGATCTGGAGAAAAGGAAACTCTTGCACACTGGTAGTAGAAATGTAAAAATTAGCATAGTAGAACCAATGGAGTTGGCAGTGACTGTGGAAAACTGCATAGTGTATGGATCATTGCCTACACCAATCGAAGAATTTCCCCTATGTTTTCTTCTAGTAATTTCAGGTCTTGTATTGAACTCTAATACAATGTTGGTGGGGATGTAAACAATATAGTCACAATGGATTACAATTAGTATAGTTGCTATGAAGAGCAGTATGGGTATTTCTCAACAAACTGAAAAACAAGTAGCTCTAGTTGGTTTTTTGTTTGTTTGTTTAGGGTAAGGAAAGGAATCAAGTCTCAATCTTCTGTATGGGAATATTCAGTTTCCCCATCACCATTTGTTGAAGAAGCTATTCTTTCTGAAATGTATGTTTTTGTAAACTATGTCTTTGTTGGCTGTAGATATTTGGGATTATTTCTGGACACTCTATTCTGTTTCACTCATCTATGTGTCTGTTTTTCTTATGACAATACTATACTCTTTTGATTACTATAGCTTTATGGTATATTTTGATCTCAGATAATGGTCATATCCCCAGCTTTGTACTTGCTCTTTGGTGTCTTTTGTGCTTATATATGAATGTTAGGGTAGTTTTTTTCTGGTTCTGTAAAGAACATCATTAATGTTTTCATGGGGATTGCATTAAATCTGTACACTGTTTTTGACCATTTGAAAACTTCTCTCTCTCTCTCTCTCTCTCTCTCTCTCTCTCTCTCTCTCTCTATATATATATATATATATATATATATATATATATATAAGGATTAATAGCTAGACTATATAAAGACCTTTAGAAACTCAGTAACCAAAACCAAAAATAATCTAACTAAAAATGTGCAAAGAGAAAAAATTTAAAAGATCTGCAAAGCATATGAATAGATACTTCTCAAAAAGGAAATTCAAATGGCCAACAATTTTATGAAAAAATGCTCACTCTTGTTAGCCATCATGAAGTCAAAATCACAATGAACTATCATCTAATACCAGTTAGGATGACTGTTATCAAAAAGACAAAAAAAAAAAAAAGCACAGGTCAGTGTGTAAAGAACTCTCATGCAATGTTGGTGGGGATGTAAACAATATAGTCACAATGGATAACAGTATGGATACTACTATTCAGTCATGAAAAGTGAAATCTGATCATTTGAAGCAAAATGGATGGAACTTGAAGATACTGTGTTAAATGAAGTATGTCAAATGCAAAAAGAAAAAATCTGCATATTCTCCCTCAAGTGTGGATGTTTCCATTGAGAAGTTTATCTGAATATAGTCTAGTCTTTTTTAAGGCCAGAAATGGTTGGGGGTTTGGAGAAAAGTGAGAGGCTAGATAATGAACAGCCACACAAACAGAGCTAAATGGAAATAATAAGTTCTAGTGTTTGATAGCACAGTGGGTAGACTTTAGTTCATAGTAGTCCCTTATATAATTTATGAATAACTAGAAGAGAGTAACACATCAATTACAGTGATTTGATCAGTACACATTATATACAAGTATAGAACTATCACACTCTATACCAAAAAAATGTATAGATGTTACATGTAAAACAAAATTTTTTAAAGAATATTTAAGGGCTGGGTATGTGGCTCAAGCGGTAGTGTGCTCGCCTGGCATGCGTGGGGCCCGGGTTCGATCCTCAGCACCACATACAAACAAAGATGTTGTGTCCACTGAAAAAACTAAAAAATAAATATTAAAATTAAAAAAAGAAATTAACATGGCCCTAATCAAATTTAGATGACACCCCACAGTTTAAATAGAGATCAAATAAAAGAAAGAAAAATATAGAGACAGAAAAAAACTAAAATACTAGTCTTGGCCCTGGGAGGAATAAATTTCCAGGGTGGAAATGTCACTCCTCTTCTAAGTTATAAACAAGCTTTAGAAGCCTATATAACATTAAAAAACGGCCTTACTTGGAGCTCTTGTCATCAGTTTATCACTGAGAGAAATAACCCTAAAAATAGTCACCCTTAATACATTAGACAGACAGCCATGAACAAATCATCCCAACAGCCAATAGTTTATCTCAATAAAAAGCTTACACATGATAAACCTGTTCTCAATTTTAACTAGAAACAAGGTAATGCCCTACAACACACATTGATATTTTTTAAATTAGTAAAATCATAAACTATACATAACTAATTTAAGCTAATCTTACTACATTAAGTAAAGTTATTGAAGATGTTCATAAAAGTGTTCTTTATACATAAAGATTATTTTGACATAAGTCCCTTAAGATGTCATTGCTAAATCAATGTCGTATAAAATTCTAAATTCTCCTAAATAATTCATTAGATTTAGTAATAATAACTACCATTTTTTAAAGATTGGTAAATAAAGGGCTATTCATTTTTCTATTTCATTTTTTGTTAATGGTGAAAAACAAAATATTTTTCTATGCTTTTTAAACATGTACTTCCTATTCTGGAAATATGGCTGTATATATCTCTCATGCACCAGGTAAAGGCCAATTCTCTTAAATTAAACTCTGTCTGTCGCCTTATTCCAAGTTAAGATAATCATTAAAGTTCATCTAAAGTTACTTTAAAATATAAATTTTTATATATAACTTATTATATTCCTCATTTTTGTAGTTCTGTTAAGGTCAAAACTGAATCATACATATGGTAAAAATTAAGTTTCTATTCATCATGGTCCCTTTTGCTAATAAGTGACTCTTGTCAAGTTTCATGGCCAACCAAAGATAATAAATCTCTTCCTTATTAAAATACATGTACTATACCAAACTGTTGTTTAATAATTAAGACTAATGATACTATGACTTAGGCCAGCTTTTTATTCAATATTAATAAATAAGAAGTGGGGAAACAGGACCCTACATGCATGCACTAAATCTTACAAATACTTCAAAAATTTTTCCTAAATTGTGATACTAAAGTCTTACTACCACTGAACATGGTTCAGTAAGTTAAATCAAATTTCTAGAATAGAATCAAAACCTGTCATCATGGAAATGGCTGAAAAATCTGACATAGGAAGGAAAATCTCTAACTCTAACTGCATAGTTTACAGGCATGCAAGCTTCATGAGTTGCCAGGTAAGAAAAAACTATGAAGAGACTTCTGTGGACCCATTCCCCAAATCCACCTTTAATGTACCTTACAATGTGGATTGGAAAAATCCATCCATGTGACTGGATTTAATTATACTGGTTATAGTGATCAGCTACCTATTTTTGGTCCTATGATAAGCATGTTGACTGTCTAAGAGTGTCTTTTAGGAAAAGACAGCATATGGGGGCTTAAACCAGCCAATCTTGCTGGTCCTTAGAATTTAAGACTATATTTATATATCTGGAGAGTTGTCAAAATATAAAGATTATTGAAATAGAATTTTCCCATATAAGCCAATTATTTACATAGAATATCCACCAATATATTATTGCCCTAATCATTCTACAATAGAATCTGGCATCTTTCCTAAATGGATCGATTGTCTTGCCCGTGCAACAAAGTGTCTAGAAATAGTGGATATATTTTAGACTGGTCTCCTAGAATTGACAAAAGACAATTACATGAGGGTGCCATGACCCCTGGAGGTTTCATTGGTAATACCCTAACCTTCAGCGAGCAGGCATCCAAAAGGACGTCTGGTACTTAATTGCAGTTTCAGATTTTCTGCTATGGCCTCTGGGCCTATGTTTAATCTCCTTATGCTCTAATTATTGGAAATGTGATAATTAAGAGAAAGGATTGAAATTATGTTGAATGCTTTAGGAGCCACTGTAATAAATATTGGAAATGAGCTTTATGCTCTGAAGTTTAAGGAAAGACTTGAATGCCATGCTAATTATAAATATGTCTGTGTTACTGTGGCCAAATACAAGGCTTCCCAATGAGATTGGGAAAAGATTAAAAATCTTCCAGGGGGTATTTGGCAGAGCAATAATATCCTGGATATTTTGAAGTTACATGATCATATACATGATATCCTTTAGATCCTACCTCTTTAGCTGATCAAATACTTCAAGAATTAAATGGCTTTAATCCTAAAAATATGTTGAAACATTCTATTTGGTATTTTATTGAAATGATATATTTTCTACTAATTCTTTTTATGTCATAATAGTAGATCATAATATCCTCAGGCAAGGATCCAGTGACTGGAAGTTATAACCCCTTGATTGCATTTATAAATTAATAAATGGAGAATATGTCAAGGGTTACCCTGCACATGAGCAAAACACCGCCCCCCAGCCTTGAGTAATGAAAGTATTGGACTGGCATCAACGCCACATGCTGTGTGAAGGAAGTGGGCCTTACCTTTGCTTGGCAATGAAGTGCTTCAGCTCTGAGCTTGAGCATTATCCAATGGGATTGGGCAACCCCCCCCTTCTGAAATTTGACTCCCTAAGTTATTTGGGTGGAATATTCTATGTAATGTCTTTTTCCTAAAAAATAGAGGGGTTCCATGAACACCCCCTCTCTTGCCTTCCAGCATGGAAGAGGACTCTTGAGGTCACAGAGCAGTCCTACTCTCGACCTATGAAACTCATGTCCATGTGTTGTATGTTTTCTTCACCATTTTCTTAGTTTAATGTTGCAGCCAGCTCTTTTGAACACAGTTCATCTTGTGAACACAGACAGCTGGCAAGACTCCCCAATCCCAAACATGCTCCAGTTGTTTGGAGTCCTGTATTTGCTGCCCAAGTGACCTCAATTCCCAGGCTACAAGAAACCTGCTGGCATCTCCTCACAGTGTTTTTGTTTTTGAGTGTTAATTGTACTGCTAATATATATACTTCCAGGACTCAGAGACCAAGAAGTGGGTGATTGTACACATAGAACATGGGACAAGTGGGCTGAGTTATCCACATATTCACTTGAAATCTCTTATTGTGAGGGCAAAGTTCAGGGTGTGTAGAGAAGTGGTGCAGAGGGAATCTAAGGGATCAGCTGTGAACCAAGGGCCTTAGGCATGGAGCCCCCTTTCCTTACATTACTAGAAGAGAACATTGAATAGTCCAAGTATTGTGAAGATAATTGACCCTGAATAATCCCAACTTTCTGGTATTTGTACTCTTTTGAATTGGGCAGGGCCTTTGACTTCATCCTAACCAATAGAAAAAACATAACAGCAAAGGTGGTGGGATGTTGCTCTCATTATTATGAGATTTTTATACAAACACATATCTACTTTGTTGGGTAATTTGTTATGTAGTAATGGAAAACAAATATACTTGACCATGGGGAGGTTAGCCCTGGAGACTCCAAGTATCCAAATATGTAGTCTTGAATATCATCCAAATATTCCTGATTTATATTTGTTACTGACATATTTATATTTCTAAATTTCTTAATAAACTAAATAAGAAAAAATATTGTTAAAATATACCCAGTATTCTAAATGTTAAACAGCTCTTTCAGATTGATAGGCATATTTTTCATGATAAAAAACACATTTTATTTAATATTCTATTAGTTGATTAAACTTTTAAAATATTTATGTACATGGCATGTAGGCCTACAAAAGAACTCTTGCCTCAAACCCTGCAAATGTTACAGTCAACATGGATTACATATTTAGTCTATTGCCCCTTCCCCTCCCTGTCATACTTTGTTACCTAAGCACAGAAACAGTGGGATGTCTTGATTTGGAAAGGGTCTATTCAACTTGATCTCATAGCCTTCTTTGTAGAGGGCTTGGACCTACAGACCTAGTTTCAGGGCAAGGCTAAAACATAATCAATTATCTCGCCCCTTTTACCATGCTTAATCTCAAAGAATTCTGTCTTATTTTTGCTACTATAACTAAATTCCAAGTCCCTCCAAGTCTCAAGGTGTCCAGTATTGAGTTTGAGAGTGATTATTCTGTTTCCCACCACTTCGGTCAGATGTTCTTTCACTGCTTCATTTCTGAGATGTGAAGGAGTTGAGAGTTGCTGTCTAGAGCTCAGGTCTTATTCATATCTCTCCTTAAACATTTTTTTTTTTTGGTACCAGGAACTGAACCCATGGATAACAAACCACCAAACCACATCTCCAGCCCCTTTTATTTATTTATTTTTAAAATTTTAAGACAGGGCCTCTCGGTCTGGGGTTGTGGCTCAGCGGTAAAGTGCTTGCCTAGCACGTGTAAGGCCCTGTGTTAGATCCTCAGCACCACATAAAAATAAATAAAATTATTGTGTCCAACTACAACTAAAAATAAAGAACAACAACAACAACAAAAAGACAGGGCCTCTCTAAGTTACTGAAGCTGGCTTTGAACTTGAGATTTTCCTGCCTCAGCATCCCAAGCTGATGGGATTACAGGTATATACCACCACACATCTGGCTTCTTAAATATTCTTTTTTTTTTTTTTTTTTGAGAGAGAGAGAGAGAGAGAGAATTTTTTAATATTTATTTTTTAGTTTTCAGCGGACACAACATCTTTGTTTGTATGTGGTGCTGAGGATGGAACCCGGGCTGCACGCCTGCCAGGCGAGCGCGCTACCGCTTGAGCCACATCCCCAGCCCTTAATTTCTGTAATTTCTTTCGAATGTCTGGGACGGACTGGATGATAAACTCATGCTTTGAAAATGGGTGGCCCTCTATAGATTTAGGGTGCTGTGTATCATCTCCTTGAGTCTCTCCATGAAAATAGTAGGACTTTCCTGAAGGCTTACTATAATTATTTTTTAGTCATCGTCTTATCTGTAGGATCATAGTTTGTTTGGGGGAATTATCTGTGCTCCAGACAAACAACCAGATTTGTCCCTAGTCTGTGTTATTGGGACATAATTAAGATCTTTTAAAAATTGTTTTTAGAGTAGCCTTCTATTTTAAAGTTTAGCTAAGTAATAGCATAATATCTTTCTGGGTGAGGTCAGACATCTGGCATAAGTTCTAAAATATTACAATATATGCATTTGGACCTTTCAAAAATCTCCCTGAATTTGTTCTTGTCTGTATTAAGTTGGAGGGTTCCTTTGATCTTTCTTCCTTAGTAGGTAATTTTTAGGGCCTTCTCTCATGATAGTGATCAAGGTTAGACCTAACAATACATGAAAATGAGACACTTTTTTTTGATCATTTGTAATTTCCCAGTATGTAGACTACCTGATCCATTTTGATGTTATATGCAAAATGACAAATTAAGAGAATCTTTGGGGCTGGGGATGTGGCTCAAGCGGTAGCGCGCTCGCCTGGCATGCGTGCGGCCCAGGTTCGATCCTCAGACCACATACCAACAGATGTTGTGTCCGCCGAGAACTAAAAAATAAATATTTAAAATTCTCTCTCTCTCTCTCTCTCTCTCTCTCTCTCTCTCTCTCTCTCTCTCTCTCTCTCTCCTCTCTCACTCTCTCTTTAAAAAAAAGAGAATCTTTAATCCCTTCCTGAGAGAAGGTCTCAAAATATCCTTGTATCTCATAATAGTACCCTTTAAGTGAGTCAGTATCTCTCATTTCTCTTTAAAATTTCAATAAAGTTTACTTCCAAGTATAGGAAGCAATATACAAGTCTTACAATAGATCTTATTGATAGTAGGTCCAGTTAGAGAACCCTGTATAATACAAATAAATTTTCCAAAAAAATTGCAATTTTTTATAGTTTAGAATTAACCTATAACTTTAGTTTTGAGAACACCAGTTTTGATAAAATGTTCTCTCAAATCCCATACCCCAAAGACCCATATATTTAGTAAACTGACATAATTAATATGTAAAAATTAGTAATAATTATCATAATTATTGTTGCTTTCAAATCAATCAAATTTAGACCTTAAAGGGTTAAGTTTCAAAACTGAAACTCAAGGTGGTATTTAAAGATGTTTGTTGTCTAATCAAGAATGTATGAATTTTAATTCAATAAAAATTAGTCCTTGTTTAAACAGCAAGAATCACTAGGCATAAGTAATGACCTTACTGGAATGAGAATAAACTGATGTTCCAACAAGTTTTTGTCATCTCAAAATATGGACAAAAAATCTTGGTTCATATCAGTATAATAATATCAGAGGAAATCCTGAAACATCCTAAAACTGATCATTTTATATATTTATAGTCAATCTAGTTATACATAAATCTGCTTCTCAATTACTTTATCTTTCTATATCTCCTGTCTAGATAATCATATAAAGATTTTTCTATTTAGGAAAATCTTTTCATCATTAAAGTCTTGAATACATAAAGAACATTTTTGTACCAAGAGATGATTTATTTCTTCCCTTTAGGACTCTCAAATTTTTGTTTCCTCTCTCTAGAAGCATTTCTTTCTCTCCTTCTAGAATTCTTTTTTATTTTTGCTATATTTTGGAATAATTCCTATAAATCTTAGAGCCTAACAAACTGTTATACCTTGAGAAGAAGAGATATCTCAATGGAAATGTAGCCATGCCTTGGACACCCTATTCATAGAATCACATCTGTTTATCATTTATAAAAACCTGAACAATAACAATAATTAGGAATTAAAGAGTACTTAATTGTTGTATCTTAACCTTGTAATTTAACAAGTATCTCTTGAAATAAGTATTTTATAGCAAATTACACTTATCTTAAATATCTCTAACTATAAAATGCAGAGCATTAGGGGCTGGGGCTGTAGCTCAATGGTGAGCACTTGCTTAGCATGTGTGAAGCACTGGGTTTAATCCTTAGTACCACATAAAAATAAACAAATAAAGGCATTCTGTCCACACAAAAAAGGTATAGCATCAGATAAATGCATGTATATAATATAAAGTATGTGTTTCTTGTTGAGGGAAAATGATTAGAAGTAAATAGACATATATGTTAATTATCCTATGAATTAAAGATTATAGATTACTAACTATAAAATATGTATTAAGAATAAAGATAGAGTTTATCATTATATAATTATACAATTTAAAATAAATCTTACTAAATCACCAGGTCCTTAAAAATATTTGGATCCATTTTTATCTTACTTCCAACAATAGGAATTCACTTTTATATCTATGTGACATGATGTAATTCAGTTAAAACAAAATACTTTTGTATACATTCATTTATTTCTTGTATTTACACAGTTACAATTCAAAAGAATAAGGATATTTGGTCATCATGAGAGCACTGTGAGAAAAAACATCTCAGATTGCCAACTTCTTTGTTCTTGTGAGGATCAAATCCATCCTCATAATCTCTAAAAATAAAAGTAGAATATAAAAAAGCATATGCATAGTAACTCTTATCAATGTAACATTACTTAGTAACACACCCATAGAGAAAAGAAAGGGGATTCCTAAAGGAATCTGTTGAGGGATAAAAAATCACCTTACTTAGCTCGAAAATAAGTCAGGCTCAGGTCTACAATATAGGAGTTTGTCGAATCAGATTTTGCCTGAAAAAAAAAAATATCTTTCACTAGTGGAATGTATTGAAAACCATGGGGGCTGGGGATGTGGCTCAAGCGGTAGTGCGCTTGCCTGGCATGCATGCGGCCCGGGTTCGATCCTCAGCACCACATACCAACAAAGATGTTGTGTCCGCCAAAAACTAAAAAATAAATATTAAAAAAAAAAAAGAAAACCATGAAAAACAATTTTTTTTGACAGCTGGGCTTTTTTTTTGTTTTTTGTTTTTTTTTATTAAGCTAAAATGGCTAAGTGCAAACATGGCAGCTCTGATTGTACATCTGTTTGAGAAAAAAAAAAGTACAGGTTAGTAGTTGGGAGGTGGGGCCAGAGGTCCCACCTGAGTGGCGGTAGGAAGGACTAAATGGAAGCCTCAGAAAAATGCAGGAGGCAGGACTTATCTGCCATGTTGGTTCTGCTAGTGGCTAGAGGATTTTTCCTTGTTCTCTATGACCCAAACTTTTGCCTGAAATTATGGGATTTTCATCCCATGAATCACCTGGTTCTGAGCATTTTGCATGTCCCACTAGCAGCCAGCCTGGCTGAACCCTGCCGCTCCAAACGGCATGTGTCCATGGCTTTGTGCTGTTCATTTTGTGCTCCCTGCACTGGTTGCTATGGTTATAGCATGGATCCAGTGCTGCAGCTGACCCAAACATCAAAGTCCCCCTCAGCTGTCAGGGTTTCGCCTGTTCCAGGAGCCTCCATTATGTCCTGTGCCTGGCTCTCAGGTGAGAGTCCTTAGTGCTGGGCTTGTCTGCCTACACTTCCCCACTTTAAGTCCCTCCGTGACCAAATAGCATGGGCATTCCGCCAGTCCTGGTCATTAGATGCCATGTTTGGCTCCCATAGTTGTGGGTTAAGCAGCATTCCCAGAGCCTTTTTATTTGGCAATGGTGTAGAAATACCAGGGCCAACTGTATCATTCCACCAGGGGGGGATTCTATAGGCAGCAACAGCTGCATTTTCATCTCCGCAAATCTTGTCAGCATTAGCACTACTGCCAACAATGGCATGTTTGCTTGCACTTTCCCTTTGTAGTACAAAAGCACTTCGAAAATTCCCCTAACTCAAAGGCGGGTTTCAGCATTATTAATGAAAGAATTCCCCACGCAAGACAACTCGCCGGGGAGAATTCCAATTTTATTGCAAAAGGCTGTGTGCTTATATAGATCTAAGGAGAGATGGCAGGGCTTAGATAAATGGCGAGCCACCCATTTTTTGGCAAGTTCTTCCAGATATCAGTTTTGGAGCCCAGGAATTAGTTCTTATTGGGGCTAAGGTTCCCTGCCAGCGAGATTTGAAATTGGCGTCGGAGGGAGAGTTCACACCCGAGGGAACTTTTCGCACCAGTGATAAAAGAGAAAAGTAGGAAGAGAAGGTCCTTAGGCGCAATGTTGGGTTTTTTTCTCTAGGGTGCAGCTGCCATTATACTTTTCCCAACATTCCTCCCTTTTTGTTTTCTTGGGAATTGGGGTTACGTTGGTCAGATCGGGCTGCTTCCTGCTGTGTGGGGGCGGCATGGGGCCTAGAAGGGGAAGTGGAGGAATGTTCCTGGGGAAGGTCTGGGGATATCATGGCAGCCAGAAATAAAACCCAGTGGCGATAGACAGCTACTTCGGTAGGGGTGAAGTCTATGAAGGTTCCCTGAAGCCACAAGTCATCGATGGCAATGAACCAGTCCTGGATGGAGGAGATTATTGGTATCAGCCACTGGTCCTGTA
This sequence comes from Spermophilus citellus, assembly GCF_964194105.1. Taxonomy (NCBI): domain Eukaryota; kingdom Metazoa; phylum Chordata; class Mammalia; order Rodentia; family Sciuridae; genus Spermophilus; species Spermophilus citellus. The sequence goes on from NC_138190.1 coordinate 104,762,356, forward strand.
ACAGAGACTCTAGGAAATACTGGAAGCGTTGCCTCGACATGGCGTCACCAGCACCTGAAGAAGATCAGAGCGAACAAAAACAGGATGAAGATAAAAATTAAAGCAAAGGACAGTCTTTGGCAGAAGTTCCATGTTGGGGGGCTGACAGAGAAGAGGCCAAGGGCCACGAGGAGTCTTAAAAGGACATGAAGGCTCAAGAATCCAGAGTGGCAGATTAAGAGGTTCTCCGGGCTTGTTGTCTCCCACTGTCCGATGTCCATTGCATTCCATCGTGCCTGGTAGTAAACTTCAGCACTGAGTGAGCTGTTCTCTTGAAGATGTTGAGGGTTCATCGGTCATCAGTGGCTGGTAGTGCCTAAGCAAAAGCTGGTTGAAAGTTTGATTAGAAATTTTCTGTAATTGGATTTGAAGGAACTTCATTATACAGGGCAAGAGAGCGCAAAAAAGGAGCATCCCAATAAGGGTCCCCAAGAGAGGTAGCAAGTACATGGCGAGAGAGGATTGGAAGAACCCTGTCATGGGATTAGAAGAGGTGGGTATGAGCAATTGGGTCAATAATTCCTGCAATTTAACAACATTCTTTTCTATTAGCCCAGACTTATTAACATAGTACCAACATTCCTCTCTGAGGAACAGGCATGTCCCCCTTTTTCTGCAGTGAGGAGATCAATCACCCTTCGGTTCTGTAAAGCCACTTGTGCCAATGAAGTAACCTGCCACTGCAAGGAGCCCAGAGACTCAGCAGTGATATTGAGCGCTTCTTGCAGTTTTTGTTGAAGGTCATTGGATGCCCATAGAGCATGACCTATAGCTCCACCAGAGAGTCCGAGACTCGCCACTGAGGTTGTTAAAGTGAGGCCTACCAGAACTGGCAAAAAGACTGCCCTATGGGTGCGGGAAGGTAGGGCCAACTGTCAGAATTCGGTGGGAGTATACAAAGACAGCTGAGGAACTACAGTAACCAAGAAACAGGTGCCAGAGATATTGGTCGTTGAGGTACTTAAAGACCCATTACAACAGAGGAAATGTCCAGGTTGCATAAATGCAGGGCTTGATGGCTATAGCTCAAGGAACAAATGGGTAAAGGGTTCATTGTTGGCAGGTGGAAACAGATGAAAGGAAATGAAGTATTGGTGGAATAACTTTCCCATAGTGGGATACGTGCCACATGTAGGGGTTGTCCTTTCTTAGAGAAATTGTAGGTTTTTGCTGAAATATTTCCTGCTGCTAATAGGACTGCTGCTAGATGTGGATGACTAAGTGAAGCACAGAGGAAGCACTGAGAAGTAGGCACAGAAATAGGGGTGGAGTTTAATAATCGGAGAGTTTGGTGTAGCAAATTGAGCCATGTGAGAGGGGGGCCTGAGGGGGTTGAAGACTCTGAATCCTCTTTGGATGGGCTATGGATAAGATCTTGAAGTTTTGATTCTGACTCCTGGATGTGTTCGACTACCTGGATGGTTGCCTTAGGTGGCGTTATCAGGGAGCGGCCAACAGTCATCCATCCTTTGGGTTTGGCTGAGGTTGTCCGAGCATAGACAGCAAACTCAACATAGTCCCAACGTTTGGCCTTGGGGTCAGGTGTATCTAAAGTATACCATTCATTGTTATTGGATGAAGGGCCCTTATGCCATTTGAGGTAACTAGAAGTCCACCCTTCAGGATAGCCAAGTGAGTGGTAAGAATAGCTACCACGTTCATCATGGAGCCTGCATGACCAATAGGGGCACCCATTATATATCTCACGCCACCAATGGCAATAGTCTTTGGTTTGATCAAAAAGGAAGCAAATGAAAGGCCAGTTCCAGCTACTGGGAACAAAGGTCCTGGAAGGTGACAATTTTAGGGAAACAGAGGTGCAGTTGGGGATGAAGCAAGTAGTTGCATTCACTATGCGGACATTCTGCATGCCATGTTCCGAGTATCATTCCCGAAGGGTGAATTGGTACATGGTAGGATAGGAGGGTAAAGACCAGTCCAGACAGAGCACAGAAAACAAGCAGAGAGAGAGGCCTAGGGTGTTGGGAAAGCTCATTTTGCCTTCTTTAAGAGGAATTGGGCTGCGAGGAACACCATGTGAGCCACAACTTAAAGGGGTGAGATGGGTGTGGAGAGCAGGAGTAAAGGGGAGGTTCAGGAGGTGATTCTTGGAGTTCCTCTGGGGTGGTCCTGTCATCAGCAGGTGAGGCCTCTTGGTGATATGGCTTCAACCTAGAAATGTGAATCCAGGGGATGAGACGGTTGTCTGGTAAGGAGAGTTTGGCGGCGGTGGGGGTACAGAGAATGACAGGATAGGGGCCTTCCCATTTTGGGGCAAGAGGCCCTTTCTCCTCTGGGGTATTAAAATAGACTAAACTCCCAGGTGTTAAGGGAGGAGTGTTTGGAGAGGAGAATGGGTCTGGAAGAAGCCAGTCCTGATATTTCCAGAGTTCCGAGCGGAGATGAAACAAGAGAGGTAAAGACAAATCTTGTGTGAGAGGTCCTTGTGAAACGACCAACCCAGGTGGTATAAGAGGTCTTCCATACATTATCTCAAAGGGAGACAGTAAAGATGGTTTCTTAGGGAGAGATCTGATCCGAAGCAAAGCCAAGGGAAGGAGTTTGACCCAGTCTAAGTTTATTTCCATTGTCAATTTGGTAAGGACTTGCTTCAGAGTCTGATTTACCCTTTCCACTTTCCCTGAAGCCTGGGGGCGATATGGACAGTTGAAATGCCACTTGAAGGAGAGGGCTTGAGTGACCTTTTATGTGATCCTAGAAATAAACTCAGGGCCATTGTCGGATTGTAGGGAAGTGGGCATACAAAACCTGGGGATGATGTCTGTCAGTAAAATTGAAGCTACAGTGGAAGCCTTTTTATTGGAAGGGTGAAATGCCTCAACCCAACCAGAGAAAGTGTCTACAAAGACAAGGAGATATTTAGTACGCTGTACTGTGGGCATGTTAGTGAAATCTACCTGCCAGTCAGCAGCAGGAATATGTCCCCGGGCTTGGTGGGAGGGAAACTGTTTAGGCCTTAAAGGAGTATGAGGGTTGGTCCACTGACAGATCTGACAATTAGAGGCTATATTCTGTAGCATGGCTTTGTCAGAGGGGGTGAGGGAGAAGAAGCTCTGTAAAAAGAGGGTCAAAGACTGAGAATTGAAATGGAATAGAGTATGGAGGAACTCGAAAAGATCCTTGTTCTTACTGGAACCAGTAAGGGCTTCATATGGGCAGTCTAAAGTGGCCATTATATGTCCCTCAGGGGGGTCATAATTGGAACTGGTAGCAGCCATCCTTTCGGCCTGGTCAGCTTTGGTGTTGCCCTCAGTGATAACAGAGCCGTCCTTCTGATGGGACCTACAATGGACAACTCCCAACTGGGTGGGTAAGTGGGAGGCCTCTATCAGATTGGTTATAAGAGCCGAATTAGTGATCGCATTACCTTTGGTGGTAAGTAGGCCTCGCTCCTTCCATATTGCAACATGGGATAATAGAATATGGAAGACATATTTTGAGTCAGTATAAAGGGTGAGGGATTTGCCTTGAGCTAGAAGGCAGGCACGAGTGGCTGCTATGAGTTCAGCCTGCTGGTTGGTAGTTCCTGAAGGCAGAGCTTTGGCCTCTATAATCTCAGTGGCCAAAACTATGGCGTATCCAGAGTAAAGAGTGTCGTTCTGTCTAAAGAAACTGCCTTCAGTGAACCAGATAAGGTCAGGGTTGGTGAGTGGTCCCTCAGAAATGGAAGAATGACAGGGGAGGATATCATCCAAGGTTTCCAAACAATTATGAGCTGGTGTGTCAGATGTGGGGGTTGTTGGGAGCAGTGAGGCAGGGTTCAGTGCAGAGCAGGGGAGGAACATTATTTTAGGGTTTTCCAGAAAGGAAGTGAGGAGCGACAGGACTCTGGATGGAGGAAGGGTTTGAAGGCCCTTATAAGCTAAAAGATCCTTCAAATGATGTGGGGAGTGGATAGTTAAAGGGGCCCCAAAAGTCAGCTTAGAGGCTTCTTTGTGTAAAATTTGTCCAGCAACCAGAGCTCTTAAGCAAGGGGCCCAACAACGGATGGTAAGGTCTAATTGCTTGGACAAATATGCCACAGGTGCAAATGTAGGCCCATAGTTTTGACCCCAAACCCCAAGTGCTTGCCCCGCTTTTTCATGGACATATATATGAAATGGTCTTGAAAGATCGGGCAGGTGAAGGGCGGGTGCCTTTAAGAGGACTTGCTGAAATCTGCGGAAGTGGTAGAGGGGGAAGGATGCAAGAGATTCACCAGGGGGTCCCTTTGCTAGGTCATACAGGGGTTTGGCTAGAAGAGAGTAATATGGGATCCAGGCCCTAAAATAACCTGCTAGTCCTAGGAATGATAGTATTTTGGCTTTCATATGAGGCACTGGAAGATTAGAGAGGAGTTGCCTCCTATCCAGTGTTATTTCCTTTTTCCCGGGTGTAAGGCAAAAACCAAGGTAGGTGACAGTAGACTGGGAAACCTGGGCCTTGTGGGGAGATACCCTATATCCCTTGTCTGCTAGGAAATTAATAAGCTGGGTGGTGTGGGATTCAGAGTGTTTCCAGGAGGGACTACATAGAAGAATGCCATCGACATATTGAAGGAGAGTAGAGTCAGGACAGCTGGGATGGAAGGATGTGAGGTCCTGGGCAAGAACTTGACCAAAGAGATGGGGACTATCCCTGAATCCCTGCAGGAGGACAGTCATCAGGGGTTTCTGGGTTGAGGTTTATGTACTGTTGGAGGGCCTTGGTTAGTCTATCCAGGAATTCTGAAGGTGTTTCCTCCTTCTTTTGAATGACCTCCTGCACCTTTTGAAAATTAATGGTCTTGCGGGCAGCCTTCTTCAGGCCTGCCAAAAGGCAGGATACAAAAAGGTCACGAGATTGTAAGCCTCCAAGGGTGTTGTAATCCCATAGGGGATCCTGCTCTGGGACAGCATGAGGGCCCGTGGGGTGGTTGGGATTGGTCCTATGATTTTCATCGGCATGGGCTTGGGCTAGCTCCCAGACCCATCGCCTTTCCTCAGGGAGAAGTGTATTGACTAGGAGCATGTAAATGTTGTGATGAGTGAGGCTATATGCTTGCAGGACCCATTGAAACTCCCGAATGTAAGTGGTGGGTCAGTGATGAATGAGCCTATCTTCCTCTCTAGCTGAGTAAGGTCTGACATGGAGAAGGGCCCATGTGCTCGGATAACACCCTCGGGACCAGCTACCTCACAAAGGGGTGCGATTGTCATGGGGGTGGGAAGGAGAGGGCGGAGGGGAGGGGAATGAAATGGAAGGCTGAGGATCTGTGGAATCATGCATTGGAAGAGGAGGGGATGACAGGAGAGGAGGGGTGGATGGGGCTGAGAGATAAGGTGGGGGTTCATCTGCCGGGTCAAATGAGGAAGAATCTGCGAAGTCAGGAGTAGAAGTAGGGGAAGGGAGGGGTTTGCAAGCAAGGAGGACTTGAGAGGGAGAACAGGGGGAACACAGAGCAGGGTTTTGTGCGAGAAGGCTAAAGCCTTCAATACAGGGAATCTCCCTCCACTTTTTTCACATGCTGGCAATAGTTAAAAAGGTCCCAGAGGCCGAGGTTTCAGGTATAGATGAGGAGGCACCCATGGTCACAGGAAGAGATGGAAAAGAGGGGGAGAGAAAGAGAGAGAGAGAGAGAGAGAGAGAATAAGAGTAAGAGAGAGGGACAGAGAGAAAACCCAGGCAAGAATAGCTTCCTGGAAGCTCAGGACGAACGGAGGATCAAGTGGGTATCCCCAAAATGACCAACCGTCGTGAGGAAATACAGAGGGCACTTCCCAGTCATCACCAGTGAAGTACTATCTGTGAGACCCAAATAGGGCCGGGGCCACGGGCAACCTGATATCAGGCACGTTTTTGACTGGAGCAAAAGAGTCAGGAATGAGAGGAACGCAGCTCTGCAGCTCCGGCGGAATGCAGCTCCAGGCAGAGGAGGAAGAAACCGAGGAGCCTCTCATCTAAACCCAGAAGCCTCACACCCCAAAGGGAAGCAGGTTGCCAGAGGGTTCACTGCAGCCTGTGAAGGTCTTAGTGGGGTGGGTTCCCTCCTTCCTCCTGGGCGTCAGGAGTGTGCTGGATGATCACGGTCACAGTTCCTGCTGTTAGCCCGAACAGAGTTGGCGAGCCAGGGAGGGGGAAACTTACTGAAGCCGGATCAGTGGTGAGTGCAGGGAGCCAGCGTCTGAAAGAGCAGACCAGGGCGGGGTGTCTCGGCGGAGCCGGGGACAAGGGCTCTTGTTAGAATGAGCTCACCCGTGTCCCGGGTTTTGGCACCAGAATGAAAGAATCCTCCATGCAAGACAACTCGCTGGGGAGAATCCCAATTTTATTGCAAAAGGCTGTGTGCTTATATAGATCTAAGGAGAGATGGCAGGGCTTAGATAAATGGCGGGCCACTCGTTTTTTGGCAAGTTCTTCCAGATATCAGTTCTGGAGCCCAGGAATTAGTTCTTATTGGGGCTAAGTTTCCCCGCCAGCGAGATTTGAAATTGGCACCGGAGGAAGAGTTCACACCCGCGGGAACTTTTCGCACCAGTGAAAAAAGGGATAAGTAGGAAGAGAAGGTCTTTAGGTGCCATGTTGGTTTTTTTTCTCTGGGGTGCGGCTGCCGTTATACTTTTCCCAACAATTAGTCTTTAGGGTAGCCTGAGTTTGGCCAGACTACATTATCTAAGGGGCAAAAATATTGCCGGCAATGGGTCTGTATATATAAGTTACAGACCCCATATGGAACAGTGGGCTAGAGTCCCACATATATCCCAGAGCAGCAACCAGGTCACAGCTTATATGATCTCAGTATACAATAAGGATTCACGGAGCTCAGCAGATTCTATTGGCCCAACTTAAATTGTCTGAATATTCCCCCAAAGAGTAAAATAAAATAAAATAAAATTTGCTTCTCTAGAGTTAGAGAATTCCTTGTATTAATGTCCCACTATTAAAAAAAACTTACTTTTACTCTTTAAACATTAATCTCCAGTACATAAATCTAAAACTTCACATGTTAATATTTCAAAATACAAAATATCCACAATAAGAATCCACAAAAATCCACAATAAACATGCTTTTCCTATGAGAGAGGACTGAACTCAACAATATACATTTCACCAATTACCTTAAAATCCCAGCAGGGCATCCAATTCTTGCCAGCTGCCTGCACTAAGAGGAGCTGGGTTTAAAAGAGTTGACTGCAATATTAAACTAAGAAAATGGCAAAGAAACCACACATTACGTGGACATAAGTTTCTCAAGTCAAGGGTGAGACTGCTCTGTGACCTCAAAGAGTCCTCTTCCATGCTGGAAGGCAAGAGAAGGAATGCTCCCAGAATCCCTCTAGTTTTTAGGAAAAAGACATTCAATAGATAATCCACCGAAATAACTTAGGGGTTAGAATTTCAGAAGGGGGATTGCCCAATAAAATTAGGTAACGCTCATGCCCAGAGCTGAAGCACTTCCTAGCTGAGTGAAGGTAAAGCCCGCTTGCTTCACATAGCAAGTGGCATGTAATTCCAGTTCAATATCTTCATTACTCAAGGCTGAGAGGGGACAGTTTGCTTGTGTGCAGGGCAGCCCCCAACAGAGGAGCATGAAATCTGAATGCATATCCCTTTACCCCCCACACAAGATTCTTAGCCATCTGCAGAGAGGTGAGACTGTAAGAGGATAGGCATGGAGCCCCCCAAATAAAGTATGGAGCCCATGATAAGCACCCTCAAGCCTGGGCTCAGACCTGTACTATATATACTTAACAACTGGTTCAGCACAGGGACTGAAATAGTGATCCTGCCCTCTTGGTGTTTATGTGTTTGTGGGAAGCCACTCCTGAGCTACTCAGTGTCTTCACTCAGCCTTGAGCCCATATAAATAAAATTTGTTTTATTTATATGGGGGAACTTCAAAGGCTTTCTACAGAATGTTCTTAAGTCAATTAAGGTAGGAAATAGACTACCATATAAATAAAATTTGTTTTATTTATTATTTTTCTTATAATGGCAGCTGTTGGGACTGGGGTTGTAGCTCACTGGTAGAGTGCTTGCCTAGCATGCGTGAGGCACTGGGTTCGATTCTCAGCACCACATACAAATAATGGGGGGATGTGACATTAAGGCTAAGCCTAACAATACATTGTGGCTTCTGTTTTATTCTTTCTAGACTTGCTCATTCTTGAGGAAGCAAGCTGTCATGTTAATATAACTTGAATGTGTCCCATCAAAAATTCTTATTGCAACTTAACACCCTTTGTGGTTGAAAGGAATGTGAGGAACCCGGAGACGGGAGACTGAGAAATGAAAGATGGAGACCAGGCAGAGATACACACAAGAATTTATTTTTCAGAGATGACAAATCAAGGCCATATCTCCATAGATGGAGAAAGGCAAAACAGCCTTGGGTTTTTGGACTTTTATGAGGCAGGCTCGGGGATTAGAGCCAAGTGGGTCCTAATGCAGTCAGCTAAGGGTGGGGTTGGTATGAGGGAGTGGTGAGTCTTTCTCAGAAAGGCCCTTAGGCAGGGAAGAGAAATTTTTCTTAAAATGGCAGCTATTGGGACTGGGGTTGTGGCTCAGTGGTAAAGTGCTTGCCTAAGCATGCGTGAGGCACTGGGTTCAATTCTCAGCACCACATACAAATAAATAAAATAAAGGTCCATCAACAACTAAAAAATATTTTTTTAAAAAATGGCAGCTATCACTTAAGATGGCCCTCCAGATGCTAAGCAAGGACATTACATTCCCCACTTTTTTGTTTGTTATTGAGCCCCTTAAGGGACAGAGTTGGAGTGAACTCACCAAGGGGAAGGGATGGGTGAGAATCTTGGTGCTAGGCCAAGATCTAAGTTCTAGAGAGGAGACATGTCCCTGCTATCTCTAGGGAGTAGACTTGTGAAGAGGAGGGGAAGGGAAGAGTGAAGTCACTTACCAAAATGAGGCCAGAGTGTGGATGAAGAAGAAGAGTGCTAGATGAATGGAATAAAGTATGTGGTAATTTTCCTGGGCCCTCAGGTGAGGGTCCCAAAGCAGCTCAAATCCCTGGAGGGGAAAGCAAACCTGGTGGGAGAACATGATCAAGTCACTGGCATCAATGAAAGAAAAGTGGCATAGGACTATTCACACATACACCTGGGGTAAGAACTGGGTGTATTGTCAGGAGCCTGACAGACTGTTTTGCAAAAAGAGAGGGACAGCAGCAGCAAGAAGGGAGAACAGGTATTGTGATTGGTCAAGAAAATGGAGGGAGTTTTTGAGACGGATATGAATGAGCTCTTGGTGTGAGGTGATATAAGGACTTGAAACATCTCAGAAGTAGGGTCCACCTCAGAAGGGGGTAATGGGAAAGCACTGGCAGAAAGAATAGGGGATGGTCCTAAGGGAAGGGTTAGGATCAGGAGAACATCAGGTGAGTCAGGAAGCATATATAAGGGGAGAAGGAAAGTGTAGCCCCCAACTTTGTGAGGATGTCCCTTCCTATAAGGGGAACAGGGCACTGTGGAATGATCAAAAAGGAATGGGTAAAAATTAGAGAGCAAAAAGTGCAAACAAGGGTAGGTGTCTGTAAGGGTTGGTAGTAGGCCCCCAGAACTCCTTGAGGACTGAATATGTAGCCCTGGTATCTAGGAGGAAGGAGACAGGCCTACCTTAAATACACAGAGTTACCCTGGGTTCCTGTAGAGTGATGGTAGTGGTTGGGTGATGGGGACCTGGGCCTTGTCAGTCCTCTGCAGCCAGTCCTAAGAGTTGGAAAGGGGGACCAGAAAGGCTGGAAGGCCAGGGGCTGCTATGAGCTCCAGGACAGTCAAAAAGCCCAGTGTCCCTCCTGATGGCATTTAGGACAAGGACCCAGAGGCTTGTGAGGCTTGGGACATGTACAAGCCCAGTGACCCATCTGACCACATTTAAAACAGGGTCTGAGTGGTCCTGAGGAAACCTTCCATGGGCTACTGGAACCAGGAATAGATGCTGAGGCCGGACAGATGGCTTGAGTGAGCATCTGATATTTCTGCTTCTGGGCCTTCTCGTCTTTCCTGTTATACACCTTAAAGGCCACTCCCAGAACCTCAGCTTGGGGAGTTAGGGGCTCCCTCTTGAGGCACCTTAGTTTGGCCTTAATATCGGGGAACCTCTGGGAGAAACAGTAGGTCATTAGTAGTTGTCTCCACCTGGAGTCTCAGGGTCCAGATTAGTATATTGTAATAAATCCTTGGTCAGGTGACCTAAAAATGCTGAAGGGTTTTCATTTTTATCTTGGATGACCTCCTGGAGCTGTTCATAATTGTTAGCCTTATGGGCTGCCTTTCTAAATCTTGTCATGAGGCAAGTTAATGAATTGTTTTTTACTATGCGAATTATAATCCAGGCGAAATCCCAATTGGGATTCCAATCAGAGACCACTTCAGTGCCAATTGGATGGGCAGGGGAGATCTGATGTACCTCATCAGCATAATTTATAGCTTGCTCCCAAACTTGCCTGTGTTCCTCCGACAGGAGGGTGTTAGACAAGATCATATGGACATCACGGAAGATCAAATCATATGACTGGATCAGATATTGAAATTCTTTGATATAGGTGGTGGAGCTTGAAGTATAGGACCCAAGCCACTTTTCTATCTGTAAAAGATCTGACGAAGAAAGGAACATGAACCTAGATTATACCACCTACCCCAACCTACCCCAGCCACCTCACAAAGAGGACACAGAGATACAGGTTGGACAGTGACGGCCCGTGAGTTACACACGGAGGAGAAAAGGGCAGAGGAGCCGAGGGGGCAGTTGCTGCAGAGGCTTCATTAGAAAGAGAATTGTGGTATGGCAGGGGCTCATCTGCTAGGTTGAAGGAGGAGGAGTCCTGGGTAGGATTTTCTGTCCCTTTAGAAGCAGGCATAGGGGAGGTGAGATTCTAAGAGGACTTGTGTGGGAGAGCAAGAATTTCAGAGTCAGGGCTTAGAACATAGTGAGGAGAAGGCTTGAATATATGATATCTCGTTCCATTTTCCCAAATGCTCACAATAGTTGAAAAGATCCCTGATAACATTGGAATATAGAGTGCCATTGAGTGACCATTTATAGTCCAGAGGATATTGAGGCCAGATCTGATTGCACAAACAGATAAGTTTTGGGGGTTTTAGGCCTCAATGAGAGAGAGAGACTCTAGGTTAGCCAGGAGGCAGCTGAGAGGACTATGGGAGGGAATGGATGAAAAGCTATCTATGGTGAGATGTAGGAGAGGTGAATTTCGAGGTGGGGCATCCCCTGTCTCTAGTATCACCCACTCGAGAGGATGGTTACACTCAGGGGGTCGTCACCACTGCTGGGTAAGCATCAGGGGCAGGGCCTATAGAGGCACTTGGGCACCCAGCTGGGACTATATAGGGGCATAAGCCATGGAAATTAACACAAGGCCAAGAGGTAGTCTCAGCAGGAACAACTCCCAATCACTCTCGGTGGTTTTTTCTCAAAACCCAAGACCCAAATAAAAGACCACCTATAGACCCAGTTGAGATTAGGGATCAGCCATAGCTATGAAAGCTGTGGCTGGGGGTGTCCCCGACCACACAGTAACCCTGGGAGTGCCGGACAATTAATGGTCACTTCCCGGGACCCATAGGTCATTTAGGTCGACCAGAGATAGGGGTCTTACCTGAAATGTCTGGTGGTGGGTGCAGAGAGGGCATTCAGCAGAATGTAGGACCTAGTCCCATGAAGGAATCCAGAACAGGGCCCTGTGATGCTCAGTGACCCTCGAAGAAGGGAGTGCCAATTGGATGGTCAGGGAAGGTCTGATGTACCTCATCAGCATAATTTCTAGCTTGCTCCCAAACTTGGCACACTGGGGAACCCAATCCTGGGTTTTGGCACCAATGAAAGAAAGTGTGGAACTAGGAAGTGGGCATGTGAGAAATGAAAGGTGGAGACCAGGCAGAGATACACATGAGAGTTTTTTTTTTTTTTTTTTTGTTAGAGCTGACAAATAAAGGCCATCTCTTCATAGATGGAGAGAGGCAAAATAGGCTTGGGTTTTAGGACTTTTCTGGGGCAGGCTCAGGGATTAGAGCCAGGCGGGTCCTAATGTAGTTGGTTAAGGGTGGAGTTGGTATGAGGGAGTGGCAAGTCTTTTTCAGAAATGCCCTTGGACAGGAAAGCAAAATTTTTCTTAAAATGGCAGCTGTCACTTAAGATGGCCATCCAGATGCTAAGCAAGGACCTTATAGTGGTAGTATTAAGGGGTAAAGACTTTTTAAAAATGATTAAATAGTAAGGACTCTACAGTTATGAATGTATTAGTTCCTTCTGACAGGGTTAGAGGTACCTGGGTTAGACCCTTTTTTTCTTTTTCATTTTTCCGCCTTTCAAATAAGCATGGATGGCAATATGTATGAGGAACAGGACTTCATCACAAACCAAATCCTTATTGTGGTCTTATTGGTCTACAGAAAAATTAGAAATTAGTGTGTTACTGAGTCTCATGTATTTTTAATAGCAATTCAAATGAAATAGCACCCAGGCCATGAGACAACATTAACATTTTGACTACAACATCAAGAAATATCTGAAGATTGCACCACCTAGCTAAGGCACCTTGAATTCCTGACCAATTGATAGTGTGAGATATTAATTATAGTTTTTAGCCACTCCATTTGGGGGCTTATTTGTTATGCAAGTAAACAATTAAAATTAAAATAGACATTTGGCACCAAGAGTAGAGTGCTGCACTAACAAAAATGTAAAATGTGGAATAACTTTGAAACTGGGCAGAGGGCTGAAGTTGGAAGAAGTTTGAGAGAGCATTAATGAAAGTCAAAGATGCTTAGAGCAGAATATTAGCAGAAACCTGGTGATGTATGTGAAAGTTACCTATGAAAGCTAAAGTAGAATTGAGGAAAATGTTGTTGGAAACTGGAGGAGAGGAATACCTTTCTATTTTGTACAGTGATATGTAGGGTAAAAAATGTACTTATGAAATAGGTAATATAATAAAGGACTTACAAACAGGATGTTGATGATGATGCTTGGATTTTTTTCTCTTTATAGTAAAATACTAAAAAATAAAGTTAAACTGATAGACAAACTTTAGCTTATATAAAAAGGAGTCAGAACTTGCTACTTTGAAAATCCCTGGTGTCTCCAGATGGCAAAGGACACTAGAGTTATGAAAGGGCATCTATTGAAAAGATCATATTCAGAACCCTTATAAGAAAACATGGTGTAAAGATGAAGCTAATGATGTGATTATAAAATCCTTTGTTTTGGCCTTAAAATATCTGGGGTAGTATCTCAGATAACTTTAGGTGAATTGACATAGGCATACTAACAAGTTTAATAGTTTTGTCCCTAAGAAGTCTCAGCAGAAACACATGGACTTATTTTAAAGAAAATTACATATGTCCTTTTTGTCTAATGGAGTGTAACTCAATGTCATAGTCCATTTTGTGCTGCTCTAACAGAATAACTGAGAATGGGTAATTCTTTCAGAACACAAACTTATTTCCTTATGGTTTTAGGTACTGGGAAATTAAGATCAGGGAAAGGCATCTGGTGGGGGCTTTCTTCCTGGATCTTCTTTTTTTTTATTTTATTTTTTATTTCTTATTTAAAGCATTACATAGCTCATGATATATCATCTTTCATACATTTGACTCAAATTGTGTTTTGAACTCCCATTTTCACCCCAAATACAGATTGCAGAATCACATCTGTTACATATTCACATTTTTACATAATGTCATATTAGTGACTGTTGTATTCTGCTACCTTTCCTATCCCCTACTATCCCCCCTCCCCTCCCCTCCCCTCCCATCTTCCCTCTCTACCTCCCCTGCTGTTGTTCAATTCTCTCCCTTTTTTTCCCTCCCCCTTGCCCCTCATAACCTCTTATAATTCTATGTATCATTGAAGGTCTCCTACTATTTCCATGTGCTTTCCCTTCTCTCTCCGTTTCTCTCCCCCCATTCGTCTTTGTTTACTGTAGTCTTTTCCTCATGTTCTTCCTTCCTGTTCTGACATGATAGAAGACAGAAGGGGAAGAGAAAACTGACCCCCCCCCATCAAACTCCTCTTTCATGAGGGAAGAATATTCTTAGCCTAATCACCTATTAAAAGGCTCACCTCTTAGTGCCGTCACACTGGCAACACCTATGAATTTTATAAGAGTCATATTCAAACCTTACTACTCCATAAGGTTCTTGGACCCACATAGGGCCTCTAATAGAGAAAATTTTAAATGTATGTGTGTGTGTGTGTGTGTGTGTGTGTGTGTGTGTGCGTGCGCGCATATATACATATATATGTGTGCATATTAAATCAGAGAGATAAAGAAAGAAGGGATATACAAATAGAACCAATTCAAGTCCCTTCAGATGACACTGCACTGCATGGATAAATTCTGACTTGAGGGGGGACTGCCCTTTCATTTTAAACAATGGTGATGAAAGGTGTGGTGACTTTTTTTGTTGTTGTTGTTGTTCTGGGAGCACTTCTGTTTTGCTACCTGATAACATTTTATTAAATACCAACACTAGTGACAAAAGTGGATTAGGGATGCATTACTTTAACTTTGCTTCAACACACTTTTATCAAGCAGCTACCGCATAGAAAATACAGTGTGGGGCTGGGGTTGTGGCTCAGTTGTAGAGCACTAGCCTAGCATGCATGAGGCACTGGGTTTGATCCTCAGCACCACATAAAAATAAATATATAAAATAAAGATATTTTGCCCACATGTAACTACAAAATATTTTTTTTCAAAAAGAAAATACAGTGTGGCTGTTTAAGGATAGCCATCTATAAAACTATTAATTCACCCTATAGGTTGTTGGGAGATAAACATAAATAAAAATAATGTTAATATACACTAGGATATGAGATGCCCAGTACCTGAGAACACAGAAAATTGTATTGGTACTAATTATTAGGTATCTAGGCAGCCTTAACTAAATGTAGAAAGCAAGCCTTCTACCTTTAAACACCTGGCCCACTCCTTCTCTGATCCTCCACTCTGGTCAACTATATAATTTTATTTTCCTTAAACAGGTTCCAAATATTAGGCCCATTTCCTCCTTTTATTTTATGAAGTATTCAGACCTACACAAGTTCATAGGGTATACTACATCCATACAACCACCACCCAACTTAAGAACATAAGATTACAAAGAGTTGAAGCCTTGTATTCCAGTTAAGTTCTCCATTTCTTTCCACAATATTTAACTACTGTCCTAAGGTATTTATCTTCCTCATAAATGTCTTTCTGTATGACCCATACATATACATCAACTATAAATGCTTTTCACTACAAATATATGGATTCATAATCAAGTTGTTTTTTATTTTAATTCAGCTACATGTTCTCAAAAATGTTTATATCACTAGTTTTTTCCTTCCTATAAATATTTAACTGCCACCCCCATCTTTTCCCCTTATGAGTTAAATTGTGTCTCCCACAGAAATATGTTGCAGTCTTAACCCCCAGAAACTACAATTGTGACCTTATTTGGAAATAGAGTGTTTGTACATGTAATCGCATTACAATGGAGACATAGTGGATTACAGAATGCTCTTAACCCTGTATGACTCCTAATAAACAAGAGAAAAAAGGGATAACACTAGGTGAAGATGGAAAGAGATTGTAGTCATGCACTTGGAATCTAGGGGATGCTGAAAATTGATGACAGCTTCCAGAATCTAGGAAAGAGGCATGGAACAGATTCTCTCACAGCTGCCAGAAGAAACCAACTCTGTCAACATACTTATTTCAGACTATATAGCTTCCATAACTGTGAGAATGACATGTTGTTTTAAGTCACCTAATTTGTGATAATTTGTTGTCTGCCCAGGAAGTGAACACATTCCCCCAAAAGGACTTTGTGTATCAGGACCCTAAATTTCAAGTCTCTTGCACAGTCTAGACTTTTCTGTCCTGTTCAGTTTACTTGCCACCAGACTGTTAATTAGTTTCCCGTTAATGTGACAAAATACCTGAGATAACCATCTTTTAAGGAGGAAAGGTTTTTGTTGGCCCCTACTTTAGAGGCTTATAGTACTGATTGCTAGGCCCACTGCTTTTGGGCCTGTGATGAGGCAGTAAATTGTGGCAGGAACATGTAGGTAGTTAACTTCTCACCTTATGACATCTAGGAGACAAAGAGAAAACCAGGAAGAAGCTGGGGTGTCAATATCCCCTTTACTGGCATGACATCAAACCTGTGACCAGACCCTATCTCCTAAAGGCTCCATCAATTCCCAAGAGTGCCATGAGCTAGGGAACTAACCTTCAATACATGGACCTTTGGGTACATTCAAGATAAAAACTACGGCATATACCAAGTCAGTGAATTAAGGCTTGTCCTACTGTGGGGGAAATTTAGTGTTTTTTTTTTTTCTGTCATTGCATTAAACCACTGTTTCTCAAGTTTCATATGATTAGGGATACTTTGAGGACTTGAAAATGCTGATTGCTAGTCTGCTTTAAGAACCTGATTCAGTAGGTCTTCAGTGTAGCTCAAGAATTAGCATTTCTAATAAGTTTCCAGCTGCTGTTGATACTTCTGGTAAACAGCAGCCCATTGATACATTTGGTCTCCTGGCAAGTTAGGACATGCATTTTTTCCCCCCAAGAAAATGAAGCAGGGGCTAGACCTTCATCTCTTTCATTACACAAACTGTTTATAACTTTAAATATTAGACTGTTTTTGGTTATAATAAAATAATTTAAAACAGGCTTGCTGCAGAATAGAAACAAATTCATTTTAGTGACAACAAGGTGGGTCAAAACAGAAAAAAAGATATAAAAGTTAGATTTGAATCAGTTATTCGCATAAATAATGTGCAGCTTATGCATTTCAAACAAGCTTTTATTTTTAACAGAACAAATGCAGTCAAATATATAATCAAAATATCAGCATAAAGACAAATATCAGTTAATGTCTTTTTTATGTGATAAAGTTTGGGGAAAATCAGTGTTCTAGATGAATGAAAAGTAGAAAATTCATGAAGACCATATTCATTGTGTCTTTCTCCATCCATTTCTTTCTATGCTTTCCAACTGTAAAATGAACCAAAGACAATTAACATTTGTATGCCATTAACACATACTTTTTAAATATGAGTCAAAATCTGAGTGAATGGTATGTATTATTTATTGTCTCAGTGAGCAGAAACCAAACACTTCCTCTTTATTTTCTGAAAACTAAACTGAAATGGTATTCATGTATCAGTCATAAAATGTGGTCTGTCTTACCATCCTTAACATTTTTTTTCACTTTGTCAACAATCAACCCTCTCATAGGTAACATTGGTATAAGACACTACCTTTCTATGGCGAAGTGATAAAAAGCCAGATAGTACATGGCCCAGCACGTTAGCTGCTTCGTCTGGTCACATTCCTCCACTACTCTCAATTACAAAGTCTGATAACTTTCATATCTGTATTTATAGGTATAGGATAAAGAGTGTGTATCTGGGAATGAATTACATTCCAGAATATATTTCCTTCTGTTAATATAATTTATAAGCACATTATTAACATGAAAATTTTAAACTAAATGGTAGCAATGTTTGATTTAGCATACAGTGAAAATTGTAAAACATAAAACCAGAACTAACAGATGAATATCAGGAATGGTTAGTTAATACTAAAGACTATAAACCAATACCTGGATTTTTAAGAGAATTTGCCCCCTCCTGAGTCCAGATTCTTCTTGGGTCCTTCTTCGAGTTCTTCATTTTCATCCACTTCCTCTTGGTCTTCCTCAACTCCATATTCTTCAGACTCTTCATCAGAAATTTCATAGCTATATGCAGTTGCTACATCAGCCAGCAATGATAGAGACTTAGGGACCACAATGTCATGGAAATAATATCCCAGCTTATACATGGTTTCGGCACTCAGTATTCTACCCTCAGAAAAATCTGGATAAAAGAAATATATAAAGGAAAGAAATATCTGGGTTAATTTCTACTGGCTAATATAATACTTCCATGACCCTCACCTTTCTTCTGCTTGATAGTTCTCAAGGGGATATTCCTCCTCCCCTTTTCCATTCCACACCCAGTGCTGCTGATTATTTCAGACACCTGGGAGAAGGAAAAGAATCACCTACATCTGATCACATTATGCTTTTGTCAGAACTTTCTTGAAAAAGGTTCATTAGACTTAAAACAAATTCTATGGTGAAGCTCACTGGTTCCTCAAACCCTGAAAAGAGAATGCTTACACCTGTGAAGTTCTCTAATATTGGTTCACTTTTTAAAATATTTTTGAATCATCCCACCAAGAAACCTCACATTTTTTTAAAGCTATCAACCACAAGTGAGGAATGCCACTTGTCCACTTGTTTGTCCTTTGCCTTCAGGCGCTTTCCATTCCTTTCAAAGGTCTTTCCTGATATATCTACTAATCACTGACGTTCAAGTTTGCAGGCTCATACACTGCATTGTCTCAGATCTTTTATCAAACTGAGGTTGGTAGAAGGCAGCACAGTTGAGATTCTCAAAACTAGAAAGTCTTTCTCGGATTGGGTTTCTTTTTCTTTTCTTTCTTTCTTTTTTTTTTTATGAGAATATGGACCCACTGCTTACCCAGGCAGGCAAGATCTGAGCACGGCCTGTGAGCGAGCCAGCCGGGCCAACAGAGGCTGCAAGGGCCGGAGGACTTTGCTGCTACTCAGCAACCTTGGCCCCCTCGGGTGCACGGGCCCCCGCCTCCCTAGACTCAACCGTAGCCATGCCGAGCCATAGGCCAGACACCGCCCTCTTAGACCTTGTCCTCTGGGACGCTGTCCTGTCTGCAGGGTCCACTGCCACCCAGGACCGGGATCCCTTTGCCAGCTATTGCTCTCCACAGGCCTCGGCTCCGACTGCCAGGTCCTCCCCACTCCCAACCCACGGGCTCCTCTACCAGCTCCCTGGGGTCCCACGAGGTGGCGCCTGGTCACCATGAGGCCCGTGTGGGGCCAGACCAGGATGAGGTCATTATAGAAGCTACTGTGGAGAAGGGAAGGAGAACTGGGACTGAAACACCACAGGAAACTCACAGACACCAGCAGCTGCTGCACCCTCTTCGTTCTCCTCACACCTGCCATCATCTTCCTCATCATCTCCTTCCTCTTCCTCGCCACCATCATAGTCGTCCTCCTCCAATTCCTGGTCGTGTTCTGCCATCAACTCCTCCTCCTCCTCCTCCTCTTCTTCTTCTAGAAGCTGTATGTTCTTGTTCTCTGCGGTGGCAGGCCAGACCACTTTCTCCTCACACTCCTCCTCAAAAGCTTTCACAACCACCTGGAAAGCCAAAAGGGCTGCAACTCCTGCCACTGCAGCCAACCATTCCACAAGCACCAAGGGACTGCCTAGGGACCCAGGGTCCATGCCTGCCTCTTCATCAGCTTCACTCTGGTTGTCTGGGACCATGTCTTGTTTGTTGGTGTCAGACATGGCCTGAGAGACAGGTCAGCAAAGACTTTGACTGGGAGTGGCAACCTGGCTGCTACAAGGATGTCAGTGAAGATGGCGTCCACCCAGGGGTGTGTTGTGAAGGGTGGGGAATATTTCAGCTACAGAGCATGCTGGGAGGTGGGGGTGGTGCCAGAGAGGCCCTGAGACTGCGCCTGTGCAGGTCCTGTGAGTGACAGGAAGTGTAAAACTAGCCTGGGGAAGTGACCCACTGCAGCTGCACCCTGAGACAAGGCGGGAAAGTTTCTGATATGCTGGCCATGGGGGCGGAGCATGGAGGGGTCAAGAAAGGGTCACTTCCTTCTGGAGCACCCAAAGCTCACTTGCTGAGAAGTGAAGATTGACATGCCCTGCATCCAATGAATGGTGCAGGTTCTCAAGTTTTCTTAATCAAGCCTTAGAAGCTCAGGTAAGCCCTGTTCTGTTAATTCTACCTTTTTCAGCAAAACTGCTATATAGCATTCAATATGCCAGAGCCCTGGAGCATTTGAAGTATCAATAATTCCAGTGGCTACCGGGAATAGCTACTACCAATAAGGATGCAGTCATTATTTTTGATGGTTTGTTTTAATTTGCTCTAATTAGCTATACATGACAACAGAATGCATTTTGACACATTATACATAAATTGAGTATAACTTCTCATTCGTCTGGTTGTTCATGATGTAGAGTTTACACAGGTCATGTAATCATATATGCACATAGGGTATAATGTCCAAATCATTGTAGTATAATTTCTACCACCATGCCCCCTCCCTTCCCTTCACTCCCCTCTGTCTAGTCCAAAATAAATCTATTCACCCCCATTATGAATTGGTATTCAAATATCAGAGAAAAATATTTGGCCTTTGCTTTTTTTGGGATTGGCTAATTTCACTTAGCATAATATTCTCCACTTCCATCCATTTACCTGAAAATGCCATGATTTCATACTTCTGTAAAGCTGGGTAATATTCCATTGTGTATATATACCACAGGTTTTTTTGTTAACCACATTTATTTTTATTCATTCTTTTTGGTTATATATGAAAGTAAAATCCGTTTTGACATAATTATGAATTTTATTTTTTACCACAAATTGGACTGTTCAATTTAATGAATCATGTTTAATCATTTTTATTTTGTAAAAATAAATATTTTTTCCTTTTCCTGTCTTCTTAAGCATTCTTCAAAAAATTATATATTCTCAAATATGCCATTTTAATATGTGACAAAATAATTTATCTAACCATTATTCTGTTAATAAATACTTTATTTACTTGTTAAAAATTCAAATAATTCTGCAATTGATGAGCATAAATCCTCTTTTTTCCCAGTTTGTCTCAAAGAGGTGAAAATACTAAGGCTAATACTGAGGCTCTTAAAAATCTGACAAACCTAATTTCATCATAAATTGTATCTATTCCCACATGAAAGGGTTCATCCCAACACATACTTGTTAATATTGGTTACTATATTTTCAAAAATCTTTTGCTTTATTGACAGAAAAAGGTATCACATTTTAATTTTCTTTTCTTTCATTTATTTCTAATGATGTTGAAATTAATCACATACTTAATAATTTATGTCCAATTACTCTGTCATAGTAGTTAAAAATCTCACATTAAATTTTTCTAAACAATCTGAATATAAAACATTTTCACCTTATCTAACAGTTACACTATATTATTGTGTATATGAGGGGTTCAAAGTATTTCTATCTTTACTGCTGATTTTAACATCTTTTGAACAAAATGACCCGCTTCATAGCATTTAATGCTGTTGCCTTAAATTCTGCTTTATCTACTACTAAGATTACTCTCTTGACTTTTTATTTGCCAATATTTCCAAATATTTTTATTTTAGAGGGAGAAATTACAAGTAGCACAGAACAAACGTCCATTCATTGGAGTACATAACTCATATACATTTTTTGATCCAGCTAATATTTGGTTATGTTTCGATATGCATTTAATTTTGTTCTTTTTAAATATTTGCTTACTGGCTTGACTTCTCTCTTTTTTTTCTGATAGAGGCTTGTTTTTGTTTGTCTGTTTTTGTTTGGGGTTTCTGGAATGTTTTTTGTTTTGTTTACTAACTTTAATTGGAAAGAAAAAATTCTACATTTATTCCTTAATTAACCACTATAAAGTTTTCCAAAGATGATCATGAAACTCTTTTAAACAAACCAGAAGAGTTCAAGGCAAATTAGTAATTTTTAACTGCCCTTTATTAAATAAAGTGTTTGTGATTTTGTTTCAAACTCATTAATTTCTAGGATTTAATTTAATTTTGGGGCATTAACCCTTTGTTTTCCTTCCTTAATATTTTATACAATAAAATCAAGGAAAATAAGATTTTATAATCCATGTAGTACTAATAATTCAGGTTATTGGCCTTTTGCAGCCACTATTTCCTTTGTCAATAATTCCAGCCTTTGAAGCAACATCTGTTGTTGTAACTCTGGTTTTCAAACTTCTTAATATGTGGCCTGATAAAAATTATAATGCTTCTTGTTTAAAGCTTTCTCATTTTTAAAGACCCTCATTATTTTGGTAAACTTCTCATCACTGTTAACTCCCATCATTTTTAATTTATTTTAAAATTTTAATTTGTTATATATGACAGCAGAATGCATTACAATTCATATTACACATATAGAGCACAATTTTTCATATCTCTGGTTCTACAAAAAATAGAGTCACACCAATCATGTCTTCATACATGTACTTGGAGTAATGATGTCCATCTCATTCCACCATCTTTCCTACCCCCATTCCCCTTCCCTTTGCCCTATCTAGAATTCATCTAATCCTCCAATGTCCCCCAGCCTCATTATGAACCAGTATCCTTAAATCAGAGAAAACATTCAGCATTTGTTTTTTGGGGGGATTGTCTAACTTCACTTAGCAGTATATTCTCCATCTCTATCCATGTCCCTGCAAATGCCATGATTTTATTCTCTTTTAATGCTGAATAATACTTCATTGTATGTATATGTGTGTGTGTATGTGTGTGTGTGTATATATATATGTTTTTTTCACATTTTCTTTATCATTCATCTGCTGAAGGGCATCTAGTTGGTTCCACAGTTTAGCTTTTGTGAATTGTGCTACTAAAAAAAATGAGGTGGCTGTGTCCCTGTAGTATGCTGTTTTTAAGTCCTTTGGATATATACCAAGGAGTGCAATAGCTGGGTCAAATCATGGTTCCATTCCCATTTTTCCAAGGATTCTCCATACTGCATTCCATATAGGCTGCACCAATTTGCAGTCCCACCAGCAGTGTATGGGTGTGCATTTTCCCCCACATCCTTACCAACACTTATTGTTGATTATGTTTTTTTTTTAATTTTTGTGTATTTATTTTTTGGTATCAGGGATCAAAATCAGGGGCACTCGACCACTGAGCCACATGCCCAGTCCTATTTTGTATTTTATTTAGAGACAGGGTCTCACTGAGTTGCTTAGCTCCTCACTTTTGCTGAGGCTGGCTTTGAACTCTCAATCTTCCTGCCTCAGCCTCTGGAGTCTCCAGGATTACAGGCATGAGCCATTGCGCCCAGCTTTGTTGTTTGTATTCTTAATAGCTGCCATTCTGACTGGAGTGAGATGAAATCTTACAGTAGTTTTGATTTGCATTTCTCTAGTTGCTAGTAACGTTGAACCTTTTTTCATATATTTGTTGATTGATTGTATGTCAAATTCAGCAAAGTGTCTGTTCAGTTCCTTGGTGTCGGAGTCCAGCTCTGGCAGGGGGTCTCAGGAGACGAATGGATGGTGAGGAGTCAGCGAAAGGCAGTGGAGAAACAACACAGACACAAAAGTGAAGGTGCTGAATCCCAATCTTTACTTGTGAAGTTGATCATATATACTTTTCATTTTGGCAGGCTCACAGTATTTTGTGGTTACAAAACAGGAATCATTATTCAAAGAAACAAAATATTACGTAGCTACAATTAGACAAGAAGAATGTCTTTTGGCTTATGCATAAGCAAGCATTTTTATTTTCAGTTCGAGTTTTGCTTTAAGCTGTTTCCGCTTAGTTAGCTTTTAATAATAGTTAGAAATGTCCCAGACTATTGGCCTATACCTTGACTATTCTTTCTTGACTTACTGACTAGAATCGGCACCACGGTTATGGCAAGTGGTTAACTTGAAAAGAGAGGCTACTAATTTTAATCAAACAAGAGTAAGAGCACCAAACCATTGTGCACAGGAACAAGAACAAGTTGCTCAGTACCAAGCACTAATCTGTCTTCTCAATATTAATTTTTCTTCTCTAGATTTTAATTTAATTTCTCAAAAACTTCCTTGACTGTTTTTCTTACAGGGGGTTTCTCATTAAACATTAACAATTTACATTCCACTGATGAATCATTGCATTTAGAGCAATCAGATTTATTCTTTAGAAGTAGTTGCATTAATTAGGAAAGTCATGTTTTTTCCTTCATACTTAATGGTCATATGAGAAGTCACAATTATACTTATTAAAAGAATACAAAAACAAACCAGCCCATTTCCAGAAACATACTGCATTCCTCCAGAGGATGGACGCCTTGCACCATCCACCTCAGTAGGGCCTTACCATTGCATGAGTCAGGGGAGGGGCTCAGCACCTTGGCCCATTTATTGACTGGGTTATTTGGTTTCTTTGGTGTTAATATTTGGTGTTCTTTATATACCCTAGAGGCTAGTGCTGTATCTGATGTGCATGTAGTAAAAATTTACTCACATTCTGTAGGCTCTCTATCCACCTTGCTAATTGTTTCTTTTGCTAAGAAACTTTTCAGTTTTAATCCATTCCATTTATTGATTCTTGATTTTAATTCTTGTGCTATAGGACTCTTATTAAGGAAGTCAGGCCCTAATTGGACAGGATGGATATTTGGACCTACTTTTTCTCCTAATAGGTGCAGGGTCTCTGGTTTAATTCCTAGTTTCTTGATCCACTTTGAGTTGTGTGCATGGTGAGAGATAGGGGTTTAATTTTATTTTGTTGCATATGGATTTCCAGTTTTCCCAGCACCATTTGTTGAAGAGACTATCTTTTCTCCAATGTATATTTTGGAGCCTTTGTCTAATATAAGAAAACTGTAGTTATGTGGGTTTGTTTCTGTGTCCTCTGTTCTGTACCATTGGTCTACCAGTCTGTTTTGGTGCCAATCCCATGCTGTTTTTGTTACTATTGCTTTGTAGTATAGTTTAAGGTCCGGTATAGTGATGCCACCTGCCTCACTCTTCCTGCTAAGAATTGCTTTAGCTATTCTGGGTCTCTTATTTTTCCAGATGAATTTCATGACTGATTTTTCTGTTTCTATGAGGAATGTCTTCGGGATTTTGATTGTCATTGCATTAAATCTGTATAGTGCTTTTGGTAGTATAGCCATTTTCACAATATTAATTCTGCCTATTCAAGAACAAGAGAGATCTTTCCATCTTCTAAAGTCTTCTTTAGTTTCTCTCTTAGTGTTCTCTAATTTTTATTGTAGAGGCCTTTCACCTCTTTCATTAAGTTGATTCCCAAGTATTTTCTTATGCTATTGTAAATGAGGTAGCATTCCTGGTTATGGAACCAACATTTAACATAGCTATTCCTCTCCTCAGACTATACCCAAAGGACTTAAAAACAGCATACTACAGGGACACAGTTACATCAATGTTTATAGCAGCACAATTCACAATAGCTGTGGAGCCAACCTAGATGTCCTTCAGTGGATGAATGGATAAAAAATGTGGCATATATACACAACGGAATTTTACTCAGCATTAAAAAAAAAACATGGCATTTTCAGGTAAATAGATGGCATTGTAGAATATAATGCTAAGTGAAGTCAGCCAATCCCAAAAAAACAAATACCGAATGTTTCCTCTGATATAAGGAGGTTGACTCATAGTGGGAATGGGAAGGAAAGCATGGGAGGAATAGATGAATTCTAGATAGGGAAGAGGGGTGGGAGGGAAAAGGAGGGGACAGGGGATTAGCAAGGATGGTGGAATGTGATAGACGACATTATACAAAGTATATGTATGAAGACTTGAATTGGGTATCAACGTACTTTATATAAAAACAGAGATACAAAAATTGAGGTATATATGTGTATTAAGAATTGTAATGCAAAAAAAAAAAGAATAGCATTACCTTAGATTAGGTAGAGGGAAGTGAAAGGAGGGGAAGGCAGGGGATGTGGGGATAAGAAAGATAGTAGAATGAAACAGACATTATTACTGTATGTATGTATGTGACTGTATGACCAATGTGATTATACAATATGTATACTCAGAAAAATGAGAAATTATATCCCATCTATGTATGATATATCAAAGTATATAAGTGAAAATGTGCTAATCACTCTTATTAATAATACTAATTTATCACAAGGATATTATGCTTTTTATAAAAAAATTGTAATAATTGTGACTGACTAAAGATATCCTTCAGCATTTAGATCTTTGAAAATTTTATCTTTTATTTTTCAACATACATTATAGATCCACCTTTATTCTGGTAAAACAAAAAGTTAAGAAAGGAAAAAAAGCGGTAGTTTTCCTCATTTCCCTTTCAGAGGATTTGTCACTGATATACAGAAATGCCTTTATTTTATAGGTGTTGATTTTATATCCTGCTAATTTGCTGAATTCGTTTACTAGTTCTAGAAGTTTTCTGGTGGAATTTTTTTGGGTCTTCTAGGTATAGAATCATATCATCAGCAAATATTGCTAATTTGAATTCTTCTTTTCCTATTTAACTTCTTTCATCTAATTGCTCTGGTCAGTGTTTCAAGAACTATATTAAAGAAAAGTCATGAAAGAGGGAATCCATATCATGTTCCAGATTTTAGAGGGGATATTTTCAATTTTTATCCATTTAGAATGATGTTGGCCTGGGGCTTAGCATAGATAGTTTTACTATGTTGAGATATGTTCCTGTTATCCCTGTTTTTTCTGGTGTTTTGAAGAACAAAGGGTGCTGTATTTTGTTGAATGCTTTTTCTGCATCAATTGAGATGATAATATGATTCTTTTCTTTAAACCTATTGATGTGATGAATTACATTTTTTGATTTTTGTATGTTGAACCAACCTTGCATCCCTGGGTGCACTATCTTTTTGATATGTTTTTTGTATTTGATTTGCCAGAATTTTATTGAGAATTTTTGCATTTGTGTTTATTAGAGATATTGGTCTGAAGTATTCTTTCTTTGATGTGTCTTTTCCTGGTTTTGGAATCAGGATGATTTTGGCTTCATAGAATGAGTTTGGAAGTGCTCTCTCTTTTTATATTTCATGAAGTAATTTGAGGAGTATTGGTATTATTTCATCTTTAAATGTCTTATAGAACTCAGCTGTGTATCTGTCTGGTCCTGGGCTTTTCTTGGTTGTTAAACTTCTGATTGGCATCTTCTATTTCATTGCCTGAAATTGATCTGCTTAAATTGTGTACATCATCCTGATTCAACTTGGGTAAGTTATATTACTCTAGAAATGTGTTGGTGCCTTCAATATTTTTTATTTTATTGGAGTAGAAGTTTTCAAAAATAATTTCTAATTATCTTCTGTATTTCTGTAATGTCTGTCATGATATTTCCTTTTTCATCATATATGTTAGAAAGTTGAATTTTTTCTCTCCTCTTTGTTAGCATGGCTCGGGGTTTTTCAATTTTATTTATTTTTTCAAAGAATCAATTTTTTGTTTTGTCAATTTTTTCAATTGTTTCTTTTGTTTCAATTTGATTGATTTCAGCTTTGATTTTAATTATTCCCTGTCTTCTACTGCATTTGGTGTTGATTTGTTCTTTTTCTGGGGTTTTGAGATGTAATGTTAGGTCATTTCTTTGTTGCCTTTTTCTTCTTTTAAGAACTGAACTCCATGCAGTGAACTTTCCTCTTAGTACTGCCTTCATAGTGTCCCAGAGATTTTAATTCACTTCTATGAATTTTTTAATCTCCTTAATGTCTTCTGCAACCCATTATTCATTCAGTAGCATATTATTTAGTCTCTAGGAGTTGGAGTAGCTTCTATTTTTTAATTTTTATCATTGATTTCTAATTTCATTCCATTATGATCTGATAGAATGCAGGGTAGTAACTCTGCTTTTTTATATTTGCTAACAGTTACTTTGTGTTATAAAATATGGTCTGTTTTAGATAAGGATCCATGTGCTGCTGAGAAGAAAGTGTATTCGCTTATTGAAGGATGTAATATTCTATATATGTCAGTTAAGTCTAAGTTATTTATGGTATTATTGAGTTCTTTAGTTTCTTTGTTCAGCTTTTGTTTGGAAGATCTATCTAGTTATGAAAGAGGTGTGTTAAACCCACCCAGAATTATTGTGTTGTGGTCAATTTGACTCTTGAACTTGAGAAGAGTTTGTTTGATGAAAATAAATGCTCCATTGTTTGTGGCATATATATTTATAATTGTTATATCTTGTTGGTGTATGGTTCCCTTGAGCAGCAGGTAGTGTCCTTCTTTATCCTTTTTGATTGACTTTAGCTTAAAGCCTACTTTATTTGATATGAGAATGGAAACCCTTGCTTACTTCCGCAGCCCATGTGCGTGGTATGATTTTTCCCAACCCTTTACCTTCACTCTGTGGATATCTTTTTCTATGAGATGAGTCTCTTGGAGGCAGCATATTGTTGGGTCTTTTTTTTAAATCCCAATCTGCTAGTCTATGTCTTTTGATTGGTGAGTTTAGGCCATTAACATTCAGCATTATTTTTGAGACATGATTTGTATTCAATAAAATAAATAAAATAATTATTTTATTTATTTTATAAAAAAGTATTTTTTGTTTATTTTTTTTTATTTTATTGACTTGGTTTCTCCTTTGATTAGTTTCTCCTTGAGTGTAATACCTCCCTTTGCTGATTTTCATTGTTGTTTTTCATTTCCTCTTCATGCAATATTTTGCTGAGGATGTTCTGTAGTGCAGGCTTTCTAGTTGTAAATTCTTTTACCTTTTGTTTATCATGGAAGATTTTTATTTCATCATCAAATCTAAAGTTTAATTTTTCTGGATATAAGATTTATAAGAAAATGGGCATCCATTTTCTTTAAGAGCTTGGTATATGTTGTTCCAGAATCTCCAGGTTTTGAGGGTCTGGTTGAAAAATCTGCTGACGGGGCTGGGGATGTGGCTCAAGTGGTAGTGCGCTTGCCTGGCATGCGTGCGGCCCGGGTTTGATCCTCAGCACCACATACAAACAAAGATGTTGTGTCCGCCAAAGACTAAAAAATAAATATTTTTAAAAAAAACTGCTGAGATGCAAATTGGTCTCCCCCTATATGTGATCTGATTCCTCTCTCTTGTGTCTATTAAGATTCTATCCTTATTCTGTATGCTAGGCATTTTCATTATAATGTGCCTTGGTGTAGATCTGTTGTTATTTTGTACATTTGGTGTTCTGTAAGCTGTAAGCCTCTTGTATTTGGTTTTCCAATTCATTCTTCATGCTTGGGAAATTTTCTGACATTATCTCATTGAAGAGATTGTGCATTCCTTTGGTTTGAAACTCTGTGCCTTCCTCTATCCCAATAACTCTTAGAGTTGGTCTTTTGATGCTGTCCCATAACTTTCTGAACTCCTTCTCTGACATTTCCCCAACTGCACTGTCCATGGATTCTGTTATTGTAGTTTCCTGGTTTGTTTGGGGTCACTTCTCCCTTGTTTTTTGATGTTGTCTATGTGTCTTCCTTTCTTGCCGTGTGGATCTGAGGTAGTACAGTTTGTACCCTGTACTCTTGTAGTTTCTGTGCAGATTATCTGTACCTCACCTTAGTGTTGGGCTTCCTGACCCTGCTGGTGTCCTACAATAGATGCTACTGCAACTATAGGTAGTGGCGGCAATAGCAGGAGGTGACTCAAGATACAAGTGGAAGTGCCCCAAGATGGATGCAGTGTCTTTCAGAGATGAGGCTGAAAAGGTGGGCCTTATACTGGCTTTGGGATACCTGCTCTGAGATGCAGCTGCTTCTAGGCCCTGTCTGCTCTCACAAGGTAGATGCTACTGTGTGGGGAAGACTATGGCAATGGCTGCAGTGACCCAACATGGAAGTATGTTAGGCGTGGGCTCCAAGGTGGTGGGGATGGACCTGGGCCTATTTTGGGCCTGGGCTCCCTCCCAGGTCAGTGGAGGCAGTCCTGGGCTGGGCCTGAACTCCCATGTATGTGTGCTGGTGTGGGTCATAGCTTCTTTTATCAGTTCATCTGTTGAAGGGCACCTAGTTTGCTTCCATAATTTAGCTATTGTGAGTTGAGTTGTAAACATTTATGTGGCTGCTTCAGTATAGTATGTTGATTTTATGTCTTTTGAGTATAAACCTAGGAATGGGATGACTGGGTCAAATGGTAGTGCTATTCCAAGTTCTCTTAGGAATCTCCATAGTGCTTTCCATACTGGTGGTGGTGGTTCTTCTTTTGTTTGTTTTGGTACTGGGGATTGAACCCAGGGGAACTTAATCTTTAAGCCACATCCCTCACCCTTTTAAAAATATTTTATTTAGAAATAGAGTCTTGTGCTAGGTTGCATAGGGCCTTACTAAATTGCTGAGGCTGACCTTGAATTCATGATTCTCATGCCTAAGCCACCAGAGCCACTGGGATTACATAGCTGCTGGTATTATAGGAGTGTATCACCATGCCTGGCTGTTGTTCTTTTTAAGTGTTGAGCTATTAGCTATTGAGGGGGGACAGACAGAGTGAAAGGCAGAGTTTAGAAAATTTTAACATTATTAAAGCTACTTAGAATACAACATGCAATGGTGAAATGGATGAAGTGAGAATGGGGAGTTGAAGTATTAAAAACAGTATCTGGAAGTTGTTTGATGAATGCTCCAGAATTCACTTCCACTCTCCAAAGAAATAAGGAGGGGCTGGGATTGTAGCTCAGCGGTAGAGTGCTCACCTAGCACGGGCGGGACCCAGGTTCGATCCTCAGCATCACATAAAAATAAAGGCATTGTGTTGTGTCTATCTACACCTAAAAAATTTTTTAAAAAATTTAAAAAGAAATAAGGAAACAAAGATACTATTTTTAAAGGTCCAGGCCTCCATACAACAAAGAGTAAAAGGACATGCTTCCTAGAATGACTTATGAGTCAATTGTCCAGGACATTTTGCTTTATTCATCCCACTAGCAAATACCTCAAGTGTAAATAATGTGAAGTTGTAAAGAAATGAACATCTATTTTATACTAACTCTAATTACCATTGTTACTGAGTAAAGAAAAACCAAGGGAATCCTTGATGAATCAATCCTCTTGGTTTTAGACATTGTTTTAGTCTGCTTTTTGCTGCTGTGACTAAAATAATTAAGAACAATTTTACAGGAGAAAAAGTTTATTTGGGGACTCATATTTTCAGAGGACTCAGTCATCCAGCTTCATTCCTCTGGACTCTAGGTGAGGCAGAACAACATGGAGGAAGAGTGTGGCAGAGAAAGTGGCTCACACGATCAGGAAGCAGAGACTGATACTTCACATGTCAGATACAAAATATGTACCCCAAAAGCATACCCTCCAATGCCTACCTCCTCCAGTTGCAACCTACATGCCTTCAGTTACCACCCAGTTAATGCCCATCAGGGGATTAATTCACTGATTGGGTTAAGGTTCTCATAACCCAATCATTTTTTCCTCTAAACCTCCTTTCATTGTCTCACACATGAGATTTTGGAGACACATCACTTCCAAACCATAACAAACATATTCCTTCCTCCCCATTATGTAGCAACAACCCTTAATTTTACACAGTAATAAGAGTTAGTTTGACCCATTGATATGTAAATTCCTTTCTTTACCTGATGCTCCATTACTATGAGGATTTGGAGTGATCAGGTGGTAGCTATAGCTTCATGTTTAGTAGAACCCAATCTGTGTGACTTACTGGATGCCTGCCCTCTTGAAACCCAAGATATCTAATCTGGCAAAATCTGAAGTTTCAGGGATGATAAGTACATACTCTGAAAGTGTGCTACTGAAATTTATGGTGTGAGAAGATATTCTAGTCAGCCTTTAAAGAAAGAATGAAGTTGGGTGCAGTGGCACCAGCCTCTAATCCCAGCAGCTCGGGAGGCTGAGCCAGGAGAATCGTGAGTTCAATGCCAGTCTCAGCAAAAGCAAGGTGCTGAGCAATTCAGTGAGACCCTGTCTCTAATAAAATACAAAATAGGACTGGGATGTGGCTCAGTGAAGTGCCCATGAGTTCAATGCCTGCTACAAAAGAAAAAAAAAAAAAGGAAAAGAAAGGAAGAAAGAATGGGCTCCGTCCCATCTAAAATTTGTTTTGAATAACAAGATTAATGACACCATACTTATACCAAGAAGGTATGACTTATTACTTACATGATGAGGCTTTTAGGGGAGAGAAGAGGAGCTTCCCAAGTTGGTCTGAAAAAAAAATTACTTGAGAGGATGAAGAAAGAATGCTGGCTTTGGCTTTTTGTTGTGGCTAGGGAATGGGACCATGATGATGGTAATGATGCATAGATAGGGTCTTACATGATTTGAACCTCATACTGGTGCCAAAGGAAAGATTACCTTGGATTTCTTTTTAGCTTTCCCAGATGTAGTAAAGAGGGTGAAGCTTAAAACTCTCAGCAACCAAATATCAAAAAATGGAACCAGAATCCTTTTCACAGGAGCCAATCTGATTTTTATTTTTTGTTTCTCAATTCATGAAATCTAGATTCGGGTGACATCACCTAAATACCAGTATTTAGCTCAGTGCATATGCCAGATCCTAGAGGAGAGTGGAAAGAAAGTGCTATCCTGTGGATAGCATTGCACCTGAGCTGATACATTAATTGACTTGTTCCACCTGGCTAAATCCAAACCTACAGTAGATGTTGGTGAATGCTATAATTTGTATCTTAAATGTCCCACAATGTAGTCCCCAGCTTGTACCTATTAGGAGGTGGTGGAACCTTTAAGAGGAAAGCACAGTAGGAGATCATCAGGTCTTTGGGAGTGTGACCTTAAAAGGGATCTTTGGGGCCCTGGTATCTTTCTCTTTTACTTCCTCACCGTGATATGTGCAATTTTGTTCCACTAAACATTCCCACCATGATGTGCTGCAACAGGTCCCACTGATTATGGGATGAAACCTCTAGAACTGTCAGCTAAAATAAATCTTTTATCTTTATAATTTGATTATCTCAGATTTTTTATAGTAATGGTACAAGGAGTGGGTTCTATGCCATTACTATATACCTGACAATGTGGAATAACATTTGGAATTGGCTTATGGGATGGATTTAGAAATTTTTGGAGAATTAACCTATAAAAATCCTAGAATGCTGTAAGCAGGAGACACTGGTAGGGGCTTAGGAGACTATAATACTGATAGGAAATGTGAATTAAAAAGACAATAATGATGAAGTTTCAAATGTAAATGAGGATTCTATTGGAAATTGGTTTAGAAACCATCATCATTACACCATGATAAAGCATTTTTCAACATTTGTCCATTCCCTGAGATTTCATGGGAGGAGGAACTTAAAGGTGATGAACTAGTTTAATTGGTAGAAGAGAGTTTAAGACAGCAAAGCATTTAGGCAGTGGCATGGGTATTACTGGCTGCTTTTAGCAAAATTTACAGTGAGAATTGGGAACAAAAAGGAACAAAGCTGAAAGATTTGAAAAATTTGAAGCTTGACAAAAAAGAACACTTGTAAATGTGTGTCCAAAGAAGGGGTTTTACACCAGGACAATAAGAAAGATGCTTTGAGAGCATTTCAGGGGATGCTAAAATACAAATCTGTTTCAAAAACTTTTGAGACAGAGCTCCAGGATTCCCTATGCACTCAAAAGGATTCATTTTCCCATGGTCAGCCAATGAGTCATTAAGAGGCCATTGAAATCTGTGGTTCAAGCAAGACCAGATAGAGCTTACTCTGGTGGCAGACATTGGAATTATTCATGTGTTGCTGGTTTTTCAGACATGCATAATGCAAGAATTATAGGGTCATGGGGACTTCTGTGATTCCAAAGGAAAGCCTAGGAAGCTAGTCAGTATGTTATAGAGTCAGTGCCACTGCAAGCAGCTCCTGTCAGGGTAATGAGTGGATTGTTAAGAGTGAAACCAAAGCTACAATGGAGACTCCAACAACAGAGATGCCAGTGATATGGAATGCTTCCCAAGGGAAGCTGCAGGCAGCATGAGAAACCTGCCCAATAAGAGAAGCCATGCAAACTGCAGATAACAAAGCCATAGAGGAAGGAATGCTCAAGCCCTTTCAAGTCTATATCCCATCATAATATGCTCTGGATGCTGGACATGGAGATTTGTGATTTATTTATGATTTAACATTTACCCTACAGAATTTCAGTCTTGCTTTGGTTTCCTTGCTATTTTCCTGTTCCTCCCTTTTGGAATAAAAATGTATCCCCTATACCTGTTCCATCATTGCATCTTCAAGGTATATAACTTTTTTGGGGTACTGGGGATTGAACTTAGGGGCACTCGACCACTGAGCCACATGCACCTATTTTGTATTTTATTTAGAGACAGGGTCTCACTGAGTTGCTTATAATCTTGCTTTTACTGAGGGTGGCTTAGAACTCACAATCCTCCTGCTTCAGCCTCCCAAGCCACTGGGATTACAGGTGTGCGCCACCATGCCTGGCAAGGTATGCAACTCGATTTTGATTTTTAAAAGGGCTCACAGTTGAGTCTCAGAGAGTCTATGGACTTGGACTTTTGAGCAATACTGAAAGAGTTAAGATTTTGTGACTCTGGTATTTTGCATTGTGAGATGGACATGAATCATTTTTAAAATTAATTTATTTTAATTGGATATATATGACAGCAGAATGCATTTTGATTCATTATACACATTGCAGCACAACTTTACATTTCTATGGTTGTACACAATGCAGCATCACACCATATGTGCAGTCATTCATGTACCTAGGGTAATGATGATAAGTCATCCCTATCCTCAATTGAAAGATATTCTGTAGTTCACTCTCCAACACATACACAAGTATTAATTCGAAGTAACTTCTTATATTCTATTTGTATCACCTTATTGCTTTGGCAAACCACATAAGCAGTGTCATTGAGTAAATATAACTTTGATAGTCTAGGCCACTGGCACATCAGTAGAATCACATGAGTTTGTATCAATCATATACAAACAAGGTTGCACTGGTCAGAGTATACATGTATGAAAGAGTCTGAGTTTATTATCCACGTCCCTGGGAATTTTCTGTTTCTGTAGAATGTATATAGGGATGATAGACCTCATGTGGGCCAGTCATCCTCTGCTGCCACTTGACTCAGGTGGACGGAACTTATTTGCAAAGCTGTGAAGCTAGAGCTGGGGGTATGTGCAGCATTATCTGCTTCCCATTCCTATGCCTCCCAGGGTCTCAGGAGCTCTGACCCTGTTACTGACATTGTTGCTCTCCTTCCATGGCCATTCAAAGTCTGTTTATCCTAATCCAGTAGTCAGTACCTTATCAATTAATCTGTCCATTTCTACACCCAGACATTTTCAAATGTATCAAGGGTTACATGGACTATGGTACAATGGTAAGACTTTCAGTTATGCATGACATCTTTTATTTTTGATGAAGTTTGACACCACAGGGGTAATCTAGGCTTAACAGATTCCACCAACAGATCATTATCTTTGTAACCTGTGATGCACCATGCTCAATAACTGAAGCCAGGTGATATTAGAAGCAACAGGTTGGAGTCACACTCACTTTGTTGTGGAACTAAGATTGATAGGAAAAAAGGAGGAATGGTTGGAAATTTTCAATATGGAATCACTGATACAGAAGGCTGATCTCCCTGTTCTGTTCTCTGACTCCTTCTGCTATGATTTGGATACGAAGTATCCCCATAAAGATTCACATGTTGAAGGTTTGGTTCTCCATGTAGAAATGTTCAGAGGTGGGGCTTTTTGTGAAGTGATTGGACCATGTAGTCTTTTAACCTTATCAGTGGATTTATCCCTTGATGAATTAATAATTCAGTGCCATTATTGAGAGATGGAGGAAACTGTAGTTGGTGGAGCCTAATTGGAAGAAATCAGTCACCTAGGTGCCTTGGAATGGTATTTCTTGTCCCCAACCTCCTCCTCCTCCTCCTTCTTCCCTCACTGTCTCTCTCACTCTTTGTTTTATTCACACACACACACACCCTCTATCCTTGATATATGCAGCTTTGCTCTTCTATGCCCATTCACCATGATGTACTGCCTCACCACAAACCCCAAAACAATGGAATCAGCCTACCATGGACTGAAACCTCTGAAACTATGAGCCAAAATAAATATTTTCTCCTCTAAGTTGCTTTTATCAAGTATTTTGTCATAATGATAAACAGCTAACTAGCACACCTTCTATCCTGATTTTCCCCAAGTGACCATTCAAAAGGATATATTCCCTTGCAGAGAAGAGACTCACATAATGAGTCTGACTATGATGTCTAGTCCACAATTCTGACAACAAGGCTGAAAACACACTCTACTCTTGATGATGCTAGCAGCCTTAGCATGAAATGCAATTACATGGCATTCCCATGAGCAGCATGCATTGGAGGATTGTAAGTGGTATAAACAGCAAAACTCAGACTCAAGTGTTTTCCATGGTGTGACAAGAATCTGCCACATAGAAACATCGACTTCATGGCTGGAATAGGCTTCAATGCTTGTTACACACCAGAAGAAGCCACAAGATGGCAGCAGAGAACATAAGTAAGCCTTCATCAGGTGTGGTCAGGGCTCAAAAGTTGTTATCACCTATTAACAGGAAACAAATGGAGTTATTTTGAGCCCATTGGCTTATGGTGGCAAGTTCACTTGCCTAACCCAATAATAAATTCAAGTAACACTTGTAGAAATAGGTATATGCAAGCCCAGTTGACCATGTTGTTTGATTTAGGCTTTTGTGAGAGTGGACACTTTCCATAGGCATACACATGGATTACATAACTGTCCTGTCTGGTTGCAACAATGGCTTTCCAGAGTTTGTGGCCTCACATACAAATGTCTTTTATATGTCATATATATATATGTCGTTATACTCCACGAATTCAATCATGACAGCTAAGCTGTCAGCCATAACTCAAGAATCAGTGAAAATACAACATACCATTTCCTTGGGAATATTGTCTTAGGCAGGAATGGCAGCATTCAAATCATCCCATTTTGTTGATTGGTCATCACTGTGGTG
The DNA here is from genome assembly GCF_964194105.1 of Spermophilus citellus. Classification (NCBI taxonomy): domain Eukaryota; kingdom Metazoa; phylum Chordata; class Mammalia; order Rodentia; family Sciuridae; genus Spermophilus; species Spermophilus citellus. The sequence continues at coordinate 104,798,979 of NC_138190.1, forward strand.
AAGTCTTCCAGGATTGTCATTAGGCTTGACTGACTCCTTATGCCTAGTGACATCATTAGCTTTTATTTTGGCTGAGCCATCAGTAATCCAAAGCCAACCATCCTTGGGGTATTTTTGGAATGTGGTCACCAGGTAACTAAGGGCTTCTTTTCTGAGTGAGCAAGGGGAAATGCAACATCCTCTAAAGGTATGCAGCATTTTTATATAACAAGGACACAATTGTGGAACGAGATTTACCTCTCTCTTAATTCCGTGTTTCCATTTAATTAAAAAAAATCCTGTGGGGCTCTTCCAATTTTGTTAATAAGTTAGTGGAACAAACCCCAGGTGGGAATGTCTGGGTGGAGTGTTACCAGACAGTCCTGAGTAAGACACTCATTCTCCAGAGCTGCCCAATAGCCTTTTGGTAGCTATTTCCCAAATAGAGTATTGTGGATGGCCCAGCTGGGGAGGTGATGATTTTAGAACACATAAGAAGCACTTTTGGGTGAAGTTGGTCAGTCTTTGGTAAAGTCTCAAGTCAGCACAGTCATTAGAAGCAGGCATCTATAGTTCCAAGGAACCCCTGGAGTTTTTACAAGCCCATTGCCTTCCCCAGCTTGTCTTCTACAACTGTACCCTAAGTGGGCAAACAACTGAGTGTACCCTGTTAAGTTTGCTAGATTTTCTGCTCAACACATAAATAACATGCCACAAACTATCTGGATGAACTACATATTTTCCACAATAACCAAACAGTTAAATGAAGTGCAGGGCTTCTCTTTAGGTAGTAGTGAGACATAGAGTAATTCTCTCTTATTATCTTCAAAATTGATCTTTGAGTCTCTGCCAACATCACTCTCAAAAATTTCACTTGGGGTGGCTGGTCTCTATATCTTATCAGGATTAATAAGTCACTTCTTGGCTTTCATGTAGTAGTCAATAAACAGCCACTGCTACCTATTCTTTACTAGGGCCTACCAGCATGATATCATCAAAGTTTTGGAAACAAGTCATCCAAGAAGAGAGAAAGACTTGTTCCATATGTCTGCATACTCACTGGTAACAAAAAACAGTAAAATCAAAGTTCCCCAGATGGAGCATGTTAATCATGCATTTAAGACTGTGACTCTAAGAGTTACAGAAACAATAGCTGAATTCACTTGACAGTAATTCACCATAACTGTCCACCTCTCATTAGCCTTTTTCACTTCACATGCAAGGGGTCTTTTGTAAAGAAAGAATCTTTCAGTACTTCTGTTGCCTTCAAGGTCTTCATCAAGGCCTTGACTACTGAAATTGTATATTATTTATATAGTATATTATGGGAGAAAACTGAAAGTCTAGCTATTGTTTTTAGAGTAATCTTCCCACTATCACTACCTTACACAATTGTCTTTACAATTGGGAGAATCTTGCCTTGATTTTTTGAATACTCACAGTACCTGTATATAAAACAGCAATATAAATTATGCATCAAGCATTAAGTGTAATAGCAGTGGAGCATAACTGGAGGATAAATGGCTGCACACAGATAGTTATAATTAATTCCCTTCACCATTTTACTGCATTTTCAAATCCATCTAAATAAACAGTGGCCCTTGCCCCTCAAGAGAACCTGATATGACAATATTTTGAATATTGGCATTGAAATAAACCACCATACATTTCATCTATCTTTACCCTCTGCCTCATTGTATCCTTACAAAGTCATGACCTCCTCTCGCCACTGGGTATAAGAAACCTTGATATAACTCCTAAGTCTCCTTTCTTCATATCAGGAATCAGGAGCTTAGGATCAGGCCATGGAAGTGCTGAAGGAGTAACCTGTCCTATGATAGTGATTTGGTTTTCACTTCCTCTTGTAGAGACATGGCTCTCTATGGAGCAATCTGTCTGTACAAAGACACATTCTGTTTCAATTTGATAGACAACTTCCTATGACCCTTCTCTCTACCTGTAAAACTTCTATCTGGACCAAATGCTTCAGTGCTTAACACATTAATCTCTTCTTTGAGAAACCCCTATGTTAGAGCCAAATACACATTGACTAGTGGTTAGTTCCCTTAATAAGGAATTTTTTATTGGTTGTTCACAACATTACAAAGCTCTTGACATATCATATTTCATACATTAGATTCAAGTGGGTTATGAACTCCCATTTTTACCCCAAATGCAGATTGCAGAATCACATCGGTTACACATCTACGTTTTTACATACTGCCATATTAGTGACTGTTGTATTCTGCTACCTTTCCTATCCTCTACTATCCCCCCTCCCCTCCCCTCCCATCTTCTGTCTCTACCCCATCTACTGTAATTCATTTCTCTGCTTGTTTTTTTTCCCCATTCCCCTCACAACATCTTATATGTAATTTTGTATAACAATGAGGGTCTCCTTCCATTTCCATGCAATTTCCCTTTTTTCTCCCTTTCCCTCCCACCTCATGTCTCTGTTTAATGTTAATCTTTTCCTCCTGCTCTTCCTCCCTGCTCTGTTCTTAGTTGCTCTCATTATATCAAAGAAGACATTTGGTATTTGTTTTTTAGGGATTGGCTAGCTTCACTAAGCATAATCTGCTCTAGTGCCATCCATTTCCCTGCAAATTCTATGATTTTGTCATTTTTTATTGCTGCATAGTACTCCATTGTGTATAGATGCCACATTTTTTTATCCATTCATCTATTGAAGGGCATCTAGGTTGGTTCCACAGTCTAGCTATTGTGAATTGTGTCGCTATAATCATTGATGTGGCCGTATCCCTATAGTGCACTCTTTTAAGGTCCTCAGGGAATAGTCCGAGAAGGGCGATAGCTGGGTCAAATGGTGGATCCATTCCCAGCTTTCCCAGGAATCTCCAAACTGCTTTCCAAATTGGCCGCACCAATTTGCAGTCCCACCAGCAATGTACAAGTGTACCCTTTTCCCCACATCCCCGCCAACACTTATTGTTGTTTGACTTCATAATGGCTGCCAATCTTACTGGAGTGAGATGGTATCTTAGGGTGGTTTTGATTTGCATTTCTCTGACTGCTAGAGAAGGAATTTATTTTTATTCCCATCCTTTGTTTTCTCTGAGATTTTGGAAAACTTGCTTGGTTGAGGGTGGACCCCAAATCATCATTATTTTCATAGGTCCTACTTGCTACTATTCACCCTCTAAAATTATAACACTTCTTGTTCCCAACTGAATCTCTCACAGATTCTCATACTTTTGACAGTAATGGTGTCAGATGTGAACCTCCTTTGTCTCTTGGGTTCATCTTACTGCTCTGTTTGGGGTCATGATGCAGTTCTAGGGGATGGTTGTAGTTGTGCCTTTCTTCCAGGAATTAGCAGTGCTCCCCTTGTCTCATACTCTAGTAGAGGGCAACTTATTTGCAATCTGACCTCTCACTACTCTGTTTATTTATTAACTCATGTTCAAAAAGCAGACCATTAGCCTTCCACTTATTCTACCATTTGGGCAAACACATTTCCTCCTAGCTAGGTAGTTTCCTCATATTCCTAAATTAGCTCATGTGTCTCTTACCATTTCTGGTCCACTGAGTTATTATCTATATTGGTACTTTTCTGTGTGATTTCTTGCAGAAACCTGTCTACATTCAGGAGGGCATGAAGTTACTGTAAAGGAGATGACTAAGTAAGCAAGCATTTAATTTTGTCACACTCCACCAGTGCCAAAAGAATACAGCAAGATTCAATGGATCAGAACAAAAACAGTTTGTTACTTACAGCACAGCAGACAGCAGGAATATCAGCTTGGTAGTAACAGTTCACCTGTCCCCAAATTCCACTGTGTTTCACTGCAGGAGCAGATGATAGCTACAAACACTGGATTTCACTACAGCTCAGCAACCTGGTATGCATATTTAGTGCTTTTATATAGCAAGCAGTTATCCAGCCAGTTATTCTCCCCCAGAGAATGAGTGTTCTTACAGCAGTCCTGCTATGGTATCATCTCAATAATGTTCTTATATTCTCTTTAATTCCCATTCAAATCTTTAAGATTCCCTCTCACATATGTTCTCAGGATTTGTGCCAGTAATATTTGAGCCAGGTTTCCTCCCAAAGCAGGGGCTTCTCTTCCCTGGTCCACCTGTAATGAAAACTGGCATTGCCAATTGACTTGGTGGCAATGAGGGCATGGGTATTAAATGTGTCATCATGTAAGACTTCTGTGTTAGTAATATATCTTAAGGGTCTCCAAATATGGGAAATTTACATCCTCTAGCAAGTCAGAAGGAGAGATATTAAAGGACTGCTTCTGCTGATAGGTAAGGTAAAGGGGGATCTGATACCTCAAGATTCTCAGGTTCTCCATGCAAACTACCGTCTGTGGCCTCATGGATCTATTTTTCATGAGGTCCCTGACTTTTCCATAGGAAACCTCTTCAAGTCATGCATCCAATGGTATTTTGGAACTCTACCTTCTTTGTAATTAACTCCTGGCCTTGTACACATATACATTTTACACTCTGTAAGTATATAAGTTCAATGTATGTAAGTATACAGTTTCAATACTCTGTAATTTTCCATTGTTTTTGCCTCTACTTGATGAATACCCCATACCTTAATTCTTATAGTTCTATAATAAATTTGAAGGATGATAATCTATGTTCTCTTTTTTTCATGGTTATTTTTGTATACATGTTGCTATGGTTTGAATGTCCCCTCTAAAACTCATATTGAAATTTCATTGCCAGTGTGAAAGTATTAACAAGTGGGACTTATAAAAGGTGATTAGATCATGAGGGCTCTGCCCTTATAAATGGATTACTGTCATTCTCATGGAACGAGTTAGTTATCTCAGGTGTGGATTCCTGATAAAAAAGGATGAGTTTGACCCAATTTTCTTTGTTTAATGTATGCTCACTTGCCCTTTCATCATGTTATAATGCAGCAAGAAAGCCTTCATCAGTTGTAGCTCCTAGATCATGAACTTCCTAGCCTTCAGAACCATAAGCCAAATAAACTTCTATTATTTATAAATGATGCCACCTGTGGTATTCTGTTATAGCAGCAGAAAACAGACTATGACATATATCCTTCTGTATTTCCATGTGCCTGCACTGTCCAATATGGTGGTGACTATACACAAATAAATAGTTCAATTTAAAATGATTTTAAATAGAGCATATTAAATATTCAGTTTCTCAGCCAATCTAGCCATATTTCAAGTGCTTAATAGCCAGATAGTGAATATTGTAATGAGCAACACAGATATAGAACATTTTATCACAGAAATTTATATTATACAATGCTACAAAACATTTTTTTGAATCAGTTTGTCACTTTTTACAAACATGCACACTCAAACACAAAACTTGGTGGAATCGGGATTTTGTTTGAGTTTAATCTTTAGATCAGTTTGGGGACCTCGGATGCCTTTAATTGTGGGTCTTCCAATTCTTATGAACATTCCTGGGCCCAGTTCTTAGTATGCACAATTGATGTAAAAGAAGGCAAAAACACAGAGAAATAGGAACACAAAAGAGGATGCTTCATGTTTTCCATAATGTATTATCCAGAATATGCAGGATACAATAAAAAATTACCAGGCATGCAAAGCAGAAAAATGTGATCTATAATTAAGTAAATTAAAAACTAATAGAATATAATAGATATAGTTTGTCTATCATGTAATTCATTATTTTAAAGTGTACAGTTCAATAATTTGTAGTAAATTTACCAGGTGGAAAATAAATAAAACTAATCAATAGATGACACTTACATTGGAATCAGCAGGAATAATACAGAAGAAATGAACCCTATCAAATTATTTTACCTAATATGTAACTCTAGAACAGTATACCTAACACATTTTTCAAGTGAATATGAACCTTTTATTATATAAACTATATGGTAGACCAAAAAGAAACACTCATTGATGGGGCTGGGGTTGTAGCTCATTGGTAGAGTGCTTGCCTCGCATGCATGAGGCACTGGGTTTGATCCTCAGCACCACATAAAAATAAATAAATAAAATAAGGATTTTGTGTCCATCTACAACTAAAAATATTTTAAAAAAGGAAACACTCGGGGCTGGGGATGTGGCTCAAGCGGTAGCGCGCTCGCCTGGCATGCGTGCCGCCCGGGTTCGATCCTCAGCACCACATACCAACAAAGATGTTGTGTCCGCCGATAACTAAAAAATAAATATTAAAAATTCTCTCATGGGAGTTCATAACCCACTTGAATCAATCTGTGAAATACGGTATATTAAGAACTATGTAATGTTTTGAACAACCAACAATAAAATAATAAAAAAAAATTCTCTCTCTCTCTCTCTCTCTCTCTCTCTCTCTCTCACTCTCTCTCCTCTCTCACTCTCTCTTTAAAAAAAAAAGGAAACACTCATTGAGTTTCAAGGCTCACAAAAACAATGTAATTAAATGATAACTCAAGGATAATATAATACCTAGGAAATCTCCAAATATTTGGAAGTGAGATGAGCAATACCATTCAAAATATTCCACAAGTGAAAGAAGATACCACAAAGAAGAGTTTTTGATAGAAGTAACCAAGTGGTAGGCTGGGGTCAGCTAATACCAGCTCTAATGCCAGATTTGTTAAAATCTCTTCAACTCTGCTTTCATTGACTTTACATGACTATATTGAAATCAGTTATAGTGGGTTATTTTTACATCACAGAAATTGACAAATGCTTTTAAAAATGCTAAAAATCAAGCCTGTTCTCAACATTCCTTCCTCTTCCTCTGCCTTGGAGGAAGGGTTGTTAAACACATTCCAGCACCACTGAATTCACTAATGTGGCCATTCAGATTGAGGGTTTTCTGTGTGGAGATTTGTTTTTTTGTGTGTGTGTTTGTTTGTTTGTTTGTTTGTTTATTCATTTGGGTGCTTAACCACTGAGCCATATCCCCAGCCCTGTTTATGTCTTATTTTGAGATAGGGCCTTGCAAAGTTGCTCAGAGTTATCACTAAGTTACCGAGTCTGGCTTTGAACTTGCAATCATCCTGCCTCAGCCTCCAGAGTCACTGGGATTACAGGCATGTGCCACCAAGCCTGGCACTGTGTGGAGATCTTTCTATTATCTTTATTGAGATATAGTTTGTCTATCATGAATTAATTATTTCGAAGTATACAGTTCAATAATTTGTAGTAAATTTACCAAGTGGAAAAATATCACCATAAACTAATTTTAGAATATTTTCATCAGTTCAATATGTTCCTTTGTGCATATTTATTTTTCATCCCCATTCTTCCTTTTCCCTGCCAAGAAATCACTAATCTACTTCCTATCTTTATAAATTTTCCTTTTATGGATGGCATATGTATGATTATACAATATAGACAACATTGGGATTCTTTGTGTCTAGCTTCCCTCATTGAGCATAGTATTTTTGAAGTTCATCCATGTTGTAGTTTTCATTTTCAGCATATTCTCAACAACACTTGTTCTTTAAAGAACAACACATAGAAGATGAAAAAGACAACACACAAGATTAATTTAACCCCAAAAGCATTTGTTACTCTGGGTCTGAAAAATTAACCATTCTTTTCCCCCTTGAATTATTTGGGCAACTTTATCAACAAGTCAGTGATTATAATGTATAGACTGAGAAAGTTTTTTTTTATTCTTAATTTGATAAGAGTTTTTAAAAGTTTATTGTATTTTTCAAATGCTTTTCCTTGGTCTATTGAGATGACATTTATTTGATTTTTTAAATACTTTATTCTATGAACATGGTGTATGGCATTAATTGATACTCAGAAATTAAATAAACCTTGCATTCCTGGTGTAAATCCCACTTGGTCATGGTGTGTAATCCTTTTTATATGTTGCTGGGTTTCGTTTCCCAGTATTTTGCTGGGGACTTTTAACATGTGTGTTCAATAAGTGCCTGAACACTTATTAGTCTGTAATTTTCTTTATTTGTGATACCTTTGTCTGGTTTTGGTATCAGGATAATCTTAGCCTCACAGAATGAGTTGAAATGTGTTTCCCCATTTTTATTTTTGAGATATTTTGTGAATAAATTTTATTATTTGCTTTCTAAATATTTTATAGAGTTCACCAATGACACCATTGAGAGTTGGGCAATCTTTGCAGGAATTTTAAAATTACCAATTTAATGTCTTTACTTTTATAAGTATTTTCAGATTTTCTACTTATTGTTGAGTTATTTGTATCTTTCTAGGAAATTTCCCATTTCCTGTAGGGTAACTAATTCTTTGACATATAAGTGTTTCTAGAATTCCCTTATAATCTGTTTTATTTCTACAAGGCTTGTAGCAATGTCCCACCCCTTATTCATTATTTTATTGATTTAGAATGATTTATTATCCCTATTGTTCTTCTATTCTTATTCTCTATTTCATTTATGCCCACTCTAATCTCTGTTTCCTTTTCTCTTCTTGCTTTAAATTTAGCTGAGTCTTGGGTTGAGGTTGTGGCTCAGAGGTAGAGTGCTCGCCTAGTAAGGGCAAGGCCCTGGGTTCAATCCCCAGCACCACATAAAATTAAATAAATAAAGATATTGTGTCCAACTACAACTAAAACATATTTTTTTTAAAAATTAGCTGAGTTTTGTTTTTCCACTGAATCTGGCAAAATGGTTATAAATTTTATAACAAATGAACAAAAGAAAAACTAAATATATTAAAGAAACAAGCTAATTTGTTAAATGGGCAAAATATTGAATTAAGATTTATACCAAATATTTATATGAATGGCTTATCAGCACAGCTTATGATCCCCAACATAACAAATCCCTAATATATGCAAATCCAAACCACAATGAAGTACTAATTCACAACCACTAGATTGGGTATAATTTTCAAAGTAGCCAATGACAAGTATTGATGAACATGTGAAGAAAATGGAACTTTATATTCTGCAGTTTGGATTATAAAATTGTATAATCACATTGGAACCTCTTTGGCAGTTCTCAAAAAGTTTAATATTCAATTAATCTATGATTCAGAAATTCAACCCGTAGTTATATACTCCAGAAAGATAAAAATATATCCACATGAAATCTTGAACAAGAATTAAAAGAGCATTATATTTTAAATTTATTTTTTATTGATTATTTTTTAAATTGATTTTAAAAAATAAGTGACAGTGGAATACATTACAATTTTTATTACACATATACAGCACAAATTTTCATATCTCTGGTTATATATAAAGTATGTTGACACCAATTCATGTCTTCATAAATGTACTTTGGATAATGATGTACATCACGTTCCACCATCCTTGCTAACCCCCTGCCCCCTCACTTTCCCTCCCATCCCTCTTCCCTATTTAGAATTCATCTATTCCTCCCATGCTCCCCCTCCCTACCCCACTATGAGTCAGCCTCCTTATATCAGAGAAAACATTCAGCATTTGTTTTTGGGGGGATTGGCTAACTTCACTTAGCATTATCTTCTTCAAAGCCATCCATTTACCTGCAAATTCCATGATTTTATTCTCTTTTATTGCTTAGTAAAATTCCATTGTGTATATATGCCACATTTTTTTATCCATTCATCCACTGAAGGGCATCTAGGTTGGCTCCACAGTTTGGCTAAAATAGAATTATTTTTATAGTAGTCTAAAATCAGTAACCTCTTAAAGGTCCACCAACTAATGAAAGGATATATGAAATGTATTTAATGCATATAATGGAATATCACTTAGCAATGAAAAAGAACAAAGCATTGATGCCTGCTACAACATGGATGAATCCTGAAAACACATGTTAAGCAAAAAAAGCCAGTAACAAAAATATTGTATAATGAAATTTCTATGAAATATCCAGATTAGTCAGATTCATAGAGACTGAAAGTAATGATTACTAGAAGGCTAGGAATGGGGATGGGAAGGAACTTCCAAAGGCTATGGGGATTTGCTTTAGAGTGATTTTTTAAAGCTCTAATATTAGATAGTGGTAATATTTCTACAACTTTGTGCATATACTAAAAGCAACAATATTCTGTATGCAGTGACACATGACTTTAATCCAGGATCACAAGTTTGAAGCATTCTAGAAAGACCCTGTCTCAAAATTTAAAAAAAAGGACTGAGAATATAGCTCAGTGGTAAAGCATCCCTAGGTTCAATCCCAAATACCCACAAAAATATAATAATAATAATCATCATTATCATCATTTTAAAAAATATTGTATACTTTAAAAGTTTGGTTTTAGGATATGTAAATTAAGAAATAGATGAGACATGAAAAGGGCTGAGACATGTAATTACAGTTCTCCAACAGAAACCAAAGAATGGATGAAAAAAAAATGAAATGAAAGAAAAATACTTTAAAATGATGAAAGATATCAAACTATAGATTAAGATATGCTGCAAACTCCAAGAAAAATGTGTGCCGTGCGGGGGACGCCTGTAGCTTGGAGGTGAGTAAAATTGCTTGCCCCTGAGGGAAGGTGACAGAATGGGTGACCATTTCAAAAAACAATGTGTTCTTGTTTTGATTTATTTTGTTTTTGTTTCAAGCTCCCTAGCCCTAGAATTTTCTCAGGCAAACTGGGAAAAATGGTTGGCTCAAGGTTTGAAGTTGTTCGGCCCTGAGAAAGAGAAAATTGATACAACTATTCTCTGTTCCATTTTTGTTTCATTCTGTTTTGGCTTTGTTTTATGCTATCTTATTGGGTTGCGTTACCTTTATAGTAGATTAGAATCTAGTGAAAAACAAACCGAAAGACTGTTAAGTAAATTGTTAGAGGTCCAGACTATGGTAGAAAACATGTTAGGTCAAGCAAAAGAGAAGGTCTCTCGAGCTAGTCAGACAGAGGAAAATTTGAAGAAAGAAAGCTTAGAGGAAAAACAGCCATCAGGTGGAGAATTACAACAGGAGGCTGCTACTAACTCCGTTCTATCACCAGAGGGCGTAATTCAACCAACAGCTCCATCTACAGCTGAGCGGCCCTCAACTCCCGTAGTTGATGGACAGAATCCTGAGGCAGGACCCCAAAGATTAGCATGCCCTGTACTTGAGCAGGCAGGAGGGCAACGAATTCACCGTGCTTTAGATTTCAAAACAGTAAAGCAATTAAAGGAGGCTGTAACAACCTATGGTCCGCAAGCACCCTTTACCATAAGTATGGTGAATCTATTACCAACTTGGACATGACACCAGCAGATTGGGCTAACATGTGTCGATCTGTGCTAAATGGAGGACAATATTTGTTATGGAAGGTTGCCAATGAGGAATTTTGCATGGAGACAGCTAGGCGAAATGCAGCAGCTGGTTACCCTCAAAGAAATCTAGATATGTTATTAGGAAAGGGACCTTATGAGGGTCAAAGACAACAAATTGAATATGATCCTGGCGTATATGCACAAATTGCTGTAGATGCAGTTAGGGCATGGAAAACTTTACAGGGGCATGGAGATTTACAAGGTCAGTTTTCCGATGACGGGTAAGAACCATATGTTGAATTGGACATACCTAACAGGCACGGTCCCTAGCCACATTGCCTGTTGCTTAATTAAACAGAAGGGGGCAGATGCTAAGAGCCACAGCCAAGTAATATGATGCATGGCACTTTTGGTTGTAAGGTGACGCCAGCTAGCCATTGAGATGATATGATTGTGTTAAGATTTGCATTCATATGGATATTGGACTCCTGCTGTTCACCTCGGCCTGCTACGGGACTCCTGGAGAGTTCCCATTGGTTGGGGAAGTACAGTAGGAGGGAATTCCGGGGGAGGAACTTGTTTCCGGTTCCGGGAGAACGCAACCGCGTGGGTGGACCAGTTTCTTCCCGGACGTGTACGGGGTATTGGCGGCATTTTCAAAAATAAAGTTTTGTTCCTGCTTGAGTGGCTCGTGATTCTGTGCCCAGCCAGACTGCGGCAGTGTGCAAAGAAAAATCACACATAGGCACATTACAATAAAATTACTAAAAAGGGAAAAATAACATGGGAAAATTTCATAAAATCCACAGAAGAGTTTACAATAAGAAATAAGTGTTCAGAAGTCCAAAATCACCTTACCACTCCAAAGCCTGTGAAAGAATCATTGATATTTTCATTAGACTTGTTCCAGATCTCTGATAAAAAGAGGCTATCTGAGTGGGCATGGTATTTAAAACATCTCAGAGAAAAGAATACCTACAGAATCAGGACTTCTACATTTGAAGGAGGGGAATTGCTCAAATGATACTGGAGACTCAGATTATCAGAGGAAGATTCCCTCAGAACTGTGATTCATAATAATAATAATAATAGCCCTTCACATTTGAAGAAAAACTATAAAATTGAACCTCTTGTCTCTATTGAATCCACATATCCCTTCCCATATGGAGATCTTTTATTAGGGTGACAGAAACACCAAGGAGAATGAAAGATGCAATATGCTTCTCCATCCTTAGAACATCCTGTCTCCCTCTGTGTCCTTTAATGCATTCAGCTTAATAGGAAGTCAGTGGTAAAGGAGAAATGGAGTTGGTAGAACACCTGCTCCAGTGTATCAAAACAGAATATGGAGTATGGAGATGAGTGTTTCATCTATCCTTTACTTACCACCTGATTCTTCTTAAAATGTATACCATTTCAAATAAAACTTCTAAATGTTTCATATATTATGTCATTCTTTCATTCTCTATCAGTTAGTCTCATCCTCAGAAGCAGAATGAGCAGAATAATGAGATAAACAGATACAAAGAGTTTTAATACAAGGAAATGAAATGGGTATGAAGGCCTATGGAAATTCAAAATCTAGAGGACAATGTTTTAGTGAGTTTTTTGGCACTGTGACCAAAAGACCTGAAAAGAACAACAAAGAGATGGGAAAGTTTATTTTGGCTCACATTTTCAAAGGTTCAGCACATGATTGGCTGACTCCATAGCTTTTGGCTTGGTAAGGCAGAATATCATGGCAGAAGAGCATGGCAAAGGAAAACAGTTCAAGACATGGCAACCAGGGATCAAAGAGCTCTGTTCACTAGGGACAAAATATAAACCCCAAGGTCGTACTCCCAATGACCTATTTCCTCCAGCTACAATTTACCTGCCTACAATCACTTCCCATTTAGTCCATCAGTGGATTAATCTACTGATTGGGTTCCACCTCTCATAGTCTGATCATTTTACCTCTGAAAATTCTTGCATTGTCTCACATAAGTAAGACTCACATGCAGAAAGGGACTCAATAGGTATGTGCTGATGTAGTTATCAATGAGCTTTCAGGAAAGGACTATGCAGTGAAGGAAGAATGGTTGTTGACACAGGTTCTCTCTTGAATCTGACTCAGATAATGCCTAAATCTTCTTTTAAACACTTCCACAGATTAAATCAGGCCTATTAGAATAATATACCTTACTTGAGGTAAACTGATTAGAGACTTTGTACTGGCAAAGTCCATTCACAGAAACAAGCACAGTAGTGCTTGATTGAATAACTGGGAAAGGTGTGTATATACTACAAGATGGCCACTGCCTTCTCTTCTATCATAGTCTCACCTAACCAAGTTGAAACATTATATAACCATCACATTTTTAAATGCAATTAATAAAACAATAAATGTGACATAAATAATATCCACCAAAAGAAATAGAACTACAGAGATTGTATATATGATTAAAAACTTATTTCATGCTAAGGGAACCATTTATAGACTTAGATAGTGGTGTGACTAAACCAAAATATATTCCTTACAGCAGTGATGTCTAAAAATATAGGGTGGGTTAACCCCAGAAATCCATAATCTGTTCATTGAGATTCTAAAAAGCAAATATTACAATTTTATTGATATATGTATCCATTGCCTAAGTTAAAATTTTATGTGTTTCATACCACACAATATTATTTCCTTATAATGCATATGTAAACACATACTCAAACACAAAACATTTATTGCAATGAATTTTAACTTATGATTGATGATTGTGGGGCTATTTTTTTGTTATAAATATAGATAAATCTTTTGAAGTCATCTTCGAATACATTTTCTTGCAGTGTTTGATGATTAAGAATGTTTGCAAACCTCTTTTTGAAAGAGCTCATTCTCCATATGGCCCTCCCACTATAGTTGTTATTTTAGGACATATAAACCAGGAAACAGAAGTAGAGGCTGATGACTCAGTCACTAGTCTTCCCTCAGCATGGATTTCCATCATTTCACACAACAAGTGAAATTAAGCCCACTTATGCCTAAACAAACTCCCCTTCCCTCAACACAGGGTCAGTAATGATAGCAAATGAATAAGCTTGATGTTGATGTTAGTATCCCACACATATTGCCTGTAAATATCCCTGATAACTGTTTCTGCTTCCTAAAAAAGATGAAGGAGTCCTTCTGGAGCAAATGGTCTTAGTTGTCATAGAAACAAGATCATCTGGCTGATGTCAGTCTACTATAGCAACCAGGAAGTGAAAATTCATTCACAGAAGCAGAACCATAACTACTAACTCAGCTACTTAAACCCATGGCCAATTTAATAGATAGATAGATTTTATATATATATAAAATCAATCTATGATAAATAGATTATATATATATATGATAAATTGATTAATAAAATATTATAAGGCAACCAAAGGAATAGCATTACAGGGAAAAGCTTTTATAATGGTGAATTAGGGATACAGTATATGGTAATTAAAAATACTATTTTAATCATACACTATAGGTATTATTTTCTGTCCCTCCCTATGGAAACCTTAGAACTGAACATGACACTTGGTGACTCTGGAACAGGTCTCATAGGCCACACAACTCCAAATCCACATCCACTCCCAGGAACCATTTTAAGAACTCAATAATCAAGTAACAGGAGAATAAATATATATGTGAAATACTTGTCTCTCCATTCAGGAAATGCCTCAGGTCTGAATCATCAGAAGACCATATCCATAAACTGATAAAATGACATCACTTATGACTCCTGATTTCTGATGCTGTCATTCAGTGATTCCCACTAGTTCTCCCCTCAACTGAAAATCTCTACTTCTAAAATAAAAAAGTGAATACAGTCATCAGAGAAAGATTTTCATCTGGATCACAAATATTAATATCTCTTTTCTGTGGTACTTCTTCCTTCTATGCTGCTTTAGAGTAGAACCTTAAGCCATATCCCAGTTGTTTACATGGCTCACAATGTGATGTATCAATTTTTGAATAAATATTTACAATTATGAACTGTCAATGAAAGTGTTAGAAGCTGAAATAAAAGAAGAAACATAAGCTGAGTAACATGTTTGTTTTCCTCTTACATAGAATCCATGTAGAGATGATGTGGTCAGAATAGTCTCAAAATCTTTGATGAGGCCAGGGAGATCTGTGCAGATGATAAGCTTAATAACTCATGGTCAAACCGGAATAACATCAGGAGAGAAATTACTGATGATTCCTTGTAGTTTAGAGAAAGGCAAACTAGGCACTGAGAGACACCTTTGGAGCAAAAAAAAAATGCAGGTCAATATTTGAACAGATTTAGCAATAATAGCAGGAAAGGAAAATGCTTCCTCACAATAGAAATGAACTAACTAAACAGTGTGTTCTATATTCTATTCTCCATGAGGAGACAAATTTGCGACTGTCACATTGAGGATTTGTGCCTCTTGGGCAACACCAGAATCTGCACACTCTCAACAGATGATTAAGCTATGATTTAAATGACTTGAAGATACATCATGCTAAGTTTAAAAGAATAAATAAAAGCTAAGGCAAATGAAAACCTGACAAATACATTGTCATATACAGCAGATGCACATCTGCTATGTGACATTAAGTAGGCTACTGAGAGACTCAGGATCATAGTTTTCATATATGCAATTTTTACAGCTTTATTGAGATATAATTCACATAACATACAATTTGCCCATTCAAAGCATAAAATTCACTAGTTTTAGTATATTCACAGTTAATGTGCAGCCATCAGAAAAGTTAATTTTAGAACATTCACCATCTCAGAAAGAATCCTTATAAACTTCAGCTATCTCCTCCATAGGTTGCTTCCCCAGCCCTAAAAATCACTTGGATTGTTTTATATATTCACATGTAATGTTATTGTCGATGTATTGAATTTTCCTCTGCTATCTTTTTGTTTTTTATATATCTTAGATATTTTGTTCCTCTATTCATTCTTTGGTGCTTAGTTTTGTATTAAGTAAGAATTTTCTAGTGTTACACTTAATTTCATTAATGATTTTTTCACTGTATTTTTGTGGGATTTTTATGTGGTTATTCTAGAGAGTCCCATATACATCTTATCTGAATCAGCTTCTGACATACTAACTGAACTTCAGTAATATAATGTTATTCCTATTTAGTTTTATTCCTTTTCCACCTCTTATATAGTATTATTTTTTAACAAATTATACCTGCAATGTTACCAATCTAACAATGCATTATTATGATTTTAGCTTTAGTATTTTTTATTATTCACACATCTACTTTGCTACCACCTGCCTACCTTGTGCTGTTGTGAAATATATTTTACAAATATTACATTTCTGTATGTTTAGGTCTAATAATACTTTTTATACAATATTTTACATAATTGCTTTTTAAATCAGAGAAGAAGGAAGAAAATATACATTAATGGTGTCTATTGTAGATACACAGATACTTTTACCTTTGCATTTATGTAGATTTGAATTACCATCTTGCTTCAGACTGAAGAATTTCCTTTACTATTTCTTGTAAGAGATGTATATTAAAAACAAATTCAGTGGTTGGGGTTGTGGCTCAGTGGTAGAGCACTAGCCTTGCATGTGCGAGACCCTGGGTTTGATCCTCAGCACCACATAAAAATAAATGAATAAAATAAAGGTGTTGTGTCCAACTATAACTAAAAAATAAATATTTATAGAAAAGAACAAATTCAGCAGTTTTTTTTTAAAAACTGGGACAGTATATTGAATCTTCATTTTGAATAATAGTTTTGCTGGGTGTAGTAGTATAATTGAGAGGTTTTTAATCTTGTTTTGTTTTTAAATATATTTTAGAACTTTGAAGCCTTTATTTCACAGAATATTTTCTTTTCCTTCATCTCTCCTTTCTTTATTGTTTGTTATTATTGTCATTTCCTAAAGTTTTAATTGGTTGTTTTCTCATAATTGTCACCAGTTTCACTAAGGAGTGGGTCAATGGGGCTCTTGATAAGCTAAAAGTAAATCTCCCCTTAATGCTAAAAATACTAATCCTTACCTCAAGAGGTTGATGAAAGAACACAAAACAGCACTTTTGTTCGTCTGGATAAGTAAATACAGAGTCCAAACTACAAATATTCTGTAATAAAAATAAAGGGGAAAATCAAATCCATCATATATTAAAATGTTCTATAGAGCTACAACCACTTCAAAACATTGTCACAAATATGGGTTTTTAACAAATGATATCATGAAAAAACAGGTAGTAGTTTGGAAGGTAGGGCCAACAACACCCAAGTTATCCTAGGGGAAATGCACATAGGATACCCTTCAAATTGCATTAAAAAGAAAAAAAAAACAGACTATAAAAAACAATGTGTAAAAAGATCATGTCACTATTGAATGATCAATTCAATGCAAAGATGATCAGCATTTTGATTCCTATTCCAAAGGCCTGACCAACTCACCATTTAAACCAACAGGAAAAAAGGCAAAAAAAATAACAAATCATGCTATTGACCAGAATTTGTGGAACCAGGCACTGTTGGCATGCATGTGCTCAAGATCACACAACTGGGAATGGAATAGCCAGAATAAGATTCCAAGTCTGTCTGCCTCCAAGGCAGGCAGATGATCTGTGTCCACTACTCACCACCTTCTCCTAGACTTGAAATTTGGGCTCTGTGTTACAATGTAATTTTAGTTTGTTCTATCTGTCTTTTGCTATTTCTCTACAAAAAGCAGGAAATAGAGATAAACATCAGAGTCAGAGGAGCCTGCATAAATGGGGGCAAGAAAATAGACCCAGAGTCATACTACCAACATGTACCTATTTAGGCTTCATGGGCATAGAGAACTTTCTACCAGATTTAGTTTAAGACTAGTGAGTTTGTATGTAAGTAAATGAGATACTAAATTTCATTGTATGTCTTTCCCCACAAATGGGGTCATTAATATATGCCATTCCATAATTTGATTTTTTATTATTATATGACATCTTTCCATGTCAGTAAATATAATTCAATCTCTTTTTTGAAGATTAATTAAGCCTGACCTGCTGACTCATGCTGCAGCCCAGGCCCAGGTCAGGCCCAAGACTGCCCAGCTGACTGGCAGGCACACACTGGAGCCCAGGCCCCGGGCTAGGACTATGCCTACCGACGCAAATGGGCACCCAGGCCTACCCTGCCTCCATCTTGGGGCACTGCAACCATTGCCATATCCCTGCATACATAGTAGCCCCCACCTTGGGACAACAGACAGGGCCTGGAGGCAGCTTTATCTCTGAACAGACGCCCAAAGCCATTGTAAGGCCTACCCTTACAGCCCTATCTCTGAAAGTGGTGGGATACATCTTGGAACACCCCCACTGCTATCTTGAATCACCTCCACTATTGCTGCCACCACCTTTAGTTGCAGTAGCATCCATCTTGGGACACTGCCCAGGAACTAGAAGCCCAACACCAAGGTTAGGTACAGGTAATCTGCAGAGACACTACAAGATTATAGGATAGAAATTATAATACCTCAGATCCACACTGCAAGAAAGTAAGACACACAGACAACATGAACAAACAAGGGAAGAAAGTACCCCAAACAAAACAAGATTCTACATTAATAGAATCCATTGACAGCACTGTTGATGAAATATCAGAGAAGGAGTTCAGGATGTACATAATTAAAATGATCTGTGAATTAAAGAATGACAAAAGAGAGCAAATAGAATCAAAAATTGATCACTCCAACAAAGAGACAAGAAAGCAAATATAGGCATCCATTGACCACACCAACAAAGAGGTAAGGGAGTAATTACAGTCTACCATTGATCACACCAACAAATGAATAAGGGAACAAATACAGGTAACAAAAGATTACTTCAAGAAAGAGAGAGATATTCTGAAAAAAATCAGAAATCCTTGAAATGAAGGAAATAATAAACCAAATAAAAACTCAATAGAAAGCATCATCAACAGACTAGATCACTTGAAAGACAGACCCTCAGACAATGAAGATAAAATACACAATCTTGAAAATAAAGTTGACCACAGAATGAAGATGGTAAGAAACCATGAACAGAACATCCAAGAATTATGGAATAACATTAAAAGACCAAATCTCAGATTTATTGGTATAGAGGAAGGCACAGAGCTTCAAACCAAAGGAATGCACAATCTCTTCAATTAAATAATATCAGAAAATTTCCCAAACATGAAGAATGAATTGGAAAACCAAATATAAGAGGCTTACAGGACACCAAATGTACAAATTACAAAACATCTATACCAAGGCACATTATAATGAAAATGCCAAGCATACAGAATAAGGATAGAATCTTAAAGGCTGCAAGAGAAGGAATCAGATTACATATAGGGGTGAGACCAATTCAAACCTCAGCAAATTTTTAACTGAGACCCTCAAAGCCTGGAGATCCTAGTACAACATATATCACGCTCTGCAAAAAATAATGCCAATCAAGAATCTTATATTCAGCAAAATTAAGCTTCAGGTTTGATGATGAAATAAAAACCTTTCATGATAAACAAGTTTTAAAAAATTTTACTGCAAGAACGCCTGCACTACAGAGCATATTTAGCAAAATATTCCAGGAGGAAGAAATGAAAAAAAAAATGAAAATCAGCAGAAGGAGGTATTATACTAAAGGAAAAACTAATCAAAGGAGAAACCAAGTTAAGTTAAAAACCAAAAATAAACCAAAATGTCTGGGAATACAAATCATGTCTCAAAAATAACCCTGAATGTGAATAACCTAAACTCATCAATCAAAAGACATAGGCTGGCAGATTGTATTTTAAAAAGGGTGAACAATATGCTGCCTTCAAGAGACTCATCTCATAGAAAAAGACATACACAGACTGAAGGTGAAAGGTTGGGAAAAATCATACCCACTGACGTGGACTATGGAAGCAAGCAGAGGTTTCCATCCCCATATCAAATAAAGTAGACTTCAAGCTAAAGTTAATCAAAAGGGATAAACAAGGACATTTCATACTACGAAAAGGAATCATTCACCAACAAGATATAACAATTATAAATATATATGCCACAAACAATGGAGCATCTATGTTCATCAAGCAAACTCTTCTCAAGTTCAAGAGTCAAAATGACCACAACACAGTAATTTTGGGTGGTTTTAACACACCTCTTTCACCACTGGATAGATCTTCCAAACAAAAGCTGAACAAAGAAACTATAGACCTCAATAATACAATCAATAACTTAGACTTAACCAACATATAGTATATCACATCCTTCAATGAGTAAGTACACTTTCTTCTCAGCAGCACATGGGTTCTTCTCTAAAATAGACCATATATTATGCCACAAAGCAACTCTTAGCAAATACAAAAATGCCCTGCATTCTATCAGATCATAATGGAATGAAATTAGAAATTAATAATAAAATAAAAAATAGAAGCTACTCTGACTCCTGGAGACTAAATAATATGCTATTGAATAAACAATGGATTACAGAAAACATTAAAGAAGAGATTAAAAATTCATACAGATAAATGAGAACACTGATACAACATATCAAAATCTCTGGGACACTATGAAGGCAGTACTAAGAAGAAAGTTCACTGCGTGGACTTCAGTCCTTAAAAGATTAAGAAGTAAACAAATAAATGACCTAACATTACATCTCAATGTCCTAGAGAAAGATGGATAGACCAACACCAAAAGCAGTAGAAGACAGGAAATAATCAAAATTAGAGCTGAAATCAATCAAATTGAAACAAAAGAAACAATTGAAAAAATTCACAAAGCAAAAAGTTGATTCTTTAAAAAACATAAATAAAATTGATAAACCCTTAACTATGCTAATGAACAGAAAGAGAGAGAAAACTCAAATTACTAATATCCATAATGAAAAGGGAAATATCACAATGGACACTATAGAAATACCAAAGATAATTAGAAATTATCTTGAAAACTTGTTCTCCAATAAAATAGAAAATATCAAGGGCATTGACAAATTTCTAGAGTCACATGATTTTACCAAATTGAATCAGGATAATATACACATGTTAAACAGATTAATTTGAAGTAATGAAATAGAAGACATCATCAGAAGCCTACCAACCAAGAAAAGCCCAGGACCAGATTGATACACAGCTGAGTTCTACAAGACCTTCAAAGAAGAACTAATACCAATATTCCTCAAATTATTCCATGAAACAGAAAAAAAAAGAGTGACCACTTCCAAACTCATTCTATGAGGCCACTATCACCCTGATCCAAAACCAGACAAACAGACATCAAAGAAAGAAAACTTCATACCAATATTTCTAATGAACATAGATGCAAAAATTCTCAATAAAATTATGGAAAATCAAATACAAAAACATAACAAAAAGATAGTGCACCATGATCAAGTGCATTCATCCCAGGGATGCAAGGATGGTTCAACATAAGAAAATCAATAAATGTAATTCATCCAATCAATAGACTTAAAGATAAGAATCATATGATCATCTCAATAGATGCAGAAAATGCATTTGACAAAATTCAGCACCCTTTTTCTAGTGTTCAAAACACTAGAAAAACTAGGGATAACAGGAACATATCTTAACATTGTAAAAGTTATCTATGCTAAACTCCAGGCTAACATCATTCTAAATGGAGAAAAATTGAAAGCATTCCCTCTAAAAACTGGAACAAGACAGGGATGCTCTCTTTCACCACTTCTATTTAACAGTTCTTGAAACTCTAGCCAGAGAAATCAGACAGATGAAATAAATTAAAGGGATATGGATAGGAAAAGAAGAACTGAAACTATCACTATTGGCCAACATGATTCTATACCTAGAGGATCCAAAATGTCTCACCAGAAAACTTCTAGAACTAATAAATGAATTCAGCAAATGGCAGGATATAAAATCAACACCCACAAATTAAAGGCATTTCTGTACATCTGTGAGAAATCCTCTGAATGAAAAACCAGGAAAACTACCCATTTACAATAAATAAAAAATAAAAATACTTGGGAATCAATGAAAACTTGTACTCCAATAATCAATGAAAACTAGGGAATATTAAAGAAAGAAATTAAAGAAGACATTAGAAGATGGAAAGATCTCCTTTGTTCTTGTATAGGTAGAATTAATATTGTCAAAATGACCATGCTACCAAAAGCACTATACAGATTTAATGCAATTCCAATCAAAATCCCAATGACATTCCTCATAGAAATAGAAAAAGCAACCATGAAATTCATCTGGAAAAATAATGGACCCAGAATAGCCAAAGAAATCCTTAGCAAGAAGAGTGAAGCAGGTGGCATCACTATAGCAGACCATAAACTATACTTCAGAGCAATAGTAACAAAAAATGCACGGTATTGGCACCAAAATAGACTGGTAGAACAATGGTACAGAATAGAAGGCATAGAGAAAAACCCACATAAATACAGTTATCTCATGCTAGACAAAGGCACCAAAAAACATGTATTGGAGAAACGACAGCCTCTTCAATAAATGGTGCTGGGAAAACTGGAAATTCATATGCAGCAAAATGAAATTAAGCCCCTATCTCTCTCCATGCACAAAACTCAATTCAATGTGGATCAAGGACCTATGAAGTAAACCAGAGATCCTGTGCCTAATACAAGAAAAAATAGGCCCAAATCTTTATCATGTTGGATTAGGCTCCAACTCCCTTAACAAGACTCGTATAGTGCAAGAAAAAAATTAAGAATCAATAAATGGATGGATTCAAACTGAAAAGCTTCTTTTCAGCAAAAGTAATAATCAGTGAGGTGAGTAGAGAGCCTACAGAATGGGAGCAAATTTTTACCACACACACATCAGATAGAGTAATAATCTCTAGGATATATAAAGAACTCAAAAACATCAAAAAATCCCAAATAACCCAATCAATAAATGGGCCAAGGAACTGAACAGACACTTCTCAGAAGATGATATACAATCAATCAACAAACATATGAAAAAATGTTCAACATCTCTAGCAAATAGAGAAATACAAATCAAAACTAAGATTTTGGGCTGGGGATGTGGCTCAAGCAGTAGCGTGCTCACCTGGCATGCATGCAGCCCGGGTTCGATCCTCAGCACCGCATACAAACAAAGATGTTGTGTCTGCTGAAAACATAAAAAATAAATATTAAAAAATTCTCTCTCTCTCTCTCTCTTTAAAAAAAACTAAGATTTTATCTCACTGCAGTCAGAATGGCAGCTGTTAAGAATACAAACAACATTGGCTAGCTTCACTAAGCATAATCTGCTCTAGTGCCATCCATTTCCCTGCAAATTCCGTGATTTTGTCATTTTTTAGTGCTGCGTAATATTCCATGGTATATAAATGCCACATTTTTTGTGAACATCCAATAAAAAAAAAAAAGAATACAAACAACAATAAATGTTGGCGAGGATGTGGTGTGGGGGGAACAATTTGCTGTGGAACTTCAAATTGGTGCAACCAACCTGGAAAGTAGTATGGATATTCCTTAGAAAACTGGGAATGGAATTACCATTTGACCTAGCTATCACACTCCTTGATCTATTCCCATAGGAATTAAAAATAGCGTAGTATAGTGACACAGCCACATCAATGTTTATAGCAGCAGAATTCACAATAGCTAAATTGTGGAACCAACCTAGATGCCCTTCAATAGATGAATGGATTAAAAAAAACTGTGGTATATATACACAATGGAATATTACTCAGTATTAAAATAGAATAAAATCATGCCATTTGCAGGTAAATGGGTGGAGTTGGAGAATATCATGCTGAGTGAAGTGAGATAATCCCCAAAAAACCAAAGATCAAATTTTTTTCTCTTATATGTGGATGCTGATCCATAATAGGGGTTGGGAGGAGCAAGGGAGGAATGGAGAAAGTTTAGATAGGGCAAAGGGAGGAAGGGGATGGGAGGGAGGATGAGGGTAGGAAAAATGGTGGAGTGAGATAAACATCATTACCCCAAGTACATGTATGAAGACATGAATAGTGTGACTCTACTTTGTGTACAACCAGAGACATGAACAATTGTGCTTTATATGTGTACTATGAATTGAAATGCATTCTACTGTCATGTATAACAAATTAGAGTAAATAAAATTTAAGGAAAGAAGAGAATCTTTAAGAAAGAAAATACCAAATGAGAAATTAATAATACTTTGAGATAATATCCCAATACAATTTTATTGTATCATTCCCAAAATACTTTGTAATACCACCTCTCCCTTACACTGTCCATTTCCTCAGCAAAACTTAAATCTAACTCAGGTCAATGTTTTATCACAGGAATAAATCCAATTTGGTCATGGTGTATCTTTTTGGCATGCCACTGAATTTTGTTTGCTAGTATTTTTTTCTTTTTTAAAATTATCTTGCTTTTATATTTTTATTTTTATTTTTATTTGTTTTAATTAGTTACACATGACAGTACAGTGATCTTGACATATCATACATTTGAATCAAATGGGGTATAATTTCTCATTTTTTTTTGATTGTACAGGTGGCAGAATCACATTGGTCGTACAGTCACATATACACATACAGCAATAGTAGTGTCTATTTTATTCTGCTGCCCTTCCTATCCCCCCTCCCCTCCCCTCAATTCTCTCTACCCAATCTAATGTGTCACACTTCTTTTTTTCCCCCTTACATCGTCATACATGTAATCTGTATAACGATGAGGGTCTCCTTCTGTCTTCCGTGCAATTCCCATTCTCCCCCCCCTTCCTCCTACCTCTCTTTCCTATCTAGAGGTAATCTTCTTCTTGTGCTCTTCCTCCCTACCTCATTTTGAGTCACCCCCCTTATATCAGAGAAGACATTCAGCATTTGTTTTTTGGGGGATTGGCTAACTTCACTTAGCATAATCTGCTCTAATGCCATCCATTTCCCTGCAAATGCCATGATCTTGTTATTTTTTAGTGCTGAGTAATATTCCATTGTGTGTAAATGTCACATTTTTTTATCCATTCATCCATTGATGGCCATCTAGGTTGGCTCCACAGTCTAGGTATTGTGAATTGTGCTGCTATAAACATTGATGTGGCTGTGTCCCTGTAGTATGCCGTTTTTAGGTCTTTTGAGTATAGTCTGAGAAGAGGAATAGCTGGGTCAAATGGTGGTTCCATTCCCAGTTTTCCAAGGAATCTTCATACTGCTTTCCAATTTGGCTGCACCAACTTGCAGTTCCACCAGCAATGTATGAGTGTACCTTTTTCCCCCGAATCCTTGCCAGCACTTGTTGTTTGACTTCATAATGGCTGCCATTCTTACTGGAGTGAGATGGTATCTTAGAGTAGTTTTAATTTGCATTTCTCTGATTACTAGAGATGGTGAGCATTTTTTCATGTATTTGTTGATTGATTGTATATCCTCTTCTGAAAAGTGTCTGTTCAGGTCCTTGGCCCATTTGTTGATTGGGTTATTTGTGGGTTTTTTGTTGTTGTTGTTGTTTAACTTTTTGAGTTCTTTGTATATCCTAGAGATTAGAGCTCTATCTGATATGTGAGGGGTAAAAATTTGTTCCCAGGATGTAGGCTCCCTATTTACGTCACATATGATTTCTCTTTCTGAGAAAAAAACTTTTTAGTTTGAATTCGTCCCATTTGTTGATTCTTGGTTTTAATTCTTGTGCTATAGGCATCTTATTAAGGAACTTGTGATATTGCCTTTTTCATCCCGTATGCTAGTAATTTGAGTTCTCTCTCTTCTTCTCTTCACTAGCATGGCTAAGGGTCTGTGGATCTTATTTATTTTTTCAAAGAACCAACTTTCAGTTTTGTCATTTTTTTCAATTGTTTCTTTTATTTTGATTTCATTGATTTCAGCTCTGATTTTAATTATTTCTTGCCTTCTTCTGCATTTGCTGTTGATTTGCTCTTCTTTTTCTAGGGCTTTGAGATGTAGTGTGAGGTCATTCATTTCTTGGCTTTTTCTTTTTTTCTTTTTCTTTTTTTTTTTTGGAGGAATGAACTCCATGCAATGAACTTTCCTCTTAGTACTGCTTTCATAGTGTCCCATACATTTCGATGTGTTGTGTCTGCATTTTCATTTATCTCTAAGAATTTATAAATTTCCTCTTTGATGTCTTCTGTAACCCATTGTTCACTCAGTAGCATATTATTCATTCTCCAAGTGATGTAGGAATTTTTCTTCCTTATTTTATTGTTGATTTCTGATTTCATTCCATTATCATCTGATAAAATTCATGGTATTATTTCTACTCCTTTATATTTGCTAAGAGTTGCCCTGTGACATAATATATGGTCTATGTTTGAGAAGGATCCATGTGCTGCTGAGAAAAAAGTGTATCCACTTGATGATGGTTGATATATTCTGTATATTTCAATTAAGTCTAGGTTATTAATTGTGTTATTGAGTTCTGTAGTTTCTTTATTTAACTTTTGTTTGGAAGATCTGTCCATTGGTTAGAGAGATGTGCTAAAGTCACCCATGATTATTGTGTTGTGGTCTATCTGTCTCTTGAACTTGAGAAGAGTTTGCTTGATGAACATAGCTGCACCATTGTTTGGGGCATATATATTGATGATAGTTATGTCTTGTTGATGAATGGTTCCCTTTAGCAGTATACAATCTTCATCCCTTTTGATTAACTTTGGCTTGAAGTCAATTTTATTTGATATGAGCATGGACACCCCTGCTTGCTTCCAAGGTCCATGTGAGTGGTATGATTT
The DNA here is from genome assembly GCF_964194105.1 of Spermophilus citellus. Lineage (NCBI taxonomy): Eukaryota > Metazoa > Chordata > Mammalia > Rodentia > Sciuridae > Spermophilus > Spermophilus citellus. The sequence continues at coordinate 104,825,726 of NC_138190.1, forward strand.
TTCCCAACCTTTTACCTTCAGCTTGTGTATGTCTTTTCCTATCAGTTGAGTCTCCTGTAGGCAGCATATTGTTGGATCTGTGTTCTTAATCCAGTCTACTAGCCTATGTCTTTTGATTGGTGAGTTTAAGCCATTAACATTTAGGGTTACTATTGAGATATGGTTTGTGCTTCCAGCCATGTTTGTTTATTTTTTTAATTTAACTTAATTTGTTTTTTTCTTTGATTAGTTTTTCCCTTTACTGTGCTACCTCCCATTGTTGATTTTCATTGTTGTTTTCATTTCCTCTTCGTGTAGTGTTTTGCCCAAAATGCTTTGCAGTGCTGGTTTTCTAGCTGCGAGTTCTTTTAACTTTTGTTTATCATGGAAGGTTTTTATTTCATTGTCAAACGTGAAGCTTAATTTTGCTGGATACAAAATTCTTGGTTGGAACCCATTATCTTTTAACATTTAAAATATGTTGTTCCACAATCTTCTAGCTTTCAGTGTCTGTGTTGACAAATCAGCCGTTAACATAATTGGTTTACCCCTAAATGTAATTTGCCTCCTTTCTCTATTTTTTTTTAGAGAGAGAGAGAGAATTTTAATGTTTATTCTTTATGTCTCAGCGGACACAACATCTTTGTTTGTATGTGGTGCTGAGGATCGAATCTGGGCCGCACGCATGCCAGGCGAGTGCGCTACTGCTTGAGCCACATCCCCAGCCCATGCTCCTCCTTTCTCTTGTGGCCTTTAAAATTCTCTCCTTGTTCTGTATGATGGACATTTTCATTATAATGTGTCTTGGTGTGGGTCCCTTGTGGTTTTGTACATTTGGCGTCCTGTAGGCTTCTAGGATTTGGATTTCTGTTTCATTCTTCACGTCTGGAAAGTTTTCTAAAATTATTTCATTGAACAAATTGCTCATTCCTTTGGTTTGTACCTCTATACCTTCCTCTATCCCAATGACTCTTAAGTTTGTTTTTTTTTTATGTTATCCCAAATCTCTTGGATGTTCTGCTCGTGGTTTCTTACCAGTCTCTCTGAGTTGACTAGACTCTTCAAGATGATATATTTTGTCTTCATTGTCTGATGTTCTGACTTCTAATTGGTCTACTCTACTGGTGATACTCTCATTTGAATTTTTAATTAGGTTTATAGTTTCTTTAATTTCCAGGATTTCTGTTTGATTTTTTTTTTTTTTTGTATAACCTCTATCTCCCTGTAGAGTTGGTCTTTTGCTTCTTGGATTTGTTTATGTAATTCATTGTCAAAGTGATCTTTCATTGTCTGCATTTGCTCTATAAGGTCTTCTTTGAGACTCCATAACATCTGAAGCATGAATATCTTGAGATCTTTATCTGACATTTTCTCTGCTGTGCCTACCAACTCCTCTATTGTTGAGTTGTCCTGCATTGTTTGTGTTCCTTTTTTTCCTTGTTTTTTCATGATGCTCATGTTTTTTTCCAGCTCTGTGTGACTGCTCTGTTGTTATTTTCTCCTATAAATTTGCTTGGCTTTTGTATACCTCAGAGATCTCTCCTTTGTGATGGGAGACAATGTCCAGAGATGTTCGGTTCAATTGTGATTTAAAGTAAATTCATTAGTTTCATAAAAGACATACAGATTCTGGTGGTGTACAGAGAACTGAAGGTTGGTCATAGGACTTTATGTTTAGGGGGAAAGATGTGAGGATATGGGGGTTAATATATATTATCTACCTAGGAGGAGAGCTCTAATGAAGGAGGTTATTAACAGGAGAATAGACAGGAGTATTTGGGGGTAGCTAATTACTTGGAAGGAATATAAAAAGCATAGAAACATTCACCTATTTGCATTTAGTAAATTACACGAAGTAGAAGTAGTAACGCTTGGGAGGTTGGGAGGGGAGGTGAAGGAGGAAAAAAAGTACAAAGAAAGAAGAAGAAAGAGTGAAAGAAAAAAGGAAAAAAGGAAAAAGAAAAGAAAAAAATGCACTCTTAGAATTCTGTTTTCTTCTCTTCCTGAAGGTGGCGCTGTGCATTCTAGGTTGAGTCCCTGCCCTCAGGATGTAGGAAGCAATCTGTGTGGGTCTGCTCTCCCTCCCCTGCCAGGTGCCTCTCCAATCCTGGTCACTCTGGGTTGCTCCCAGTCTCTGTCCCCTACACTTCTCCTGCCTGCCAGGCCCCAATTACTGGGACTCTTTTCCCCAGCTCTGGGTTCAGTCTGGGCATCCCCATGCTCATGATCAACTGAGCACTCTCTTTGTTGAGTAGTCACCCAGTCATCACAGCTTGGGGGTGGAGGAATTGGAAATCAGGTACCTTTTCAGTTTCACCGCACTCTGCTGCTCCACCGCTTGGCCTCTTGCTAGTATTTTATTGAGGATTTTTGCATCTGTGTTCACCAGTGATATTGGCTATCATTTTACTTTTTATTTGGTATCTTTTTCTCAGTTTTATATCAGAGGGATTCTGGCCTCAAAAATGAGTTTAGAAGACGTTCTTCCATTTTTTTGAAATGTGTGAGGATCAGTATTAATTCTTCTTTAAATGTTTGGTAGAATTTAGCTGTGAAGTCATCTGCTCCTAAACTTTTCTTTATTGGGAGATTTCAAATTGCTATTTCAATCTTTCTATCTATAATATTAATAAATGAAAAGAATAAATAAAACAAAATAAAAATGCTGTTTTCCTTTGTGTATATACCAAAAGGAAATGAAGTCAACATTCTGTTAATATCTTTATTTCTTCTTGATCCAGTCTTGATACATTGTATGTTTCCAGGAATTCACTCATTTCCACTAGGTTTTCCAATTTGTTGGCATATGATTGATTTTTTAAAAATTTCTGAGTATTGGGATATTATCTCGAAGTATTATTAATTTCTCATTGTAATGTCTCCTCTTTCATTTCTAACTTTGAGTCTTCATTTTTACTTAGTCAATATAAGTGTTGGTTGGTTATATTTTTTCAAAAACATAATTCTATTTTTGTCAATTTTTCCTATTCGCCAAATTTTTCTATTTGATATATATCTGCTTTTTTATTTTTTAGAGCATTATAATTATACATAGAATTTCTGTTCCTTTTGACAAAATAATATCCATTTTGTTGCAAATGATAGGATATCATTCTTTTTGTGGCTGAACAATACTCCATTATTTATCTATATCTCATATTTTATTTATCTATTCACTTATTGATGGCCATCTAGGTTGATTCCACATCTTAGCTCTTTTGAGTAGTGCAGCAACAAACATGGGTATATAGATATCTGTTTGATATTATATCATTTCCTTTGGATGTACATACCCAGAGGTGGGATAGCAAAAACAAATGGGATAGCAAAATCATATGGTATTTTTAATTTTCTTGAAGAAACTTCTTACTGTTCTACATAGTGGCTTTACAAATATACATTCATATCAAGAGTACATGACTTTCCTTTTCTTCTTTTTACACTTCCTTTCCAGTATTAATTTTTACCTATTTAAAGTAGACATACTAATAGATGAGATGATATCTAATTGTAGTTTTGATTTGCCTTTCCCTGGCAACTAATGATGTTATGCATTTTTTATAAATATATTAGCCATTTGAACATCTTTTGAGAAATGTTACATTATCTTGGTGAGTTTACCCTTTTTCATAATGTAATGGCCTTCATTGTCTCTAGAGACTATTTTTTTACTTTAAGACTTCTTTGAATAATATACATATAGCTACTCCTGCTTTCTTTTGTTAACATGTGAATGTATTCACTTTCAGCCTTTCCTTAAATATAAATTGAGTTAATTATAAACAGCATACATTTGGATCTTTTTAAAATCCATTTGACTTCTCTTTTTTATTGGGGAGTTTAATCCATTTACATTTAAAGTAATTTTTGATAAGGAGGAATTTTTTTCCCATTTTGTTAAGTCTCTTCTGTTTGTCTTTTAGTTGGTTTTTCTCCTTCTATCCTTCTTTTGTATTTCATATATTTTGTTTTTATTTTTCTTATTTGGATGTGTATGTTTTGATTTCTTTCTCTTCTTTTGTGGATCATCTCCTCCTCCTCCTCCTCCTCCTCCTCCTTCTCCTCCTCCTTCTTTGAACCCAAGGACACTTTTATTGAGCTACATTCCTAGATCTGTAGACCTTCTAATTTTTATTTTGAGACAGGGTGTCACTATGTTGCTTAGGTCTTGCTAAATTGCTGACACTGGCCTCAAATGTGTGATCCTCCTGCTTCAGTCTCCCAAGTTGCTGGAATTGTAGGCATGTGCCACCATACCCAGCTTTTGTATAACTTTATAGGTTTTTAAATTATTATTGTTAACAAGGGGCATTGCTATAATTTGGATCTGGAATGTATTCCAAAGTCCTATGTGCAAAAAGCTTGATCCCCAGCTTGATTACTATTGGGAGGTAGTGGAAACTTCAAGAGATGGGGCCTATTGAAAGGATTTTATGTCATTGGGGGTATACCCTTGAAAGGAATAGTGAGACCCCAGTCATACATCTCCCTCTTTTTTATTCTTGATCATAGTTGAGTGGCTTTGCTCCGCCACACCACATAATCCTGCAATGATGCACCACCACAAGCCCAAAGCAATGGAGTCAACTGATCATTGGCTGAAACCTCTGAACTATTAGCCAAAATAAGTGTTCTCCCTTATTAAATTCATTATCTCAGGCGTTTTGTTATAGTAACAGAAAGCTAACAAAGGCATGCATAAAATATAACAAGCTACTCTAAGCTGATCACTTCCCTAAATGTAAAAACTCTCCCTTTACCTCTCCTCCATTCACCTTATATGCTACTGATATTCCAGTTTACATCTATTTACATGTTTTTACATAATTGACTTTTATAGTAGAATTAGAATTGATTTACCTACCATGGTTATACTAATACTTGTTTTGTCTATCTCTTTACTCTGCCAACAAGTTTCAAATTTATTATGTTCTCATGTTGTGTCTAGTGTCTTTTTGTTCTCTGTTTTTTTTGTTATGTTCTTGGATGAATATTGAACACACGGCCTTGCATTTGCTAGGCAAGCACTCTACCACTGGGCTATATTCCCAGCCCTGTTCTTTTGTTTTGACTCAAGGAACTCCCTTTATTGTTTCTTAGACTACAGATTTAGAGGTGATAAAGTCCCTCAGCTTTTGTTTGTCTGAGAAAGTCTTTATTTCCCCTTCATTTATATAAGGAGGGTTTTGCTGAGTATAGATTTCTTGGATGGTAGTTTTTAATCTTTTTAAAAATTTCAACTCTTTGTATATATCAGTTCTCTTCTGCTAACCTGCAAAGCTTCTACTGAAAAATCTGCTAATACTCTTATGGAGGTTTTCTTGAATGCAGCAGCTTGCTTTTCTCTTGCGGCTTCCAAAATTATATTTTGTCTTTAACTTTTTAAAAAAATATTTTTTTAGTTTTCAATGGATCTCTTTATTTTATTTATTTACTTGGTGCTAAGGATCGAGCCCAGGGCCTCATGCATGCCAGGCAAGCACTCTACCACTGAGCCACAACTCCAGCCCTTGTTTATAATATGTCCTGGAATGTTCAGTTAAGATTCATCTTATTTGGTGTCATTTAGGTTTCCTTATGCATATTTCTATTTCTTTTCATGGGTTTGCAAGGTGTAGGTTTGTGTTCCCGTTTCTTCTGTTCTCAGGAAAAGCTGGGATCTGGAGTTTCTCTCCCATTTGTTCCTCATTAAGCCAGGCAAAGCAACTGTGGCAAACTCCTGAACTCACATTCAGACCCTACACTCTTTCAACCCTTTGCTTTACCCTCTCAGCCCTAGGAATCTAGCAAGTGCTGATATCCATCTGCTCTGAGAAGTTAGCTGGGGCAAGTTAGCTGAAAACTTGGCTTTATTTCTGGAGTGATGCAGCAGATATATGGGAAATAGCACACACTCATTCAGTTTCCCAGAGGACTAAATTGCCCTAGCCTGACAGCAGCCAGATACAGGCTAATTGAAGACTTAACCTATAAGCAGCAGCTCAGAAAGTCAGGATGTTAGGTTTAAAGTCAAGTCCCCTCCAGGGAAAAACCTGTGGTTTTGCCTGTTTTGTTTTTTGTTTTCTGTGCTGAGCCATAGAAGTCTCATATGCCTATTTAAAACCACCTCTCTGTTCTTTGTGGTGCAGGGAAACTCAGGAATACAGAGTCCCATCAACTCCCAGAGCTAGGTGATTTATATGACAGCCCCATAAGTGGGAGCTATAAAGTTACAGCACTCAGTGTATGGACAAACTCCTTCCAGGAAGAAACTTTGCAAGTAAGTTGGGATGGGAAGACAGTGTGGGAAAATGCCCATGGTGCCCATTCAGCCTCCTGAAAGTCTATTGGTTTTCCTGTCCCATTGAGTTCCCAATGCAGAAGACTGAGAAACTCAATCCTCAGGTACCAATTGAGAAAAATGTTTAATCACACCCATCCTAGGGAGTAACTTGGAGCTGGGTATGTTTGCTTGCTTGCTTTGCACTGAAATTGGGAACTTTTATTCCTTTATTATTTGCTTCCTTTATCATTTATTTTCCATTTGTCCCTGCTACAGTACTAAAAAGTGACACTAAACTCTTTTGTGTCTTCTTAGAAGAGGGAGAAGATATTGAATGCATTTTTATATAACAGGTGTTTGAATGTTACATGGCATGGTATAAATAAAAATTATTAGGTGAAATTGTGATGCTATTAAAACAAGTAAGTTGAATTCCATATATGAATACACACATATAAAAAACACTATGGAATTAGCAATGGATGTGTCAGTGAATAGGGTTATGGATATTTTCACTATTAATTTGTTATTATTTTATGATTTATCTTTAATGATTATGCATTGTGTTGATAATATAAAATAACTTAATATTAAAGTAATAATTTTAAAACCAAGTAGGTTAAACTTTATTAAATGACATGACATGATATCATTTTTTATAATTTTTTAAATTGCAAAAATGCACATATGTAATGAATCTTTTGAACAAAAGTCACTACTTTAAAATAACATTATGCCCTAATTAAAGTACATACCCCTTCTTCTCTTGACCTAAGAATAATAAAATTTACTGTACATGCAAGAAGTTTTGCATACAGGCATGGTAGCTGTAGCTGAGTAATGATACAGAATTTAAATTCTTACAAACTAGGAATGCAGGCTAAAGTTATTTATTTCCCTACATGATTGTATATTATATGTTTTTTAGAGAGAAATTAAGAGGTGGGGCAGACTTCTTATTGGACACTATGGAGCATGATTATGACTTCCCACCTCTTTTTAAAGAGAGTCAAGATTCCAACTCCATGAGGCAGTGATGACTGGTAGAGAGAGTATAGTCACTTTCTATGGAGGCAGACAAACCCGGGTTTATATTTTGCCTTCACATCTCCCTAGTCATGTATCCCATTTCCTCACACTCCTGCCAATGTTGTGTTCTTTTATTTTTCTTTAAGTCTGCAACTTTGAGCTGGTGAAAAAGATAGAATTTAATCATTGTTTATATTTATTCTTTTTAAAAATATTTTTTAGCTATTGATGGGCCTTTATTTTATTTATTTATATGTTGTGCTGAGAATCAAACCCAGTGCCTCACACATGCTAGACAAGCAGATGCTCTACCACTGAGCCAAAACCCCAGCCCTGTATTTGTCCTTTTATTATTTGTATTATTGTACATTTTATCAGACAAATCAGTGTACAATGTGGTGATTCTCTTGGGAGGTTCTCCTTACCCTTATTTAAAAATCACTTTCTTAACCTTAACTTTACACTTTCCTAAAAGAGATAATTTCTACCATCCTTTTTGAAGATGTATCAATTTAGAATTGTATTTCATATCGTTTATGTATTTGCCATAAAATGATGCACAAAAATCTCAAAGACCTCAATGTCATTGATTGAGAACCACCTAGAACATGATTTTGCAGGTGAGTGTTTAAGTCTAGTTTAATTGGCTAATTTCCTGGACATGGCTGGGTTTATTTGGTTGTATGTGTGCCATTTGGCTGTTAGCTGATCTGGATATTCCTCCTCCCAGATGCCTCGGGTGACTTTATTATGATCCATTTGTCTTTTGTTCTCCATTGTATTAGTCATGGCATATTCCAATAGTGATATAGTGTGGAAATTGAAGCTGAAATGCCAAAAGTTCTTCTTCATGCCTCTGATTTTACTACAATCACTAATATTCCATTATCCAATGAAATTATGTGGACAGACTCAAAATCAGTGGGTAAGAAAAATATAGTCCATCTTCTGAAAAGAACTTCTAAGTCAAGAGGCAAAGAGTATATGTAAAATATCTATAGGAGCTGGGTTTGTGGCTCAATAGAGCACTTGCCTAACATGTGTGAGGCACTGGGTTTGATTCTCAGCATCACATATAAATAAATGAACAAAATAAAGGCCTATCAATGTCTAAAAAAATATTTTTTAAAAAAATCTATAATTAGGGGAATTTCAGGAAGAAGAAGCTATCTCACATACCATGTAATACATGAAAGGTCCAGGCTAGACTAAAATTAAACCTATAGTGGAACTTAATTCAATGAAGAAGCACCAGAAATCAGATGTCCAAGCACATTCTGTACCTGCTACTATTTTTCACATTGCCATATAGTGGAGTAGTTCCATGTTTGAGCTTTACATTAGAAAATATAAAGATTAATTTATCCTATGACTCACAAATTTCACTCTTTGGTATATAAATCCAAGAAAAAAAGAAATTCATACAAAGACTCTTACATGAAAATATACAAAAAGTTTAACTATCATAAACAAATCTAGAAATGAATGAAATTCTCTTAAGTTGGTGGGTAAATATATTATGCAATAGCCATACTATTTATCTAGCAATAAATCTAGCAATAAAATAATAAAATACCAATCTATGCAACAATATCTCAAAACATTATGCTGAGTGAAAGAAAGCAAACACAAAGAGTATATACTATAATCAATTCATTTTTATGAAATTTTGGAAAGCATAAACTAATCTGTAGTAACAGAAAGCATAATGTTGATTACCTGGGATGAGTGGGGTGGGGTAGTGACTGATTAGGGGAAAAAAGGAACTTTAAGATTGATGGAAATATTCTCTATTTTAAATAGAGATTCAGTGATGTTTTCCAGATTCATTGATAGTTACATGAGAGTACTTTTCCCATACTCAAAAAGCACTATGCTTTAAATTATGTTTATTTCATATAAATTATACCTGAAAAACTGAAAAAGATATACCTCTTCCCCCATTTCTATTTTTTCATTATATCTCCTGAGAAAACAAAAGATATACTGATGAGCATTACCTAATGACTGAAGTTAGATTTGTGACATGAACTACCAGGTGTCAAGGGAAACACAACCTATTCAGTAAGAAAACTAGTCACAATAGGGACATAGGCATCACTCTCCAACTCTTGGAAATTTTCAATCTCATTGAAATATATGACTATGTGAGTTTGATATCATCAAGATGGAGACTAGTATGTCCCTGTTTTGGTACAAACTCACTTCAAACAAGAATGCCTTTATGAAAATCCCAGAACTGAAGAGTAAGTTGAAGCATTCCCTTTGACCACAAAATACAGCAGAAGGGTAAAAGAAACAATTTCTCATTGAACCTGTCACCTCTATCACAAGCCAGCATAGCACCACTTTCCGACTGGCAAAGAGCTCACTCAGAAGCTCTGCTTACCTATACAACTGAGCCACTGGCCCAATCACCTCAGGAAACATAGTCAGCAGTGCTTCCTACCTTAGGTCTCTAACCAGTAGTCTGGCCTGGTTGCAAAACCCATCATATGGCCCTGTTTGGGAAGGGAGGCAAGCCAGGCAAACTGCCTAGTTAGGAAGCATCTTCATCCTACCTGACCAAAGATCATGAACAATAACTCTATAGCCTCAAAGCCCAGTGTACAGCCCTACCTGAGCAGAGACTCACATTATAGTCAGAACCTAACGAGGGAATGCAGTCTGGAGCCTCTCCTGATCAGAGAGCCTAAACAGTTACTCTAGCTAGCAGTCAAGCCCAGCCTATAGCCCCACACTGGCAGGGAGTGAAGCCAGCAGCCCCAAATAAATGAAGCATAGCTGGCCAGCAGCACCGTCCAGCTTCAGAGCCAAGCATACATCACAGCCTGATCAGAGAGCTATAGTCTTATCTCACCATATTGCCCAACCTACAGCCTCCTCTGATTGCTAAATACAGTCTATAGCCATATCCAAGCAAGAAGCCTAGCCAGTGACCCCACACAATTACAGAGCAAATTTGCATTCATGAACAATAAGGGAGCCCAGACAGCAATCCTGATTTATGATATAGCCCAGCTTGTAGCCTGGTCTGATTAAAGATCTCAGTCTTCAGTCCCATCCAACTGAAGGGTACATCTTATAGTCTCAAATGACCATGGAACCTGGCTAGCACCCCTAGTGCAGCACAGCCACTAAGCCTGCCTGATCACAGAGCCCAGCTTGCAGCCCTTCCCAGCTATGAAGCACAGCCTATCTCCTTGCCCATCCTGAATATCTGGTATTAAACCTAAGCAACTGTGGAGTACTGTCAAAAGCTCTACCCAGGTGGGAAACCCAGGAAGGGACTTCACCTGTTAGGAACAGCCTGTAGACCCACCCACTTACAGAGCCCAGCCTGTGGCTCTGCCCAACTGCCAAGCACAGCTTGAGGTTCAACTGATTGATGAGCCTAGCCAGTTGCACCACTGGTCTAAGGAGCAAAGCTACTTAGAGCCCCTCCTAAACACCAAAGTTTGTGGATCTCCATCTGTAGCCCTACCTAGTCATGGAGTTCAACTAGCAGTACTACATAAGCCAGACTATGACCCTGACATTGCAGAAACTATTGTAGAGCCCAGCCAATGGTCCTGCCTGACTACAAAGCCTAGCTAAAAGCCCTACCTAGTCTCAGAGATTGGGCAGAAGCTCCACCCAAGTAAGGACCTTCATAGTAAGACCTGCCTACCCACAGACTCTACCAGCTAGCCTGTCTGTAACCCTAGACTATACTGATTGGTTGATGTCTTTTCCGGACAAAGAAAACCTTAAAAGACTGGAAGAGGTGACTGCTTCCAAGAATGCACAGACACCAATATAAGTATACAAAGATCATGAAGAAGCAGGGAATCATAACCTCATCAAGGGAAACAAATAAAGCTCCAATAACTGCCCTTAAAAATGGAGATCCATGACCTTAATGACAAATAATTTAGAATAATCATTTAAAGAAACTCAATAAACTGCAAGAAAATGAAAGTGGACAATATGACAAAATTAGGAAAAAAGTACATTTTAAAAAGTTCAAATAAGAAAGACAAATCATTTTTTTAAAAAAGACACCCTAGAGCCAAAGAATACAATAACTGAACTGAAATTTTCCTTTTAGAGGTTCAATAGCAGATTAGATCAAGCAAAAGAACCAGTGAACTCTAAGACAGGTCATTTGAATTATTTAATCACAAAAGGAAAATAAAAGAATTTAGAAAGCCTACAGGATTTTTGGGACACCATCAAGTAAGAAAATGCACCTACTATTATAACAAAATGAGAATAGGGACCTAAAGGAACACAAAGCCTAATGAAATGATTGTTAAAAATTTTCCAAAATGGGGAGATAAATGGACATCTAGACTCACAAGATCTAAAGTTTCCACAATAGGTTGAACCCAGAAAGTTCTATACTAAGACACATTGTAGTCAAAGGTCAAAGATACAGAATTTTGAAGATGGCAAAACAAAAGCAGTTTATCATATACATAAAATTAAAAAAAATTATCTTCAGAAACCTTGCAGGCTAAGACAGAGTGGGATAATATGTTCAGAATGTTGAAAGAATGTGAACTGCTAATGAAGAACACCATACCTGGCAAAGCTATCCCTAAGAAATCATGGAGAAAAAGCAAACAAAAAGCAACAAAAGATGAAAGAATTTATTACCATTAACTTTGCCTAATAATAAGTGCTAAATGAAATTCTTCAAGTTTAATTTAAAGGATGTTAATAAATAACATAAAAATATGCATGTATAAAATATGTTAGTAAAGTAAATATAAAGTAAAAATTCTCTAATATGTACTGTGGTACACATATCATTTTCAACTCTGGTATAAAAGTGTATTAAAATAACTAACTATAATAATTTATTATTGTATATGCAATAAAAAAGTAAATTGCCACAGCAATGACCTAAAACATGGGTCAGAGAAAACTAAAAGTATAGAGGTTTTGGATGTGTTATCAGCTTTAAATAGGATAACTATGAAATATTTTTGTAAGCCTCATGATAACCACAAAGTCAAAACCTATAGAGATATGCAAATACTAACAAAAGAAGTCAATGCATACTACCAAAAATTAAGCAAATTACAAAGGAAGATAGCAAGAGCGAAAGAAAGGAACAGGGAATACAAAACAGAAAAAAGTTAACAAAATGGCAATAAAATCCATACCTATCAATAATTACCATAAACAAAAATAGATTATGGATGGTTTTATAGCTCAGTAGTAGACTAGCATGCATAAAACCCTGGGTTTAATTCCTAGCACCACAAAAATTGGATTAAATTACATCATCAAAAGATCCTAAGTGTCCACCAACTGATAAATGGATAAAGAAAATGTGGTAGATATACACAATGGAATATTCTTCAACTATAAAACAGTAAAATCTTGTCATAACTGACAACATACATGGGACTGGAAATAATTATATTAAGTGAAATAACTCAGGCTCTGAAATAAGAATATTGTTCATAATAAAATCTACAAAATTGATTTCATTAACATTAAGAGTGAAATGGTGGTTACCAGAGGCCAAGGAAAGTAGGTGGAGGTGAAGGGGTGGGAAAAAATTGATCAATGGATACTAAGTTACAATTAAAGCAAAGAGGGTGACTATAAATAGCAATAATGTATTGTGTATTTTAAAAAGCTGGGAAAGAATTTTGAAAGTTTCACCATAAAGAAATGATAAATATTTGAGTATATAGATATGTATAATATGACTTCTATATGACACAATGTATGCAGGTATTGAAGTATTACATTGTGTCCCATTAATATGTACAGTTTATTTTTTCATGTATCAGTTTTAAAAAGGCAGAGAGGCTGAATGGATAAAATGTAAGATCCAACTATTGGCTATGTACAAGAGACTCACTTTAGCTTAAGGACGCACATGGGCTGAAAACGAGGGGTGAAAAAGTGTCACACCAATGGTAACCAAAAGAGAGCAGCTGTGTCACAGAGAGAGAAATAAGGTCATTATAATGATAAAGAGATCAATTCATCAAGAATATATAACAACTGTAAATATTTGTGCACCCAAATTGGAGTACCCAAATATATAAAACAAAGACTAACAGAACTTAAAGAAGAAATAAACATTAATAAGGCAACATTAGAGGGATTTAATACTCTTCTGTCAATAAGAACAGAATATTCATGCAGGGAATAAACAAACAGCTAATTTTGACAACACCATAGACCAAATGGACTTATCAAATATAAACAGAACATTCCATATAACAATAGCAGAATACACATTCTTCTCATATGTATACTAACATTTGTCAATAGATTACAAATTAGGGCATAAAACTAATCTCATTCAAGAATATTGAAATCATATCACATGTATTCTGAATGAAATTGTATAAAATTATAAATGAGCAACAAAAGGAAAATTCACAAATATATGAAAATTAAACAACACACTTACACTTAAGTGAATTTCAGTCAATGAATAACTGAAAAGAAAAAAAATTAAAATCTTGGGACAAAAATGGAAACACAACCCAACAAAATACTAAGATGCAGCAAAAGCAGTTCTAGTAGGAAATTTTATAGCTATAAAAGCCTATATTTAAAAAATATAAAAATAGCAAATACATAACTTTATACCTTAAGGAACTAGAAAAAGAACAAACTAAGATCCAAGTTAGAAGAAGGAAGGAAATAATAAAGATTAGAACAAAAATAAATGAAAAACAATAGAAAGAGCAACAAAAGTAAGATATGGTTCTTTGAAAATATGAATGAATTTGACAAACCTTTAGACTAAGAAAAAGAGGAAAGGCTTAAATGAATTAAATCAGAGATGAAAAATGAAGCATTAGAACTGACAACATAGAAATACAAAGGATCACAGGAGAATATTCTGAATAAGTATATGCCAACAAATTGGATAACCAGAATAAATGTACATATTCTTTGACACATGCAATCTACCAAATCTGAATTATGGGGAAACAGAAAATCTGAACAGACCAATCACAAGTAAGTGGGCTGAGTCAGCAATATAAAGTTTCCCCTCAAAAAAACACAGGGATAGATGGCTTGTCTGCTGAATTCTGTGAAACATTTAAGGAAGAACTAATATCAGTTCACAAACTCTTCCCAAAAGTTGAAAAGAAATAAGTACTTTTAAACTCACTTTACAAATCCAGTACTACCCTAATACCAAAATCAGATAAGGACACAATGAAAAAAGTAAACAACAGGTCAATATTCCAGATGAACATTGATATAAAAATCCTCAACCAAATAATAGCATGTGGAGTTTAAGAGCACATTGAAAAAGATCATTTCCCATGACCAAATGGTATCCATCTTAGGTATACAAAGATGGCTCAACATATGCAAATCTGAAAATGTGATACAACAACACTAAGAGAATGAAGGACTAAAAACATAGGATCATTTAAACAGATGCAGGGAAAGCATTTGACAAAGTTAAACATCCTTTTGTGATAGAAACTCTCAATAAATTATGTATAAAGGAAAGTACCTCAACACAATAAAGGCCATGTTTGACAAGGGCAGAGCTAATATCATACTCAATGGGGAAAATTGAAAGATTTTCCTCTACGATTAGGAACAAAAACAGAGGATACCCATTCTCATCACTTCTAGTCAGAGAAGCTAAGCAAGAAAAACAAATAAAAATCAACTAAATAGGATAGGAAGAAAATGCAGAGATAATAAATTCAGCAAAGATGCAGGACACAAAATCAAAATAAAAAAATAAGTAGCCTTTCTACACACTAATAGCAAACTTTTGGAAAGGGAAATCAAGATTTTAAAAATCTCATTTATAGGGGCTGGGGATGTGGCTCAAGCGATAGCGCGCTCCCCTGGCATGCGTGTCGCCCGGGTTCGATCCTCAGCACCACATAAAAACAAAGATGTTGTGTCCGCCAATAACTAAAAAAATAAAATAAATATTTTTTTAAAAATCTCATTTATAGTAACTACAAAAATAAAATATTTAGGAATAAATATAGCCAAGGAGGTGAAATATCTCCACACTGAAAATTATGAAACATTGATGAAAGAATTTGAAAAAGACACAAATAAATGAAAATATAGCCTGTGTAAATGGACTGAAAGAATTAATATTGTAAAAATATCCATATTACCCAAGGTCATCTACAGATTAAATGCAATCTCTATCAAAATTTCAATGACTTCTTATCACAAATAGAAAAAAAAAACAATATCTACACAGAACTACAAAAGACTCCAAATTGTTCTAGCAGTTTTGAGCAGACATCACAAAGCTGGAGGTAGTACAACACCTTACTTCAAAATATGCTACAAAGCTATAGTAACCAAATCAGTATGGTATTAACATAAATACAGACACATAGACCAGTGGTAGAGAATACAGAAATAAACTCATGATTTTGCAGCCAACAAATGGATGGCAAAGGCACCAAGAACACACAGTAGGGAAACAACAGTCTTTTCAATAAATGGTTTTCACTGAATAGCCACCTGCAAAAGAATGAAATTAGACACTTATTTCTCACCACACACACAAAAAATCAATTCAAAGGGAATAAAATACTTAAATGTTTGATCCCAAAGTGAATACACTAAGAGAATACATAAGGAAAAAAGCTCCATGATATTGGTCTGGGGATTTTTTAAAAATTTTTGAATATGGCCTCAAAAAGTGCAGGCAACAAAGGCAAAAACAGACAAATGAAAAAAGAAATAGTCAATAAACTAAATAGACAAGCTTCAGAATAAGAGAATAATTGTGAGCTATGCATCTGATAAGGAGAAAATATATAAACTACATAAGGAAATATAACAACTTAACAGCAAGAACACAAACAACCTTGTTTTAAAATGAAGGACCTAAATAGACAGCACTCAAAATAAAGCATACAAATAGTCAACAGGTATATGGAAAAAAGAATACATCACCAATAATTAGGGAAATGCAAATTAAAGCCACACTCATGTTAGAATGATTATTATCATAAAGCAAAATTTATGAAATACTGGTGAAGATGTGGAGAAAAGGGAACACTTGCATGTATACAGTTGATGGTAATATAAAATTGTACAGGCATTATGGAACACAATTCCTTAAAAAATATAACAATAGAAATGCCATATGATCCAGCATTCCCAATACAGGTTATATATACAAAGGAATCAATATTAGTGAGTCAAAGAGATATCTGCACTCCCATGTTTTTTGGAGCACTATTTGTTGGGAAAAGTATAAACGGCAGCCGTACCCCAGAGAAAAACCCCAACATGGCGCCTAACGACCTCCTCGTCCTACCTTCCCCTTTTCTGCAGTGGTGCGAAAAGTTCCCACAGGTGTGAACTCTCCCGCTGGTGCCAATTTCAAATCTCACTGGCGGGGAACCTTAGCCCCAATAAGAACTAATCCCTGGGCTCCGGAGCTGATATCTGGAAGAACTTGCCAATAAACGGGTGGCCTGCCATTTATCTAAGCCCTGCCATCTCCCCTTAGATCTTTATAAGTACACAGCCTTTTGCAATAAAATTGGAATTCTCCCAGCGAAGTGTCTTTGCGTGGGGAATTCTTTCATTTTTGGTGCTGTGACTCAGATACAGGTGAGCTCTTTCTAACAAGAGCTCCATCCCTAGCTCCCCTGAGACACTCCGCCCTGGTCCACTCTTTCAGACGCTGGCTCCCTGCACTCACCACTGATCTGGTCTAGGTAAGTTTCCCCTTCCCAGCTCGCCAACTCCCCTTCAGGCTTATGCAGGGACTGTGACTGTGATCATCTGGTACACTCCTGACGCCTGGTAGGGAGGAGGGAACCCACCCCACTAAGACCTTCACTGGTCGCAGTGGACCCTCTGGCAATCTGCTTCCCTTTGGGGCATGAGGCTTCTGGGTTTACACGAGAGGCTCTCTGGTTTTTTTTCCTCCTCTGCGGGAGCTGTGTCCCGCTGGAGCTTCTGCATCCTGTGGGAGCCGCGTCCTGCCGGAGCCATGTCCCGCTGGAGCTGCTTTTCTGCTCGGAGCTGAACTTCCAGCCCAGAGCTGTGTTCTGCTGGAGCTGGAGCTGTTTCTTCTTTCATTGCTGACTCTTTTCGCTGCAGTCAAAAACTTTCCTGACGTCAGGTTGCCCGTGGCTCTGACCCTATTGTGTCTCACAGATTACACTTCACTGGTGACAACCGGGTAGTGCCCTCTGTATTTACTTGCGATGGCCGATCATTTTGGGGACACCCACTTGACCCCCGTTCGCCCTGAGCTTCCAGGAAGCCATTCCAGCCCGGGTTTTCCCTTTGTCTCTCTCTCTCTTACTCTTATTCATTCTCTCTCTCTCTCTCTCTCTCTCTCTCTCTCTCTCTCTCTCTCTCTCCCATCTCTCCCTGTGACTATGGGTCCCTCTTCGTCTGTATCTAAAGCCTCACCTCTCAAATGTCTAATAAAAAATCTGGCCACACTCTCCCTCACACCAGACATCAAGCCCAAACTTCTGATCAAACTCTGTACCCAAGATTGGCCTACATATCCACCGGATAATGGCAATCATTGGCCTCCAGAAGGCTCATTAGATCCAAACCTCCTCCGGGACCTTTGTAACTATTGCCGGCACCTGAAAAAGTGGAGGGAGATTCCCTGCGTTGAAGGTTTTAGCCTTCTCGCACAGCACCCTGCTCTCTGCTCCTCCTGCTCTCCTTCTCAAGTCCTCCTTGCTTGCAAACCCCTCCCTTCCCCTACTTCTACTCCTGCCTTTGCAGATTCTTCCTCATTTGACCTGGCAGATGAACCCCCACCTTATCCCCCAGCCCCATCTGCTCCTTCTCTCCTGCTACACCCTCCTCTTCCTCTGCCTGATTCCACGGATCCTCAGCCTTCCGTTTCATCCCCCTCCCCTCCGCCCTCTTCTGCCTGCTCCACCTCCTCCTCCGCAGAGACATCCCCTTCCCCTCCCTCTTCTTCCTGTCTGCCGACTGCCTCTTTCAGTCCTCCTGTTACCAGGCCTAAGTGACTCCTTCCCACCCCCAAGACAATCGCACCCCTTCGTGAGGTAGCTGGTCCCGAGGTTGTCATCAGAGTCCACGTGCCCTTCTCCATGTCGGACATTACTCAGCTAGAGAGGAAGTTAGGCTCATTCACCACTGACCCACCACTTACATTCGGGAGTTTCAATGGGTCCTGCAAGCATATAGCCTCACTCATCACAACATTTACATGCTCCTAGTCAATACACTTCTCCCTGAGGAAAGGCGACGGGTCTGGGAGCTAGCCCAAGCCCATGCCGATGAAAATCATAGGACCAATCCCAACCACCCCACGGGCCCTCATGCTGTCCCAGAGCAGGATCCCCTATGGGATTACAACACCCCTGAAGGCTTACAGTCTCATGACCTTTTTGCATCCTGCCTCTTGGTGGGCCTGAAGAAGGCCACCTGCAAGGCCGTTAATTTTCAAAAGGTGCAGGAGGTCATTCAACAGAAGTAAGAAACACCTTCAGAATTCTTGGATAGACTAACCAAGGCCCTCCAACAGTACACAAACCTCGACCCAGAAACCCCTGATGGCCGTCATGTCTTAATGACATTTCCTGGCCCAAAGCTACCCTGACATTAAAGCCAAGCTTAAGAAGCTTGAACAGGGCCCTGCTACTCCTCAGATGAAATCCTTGCAGTCACTTTCAAGGTTTTCCATGGTAGAGAGGATGAAAGCGAATGCTGTAGGCAGAGGGCTGAAAACGCCAAATTCCAAATGTTGGCCCATGTCATTCAGAGAAGGTCATCACCACACCGTCCTAATAAGACACCCCCTGGATCTTGGTTCAAATGTGGTAAGGAGGGACATTGGGCCAGGGCTTGTCCTTCGCCAAGGACACCCTCCACCCCTGCCCAAAGTGCCACCAAAGGGGACACTGGGGGGTGGACTGCCCAACAACCCAGAGGGGAGGTTGCTCAGCCACCCCGCAACCCCAGCCTCTCCTGGGCTTGGCAGAGGAGGATTGATGGAGCCCTGGGCCTTCCCTCCCGACTGTTACAATCAAGAAGCAAGAGTCTAGGGTCACCTTCCTGGTGGATGGACACTTCATTACCTTCCTCTTGGATACTGGTGCCACTTTTTCAGTCTTGAGGGAGTATTGGGGTCCTACCACACCCTCAAAAACTACTATTGTCGGGGTAGGAGGTAAACAGATTTTCCCTCGAAACCCCCCCCCCCTATCATGTTATATGCAGGGATCCCTATGTGTGTGTCCTTCACACACTCCTTTCTCGTTATGAGCCATTGCCCCACTCCCCTTCTGGGAAGGGACATACTCTCACTATTAAAAGTCACCATTCACATATCACCCCACACTTCTCCCACCTCTCATTTCCTCATGATGTTCCTAGGGACAGATACACCTCCTTCACACACTCTTCCACAACTATCTAAACCAGTTAACCCTGAGGTTTGGGACACAACTACACCCTCTATGGCTAAATGCAGTCCTATTCATATTGTCTTACGGGACCCTTCAAGATATGAGAGTCAACCACAATATCCACTCACAACCACAGCCCTCCTCGGATTAGAACCCATCATCCAAGACTTATTACGAAAGGGATATCTTAGGCCTACACACTCTCCTTTCAACACCCCCATTCTGGCAGTTAAGAAACCTAACAGGTCCTACAGGCTGGTTCAAGAACTTCGTCTTGTCAACTCCTCTGTGGTCCCCATCCACCTCCTAGTGCCCAACCCTTACACCCTCCTCTCTCAGATCCCTGACACTACTACCCACTTCTCAGTCCTAGATTTAAAAGATGCCTTCTTTTCTATTCCCTTGTCCTAAGAATCTCAGGATATCTTTGCTGTTATGTGGACTGATCCTCGCACCCACAATTCTCGTCAGCTTACCTGGACCGTCCTCCTGCAAGGATTCAGGGATAGTCCCCATCTCTTTGGCCAAGTTCTTGCTCAGGACCTCACATCCTTTCATCCCACCTGTCCTGACTCTACTCTCCTTCAGTATGTCGATGACCTTCTTCTATGTAGTCCCTCTTAGGAACACTCTGAATCCCACACCGCCCAGCTTCTTAATTTCCTAGCAGACAAGGGATATAGGGTATCTCCCCACAAGGCCCAGGTTTCCCAGTCTACTGTCACCTACCTTGGTTTTTGCCTTGCACCTGGGAAAAAGGAAATAACACTGGATAGGAGGCAACTCCTCTCTAATCTTCCAGTGCCTCATACAAAAGCTGAAATACTATAATTCCTAGGACTAGCAGGTTATTTTAGGGCCTGGATCCCAAATTACTCTCTTCTAGCCAAACCCCTGTATGACCTAGAAAAGGGACCCCCTCGTGAATCTCTTGCCTCCTCCCCCCGCTACCACTTCCGCAGGCTTCAGCAACTCCTCTTAAAGGCACCCGCCCTTCACCTTCCCGATCTTTCAAGACCATTTCATCTATATGTCCATGAAAAAGGGGGGCAAGCACTTGGGGTCTTAGGTCAAAACTATGGGCCTACATTTGCACCTGTGGCATATTTGTCCAAGCAACTAGACCCTACCATCTGTGTGTGGGCCCCTTGCTTAAGAGCTCTGGTTGTTGGACAAATTTTACACAAAGAAGCCTCTAAGCTGACTTTTGGGGCCCCTTTAACTATCCACTCCCCACATCATTTGAAGGATCTTTTAGCTTATAAGGGCCTTCAAACCCTTCCTCCATCCAGAGTCCTGTCGCTCCTCACTTCCTTTCTGGAAAACCCTAAAATAATGTTCCTCCCCTGCTCTGCACTGAACCCTGCCTCACTGCTCCCAACGACTCCCACGTCTGACACGCCAACTCATAATTGCTTGGAAACCTTAGATGATTTCCTCCCCTGTCATTCTTCCATTTCTGAGAGACCACTCACCAAGCCTGACCTTATCTGGTTTACTGACGGCAGATCCTTTAGGCAGAATGGCACTTATTACTATGGATACGCCATAGTTTCGGCCACTGAGAATATAGAGGCCAAAGCTCTGCCTTCAGGAACTACCAACCAGCAGGCTGAACTCATAGCAGCCACTCGTGCCTGCCTTCTAGCATAAGGCAAATCCCTCACCCTTTATACTGACTCAAAATATGTCTTCCATATTCTATTATCCCATGCTGCAATATGGAAGGAGCGAGGCCTACTTACCACCAAAGGTAATGCGATCACGAATTCGGTTCTTATAACCAATTTGATAGAGGCCTCCCACTTACCCACCCAGTTGGGAGTTGTCCATTGTAGGTCTCATCAGAAGGACTGCTCTCTTTTCACTGAGGGCAACACCAAAGCTGACTAGGCGGTAAGGATGGCTGCTACCAGTTCCAATTATGACCCCCCTGAGGGACATATAATGGCCACTTTAGACTGCCCATCTGAAGCCCCTACTTCTTCCAGTAAGAACAAGGATCTTTTCGAGTTCCTCCATACTCTATTCCATTCCAATTCTCAGTCTTTGACCCTCTTTTTACAGAGCTTCTTCCCCCTCACCCCCTCTGACAAAGCCATGCTACAGAATATAGCCTCTAATTGTCAGATCTGTCAGCGGACCAACCCTCATACTCCTTTAAGGCCTAAACAGTTTCCCTCCCACCAAGCCCGGGGACATATTCCTGCTGCTGACTGGCAGGTAGATTTCACCAACATGCCTCCAGTAAGGTGCACTAAATACCTCCTTATCTTTGTAGACACTTTCTCTGGTTGGGTTGAGGCATTTCACACTTCCACTCCTGAACCTCCCCTTTACTCCTGCTCTCCACACCCATCTCACCCCTTTAAGTTGCGGCTCACACGGTGTTCCCCAGAGCCCAATTCCTCTTAAAGAAGGCACAGTGAGCTTTCCCAACACCCTAGTCTTCTCTCTCTGCCTGTTTTCTGTGCTCTGTCAGGACTGGTCTTTATCCTCCTCTCCTACCATGTGCCAATTCACCCTTCGAGAACGATACTCGGAACATGGCATGCAGAACGTCCGCATAGTGGATGCAACTACTTGCTTCATCCACAACTGCACCTCTATTTCCCTAAAATTATCACCTTCCAGGACCTTCGTTCCCAGTAGCTGGAACTGGCCTTTCATTTGCTTCCTTTTTGATCAAACCAAAGACTATTGCCATTGGTGGCGTGAGATATATAATGGGTGCCCCTATTGGTCATGCAGGCTCCATGATGAACGCGGTAGCTATTCTTACCACTCACTTGGCTATCCTGAAGGGTGGACTTCTAGTTACCTCAAATGGCATAAGGGCTCTTCATCCAATAACAATGAATGGTATACTTTAGATACACCTGACCCCAAGGTCAAACGTTGGGACTATGTTGAGTTTGCTGTCTATGCTCGGACAACCTCAGCCAAACCCAAAGGATGGATGACTGTTGGCCGCTCCCTGATAACGCCACCTAAGGCAACCATCCAGGTAGTCGAACACATCCAGGAGTCAGAATCAAAACTTCAAGATCTTATCCATAGCCCATCCAAAGAGGATTCAGAGCCTTCAGCCCCCTCAGGCCTTCCTCCCACATGGCTCAATTTGCTACACCAAACTCTTCGATTATTAAACTCCACCCTTCTTTCTGTGCCTACTTCTCAGTGCTTCCTCTGTGCTTCACTTAGTCATCCACTTCTAGCAGCAGTCCCATTAGCGGCAGGAAATATTTCAGCAAAAACCTACAATTTCTCTAAGAAAGGAAAACCCCTACATGTGGCATGTATCCCACTATGGGAAAGTTATTCCACCAAACTTCATTTCCTTTCATCTGTTTCCACCTGCCAACAATGAACCCTTTACCCATTTGTTCCTTGAGCTATAGCACCCCATCGAGCCCTGCGTTTATGCAACCTGGACATTTCCTCTGATGTAACAGGTCTTTAAGTACCTCAACGACCAATGTCTCTGGCACCTGTTTCTTGGTTACTGTAGTTCCTCAGCTGTCTTTGTATACTCCCACCGAATTCTGACAGTTGGCCCTACCTTCACGCACCCACAGGGCAGTCTTTCTGCAAGAAGCGCTCGATACCACTGCTGAGTCTCTGGGCTCCTTGCAGCGGCAGGTTACTTCATTGGCACAAGTGGCTTTACAGAACCCAAGGGCGATTGATCTCCTCACTGCAGAAAAAGGGGGAACATGCCTGTTCCTCAGAGAGGAATGTTGCTACTATGTTAATAAGTCTGGGCTAATAGAAAAGAATGTTGTTAAATTGCAGGAATTATCGACCCAATTGCTCAAACCCACCTCCTCTAATCCCATGACAGGGTTCTTCCAATCCTCTCTTACCACGTACTTGCTACCTCTCTTGGGGCCCCTTATTGGGATGCTCCTTTTTTGCGCTCTCTTTCCCTGCATAATGAAGTTCCTTCAAACCCAATTGCATAAAATTTCTAATCAAACTTTCAGCCAGCTTCTGCTTAGGCACTACCAGCCTCTAACATCTTCAAGAGAAGAGTTCACTCAGTGCTGAAGTTTACTACCAGGCACGATGGAATGCAATGGACATCGGACAGCGGGAGACAACAAGTCCGGAGAACCTCTTAATCTTCCACCCTGGATTCTTGAGTATTTATGTCCTTTTAAGCCTCATGGCCCTTGGCCTCTTCTCTGTCAGTCCCCCAACATGGAACTTCTGCCAAAAATTGACCTTTGCTTTAATTTTTATCTTCATCCTGTTTTTGTTCACTCTGATCTTCTTCAGGTGCTGGTGACACCATGTTGAGGCAACGCTTCCAGTATTTCCTAGAGTCTCTGTTACAGGACCAGTGGCTGATACCAACAATCTCCTCCATCCAGGACTGGTTCGATGCCATGATGACTTGTGGTTTCAGGGAACTTTCATAGACTTCACTCCTACGGAAGTAGCTGTCTATAGGCACTGGGTTTTATTTCTGGTTGCCATGATATCCCCAGACTTGCCCCCCCCCCGAACATTCCTCCACTTCCCTTTCTAGGCCTCACACCGCCCCCACACAGCAGGAAGCAGCCGGATCTGACCAACGTCACCCCAATTCCTAAGAAAACAAAAAGGGAGGAATGTTGGGAAAAGTATAAACGGCAGCCGCACCCCAGAGAAAAACCCCAACATGGCACCTAACGACCTCCTCTTCCTACCTTCCCCTTTTCTGCAGTGGTGTGGAAAGTTCCTGCGGGTGTGAACTCTCCCGCTGGTGCCAATTTCAAATCTCACTGGCGGGGAACCTTAGCCCCAATAAGAACTAATCCCTGGGTTCCGGAGCTGATATCTGGAAGAACTTGCCAATAAACAGGTGGCCTGCCATTTATCTAAGTCCTGCCATCTCCCCTTAGATCTGTATAAGCACACAGCCTTTTGCAAT
Organism: Spermophilus citellus; assembly: GCF_964194105.1. Classification (NCBI taxonomy): domain Eukaryota; kingdom Metazoa; phylum Chordata; class Mammalia; order Rodentia; family Sciuridae; genus Spermophilus; species Spermophilus citellus. The sequence continues at coordinate 104,850,297 of NC_138190.1, forward strand.
AAAATTGGAATTCTCCCGGCAAAGTGTCTTTGCGTGGGGAATTCTTTCACTATTCACATTAGCCAATGTATGGAATCAATGCATGTGTCTATTACAGTTTAAATATGATCTGTACCCTAAAAGTTCATGTGTGAGACAATGAAAGAAAATTTAGCGGTGAAATTATTGGATTATAAGAGCTTTAACACAATCAGTTCATTAATTCCCTAATGAGGATTAACTGGGTGGTAACCATAGGCAGTTAGGGTATGGCTGGAGGCGTCAGGTCACTGAGAGGGGTGCCTTTGGGGTATGCATTTTGTTTTTGGTGAGTGGAATTCTCTTTCTCAACTTCCTGGGGTACTGTGCTGAACTATTTTTCTCTGCCACACACTTCTGCCATGGTGTTCTGCTTCACTTTGGGCCCAGAGCAATGAATGCAAAATAAATTTTCCTTCTCTAAAATTGTTCTTATCAAGTCTTTTGGTTGCACCAGTAAAAAAAGCTGACTAAAACAGTGTCCATCAATGGATGCATGGATAAATAAAATGTGGTATATATAGTTATGTGGAGGATATTATGCTAAGTGAAATAAACCAGAAGCAGACAGACACATACTACATGATCTCACTCATGTGCAATTTAAAAGTGTTGATCTTATAGAAGTCAAGTAAAATGGTGGTCATCAGAAGCTAGGAAGGGGCAAGGAAGGGATTGCAGAGATGTTGGTGAATAGATAAAATATTTCACTTAGAAGAAATAAGTAAAAATAAATATTTATTATCAAATATTTATGCACCTAAACTTAAAATCTATAAAGTAAATCTGAGAGAACTATAAAAAATTTCAAATTCAAATTGAGTTCTAGAAATAAAAAGAAGAGTTAATGAAATTAAGAATGTTTTGGAAAAAAATAGTTGCAGATGGACACACTACCTTTATTTATTTATTTATTTATTTTATATGATGCTGAAGATTGAGCCGAGTGCCTTACCCATGCTAGGCAAGTGCTCTACCATTGTGCTACTACCACAACCCCTTAAGAAGTTTTTAATTGAATAATAGTGAATTAAACATAGGAAATATAAAATAACTGAACTGGCAGTTAAGTCAAAGTAGAAGATGTACAGCTAAAGCAAGAAGAGAAAATATGGAAGCAGCAGCATAAATAAATAAATAAATATTCTATGAGTGAAAACAACCATCAGATATGACTTGGGAGTTCCAATAAGAAAAAATGGAATCCAGAACTCTAAGGAAAAAATTCATTTTCCTGCTACTGTTGTGGTACCCCTGGACTGAGGAGATGACACAGATAACTATTTCTGGAGATCAAAAAAAATCGTAAAGGGGATTATCCTCTGTCCCTACAGAAATTACACAGCCTTGCTAAAGTGAAGGACTTTTATTGGGGTGATATTTTAAAGAACTTCTTTTCTGTTCTGCAGAATTTCTGTGTCACTATTGTACCTATTAGGGAGCTAGCTGATAAAGAAAAATGAGGTTGGTAGTGTCTGACCCTCTGCATAGCAGAATGTGAATGTGCAAATGAAGCTTATATATGTATCCCTTACCGACTCCCTCTTTATCCTAAAGCATAGATTGTGATAGGAAAACAATAATAATGCTTTAGATGCTTTGTATTTCTTTTGTTTTATTTTTTCTTCTGCTAACAATCAATATTGTTGAAGCTTTTGTTTACTTATTAATTATTTAAATTTTTATTTTAATTAGCATATACACATTTGTGGGATTCCAGGTATTATATATATGCATTTATATAAGTGTGTGTGTGTGTGTGTGTGTGTGTGTGTGTGTGTATATATATATATATATATATATATATATATATACACATACACACATTTATATGTATACACACATACTATATATATTTGAGATATGATATACCTTGGCCCATAACATTCCCCCCTTTTCTAGAAAAAATCAAATCTTTGATTTATCTTTTAAATTAGGTAATGGATTGTAATGGCCAAGCATATACATTAATTTGACTGATAAAATATATTGTTTTACTAGCTCGGGCCTTATAACAGTGCAAGCAAGAGAAAAAAAAAAAAACATGAATAACTTTTTTTTTTTTGACCCAAAGCCATTTTGCAATTTGACCCGATTACCTATCTACACTATCTGTCTTTAATTTTCCCCTCAAATTTTAGGGATCTCCTACTGTTGTAAGAAAAAGGATGATGACTGCTCTTTCTGTTTCAAGTTGAGGGGGGCAACATGCAGTGGAGCAAGCAGTTTGGAGTCCTGTTTTAGAAATTGGGTCAGTGGAGGGGTCAATGGTAAAAAATGTGGTTCAGGAAGAACAGGTTGTAAAGTCACCTGGGTGTGGGTGCTTTTATGAGAGGGAAAAAAAGACATGAGCACTGAAATACGATTAATACAATAGCAGTTGAAGCATCTGGAACCTGTCAATGAATATTATGAAGATGATAAAATCAATAATATCTCACCAAGAGGTATAAGAACTGAGAATTTGTCCCCATAAAAAGGCCTAACAAAGTCTAAGAAGACTTTATTTGGGGATGTAAATCTTTAACATTGTCAGAGTTATTAGGAATGTAAACACAACATTTAGTTAAGCTACTTAATGTCATCTAATTTTTGTGAAATACCCTTTTATTGGCATGACCTCTGTGTTCAGTAGACATCCCTTTGTTAGTTAGGGCTAGATAATTATACTAGTAAACACTGATTAAATCTACCTGTGGAGGAGGTTAGGAAGATCTATAGGCCTTAAACTGACTAAAATCTTCTGGCTCTGGCAGTTTCTCTTGATAGTTATCAGGCATTCCTGCCTAAGAATCTCTTTTCTGTTGCCTCCAATCTTACTTATTCTTGGGGGCTAACACAAATGTACATCTTAAGTTACATTAAAATAACTATTATTTCTTTTTTTTAAATGACCAAGAATGTCTGTGCTTTGTTTTTAACTGTTTTTGCTCGGTGTTTAAGATCAAGCTGGTCAAACTGACCTTGCTGCTATCTATTGTTAAGGTCAGCTGAGTTCCCTTGGAAGACATTCTTGGGGAACTTGTAAGCAGCCCTTTAGCTCTGCTAGTGCCATCTGCAATAGAATGGGTCACGGTCTTGCTGACCATGTGGCTTTCCTTGGAAGCATGAGGGATATTTCCCCTTTCCAATTGATCCTCCTCTTTTGCAGCATGTGCAAGGTTTAGCTTTCCATTCTCCAGTGGTCTCATTAATTTCCCTGATCGGGAGGTTATGTGGCCTTGATTTGCAAAATTTGTCCTTTTTTCCCTGGGTTCACGCTGACTCATAGGGCAAGAGCCAAATATTAGTTTTCTTGGCCCCTTTATTTTAATCTTAATCTTTTATGTCTTGGTCTTAAACATCTTACCAGTAAAAGTACTGGGTTTTAACTTACAAGTATAAGTACTGGGTTTTAATTTTAATGCTTATAACTTTATAGTTAATTTTATCCCCTTTAATTACTATTTGTCTATAGATGATGGCTTAATATCTCAAATTAGCTTAGGTTGTGTGTTCTCGAAGCAGTACCTCTGCAAAACATTAACAGGCAACAGTTATAAAGAAAATACAGAGAAATTACAAGAGTAAAAACTTATTTAGTTTGTACATAGTTTCGTACCTTGGCTAAGTTGTACATTATATCCTCTGTTTGAGATCACAGTAATATCTACAATAAAATCAATCTTTTGAATACAACTTTAAATGAACTGAAATCTGACCTAATTTGGAAGCATTTTAACATGTAGTAAGATGGGAGGCAGAACCTTATTTCACAAATCTTAGGTAAAGTGTTCTAGTTCTGAAGTTGATCTTTGCCTCCGTTTTTAGATATCATTTTGTAAAGTTTACATATATTGTTTCCTTAGTTTACATGAATGTTAGCTAACATAATGTAACATTATATGTAAAACATGAATCAAACAAAGTCTGAGAGGTTTGTACTTTCCTTTTGCGCAAGAAAGTGGCAGAATATTTTTTATATTTTATATTATTAACTTTTAAATAGATCAAGCTCTCATTATCTTTTAAAAATACCTTTAAATTTTTATATCCCAATTTAAAAGGTAACCCAAGGTTTGGTTGCAAACTATCAAATGAAATAAATAAATAAATCTCCAATAAAATTTGCCATCTTTATAAGTCTAAAATTACAGTTTCAGACAACTTTAGTTTTGGAGAACACCCAGCTTGAAAAAATGCTCCTTTAAACCTTTCACTTTAAAGACTTGTATATCTGAAAGATATGAATACATTTAATATGTAAAGAAGAGTAATAGTACCACAATCACATTGATGTTTTTATATTAACCAAGTCTAGCTTTTAAAGAAAAATCTAGACTCTGTAATATAGTACAATACTCTAAAACAACAGTTGCTATTTAACCAGAGTTGTACAAACCTTAATTTAAGACTAGTTGATCTATAGAATAAAACTTAACAGATGCAATATAAATAGCAAATTGATGTTTTAAGAAATCCTTATAATTTTAACATGTATATCAAACTTTGATTTATGTCAATACATTAATATTTGACTTTAGGAAAAAAAAACCTTTAATAGCTTTAACTGTTTGTGTTACTTATATATAACCAACTTAGTTACACAAACCTTTTAAAATTTACCCTTCATTTACATAGACCTTTTTATTACTTAATTAGTTCCTCTTGTTGTTTACTTAGATGTATTACAATTTTACTTTACTATAAGACTTTTTTAACCTAGAATTACAAAATATATTTTATAGTTTATTTAATCTGTTGACTTCTCTTTTTGTTTATACTCTGAAATAACTCTTATATTTTTTTAATTTAGATAAATTACTCTATCTTAATAAGATTAAATATTTTATGTTATTTATAGTACTTTAATTGAAATGCAGTTGAATCCTTGGATCCCTTGCATATAGAATTATACATGTTGGGACTTTTAACTCTTAGTAACCTTGTTTTTAGTGATGACACAAAGTAATTTTAATTTTTTTTCATTTACCATTTTATGAAAACACCATTTAATGTTTATATATGTTAACCTATGGAATTTAAGGAGTTAAGAATACTTGGTGTTATATTTAACAATTAGCATTTTAACTTTGTAAACCAATTAGATGTTTCTAGCAAACACATTTATGACTAATCCCATATATGTTAAACCCAATTTACTTATTTTTAAATCCAAGATATCAGAGAAATGCATTGAACAACATTAATCTTTTTTTCTGTTGAAGAAAAATCCTAGAAACAATGGATATTAGATATTTTATAGACATTAATATTTTATCAACAACTGTTTGAACACCTGGAAACAAAACTGTGCATTAGTAACTTTAAAGACATTTTTACTTTTTCTTTTTTGTTTCTTTACCCAATTTAAATTGAACTTTTAAATCATGTGAACAAAAGGTATTTGGATCCATTTTTTTTAATTTTAATTTATGAGCTCATATGCCAATTTCAGCATCAAACATATGTAGTAACGATAATACATGTAGACTGACAATACACAAAGCAAATAGACAAACAAAGATCTTGTAGCTTATTTTAAAACCTGTTAAATTGAGAGCTATCCCTTGTAAATTGGCCTCTGAACAAAGAGGAGTGTAAAAAAACCTTTATAGTTGGATAAAATAAGTCTGATCAGAAAAACATATTAACTTAGCATGCCTGATCCAAATCACAACTCAAAAAATATAGAATTTTAAAATCTTTCCTGGCTTCCTTCCTGATGTGGTCCCACTCATCAGTGGTGAAAAGAGTTAAGGGGACACAGATAAAAGCCGGGGCCTTATTCCTCCCTGTAGGAACTTCCCCAAAATGTAGCTCCATTCTAAACAGATTTTTCTGATCTCTTGGATATTGGCCACCAAAATCTTAGCCTGGAATTTGGAAAGACATTTATCAGCCTGACTGTCATGGTTTAAAAACTTTTGGGTCACCTCCAATAGTTGGAAGTTATTCTGTGAAGCCTTTAAGTTTTTTGTTTGTTTGTTTGTTTGTTTTGGTGTGTGTGTGAATATCTAGGGCTGAGAGACAAAAGCCAAATTTCCTAGACAAAATTATACTTTTACATATCTTAGAAATGATAATCCTATAAAACTCTCTAGTTATAATCTGCCCTCTATAGGAACTGACATTGTCTACTCTGGTAGCCACTTGCCCAGTTCCTAAATGAAGGCAATCTCTAGAATGTTTTTATTACCTTTAGATTTTACTTTTAACATCTGTTGGCAGCCTTTTACATTTCAATGCAAGCTTTAGTAGTCACAGTTAAAAAACTTTTTCTAGGTAGATGATCAGGCCAGGTTTGATTAGGTTTCCCATGACAAGGCTAACAATTAAAACAATAGGCAGAAATAAAAGGAAGGTGAGAGACAAAAGTCTAACAAGGCATGAGTCCAAAGGTGGTGGGTCTGCCAGTCACTGTCCAGTTTCACTAAGGCAAACAGTTGAAAAAAATGTTACAAGCAAACTGAAATGGTTATTAACATAAACAAAATGGGAACAAACAATAACAAACAACAAATAGGCCAAGACAAAAACATAAGACAGGCACTCTCTCCTCCACATAATCCTAGCCTCCAGATCATCACCAGAAGCTTTGCTGGGTGGGACTTGACAGAGTCCACAAGGTCACTTGATACACCTTTGGGCTTTACAATCAAGCACCTGAAACACATTGAAAGATTTATAATCAAATGCTTGCTATACCCCAGAGGAGAGCCCCTGATATTATTCGAAAGCTTTACTATCAGGCACTTAGAACTTCTAAGGCTTTACAATCAAGTCAAATGGAGAGAACAAATGAGATACCTCCCAACACATACAGTTCCATCCTCCTTCAAAGCCTCTGGATTTACACATGTGCCTCACACCACACATGGGCAGGCTCAAATTGGTAACCACAGGAAGTCCAGACCCTCGCAAAACGGAGAGTTCCCAAATCTAGAAATGGAGGGCCCCTTTCTCTACTTCAGAGGATCCAGGATTCCTGCGTTCGAGAGCTACAGCCTTGACTGCAATGATCATCCCTCTGGGGCATCCAAAATGTTAAGGCAAGATGGCAATAAATCACCAAGTTGGTTTTGAAGCAGGTGACAGAAACTTTATTTACCAGTTGGCTGTCCAGAGGTACCAGCTGGTAGGCCAAGGGGTAGGCTGCAAGTCTATACCCTTTGACCCCCTCCTGGGGTTTGAATACACCTTTTATATTAAAGCATAAGTGGCTGTTGCTATGATTCAAAACCATAAACAAATGTCATGAGATCTAAAATCATAAGCAGAAAAGAGAGTGGGCCAAAATGTCCCTAGTTGAGTACAAGTTTAAAAATGATTACTAACATATAGACAATCAATTATCTCGACAGGGTACATTGTCCAAGAAAAATGGGAACCAAAAAGAGAACTCTTTTACATTGTATAAGAATTGCCATTTTTGGTTGCCAAACATGCTATATCCTAAGCAACTGTTGATGGGTACAGAGGTGGGGCTTTCTATGGAGAAGCATTTCTTACATGAGGGGAGTCTCAGGGAAAAAGGGAGTCTGTTTAATGGCCCATAACAACATTAAAATTTATGATCTGTATCTAGATTAATTATTATTGCATTTGGGTGTCCCATTCTAGCACCATTTGCTGAAAGACTACCTTTTCTCCACTTAATTTCCTTTGTCCTTTTGTAAAAAATCAGTTGACTTTATTTATGTGAATTGATTTCTCAGCTCTATTCTCTGTTCTTTGATCTATTTGTCTATTTTTTTTCACCAATATCACACAGTCTTGGTTAATGTAGATTTATAGTTAAAACTTGAAGTCAAGTAGTGTCAGTCCTCTAACTTTGTTGCTTCTCCCCCAATCTTGTGTTAACTTTTGGGTGGATGTCAGTTTATCCACACAATTATTTGCTAAGGTTTTGTTCGGGGTACAGTGTATTGTTCATCTCAAATTTGATCATTTTTATTAAAACTCTAGAACTTTAATTTTGATTTTTTTTGAGAGAGAAAGAGAGAGAATTTTTTTAATATTTATTTTTTAGTTTTTGGCGGACACAACATCTTTGTTTGTATGGGGGTGCTGAGGATAGAACCCAGACCGCACGCATGCCAGGCGAGCATGCTACCACCTGAGCCACATCCCCAGCCCTAATTTTGATCTTTTAAAAATTATCTTTCATTTAACTCTCTAATTTTGAACACATGGAATATAGTAACAAAAAAATCTTCTTATGTCACTTCTGAGTCAGTTTTGATAGATTTATCATTCTCATTATGTATATTGTGTTTTCCCACTTCATTGAATGCCTGTCAATCATTAAGTAGATTTATAGTTCAGCTGTGAATTCTCCTTTGTTAGGTGTTGAATATTTTTGTATTTCCGTACATATTCTGGATTTTTCTGAAATATATTTAAGTTACTTGAAAATAATTTTACTTGGGTATTACTTTTGTAATTTTGGCAGGTAGGTTTCAAGTTACAGTCTGTCCAAGGTTAATTATTACTTGTTAATGAGACAAATTTCTCATGTATTTAACCAAACGGCAAGTGAATTATGAGTTTTCCAGTCTCCTTGATGAGAACAGGCACTATTGCCTTTCCTACGTAAGTACTAGGCATTGTTCTCTAATAATTTCAAATTTTCCCTTTTTGTTTTCATAAGCCAGAGGTAGTTCCTCATGTGCTTATACTGATTAATATTCTTAATACTCAGTGGGACTCTTTATAGACCTAGGGAGTTATCTCTGTGAAGATTCTTCCTCTTTAGTTTTCTGTCTTATAATCTCTAGTTATAGTGATTTCCTCAGATGATTACTACATCTTTCCTACTCAGGGAGTCCACTAGGCTCCAACTTAGTTTCTTCTCCCAGGAAACTCTCCATAGCCAATAAATTGGGACAACAAGGACTTACCTTGTTGGTTTCTAACCTCTCCTTTATCACTGTCCTGTGTTACTTTATGCACAGTGTGTTGAAGATCAACCATGGTTACATATTTTTTTCTGATTGTTTTGGTTTTTGCACAGGAAGGTGTGACAAATAGAGTTATAGACCATCTCAAATATCTTCACATCCCAATGCCCAGAATCTATGAATTTATCTTCTTATATCGCAAAAGGCCATTTATTGTTGTGAATAAGTTAAGGATCTTGAATGGGGAGATTACCCTATAATATCAGCATTGGCCCGATATAATTACAAGGGTCCTTGTAAGAAAGAAGGCAAGGTGAAAATAAAAGCAAAATATTTGAAGATGCTACCTCCTAGATTTGAAGATAGAGGAAGAAGCTGGTCCTGCTGAGACCTTGTGTGTTTTTTACCTAGTGAAACCCATTTCAGAATTTTGACCTCCAGAACTGTAAAATGATTTATGTGTGTTGTTTCAAGCCATAAAATCTGTGGCAATATTTTATAGCAAATATAACACTGAGAGAGAGGGTAAATTTTGTTCTTGTTCTTGTACCATAGGTAGAAACAGAAGGCAATAACATTTATTCTACACAAATTATTAGGAAAAAAGGAGGTTATGGTCCCCAACTCATTAAATGAGTCTAGCATTACATTGAAATCAAAAAAGAAAAATTATCACATGAAATGAAAACTACAGCCCAATATGCCTCATTAATTCAAAAATATTTCAGCAGATAAAACTAGCAGTATAACTGTGATCAAGTGGAATTCATCCCTAGAATGTGTGGTTCATTTGCTTCCCTTCCTATGGATTCATATAGGGCATGATGTAACATGTGGGGCATGTTGCATCAGAAAGGAGGAAACCTAACTTGCCGGCTGCTACCCGCTTCCAGGTCCTGGGGCCACATGTGGCTAAGATAGCGCCTGGCGATCAGCCAGAAGGCATTACCGTGGTTTGTGACAAAAAATTGGACCACCCCTAGGATAGGCTCAGAACCTTTCCACCCTCCTGGACAGCTCTTACTGCTTGTAAGATGGGTGTACACGTGAACCCTCCCCACCCTGCTGACCTTTATCCTGATTGGCTCCTGTACATTATATTAGCTGTGTGTGTTTTCTCATTAAACGAGCTCCTGCTTTGACTGGTCTCCCTGACATGTCTGATTGTCCTCCAGCGAGGGAGGGCTGGATGCTGGCATTGGCCCTCTCCTTTCTTGGCTGTCCTGGTCAGGGCGGGCTATCACCATCTCTCCCGCAGGTCAGGAGGGAACGAGGGCTAAAAACCCAGACAGATTCATATGTCCCTGAGGCATTCCCCATGAGTGCAGCCTAACAGTTAATCAGGTGACAAAGCAGAAACAGGGTTAGCAAACACCAAGTCTCAATATCACAGAGCATATTCAGGAATGTGAAACTGAGAGATTAAGGTATACCTTATTTATTAACTGATTACTAAAACAGTTTTCCTTCAAAGAATCAATAAGTATAGTCACGTGCCATGACATCACATAATAGACCACATATACAACAGTGGGCCTGTGCAATTGTAATGGAGCTGAAAATTCCTATTACATAGTCAAAGCCACAGTAACATCATAGAACAATGTATTACTTATGTGTTTGTGGTGATACTGTTAAAAACTTACCTACCACACTTCAGTTGTATTAAAGTATAGCATGTACAATTTATGTATAGTGTACAAAACCTGATAATGATTATAAATTACTGCTACTAGTTTATGTATTCACTACAATATAATTGTATTCACTTAAGTGCACTCCTACTAATTGAAAAAATAGTGTTAAACAGTATGTCATGTTACAGTGGCACATCCTCATTCATGTCATGTTTGCCTCCTCTCTTGATTACTGTATTTTATCTTGTGTTTGATTTAATCTCTTGCTCTTTTTTCATCATGACAAGGAGCAATAGGCTATACTATATGTATATGTGTACAAATACACACATATATACACATATATTAGTCTAAGTGTATAATAGGCTACACTATCTAGATCTTTATAAGTAGACTTTATGGTGTTCACACAATGACAAAATCCACTAATGATACATTTCTCAGAACATGTCTCCATTGTTAGGACATACAAACCTGTAAATAATTTGCCTTCTTTTTGAAACCTAAATAATGAATAGGAAAAATGTCGTATCAACAAAAATCACAACCAAAACCAATTACTGAGAACTGAGACTTCATTAAGGATCTTGTACTTTATGCTTGCAGTAACAGGAAGCCATTTACAGCTTTTTATTAGTGATGCAATAAGTAAAAATATTTCCCTTTAGAGCAGCAATTTCTAAAGTGGTGTTCAGATACATAGGAAGTATGCAAATGATCCACAGGTGACCAGAAAAAAAGCATTGGTACTTCTATATTATATTCATTATATCTCACATTTAATTTAATTCTCAAAAAACTTCATATATATTTTTATTTTTTGTTTTTAGATATATATGACAATAGGGTGGAAAGACAGTAGAATGAATCTGACATAACTTTCCTATGCTTGTATATGAATACACAACCAGTGTAACTCCACATCATGTTTAACCACAACAATGGGATCCAAATCATAATGGGTTGCACTTCATTTGTTTCGAAATTTGTACATTCATAACATACTTTCCCCAATTTTCTGTGACATATGTAGATGTATTACAAATGAAGATATATATTTTAGAGGTAGTACAAAATGTTTCTTGGAGAGGTGTGCATAGAGTAAATAGTTTGTGAACTTGCTTTACAAAATCTGAGATCGCAGAGCCTCACATTACAGATGTCATCTGAGGACACAGAAACAAGGAAGCAGACAGACTAAGTGGTGACTCAGGCACTTCAATATCCTCTCAGTAGTGGCTGTCCGCCTCCCCCCACAAGAGGAGTAATCATCCCCTAGATTTGCAAAATATAATCAATGATTCCCTTAAGCATCACATACATACACATTCACAAGCAAGGTAGACATCCTAATGATCTTATTTTAGTGCAAGTATCACACACTTGCTGCCTGTAAATATACAAGTTAAATGTTTCTCCTCCTAGGGTAAGATGGCATAGTCCAGTTGTCATAGAAACCAGAAGTACATCATGTTATTATGGGTGATGCTGGTTTTCTATGACAACCAGATAGTGCAAATTCATTCTCAGAGGCCAAATTTTAACCCCTACTTCAGAAACTTGAATTCACACCCCCAATTCAATGGATAAATGAATATATATTATAGGAAGTACCAGACACACATGAAGAGATATGCATTAGAGAGAAAGCCTTACTATCTTCCTATACAATGGTTTAAGGAATCACTTTATATAGACATGTCAACAATTTAGACTTTCTTGACAGACACTCATCTGTGTTCCATTCCCAGTTCAGTATACCTTTTTGAGACTACCATAGCATCTTCTGGGTCTGAAAGAGATCTCAAAGACCACTGAATCCTAGCTGCACTCTCACTTCCACATGATGTATGATGACACCAAATCCCAGAGAAGGGGAAAATGCAGACATATCTGAGACATTGCCATATACTCTGAATAAGTGCCTTAGGTGTGAATCACATGGCAGAATGGGTTATAATCTCTCTACCTGCATCCAGAATCTCTGCCCACAAATTCACAAAGACATAGGTCACTTGGGACTTCAGTTACCAGAAGCTGACTTTCAGATGTTAATATTAGAGTATGCTTTTACTGAACTCTGCCTCTGGAATATGTGGTCTATCTCAGCCAGCATAGAAAATAGATTTTTCACATAATTCATAAGATTAACTTCTCCTTCCTTTGATACCTTAAAATGATCCATAGATTAGAGCCTGAAACCAGAATCCTGTCATTCAAAAAAAGTCTGTATTCATAAGGAAGCATTTACATATTTTTAATTATTTTAAATTATGTCATGACAAAAAACCCAAAGTCAAAGCTAACAAAAAGGGTAAGAATAACAAAAATAAACAATGTTCTATTCAGAAATTAAATATTCTATATATATTTACAATGAGGCATATGCAAATTTACTGACAGAAAAATAATAAAATAAAATCAAGTTATGAGCTAATCAGTAAAACAGTATGTCATGTAATATAAAACATGCATACTAAAAAGATGTTATATATTTCTTTTTTTTTTTTTTTTTTAAATTTTTTTTTAGTTCTCGGCGGACACAACATCTTTGTTGGTATGTGGTGCTGAGGATCGAACCCGGGCCGCACGCATGCCAGGCGAGCGCGCTACCGCTTGAGCCACATCCCCAGCCCAATGTTATATATTTCTTCTTAAGACATAATTACAAGATGATCAAAAAACCCTTAAAAGATATACACAAACCTGTTGAAATAAATAGTTGCATATGGAAATGAGGGAGTAGCATTATGGGAGGCTTGGTGAAGTAAAGTTCTAGAGTTTCTTTAATTTTAAAATGTTTTATGAGGATAAATAATTGATTATTTATTTATTTATTTAGTACTGAAGATTGAACTCAGGGGCACTCAACCACTGAGCCACTTCAGCAGCCCTATTTTGTATTTTATTTAGAGACATGGTCTCATTGAGTTACTTAGCACCTCACTTTTGCAGAGGCTGGCTTTGAACTTATGATCCTCTTGCCTCAGCCAGCTTGAGCCACTGGGATTATAGGTGTGCACTTACCACACTCCGCCAATAATTGTTATGTTAAATTGCCGCAGTCTGGCTGGGCACAAATCACCAGACACTCAAGCAGGAACAAACTTCCAAATTCACGCGAACGCCACCCACGCAGCCCTCTCAGGAACACCACACACCAACCAGAACTCCTTCCACCAGCACTTCCCCTACCAATGCAAACTCTTCAGGAATCCCAGCGAGAGCTCAACCGGAACTCAACGGGAACTCTGAGAGAACTCAAAAGTCATCATCTTAATGGCTTGCTGGCGTCACCTCTCAACCACTACTTCTGGCAAAAATGCCATGCGTCATCCCGACTCAGCTGTGGCCCTCAACATTAAATATTGCAACTAGATATTACTTTAAAAATAGTATTATACAAAGATTGGAATATATATATATATATCTGGCACATGTCAAACAATTATCAAATAAGTGTAGCAATTTTAATAATAAAATAAAATTCAAGGAAAATAGCTTTATAGACACTTAATAGTTTATTTCATAATAATGCTCCAGAAATCAAGGTAATTGGTTGGGGAGATAGTGAATAAAAAGAAAAACATACAGGAAGACACAAATTTCCAGTCTCTCTAGTAAACTTCTAGTCTCCTCACAACCATTAATGTCAGAGTTAATCAGTGAGCCAGCTGGAAAAGCAAAGGTATAGAAACAATAACAAAATAAAGAGACTAGAATATTGAAGCTGCAAGAAAATAGTTTCATAAATAATTCAGACCCCCTTTTTACCTGCTAATAATATCACATAATAGTACCCCCTATATACATTTTAACAAACTTTTGAACTTCTATACAACTATAAAATTCAGTTATTACTTTTGGCTAACAAGATAACTGTGTTTCATACAAATAAAATTGTCTTACCCTCTCCCCTAACAAGGACATGCAAAGTACCAATAGTAACCTCATCTAAATGTGGGTGCCAATCATCATACACTTCTTGAACTAATATCAATCACTTCTCAAAAATTCATTTGCTATTTGAGCTGAATATTACAAATATTAAGGTCTGTATTCCAAATTTAACCACAAAAAATGAGATAGAAGAAAGTAGTTAACCTACTTCTTCCCATCATCCTAGATGTGAAACACATATAAAAAAACTTATAGTATATAATATATACTATACTTGTATAACAATATAATTATAAAATTACAATAAGAATATCATAATTATTATATAATATTAATATAATAATATGTAAGATCTAGATTATTATTTACGACCTATTTTGGTGAATCTGACAATTTTATTGAAATATTTGCAGAATTGAAAACCTGGTACTTAATATGCATGTAAAAAATACATAATAAGCAAAAGAGAAAAATACATTGCTACTGACTTCCTTATTTCTTTAGTTATACACAAGGCCATAATTAATATTTATATAACTTAATGTTCATATATTAATAAATTCCTTATTGTACACACCATTCCCTATTTCTTTTTTAAATATGTTTTTAAGTTGTAGTTGGACACAATACCTTTGTTTAATTTATTTATTTTTATGTGGTGCTGATGATTGAATGCAGGTCCTCACATGTGCTAGGTGAGCACTCTACCACTGAGCCATAACCCCAGCCCCCCAATTCCCTATTTCCTTTGCTTTCAGACAAGACTCCATCTCATCAATGTTCTTTACCCAGGGGCTAACCCATTCATTCCTGAAGGATTAGAATCCTCATTAAACTTGCCTTATTTTTGTTACACTATCTTTGCATTAATATTTACTACTAGATATATAATTACTAAACATTATTTCAGACAATCTTGTGGCTTATTTACATAGCCCTTCATGCTACCACCATGAAACTACAGTTTCTCCTTGATAAACAATATCAGTCACACTCAAAAGAGTGACTTCCATTATTTTCCTGTTGATTCAGTAGCATAAAGAACCTTCAATGGCCAGGGGGCCCAGAATCTACTTCATTATAACTAATATAAGCATAAAACAATATTTTCAAAAGAGAGACAGTAAGTCACCAGTACAACTCAAAAGAAAAAGAATGTGAATTGAAAACAATGGATTGATCTCTCAAATTTTGATGAAAGAATATTATTGAAAACTTAGAATTTTATACATAGTCCACCATAAGGACATATAAAACCTATAAGCACAAAGAGCGGCACCAGGGTGGGCTTCGAGCAGGATGGAGGCGACTTTGGAGCAGCACTTGGAGGATACAATGAAGAATCCGTCCATTGTTGGAGTCCTGTGCACAGACTCAGAAGGATTTAATCTGGGCTGTCGTGAGACCCTGTCAGATGAACATGCTGGGGTTATATCTGTTCTAGCCCAACAAGCAGCTAAACTAACCTCTGACTCCACTGATATTCCTGTGGTGTGCCTAGAATCAGATAATGGGAACATTATGATCCAAAAATATGATGGCATCACTGTGGCAGTGCACAAAATGGCCTCTTAATGTCTCTCATCAGTTCTCCAGCAGCCTGTCATAGGGTCTCAATCCTACTATGTTAATCATCTTACAAAACTAGTTAATTTGCAGTGATTAAGCCATTCATTGAATATGCATTGGGTACTTTTCTATTTATTTTACAGTGTATTGCTTTTTAACCAACATATCAAGATATTAATAAGGATCATGTTTTGAAGCAGCATGTCCAGATCACTTTGTCTATAAAATTTTGTTAGGTTAAATAAATCTGCTTGGAGGAAAAAAAAGAAAAAAAATATATATATACACACGCACACACACACACACACACACACAAAGAAATAAATAATAATGACAGTAATATAGAAGACAATCCATAGAGGAAATTAACAAAGACAAAATTAATAAAATATCTATAAAATTTGTGAACCCCATGCTAGAATAATCAAGAAAGAGGAAAAACATAAGTAAGTGATATCAGGAATAAAAGGGGACCTATCATTACAGATTATCTAGACATTAAAAATAATGAAGAAGGGAGCTGGGGATGTGGTTCAGTGATAGAGTGTTTATCTCGCATGTATGAGGCACTGGGTTCAATCCTCAGCACCACATGTGAATAAATAAATTAAATAAAGGTCCATCACAAATAAAAATATATTTTAAAAAATAATGAAGGAATATTATGAAAATCATGCCAACAAATTTTTAAATAAATGAAATTGGCAAATTTTATTGCAAAGGACAACTTAGTAATATGGCAACAAGAAGAAACAAAGATATGAAGAGCTTGATGTTTAGGAGAAGATAGACCCAAATGGTCTTAATATAAATCCTTTCAAATATTGAAGTAGGAAATAATATAAAACTCACACTAAAATTTCTGAAAACAGGGGAGGAAAATATGCTTTCAAATATAACTTTTAAGGCCAGAATAACATTTCTGATATTAACAATGATCAGGATATCTCAAGTAAAGAAATGCAAAGTCAAATAACTTTCATAGTTAAATCTGAAGGTATAAGAATCTTCACTGTGATATTTGCAAATCCACAAAGATACATAAATAATTATGCAATGCAATGAAGTGAGGTTTATCTCAGGAATGGAAGGTTCTTCAACATTCAAAAGTCAATAATTTAAGTCACCACATTTTAGGTTAAAGGGATATATATATATATATATATATATATATATATATATATATATATATATAATAATTTTAGTAGATGCAGAAGAACAATTTGAGAAAATTTAACAGTAGGTTGATAATTTAAAAAAAAACTCACCCAACAATATATAGAAAGAAACTACCTTAAACTGATAGAGAACATCGATAAGCACTCTACAACTACATCATATTTGATGTTTAAATAGTAAATGTTTTATCCCAAGATTGAAGTCAAGGGAAAGTGCTCAATTTCATCACTTCTATAAGCATTATAGTAGAAATTCTATTATATTAATGCAAGAAAGAGTAATTCAAGTATAGCAATTAAAAAGGAGAACATTAATCAGTCATGATTTGCAAATGACACAATAGTTTATATGGAAAATTTTAACTTACAAAAGAAGTAGATTACTAACTGAAATTATCAAACATATAGGATACAAGGTTAGTATAAAAGTTCTATTTGTTTATTTTTGTGATACCAGGGATTAAACCAAGGGACACTCTACTTATTTTACTATTGAGACAAGATATCACTAATTTTCTCAGGCTGGTTTTGAACTTGTAATCCTCTTGCCTCAGCCTCCTGAGTCTCTAGGATTTTAGAGATTTTATGTGCCCCACCATGCCTAGCTCTTATTTATTTTTAGTTTATTTATTATTTTAATTTGTTTTTTAGATATATATGACAATAGAGTGTATTTTGACATATTATACATTCATGGAGCACAATTTATTCTAATTATGATCCCATTCTTGTGGTTGTACATGATATGGAGTTACACTGGTCATGTATTCATATAAGAGCATAGGAAAGTTATGTCCAATTCATTTTACTATCTTTCCTATTCCTTCCTATCCCTGCTCCCTTCCCCATTCCTTTCCTTCATTCCCCTTTGTCTAATCCAATTAAATTCTATTCTACCCCACTCCACCCTCCCTTGCTGTGGAACGTACTTCCTAAATAAAACTCCTAAAGTGCAAGAAATAAAATCAAGAATCAATAAATGGGATGGCATCAAACAAAAAAACATCTTCATAGCAAAGAAAACAATCAATAACATGAAGAAAGAGCCTACAGAATGGGAGAAATTCTTTAACAACTGCACTTCAAATAGAACATAAATCTCCAAGATATATAAAGAACTCAAAAAACTTAACACCAAAAAAATAACCTAATCAATAATTGGGCAAAGGAAATGAACAGACACTTCACAGAATAAATATAATAATCACTCAACAAATATATGAAATATATGTTCAACATCACTAGCAATTAGAGAAATACAAATTAAAACTACACTGAGATTTCATTTTACTCCAGTCAGAATGGCAATTATCAAGAAGACAAGTAACAATAAATATTTCAAGGATGTGGGGGAAAAGGTTCACGCATACATTGCTGGTGGACCTGCAAATTGGTGTGACCACTCTGGGAAGCAGTATGGAGATTTCTCAGAATACTTAGAATGGAACAACTGTTTGACCCACTTATCCCATTCCACAAAGGAGTTAAAATCAGCATACTTCAGTGAGGCAGCCACATCAATGCTTATAGAAGCTCAATTCACAATATACAAGCTATGGAACCAACATAGGTGCCCTTCAACAGATGAAGGGATAAAGAAAATGTGGTATGTATACATAATGGAGTATTATTCAGCCATAAAGAACAATGAAATTATGGTATTTGCTGGTAAATGGATGGAACTGGAAAAGACTATAGTGCTAAGTGAAATAATCCAATCCCCCAAAATCTAAAGGCTGAATGTTTCTCTGATAGGTGAATACTAATCTTATTTATTTTTAATAGTAGCACCAAATAATTAGAAAAATAAATTTACATAAAGAACACCACATGAAATAGAATCAAAATTATAAAATGCTTAGAAATTAACGAAAGATGGCTAAGACTACTAGAATGAAAACTACAGAACATTGCTGAAAGAAATTTTTAAAGATCTAAATAAGTGGAGATGATAGTTCATGTTTATGAATTGGAAGACTTAATAGTCTTCAGATGTCAATTCTTTCCAAAATTGTCTATGGAGTCAGTGTAATTTCAATTAAAATCACAGAAAAGTTTTTGTAGAAGTTGAAGAGCTGATTCTAAAATGCGTGTGTAAATGCAAACTTTAAATAACAAAAGCAATGACAAAGTTGAAGGACTTATCCAACCTCATATTGTAACTCTCACCATAAAGATGCAGTAATCCATATGATACTATGTTGGCCTAAAGAAAGATGTAGAGATTTTAAAAAAATGCAGAGTGGAGAGTCCAAAAACTGATTTACATATTCATACCAAATTGATTTAGGGAAAAGAGTTAACATAATTCAATTGGAGAAAGTATAGTCTTTTTATCAAATGGTGCCAGTAAAACTAGATATCCATATACAAAGGCTATTTAAAATTATGAATCACATACTTCATAAAAATTAATTGGAAATTAATTATAGACCTAAATGTCAAAGGTAATATGGCCAGAAAACAACATAGGATAAAAATCTTTATAAACCTGAGTGAGATAAAGGTTTCAGAAAAATGACACAAAATCACCAATAAAAGATTGATAAAATGGACATTGCTCAAATTAAAATTTTCTTCCATTAAAAAATGTTATTAAAAATAAAATGGAGGGCTGGGTATGTGGCTCAGTGGTCGAGTGCCCCTGAGTTAAAGCCACAGTACCAATAATAATAATAATAATAATAATAATAATAATAAAAGGGAATGCCAGTTCAATGGGAGAAATTGTTCACAATGAATTCATCTGATAATTGACTATACTCCAGAATATATAAAGAGGCCTTTCAACTCAAAACAAGAAGAAAACAACCTAATTAAAAAATGGACAAAAGACTGAATAGAAAGCTCACAAGGGAAGCTATATGAATGGCCAGTAAATATATGAAAGTCTGTTTAACATAATTATCCATCAGAATAATATATAATTTTAAACTACAAAGAGACTATAATAAGTTTTAAAATGAATTTTAAACTAATAATGTTAAGTTCTAGAAATTAGTATATATTTTGTACTGAATGATAAATTACAATATATTAATACTTGTTGGATGTAACTCAAGTGTTCACAGAAGGAAATTCATAGTTTAAAATTTGTTTTAGAAAAGAAAATTTCAAATTAATATTTTAAGCTTCCATTTGGAGAAACTAGAAAATAAACAGCAGAAATTAAAACCATATAAAATAAAGAAGAAAAGAAATGACAAAGGTAAGGACAGATATCAGTATAATAGAATACAGTCATTAAAATAGAACAAATCAAAAAAGACAACAGTCTGTTCTTTGAATATCATAATTAAATTGATAAACTATGAGCAAAACTGATTATAATGAAAAACAAACCACATTAAGAAAGGGAGATATCACAACAGAGCCTATGATCTTTCAAAGGATGATAATAGAATATTTTTACAACTACACATTGATAAATTTAATAAATTAAGTGCACATATTTCATGAAAACATGAATTACAAAACTAACCACAGAAATAGAATCAAAATTATAAAATGCTTAGAAATTAACGAAAGATGGCTAAGACTACTAGAATGAAAACTACAGAACATTGCTGAAAGAAATTTTTAAAGATCTAAATAAGTGGAGATGATAGTTCATGTTTATGAATTGGAAGACTTAATAGTCTTCAGATGTCAATTCTTTCCAAAATTGTCTATGGAGTCAGTGTAATTTCAATTAAAATCACAGAAAAGTTTTTGTAGAAGTTGAAGAGCTGATTCTAAAATCTGAATAATCTTTTGTTTGTTAAACAAATTGATTCTATAATTTAAAACATTCCCTCAAATAAAACCTCAGATCTGATGGCATCTCTGGTGTATCCTACCAAACATTTGCTGAGGATAAAGTATGTTTCTCAAACTGACAATAAAAATGAAATAGCAATCACAGACTTTCCCATGAGACTAAAACCTTGAAGGCAAGTCCTGACAGAGATATTCCAAGAAAATCCAATTACGTAGCAATGTTCTTCATGAAAATAATTATGCAAATATTATAGGAAAAAAAGGCTAAATAAGATGATTTGTAAAATTATGCTCATTTGCAATCATCATCAAATAAATAAAAATATAATAGCAAAGGAATTTTCTTTCTTAATCTTTTCGAATTCACAAACTAGGAAAATAATGCACTTGGGACTGATGTTGTAGCTCAGGGGTAGAGCACTTTCCTTGAACATGTGAAGCCTGGGTTCAATCGTCAGCACCACATATAAATAAACAAAATAAAAAGGTATTGTGTCCATCTACAACTAAAGAAAAACATTAAAAAAAGAACACACTATACAATTTGGCAATGGTATGAGAAAATGGGCACCCTAAGTCACAAAGGTATAGGTTATATAGCTGGGAAGTGGAAGAGAGCAAATCTGAACCCACTTCTCTCTGCCTTGACAGCAGGTGAATGTGCTTATTCCACTGCTTATCACCCTCTCCAGAATTTGTAATTCTTTTTGAAATAGATTCTAGAACCTAATTTTGGTAGGATTACATATTGTATTTTTAAAAATGAAATCACATTTTGTATAATTGTAGATTTGCATGCAGTCACAAGAAATAACATGAGAACCTTCTGTGAACACTTGAGTTACATCCAATAAGAATTAATATATTGTAATTTATCATTCAGTACAAAATTTATTCTAATTTCTAGAACTTAACATTATTAGTTTAAAATTCAATTTAAAACTTATTATAGTCTCTTTGTAGTTTAAAAATATATATTATTCTGATGGATAATTATGTTAAACAGACTTTCATATATTTACACTTTATCTTGTTGATATTTGTTTGTAGACATATAGTCCCTAGTCTAAATGTATCAAAGTTTCCTTAACCATTACCCATTGAAAGATATCTAGGTTGTATAGTAGCAGAGTTTTGTATTCTACAGCAGGTTATTTGATATTAATTCAAAATAGGTTGTTATAAGTTTAAGGAATTAAATGCAATCTCTGGGGTAATTACAAAAAAAAAACTAAAAAAACACACAAATAGAAATGAGAAGGAATGCTATCAAAATTGTACACTATAAAAATAAAAATCCACAAATGAAGGAAATGATAAAGGAATTAGGGAACACATGAGACATAAGATATGTTGAGTAAAATATCTCTCTTATTGTCAAAATGTCAGTTTAAAGGCAAACAGATTATCTCTCTGGATTACCAGATGGATTTTAAAAACATAATTCAATTGTATTCTGTCTAAAAGATACACATTTAAGATCCAAAGACAGATACAGGCTAAAGACACTCTGTGCAAATAGTAACCAAAATGAGATCTAGGTAGCAATACTAATATTAGACAAAAAGTACTTTTAAAATCTTAAGAGGGCAAAAAGACATTGACTATTCATTAAACTGTCAATCCATCAGAATAATATATCAATTAGGAAGATATATATATATATATGTGTGTGTGTGTGTGTGTGTGTGTGTGTGTGTGTGTGTAAAAATAACATCCCAAAATATATGAAGCAAAAAATGACAGAATTAAAAAGAGAAATAGGCAATTCTACAATAACAGTTGTAGACTTCAATATTCCACTTTGAATAATGCAAAGAACAACTACATGGAAGATTAATAAGGCCTTGAACTACACAATAAACCAATTAGGTCTATAGACACATACAGAACACCCCACTCAATGACAACAACAAAATACACTTTATTTTCAGTGGACATGGAACATTGTACAAGATTAACTATATGTTAGGTCACAAACAATTCCCATTATAATTTAAATATTTGAAGTCATAGTATCTTCTTGACCACAGGGAGAAGAACCTACAAATCAACAGAAGTCAAACAAAAATGCTGAACTACAAATACTCTCAAGTAAACAACTGGTCAAAGAAGAAAGCACAATTTGCATTAGAACATTTTTGAGATAAACACAAATGTAAACAAACATACCAAGATGTATGGGGTACAGCAGTGCTCTGTGGAATATTTATACCTATAAAACCTACATTTAAAAGTAAGAAAAAATTGCTGGGAGTGGTGGTTCATGCCTGAAATCCCAGCAACTCGGGAAGATGAGGCAGGAGGATCATGAGTTCAAAACCAGCCTCAGCAATGGCGAGACACTAAGTAACGCAGTGAGATCCTGTCTCTAAATAAAATACAAAATAGGGCTGGGGATGTGGCTTACTGGTTAAGGACCCCTGAGTTCAATCCCTGGTACAAAAAAGAATAAGAAAAATTGGGCTGAAGCTGTAGCTCAGTGGTAGAGTGCTTGCCTAGCATGTGTGAGGCACTAAGTTCAATTCTTAGCACCAAATATAAATAAAATAAATAAAATACATTAACAAAAAAAATTAAAAAAGAAAAATTCCAAAATCAATAAACTAACTGTAGGGCTTAAGGTGCTAGAAAAAAGAGAAGGTTAAACCCAAAGCTAGTTGAGAGAAGGAAGAAATAAAGATTAGAACAGAGACAAGTGAAATAGAAAATAAAGAAAACAATAAAGAGAACTGTCAAAACCAAAAGTTGGTCCATGAAAAGTTTAACAAAATTGACAAACCTTTACCTAGAATGATGAAGAAAAAAAGAGAAGATCCAAGTTGCTAAAACCAGAAATGAAAGTGGGGACATGTTAGGGATTGTTTTACCCCCAAAATTCACATTTTATTTTTTGTGGTGCTAGGAATTATACTCAGGGCCTCAAATATGCTAGGAAAGTGCTCTATCATTGAGTTACACCATCAGCCTCTCAGTTCATATTTTTAAATCCTAACCATAATAACTCTGAACGTGATTGTATTTGGAGATAGGGCTTTTGAAAGGGTGATTAGGTTAAATGAGGTTATTAGTGTCAGTCCTGATCCAGTACATCTTGAGGACACAGATGGATATGCATTGAATAAAACCATGCAAAGGCAAAGGAAGATGGCCATTCACAAACTGAAGAAAGATAATGCAGTGGACCAGAACCCTATAGGCAACTCTGGCAACACCTTGAACTTGAACTTCTGTCCTTCAAAACTATGAGGAAGTAATTTGTTGTTTAAACCATTCAGTCTGCAGTACCTTGTTCTGGCAACATTATCAAACTAATATAAGCCATTATTAAAAACATTATAGAAAAAAATTATTATAATAAAATAGTATGAAAAACTGTATGCCAACAAATCTGAATATCTAGAATAAATGGGTACATTCCTAGAAACCAAAAAATTACTAAACCTGCTTCAAGAAGATATAGAAAATCTGAACAGATGTATAAGAAGAAAATGCTTTCTTTCATATGCAGAAGCTAGAGCAAAATAATGGAGATCCCATGAAAATAGAAGGTAAGTCAGTGGGTCAGTGAGGAGAGGAAGGGAATAGAGGGGGAGGGAGAAGGGACAGGAAAAGGGAATAACTGTGGAATGAAATTGCCCAAATTATGCTATATTCATACATGAATATACAACACTGAATTCACCTCTATGTACATCTATAAAGCACCAATTTTAAAAAGCAATAAATAAATGAAGGAAGACCAGCAGAGTAGAAAAATGAGAATAGGGAGAATGAAGAGGGGAGAGAAAGAGAGGCATGAGGAACTGAAATGGAGTATATCAAATTTCATGAATATATGATGATTATGTCAAAATAAATCTCACTATTAAGTATAACTGTAATGCACTAATAAAATCAATTAAATTTTTTAAAAAGTAAAGAAAAAACCCAGGACCAAATGGCTTCATTGGCAAATTCTAGTAAATGTTTAATGAAAAATTAACACCTATCCTTCTTAAACACTTCCAAGAAATTGAAGGGAAGGGAACACATTCTAACATTCTATGAGGCCAACATTAATTATCCTTATACCAAAGCTGTAATTTACACTGTGACATGTAGATATAGATACTAGTCCCTACTTATGAATACTTTAGAGACTGGAATGAATTTCAAATTTTAATAGCCTCAAATTTGTCCTCACTACATGGGTTGCTCAAATGACCTTAGACTAAAAGGGAGAAGAAGGGACTGTTCTGACATTTCTCATGCCCTTCACTGATTAGAGGGTTCTGATTCCCTGCATCCACTCCCCCCAAAACACAAGCATTCAATTCTAAGATTGAGTCACTTAGGATTCCAGATATCAGATCCTGATGTACAGTGGGGTTCTGTCAGAGCTTAACTCTACTCAATATTTTGACCCCAAAGTAAAAACTGCTGCAACTACCGTCAATACAGTTGTTAGATTGGCATGTTGGTCCTTTCATTAGTGCCCTAAATTATCCTCAGAGATGCAGCCTTACAGCATACCCCAATTATTCACATGTCTCACAATATTAAAACTTAATGCATAGAATACTGAACAAATTGCAACAGAAAACATTAAAATATTGTAATTTCTTGTGGGTTCTGGAAAAAGTTTCCACAAACTTGGTGGCTGAAGCAATAGAAATTTATTCTTTCACTGTTCTATAGGCCAGAAGTCCAAAATCAAGGTGTCAGCAGGGCTATGTTTTCTACAAATAAAGAATCCTTCTTTGTATCTCCCAGCTTCTAGTGGTTGTAGGTATAACTTAGCCTGTGGTTGCATAACTACAACATTTGTGTCCACCTTCACTAGATCTTCCATTCTGTCTCCAATAAGGACACTTATCTTTGGATTTAGGGCTTATCCAGATAATCCAAGATAATTTTATCTCAAGATCTGTAATTTCATTACATATTCAAATACCCTTTTTCCAAACAAGTTAATATTTGCAAGATTAATTTGCACATAAACACATATTCTGGGGGTCCACCATCCAAAACATTATAGTGCATATAGATATTAATCTAATGAGCAAGTCAAATGAGTACTATGTGGGAAGCAGATTTTCTTATAACCAAATTCAATATAAAAAATTGAGGATATTCTGGTCACAACAGCGTCCAGGTATATCATGAAACTGGGTAGGTTTATGCAAGTTGAATGTCCAAGGATTCTTGGTCACTTTGGAATAATATAGGAGGGGAGGATTTAATGAGATGAGTTTCATAGGATTATAGAAAAGCAAACCAGACATGCAGATACTGCCACAGAAAACTTTTCATGTCAACCAGAATGTACAAATTCTATAACAAGGCAGTTAGAAAATAATGCCCCTTCAGTAGGTAGCAGAAGAAAATTCTAACCTTTTTTATTTCCAAATATTTAGACAAATGTATATTGCAATGGTTATAAGAAGGATACAGTTGCCTAAAAGAGCAACAACAATCACAGTGCCCTGCATAATAAAGGTCTTAGGAGATAAGAACTGACACATCTTATTGGGAAAATTGAATTCCAGGAGACTTGCTGAACTTAAATTCTACCATTGGTTAGTACTGTTTGGAAGTTATTGTAATTTTGTTTTGTACTGGGTATTGAATGCAGAGGAGCTTTACCACTGAGCTACATCCCCAGCCCATTTTTATTTTATTTTATTTTATTTTTTTTTTTGTTTCTCACTAACTTGTCAAGACTGGCCTCAAACTTGTGATCCTCCTGTCTTAGCCTCCCCAGTCTCTGGGATTACAGGTGTGCACCACCACACCCAGGTGGACACAGAAAAAAAATTATTTGCTCTTTTTAAAAGTTATATAAGACAGTAGAATGTAATTTGACATATTATACACACATGGAGTGTAACTTTCCATTCTTGTGGTTTTACATAATGTGGAGTTACACTAGTCATGTATTCATATATGAAAATAGGAAAGTAATGTCTGATTCATTCTATTGTGATTCCTATTCCCATCCCTTCCCTTCATTCCCCTATGTCTAATCCCAAGAACTTCTATTCTTCCCTCCCCACCCTTATTGTGTGTTAGCATCCACATAATAGTCATAACAGCGAGAACTTTCAGCCTTTGGTATTGGGGACTGGATTATTTGACTTAGCATGATATTCTCCAGTTCCATCCATTTACTAGCAAATGCCATTATTTCATTCTTCTTTATGGCTGAGTAATATTCCATTGTGTATCTATACCATATTTTCTTTATCTATTCATCTTTTGAAGGGCACCTAGGTTGGTACTATAGCTTGGCTATTGTGAATTGTAAAGTCTTTTGTTTACTGTGACAAAAAAGCTGACTAAACCAGAAATTAGAACCAAGAAATGGGGTCCTTGCTGGGATTAACATGATTATGTGGTTCAGAGCCTTTGGAACTGTTTGGAAGGGGGGATTTTGAAAAGTTTACAGATGCAAGGCAGAAATGTTTCAGAATGTTGTAACTAAGCTTAATGGGTAATTCTGGTGGAAGCTCAGAAGACCAGAATGCTGATAGGAATGTGGACTGTGCTCCTGAGGTTTCAAATGAAAATGGGGACTCTGTTGGGAATTGGACCAGAGTCCACTTGTTCATAAACTGGCAAAGAAGTTGTTTGCATTTTACCCAAGTCCTGAGATTTTTTTTTTTGAGGCAAAAATTTAAAAATGATGGACTGATTAATCTGGCAGAGGAAATTCAAGGCAGCACAGCAATCAGGCAGTGGCATGGATATTGCTGACAGCTTCTAACCAAGTTTACTGTGATAATCAGGAGCAGAAAGATTTGAGAAAAACTTGCAGTTTGGCCAGAAAAGTGCAAAAAAACCTGGAGTGGGACATTATGGTTGTTAAAGACATTGCAGTCACTAAAAAGATGCTAAGTACTTTACCTACGGACAGTAGGAAGAATGGTTTCAGGGCATCTCAGGAATTGGCAAGACCACACCCATCTCAGGCTCAAATATGTAAAAGTAAAAATTCCTTTGAGAAGAGACCATTGACAAGTTAGTGAGGCAGTGTCTCAAAACAAAACAAAACAAAAATAATAAAATAAAAAGGGACTGGGGATATTGCTCAGTGGTAAAGCTCCTCTGTATTCAATACCCAATTCAATACAAAATTAACATAACGTCCAAACAGTACTAGCCAATGACAGAATTCCTTTGAGAAGAGACCTGCTTGCACAGGGCATCTAGGAAGGTGTTTCACTGTGCTCAGTCATCCAGGTATTCAAAGGCTACTGCAGGAACTTTGGCTGTGCTCAAAATGGTGGAGGACCTTGACATCAACCACATGGTGCTGGTTCTGCAGGAACACAGGATTCTGGAGTTAGGGGATAATTGGAAGCTTCCAATGAGATTTCAAAGGAAAGCCTGGGAGACCAGGCAAAGTGCAGCAGGGTTGGAGACCCTACAAGGGTCTGAGAGGATGATACATGAAGATTTGAGCTGAAACTGCAGTGGAGACTCCCAAGATTAAGAGATGCCAGTACTATGGGATGTCGGCCAAGGAAAGGTACAGATATGGAGCAGAAACAAGCCAAGAGAGAGTTCATGTGAGTTGCAACCAGAACGGCCTTAGGGGTAGAGCTATAGAAGCCCTTTGGAGAGAGAATTGTGATGCCATGTGCCCCAGTTGCTGGATATGGAGTTACAGAATTTGTTTGCCCAGCTCAATTTCAGTCTTGCTTTGGTTTCATCCCTTCTTTCTATGCCCCCATTTCTTTCTTTTAGAATGGAAATGTTTACTCTGTGCCTTTATATATTGGATGTATATATCTTTTGATTTTTACAGGGTGTTACACTGAGAGTTTGCCTTGAGTCTCAGAGAAGACTTTGGACTTGGACTTTTGGACAAGGCAAAAAATATTAAGACTATGGGATTCTTGGGAATGGAAGTAAATGTAATTTTTTACGACAACATACTTATTTTCTAGAATATATTAGCATTTCCACTTGTTGGAGTAAATTTATTTTGCATTGTGAAATTGGCATGAGCTTTAGGGGGTCAGGGATGAAATGTGGTGTCCCCAAAAAGATAATGTATGAGACAATGCAAGAATGCTCAGAGATATGATTAGATTATGAAATGTAATCTAGTCAATGGCTTAATCCACTGATATGAATTAACTGGGTGGTAACTCGGCAGGTAAGGTGTAACTGGAAAAGGTAGGCCACTGACAGAGTGCCTGTGGGGTATATGTTTTGTCCTGGTGAGTGGAACTCTCTCTCTGCTCTCTGATTTCCATGTCATGTACTATTTTCCTCCTCTATACCCTTCTGCCATGATGTGCTGCCTCACCTACTGCCCAGAGCTATGGAGTCAGCCATCTGTGGACTGAGACCATGAGCCAAAGTAAAATTTTCCTCCTTTAAAAAAATGACAGAGCTGGGTTGTGGCTCAGTCAGTGCTAGAGCACTTGCCTAGCATGTATGAGAACCTGGGCTCAATTCTCAGCACCACATATAAATAAATAAAATAAAGGTCCATTGACAACTAAGGAAAATTAAAAAATAAATAAATATTTTTTTTAAATGACAGAGTTGTAAACCATGGGATTACTTTTCATAAATGACTTTGTTTCTTTTTTCCAGGAGTGTAATCATTCAGTTCATATTATTCTACAGTTTTCTATTTTCCTACAACTAGACCTCATTATACATAACTTTCAAAAGTTAAAATTTACTTTTATTATTTTAAACAATAACATTAATACTCATTTGTACCTAAGCATTATCATGAATATGATATATTTATTTCCTATCCATATTTTTATGCCTTTACTTCAAATATGTGTCCAAGAATTTAGTATTGTTTTATGTGGTTTTCTTAATGATGTGATATGTCGCATTTTGTTTTTTCCTCAAATTGATTTTTATCAGGTAACTTTAAAAATATATGCTCATGTTTATACATGCAGCTATAGTTTATTAATTTTAGTGCTTGAATAATATCCCATCCTGTGAATATGCTATAATTCAGTCATTAATTTCCATAGCAATATATATTTTGGTGGTTTGCAGTTTTTCCATTGCTGAACTTCCTGTCACATGTCTCTAAGTACACATGTGCAGGTGTTTACCTAGGGGCAGTGGTTCTCAAATTGGACTATACATTCAAATAACTTGGGAAATTTTTAAAGAACACATATGCATTTCTCCTTCCATGTAAATGAAGTAGTTCATGATAAGCCAAGTTTTCTATAAATAACAACTAGAAAAGCAAAATAAAGTATTAAGATCTGGTTTAGAAAAGGCTTAAAAGATAGCAGCAGTGAAACATGAAAATATGGAGTCAGACTCTTTAGTATACCACCTGGAGAGGTGCAATTTACCCTTTATATCATAAAAATGAATGTATGTTTTATATAATAGAGATAAACAGAATATTCCTGATAACCAATTAATTTCTATTGGTGTCTCTTTGTACTCCTTCACCCAAATGGAAAGGTGCAATAACCTTAGCCAAAGTTAAATCTTGTAACCACTGACTTCAGATTCATCAGGAATGTCACCTGGTGAGGGATAAGGGAATCTACAACGGACAGTGCAAAAGGGAGATGACTGTTAGCAGTTGTGATCCTGAGACCAGCTACAGCAGCAGAAGCTGTAATTCATTCTACAAATCAAGACCCATCAGAACCCTGGACAAGTTATTTCCCAGACTTTTATAAAGTAGATTTGTTCAGCAAAACAGGTGAACAGTGTTGAACATGAAAGTGCTCCAAACAGATACCCTTTTCAACAAAGGACTTATTGTTCCACATGCTAGGAGTCCTGTCAGCAGACAGTTTTCAGCTTTTAGTTCCTTTAGTGACAACCTCCATTGCAGAGAGACATCCACTCAGATCCAATAACTGATTAAGGTGGGTGTATAAAAGCTAACCATTTTGAACTTACACAGGACAACTATAATTGGCCAATTTTGCTCCAGATTTCCTCATGCAGTCATCCAAGGCTGTTGCTGTTTTGGCCTGCATTTCAGGTTGACTTCTATCCCTGCTTAATTCTATTTATTTCCTTTCATTTTTATAGGCATCAGTCCCAAAGTCATTCCCACATAAACATCGTGTACAATATATTCTGTTTCAGTCTGCTTCTTGGAAAACTTAATGTACAAAATTTCCACTACTGCTACCAGTTTGTGTATTACTAGGAACATGTTTAGACTGCTCAGTAAATGGACCTAGAAGTAAATCAGATTCTTAAGGGCATAGGTCTCATAGAAGGTTTTACCATGTTTTGAAGTAATCGAACAATTTTGCCAAAAGATTCAGCCACTTCCTAACAGAGACAGTGTTTTATACCTGCAATTCCAGTTACTTCTATGGAAAATTCAGTGAACGGATCATATGCTGCCCTGCTGAATCTCTGTCATTGAGGTGTCTGTGAGGTTGAACTCCAAGTACTTCAAAGTGTGAGCTTGGGTTTGGAAGCAGATCCCAAAGGAAAACATGTCTAAAACTTCAGAAATGTTCCAGGGGAAAAGATGTTCTGGTCTGGGGTCTCCATAGTGAACCTCCAGTACAGGTTGAATGCAAAGCCAGCATTGATGGATGACATCTTCTAGAGAGTGGCATTTTGTTGAGGCAAATGTCAACTATCCACCAAAAGTTCCTATGTTAATACAGCAATGTTCAGAGGTAAAATGATTAGATTATGAGAGCTATAAACTGATTGGCCCACCCTAATTTGAATGGACAAACTGGGTGGTAACTATAGGTAGGTGGGGTGTGGCTGAAGGAAGTTAGGTCACTGAGAGCATACCCTTGGGGATTCTATCTTGTCCTCCCTCCCCCACCCCACTGCCTGGTTCCCGTGAATTAAGCAGCTTTCCTCCACAGCTACCCTTTTGAAATGATGTGCTGCCTCACCTTGAACCCAAAGCAGCAGATTCATCTGACCATGGACTTATCCTCTGAAACCATGAGCCCAAATAGATTTTTCTCCTCTAAGGTGTTATTGTTAGGTCTTTTGGTCATGGTGACAAGTATGACTAACAGAAATCTATAAGAGATGAGGTGGTAAAATCATTAGGGGTATTTAGCTGGGCAAAACACTATCTTAGAGACAAAAATAATAACTCAGCTTGATTAACAAAACAATAGAAAATGTTTCATGCTGCACTCACCAGGGGCTGGGCGGGGGCCTCTTTCTACTGAAAAGCTGATGATTCATCTAATAGGAGCAGGGCATAGGAGAAATGGCTTGCTGAGGCCATAGAAATAATGTCATGGACTCTCATCTGGATGTAACAGCAACATTATAAAAATGCTGTGAGTAAATTAAATTTATGAAAATTGAATCACTTTTTATTTGAACCAAATCCCTTAGGTAAAACCAGTAAAGTCTCTGCATATATTATTCTTTATAGATTAGAATTTTGGATTGCACTATTCTTTAATTTAGTATTTTAAGATAAAATGCATAAGATATTATATGAGAGAAGATCCATACTTTCTTTGGCTAAACAAAAAATATAGAATAATTTTCAAAATATATGTTTAATTGGAATGGAAAGGTGGTAGTTTACAGACCAATGAGCAAGTTCATGTGCTGAAATCTTTGTGTTTGTGTGATGCAAGGAAGATGAAGAAATATTTCTAAACAACAAAAAGATGAAAATATAATAGCATTTTAGATCACTCTTATCAATATTATCACCTAATCATTTCTTTTTCTTTTTTAAAAAATATTTATTTTTTATTTGTAGTTGGACACAATATCTTCATTTCACCTATCTATTTTTATGTGGTGCCCAGGATCAAACCCAGGGCCCTGCACACATCAGGTGAACACTCTACCACTAAGCCACAATCCCAGCCCTCACCTAATCATTTCTAATGTATAAGTCACCTTAACAACATTATTCTTTTTTATTTTTTTAGTTGTAGATGGACAGAATGCCTTTATTTTATTTGTTTATTTTAATGTGGTGCTGAGGATCAAACCAAGTGCCTCAAGCATGCCAGGCAAGTTCTCTGCCACTGAGCTACAGCCCCAGACCAACAACATTATTCTTATATCCATGTGCATCATTTCTAAATTACTAGAAATGAAGCCAGAAAGATATGGAATAAGATGCTCTGAGCCTGTAAGAGTACAAGGCAATGAAAAAAGTGGTTATTTATGGAATAAGCAATAATCATGGACATGATTAATCAGGTGGAAGAGACCCAAATCAGGACAGGTCCAGGAATCCTTCCACAGACCTCCATCCTCTTTCTGGATTATATTATCTACACCCAGAAATCAATACAACCTCACAAAAGAATATATATCTCTGTTCACTCATTGATTGTTGACTGGGCAGAAGGGATGGAGGGTAGGGAGGGTTCATGGGAGCCAGGAAATATGGTGGAATGAGATGGGCATCATGACCCTAGATATATGTATGACTGCACATATTGTGCAACACTACATCTTGTACAACCAGAGAAATGAAAAGTTGTCCTGCAATCATGTACAATGAATCAAAATGCATCTGATGTCATATATACCTAATTAAAATAAATTAATTAAACATTTTTGACAGATTGATGAAAGCATGGAATATATCTTATTCTAACTAAAATAAATAAATAAATATTTTTAAATTTTTTAAATGAATATATCTCTAGTATAGATTGTTCTTATGAATTCCTAGCCATTTATCCAGATTCCTATTGGATACATTCACCAGGATGGTCCACACAATTCTAAGTCTAAATTTAGAAACCTCAAGTTTCCAAAATTGAACAAATCATCTTCCCACCTTGCAAGCTTACTCCTTCATGTTCATTCCACATCTCGGGCTATTGCATGACTGTCTGTAGAGAACCCCATGCCAGAAACCTGGGAGTCATAACAGCATCATTCATTCTCATTCTCCACTTGTAATGAGTCATGATGCCTTATGAATACTACCTGAATACCTCTCACAATTTACTCATCTCTTGATCCCTACTTCTACTACCTCGGTACATGACCACAACCACTTCGTCAGCTTCTAGCAGGTAACACTGCCTACCATGTCTTCCGTCCGAATCTCCCTCCTTCCACCACTCTATCCAATCTCCATATTGGCATCAGAGTCCTCTTGTCTGTAAAAGGCTGAGATTCATTAGAAGAACAATTATCAAATGGCAACACTTAAACCTTGGCCCCTGGTCCTAGGAACTTGGAGTTTATGGTTATTTGAAACTTTCATTTGCTAACAGAGATGTTCAGAATTACCAAAGGGAAAAATTACTTCCAACATATGCCCAAGAAGCCACTCACATCTCTCAGAAAACAACACCTTTATATCGTTATAACATTCCCACTATTGCAAAACTAGAGCATGCTTCTTTTTAAAATCCCTGAAATGAACTCTGAAATGATGTATTCAAAGCTGAAGCACAAAACCAAGGCCAAAAGGGAAAAAAAGCTGTAAAAATTATAAGATCTCAATTTGGGGGACTGCTTTGGCTGCTAGATCCTTCGTCTGAAACAAAATAGACAAATGATTGTCAGAACTGCTGGGGTTTAGGTTCATGCAGCAAAGTGTCTCTTCAGCAGACAGAATGATTTCGATGGGCAGAAGTGACAAAAGTCAGCAAGAAAAAGACAGTTCTCAACATCAAGGCTAAATAGTGCTGGGGCTGGCAGCCTTTTGAGGAAAAGATACCCATAGGAGGAAGCTGAGTGAACCTGTATAATGGGTGCTATAGAAATGATTTGTGCATTGGTGAAGGAAATAATGTCAAAGTTAACTTCTAACCATAGAACTCTGATCCTTCATACTTGTATGTCTACCAAGGGGGAAGCCAGTCTTATCCTCTGATGATTTAAATCCCTTGTACGCTCCCACAGGACATAAAAAAGGGGATACAGATGGAGCCAAGGAAGGTGGAATATAAAATTCCACTCTCCAGGATTAACTGTATACCTGTTATGTACAGGTATATGTACAGTGGGAGTAAAGAACACTGGACTCAGTCAGGAAACCATAGTTCATCCTTGCCTCCATCAATATCTAGCTATAGGGGCTGGGGATGTGGCTCAAGGGGTAGCGTGCTCACCTGGTATGTGTGGGGTGCTGGGTTCGATCCTCAGCACCACATAAATATAAAATAAAGATGTTGTGTCCACCGAAAAAAATAAATATTAAAAAATTCTCTCTCTCTCTCTCTCTCTCTCTCTCTCTCTCTCTCTCTCTCTCTCTCTCTCTCTCAAAATATCTAGCTATAGTTGTAATAATAACAGTGGGTCCTGTTAATTGAACATGTGCAGGACATGACATGAAGAATCTCATTCCAGACACTGCCAGTTTCAGGACTACGTTAAGATCGGATGTGTTGGGGCTGGGGCTGTAGCTCAGTGTGTGAGGCATTGGGTTCAATCCTCAGCACCACATAAAAATAGATAAATAAAATAACAATATTGTGTCCATCTACAACTAAAAATATTTTTTTACAACAAGAACATATGTGTTTAATTCAATTGGGGGAGGAGATCAAGTAATGGGAACTAGTTTTCGCTAAACCTAGATACAATCTATGGTGGGATTTGGAAGACAGAACAAATACAGCAGACTTTGTCCTCAGGCAACTGGGAAACCATGGGATGGGACTAGGCAATGATTAGAGAGTGTAATTGTCCTGTGCCATTGTTTCTTCTCAACCAAACATAGACTGAGTTCCTACAGTGTGGAAAGCACCATACTTAGCACTGGGAGTTTAGAGGTGAATGCTGAATAGCAGTCTTGGACCCAAAGGATCTCCCTACTTTATATCCACTGCCCAAACTGAATAGGAGAGGGTAAAAATCACAAGGATTGGACACTGGCTGTGTGTCCCATAGAAAGGCAAAGGCAAGTACAGGTCTCTCAACCCCTGAAATAATTGAGAAGGAAGTAAATGACAGCTATAAAATAATAAGAAATTCAACATCCCACTATTAATAATGAATACAGGCCTGGGGCTGTGGCTCACCGGTAGAGCATTAACCTCACACATGTGAGACCCTGGATTTGATCCTCAGCACAACATAAAAAATAAATAAACAAAATAAAAATATAAAAACAATAATGAATACAACTAATCACAAGATCAACAATGTATTACAGAATATGACCAATACCATAAATGAAATAAAACTAACAGATATATACATAACACTCCACTTAACAGTAGGGTACATATTCTTTCAAATATACATGGAAATTCTCCATATGTTAACATAGACCATATGTTAGGCTAAAATGTCTCAACAGTTGTAAAAATATTGAAATCACACAAAGTATCTTAACTGGCCACCTTGGAGTGAAACTGCAAATCCATAACATAAGGAAAATAGATTCATGAATAAGTGGAAATTAAATAACACACTTGTAAACAACCAGTGTGTCAAAGGAGAATTCATAAGGGAAATTAGAAAATACTTTGAGTTGAATGAAAATGAAAACACAATATACAAAATTTTACAGGATGCAGTGAAAGCCATGCTAACAATGATGTTTACAGCTATGAATGCTTACATTAAAAAATGAGGATATGAGGGAAAGGAGAGGTAATGGGGAAGGAAATTGACCAAATTTGTTGTTGTGCTGTGTGCATAAATCAATATGTAACAATGAATCCCACTATTATGTAAAATTATAATGCACCAATTAATTTTTAAATTAATTTAACAATTAAATAAAATTTAAAAAATAGAATGAGAATTATCTCAAACTAATAACTTAGAATTACCCTTTTAGAAACTAGAAAGGAGCGAGGGGAAACTAAACCCAAAGCTAACAAAAATAATTAACTAATGAAGATTGGAGTAGTGATAGATTAAATAAGAAATTTTTAAAAATGGAGAAACTAATGATAAAAAAACATTGATTCTTAAAAAAAAATTCAACAAACAAAATTGATAAAATGTCAGCCAGACTAAGAGAACAAGACATGAAGCAAATGACTATAACATGAAATGAGAGATCATTTTACCAATCTTACAGAAATAAATGAATTATAAGAGAATATTATGAAGTTTTAAGCCAACAAATAATCTATATGAATAGGAAAAAAATCCTAGAAACATTCAAACTACCAATATTGAGTAAAGAAAAACTAGAAAGTGTGAAAAACCTTTAAAAATTAACAAGATTGCAACAGTAATCACAAAACTCCTAACAAAGAAAAGCCCAGGACCACAGGGTTTGCTGATGAATTCTATCAAACATTTATAGGAGAATTAACACCAATAATTTTCAACCTCTTCTAAATACACAGGCAGAATGAACCCTTCCTAATCCAGTATATGAAAACAGTATTATGGCGAGAGCAAAGCCAAACACAAACATCACAGAAAACTACAGATGAATATCACTTATGAATATACATTCAAAAATCCCAGCAAAATACTAACAAGCCAACCCCAAAAATACTAGAAACCATGACCAGATTGGATTTATGAATGCATATCAATGCAACCACAGTTCTATATAAAAATATAAATATAATAAGCCATATGAATAGAATTATGATGATCAATAACATTGTTATCCATATTGGGGCAGATAAAACATTTGAAAAAAATCCAATATCTTTTCATCATAAAATATTCAGAAAACCAGGAATAGACGGGAATTTCCTCAATATGATTAAGAAAGCTTATGAAAAATCCACAGTTAACATCATACTCAATGATGGAAAACTGAAAGTCCCCCTACTAATATCAAGAAAAAAATAGAACCCTGTCTCTCACCCCATATAAAAGTAAAGCCAAAATGGATCAACAACCTGAACATAAGAGCAGAAACTTTGCACCCCTTTGAAGAAAAAATAAAAGAAACACTTCACAATGTAGGTGCAGGAAAAGACTTCCTGAATAGAACCTTTATAACTCAAGAAATGAGAGAAATAATCAATAAATGGTACAGCATCAATTTAAAAAGTTCTGTGTAGCAAAGGAAATGACAGAGTAAAACGACTGCCTAGAGAATGGGAGGAAATTTTTGCCAGGTAGACTTTTGACAGAGGATTAGTATAAAGAATATATAAACTCTCTGTAATGTTTTGAACAATCAATAAAAAAAGAAAAAAAAGAATATATAAACAGCTCAAAAAACTGAACACCAAAAATTCAAATAACACTTTCAATAAATGGCACTTTCAATAACTGAACAGATGCTTCTCAAAAGAAGAAGTGCAAATAGCCAACAATTATATGAAAAAATGTTTACATCTTTAGCTATTAGGCAAATGCAAATCAAAACTACACTGAGATTTCATCTCACTCCAGTTAGGACAGCATTCATCAAGAGTACAAATAAAAATAAATGCTGGGGAATGTGCATGGGCGCGTGCACGTACATGCATACTATTTAACCATAAAGAAGAATGAATTCATGCCATTTGTAGGAAAATTGATGGAACAGGAGATCATTGTGTTAACTGAAATAAATCAGGCACAGAAAGACAATTATCAAGTGTTTTCTCTTCTATGTGGAAACTTAAAAAAAGGAATAAAAAATATGACCTGAAAATAGAAGGGGAAGGGGACCAAGGGAAGAAGGGAGACAGGGCAGAGCAAGAGAGGGTAGTAAAGATGGTGGATATGATTAAAGAACGATAGATGGATGTATGGAATTGTCACAATTAAGCCCATTGACTTGTACAATTAATATGAGTTAATATTTATAATATTAATAAATACAATAGTTAAAAAGAAGAAAAATTTAATAAAAGACTCGGAGAGAAAATTATCATATGTTTTCTCTCTTATATGTGGAAATTAGAGGGAAAAAAAGGTGCCATGAAAGTAGAAGGGAGAATATTAGGTAGAGGAAGGGTATCAAGGGCATGAACAGGGATAAGGTGGGTAGGCTTTGGAGAGTGTAATTGATCAATTCATGTTTTTAGGTACACATGAATATTCAACAATGAAAACCATCATTCTGTAAAATTAATATGCCCCAGTACAAACAGGGAAAAAAGATTCCCCACTTTGGTCACTGCTGTTCAGTGCTGTACTAAAAGAAAGAAAAGAAGAAATAAAATTACTCCTATTTCCAAGTGACATGATTGTATATATAGAAAATCCTAAAGAATACACACACATGTACACAATTATTAGGGCAAATAAACATATTTAGAAATGTTACACTGAATATGATCAACATACAAACATTCAGTGATATTACTATACACTAACAATGACAAGGATGAGAGATAAAAACTCCAGGGGAGCTCAAACATTGGGGAGGGGTCACATATTTGTTAGTTTTACCTCCAGACTCTCAATCACGTTCTCATGGTTTAGATCACAGAAATAATCTCCCTGTGCCTCTAAAAGGGGATAGGGAAATGAAACTTTTGAAATACACCAGAGCATTCTGTTCTTCTTAACAAGGCTTGCCCTCAGGAGAAACTATTTAATCAGTGTCTAACCTGTAAGCATTTTATCAGAAACTAATTGATCTTGGGAAAGAGAAATATCTATTTCCTGCTGACTTTAGTCATCCTATACCCTAAAGAAGGAGGAAGGAAACTGAAAAGCAAATTCATAGTTGCAAGTGAAATTCATAGTGTAGTGGTATAAGTCACCAAAAGACTGAGACCTATGAATAGGACTGTAGAAATTGTCCTCTTGTCCCCATCCTTACCATCATATTACTAAAGGTATTTTCTTTTACACAGTACATCATGTTCACCTATTAAGAAAAAAATTAGCAAACATACTATAAAGGACAGAAGTCCCTTATCAAGAGAGAGGGAGGAAGGGAGGGAGGGAGGGAGGGAGGGAGGGAGAGAGAGAGAGAGAGAGAGAGAGAGAGAGAGAGAGAGAGAGAACACATCAGCATCAGACTGAGATATAGCAGAAATATTGTAATCATAAGGCTGGAATTTTTAAAAAAATGATGAAGATTCAAAGGGTTCTAAATGATAAAGTAAGAATGCAAAAACTCATGACCAATGTAAAAAGAGAGACGGAAATTCTAATAAATAATAAAAAGGAAATGCTAGAGACCAAAACCACTGTAACAGAAATGAAGAATGGTTTTGACAGGCTTATTGGTAGACTGGATTCTGATAAAGCCACTAAAACAAAAATAGTAATGAGTAAAAAGACTAAAAAGAAGAAAGTATTCAAGAAACTGTGGGATAACTACAAAATGTTAAAATATGCATAATGGGAATCCAATAAGAAGAAGAGACAAGAAAGTAATAGGAAAAATATTAGAAAAAATAATAACTAAGAATTTCTCTAAATTAATGGTAGACACAAATACAACTCTAGTCATATAATTTTCAAAGAGAAGAAAATCAAAGGTAAAGGGAAAATCCTAAAATAAGCCCGAGGGAAAACACCTTAATTATAAAGGAGCAAAGATAAGAATTACATCCAGCTTCTCATGAACCATGCAAGCAGGAAGAGAGTGCAGCAAAATTTTTCTACTGTTGAGATAAAAACAACCAACCAAGAAATGTATTCCATGCAATTATTCTTCAATAATAAAGAAGAAATACTTTGTCAGAAAAACAAAAATTGGGAAAATGGGTTGCCAGCAGACCTGTTGTTTTGCAAGAAATATAAAAATAAATGATTTAGAGATAAGGAAAAGTACATAAGTCAGAAACTCAAATTTACAGAAAAATAGGAAGAGCATTGGAGAAGAAATTAGGTAAATTAAAAAAATTATTCTTATTCTAAAAGAGTTTGTTCAAAATTGCAATGGCTTATTTATGAGCATATATATGAGAAATATATGACAACAATGTGTAAGTGAAATTAATGATGCCAGTGATACAGGGACAAGAAGGAAAAATTAAAATTATTTTTTGTTACTATAAGGTACTCACATTACCTGTGAAATGGTATAGTGTTATTTGAAAGTAAACTTAGATTAGTTGCAAATATGTATTTAAAACTCTAAGGCAAAACCTGAAATGTTTTAAAAGAAATATAACTGATATAAAAAGACAGAAAAAGAAATCATATAAAATGTTCAATTAGCCAGGCTCAGTGGTGCACACCTATAATCCCAGCAGCTCAGCAGGCTGAGGCAGGAAGATCACAAGTTCAAAATCAGCCTCAGCAACTTATCAAGGCCCTAAGTCCCTTTCTCAAAATAATATATATATATATAACAGTCTGGGGATGTGGCTCAGTGGTTGAGTGCCCCTGGGTTCAATCCCCAGTACTGGAAAAAAAAATAATTAAAACTGCCATATGTAAAAACGTGGATGTGTAACCGATGTGATTCTGCAATCTGTATACGGGGTAAAAATGTGAGTTCATAACCCACTTGAATCAAATTATGAAATATGATATGTCAAGAGCTTTGTAATGTTTTGAACAACCAATAATAAAAAAAACTGCAACAGGCATAAAATGAATGGAAGAAAAAACATAGGAATAGGAACAAGGGCAACAAATATAAAACAGGAAGAAATTTGGTAGATATTAATCCAACAATGTCAATAGTCACTTTGAACAATAGTAAAAATGTGACAACTGAAAGGATCAAAAGAATGAATCAACAAGACCTAAATATATGTGCTCTACAAAGAATCTACTTTGAACATAAAAAATGAATATAGATTAAAAACAAACTGATGAAGAAATAAGTGCCATACCAACTCTAATCAAAAGAAAATGGGACATTCTATGCTAATTGCATATAGAAGACCATACCATACCAACTCTAATCAAAAGAAAATGGGAGATTCTATGCTAATTGCATATAGAAAACCAAGCAAAGTCCTTAAGGATTGGGCTGGGGATGGGGCTCAGTGGTAGAGGGCTTGCCTAGAACATGTGAGGAACTGGGCTTGATCCTCAAAACCACATAAAAATAATAAATAAAGATATTGTGTCCATCTACAACTAAGAAAAATGTTTTTTAAAAAATATGATATATCAAGAACTATGTAATGTTTTGAACAACCAATAAAAAAAATAAAAATAAATAAATTAAATTTAAAAAAAAAGAATAAAGGGATCACTTCTCCAAGACAAAATAAAAATCCTTACTGTTTTTGTACCTTTCAAGAGAACCTCATAGTATTTGAGGCAAAAACTGATAGGACTACAAGGAGAAATGTATTAATTTTTGCTTAGAATTGAAGATGCTCATATCCCTCTGCTATAAATAGACAGATTTGACATAAAGAAAATTAGTAATGATATAGATAACACCACCACCAATCAACTAGATATAATAAATATCTATAGATTACTTCATCTGAAAACAAAAAAATGCACAATCTCAAGATCACATAGAATAT
This sequence comes from Spermophilus citellus, assembly GCF_964194105.1. NCBI lineage: Eukaryota > Metazoa > Chordata > Mammalia > Rodentia > Sciuridae > Spermophilus > Spermophilus citellus. Next base: position 104,892,479 of record NC_138190.1, read on the forward strand.
TCACCAAGATAAAATATGTTCTAGTCTATAAAACATACCTTCACAAATTTAAAATAATAAAAATTATACAATGTCTGCTTTTAGAGTACAATGGAATTAAACTAGAAATCAGTAACAGAAAGTTAAGTGGAAAATTCCCAAATGCTTGTAGTTTATACAGCACATACCTAATAGCACATACGATAAAAATTATGAAATCACAGGATAAAAGTACTTAGAACTAAATGAAAATAAAACACAACTTACCAATATGTGTGAGAAGCAACACTAGCAGTGAGTGCTTGGATGGAAAATTATAGCACTGAATGCATATATCAGAAAAGAAGAAAGACCTAAAATCAATAATCTCAGCTTCCACCTTAGAAAACCAGAAAAAGAAGAGCAAATTAAATTCAAAGAAAGTAGAAGAAAAGAAATAATAAAAATCAGGACATAAATCAGTGAAATTGACAATGGGCTACTAATAGAACAAGTCAGCAATATCAAAAGCTAGTTCTTTGAAAAGATTTATAAAAGCAAATTAACCTCTAGCTGGCATAATTGAAAAATAAAGGATGACAAAAGTATCACTAGTTTAAAATAGAATGTGATGTGGAAATTATAAATAGTTATATAATAGGAGATTATTTCAAGTATAAACCAATTCTTTATTTCAACAGTTATGTAAAAATTAATATTTTTCTTAAAAGCCACTATGATAACTTTTCTACATAGTTCTTGTGGTCCCTGCCTCTATTATATATCACCAAACCTTACTACTCATGATACTCAAATACAATTACTTCCACTAATAGATAACTCTATTTTTTGCCTGCTGGCCCACCAAAATGAGGACCCTAAAGTGACCAGTAATTAATTGTAACCTTATGTTTGATAGAACACTCAAAGTGTCCCCTTGTGGAAGCATCCGCCGTGAGAAGGAGACCCCCAATCTAGCAGAGTCTGTGTATATAGAAACAAGAAGCACAGACTCTTTAACTAGATTATTGAATTGATTCCTGAGCCTGTTATTTGGCTATTAGGAATACAACATTGCATATAAGTTATTAGAATGTGCATATACCTAAGCCAAAAGGATAATCTTCCAACTCTGCAAGGTATTGTCCTCTATTTGGTGCTTTAGCTAATCAGATCATTGAATCAATGTATTGGATTATCTGATGCTAGGTTATATGTTATATTATAGGACTAGTATTACCACACCTTCTTCAGTGTAAATGGGTCCTTTCATCTAAGACAATGTTATGCAGGATCCCCTGTCACAACTCAGGCATTTCACAAACTTCAAATTATGATGCCAGCAGAAAAAGAGGGCAGGGATAGACAATAATCCTGTTTCTGGAAAAGTTGTCATTTTTTTTTGAGAAATACCAATTCCTTTTTTTTATTGGTTGTTCACAACTTTACAAAGCTCTTGACATATCATACTTCATACATTAGATTGAAGTGGGTTATGAACCCCCAATTTTACCCCAAATGCAGATTGCAGAATCACGTCTGTTACACATCCATAATTTTACATACTGCCCTTTTAGTAATTGTTGTATTCTGCTACCTTTCCTATCCCCTACTATCCCCCCTCCCCTCCCCTCCCTTCTTCTCTCTCTACCCCATCTACTGTAATTCATTTCTCTCCTTGTTTATTTTCCCATTCCCTTCCCAACCTCTTATATGTAATTTTGTATAGCAATGAGGGTCTCCCTTCATTTCCATGCAATTTTCCTCATCTCTCCCTTTCCCTCCCATCTCATGTCACTGATTAATGTTACTCTTTTCTTCCTACTCTTCCTCCCTGCTCTGTTCATATTTGCTCTCATTATATCAAAGAAGACATTTGGCATTTGTTTTTTAGGGATTGGCTAGCTTCACTGAGCATAATCTGCTCTAGTGCCGTCCATTTCCCTGCAAATTCTATGATTTTGTCATTTTTTATTGCTGCATAGTACTCCATTGTGTATAGATGCCACATTTTTTTTATCCATTCATCTACTGAGGGGCATCTGGGTTGGTTCCACAGCCTAGCAATTGTGAATTGTGCTGCTATGAACATCGATGTGGCAGTATCCCTGTAGCATGCTCTTTTAAGGTCTTCAGGGAATAGTCCGAGAAGGGCAATAGCAGGGTCAAATGGTGGTTCCATTCCCATCTTTCCCAGGAATCTCCAAACTGCTTTCCAAATTGGCCGCACCAATTTGCAGTCCCACCAGCAATGTACAAGTGTACCCTTTTCTCCACATCCTCGCCAGCACTTGTTGTTTGACTTCATAGTGGCTGCCAATCTTACTGGAGTGAAATGGTATCTTAGCGTGGTTTTGATTTGCATTTCTCTGACTGCTAGAGATGGTGAGCATTTTTTCATGTACTTGTTGATTCTAAGTGGCTGGATTGCTTTATTAACATAAATTTGACACATAGTTGGGCTGTTAGCCATCCCTTGAGGGAGTACTTTCCATTCATATCTCTGATCAGGACCTTCATGATTCAGTGCAAGGATAGTAAATGCAAAATGTGGACTATCCTCCGGATGAATTGGAATTGAAAAGAAACAATCTTTAATATCTATAACTAAAACATGCCAGGTTTTTGGTAAAGCAGACAATTGGGGAATCCCTGATTGAGCAGGTCCCATAATAACCATCTCATTATTAATGGCTCTTAAATCTTGTAATAATCTCCATTTACCAGATTTCTTTTTAATGACAAAAATGGGAGTATTATGGGGGGATACGGAAGGTTGTATATGTCCTTCCGCTAATTGTTGTCTGACCAAGTCATGGGCTACTTGTATCTTTTCTTTAGTCAGGGGCCACTGAGGAACCCACACTGGTCTTTCTGATTTCCAAGTAATTTTGATTGTCTCAGTGGCCCTTTCTGAAAACCCAAACCATGTCTACTTATTTCTTGATCTATTTGAATAGGTGCTGTCATACCTTGTTCTTGTTCTCTTAATCTTTTTTCTTTCCTAAAGCCTTGTTTAGCCCTAGTAGTGGGCGCGTTAGGATTGATGTTATTTGTTAATGTCAATCCTAATTGATCTAGGACATCTCGTCCCCATAAATTTACGGGAAGATGATCCAATACATAGGGATGTATAGTTCCTTCACATCCTTCAGGATCCCTCCAATCTAATACCATAGCACTTCTATGGGGATTTGTTGCCACTCCTAGGCCTCGAAGCGTTTGAGTGGCTTGTTGTAATGGCCAATGTTTTGGCCATTCTTGACGAGAGATGACGCTAAGGTCTGCACCTGTGTCCAGCAGCCCATTAAAGTCATGTCCTTGAATATTTAATTTTAGCATTGGGCGAGAATCTAAATTTAAAGACAGCATAGCCCAATCTACACCTGTGGAGCCTAATCCCTTGGAACCTCTTTCTACATTACAACTGGAAAATTTATCATGCAGGCTGGGTATTTGTTGAGTACAAATTACTGCATCCTCTACAGTAGACAGGTGTGAGGCAATCAACTTGCCACAATGCTGACTGATCTTAGTGAGTTGTTCATGTTTTTGAGCCCATTCATACTTTGCAGTCTACCATCATGGCCACTTCATGTATGTGTCCATTGGGCAAACAGTGTTAGTTACCAAGGATGGCTAATGTGCACAAGACAAGTCCAACATAAGGATGTGCAAAAATGATTTGGAGCACCAGATATATCACCTAGGCTCTAAAGCCATCTCCACTAAATGGAGTTAACCACAGATTAATTGATATTGTAGAGGAAGAAGCCCAAAGACTTAAAAATATAAAGATGGAGGAGTGTATATATAATGTAGAACCAACTCACTTGTCCCCATATCCCCCAAAAGGACCCATATGATGCTTTCTTCATCAATAATTGGGAAATAAAATGGTAAGGAGAATACTGTTTTTAAAAATGTTTTAGTTTCCAGTAGACCTTTATTTTATTTATATATATATGTGGTGTTGAGAATTCAACCCAGTGCCTCACACATGTGCTAGACAAGCGCTCTACCACTGAGCTACAATACCACCCCCAGGAGAGTACTATGCTCTTTAAACATCACTATAGAGGCCGAACCCTATGAGGCCAGATAGATGCTGCCACAGAAATAAGTTCCCAGATATAGAGATGATAGGATGCAATAATGGTAGAGGACAAGTGATAGTACCTTGCTAACAAAGCAAGGTATACAAAATTACTATAATTAGAATCAGAGTCAGAATGTTAGAGTAATTTGACCCATAGAGATTCTTGCATTGGTTAATTGATTATGATGTCTCTAAGACTAGAATAGATGAGCAGCCTATTAAGGTTCTGCTTGGAATTCACATCAACAAAAATGTCCAGGCAGAGTGGCACACACCTGTAATCCCAGAAGCTCAGAGGTTGAGGCAGGAGGTTCACGTTCAAAAGCCAATCTCAGCAACTTAGTAAGGACCAGTCATATATATATGGATTGGGGATGTGCCTCAGTGGTAAGCATCCCTGGATTCAATCCCCAGTACCGAGAGAGAGAGAGAGAGAGAGAGAGAGAGAGAGAGAGAGAGAGAGAGAGAGAGAAAGAAAGAGAGAAGAAAGAAAGGAAAGCAAGTGTAAACCTGGTGAACAGTAGCATGACTTAGAGAGTTAGGTTAGCACAACAGAAAGTCACAGGTCTGCACACAATTCCCAAACTTGAACCAGTTTAAAATCTGGTACCCTTGCATGAAGGGAAAGCCAACTAACCTGGAAGCAGGATTCTATAACACAGTTATAGAACATACTATAAATATTTTTCCTAGTCTAGGCAGTTATGATTATTTATTTGGATAAGTATACACAGGGGAATGGAAATAGCCAAACAGCCAAACTATAAGAGGGTCATGGGACACTGATTCTCAGCTGATGCAAGTCTCTCAAAGCAGATGTCAAAGCAGATGCAGAGGCCACTCTATTTCATAAACAGAAAGAAACTTAAAGTGATTTTTGGTCCTTACAAATTTACCATAGTGACCAGAGAATGGAAATCAGGGTGTTACGCTATATCATTGAATTCAGGGAAAGCTACTACTGTTTCCACCCAACTTCCTGCAACACCCATGAAGCTAATGCTAATTTGTCCTCTAATTGCCTCTGGATACCCACAAAACTATTGACAAGTTTCTGGAATACTGAGTCCAGAAACACGACAACTGTCATTCTTTTATCCATGACTTTGCCAGTATCACCACAGCAAGAGGAAGATGTCTTCCACCTCACTTCCACCTTACAAGCATCTTATAAGTCTAAGTGGAAGAAACTAATTGTTATCAGAATGCTAACTGCAATTAGGTAGTTCTCTAAGTGGTGATTCAACAAACCAGGTATTGCTATCTCAATTCCACTTCTGCCACTAAAAGTAATAGAATGCACAAAAGCACAGTCCATTACCAAACCCTAGTCATGTGACTCTAATTTTTAAGGAGATTGTAAGTATGATGTTCTATGCCCTAGAAGTAGAGAGAAATGGATATGATGAATGCTAGTAACCAGTACCATACTCCACCAAATATTTGCTTCATTATTCTTCCCACAGTGAAACCACACTCACCTTTTCTGAAAGAAGGACAATGCAAATGTCGCTCAGTCATAATTTAAAAGTCCATAATCTACTCTCTCTATCAGATTAAGTTGTGGCTCCCGTTTGTCAAGAGATGCATAAACTAAAAAGACAAGTCATCTCTCCTCCACCCACCCAATATGCAATGTTTAATGAGGATGAAATAACCTCAATAGAAATTCTTAATGACAGAGGCAAATTATAGCAGAAATTGTGGGTATCTCTTACCTAGGAGGTTGGAAATATTCCTTTATTGGGGCTCAATTCATTTCAATTCATTGATTCTCTTCATTATTGTTCTCTGAGGTTCCATGATTTGCCCTCTACATAGTTCTTCATTTTCCATTATCTTCCTTAGCTGTGTCTAAAGTGAATGTTATAGAATATGTACCCTATGAGGTATATATCTTTCTCAACCACCTTCTTGCCAAAGAATTTTGTTAGCTAAAGGATTGTTTTTCTTACACTTAAATTGAGTCTAGCCCAGATAGTTTCATTCCTAGTGACCAAAGGATTATTTTAAATCTTTTTCATAGGCTTTCCTAGTTTAGGATCATGGATTTTTTTCATGGTTCAATTGTCCCCAAAGCTTAGTAAACTTGGTTTCAGTCATCCCCATATGCCAATAACCACACTAAAAGAATTTTTAAAGGCATGATTCTCATATATATAGACATTTTACCCTTTCTTGTTCCCATTTCTCCCTGTATTTTTTATATGGATTAACTTTAGGCTGTTAAGTCTTCTGTGAACATACCATATTCTTAAGTTAATCTTTGCTCTGAGCAATTTTATTTAGTTGAAAACTTTAAATAGTACCATATTGGTCTAATTTTCCCCAGTACATTTTAATAAGCTGAAATGTTTTAAATGTGTGCTTCTTCCTCAGAAGCTGTCTACATCTTATATTTTATTATAGTTTGGGGTTAAAATCCAGTTGGTTTTCCAAACGTACAAGGACTGAAATTCATGTGAATGATTTGTTTACAAACTCATTCTTTCTATGCTCCTCCCTTTCTTGCCTTATTTTGCCAATGAAATCTGGCAGAAATAAATAAACCCTACTGCCACAACTAATAATGCTACTAACATTGGCTTCTCCAGGAACTTTTGGTAGAATACCTCTAAAAGCATTTTTCCCTTATCTCTCTCTCTTTTTTTGAGAGAGAGAGAGAGAGAGAGAGAGAGAGAGAGAGAGAGAGAGAGAGAATTTTTTAAATATTTTTTTCAGTGTTCCGTGGACACAACATCTTTATTTTATTTTATGTGGTGCTGAGGATTGAACCCAGCGCCCCGTGCATGCCTTGTGAGCACATTACTGCTTGAGCCATATCCCCAGCCCCCTTATCTCTTTTTAAAATATTTTTTTGTTGTTGATAGACATTTATTTATTAATTTATTTATTTATTTATTTATTTATTTATTTATATGAGGTGCTGAGAATCAAACACAGTACCTCACATATGCCAGGCAAGTGTGCTACCACTGAGCTATAGCCATATCCCCCCTTATCTCTTTTAATGTTGTAAGTTCCCTAATTATATGTGTTCAATCTTCTGCAGGTGACAATTTTACCAAATTTTGCCACTGCAAAATCTAACCACAAAACCACTTCACCAATGTCACATTTCAGATTTTTGTCAAGGTAATATACCTTTCAGGACCATTTTCTATTAATCAGGATATATTAAGATGGGTAATAACCCTATAATATCAGTGACTTAATACAACAAGAACATGCTACTGACACATATACATTACACTGTGAATTTAGACAATTCTTACATGTATCTTCTCTATATGGGGACTAAGTAATCAGGCTTCTTCAAACTTTAAGTTCCAGCATCTCCACATGAAGCCTCTTCAGTTGCTACAACCGAGAAAAATAGATGTCAAGAGATTTGCACAATAGCTATTAAATGTTTCAACTTGGAAACAAAACATCATTTTTTTCGTTCACACACAGATCCTTTGCTAGAACTAGTTAGATGGCCCTGTCTACTTACAAGATGTCTAAAAACTATAGCTTTCTGGTGCCTATAAAATGAAGGAGAACCAGGTATTGCTGAGCTGTAGTAATAAAAACCTCAGATACTATTGGAAGTAGTGTAGCTTATAGGTAAAGACAACACCTGGATTCACAAATTCTAAATTTAAGCCCTAGTTCTCTGACGCTTGCTACTTGACAAATGATTTAAACTCTGAGCTTTAGTTTAAAGTGCAAATAATAATACCTGCCTAATTGGATAATTGTTATTTTATTTATGCTTTCACAATGCTTAGCACATTTTCTGGCACACAAAATGCATTCAATTAATTATTTTATATGATACATAATACCAAAAGACATTGTGATCCACTAAGTTGTGATCACGACCAGTAAAAGCTACAGAGTCTCAGGGACATCATGGCAGCACCACTTGTGACATATGCATTATGACAGTTCTCAGCCATTTACCAGTCTTTAACAGACTGGGAAAATATTGACACTGTTATAGTCCCCACAATAAATTAGAGTGAAGACCATGATGAAAGAAATGTGTTGACAGGAAGAAAATTACTGTGGCAGAGGCTATTTCATTTTTCTAAAATGTCATACATTTTGTGGAACAATGGTCATTTACTATAATTAGTAGATACTGCAAAATTACATGCTGAAATAGAAATTTGAAAAGGAAACCGCATAGCTAGAGCAAGTAAATGACCCTGAAGAACCTCTCAAAAGAGCTATTTGTAACATCCTTTTATTTGGATTCTGCAAATGCTATTACATCTCCTGAGAAGTAATTTTACCCAACCTTTATCTGTCATCAATGAGGATTTTTGAATAAATAAATTTTTATAATTCATATTATTGAATGATGATTTGGCCCTTTTAAGGAAAGAAGTATATATTGAAAATAGAGATTTTTCTGTGAGAGAACTAATAAGTTAAATATATTTTTATGCTTATGACACTAATACTAAGAGTTTATATATTATTTTTCTTTTTTTAGGTAATAAGTTTATTATAAATTTAAAACATAAATGATAATGACACCACATATTCTTTAATTTATATATAAATATTAAATAAAATATTTTCAAATGTGTATACTTTTTCTATCTGTAATTATTTTTCCAGAATTACAAAATTAACATGTGTTCACTGCAAAAATGGAATGAAATAGTATAGTGATCTCATAAATAATTAAATTTCATATACACATATACCCTTCCCTTCCTTACTTCCAAACTCCAGATAATATACCGCTTAGTACACACTTTTCTCACTAATCATTATGTGTGTATGTGTGCATGTCATGTAACAATACATCACAAATAGCCCTTCTATTTATTAATACAGATATAACTCATTCTTTCTCTAACAGCTGAAGAAAATAGTCTGAGTACAGCACACTTTGTTCAAGCATTCACCCATTGGTGGATATACAATCAGTTTCCGGTATTTTGCCATCATAGATAATGATTCAATAAGCATTCTTATGCTAATAAAGTATATTGGTAAAAACAAATTCACCTCTCATTGGTATAAGAAAAGAAAAAATAAGAGTTACATTTCTCTTGGTACCAAATCTGAAATGAAAGACATTTAGAATATTTTATACACACACACACACACACACACACACACACACAAACTGTTCATAGAGAATATCTCAGAAAGGGATTTAGCTATAGGGTCACAGGGCAATAAAATCTTAATAGATCTATTATTTGTTTTTTGTCAATATGTACTACCTTTGTAATCAGAAAAGTAAATAAAATATAAACTTTGTAAAACCTATTCCTTCTGCAAGTGATTTACAAAATAATGATATAGACAGTATGAGAATATAAGGATATTAAATATGTAATTGAGTTTCTTAATGTTTTTAATTTTTATTTGCATGTATTAATTGTACATATTATGGGAATCAGTGTAATATTTGAACGCATGTATTCAATGTATCAAATCTAGCCTTGCTTTATCCACTTTCCCTGTACCTTCCCAGCCGCTAGTAATTACTATATATCCAGTTTAATTTATTTTTTTTTAACTTTCACATATGAAAGTGAACATATGATACTTTTTGGGGGGTCTGACTTAATTTCTCTTCACATAGTGTATTTCAGTTATATCTATTTTTCTGCCAACAACAAGAAATTGTTCTTCTTTATGGCTGAATAATCCATTTTGTGTATATGCCACATTTTCTTTATCTAATCATCTGTTGATAAGACCCTAGGCCACTCCATATCTTAGATATAATGAATAGTGCTCCAATGAACATGAATGTGCAGGTCTCTTTGGTATACTGCTTTCATTTCTGTGGGCTATGTACCTAGATGTGAGATAGCTGGATCGTATGCTATTTTTAGCTTTTTTTTGAGGAACCTCCATATTGTTTTTCATACTTGTTGTAGTAATTTGCATTGCCACCAACCATGTGTGAAAGTTACTTTTTCTCAATATCCTCACCACCATTTTTTTGTTGTTGTTTTATAATAGCCATTCTAATTGAGGTGAGAAGAAATGTCATTGTAGTCATTTTCCTGATGGCTAATGCTATTAAGTAATATTTGTTTGTCATTAGTATTTATTCTTTTGAGAAGAATCTATTCAGATCATTTGCCTATTTTTTTTTCCAGTGGTGGTCTGGGGGATTGAACCCAGGGCCTCGTACATGTGAGGCAAGTACTCTACCAACTTGAGCTATATCCCCAGCCCAGATCATTTGCCTATTTTAATTGGATTACTTGGGTTTTGTTGCTACATTTTTTTTAAGTTCCTTATATATTCTGGATATTAATCCTTTGCCAGATAGATATGTGGCAAATATTTTCTTTCACTCTGTAGATTGTATCTTCTTTGCTTTTCAGAAGCTTTTTAATTTGATGTAGCTCCACTTTTCCATTTTTGCTTTTGTTTCTTGTGATTTTGAGGTCATATCCAAAAAATTATTGCCTATTCAGATGCTTGAAGTATGTGTGCTATGTTTTTCTAGTAGTGTTATAGTCTCAGGCCTTATATTTAGGACTTTTTTCCATTTTGAATTATTTTTCAGGGTGAGAAACAGGTGACAAGTTCTAATCTTCTACATGTATACATCCAGTTCTCCCAGAAACATTTAATGGAAAGGATGTCCTTTCTCCAATGTTTGTTTTTTATGAGTTTGTTAAGAACAAGTTTGCCATAGATACATAGATTTATTTCTATAATCTCAATTTCATTCCATTTGTCTATAAGCCTGGTTTTACACCAGTACCATGCTCCTTAAATATCTTGAAATCTGCTATCATGATGCCTATAGTTTGGTTCTTTTTGTTCAAGATTCCTTTAGCTATTTGGTGTCTTTCATGCTTCCATATGAATTTAAAAAAAATGTTTTGGTACCAGGTATTGAACCCCAGGGGTGCTTAAAACTTCACCACATCCCCAGATATATATATATATATATATATATTTAGGCAGGGTCTCATTGAGGTGCTTAGTGCCTCACTAATTTGCTAAGACTGTCTTTGAACTTTCAATCTTGCCTCAGTCTGGAGCCGCTGGGATTACAGATGTGTGCCATTGCACCCAGCTCCATATAAATTTCATGTATGTTTTTTTAAGGAATGATTTTCAAAGAGTTCATTTAAAATAGTGTATTAGCTTCCTAAGATTGTCATAATGAAATGATACATATTAGGTGGCTTAAAATAAGAGAAATTTATTATTTCACAGTATAAAACCTAGAAGTCCAAAATCAATGTGTTGACAGGCCCATGTTCTCTCTGAAAATCTAGGGAGAGAATTCTTCCTTGCCTCTTTCTAACTGGGAATTGCTGAAAATTGTTGGTATTCCTTGACTTTTAGTTGTATCACTCTAATCTGTATGTGTGTGTACACAAGCACGTGGTAGTAAACTTGTTAATAATAGAAGAAAGTTTGCACAAAACTAAATATTTGATTGCCATTCTTGACAATTAGGTAAATTGTATCTTCTGTGTTTTCTTTTTATTAGTGCATATTAATTATATAGAATGGTGGGTTTAATTGTGGTATGTTCATATATACATAAAATGTAATTTGATCAATTTCCCTCAATCTTCACATGGCCTTCACTTATTTCAAAGTCTGTGTCTTCCCATGGCATTCTACTCTTTCTCTTCTTCTTTGTCTCTTCTAATATTGAAGTAGGACCCACCTCAATCCAGTGTGATCTTATATTAGCTTGATGACATCTGCAAACTCCTGATTTCCACGTAAGATCACATTTATAGGTAACAGGAATGGAGATTTCAGCATATTTGGGGTGGGGAAGTAGGGACACCATTCAACCACATAAATAGAATAAAAATTTGGAAGTTAATTGATCTAAATGTCAATAGCAAAAGGTTCTGGGTGTATTTCCTTCTTTATAAGTTTCAGCATCTTCTTAGATTTTTCAAATAAACATCCACGATATCAGAAACAAATTGAAGCTGAAAATGGCCTATCACGTTTTGTTACACACACACACACACACACACACACACACACTTACACACACACTTATCTTTAGGTGAGAATGGAATTCTCCATGGGGCTGCAGAAGTGTGTTTCTTTTGTCATCTTACTCTTCAGGTCACAGTATTATAATCAGGAAAAGGAACTTAAAATGACATATTCCATTTCGTTATACACCATACACTTTCATACACGCAAATATACTCACACATCATTGTCTGAAAATTTCCCATAGCTGAAGAGTGTAAAATTCCCATAGCTGAGGAGTGCAATATATATGTTATTTATATATATATATATATACACACACACACACACACACACACACACACACACACAAGTGCGCGCGCGCACGCGTGTGTGTGTGTGTGTGTGTGTGTGTGTGTGTGTGTGTGTAGTCTCTCGGTGTCCAAATTTCCTGGTATACATAGATTATAGAGGATGACTAGCTCTGGTGAACTGCTGGTACTTATCAATAGTTCTATGCTTTTCAAGGAAGGAGGTGTTGATACAGACAGACCTGGGTTCTGATTTAGGCTTCCACACATCCCAGCTATGTGGCCCAGACCATGTTCCCAGCAGTGCTCAGTTCTTTGCCCTACTGTCAATATGGTCTTTCTTTTTCTAATTTGTAAGTCTAAATAGGTGTAAAAAGAAATTTCAGTTCTACTTGTTTGAATTAACATTTTTATTGGGTTTTTGTTTTTGGTTTGGGATTGGTTTGTTTGTGGTTTTGGTTGGTTGGTTTACTCAACCACTGATCATATTTTGTTTGTGGAAAAGTCACTTTTGCTCAAATCTCATCGACCAAAGATCATTCGTAGCAATATGTAAGTCCAAGTGAACTGGGAAGAACTATCTATCATATACCTATAGTAGAAACCAATTTTTATTAAGCAAAAAAAATATATCAGCTAATACAGATAGAGTCCAGAAGTGGAATTGCTTGATCAGTGATACGAATATTTTACATTTTCAATGTTTAAAAGGGATATAGCAGTCAAATTTCAAAACAATATATGAAGTACCTATTCCCACACATTCTTTCCAGCTCGAGAAAGAGCTGGAAATTTACAAAAATCACACACAATTTTTGTAAATTTTTTTAACAAACTATACCACATGTACAATAAAGTACACACATCATAAGTATACAACTTGATAATTTTCTACAAAACAAACATACCCATAAAACCAATACCTCAATAAAGATATAGTACGTCACCTGTACTCCAGAAGCCTCCCTCATACCACGTTGAGTCATTGACACCACAACATAAGCCACTATTCTCACTTCCATCACCATAGATTAGTTTTGCCTATTTTTGAGCTTCATATAAATAGAATAATACATTCATATTCTTTATATCTAATTTCTTTTGCTTGATATTATTTTGTGAAATGTATCCATTTTTAAAATTGTGGTTCACTTGCACTGCTGCTACAAATTCCACTGTATGAATGTAACATAATTTATTCACTCTATTGTTGATGGACATTTTGGTTATTTAATATTTTTGACTACTACAAATAATGTTAAGATGAACATTCTCATATATTTGTTTTGGTGAATATATACAGGCATTTCTATTATGCTCATGTGTCTTACTGGAATTGCTAGGTAATATGATAAACTCTAAGATATTCAGTGCATCAGTTTTCCAAAATATTTGTACCAACTTACAATCACAAAAGTAATGCATTAGAGTTCCCATATTCGACATCCTTGTTGACACTGTTCTGCTTATTTTTTTTTTTAATTTTAGCATTCCTGGTGAACATACAGCATTAACCGATGGTGATTTTAATTTGCAGTTACTTGATAACTAACAGAATTCAGCACATTTTTGTGTTTTTATGCAAAAGATTTGTGGAAGATGGATTCTAAGATGTTTGTGCATGTGATTAAGTTGGATATAATCAGCACAGCGAGTTATTTAAGACCCCTGCCAGGTCAGATTTTGTACTGAAAAAGTCTAATAAAACAAAGAAACAACAAGAATTTCTAAAAACTTCGAGATACTTATCAAGATAAATTCTTGTCTCTGTTAGGTTAGGAAACCTAAGTCTTAATTAGAATTTGTGCCAGTTTTAAAGTTTTTTAAATTATAACTCCCATAGCTAGTTAGATAAACAAGAGTTATTTTAGATTATTACAATATAGTTAACACCCTAAATATGTTACTTGAGATATGTATACATCTGAGAGCAAAATGTTTGTCCAAGCTTTGTTATGGAAAAACTGTGTTATGTAAAAGTTTGTAAAATAGAAGCTTCTGTAGGCTTAATACAGGAAAGGTAAACAATAAGTGCTATATTTTATACATCATATCTGGCATAAAAGGGCCACACTGCCATTTTAAAACCTGGTATAAATCTGGTTGCTTTGAGTACATAAAGATTTTATTGTCATATACATGAAATGCATTTGTATATAAAAATTAAGCACATTTTTATTATGTTATTGGCCATTTGGATATCCTAATTTTGATGTGGCCATTCAAATTTTTGTCATTAAAAATAATTCGGTTGCCTTTTTATTGATTAATAGTCCTGAATGTATTCTGAATACAAGTCATTTTTCAGATGTAATCACTGCAATTATTTTCCCTCACTTTGTGGCCTGCCTTAATAATGTCTTTTAATTTTAATGAAGTTAAATGTATTTGTTTATAATATATTTATGTGTATTTTTTATTTTTTTAATTTATAGTTAGTGGTTTGGTGTCTTTTTAAAGGAAGACTTTACTATATCAAGGTCATTAAGATATTTTCCAATGTTATCTTCAACAACTTTTGTTTTACTCTTCACATTTCATCTGTGATCCACTTGGAATTAAATATTGTATAAGTTTGAAATAGGTACAAAGTTTCATTTGGATCACTTTAGATACTCAGCTAATCAGAAATCACTTATTAAAATTACCATTCTTTCCCCACTGCATTATAATGAATTCTTTGTCATAAATTGAGTATCAATATATGCATGGATCTCTTCTTGATGTTTTCTATATGATGGTTCTGTTATTCTATACTTATAACAAGAGCACATTATTTTGTTTATTATAAGCTCATCTAATAACTTGATTTCTGTAAATCATCATACTTTTACTTCAGGATTTTCTTTGCCATTCTTGCCATTAATATTTATATTTGAAATTTAGAATCCATTTGTCAATTCTACAAAAAATAAGCCTACTGTAATTATTATTTTGAATCAAGGATCAAATTGGGAAAATTAACCTCTTTAAAGTATAAAGTTGTATGGTCCATTGTCAGTATACAATTTTCTTTTTATTTAAGTATATGTTAATTTTTCTCAATATTTTATAATTTTCTATGTAAAGGTCTTAAACATGTTCAGTATTTGGTGATTTTTTGAAAATAATATAGTTTCTATTTTTTTCTGCTTGTTACTAATATTATAGAAATATAATTCATTTTCCATCCTAACTTCTATCTTGCAAACTTGCAATGATTACTTATTAATTCTAAGTTATTTGTAAATACTTTTGGAATTTCTAAGCACACAATTCTGTCATATGTGAATAATGAAGCATTTATTTCTTCCTCTCTAATCTTTTCATGATTCATTTATCTTATTTGACTGGCTAGAATAGTCAATACCCTATTGATTAGAATGGTCGTACAGAGATTTAGGTCTCATTTCTGGTCTCACATGGGAAGCCTTCAATAATCCACCATTATTATGCTACATAGTGCGCATTTTAAAAGTTCTCTTTATTGAATTAAGAAATTATCTGGACTGGGTTTGTAGTAGAATGGTTGAGACTTTCTTTGTGATCCAGCAAATGGTCAATTTTGATAAATAGCTCATGCACATATGAAAAGAATGTGCATTCTACACTTATTCCATGCAATGTTCTACTAGTGTTAGGACACATTTGTTAGTCTTCCTATTTATTCTTTTATACCCACACTTCTTGTTTTCTTTTTTGTCTGCTTTTCCATCAATTATTGGAGGGTATGGGCTAAAATATCCAACTTTGTAGGTTTATTTATTTATATGTATTTAGTGTTCTGTCAGCTTTCACTTTATGTATTTTGGAACTACTTTATACATACACATTAATTGAGGTTTTTATTTTTATTTTTCTTAGTCCCAGGGATTGAACCCAAGGGCACTTAACCACTGAGCCATATCCTCAGCCATTTAAATTATTTTATTTTGTGACAGTCTCATTAAATTGCTTAGAGCCTCTCTATGATGATGAGAGTGGCCTCAAACTTGCAATCCTCCTACCTCAGCCGCCTGAGTTGCTGGGATTACAGGCATGCACCACCACAGCCAACCAAAGTTTCTTTAAAACCTATTGTTGAATTGACCCTTTAATCATTGTGAAATGTCTACATAATATCTGTCAAAATGTTTTTTGCTTTAGAGTCTGATTCATCTGTTATTAATATAAATATAGTAGCTTTATTTTCTTTCATTTTTGCATGGTATATCTTTTTCAATATTTTTACTTTCAAACTTTATATATCATAATTAAGGTTTTATCTCTTATAAGCAGAACATAATTGTAATTTGTAATTTATGTTTTTACCGAGTCTGATAATCTTTGTTTTTATTTGGGATGCTTAGACATTTCATATTTAATGTGATTACTTGGAAGTTTGGGTTTTAATCTGTTTTATTGTTTGTTTCTTATCTATTCTTTCCTATTCATTCTTTCTTTTTTTTGGGGGGGGGTACTAGGAGTTGAACTCAGGGGCACTCGACCACTGAGCCACATCCCCAGCCTGTTTCATATTTTATTTAGAGACAAGGTCTTACTGAGTTGCTTAACGCCTCACTTTTTGCTGAGGCTAGCTTTGAACTGAGGATTCTCCTGCCTCAGCTTCCTGAGCTGCTTGGATTACAAGCATGCACCACTGCACCCAGCTTCTCCTATTCTTTTTCTTGACTTATTAAAATTTAAAATAGTGCTTTTACCACTTTTCACACCAAGTAAGAACCTTGAAACACTTCAACTCCATTTATACTCTCCCATCTTTTGTGTTGCAATCATGTATTTTAATTGCACATATATTTTAAACTCCCAAAGTTATTATTGTTGTTGTTTTATATAGTCAATATTGGTATAGATTTATCCATATTAAACCTTTTCAGGGTTCTTCATTCCCATTTTTTGGCTGAAGATTGTACCCAGAGTTGCTTAACCCAATCCTTTTAATTTAATTTTGCAGCAGGGTCTCACTAAATTGTTGATGCTGGATTTGAACTTGATTCCTCCTATCTCAACTTCCAGAATAGCTGGGAATACAGGCATGCATCACCACACCTGACTCATTTTTTTATTTAATTGATGCATCATAATTATACATAATAGTGGGATTAATTATGTCATATTCATGCATAAGCACAACATAATTTGATCAATCTCATTCCATAATTCCTTCCCTTTCCACCCTCTCCCTCTCCAGATACACTTGCTGATTTCCATCTATTATTGTTATTTTAATTAGTGCATTATAATTACACACAAACATACATTAATGACATGGACACTGCATTCATTTCATTCCCTAGTACTTACCCATGCTTTTGGTCCTCCCACCCTCTCTATCCTCTTCCTGTACTCCACTAGTCTCCTGTCTGTTTTCAGAAAATCCCCCCTTTTATTATTCCTCTTTATATCTCTCTAGCCTCTGCATATGTAAACATGCAACCCTTGACTTTCTGAGACTTGCTCGTTTCACTTAGCATAATATTCTCCAGTTTCTTCATTCCTTCTTGAATAAATGAATAAATTCATTTATTTGTTTATATGTGGTGCTTCCATATGGGATTAGTTTCAATTTGCCTAAATAATTCTTTAGTATTTATTTTAGTACATGTCTGAAAAGTTATCTCAATTTTTGCTTATACTAAATTTTATTTGATTTGTCTTCATTTTGGAAAAAAGAATTCTAGCTTGGCATTTTTTCTGCATTTTGAAAAGCCATACCATTGTTTTTATTCACTGTTTTGTCAAAAAAAATCAGCAGTTAAGCTTATTGATGCTCCTTTAAAAATAATGAGTCTTTATTGCCTATTTCCACTTAAATTGTTCTCTTGTTTCTGGTACCCTTCATTTTACTTGGATGTACCTAAATCTGCTTTTTTTCTTTCTTGCAGTATTACTTTTCTATTGTTGTCATAACAAATTCCTACAAATTTAGCATTTTAAAACAACACAAATTCATTGTTTTACAGTTTTATAGGTCAAAAGTATAATACATGTCTTACTGGGCTAAAATTAAGTTGTCGGTAGGGATGAGTTTCTTTCTGGAAGCTCTAGGGGAAAATCCATTTCCTAGGTCATTGAGGTTGTTGACAGAATTCATTTGTTGCACTTGTAGGACTGAAATTCTAGTTTTCTTGTTGGTGGTAAGCTGATGACTATTTCCAGCTTCCAGAGACCACCTGCATTGTGTGACTCACAGTTCCTTTTCTCCATCTATAAAGCCAGCAGTGATTGTCCTCTTGCCACATTTTTCTCTAACCAATATGGCTACCATCCTCTTCTACACTTAAGGGCCACCTAGATAATTCATGATAATTTACTTATCTTAAAGTTATCTGATTAACAATTATCTGCAAACTTAATTCTCTTATTCCATGTAACATAACATATTCATAGGTTCTGAGGATTAGGGTGTAGGCATCTTCTTCCAGCCACATTCATGCTACTTTGGATGTATACAGCCTTTTGAACATGAAACTTAATGCTTTCCTGAAGTTTTTGGAAAATTCTTGGCAAGTATTTCTTTAAATATTGTTTTTCCCCCTGATTTTTCTTTCTTCTCTTCCTCTTGGGTTTCAGTTAATTATGTTAGACATGTTGATCATGTTATCAGTGTTTCTTATTATGTATCCTCCAATCTTTTTTTTTCCTATGGGATTAGTCTAAATATTGTATATTGGCCTCTTATGATGTTCAATAATCCTATCCTCTGCCTTGTCTTTGTTAATGTATCTATTGAATTCATTTTTAAAAGTTTTATTAGTTATTAATGGATCTTTATTCATTTATTTGTTTATATGTGGTGCTGAGAATCAAACGTAGTGCCTCACACATGCTAGGCAAGCACTCTACTACTGAGCCACAACCCCAGCCCCCAATATCTATTGAATTCTTAATTTTAGTTATTCTGTTATTTATTTTTGAATTTTCATTTGATTCTATTTTATAATTTGCTTCTCTCTGGTAAAATATTTGTCAAGCATTTATAGTTATTGTCAACAATAAAGTTAGTTTAATACTAGGTACTCTATTGCAAATGAAAGTAAAAGCCAAAACTTTTTAAGTCACAAATTTTACATTTTAAAATATGCCTCTGTCTTAGAGGCACCCTCTGATATTACAGGGAAGAAAATATATGTCTTCTGGACTTAACATTGTGTTGAGTTTAGATCTGTCCCATAGTATGAGACAAGAAAAACAATGAAAAGTCTATAAGCAGCCCAACCACACTCTAATGTAGCTCAGTATCCTTGAGACAGATGCTTTCTCTACAGTTCAGTCAACAAGACCTTCTCCCCAAAACTCAGGCCTCACTGGGGTTCAATTCCTTGGAGATGAGATAAAATGGCTGCCACCCAATAACCCATTATCACCCTTCTAAAAACTTTTGGCCATTTTGCAAGTAATTTTAATTGGCATTTCTTTGGCCAATAAAGAAGTTAGACACTGTTCATATGTTTATTGGTTATTTAGATTGTATATATGTATTTGTGTATATATACCCACTCAGAGAGACATTAATCAAACTCATTTAATTCTTACTATATCTCTAAGCTCATATTATGTACTATACCTTAAATTAGAAAACATCTTTTTATTGAACATAAACCTTTAGAAATTCCTATTTAAGCTCTCCAAATAGTGTTAACTTTCAAGTAGGCTATGTCCCACACCTTCTAGGCACACTGTTATTTAGATCCCATAACAGACTTGTGAGGTAGGTACTGTACTACACTGTTAAAAGAAAGATATAGGAGTAGAGATTTGGGGTCAATTAGTTCAGGAACAAACAAATAGTAAGTGGGAGAATAAGAATTATTCTAATTAAAAACTAATTTTCTAGTTCTAGTAGTGAAACTAGAAGCAAACTATGGATAAAGCACACATGTTGTTATCAATGCCTATCTTCTGAGATCCAATGGTGCAATATCCCCAAACAAAAAAACTGAGTTGCAATTTCCCATCATTCTTCAGCACATAGGATACATTAATAGATGCAGATGGGGTACATTGGTAGATGAAATTATTTCAAGACCTGAGGGTACCCCCCAAAACTTCCAGAAATATTGTCAGGTAAGAGAAGGAATAGCACATTTTTAAAGTATATGTCAAAGGTTATAAGAACAATGGCGCAGACTAATAATATGAATTATTTATAAGATGTTTAAGAGATAAAATCATTGGAACTTCTATTTTGCAAAGTTTATCGTTTAACAAAATTGGCAAACAGATATCCAGAGTGTAAGAATCTTACTTATCTCAGAGGTGGCCAGACATTTAGAGGCTGCCATTCAGGCATGGTAACTAACTTTACATATGATATAATAAAATCCAATCGCACACTAATTTCAAAAATAATATTACCTAAATTTTTACTGTTGTGTTATAAGCAAATTTTGTCAGCCAACATTATATCTATATATTTTAAGATATAACACAAAACATATATTTTAAGAAATAATTTCTTGTATAAACAATTAAAAGTATCAATATAAGAACACATTTGGTACAGGTATGAAGACACAAATTGGTGTGAATATACTATGTATATAACCAGAGATATGAAAAATTGTGCTCTAGGGGCTGGGGATGTGGCTCAAGTGGTAGCGCGCTCGCCTGGCATGCCTACGGCCCGGGTTCGATCCCCAGCACCACATACAAAACAAAGATGTTGTGTCCGCCGATAACTAAAAAATAAATATTAAAATTCTCTCTCTATCTCCCTCTCTCACTCTCTCTTTAAAAAAAAATTTGCTCTATATATGTAATAAGAATTGTAATGCATTCTGCTGCCAAAAAATTTTTTAAAAAGTGAATTTACAAAAAAGAGCACATTTGTTTGGCAGGGTCCTGAGTATAGATCAGGGATCATTTATAAGTCACAGTAATTTTTGAAACTAGTATTTTCTTGGAAGCTACGAAAAATTGTGGTTAAATAAACAATAGATTATTTTGCTCTTACATTTAAAAGCCTCACAAGGGCTGGTGATGTAGTTCAGTGGTAAATCACTTGCCTAGAATGGAGGAGGCCCTGGGTTCAATCCCCAGCACCAAAAACAAACAAACAAAAAACTGAAAAATAATTTTCAGGCTCTAACAGTTTCATTAGCAAACACCACCAAATATTCATAGAAAATTTAACACTAATTCTAAAAATCCTTTTCAAGAAAATAAGGGGAGTGAAATAACTCGCTTCATTATTACCCTAATACCGAACCTGGACAAGGACAGTTTTATAAAAGAAGAAAACTACAGATCAATAGCTCTCATGAATGTAGATACAAAATTTCTCCACAAAATATTCATAAAACATATTAAGAAATGTATAAAAAGAATAATATATCATGTCCAAGTGATATTCATACCAGATATTCAAGAATTGTTGAACATTTTAAAAACATTTACTATTATTCACCATATCAATTAGATAAAGAAGAAAAATCACATGACCATTATCCATTAATGAAAACAGCACATTTTACAAAAGCCAACATCCATTTATTATTATTATTTTGGGGGAGAGTCATAGTGGGTTGAACTCAGGATCTCTTGACCTCTGAGCCATATCCTCATCCCTATTTTGTATTTTATTTAGGGACAGGGTCTCACTGAGTTGCTTAGCACCTCACTTTTTTCTGAGGCTGGCTTTGAACTCACAATCCTCCTGCCTCAGCCTCCTGAATTGCTGGGATTACAGGCATGCACCACTGTGCCTGGCCCATTCATTATTTAAAAAAAAATCACAACAAATTAAGAATAGAAGGAAACTATCAAAATTTGATAAAGAACATCTTTAAAAACTCTAGATAGGGCAGAGGGTTGGGAGGAAAATGGAGGGGTCATGGGATAATTAATGATGGTGGAAGGTGATATCATTATTATCCAAAGTACATGTATGAAGACACGAATTGGTGTGCGTATACTATGTATACAACCAGAGATATGAAAATTGAGCTCTATATGTGTAATAAGAATTGTAATGCATTCTACTGTTATATATAAATAAAATAAATAAATAAATAAATGTTTTTAAAATCCTATGATAACATTAAACCTAATGGTGAAAGACTGAAAGTTACCTTTCCAAAGATTGGGAACAAAACAATTATATCTCCTCTCATTAATGCTATTAAACATTACACAGGAGATCCTAATCACCACAATAAGAAAAGAGAAGGAGCAAAATACATTAAAGTCAGAAAGGCATAAATAAAATTATCCCTATTTGCAGATGGTCTGTACTACATAAAATATTCCAAGGAATCTACCAACAATTTCTAGAACTAAAACATGAGTTCAGTGAGTTTCTAAGATAAAATTTCAACATACAAAAATCAATTGTATTTCTACATATTGGCAATGAGTATATTAACACTGAAATATAAAACACAGAGCCCATTATGGTTTAGATATGAAGTGGCCCCCAAAAGCTCATGTGTGAGATAATGTAAGAAGGTTCAGAGGTGAAATGTTTAGATTATGAGAGTTATGACCTCATCAGTGGATTAATATAATGATATGGATTAATTATGTTGTAACCATAGGTAGATAGGGTGTGACAGAGGAAGTAGGTCATTGGGGGTATGACTTGGGTTTATATTTTGTCCCTAGTGAATGGTGCTGTATCTCTTGCTTGTGGCCATGTTCTGAGCTGCTTTCCTATGCCACACCCTTCCACCATGATGTTCTGCCTCACCTGATGACCCACAGCTATGAAATTGGCCAACCACAATTGAACCTCTGAAATCATGAGACACTATAAACTTTTCCTCCTCCAAGTTTTTCTTACCAGGACTTTTGGTCACAGTGACACAAAGCTGATTTAAACAATTGTTCAAAGTTTGAAATAAGCATAAATCTAACTTGCATAGGACTTACATGCTCAAAACTACAAAATACTGATTAAATAAATAAATAATGATTTAAGTAAATGAAGTTCATACATTGGAAGCTTCACTATAGTAAAAATGTCAATCTCCCCAAATATATATACTGGTTTGTAATGATTACTATCAAAATCCCAGCAAGTTTTTTGTAGATATGGACAAAATGCATCTACAGTTTATATAGAAAAGTGTTAGAATAATTAAATACATTTGAGAAATCAGGCAAAAAGGGAAATGAGTTTTTCTTATGTTAAGCCTTATACAGCTCCAGCAATATAGAATG